>NC_088107.1:25972358-27444858 GCF_036370855.1 Dromaius novaehollandiae
TCTGTTCCTCTGAGGCTCACAGAGACTGAAAAGTCGCCTTTGCCTGTGGCCTTGATAGTGCCGGTCTTCCATCCTTCTGAGCCCATTTGCTTAGTTTTGGTGCTCTGGGATCCATTGAGGGAGCTCCACCCAAATCTGGCAGTGCCCCATGCTTACAGGTACCTGATTACACGTGTCCCATGTGCTGGGAGAGGGGAGGTAGTCCCTCCCCAGCTGCCGGCAGAGAGAAGTAAGCTCAGGACAGAGGGCAATGCTTTTGCAGGCAGAGCGGGTGGCTAACGGAGGCTGGAGGAGAAAGAAACAGCACCACAAGTCTCCAGCTATGCTGCACAACGTCTTTAATGAGAAGGGAGGCAAAAGGGCAGTGAAGCAGTACAGAGAGCAAGACACACGTTCCCAGGGTTCAGTGAAGCACAGAGAATTGCTCGTTTCCCCAGCACAAGCACCAGGCAAAGTGCTTGCCTCTTCCCATTCCCCCTCTACCTTGTGGCAATCACGTCCCCACAACAGCAATTCCTAACCCTGGTACCCTGTGCCCATCAAGCGGAGATGCAGCCAAGTGGAAGAGCAGGAGCTCTTTCCCGAGGAGTTTGGAGAAAAGCAGAGCCAGAGGCAGCGTGGCAAGACCTGCCATGCAGCGAGGCGCAGCGGGCACCGTTGGCTCGCCCCAGGTGGGATGGGGGTACCCAGCTCGTCTGCAAGCCATGGCCGTGCTTGCAGTCTCGGGTGCCCATTTCCTTCCAGGTTCCTGGGTGGTGGCGCCGAAGGGGATGATCGTCTGGCTTCAGCAGTTTAGACTGCAGCGGGGGGGAGGCAGACACAGTCCGACCACGCCCAGATCAAGGGAGCCGCCAGATGTGATGGGCACCCCCGCAGCACTGAGGGAGCTGCCAACAGCAGCTGACAGAGAGGATCCCACGGCTGTGCTCTGAGGGAAGGAGGTGAGAATGGGGCCAGGCAGGGTCACCACGACCGGGGAGGCCTGGATGGCAACCGTCGAGTCAGCGCAGCGGGCGATGCACGGCTCATTGCAGCTGCTTGCAAGTGGGGATGGGCCAGAGGTGCCGCAGGGGCGTGGCAGGCAGGGTCTGAAGCAAGACATCTCTCTGTGAGGGAGGCAAAGCTGAAACACAGAGCAGGGGAGGGAAAAGAGGGCAGAAGTTGGAGGACCCCGGATAATGCCGAGTGCGTGGCAACTGCCCCGCGCCTGGGTTTGGAGCAGAACTGATTTAGCAAGGCCAGCCCCATGCTTGGACGAGATCCCGCAAGGAGCTGCAGGCATGGTTTGGGCAAGCCCACAATGCCTTCCCCTAGCTCTTCGTCTGCCATGCCACACAGGCCTTCCCCTGTGGCTGTCCTATTGGAAACCACCAAGCTGGAAGAGCTCTGCTCCCTCTTCTCACTCAAGAGGCTGCCCTCGTCCCTGAGAGCGGGGGGAGGCTGCTGAGGCCTCCCTTCACTCCTGCTTCCAGAGCGACCTCAGGACGCACGGTTGCATGCCCCCCAAGTCACACAGCACGGGAATGCTGACCAGCTTTTCACGTGAAATGCATCAGAGTGGGCTTAAAGCAGCTCTGCAAAGACCGCTCATACCACATCTCCAAAAGAAATGTTTCTGCCTTCAAGATGGCAGGGGATGCGCTGGGCTATTTGGTTAGGGACGACCTGCTGCAGGTGGAAATTCTGGGGCACTCGCATGCCCGCAGCTGAACCCAGAGATCCCCCTTCTGCTTGAATGCACCCTCCTCTTCCCAGCTCTCCATCACCACCCCGCTGGAAAGGAGAAAGAGGTAAAGGACCTTAAACATTTCTTTTCAAGTGCCAAGCTTGCCAGCCACCTATCAAGGTTGAGTAGCCAGCATGAGAGCCGTTCAGCCCGTAGGAAGAGAGGGAGCGGAGCCAGGCTTACCTAGTTCCCCAAGGAAAGTGAGGCAAAGAGAGGAGGATGGCAGAGCCTGGCGCAGCACAGGCTTTTATGCTGTGTCCCAGAGCCCCAGGGGGCCCAAAACATTCCTTGCTCATGAAGCACCCAAACACTCGTGGCTGCTGCTGCTTGCAGAGCTCTCGCTGGTGATTAAGCCCTTGCCTCTCTCAGCTGAAATGTTTTGCTCCCACTTCATAGGAGTTGATGGTGGAACGACTCATCTGTGTCGCAGCCACCCCTGCGGACTCCTAGGGCCCGTGAAGTTGGAGGTGTCAGGCTCGCTGTCCAGAGAGGTTTTTAAGCGGATTTGCGTCATGCGGATTGCCTTTGGCTCCTCCGCCTCTGCCCGTGGTGAGCATGGCCATGAGCCGTGGTGAGGTTTGGCCATGAAGGACACCTCAAGCCAGCGCTCGAGTGCTTTCCGTGGAGGGACTCAGGCTGACCCTGAGAGACATCTCTCCCTGCAGGTTATGGCAGACGCTCCGGAGGTGGTGGGCTAAGTTCAGGGAGAACGTGAAGGCTGCGCAGTCCCGTAAGGGAGACGAGAGTCAGGTCTGCAGGGCCGAGGCAAAGCTCCACAGCAAGGAAGGATGCTAGTGAGCTGGAGGCAAGCGCCTTGGGGGCAGGAGTGAGGGCTGTGACAATGTTGCTAGTTCTGATGCTGGTCAGGCTGCACCACAGCCTCCGTCAGCTGCCTTGGAGCCTGGGAACGACGGCAGGTTCATGGTGAGCAGGACGAAGCCAGAGAGCGGGTTGGTCCCCTCCAGTGTGGAAAGGGCAAGCGGTCACTCTCTGGGATCTCCATAGCCATGTGCGTAGGGGACTTGAGTGGGCCTTCACGCTTCTTGCAGGCGGGGGTCTGGGCTCTGCTTGGGCAGTGGAGAATCTCCTGCAAACAAGCAGATCAAGGTGTAGGAGGGAGATCAAAGAGGTTCCTGCGTCCTTCCCTGAAAGTGACCCACACCCAAATGGACCTGTTTTGCGCAGCAGCTTCATTGCGGAGGCCAAAAGCCTGCATGGGCTGCTTCTTAGGAGTGGCTCGGGGCAGCGAGCTGCAGCGTGCGGCTGTTTCTCCTGGGTGAGGGATGGCGTGGCGCATTCAAGGCATTTTCATTCCAGAGCAACGTTGGATCGGTCTCCCGGAGCAGCTGGGAGCCATCGTACTGTGGAAGAGCTGGGAAAATCCCTGAACTCCAGGGAAACGTGAGTCGCCCTGCTGTTGACTTTGGTGGAGATGGCGTCCTGGCCTCAGGCGTGCCAGGAATACCGAGCTTGTGTCCTCATTCTTCCTGAAGTGCCACTTTCCTGAAGGGCATTTCCAAATGGTTTGCGTTATTGCTGAAGCCCCTGGTGCCTCTAGGCAATCGCATGCTCCTGCCTTCCAGCCCTTTTGTGGCTGGTCAAGGGCCCTTGTGACTCAGCACATCCCCAAAGAGGTGAGGGAGGAAGGACCGCCCTAAAGGTCCTCAGGGCCAACGTCCTGCTCCAAACAGGCCAAACTTCCCAGCTCCACCCGGCGGCTCAGGGTCTGAGCACCGACACGCACGGAGATGCCAGTGTCCCTCGCGCAGCCTGTGTCAGGGCTGCACCGTACTCACTGAGGCTTGTTTTCCCATTGCCAGAGCTGGGTTTTCCCTTCCCCGCCTCCCCTCCGGGCCTTCTCTCCTCCAGGCTGCACAAAGCCAATGCCGTCGACCTCTGCTCCTACGGCATGGGCTTCAGCCCCGCCTGACTGAGTCTGGCCCTGGGCCTGTTGCTCTCTCCAGGTTTCTGATGCGTCTCTGGTCCTGGGGGACCCAGACAGGGCACTGCAATGCAGGTGTTGCCCCAGCAGCAGTGAGAAGGGCAGAGCATCGATCGCTTTGCTCAGCTTGCATTGAACCGTTTGAGTTGGAAGGGACCTCTGTGAGTGAGCTAGTCCAATGCCCTGCTCGAAGCAGTGACGACTACGTCGGGTTGCTCAGGGATGTGTGTAGGCAAGCTTTTTCCTCTCCCCAAGAAGGGCAATCCAGCAACCACGCTCTTCCAGGGCTTGACCACCCCCATGATGCAAAAGATTCTTCATCTTAATCTGTGTTATATGTAGCTGGACTTTACAGTGCTACAGCTTGTGTCCTCTGCTCCTTGCCCAGTCACTGTGAGCTCCAGAAGCGCCTTCTTTTCTTTCTCCTCCCGCGGGGCAACTGCAGAGAGGAATGAGATCTCCCCTGAGCCTTCTCTTCCTAGGGCGGCCAAAAGCTAGGTCTCCCAGCCTCTCCTCGTATGTCACATGCACCAGACCCCTAGTCACCCTGGTGACCCTGTCTTCCTGCCCGGGACTCACTCCACAAGGGCAATGCCTTTCCAGTACTGGAGATTCAAGACCGGGCACACTGTCGGTCTCCCAGGTGCCAAAGAGAGGGGAAGGGTCGCTGCCCTAGCCCTCGCCCTCGCCCTCAGCCTCGCCCTCGCCCTCGCTGTCACCGTTGCCCTGCTGGCTGCAGCTTGCCAACGCAGCCCAGGATGTGGCTGTCTGTCCTTGCAGCCAGAGCATAGTGCTGGCTCAGGTTTGGCTTCTTGTCCGCCTGGCCCCACCAAGACCCTTTTAAGCAAGCTGCTTCCTAGCCAGTCGGCCTCCAGCCTGCCCTGTGTTATTTCAGCCCAGGGGAGGACGAGCCTTTGCCGTTGTTGACCTGTAGGCACTGGCTGTCAGCCCCTTTCTCCAGCCTGGTGAGTTTTCCCTGAATACCAGCCTGGGCCTCCAGTGTGCCAGCTGCATGTCCCCGGTCTGGCCTCTTGTAAGAATGTACTGAAAGTACCCTGTGGCACCGTTCAAGCTGCTCAGGACACTGTCCAGTCCGGTGTTGAATATCTCCAGTGATGGAGACTCCACAGCCTCTGTGGGCAGTGTGTTGCAGCGCTTGGCCACCCTCACCATCAGCAATTTTTTTCTTATGTGGAGATGAAATTTTCTGTGTCTCCATTTGTGCCTAATGCCCCTTGTATGCTCACTGCATGACACTGAAAAGAGTCTGGCTCCATGTTTGCTACACCCTCCCACAGGTGTTCATGCGCACGGAGAAGATCACCCCCCTCCTCGCCTTCTTCAGGCTAAACAGTGCCAGCTCTCTCAGCCTCTGCTCGTAGGACAGATGCTCCAGCCCCTTCATGCTCTTTGTGGCCCTCTGCTGGGCTTGCTCCAGAAGGTCCATGCCTGTCTTGTCCTGCGGAGCCCAGAACTGGACGCAGCACTCCGCATGTGGTCTCGCCAGGGCTGTGCAGCGGGCAATCATCAACGCCCTTGACCTGGTGGCTCTTCGTGATGCAGCGAAGGATGATGCTGGCTTTCTTGTTGCAGAGGAACCTTGCCGGCTCATGTTCAACTTGGTGTCCACCCAAGCTTCTTTGTTTGTAAGCATGAGGTCCAGCAGAGCTCCTTCTCTGCAAAGCTGCTTGCCAGGCGGTCGGCTCCCAACAGGTACTGCTGCATGGGTTATGAGCGCTGAGGGCCCTCTGACTGGCACTACACCCTTCTGGTGTATCGGCCACCCCTCCCCATTTCGTATCATCTGCAAACCTGCTGAGGGTGCGCTGGGGTCCCATGATCTAGGCCATTAATGAAGAGGCTGGAGAGCACTGGACGCAGTATCGACCCCTGGGGGACGCCACTGGTGACTGGCCTCCAGCTGGTCTTTGTGCTGCGGATCACAGCCCTTGTGATAAACAGCATCTGCTGCTCTCCCCTCATCCACTAACTCAGCCATTGCATCGTAGAAGGCCCGTAGGAGTGCATAGTTGTGCATGTCCCGCCTGTTCAAATATTGCCTAGCCTGATCCTCCTCCACTGAGGGCAAGTGTGCCTGGGCCTGGACTTTCCCCCTGGTTTCAGGGACCTGGGATTCCTGACGTGCGGTCACCCCGGTAAAGAGCAAGGCAAAGAAGGCCGTCAGTACCTTGGCCTTTTCTTTGTCCTTTGTGACCGGGTCGCCTTTGCCAGTGAGCAGAAGGCCCCTGCTTTCGCTGGTCTTTCTTTTGCCGCTGAGGTACCCGTAGAAACACCTCTTGTTCCCCTTCACGTCCCTCCTGAGATTAAGCCCCAGGTGGCCTTTGGCCTTCCTAACCCCATCCCTGCATGCTTGGAGAGTGTCTCTGCGTTCTTCCCAGCTCACATGTCCCTGCCTCCACCTGCTGTATGCTTCCTTTAGATGTCGGAGTTCCTCCAGGAGCTCCTTATGCACCCATGCGGGCCTCCTGCGGCCTTTGCTTGTTGGGATGGACCATTCTGGAGCTTGAGGAGGTGATCCTTCCTTGAAACTCAGCCATCACTCCTGGACCCCTCTTCTCTCCAGGATGGTGTCCCATGGGATTCTTCCAAGCAGATCCCTGAAGAGGCCAAAGTCTGCTCTTCTGAAGTCCAGGGCTGTGATTGTGGCTTTGGGCTTTCTCTCCTCCGCTCAGGAGCCTGAACTCCATCTCGTGACCACTGTGCCGAGGTTGCTCCCAGCCTTCCCGTTCCCGACCAGTTAGGTCTTCTTTGTTCGTAAGCATGAGGTCCAGCAGAGCACCTGCCCTCCTCAGCTCCTCCGTCGCCTGTGTCAGGCACTTGTCGTCAAGACCCTCCAGAAACCTCCTGGATGATCCGTCTTGGACAGGGAGCTCTCTGTGATAAAAGCTCACAGCACAGGCATTTCCACAAGGTGAACGCAGGATCTCCTCTTGACAGGGAAGGGAGTTAAACCAGAGCATGGGTGGCCCCTCCTTGCTTGGCCAGCCTCTGAGAGGAGCAGCAGAGCAGCCTGATGCTCCCCGGGGGATGCATCAGAAGCAGGTCTGACCCCCAGCACAGCACTTCTCCCAGCAGCAGAGCTGCAGTCTGCTTCCCTTGGCCCCGCTGCCCTCCTGAGCCAGAGCTCTCCAGAAGGGACCCCCCAGGAATGACGGTGCTACCCCGCTCTGCGCTCTGGAACTGGAGCTGTGAGTTCACATCTCAGTGGGGCCTCAAGCTGCTGCTTCTCTGGTGGCTTTCCTCAGCGTGTTTGCATTTTTATACCCGTGCATGGCTGTTGGGTAGATTGCTTTATGCACTCTGGTCCTCCTTACTTCCCTGCCCTCCGGCTCTGTTCTTTCAGCGTGACTGAACCCATCCTGCCCCTGGGACTGACAGCAGTGCCCCTTCTCCTGCCCCTTCCCCATGCCCGCCTCTGTAGTCGTTTTGGGCCCTGGCTCCCCGCATCGTCTCTCCTCCCTTGTCCCTGACAGCCGGTTCTGCCTGAGGGATCCAGCGCTGGGTCACAGAAGAGCTGAGGTGGGAAGGAACCTCTGGAGACTGTCTAGTGCACTCCCATGCTCAAAGCAGGGTCCAGCAGAGGGGGCTGCTCAGGGCCTTGTGCAGTCAGGTTGAGAATGGCTGCGAGGATGGAGCCTCCAGAAGCTCTCTGGGGAACCCATTCCCATGTTTGACCACCCTCACAGGAGAAGAGTTGTCTTCTGTGCGTTTAAGTGGGATTTGCTGTATTGCAGCTTGTGCCCGCTACTGCTTGCCCTGTTGTGGGGCCCCAGTGAGAAGCAGCTGACTCTTTCTTCTTCACTCCCCTGCCCCTGCCCCCTCCACCGCCTCAGGTACTGATGCATATCGATAAGGTCCCCCTGACTCTTCCCTTCCCTTCCCTTCCCTTCCCTTCCCTTCCCTTCCCTTCCCTTCCCTTCCCTTCCCTTCCCTTCCCTTCCCTTCCCTTCCCTTCCCTTCCCTTCCCTTCCCTTCCCTTCCCTTCCCTTCCCTTCCCTTCCCTTCCCTTCCCTTCCCTTCCCTTCCCTTCCCTTCCCTTCCCTTCCCTTCCCTTCCCTTCCCTTCCCTTCCCTTCCCTTCCCTTCCCTTCCCTTCCCTTCCCTTCCCTTCCCTTCCCTTCCCTTCCCTTCCCTTCCCTTCCCTTCCCTTCCCTTCCCTTCCCTTCCCTTCCCTTCCCTTCCCTTCCCTTCCCTTCCCTTCCCTTCCCTTCCCTTCCCTTCCCTTCCCTTCCCTTCTCCAAGCTGAACCGTCCCAGCTCCTGCCCAGCCTCTCCTGCTTTGACAGATGATCCAAGGCCTCAACCATTTTCGTGGCCCTTTGCTGGCCTCACGCCAGTAGGTCCATCTCCCTCGTACCGGGAAGCCCAGAATGGGACACAGCACTCCAGCACTCCAGGTGGTGTCAGCAGTGCGGAGGAGAGGCAGAGGGAAGGATCTGCTCTCTTGAGCGGCAGGCAATTCTCTTCTGACACCACCCAGCCTGCTTCTGACCACCTTTGCTGCAAGGACATGTTGCCGCCTCAGGCACTGAAGCCCTTCTGTGGCACAGCATCCTTCCTCTGAAATAAATACCCACGAGCTACCAAGGTGCTGGGGAGCCACCTGCGTTAGCAAAAAGAAATGAAGCCTGGAGTCGCTGATACCCAGAGGAACGCCAGGACTCCAGCCGAGATTCGGACTCAGAAGGGCCACTTCTCCCTGCCTGTCACTGAAGGTGCCCTCCACAACTCAGCTGAGAACCCACATCCCTTTCTTGCTGCCAGGCCTTTCATCCTCGCCACTCATCACACCCTTAGGTCTGCCTTGCCTTCCTGACACAAGCGTCACTCTCAGGAGATGCAACATCCGATGGGATGCTGAAGTTCAAAGAGGACGCAAGGAGTCACCAAATCTGCCTGGTTTTGAGGGTCCGCATTCCCTTGTGCAAGGGCACATTTGCTGACTGCTGAAAATACCTATTGCCACCCTTCCCGGCACGCTCCCTTACGGCCTCTGCCCTCCACCTCTCTGCATCCTGCCCCTGCACAGCAGCACAGCAAGCAGCTGAAGGCAGGTTCACCTGCAAGCAGCAGAAGGGCTCCAACTCCACGTCCTTCTCGAGGGCAGTGGGCTGCCTGGCGGGCTTCCAATGTATGGAAAGAGGGAGGCAGCTCAGCACAATTCCTAAGACACGTTCAAGGCCCACCGGGTACGTTGGCAGAGGAAAATGAAGACCCCTGAAGGGAGATTGTGAGTGCTTTTGGTGGAGGGCCTCACAGCTGACCCTGAGAGCCATCGGGGGGCCGGGATGACCAGGCAGCAGAGTCATGCTCTGTTCCTCTGAGGCTCACAGAGACTGAAAAGTCGCCTTTGCCTGTGGCCTTGATAGTGCCGGTCTTCCATCCTTCTGAGCCCATTTGCTTAGTTTTGGTGCTCTGGGATCCATTGAGGGAGCTCCACCCAAATCTGGCAGTGCCCCATGCTTACAGGTACCTGATTACACGTGTCCCATGTGCTGGGAGAGGGGAGGTAGTCCCTCCCCAGCTGCCGGCAGAGAGAAGTAAGCTCAGGACAGAGGGCAATGCTTTTGCAGGCAGAGCGGGTGGCTAACGGAGGCTGGAGGAGAAAGAAACAGCACCACAAGTCTCCAGCTATGCTGCACAACGTCTTTAATGAGAAGGGAGGCAAAAGGGCAGTGAAGCAGTACAGAGAGCAAGACACACGTTCCCAGGGTTCAGTGAAGCACAGAGAATTGCTCGTTTCCCCAGCACAAGCACCAGGCAAAGTGCTTGCCTCTTCCCATTCCCCCTCTACCTTGTGGCAATCACGTCCCCACAACAGCAATTCCTAACCCTGGTACCCTGTGCCCATCAAGCGGAGATGCAGCCAAGTGGAAGAGCAGGAGCTCTTTCCCGAGGAGTTTGGAGAAAAGCAGAGCCAGAGGCAGCGTGGCAAGACCTGCCATGCAGCGAGGCGCAGCGGGCACCGTTGGCTCGCCCCAGGTGGGATGGGGGTACCCAGCTCGTCTGCAAGCCATGGCCGTGCTTGCAGTCTCGGGTGCCCATTTCCTTCCAGGTTCCTGGGTGGTGGCGCCGAAGGGGATGATCGTCTGGCTTCAGCAGTTTAGACTGCAGCGGGGGGGAGGCAGACACAGTCCGACCACGCCCAGATCAAGGGAGCCGCCAGATGTGATGGGCACCCCCGCAGCACTGAGGGAGCTGCCAACAGCAGCTGACAGAGAGGATCCCACGGCTGTGCTCTGAGGGAAGGAGGTGAGAATGGGGCCAGGCAGGGTCACCACGACCGGGGAGGCCTGGATGGCAACCGTCGAGTCAGCGCAGCGGGCGATGCACGGCTCATTGCAGCTGCTTGCAAGTGGGGTTGGGCCAGAGGTGCCGCAGGGGCGTGGCAGGCAGGGTCTGAAGCAAGACATCTCTCTGTGAGGGAGGCAAAGCTGAAACACAGAGCAGGGGAGGGAAAAGAGGGCAGAAGTTGGAGGACCCCGGATAATGCCGAGTGCGTGGCAACTGCCCCGCGCCTGGGTTTGGAGCAGAACTGATTTAGCAAGGCCAGCCCCATGCTTAGACGAGATCCCGCAAGGAGCTGCAGGCATGGTTTGGGCAAGCCCACAATGCCTTCCCCTAGCTCTTCGTCTGCCATGCCACACAGGCCTTCCCCTGTGGCTGTCCTATTGGAAACCACCAAGCTGGAAGAGCTCTGCTCCCTCTTCTCACTCAAGAGGCTGCCCTCGTCCCTGAGAGCGGGGGGAGGCTGCTGAGGCCTCCCTTCACTCCTGCTTCCAGAGCGACCTCAGGACGCACGGTTGCATGCCCTCCGAGTCACACAGCACGGGAATGCTGACCAGCTTTTCACGTGAAATGCATCAGAGTGGGCTTAAAGCAGCTCTGCAAAGACCGCTCATACCACATCTCCAAAAGAAATGTTTCTGCCTTCAAGATGGCAGGGGATGCGCTGGGCTATTTGGTTAGGGACGACCTGCTGCAGGTGGAAATTCTGGGGCACTCGCATGCCCGCAGCTGAACCCAGAGATCCCCCTTCTGCTTGAATGCACCCTCCTCTTCCCAGCTCTCCATCACCACCCCGCTGGAAAGGAGAAAGAGGTAAAGGACCTTAAACATTTCTTTTCAAGTGCCAAGCTTGCCAGCCACCTATCAAGGTTGAGTAGCCAGCATGAGAGCCGTTCAGCCCGTAGGAAGAGAGGGAGCGGAGCCAGGCTTACCTAGTTCCCCAAGGAAAGTGAGGCAAAGAGAGGAGGATGGCAGAGCCTGGCGCAGCACAGGCTTTTATGCTGTGTCCCAGAGCCCCAGGGGGCCCAAAACATTCCTTGCTCATGAAGCACCCAAACACTCGTGGCTGCTGCTGCTTGCAGAGCTCTCGCTGGTGATTAAGCCCTTGCCTCTCTCAGCTGAAATGTTTTGCTCCCACTTCATAGGAGTTGATGGTGGAACGACTCATCTGTGTCGCAGCCACCCCTGCGGACTCCTAGGGCCCGTGAAGTTGGAGGTGTCAGGCTCGCTGTCCAGAGAGGTTTTTAAGCGGATTTGCGTCATGCGGATTGCCTTTGGCTCCTCCGCCTCTGCCCGTGGTGAGCATGGCCATGAGCCGTGGTGAGGTTTGGCCATGAAGGACACCTCAAGCCAGCGCTCGAGTGCTTTCCGTGGAGGGACTCAGGCTGACCCTGAGAGACATCTCTCCCTGCAGGTTATGGCAGACGCTCCGGAGGTGGTGGGCTAAGTTCAGGGAGAACGTGAAGGCTGCGCAGTCCCGTAAGGGAGACGAGAGTCAGGTCTGCAGGGCCGAGGCAAAGCTCCACAGCAAGGAAGGATGCTAGTGAGCTGGAGGCAAGCGCCTTGGGGGCAGGAGTGAGGGCTGTGACAATGTTGCTAGTTCTGATGCTGGTCAGGCTGCACCACAGCCTCCGTCAGCTGCCTTGGAGCCTGGGAACGACGGCAGGTTCATGGTGAGCAGGACGAAGCCAGAGAGCGGGTTGGTCCCCTCCAGTGTGGAAAGGGCAAGCGGTCACTCTCTGGGATCTCCATAGCCATGTGCGTAGGGGACTTGAGTGGGCCTTCACGCTTCTTGCAGGCGGGGGTCTGGGCTCTGCTTGGGCAGTGGAGAATCTCCTGCAAACAAGCAGATCAAGGTGTAGGAGGGAGATCAAAGAGGTTCCTGCGTCCTTCCCTGAAAGTGACCCACACCCAAATGGACCTGTTTTGCGCAGCAGCTTCATTGCGGAGGCCAAAAGCCTGCATGGGCTGCTTCTTAGGAGTGGCTCGGGGCAGCGAGCTGCAGCGTGCGGCTGTTTCTCCTGGGTGAGGGATGGCGTGGCGCATTCAAGGCATTTTCATTCCAGAGCAACGTTGGATCGGTCTCCCGGAGCAGCTGGGAGCCATCGTACTGTGGAAGAGCTGGGAAAATCCCTGAACTCCAGGGAAACGTGAGTCGCCCTGCTGTTGACTTTGGTGGAGATGGCGTCCTGGCCTCAGGCGTGCCAGGAATACCGAGCTTGTGTCCTCATTCTTCCTGAAGTGCCACTTTCCTGAAGGGCATTTCCAAATGGTTTGCGTTATTGCTGAAGCCCCTGGTGCCTCTAGGCAATCGCATGCTCCTGCCTTCCAGCCCTTTTGTGGCTGGTCAAGGGCCCTTGTGACTCAGCACATCCCCAAAGAGGTGAGGGAGGAAGGACCCGCCTAAAGGTCCTCAGGGCCAACGTCCTGCTCCAAACAGGCCAAACTTCCCAGCTCCACCCGGCGGCTCAGGGTCTGAGCACCGACACGCACGGAGATGCCAGTGTCCCTCGCGCAGCCTGTGTCAGGGCTGCACCGTACTCACTGAGGCTTGTTTTCCCATTGCCAGAGCTGGGTTTTCCCTTCCCCGCCTCCCCTCTGGGCCTTCTCTCCTCCAGGCTGCACAAAGCCAATGCCGTCGACCTCTGCTCCTACGGCATGGGCTTCAGCCCCGCCTGACTGAGTCTGGCCCTGGGCCTGTTGCTCTCTCCAGGTTTCTGATGCGTCTCTGGTCCTGGGGGACCCAGACAGGGCACTGCAATGCAGGTGTTGCCCCAGCAGCAGTGAGAAGGGCAGAGCATCGATCGCTTTGCTCAGCTTGCATTGAACCGTTTGAGTTGGAAGGGACCTCTGTGAGTGAGCTAGTCCAATGCCCTGCTCGAAGCAGTGACGACTACGTCGGGTTGCTCAGGGATGTGTGTAGGCAAGCTTTTTCCTCTCCCCAAGAAGGGCAATCCAGCAACCACGCTCTTCCAGGGCTTGACCACCCCCATGATGCAAAAGATTCTTCATCTTAATCTGTGTTATATGTAGCTGGACTTTACAGTGCTACAGCTTGTGTCCTCTGCTCCTTGCCCAGTCACTGTGAGCTCCAGAAGCGCCTTCTTTTCTTTCTCCTCCCGCGGGGCAACTGCAGAGAGGAATGAGATCTCCCCTGAGCCTTCTCTTCCTAGGGCTGCCAAAAGCTAGGTCTCCCAGCCTCTCCTCATATGTCACATGCACCAGACCCCTAGTCACCCTGGTGACCCTGTCTTCCTGCCCGGGACTCACTCCACAAGGGCAATGCCTTTCCAGTACTGGAGATTCAAGACCGGGCACACTGTCGGTCTCCCAGGTGCCAAAGAGAGGGGAAGGGTCGCTGCCCTAGCCCTCGCCCTCGCCCTCGCCCTCAGCCTCGCCCTCGCCCTCGCTGTCGCCGTTGCCCTGCTGGCTGCAGCTTGCCAACGCAGCCCAGGATGTGGCTGTCTGTCCTTGCAGCCAGAGCATAGTGCTGGCTCAGGTTTGGCTTCTTGTCCGCCTGGCCCCACCAAGACCCTTTTAAGCAAGCTGCTTCCTAGCCAGTCGGCCTCCAGCCTGCCCTGTGTTATTTCAGCCCAGGGGAGGATGAGCCTTTGCCGTTGTTGACCTGTAGGCACTGGCTGTCAGCCCCTTTCTCCAGCCTGGTGAGTTTTCCCTGAATACCAGCCTGGGCCTCCAGTGTGCCAGCTGCATGCCCCCAATCTGGCCTCTTGTAAGAATGTACTGAAAGTGCCCTGTGGCACCGTTCAAGCTGCTCAGGACACTGTCCAGTCCGGTGTTGAATATCTCCAGTGATGGAGACTCCACAGCCTCTGTGGGCAGTGTGTTGCAGCGCTTGGCCACCCTCACCATCAGCAATTTTTTTCTTATGTGGAGATGAAATTTTCTGTGTCTCCATTTGTGCCTAATGCCCCTTGTATGCTCACTGCATGACACTGAAAAGAGTCTGGCTCCATGTTTGCTACACCCTCCCACAGGTGTTCATGCGCACGGAGAAGATCACCCCCCTCCTCGCCTTCTTCAGGCTAAACAGTGCCAGCTCTCTCAGCCTCTGCTCGTAGGACAGATGCTCCAGCCCCTTCATGCTCTTTGTGGCCCTCTGCTGGGCTTGCTCCAGAAGGTCCATGCCTGTCTTGTCCTGCGGAGCCCAGAACTGGACGCAGCACTCCGCATGTGGTCTCGCCAGGGCTGTGCAGCGGGCAATCATCAACGCCCTTGACCTGGTGGCTCTTCGTGATGCAGCGAAGGATGATGCTGGCTTTCTTGTTGCAGAGGAACCTTGCCGGCTCATGTTCAACTTGGTGTCCACCCAAGCTTCTTTGTTTGTAAGCATGAGGTCCAGCAGAGCTCCTTCTCTGCAAAGCTGCTTGCCAGGCGGTCGGCTCCCAACAGGTACTGCTGCATGGGTTATGAGCGCTGAGGGCCCTCTGACTGGCACTACACCCTTCTGGTGTATCGGCCACCCCTCCCCGTTTCGTATCATCTGCAAACCTGCTGAGGGTGCGCTGGGGTCCCATGATCTAGGCCATTAATGAAGAGGCTGGAGAGCACTGGACGCAGTATCGACCCCTGGGGGACGCCACTGGTGACTGGCCTCCAGCTGGTCTTTGTGCTGCGGATCACAGCCCTTGTGATAAACAGCATCTGCTGCTCTCCCCTCATCCACTAACTCAGCCATTGCATCGTAGAAGGCCCGTAGGAGTGCATAGTTGTGCATGTCCCGCCTGTTCAAATATTGCCTAGCCTGATCCTCCTCCACTGAGGGCAAGTGTGCCTGGGCCTGGACTTTCCCCCTGGTTTCAGGGACCTGGGATTCCTGACGTGCGGTCACCCTGGTAAAGAGCAAGGCAAAGAAGGCCGTCAGTACCTTGGCCTTTTCTTTGTCCTTTGTGACCGGGTCGCCTTTGCCAGTGAGCAGAAGGCCCCTGCTTTCGCTGGTCTTTCTTTTGCCGCTGAGGTACCCATAGAAACACCTCTTGTTCCCCTTCACGTCCCTCCTGAGATTAAGCCCCAGGTGGCCTTTGGCCTTCCTAACCCCATCCCTGCATGCTTGGAGAGTGTCTCTGCGTTCTTCCCAGCTCACATGTCCCTGCCTCCACCTGCTGTATGCTTCCTTTAGATGTCGGAGTTCCTCCAGGAGCTCCTTATGCACCCATGCGGGCCTCCTGCGGCCTTTGCTTGTTGGGATGGACCATTCTGGAGCTTGAGGAGGTGATCCTTCCTTGAAACTCAGCCATCACTCCTGGACCCCTCTTCTCTCCAGGATGGTGTCCCATGGGATTCTTCCAAGCAGATCCCTGAAGAGGCCAAAGTCTGCTCTTCTGAAGTCCAGGGCTGTGATTGTGGCTTTGGGCTTTCTCTCCTCCGCTCAGGAGCCTGAACTCCATCTCGTGACCACTGTGCCGAGGTTGCTCCCAGCCTTCCCGTTCCCGACCAGTTAGGTCTTCTTTGTTCGTAAGCATGAGGTCCAGCAGAGCACCTGCCCTCCTCAGCTCCTCCGTCGCCTGTGTCAGGCACTTGTCGTCAAGACCCTCCAGAAACCTCCTGGATGATCCGTCTTGGACAGGGAGCTCTCTGTGATAAAAGCTCACAGCACAGGCATTTCCACAAGGTGAACGCAGGATCTCCTCTTGACAGGGAAGGGAGTTAAACCAGAGCATGGGTGGCCCCTCCTTGCTTGGCCAGCCTCTGAGAGGAGCAGCAGAGCAGCCTGATGCTCCCCAGGGGATGCATCAGAAGCAGGTCTGACCCCCAGCACAGCACTTCTCCCAGCAGCAGAGCTGCAGTCTGCTTCCCTTGGCCCCGCTGCCCTCCTGAGCCAGAGCTCTCCAGAAGGGACCCCCCAGGAATGACGGTGCTACCCCGCTCTGCGCTCTGGAACTGGAGCTGTGAGTTCACATCTCAGTGGGGCCTCAAGCTGCTGCTTCTCTGGTGGCTTTCCTCAGCGTGTTTGCATTTTTATACCCGTGCATGGCTGTTGGGTAGATTGCTTTATGCACTCTGGTCCTCCTTGCTTCCCTGCCCTCCGGCTCTGTTCTTTCAGCGTGACTGAACCCATCCTGCGCCTGGGACTGACAGCAGTGCCCCTTCTCCTGCCCCTTCCCCATGCCCGCCTCTGTAGTCCTTTTGGGCCCTGGCTCCCCGCATCGTCTCTCCTCCCTTGTCCCTGACAGCCGGTTCTGCCTGAGGGATCCAGCGCTGGGTCACAGAAGAGCTGAGGTGGGAAGGAACCTCTGGAGACTGTCTAGTGCACTCCCATGCTCAAAGCAGGGTCCAGCAGAGGGGGCTGCTCAGGGCCTTGTGCAGTCAGGTTGAGAATGGCTGCGAGGATGGAGCCTCCAGAAGCTCTCTGGGGAACCCATTCCCATGTTTGACCACCCTCACAGGAGAAGAGTTGTCTTCTGTGCGTTTAAGTGGGATTTGCTGTATTGCAGCTTGTGCCCGCTACTGCTTGCCCTGTTGTGGGGCCCCAGTGAGAAGCAGCTGACTCTTTCTTCTTCACTCCCCTGCCCCTGCCCCCTCCACCGCCTCAGGTACTGATGCATATCGATAAGGTCCCCCTGAGCCCTCTCTTCCCTTCCCTTCCCTTCCCTTCCCTTCCCTTCCCTTCCCTTCCCTTCCCTTCCCTTCCCTTCCCTTCCCTTCCCTTCCCTTCCCTTCCCTTCCCTTCCCTTCCCTTCCCTTCCCTTCCCTTCCCTTCCCTTCCCTTCCCTTCCCTTCCCTTCCCTTCCCTTCCCTTCCCTTCCCTTCCCTTCCCTTCCCTTCCCTTCCCTTCCCTTCCCTTCCCTTCCCTTCCCTTCCCTTCCCTTCCCTTCCCTTCCCTTCCCTTCCCTTCCCTTCCCTTCCCTTCCCTTCCCTTCCCTTCCCTTCCCTTCCCTTCTCCAAGCTGAACCGTCCCAGCTCCTGCCCAGCCTCTCCTGCTTTGACAGATGATCCAAGGCCTCAACCATTTTCGTGGCCCTTTGCTGGCCTCACGCCAGTAGGTCCATCTCCCTCGTACCGGGAAGCCCAGAATGGGACACAGCACTCCAGCACTCCAGGTGGTGTCAGCAGTGCGGAGGAGAGGCAGAGGGAAGGATCTGCTCTCTTGAGCGGCAGGCAATTCTCTTCTGACACCACCCAGCCTGCTTCTGACCACCTTTGCTGCAAGGACATGTTGCCGCCTCAGGCACTGAAGCCCTTCTGTGGCACAGCATCCTTCCTCTGAAATAAATACCCACGAGCTACCAAGGTGCTGGGGAGCCACCTGCGTTAGCAAAAAGAAACGAAGCCTGGAGTCGCTGATACCCAGAGGAACGCCAGGACTCCAGCCGAGATTCGGACTCAGAAGGGCCACTTCTCCCTGCCTGTCACTGAAGGTGCCCTCCACAACTCAGCTGAGAACCCACATCCCTTTCTTGCTGCCAGGCCTTTCATCCTCGCCACTCATCACACCCTTAGGTCTGCCTTGCCTTCCTGACACAAGCGTCACTCTCAGGAGATGCAACATCCGATGGGATGCTGAAGTTCAAAGAGGACGCAAGGAGTCACCAAATCTGCCTGGTTTTGAGGGTCCGCATTCCCTTGTGCAAGGGCACATTTGCTGACTGCTGAAAATACCTATTGCCACCCTTCCCGGCACGCTCCCTTACGGCCTCTGCCCTCCACCTCTCTGCATCCTGCCCCTGCACAGCAGCACAGCAAGCAGCTGAAGGCAGGTTCACCTGCAAGCAGCAGAAGGGCTCCAACTCCACGTCCTTCTCGAGGGCAGTGGGCTGCCTGGCGGGCTTCCAATGTATGGAAAGAGGGAGGCAGCTCAGCACAATTCCTAAGACACGTTCAAGGCCCACCGGGTACGTTGGCAGAGGAAAATGAAGACCCCTGAAGGGAGATTGTGAGTGCTTTTGGTGGAGGGCCTCACAGCTGACCCTGAGAGCCATCGGGGGGCCGGGATGACCAGGCAGCAGAGTCATGCTCTGTTCCTCTGAGGCTCACAGAGACTGAAAAGTCGCCTTTGCCTGTGGCCTTGATAGTGCCGGTCTTCCATCCTTCTGAGCCCATTTGCTTAGTTTTGGTGCTCTGGGATCCATTGAGGGAGCTCCACCCAAATCTGGCAGTGCCCCATGCTTACAGGTACCTGATTACACGTGTCCCATGTGCTGGGAGAGGGGAGGTAGTCCCTCCCCAGCTGCCGGCAGAGAGAAGTAAGCTCAGGACAGAGGGCAATGCTTTTGCAGGCAGAGCGGGTGGCTAACGGAGGCTGGAGGAGAAAGAAACAGCACCACAAGTCTCCAGCTATGCTGCACAACGTCTTTAATGAGAAGGGAGGCAAAAGGGCAGTGAAGCAGTACAGAGAGCAAGACACACGTTCCCAGGGTTCAGTGAAGCACAGAGAATTGCTCGTTTCCCCAGCACAAGCACCAGGCAAAGTGCTTGCCTCTTCCCATTCCCCCTCTACCTTGTGGCAATCACGTCCCCACAACAGCAATTCCTAACCCTGGTACCCTGTGCCCATCAAGCGGAGATGCAGCCAAGTGGAAGAGCAGGAGCTCTTTCCCGAGGAGTTTGGAGAAAAGCAGAGCCAGAGGCAGCGTGGCAAGACCTGCCATGCAGCGAGGC
This sequence comes from Dromaius novaehollandiae, assembly GCF_036370855.1. Lineage (NCBI taxonomy): Eukaryota > Metazoa > Chordata > Aves > Casuariiformes > Dromaiidae > Dromaius > Dromaius novaehollandiae. The sequence goes on from NC_088107.1 coordinate 25,990,950, forward strand.
GCAGCGGGCACCGTTGGCTCGCCCCAGGTGGGATGGGGGTACCCAGCTCGTCTGCAAGCCATGGCCGTGCTTGCAGTCTCGGGTGCCCATTTCCTTCCAGGTTCCTGGGTGGTGGCGCCGAAGGGGATGATCGTCTGGCTTCAGCAGTTTAGACTGCAGCGGGGGGGAGGCAGACACAGTCCGACCGCGCCCAGATCAAGGGAGCCGCCAGATGTGATGGGCACCCCCGCAGCACTGAGGGAGCTGCCAACAGCAGCTGACAGAGAGGATCCCACGGCTGTGCTCTGAGGGAAGGAGGTGAGAATGGGGCCAGGCAGGGTCACCACGACCGGGGAGGCCTGGATGGCAACCGTCGAGTCAGCGCAGCGGGCGATGCACGGCTCATTGCAGCTGCTTGCAAGTGGGGTTGGGCCAGAGGTGCCGCAGGGGCGTGGCAGGCAGGGTCTGAAGCAAGACATCTCTCTGTGAGGGAGGCAAAGCTGAAACACAGAGCAGGGGAGGGAAAAGAGGGCAGAAGTTGGAGGACCCCGGATAATGCCGAGTGCGTGGCAACTGCCCCGCGCCTGGGTTTGGAGCAGAACTGATTTAGCAAGGCCAGCCCCATGCTTGGACGAGATCCCGCAAGGAGCTGCAGGCATGGTTTGGGCAAGCCCACAATGCCTTCCCCTAGCTCTTCGTCTGCCATGCCACACAGGCCTTCCCCTGTGGCTGTCCTATTGGAAACCACCAAGCTGGAAGAGCTCTGCTCCCTCTTCTCACTCAAGAGGCTGCCCTCGTCCCTGAGAGCGGGGGGAGGCTGCTGAGGCCTCCCTTCACTCCTGCTTCCAGAGCGACCTCAGGACGCACGGTCACATGCCCTCCGAGTCACACAGCACGGGAATGCTGACCAGCTTTTCACGTGAAATGCATCAGAGTGGGCTTAAAGCAGCTCTGCAAAGACCGCTCATACCACATCTCCAAAAGAAATGTTTCTGCCTTCAAGATGGCAGGGGATGCGCTGGGCTATTTGGTTAGGGACGACCTGCTGCAGGTGGAAATTCTGGGGCACTCGCATGCCCGCAGCTGAACCCAGAGATCCCCCTTCTGCTTGAATGCACCCTCCTCTTCCCAGCTCTCCATCACCACCCCGCTGGAAAGGAGAAAGAGGTAAAGGACCTTAAACATTTCTTTTCAAGTGCCAAGCTTGCCAGCCACCTATCAAGGTTGAGTAGCCAGCATGAGAGCCGTTCAGCCCGTAGGAAGAGAGGGAGTGGAGCCAGGCTTACCTAGTTCCCCAAGGAAAGTGAGGCAAAGAGAGGAGGATGGCAGAGCCTGGCGCAGCACAGGCTTTTATGCTGTGTCCCAGAGCCCCAGGGGGCCCAAAACATTCCTTGCTCATGAAGCACCCAAACACTCGTGGCTGCTGCTGCTTGCAGAGCTCTCGCTGGTGATTAAGCCCTTGCCTCTCTCAGCTGAAATGTTTTGCTCCCACTTCATAGGAGTTGATGGTGGAACGACTCATCTGTGTCGCAGCCACCCCTGCGGACTCCTAGGGCCCGTGAAGTTGGAGGTGTCAGGCTCGCTGTCCAGAGAGGTTTTTAAGCGGATTTGCGTCATGCGGATTGCCTTTGGCTCCTCCGCCTCTGCCCGTGGTGAGCATGGCCATGAGCCGTGGTGAGGTTTGGCCATGAAGGACACCTCAAGCCAGCGCTCGAGTGCTTTCCGTGGAGGGACTCAGGCTGACCCTGAGAGACATCTCTCCCTGCAGGTTATGGCAGACGCTCCGGAGGTGGTGGGCTAAGTTCAGGGAGAACGTGAAGGCTGCGCAGTCCCGTAAGGGAGACGAGAGTCAGGTCTGCAGGGCCGAGGCAAAGCTCCACAGCAAGGAAGGATGCTAGTGAGCTGGAGGCAAGCGCCTTGGGGGCAGGAGTGAGGGCTGTGACAATGTTGCTAGTTCTGATGCTGGTCAGGCTGCACCACAGCCTCCGTCAGCTGCCTTGGAGCCTGGGAACGACGGCAGGTTCATGGTGAGCAGGACGAAGCCAGAGAGCGGGTTGGTCCCCTCCAGTGTGGAAAGGGCAAGCGGTCACTCTCTGGGATCTCCATAGCCATGTGCGTAGGGGACTTGAGTGGGCCTTCACGCTTCTTGCAGGCGGGGGTCTGGGCTCTGCTTGGGCAGTGGAGAATCTCCTGCAAACAAGCAGATCAAGGTGTAGGAGGGAGATCAAAGAGGTTCCTGCGTCCTTCCCTGAAAGTGACCCACACCCAAATGGACCTGTTTTGCGCAGCAGCTTCATTGCGGAGGCCAAAAGCCTGCATGGGCTGCTTCTTAGGAGTGGCTCGGGGCAGCGAGCTGCAGCGTGCGGCTGTTTCTCCTGGGTGAGGGATGGCGTGGCGCATTCAAGGCATTTTCATTCCAGAGCAACGTTGGATCGGTCTCCCGGAGCAGCTGGGAGCCATCGTACTGTGGAAGAGCTGGGAAAATCCCTGAACTCCAGGGAAACGTGAGTCGCCCTGCTGTTGACTTTGGTGGAGATGGCGTCCTGGCCTCAGGCGTGCCAGGAATACCGAGCTTGTGTCCTCATTCTTCCTGAAGTGCCACTTTCCTGAAGGGCATTTCCAAATGGTTTGCGTTATTGCTGAAGCCCCTGGTGCCTCTAGGCAGTCGCATGCTCCTGCCTTCCAGCCCTTTTGTGGCTGGTCAAGGGCCCTTGTGACTCAGCACATCCCCAAAGAGGTGAGGGAGGAAGGGCCCGCCTAAAGGTCCTCAGGGCCAACGTCCTGCTCCAAACAGGCCAAACTTCCCAGCTCCACCCGGTGGCTCAGGGTCTGAGCACCGACACGCACGGAGATGCCAGTGTCCCTCGCGCAGCCTGTGTCAGGGCTGCACCGTACTCACTGAGGCTTGTTTTCCCATTGCCAGAGCTGGGTTTTCCCTTCCCCGCCTCCCCTCTGGGCCTTCTCTCCTCCAGGCTGCACAAAGCCAATGCCGTCGACCTCTGCTCCTACGGCATGGGCTTCAGCCCCGCCTGACTGAGTCTGGCCCTGGGCCTGTTGCTCTCTCCAGGTTTCTGATGCGTCTCTGGTCCTGGGGGACCCAGACAGGGCACTGCAATGCAGGTGTTGCCCCAGCAGCAGTGAGAAGGGCAGAGCATCGATCGCTTTGCTCAGCTTGCATTGAACCGTTTGAGTTGGAAGGGACCTCTGTGAGTGAGCTAGTCCAATGCCCTGCTCGAAGCAGTGACGACTACGTCGGGTTGCTCAGGGATGTGTGTAGGCAAGCTTTTTCCTCTCCCCAAGAAGGGCAATCCAGCAACCACGCTCTTCCAGGGCTTGACCACCCCCATGATGCAAAAGATTCTTCATCTTAATCTGTGTTATATGTAGCTGGACTTTACAGTGCTACAGCTTGTGTCCTCTGCTCCTTGCCCAGTCACTGTGAGCTCCAGAAGCGCCTTCTTTTCTTTCTCCTCCCGCGGGGCAACTGCAGAGAGGAATGAGATCTCCCCTGAGCCTTCTCTTCCTAGGGCGGCCAAAAGCTAGGTCTCCCAGCCTCTCCTCGTATGTCACATGCACCAGACCCCTAGTCACCCTGGTGACCCTGTCTTCCTGCCCGGGACTCACTCCACAAGGGCAATGCCTTTCCAGTACTGGAGATTCAAGACCGGGCACACTGTCGGTCTCCCAGGTGCCAAAGAGAGGGGAAGGGTCCCGGCCCTAGCCCTCGCCCTCGCCCTCGCCCTCAGCCTCGCCCTCGCCCTCGCTGTCACCGTTGCCCTGCTGGCTGCAGCTTGCCAACGCAGCCCAGGATGTGGCTGTCTGTCCTTGCAGCCAGAGCATAGTGCTGGCTCAGGTTTGGCTTCTTGTCCGCCTGGCCCCACCAAGACCCTTTTAAGCAAGCTGCTTCCTAGCCAGTCGGCCTCCAGCCTGCCCTGTGTTATTTCAGCCCAGGGGAGGACGAGCCTTTGCCGTTGTTGACCTGTAGGCACTGGCTGTCAGCCCCTTTCTCCAGCCTGGTGAGTTTTCCCTGAATACCAGCCTGGGCCTCCAGTGTGCCAGCTGCATGTCCCCGGTCTGGCCTCTTGTAAGAATGTACTGAAAGTACCCTGTGGCACCGTTCAAGCTGCTCAGGACACTGTCCAGTCCGGTGTTGAATATCTCCAGTGATGGAGACTCCACAGCCTCTGTGGGCAGTGTGTTGCAGCGCTTGGCCACCCTCACCATCAGCAATTTTTTTCTTATGTGGAGATGAAATTTTCTGTGTCTCCATTTGTGCCTAATGCCCCTTGTATGCTCACTGCATGACACTGAAAAGAGTCTGGCTCCGTGTTTGCTACACCCTCCCACAGGTGTTCATGCGCACGGAGAAGATCACCCCCCTCCTCGCCTTCTTCAGGCTAAACAGTGCCAGCTCTCTCAGCCTCTGCTCGTAGGACAGATGCTCCAGCCCCTTCATGCTCTTTGTGGCCCTCTGCTGGGCTTGCTCCAGAAGGTCCATGCCTGTCTTGTCCTGCGGAGCCCAGAACTGGACGCAGCACTCCGCATGTGGTCTCGCCAGGGCTGTGCAGCGGGCAATCATCAACGCCCTTGACCTGGTGGCTCTTCGTGATGCAGCGAAGGATGATGCTGGCTTTCTTGTTGCAGAGGAACCTTGCCGGCTCATGTTCAACTTGGTGTCCACCCAGAGTCCCAGCTCCTTCTCTGCAAAGCTGCTTGCCAGGCGGTCGGCTCCCAACAGGTACTGGTGCATGGGTTATGAGCGCTGAGGGCCCTCTGACTGGCACTACACCCTTCTGGTGTATCGGCCACCCCTCCCCGTTTCGTATCATCTGCAAACCTGCTGAGGGTGCGCTGGGGTCCCATGATCTAGGCCATTAATGAAGAGGCTGGAGAGCACTGGACGCAGTATCGACCCCTGGGGGACGCCACTGGTGACTGGCCTCCAGCTGGTCTTTGTGCTGCGGATCACAGCCCTTGTGATAAACAGCATCTGCTGCTCTCCCCTCATCCACTAACTCAGCCATCGCATCGTAGAAGGCCCGTAGGAGTGCATAGTTGTGCATGTCCCGCCTGTTCAAATATTGCCTAGCCTGATCCTCCTCCACTGAGGGCAAGTGTGCCTGGGCCTGGACTTTCCCCCTGGTTTCAGGGACCTGGGATTCCTGACGTGCGGTCACCCTGGTAAAGAGCAAGGCAAAGAAGGCCGTCAGTACCTTGGCCTTTTCTTTGTCCTTTGTGACCGGGTCGCCTTTGCCAGTGAGCAGAAGGCCCCTGCTTTCGCTGGTCTTTCTTCTGCCGCTGAGGTACCCGTAGAAACACCTCTTGTTCCCCTTCACGTCCCTCCTGAGATTAAGCCCCAGGTGGCCTTTGGCCTTCCTAACCCCATCCCTGCATGCTTGGAGAGTGTCTCTGCGTTCTTCCCAGCTCACATGTCCCTGCCTCCACCTGCTGTATGCTTCCTTTAGATGTCGGAGTTCCTCCAGGAGCTCCTTATGCACCCATGCGGGCCTCCTGCGGCCTTTGCTTGTTGGGATGGACCATTCTGGAGCTTGAGGAGGTGATCCTTCCTTGAAACTCAGCCATCACTCCTGGACCCCTCTTCTCTCCAGGATGGTGTCCCATGGGATTCTTCCAAGCAGATCCCTGAAGAGGCCAAAGTCTGCTCTTCTGAAGTCCAGGGCTGTGATTGTGGCTTTGGGCTTTCTCTCCTCCGCTCAGGAGCCTGAACTCCATCTCGTGACCACTGTGCCGAGGTTGCTCCCAGCCTTCCCGTTCCCGACCAGTTAGGTCTTCTTTGTTCGTAAGCATGAGGTCCAGCAGAGCACCTGCCCTCCTCAGCTCCTCCGTCGCCTGTGTCAGGCACTTGTCGTCAAGACCCTCCAGAAACCTCCTGGATGATCCGTCTTGGACAGGGAGCTCTCTGTGATAAAAGCTCACAGCACAGGCATTTCCACAGGGTGAACGCAGGATCTCCTCTTGACAGGGAAGGGAGTTAAACCAGAGCATGGGTGGCCCCTCCTTGCTTGGCCAGCCTCTGAGAGGAGCAGCAGAGCAGCCTGATGCTCCCCGGGGGATGCATCAGAAGCAGGTCTGACCCCCAGCACAGCACTTCTCCCAGCAGCAGAGCTGCAGTCTGCTTCCCTTGGCCCTGCTGCCCTCCTGAGCCAGAGCTCTCCAGAAGGGACCCCCCAGGAATGACGGCGCTACCCCGCTCTGCGCTCTGGAACTGGAGCTGTGAGTTCACATCTCAGTGGGGCCTCAAGCTGCTGCTTCTCTGGTGGCTTTCCTCAGCGTGTTTGCATTTTTATACCCGTGCATGGCTGTTGGGTAGATTGCTTTATGCACTCTGGTCCTCCTTGCTTCCCTGCCCTCCGGCTCTGTTCTTTCAGCGTGACTGAACCCATCCTGCGCCTGGGACTGACAGCGGTGTCCTTTGTCCTGCCCTTTCCCCAATGCCCGCCTCTGTAGTCGTTCTGGGCCCTGGCTCCCCGCATCTTGGTGCTGCCACCAAGAGGGAACTTGGCAGGCTGGAGAAATGAGCAGAAAGGAACCTCATGAAGCTTGACAAAGGGAAGTGCAAGGTGCCGCACCTGGGGAAGAATAACCCCATGTACCAGTAAAGGCTTGGCTCTGAGCAGCAAGGAGGAGCTTTGCAGGGGAAGACGCAGGTGTCCGAGCAGGCAGCAGGTTGAACATGAGACAGCAATGCGCCCTCATGGCAGAGAAGGCCAACAGCATCCTGGGCTGCAACAGGAAAAGCGTAGCCACCAGGCAGAGGAGGTGATCCTTCCCCTCCACTCAACACAGGTCAGGCCACATCTGGAGTGCTGTGTCTGGCTCTGGGCTCCCCAGCATAAGAAAGACATAGACGTACAGGAGCAAGCCCAGCAAACAGCCACAAAGATGAAGAAGGGACTGCAGCATCTGTCATAGGGGGAGAGGCTGGGACACGTGGGATTGTTCAGCCTGGAGAAGACAAGGCTCAGGGGCGATCTTATCAACATACACAAGTATCTGATGGGAAGGTGTAAAGAAGTCAGAGTGCGACTCTTCTCGGTGATGCCCAGCGACAAGACAAGAGGCAACAGGTACACACTGAAACAGAGGAAATTCCGTCTCAACAGAAGGGAAAGCTGTTTTATTGTGAGTGTGGTTGAATGCTGGAACAGGCTACCCAGAGAAGCTGTGCTCCCACCCTTGGAGATAGTCAAAACCTCCCAGGGCACAGTCCTGGGAAACCTGCCCTGTCTGGCTCTGCTTTGAGCGGGGTTTGGACTAGATGATCTCCAGAGGTCCCTTCCAACCTCAACGGTTCTGTGATACCGTGCTCCTGTGACTTGCCTTTGCCCTTGTTGAACTGCAGGTGGTTCCTGTTGGCCCCCTTCTCCCACCTGTCGAGGTTCTCCTATTACCAGCGCTGCCCTCCAGTTTCTCGGCTGCATTGGCCCCGCCCCAGACTCGTCTCTCCAACAAATGTGCTACAAGCACCCTCTGTCCCACTGTCCAGGTCACCCCTTAAGACGTTAAAGCCCGTTGGCACCCCGAGTGATCCCTCAGGGACGACACTGGGAAGCAGCCACCAGCTGGCCTTTGTACCACCCAGCACAAACCTTTGAGCCTGACAGCCCAGCCCATTTGCCACACAAGTCAGCATCCAGGTCTCCTCTCCACAACTCACCAGACTAGCTCCAATGATACTGAGAGACCATGCCAAAGGCCTTGCTGCAGTCAGGGATAACAAGGGTAGCAACAGCGTTGCAGCAGTAAAAGCTCTCCTTCTTGCTCTCGATGTCCCTTGCCAGTCCCAACACAACTCTAGCTTTGCCTTTCCTAAGACCATCGCAGCATGCCCAAGCACTGTGGCTTTATTCCTGCTGTTGGTCATTAAGTCTCCGGCCAAGTTTTCCCTGTTCATGAGGAGCAGGTCCAACCTTGGCCTCCTATGTCACATCTCAGGGATGTGCAAAGAAGTTTTCCTTGGCTCATTTGGCTGGTTGGAGCAGGAGGTGGATAAACAGGGTTCATGGCCCAGGCAGGGACTCTGGTCGGACCTATGGTCTGGGCTGGGGATTGAGGGACCTGCAGGTGTGCATGTACGTGTGAATCAGGAGAGGAGGGGGTGTCCACTGTGGCACTGCAGTCCTGACTAGCCCACGAGGAAGAAAGGATTGGGCCATTCGTGGTGGTGACGCCAGCGTGAGTGGGTGTTTCTGTGGGTGCTCATGAAGGCACTGCTCTTTGTCTGCATTCATACATGTGGCCAGGTCATGGGTGTGTATTCTGTGTGAGTGTGTGTGTGCGCGCGTGCACACGTGCCCATTGTGAAAGCTTGCTCAGTCTTGCCCCGGGCTGACCTACGAATGGGAGTGGCAGCCAAGAGGCTAGGAAGGAGAAATCCCCCAGGTCTTCCAGACCGCTGGATTTGTCTTCGCTGAACAAGCACCAGCCTTCACCTCCTCTCCACCTGCACAGCGGTGAAGGTCCCCGCTTGCCACCAGGAAGCTGGGGGTTTAGCTCCCTGAAGGGAAGGAAGAACCAGCTTTGTCCCCAGGACACCCACACTCCTGTGGGGGGACCTCTCTGTGTTCCTGTCTGCCTGGTGATCCACAGCCTTCTCTGCTCCTCAGGCGCACTTTGTGAGGTCTGGATGCTAAGAAAGCAAAGGAGAAGGTGAGAGAAGATGCTAAGAAAGCAAAAGAGAGGGCAGGAGCAGCACAGGCAAGGGGCTGAGGAGCAGGACAACTGCCACCAGCCCTGGAGCACCGCACAGAGGGGAGTGCTGGTGGAAGTGTGCAAAGTGAGAGGCCTCAGCTGGGAGGGGACTGGGAAAAAAGGGCCTTAGCAGAGGATGGTTTTGATCCATCGACCTCTGGGTTATGGGCCCAGCACGCTTCCGCTGCGCCACTCTGCTCCCCCCAGGATCTGGGTGGGGAGCTTGCAGAGCCCTCCCTGCCGCTCCTGCACACTGACAGCACCAGCGCTTGGGCTCAAAGGGGCTTCTGTTCCTCTTGCCTGGGCCTGAGCCTGGGCCTGGGCCCATGGAGGAAAAATGTCTCCCCAGGAAGCCCAAAGGCTGTGTGCCCGAGCTGAGGCCCCCTTGGTTTGCCCTTCTGACACTGTCTCCTGCGCATCACACATGGGAGGAGTCTGTGTTTGCCCCACTGAGCTGCCTCTGCAGGGGAGGACAGAAACTCCCTTGCAGTGCAGCCTTGCTTTTGCTGACCCTGACAGCCCAGCAGCTGCCCCTAACACTGCACCAGGGCCACGGAAATGACAGAAATGCCTCCTATGCATCCCTGGAGCCATACATTGGATTTCAAGCAAGATCAGCCTCTTGACTTGGGTTGTGGTCACCATCCAGACAAAACCGTGCACAGGCAGACCTCTACAGTGGCTCATTCTCGGACATCAAACTTTCTCTTTCCCCCCACTCGTCTACGTCCCTCCGGTTCCCTTCACCCCACCATTTGCCCTTCCACGTAGCTCACCCCTCCTAACGCCTCCCCTGAGTTCTTTCTCCAGCTCTCTAGAGCCGGAGGGCAGCCACGCCAGCAGACAGTGCCGTTTGTGTGTCTCCTGTTTCCACTGTCTCAAAACTTCAAGACCGGGGTCCTTGGATTCCTTGCAGTCTTTCCTCTTCAGCGCCTGCTCTTGGGCTCTCTGCTTTCTCTTCCGTCTTAAGAGACCTGATACATGGAGCTCCCTTCCCTTCCTCCCCTCCAGCCACAGAGATGCCAGAGGGAGAGTCAAATGCTGCTCCGGCATCAGCATATCCCAGATGCCACCCTGACAACCAGGCGCTGGGAGCTGCAGCCGTAGCCCTGGGGTTACGCCTCTGAAACCCTGGATGCAGGCACTTCTCCTTCGCAGCGCAGGTCCCAACCCTAGTGCTTAGAGCCCCCAGGCCTCAGAGGCAGGCAGGGAGGAAAGACTCCTCACCCTGGGGAGGCAGCTGGAACTCCGGGACTTCCCCAGCAGTGCTTCCTCCGCGGGGCTGGGCATCTGGTGGCGCCTCTTGTCCAGTCCACCTCACTGCACAGCAGGGACTGGGAGGTAAATGAGACACCTCCCTCAGAGTCCCAGGTGTGGTGAATGCGCTCTGAATGTGCTCATCTGTTTGTGGGTGCCCAGCTGTGGTGTGTCCCAAGGATGGAAAGGAAAACCCCAACACAGTCTGGCCCTGAAACTCGCAGCAAGCTGGATGACGTTGCACAGGGCACGTGATCACTGCTGCCAAGAGGTTTGGGGCGGGTAGCTGCGGCTGAGCGAGGAAGGCAATGGATGTGAAGTCCAGGGGAGTTTCCCCACACAGGTTGGAATCCTGCCAGCTACAGGGCACCGTCCTCTTCTGGGCTGCCTGGAGCGACGAAGCTCCAGCCCTGGACAAAGCCCCGCAGCCGCAGTCCCTCCAGCTGCACAGCATGCCCAGTGCACCCCCCATCCCTCTAGTCATCCTCAGCTTCCCCCAGCATCGCCAGGGTGTGTGGGAACCACCTTTCTCCTTTCCCAGCTGCACAGGCTCACAGCTTTCCTGACAGAGGACTGCTCACCTATGGGGAGGGGTGGATTTTCTTCAAAGGGGCATGTTTTCCCACGCGGCCCGAGCCGAGATGTGTGTGCTTCTGTGACGGGAAGGGAGGCCCCCCACGTGGAAACGTCTGCAAGTTTTTGCAGCAGCAGGAGAAGAGACGGGGGAAGGGAAAGACCCTATCCAAATGCCGCTTCCTGTTCTTTTTCCTTCTGCTACATCTTCCTCACCTTTCGGACTCCTGGGATAGTCCTGAAAGCTCAGAGAGGGTCAGATGGTGCCTGGGAGGAGCAGGAGGAGGCAGGCATAGGTCTGCATGCGTTGGTGGTATAGTGGTGAGCATAGCTGCCTTCCAAGCAGTTGACCCGGGTTCGATTCCCGGCCAACGCACGCACGCGCCCTTTTCTTCTTCCAGGCGCCTGCTGCAGAGGCACTTCCACCTCCTGCTAGAAAAGAGTCCAGCTTTCACCAACAAGTTCATGTTCCCTGGGGGAGCCACTCCCCTTAGTGCATGCACAGGCAGGATGGGGCACCCCCCCAGAGCCCAGGAGAGACAGGCCTGGCTTCAGCAATGCCTGCCTTGGTGAAAGTGCATGCCAGGGACTGAAGCAGAAGAGCTGTTGAGGGTGGAGGTTACGCTGGCCAGGAGTCAAGCAGAGACGGGCCGCTTGGCAGGCGGCTGTGCTCATCACAGTGAAAGAAGTGCTTGCAGGCACATGCCTCTGCCCCACTTCTCCCAGCGCCCACATCAGTCCTGCCTCCCCCTCCCTGCACACAGCCTCTGGCCGCTCCTCCACGTTTCACACCCCAAGCATCTCTGCCTGCTCCCAGGCCTGTAAGAGCGGAAATACCCCAGCGCCGCTGCTGCTTCCCACATGAACGCACCCACCCAGGCACTTCTGTAGAGACATTCTCCCGGCTGCACTGGCTGTACCGGGATCCGTGCCTGTGCTGAGCGAGCCAAGAACACTGCAGCCCACCCATGGCTTCCATATCATGGACACACAGCCCTGTCAGAGATCACCCTCAGGGCTGGTGTGAGCAGAGCAGCACAGAGGGAAGGCACAGTCCCCACAGCCCTGGGCGGAGAGGCACCAGCCTCTGCTCTGCCCCTGTCCTCCCTCCCCAGACACCCGCCTTGGCTTCTCTTGGCAGAGTCTCTCCATGGGCCGTCTCCTCACCCATGGATGGGTCTCGCCCGTCTCTTTGTCTGTGGGGCTCCACACTTTCTCTCCCAGGGCCCCCAGGTGAGGGTGCTGAAGAGAACTGCTGATATGGCACCAGGACTGCTTGGGGCAGCTACGGGCTCCCAGCTGAGACCAGTGCTGACTGCCTGCTGAGGAGGGACTCCACGCTGACGGCCTCTCTGCACTGCTGACACGTGGGCCAGAGGAGAGGGATTTCCTGCCTGGCCCAGAGCTCAACCTGCTGCTGTTGGACGTTGTACCTGGCAAGCAGAAGATTAATGCCCTGGAAGGTTAAAGATGAAGATTGAAAATAACACCTCAGAAAATTGCTGTGAGGAGTACAGTGTGTGTGTGTGTGTGTGTGTGTGTGTGTGCGCATGTGTGTGTGCGTGCGTGTGTGTGTGTGTGCATGGGTGGGTGGGGGCGGGGGGGGATGAGGGGGCTTGGCAGTGTTCCTTTACAGTGCAAGAAGGGAGAGGTGCCCACAGGCTCAATTTGCACTCCAAGCTGTGCGGGGAGGGGATGTTCACATGGAAAAACCCCAGAGCCAGGCGTGGGGCTGCCCACGGTGCCTGATCTACACTCCCAGCCCTAACACACTGCCTCTGCCCACCCAGAGCATCCAGGGGGCTGGGCCATTTCTGAGGCAGGAAAAGGTGGCCCTGAGAGGCCCCACAGGGGCAGCGCTGTGGCGCCAGTGGGGAGGACATCTGGCTGCTCCCCAAAGGCTGGTGGCCTGAGCCCACCCCAGGACGCCGTGCCACGAGCAGCGGAGCTGGGGAAGTGGTGCTTCCCGACTCGCCAGGTTCTGCCCAGCTTGTGCTTCCCCAGCCACCAGCCAGGCCAGCTTTGGAGGTGGGCAGGAACAGGAGAGCAGGGGCAGAACTGGGGCCAGCAGGAAGGCCATGGGGCAGGAAACATCAGGAACCACCCCCTCCTGTCTGCTGGGGAGAGGCAGCCAGAGACAGGCTCCAGAGGGGACAGCCTTCAGAGCAGGAGCTGCCTTGCGGATGGCAAGGCCACCGCTGGAACGGAGCTGTCCCCTGGTCTTCTGGGGTTTGCATCTGCCCAAGGAGGGACTGGCAGCCTCCCTGCCCAAAGAAAGACTGTCTCCTATGCACAGAGCCAGGCTCACCAAATGGCACAAGGACCTGTACATGGGTGCCCAAGCAGGCACATGCATGGAGAGAGAAAGAGGCGGTGGCAGTGCCTGAAGCCATTGGGTGTAGCGGGGCTTGCAGGCAAGAAATCAAAGGTGCCAAAGCGTGCTGCTGGGACCTGCAGACCCACGAGTTTCTTCTGGCGTCCTCGTTGGTTTACGACAGTGTCAGAGCCCTGAGGAGCCAAGAGCAGGTGACTGTGGGCATCTTGAACCGCCTGCCCCGCGAGTTCCTTTGGTTCTGCCATTGAAGAATTCCCTTTTGCATTCTCACAGCCGGAAGAAGTTTCCTGACCATGTGCCTTGGGCCCCTCTGCTCCCTGCTCTGAAATGCCTCCAGCTCCTGCTGTTGCCTCCAAAGAGCCCAGCGCCACAAGGGGAGAGGTCCTGCCAGCAGCCAGCTCTCTGTGCCCCACGCACAGGAGGAGCCTGAATCCATCCCCCCCCCTCCCCCCCCGGCTCAGGCAGGCTCTAGGGAGAAGAGCAGAGGCTGGCCAAGAGGTCAGGATGGCCAAGTGGTCTAAGGCGCTGCGTTCAGGTCACAGTCTCTGTGGGAGGCGTGGGTTCAAGTCCCACTCCTGACAGACTTCTGCCTGCCAGTCTTTTCCTTCCCCAGACTGGGAAGTGTGGAGACTTTCCTCCCAGAAATCCTTCTCCGCGCATGCTGTGCTCTCCAGTCTGCGCCGCTCAGAGAAGCCCATGGCTTGTGGTGAAGGAGCGAGGGGAGTCCCTCGGGTCGGATCAGCTCCCTGAACGGGCTCTGGGGTTGATAGGATTTGCACCTCTGCTGTCCCCAAAGAGGTCAGGGCCTCGGGGCTGGCACCCATTTCAACTCCTGCCTAGCTACTGGCTCTCATCCTCCCACCTTCTCGTAGGTACTCAACGGCTGCAATTAGATCCCCCCAAAACCTTCCCATCTGGGTCCCGCCTAAACAAGGGCAGTTCCCTCAGCTTCCGCTCACAGGGCCAGTGCCTCCCGCGCCGGTGCCAGGCCCCACCCTGGCAGGCTGCACTGCCAGCTGCTCACAAGGACCCCCAAGGGCCTGTCCAGCAGAGCAGCTCCCCACCCAGTCAGTCCCCAGTGCAGGGCAATTGGTCCATGCAGGCGCTGGACTTTGCGTTCCTCCTTCTGGAGGTCCACCCCCCTCAGACCATGATGTCCCAACTTGGATGCAAAGATGCTGTGGCAGACCATGTCCAAAACCTTGCTAAAAACAAGGGAGACAACATCGCCTGTTGTCCCTCCATCCATGGATGGATATAGTGAAGAGCACTTGCTCCACGGCCTTCCAAGGGACTGACGTGAGGCTGAGTGGCCTGGGGTTCCCCAGATAGTCTTTCTTCCCCTGTTTGGAGACTGGTGCAGCACTTGTCTTTCTCCAGGCATCAGGGACTTCCCCTGCTCTCTGCTCCCCAATCTGCAGAGCCCCCAAGATGTCTCTTTCTGTCTTGAAGGTACAAGCCAGCTTTAGGGTCTCAGCTCAAATGTTGTCTTTGTGTGTGTGTGTGTGTGTGGACTTATTCACAGGAGAAAGAGCTGTGGTGGGAAAGTTTCCTGCTCATGCGACAATCCCACCTCACTGCCTGCCCTGGGGAAAAGAGCTTTCCTGTTAAACGGTTGCAGAGTTGAAGGGAAGTGTCCAGATGGTGCGTATGGTGACAGCCCAAGAAGGATGACTTCTCTTTCTCATTCTAGCTGGGTTGTTTCAGAAGTGTGTTAACACCCCGCTCTTCTAGTTTGATCTGTCATTAGAGGAGAGACTAACAGGGCGGGGATTCATTAGCCAGGAGAAGACCATGCTGAGGAGGAACTTATCAATGTGTATAAAAGCTAGGCAACAGTGATGAACTCAGAAGCCTGCGGCGGGAGCCTTCACAGGGCTACTGGGAAGCTCTCAGGGCAGAGATGGAGAAATTTCAGGAGTCTGGTGGCAGGAGAGAGTGAAACTCTGGGAAAGGAAAAAGAGAAGGGAGCGAGGAGAGGGGGAATCCTTATCTTGGAGCTCAGCAGTGAAGGATTTTCTTTGGAAAGCTGCCTACTTTCCTGCGGAGTCATTGTGGGACACGCCACGTAATGTGGAGAGTCTGATCTCACACAAGATCATTTCCCCCATAGCAGGCATGAGGCTGGCACTGTGAGGGTCAGCTGAGAAATGGAGGTAGCAAGCACTAGAGAGCAGTGTGATGGCATTCAGTATTTGCTTCCTGGAAGTACCCCTACATTGGAAAAAGAGAAGGGAGCGAGGAGAGGGGGAATGAAGGGCTGAAGAGCTGCATGAGCGAGGGCACGTGATGCACAGTCCAGCTTGTGTGCTAAACGGGACAGTGTTACTAGCGAACTTAGCCTGAAAAGAGGATTTGTACCACACAGATTGCCTTCAGCTCATGCCCCTCCTCATGGTGAGCATGGCTATCAGCCATAGTGGAATTTAGCCATGACGGACACCTGAAGCTCAACAGCAAGGAAGGACCCTTTCACCGTGACTGATCCCACGAACCCATCCTGCCCCTGGGACTGACAGCAGTGCCCCTTCTCCTGCCCTTTCCCCATCCCCGCCTCTGAAGCCGTTTTGGGCGCTGGCTCCCCGCATCGTCTCTCCTCCCTTGTCCCTGACGGCCGGTTCTGCCTGAGGGATCCAGCGCTGGGTCACAGAAGAGCTGAGGTGGGAAGGAACCTCTGGAGGCTGTCTAGTGCACTCCCATGCTCAAAGCAGGGTCCAGCAGAGGGGGCTGCTCAGGGCCTTGTGCAGTCAGGTTGAGAATGGCTGCGAGGATGGAGCCTCCAGAAGCTCTCTGGGGAACCCATTCCCATGTTTGACCACCCTCACAGGAGAAGAGTCATCTTCTGTGCGCTTAAGTGGGATTTGCTGTATTGCAGCTTGTGCCTGCTACTGCTTGCCCTGTTGTGGGGCCCCAGTGAGAAGCAGCTGACTCTTTCTTCTTCACTCCCCTGCCCCTGCCCTCTCCACCGCCTCAGGTACTGATGCATATCAATAAGGTCCCCCTGAGCCCTCTCTTCTCTTCTCTTCTCTTCTCTTCTCTTCTCTTCTCTTCTCTTCTCTTCTCTTCTCTTCTCTTCTCTTCTCTTCTCTTCTCTTCTCTTCTCTTCTCTTCTCTTCTCTTCTCTTCTCTTCTCTTCTCTTCTCTTCTCTTCTCTTCTCTTCTCTTCTCTTCTCTTCTCTTCTCTTCTCTTCTCTTCTCTTCTCTTCTCTTCCTTTCTCCAAGCTGAACAATCCCAGCTCCTGCCCAGCCTCTCCTGCTTTGACAGATGATCCAAGGCCTCAACCATTTTCGTGGCCCTTTGCTGGCCTCACGCCAATAGGTCCATCTTCCTCGTACCGGGAAGCCCAGAATGGGACACAGCACTCCAGCACTCCAGGTGGTGTCAGCAGTGCTGAGGAGAGGCAAAGGGAAGGATCTGCTCTCTTGAGCGGCAGGCAATTCTCTTTTCCCTTTCTTGCTGCCAGGCCTTTCATCCTCGCCACTCATCACACCCTTAGGTCTGCCTTGCCTTCCTGACACAAGCGTCACTCTCAGGAGATGCAACATCCGATGGGATGCTGAAGTTCAAAGAGGACACAAGGAGTCACCAAATCTGCCTGGTTTTGAGGGTCCGCATTCCCTTGTGCAAGGGCACATTTGCTGACTGCTGAAAATACCTATTGCCACCCTTCCCGGCACGCTCCCTTACGGCCTCTGCCCTCCACCTCTCTGCATCCTGCCCCTGCACAGCAGCACAGCAAGCAGCTGAAGGCAGGTTCACCTGCAAGCAGCAGAAGGGCTCCAACTCCACGTCCTTCTCGAGGGCAGTGGGCTGCCTGGCGGGCTTCCAATGTATGGAAAGAGGGAGGCAGCTCAGCACAATTCCTAAGACACGTTCAAGGCCCACCGGGTACGTTGGCAGAGGAAAATGAAGACCCCTGAAGGGAGATTGTGAGTGCTTTTGGTGGAGGGCCTCACAGCTGACCCTGAGAGCCATCGGGGGGCCGGGATGACCAGGCAGCAGAGTCATGCTCTGTTCCTCTGAGGCTCACAGAGACTGAAAAGTCGCCTTTGCCTGTGGCCTTGATAGTGCCGGTCTTCCATCCTTCTGAGCCCATTTGCTTAGTTTTGGTGCTCTGGGATCCATTGAGGGAGCTCCACCCAAATCTGGCAGTGCCCCATGCTTACAGGTACCTGATTACACGTGTCCCATGTGCTGGGAGAGGGGAGGTAGTCCCTCCCCAGCTGCCGGCAGAGAGAAGTAAGCTCAGGACAGAGGGCAATGCTTTTGCAGGCAGAGCGGGTGGCTAACGGAGGCTGGAGGAGAAAGAAACAGCACCACAAGTCTCCAGCTATGCTGCACAACGTCTTTAATGAGAAGGGAGGCAAAAGGGCAGTGAAGCAGTACAGAGAGCAAGACACACGTTCCCAGGGTTCAGTGAAGCACAGAGAATTGCTCGTTTCCCCAGCACAAGCACCAGGCAAAGTGCTTGCCTCTTCCCATTCCCCCTCTACCTTGTGGCAATCACGTCCCCACAACAGCAATTCCTAACCCTGGTACCCTGTGCCCATCAAGCGGAGATGCAGCCAAGTGGAAGAGCAGGAGCTCTTTCCCGAGGAGTTTGGAGAAAAGCAGAGCCAGAGGCAGCGTGGCAAGACCTGCCATGCAGCGAGGCGCAGCGGGCACCGTTGGCTCGCCCCAGGTGGGATGGGGGTACCCAGCTCGTCTGCAAGCCATGGCCGTGCTTGCAGTCTCGGGTGCCCATTTCCTTCCAGGTTCCTGGGTGGTGGCGCCGAAGGGGATGATCGTCTGGCTTCAGCAGTTTAGACTGCAGCGGGGGGGAGGCAGACACAGTCCGACCGCGCCCAGATCAAGGGAGCCGCCAGATGTGATGGGCACCCCCGCAGCACTGAGGGAGCTGCCAACAGCAGCTGACAGAGAGGATCCCACGGCTGTGCTCTGAGGGAAGGAGGTGAGAATGGGGCCAGGCAGGGTCACCACGACCGGGGAGGCCTGGATGGCAACCGTCGAGTCAGCGCAGCGGGCGATGCACGGCTCATTGCAGCTGCTTGCAAGTGGGGATGGGCCAGAGGTGCCGCAGGGGCGTGGCAGGCAGGGTCTGAAGCAAGACATCTCTCTGTGAGGGAGGCAAAGCTGAAACACAGAGCAGGGGAGGGAAAAGAGGGCAGAAGTTGGAGGACCCCGGATAATGCCGAGTGCGTGGCAACTGCCCCGCGCCTGGGTTTGGAGCAGAACTGATTTAGCAAGGCCAGCCCCATGCTTGGACGAGATCCCGCAAGGAGCTGCAGGCATGGTTTGGGCAAGCCCGCAATGCCTTCCCCTAGCTCTTCGTCTGCCATGCCACACAGGCCTTCCCCTGTGGCTGCCCTATTGGAAACTACCAAGCTGGAAGAGCTCTGCTCCCTCTTCTCACTCAAGAGGCTGCCCTCGTCCCTGAGAGCAGGGGGAGGCTGCTGAGGCCTCCCTTCACTCCTGCTTCCAGAGCGACCTCAGGACGCACGGTCACATGCCCTCCGAGTCACACAGCACGGGAATGCTGACCAGCTTTTCACGTGAAATGCATCAGAGTGGGCTTACAGCAGCTCTGCAAAGACCGCTCATACCACATCTCCAAAAGAAATGTTTCTGCCTTCAAGATGGCAGGGGATGTGCTGGGCTATTTGGTTAGGGACGACCTGCTGCAGGTGGAAATTCTGGGGCACTCGCATGCCCGCAGCTGAACCCAGAGATCCCCCTTCTGCTTGAATGCACCCTCCTCTTCCCAGCTCTCCATCACCACCCCGCTGGAAAGGAGAAAGAGGTAAAGGACCTTAAACATTTCTTTTCAAGTGCCAAGCTTGCCAGCCACCTATCAAGGTTGAGTAGCCAGCATGAGAGCCGTTCAGCCCGTAGGAAGAGAGGGAGCGGAGCCAGGCTTACCTAGTTCCCCAAGGAAAGTGAGGCAAAGAGAGGAGGATGGCAGAGCCTGGCGCAGCACAGGCTTTTATGCTGTGTCCCAGAGCCCCAGGGGGCCCAAAACATTCCTTGCTCATGAAGCACCCAAACACTCGTGGCTGCTGCTGCTTGCAGAGCTCTCGCTGGTGATTAAGCCCTTGCCTCTCTCAGCTGAAATGTTTTGCTCCCACTTCATAGGAGTTGATGGTGGAACGACTCATCTGTGTCGCAGCCACCCCTGCGGACTCCTAGGGCCCGTGAAGTTGGAGGTGTCAGGCTCGCTGTCCAGAGAGGTTTTTAAGCGGATTTGCGTCATGCGGATTGCCTTTGGCTCATCCGCCTCTGCCCGTGGTGAGCATGGCCATGAGCCGTGGTGAGGTTTGGCCATGAAGGACACCTCAAGCCAGCGCTCGAGTGCTTTCCGTGGAGGGACTCAGGCTGACCCTGAGAGACATCTCTCCCTGCAGGTTATGGCAGACGCTCCGGAGGTGGTGGGCTAAGTTCAGGGAGAACGTGAAGGCTGCGCAGTCCCGTAAGGGAGACGAGAGTCAGGTCTGCAGGGCCGAGGCAAAGCTCCACAGCAAGGAAGGATGCTAGTGAGCTGGAGGCAAGCGCCTTGGGGGCAGGAGTGAGGGCTGTGACAATGTTGCTAGTTCTGATGCTGGTCAGGCTGCACCACAGCCTCCGTCAGCTGCCTTGGAGCCTGGGAACGACGGCAGGTTCATGGTGAGCAGGACGAAGCCAGAGAGCGGGTTGGTCCCCTCCAGTGTGGAAAGGGCAAGCGGTCACTCTCTGGGATCTCCATAGCCATGTGCGTAGGGGACTTGAGTGGGCCTTCACGCTTCTTGCAGGCGGGGGTCTGGGCTCTGCTTGGGCAGTGGAGAATCTCCTGCCAACAAGCAGATCAAGGTGTAGGAGGGAGATCAAAGAGGTTCCTGCGTCCTTCCCTGAAAGTGACCCACACCCAAATGGACCTGTTTTGCGCAGCAGCTTCATTGCGGAGGCCAAAAGCCTGCATGGGCTGCTTCTTAGGAGTGGCTCAGGGCAGCGAGCTGCAGCGTGCGGCTGTTTCTCCTGGGTGAGGGATGGCGTGGCGCATTCAAGGCATTTTCATTCCAGAGCAACGTTGGATCGGTCTCCCGGAGCAGCTGGGAGCCATCGTACTGTGGAAGAGCTGGGAAAATCCCTGAACTCCAGGGAAACGTGAGTCGCCCTGCTGTTGACTTTGGTGGAGATGGCGTCCTGGCCTCAGGCGTGCCAGGAATACTGAGCTTGTGTCCTCATTCTTCCTGAAGTGCCACTTTCCTGAAGGGCATTTCCAAATGGTTTGCGTTATTGCTGAAGCCCCTGGTGCCTCTAGGCAATCGCATGCTCCTGCCTTCCAGCCCTTTTGTGGCTGGTCAAGGGCCCTTGTGACTCAGCACATCCCCAAAGAGGTGAGGGAGGAAGGACCGCCCTAAAGGTCCTCAGGGCCAACGTCCTGCTCCAAACAGGCCAAACTTCCCAGCTCCACCCGGCGGCTCAGGGTCTGAGCACCGACACGCACGGAGATGCCAGTGTCCCTCGCACAGCCTGTGTCAGGGCTGCACCGTACTCACTGAGGCTTGTTTTCCCATTGCCAGAGCTGGGTTTTCCCTTCCCCGCCTCCCCTCTGGGCCTTCTCTCCTCCAGGCTGCACAAAGCCAATGCCGTCGACCTCTGCTCCTACGGCATGGGCTTCAGCCCCGCCTGACTGAGTCTGGCCCTGGGCCTGTTGCTCTCTCCAGGTTTCTGATGCGTCTCTGGTCCTGGGGGACCCAGACAGGGCACTGCAATGCAGGTGTTGCCCCAGCAGCAGTGAGAAGGGCAGAGCATCGATCGCTTTGCTCAGCTTGCATTGAACCGTTTGAGTTGGAAGGGACCTCTGTGAGTGAGCTAGTCCAATGCCCTGCTCGAAGCAGTGACGACTACGTCGGGTTGCTCAGGGATGTGTGTAGGCAAGCTTTTTCCTCTCCCCAAGAAGGGCAATCCAGCAACCACGCTCTTCCAGGGCTTGACCACCCCCATGATGCAAAAGATTCTTCATCTTAATCTGTGTTATATGTAGCTGGACTTTACAGTGCTACAGCTTGTGTCCTCTGCTCCTTGCCCAGTCACTGTGAGCTCCAGAAGCGCCTTCTTTTCTTTCTCCTCCCGCGGGGCAACTGCAGAGAGGAATGAGATCTCCCCTGAGCCTTCTCTTCCTAGGGCGGCCAAAAGCTAGGTCTCCCAGCCTCTCCTCGTATGTCACATGCACCAGACCCCTAGTCACCCTGGTGACCCTGTCTTCCTGCCCGGGACTCACTCCACAAGGGCAATGCCTTTCCAGTACTGGAGATTCAAGACCGGGCACACTGTCGGTCTCCCAGGTGCCAAAGAGAGGGGAAGGGTCCCGGCCCTAGCCCTCGCCCTCGCCCTCGCCCTCAGCCTCGCCCTCGCCCTCGCTGTCACCGTTGCCCTGCTGGCTGCAGCTTGCCAACGCAGCCCAGGATGTGGCTGTCTGTCCTTGCAGCCAGAGCATAGTGCTGGCTCAGGTTTGGCTTCTTGTCCGCCTGGCCCCACCAAGACCCTTTTAAGCAAGCTGCTTCCTAGCCAGTCGGCCTCCAGCCTGCCCTGTGTTATTTCAGCCCAGGGGAGGACGAGCCTTTGCCGTTGTTGACCTGTAGGCACTGGCTGTCAGCCCCTTTCTCCAGCCTGGTGAGTTTTCCCTGAATACCAGCCTGGGCCTCCAGTGTGCCAGCTGCATGTCCCCGGTCTGGCCTCTTGTAAGAATGTACTGAAAGTACCCTGTGGCACCGTTCAAGCTGCTCAGGACACTGTCCAGTCCGGTGTTGAATATCTCCAGTGATGGAGACTCCACAGCCTCTGTGGGCAGTGTGTTGCAGCGCTTGGCCACCCTCACCATCAGCAATTTTTTTCTTATGTGGAGATGAAATTTTCTGTGTCTCCATTTGTGCCTAATGCCCCTTGTATGCTCACTGCATGACACTGAAAAGAGTCTGGCTCCATGTTTGCTACACCCTCCCACAGGTGTTCATGCGCACGGAGAAGATCACCCCCCTCCTCGCCTTCTTCAGGCTAAACAGTGCCAGCTCTCTCAGCCTCTGCTCGTAGGACAGATGCTCCAGCCCCTTCATGCTCTTTGTGGCCCTCTGCTGGGCTTGCTCCAGAAGGTCCATGCCTGTCTTGTCCTGCGGAGCCCAGAACTGGACGCAGCACTCCGCATGTGGTCTCGCCAGGGCTGTGCAGCGGGCAATCATCAACGCCCTTGACCTGGTGGCTCTTCGTGATGCAGCGAAGGATGATGCTGGCTTTCTTGTTGCAGAGGAACCTTGCCGGCTCATGTTCAACTTGGTGTCCACCCAAGCTTCTTTGTTTGTAAGCATGAGGTCCAGCAGAGCTCCTTCTCTGCAAAGCTGCTTGCCAGGCGGTCGGCTCCCAACAGGTACTGCTGCATGGGTTATGAGCGCTGAGGGCCCTCTGACTGGCACTACACCCTTCTGGTGTATCGGCCACCCCTCCCCATTTCGTATCATCTGCAAACCTGCTGAGGGTGCGCTGGGGTCCCATGATCTAGGTCATTAATGAAGAGGCTGGAGAGCACTGGACGCAGTATCGACCCCTGGGGGACGCCACTGGTGACTGGCCTCCAGCTGGTCTTTGTGCTGCGGATCACAGCCCTTGTGATAAACAGCATCTGCTGCTCTCCCCTCATCCACTAACTCAGCCATTGCATCGTAGAAGGCCCGTAGGAGTGCATAGTTGTGCATGTCCCGCCTGTTCAAATATTGCCTAGCCTGATCCTCCTCCACTGAGGGCAAGTGTGCCTGGGCCTGGACTTTCCCCCTGGTTTCAGGGACCTGGGATTCCTGACGTGCGGTCACCCCGGTAAAGAGCAAGGCAAAGGCGGCCGTCAGTACCTTGGCCTTTTCTTTGTCCTTTGTGACCGGGTCGCCATTGCCAGTGAGCAGAAGGCCCCTGCTTTCGCTGGTCTTTCTTTTGCCGCTGAGGTACCCGTAGAAACACCTCTTGTTCCCCTTCACGTCCCTCCTGAGATTAAGCCCCAGGTGGCCTTTGGCCTTCCTAACCCCATCCCTGCATGCTTGGAGAGTGTCTCTGCGTTCTTCCCAGCTCACATGTCCCTGCCTCCACCTGCTGTGTGCTTCCTTTAGATGTCGGAGTTCCTCCAGGAGCTCCTTATGCACCCATGCGGGCCTCCTGCGGCCTTTGCTTGTTGGGATGGACCATTCTGGAGCTTGAGGAGGTGATCCTTCCTTGAAACTCAGCCATCACTCCTGGACCCCTCTTCTCTCCAGGATGGTGTCCCATGGGATTCTTCCAAGCAGATCCCTGAAGAGGCCAAAGTCTGCTCTTCTGAAGTCCAGGGCTGTGATTGTGGCTTTGGGCTTTCTCTCCTCCGCTCAGGAGCCTGAACTCCATCTCGTGACCACTGTGCCGAGGTTGCTCCCAGCCTTCCCGTTCCCGACCAGTTAGGTCTTCTTTGTTCGTAAGCATGAGGTCCAGCAGAGCACCTGCCCTCCTCAGCTCCTCCGTCGCCTGTGTCAGGCACTTGTCGTCAAGACCCTCCAGAAACCTCCTGGATGATCCGTCTTGGACAGGGAGCTCTCTGTGATAAAAGCTCACAGCACAGGCATTTCCACAAGGTGAACGCAGGATCTCCTCTTGACAGGGAAGGGAGTTAAACCAGAGCATGGGTGGCCCCTCCTTGCTTGGCCAGCCTCTGAGAGGAGCAGCAGAGCAGCCTGATGCTCCCCGGGGGATGCATCAGAAGCAGGTCTGACCCCCAGCACAGCACTTCTCCCAGCAGCAGAGCTGCAGTCTGCTTCCCTTGGCCCCGCTGCCCTCCTGAGCCAGAGCTCTCCAGAAGGGACCCCCCAGGAATGACGGTGCTACCCCGCTCTGCGCTCTGGAACTGGAGCTGTGAGTTCACATCTCAGTGGGGCCTCAAGCTGCTGCTTCTCTGGTGGCTTTCCTCAGCGTGTTTGCATTTTTATACCCGTGCATGGCTGTTGGGTAGATTGCTTTATGCACTCTGGTCCTCCTTACTTCCCTGCCCTCCGGCTCTGTTCTTTCAGCGTGACTGAACCCATCCTGCCCCTGGGACTGACAGCAGTGCCCCTTCTCCTGCCCCTTCCCCATGCCCGCCTCTGTAGTCGTTTTGGGCCCTGGCTCCCCGCATCGTCTCTCCTCCCTTGTCCCTGACAGCCGGTTCTGCCTGAGGGATCCAGCGCTGGGTCACAGAAGAGCTGAGGTGGGAAGGAACCTCTGGAGACTGTCTAGTGCACTCCCATGCTCAAAGCAGGGTCCAGCAGAGGGGGCTGCTCAGGGCCTTGTGCAGTCAGGTTGAGAATGGCTGCGAGGATGGAGCCTCCAGAAGCTCTCTGGGGAACCCATTCCCATGTTTGACCACCCTCACAGGAGAAGAGTTGTCTTCTGTGTGTTTAAGTGGGATTTGCTGTATTGCAGCTTGTGCCCGCTACTGCTTGCCCTGTTGTGGGGCCCCAGTGAGAAGCAGCTGACTCTTTCTTCTTCACTCCCCTGCCCCTGCCCCCTCCACCGCCTCAGGTACTGATGCATATCGATAAGGTCCCCCTGAGCCCTCTCTTCCCTTCCCTTCCCTTCCCTTCCCTTCCCTTCCCTTCCCTTCCCTTCCCTTCCCTTCCCTTCCCTTCCCTTCCCTTCCCTTCCCTTCCCTTCCCTTCCCTTCCCTTCCCTTCCCTTCCCTTCCCTTCCCTTCCCTTCCCTTCCCTTCCCTTCCCTTCCCTTCCCTTCCCTTCCCTTCCCTTCCCTTCCCTTCCCTTCCCTTCCCTTCCCTTCCCTTCCCTTCCCTTCCCTTCCCTTCCCTTCCCTTCCCTTCCCTTCCCTTCCCTTCCCTTCCCTTCCCTTCCCTTCCCTTCCCTTCCCTTCCCTTCCCTTCCCTTCCCTTCCCTTCCCTTCTCCAAGCTGAACCGTCCCAGCTCCTGCCCAGCCTCTCCTGCTTTGACAGATGATCCAAGGCCTCAACCATTTTCGTGGCCCTTTGCTGGCCTCACGCCAGTAGGTCCATCTCCCTCGTACCGGGAAGCCCAGAATGGGACACAGCACTCCAGCACTCCAGGTGGTGTCAGCAGTGCGGAGGAGAGGCAGAGGGAAGGATCTGCTCTCTTGAGCGGCAGGCAATTCTCTTCTGACACCACCCAGCCTGCTTCTGACCACCTTTGCTGCAAGGACATGTTGCCGCCTCAGGCACTGAAGCCCTTCTGTGGCACAGCATCCTTCCTCTGAAATAAATACCCACGAGCTACCAAGGTGCTGGGGAGCCACCTGCGTTAGCAAAAAGAAACGAAGCCTGGAGTCGCTGATACCCAGAGGAACGCCAGGACTCCAGCCGAGATTCGGACTCAGAAGGGCCACTTCTCCCTGCCTGTCACTGAAGGTGCCCTCCACAACTCAGCTGAGAACCCACATCCCTTTCTTGCTGCCAGGCCTTTCATCCTCGCCACTCATCACACCCTTAGGTCTGCCTTGCCTTCCTGACACAAGCGTCACTCTCAGGAGATGCAACATCCGATGGGATGCTGAAGTTCAAAGAGGACGCAAGGAGTCACCAAATCTGCCTGGTTTTGAGGGTCCGCATTCCCTTGTGCAAGGGCACATTTGCTGACTGCTGAAAATACCTATTGCCACCCTTCCCGGCACGCTCCCTTACGGCCTCTGCCCTCCACCTCTCTGCATCCTGCCCCTGCACAGCAGCACAGCAAGCAGCTGAAGGCAGGTTCACCTGCAAGCAGCAGAAGGGCTCCAACTCCACGTCCTTCTCGAGGGCAGTGGGCTGCCTGGCGGGCTTCCAATGTATGGAAAGAGGGAGGCAGCTCAGCACAATTCCTAAGACACGTTCAAGGCCCACCGGGTACGTTGGCAGAGGAAAATGAAGACCCCTGAAGGGAGATTGTGAGTGCTTTTGGTGGAGGGCCTCACAGCTGACCCTGAGAGCCATCGGGGGGCCGGGATGACCAGGCAGCAGAGTCATGCTCTGTTCCTCTGAGGCTCACAGAGACTGAAAAGTCGCCTTTGCCTGTGGCCTTGATAGTGCCGGTCTTCCATCCTTCTGAGCCCATTTGCTTAGTTTTGGTGCTCTGGGATCCATTGAGGGAGCTCCACCCAAATCTGGCAGTGCCCCATGCTTACAGGTACCTGATTACACGTGTCCCATGTGCTGGGAGAGGGGAGGTAGTCCCTCCCCAGCTGCCGGCAGAGAGAAGTAAGCTCAGGACAGAGGGCAATGCTTTTGCAGGCAGAGCGGGTGGCTAACGGAGGCTGGAGGAGAAAGAAACAGCACCACAAGTCTCCAGCTATGCTGCACAACGTCTTTAATGAGAAGGGAGGCAAAAGGGCAGTGAAGCAGTACAGAGAGCAAGACACACGTTCCCAGGGTTCAGTGAAGCACAGAGAATTGCTCGTTTCCCCAGCACAAGCACCAGGCAAAGTGCTTGCCTCTTCCCATTCCCCCTCTACCTTGTGGCAATCACGTCCCCACAACAGCAATTCCTAACCCTGGTACCCTGTGCCCATCAAGCGGAGATGCAGCCAAGTGGAAGAGCAGGAGCTCTTTCCCGAGGAGTTTGGAGAAAAGCAGAGCCAGAGGCAGCGTGGCAAGACCTGCCATGCAGCGAGGCGCAGCGGGCACCGTTGGCTCGCCCCAGGTGGGATGGGGGTACCCAGCTCGTCTGCAAGCCATGGCCGTGCTTGCAGTCTCGGGTGCCCATTTCCTTCCAGGTTCCTGGGTGGTGGCGCCGAAGGGGATGATCGTCTGGCTTCAGCAGTTTAGACTGCAGCGGGGGGGAGGCAGACACAGTCCGACCGCGCCCAGATCAAGGGAGCCGCCAGATGTGATGGGCACCCCCGCAGCACTGAGGGAGCTGCCAACAGCAGCTGACAGAGAGGATCCCACGGCTGTGCTCTGAGGGAAGGAGGTGAGAATGGGGCCAGGCAGGGTCACCACGACCGGGGAGGCCTGGATGGCAACCGTCGAGTCAGCGCAGCGGGCGATGCACGGCTCATTGCAGCTGCTTGCAAGTGGGGTTGGGCCAGAGGTGCCGCAGGGGCGTGGCAGGCAGGGTCTGAAGCAAGACATCTCTCTGTGAGGGAGGCAAAGCTGAAACACAGAGCAGGGGAGGGAAAAGAGGGCAGAAGTTGGAGGACCCCGGATAATGCCGAGTGCGTGGCAACTGCCCCGCGCCTGGGTTTGGAGCAGAACTGATTTAGCAAGGCCAGCCCCATGCTTAGACGAGATCCCGCAAGGAGCTGCAGGCATGGTTTGGGCAAGCCCACAATGCCTTCCCCTAGCTCTTCGTCTGCCATGCCACACAGGCCTTCCCCTGTGGCTGTCCTATTGGAAACTACCAAGCTGGAAGAGCTCTGCTCCCTCTTCTCACTCAAGAGGCTGCCCTCGTCCCTGAGAGCGGGGGGAGGCTGCTGAGGCCTCCCTTCACTCCTGCTTCCAGAGCGACCTCAGGACGCACGGTCACATGCCCTCCGAGTCACACAGCACGGGAATGCTGACCAGCTTTTCACGTGAAATGCATCAGAGTGGGCTTAAAGCAGCTCTGCAAAGACCGCTCATACCACATCTCCAAAAGAAACGTTTCTGCCTTCAAGATGGCAGGGGATGTGCTGGGCTATTTGGTTAGGGACGACCTGCTGCAGGTGGAAATTCTGGGGCACTCGCATGCCCGCAGCTGAACCCAGAGATCCCCCTTCTGCTTGAATGCACCCTCCTCTTCCCAGCTCTCCATCACCACCCCGCTGGAAAGGAGAAAGAGGTAAAGGACCTTAAACATTTCTTTTCAAGTGCCAAGCTTGCCAGCCACCTATCAAGGTTGAGTAGCCAGCATGAGAGCCGTTCAGCCCGTAGGAAGAGAGGGAGCGGAGCCAGGCTTACCTAGTTCCCCAAGGAAAGTGAGGCAAAGAGAGGAGGATGGCAGAGCCTGGCGCAGCACAGGCTTTTATGCTGTGTCCCAGAGCCCCAGGGGGCCCAAAACATTCCTTGCTCATGAAGCACCCAAACACTCGTGGCTGCTGCTGCTTGCAGAGCTCTCGCTGGTGATTAAGCCCTTGCCTCTCTCAGCTGAAATGTTTTGCTCCCACTTCATAGGAGTTGATGGTGGAACGACTCATCTGTGTCGCAGCCACCCCTGCGGACTCCTAGGGCCCGTGAAGTTGGAGGTGTCAGGCTCGCTGTCCAGAGAGGTTTTTAAGCGGATTTGCGTCATGCGGATTGCCTTTGGCTCATCCGCCTCTGCCCGTGGTGAGCATGGCCATGAGCCGTGGTGAGGTTTGGCCATGAAGGACACCTCAAGCCAGCGCTCGAGTGCTTTCCGTGGAGGGACTCAGGCTGACCCTGAGAGACATCTCTCCCTGCAGGTTATGGCAGACGCTCCGGAGGTGGTGGGCTAAGTTCAGGGAGAACGTGAAGGCTGCGCAGTCCCATAAGGGAGACGAGAGTCAGGTCTGCAGGGCCGAGGCAAAGCTCCACAGCAAGGAAGGATGCTAGTGAGCTGGAGGCAAGCGCCTTGGGGGCAGGAGTGAGGGCTGTGACAATGTTGCTAGTTCTGATGCTGGTCAGGCTGCACCACAGCCTCCGTCAGCTGCCTTGGAGCCTGGGAACGACGGCAGGTTCATGGTGAGCAGGACGAAGCCAGAGAGCGGGTTGGTCCCCTCCAGTGTGGAAAGGGCAAGCGGTCACTCTCTGGGATCTCCATAGCCATGTGCGTAGGGGACTTGAGTGGGCCTTCACGCTTCTTGCAGGCGGGGGTCTGGGCTCTGCTTGGGCAGTGGAGAATCTCCTGCCAACAAGCAGATCAAGGTGTAGGAGGGAGATCAAAGAGGTTCCTGCGTCCTTCCCTGAAAGTGACCCACACCCAAATGGACCTGTTTTGCGCAGCAGCTTCATTGCGGAGGCCAAAAGCCTGCATGGGCTGCTTCTTAGGAGTGGCTCGGGGCAGCGAGCTGCAGCGTGCGGCTGTTTCTCCTGGGTGAGGGATGGCGTGGCGCATTCAAGGCATTTTCATTCCAGAGCAACGTTGGATCGGTCTCCCGGAGCAGCTGGGAGCCATCGTACTGTGGAAGAGCTGGGAAAATCCCTGAACTCCAGGGAAACGTGAGTCGCCCTGCTGTTGACTTTGGTGGAGATGGCGTCCTGGCCTCAGGCGTGCCAGGAATACCGAGCTTGTGTCCTCATTCTTCCTGAAGTGCCACTTTCCTGAAGGGCATTTCCAAATGGTTTGCGTTATTGCTGAAGCCCCTGGTGCCTCTAGGCAATCGCATGCTCCTGCCTTCCAGCCCTTTTGTGGCTGGTCAAGGGCCCTTGTGACTCAGCACATCCCCAAAGAGGTGAGGGAGGAAGGACCGCCCTAAAGGTCCTCAGGGCCAACGTCCTGCTCCAAACAGGCCAAACTTCCCAGCTCCACCCGGCGGCTCAGGGTCTGAGCACCGACACGCACGGAGATGCCAGTGTCCCTCGCACAGCCTGTGTCAGGGCTGCACCGTACTCACTGAGGCTTGTTTTCCCATTGCCAGAGCTGGGTTTTCCCTTCCCCGCCTCCCCTCTGGGCCTTCTCTCCTCCAGGCTGCACAAAGCCAATGCCGTCGACCTCTGCTCCTACGGCATGGGCTTCAGCCCCGCCTGACTGAGTCTGGCCCTGGGCCTGTTGCTCTCTCCAGGTTTCTGATGCGTCTCTGGTCCTGGGGGACCCAGACAGGGCACTGCAATGCAGGTGTTGCCCCAGCAGCAGTGAGAAGGGCAGAGCATCGATCGCTTTGCTCAGCTTGCATTGAACCGTTTGAGTTGGAAGGGACCTCTGTGAGTGAGCTAGTCCAATGCCCTGCTCGAAGCAGTGACGACTACGTCGGGTTGCTCAGGGATGTGTGTAGGCAAGCTTTTTCCTCTCCCCAAGAAGGGCAATCCAGCAACCACGCTCTTCCAGGGCTTGACCACCCCCATGATGCAAAAGATTCTTCATCTTAATCTGTGTTATATGTAGCTGGACTTTACAGTGCTACAGCTTGTGTCCTCTGCTCCTTGCCCAGTCACTGTGAGCTCCAGAAGCGCCTTCTTTTCTTTCTCCTCCCGCGGGGCAACTGCAGAGAGGAATGAGATCTCCCCTGAGCCTTCTCTTCCTAGGGCGGCCAAAAGCTAGGTCTCCCAGCCTCTCCTCGTATGTCACATGCACCAGACCCCTAGTCACCCTGGTGACCCTGTCTTCCTGCCCGGGACTCACTCCACAAGGGCAATGCCTTTCCAGTACTGGAGATTCAAGACCGGGCACACTGTCGGTCTCCCAGGTGCCAAAGAGAGGGGAAGGGTCCCGGCCCTAGCCCTCGCCCTCGCCCTCGCCCTCAGCCTCGCCCTCGCCCTCGCTGTCACCGTTGCCCTGCTGGCTGCAGCTTGCCAACGCAGCCCAGGATGTGGCTGTCTGTCCTTGCAGCCAGAGCATAGTGCTGGCTCAGGTTTGGCTTCTTGTCCGCCTGGCCCCACCAAGACCCTTTTAAGCAAGCTGCTTCCTAGCCAGTCGGCCTCCAGCCTGCCCTGTGTTATTTCAGCCCAGGGGAGGACGAGCCTTTGCCGTTGTTGACCTGTAGGCACTGGCTGTCAGCCCCTTTCTCCAGCCTGGTGAGTTTTCCCTGAATACCAGCCTGGGCCTCCAGTGTGCCAGCTGCATGTCCCCGGTCTGGCCTCTTGTAAGAATGTACTGAAAGTACCCTGTGGCACCGTTCAAGCTGCTCAGGACACTGTCCAGTCCGGTGTTGAATATCTCCAGTGATGGAGACTCCACAGCCTCTGTGGGCAGTGTGTTGCAGCGCTTGGCCACCCTCACCATCAGCAATTTTTTTCTTATGTGGAGATGAAATTTTCTGTGTCTCCATTTGTGCCTAATGCCCCTTGTATGCTCACTGCATGACACTGAAAAGAGTCTGGCTCCGTGTTTGCTACACCCTCCCACAGGTGTTCATGCGCACGGAGAAGATCACCCCCCTCCTCGCCTTCTTCAGGCTAAACAGTGCCAGCTCTCTCAGCCTCTGCTCGTAGGACAGATGCTCCAGCCCCTTCATGCTCTTTGTGGCCCTCTGCTGGGCTTGCTCCAGAAGGTCCATGCCTGTCTTGTCCTGCGGAGCCCAGAACTGGACGCAGCACTCCGCATGTGGTCTCGCCAGGGCTGTGCAGCGGGCAATCATCAACGCCCTTGACCTGGTGGCTCTTCGTGATGCAGCGAAGGATGATGCTGGCTTTCTTGTTGCAGAGGAACCTTGCCGGCTCATGTTCAACTTGGTGTCCACCCAAGCTTCTTTGTTTGTAAGCATGAGGTCCAGCAGAGCTCCTTCTCTGCAAAGCTGTTTGCCAGGCGGTCGGCTCCCAACAGGTACTGCTGCATGGGTTATGAGCGCTGAGGGCCCTCTGACTGGCACTACACCCTTCTGGTGTATCGGCCACCCCTCCCCATTTCGTATCATCTGCAAACCTGCTGAGGGTGCGCTGGGGTCCCATGATCTAGGTCATTAATGAAGAGGCTGGAGAGCACTGGACGCAGTATCGACCCCTGGGGGACGCCACTGGTGACTGGCCTCCAGCTGGTCTTTGTGCTGCGGATCACAGCCCTTGTGATAAACAGCATCTGCTGCTCTCCCCTCATCCACTAACTCAGCCATTGCATCGTAGAAGGCCCGTAGGAGTGCATAGTTGTGCATGTCCCGCCTGTTCAAATATTGCCTAGCCTGATCCTCCTCCACTGAGGGCAAGTGTGCCTGGGCCTGGACTTTCCCCCTGGTTTCAGGGACCTGGGATTCCTGACGTGCGGTCACCCCGGTAAAGAGCAAGGCAAAGGCGGCCGTCAGTACCTTGGCCTTTTCTTTGTCCTTTGTGACCGGGTCGCCATTGCCAGTGAGCAGAAGGCCCCTGCTTTCGCTGGTCTTTCTTTTGCCGCTGAGGTACCCGTAGAAACACCTCTTGTTCCCCTTCACGTCCCTCCTGAGATTAAGCCCCAGGTGGCCTTTGGCCTTCCTAACCCCATCCCTGCATGCTTGGAGAGTGTCTCTGCGTTCTTCCCAGCTCACATGTCCCTGCCTCCACCTGCTGTGTGCTTCCTTTAGATGTCGGAGTTCCTCCAGGAGCTCCTTATGCACCCATGCGGGCCTCCTGCGGCCTTTGCTTGTTGGGATGGACCATTCTGGAGCTTGAGGAGGTGATCCTTCCTTGAAACTCAGCCATCACTCCTGGACCCCTCTTCTCTCCAGGATGGTGTCCCATGGGATTCTTCCAAGCAGATCCCTGAAGAGGCCAAAGTCTGCTCTTCTGAAGTCCAGGGCTGTGATTGTGGCTTTGGGCTTTCTCTCCTCCGCTCAGGAGCCTGAACTCCATCTCGTGACCACTGTGCCGAGGTTGCTCCCAGCCTTCCCGTTCCCGACCAGTTAGGTCTTCTTTGTTCGTAAGCATGAGGTCCAGCAGAGCACCTGCCCTCCTCAGCTCCTCCGTCGCCTGTGTCAGGCACTTGTCGTCAAGACCCTCCAGAAACCTCCTGGATGATCCGTCTTGGACAGGGAGCTCTCTGTGATAAAAGCTCACAGCACAGGCATTTCCACAAGGTGAACGCAGGATCTCCTCTTGACAGGGAAGGGAGTTAAACCAGAGCATGGGTGGCCCCTCCTTGCTTGGCCAGCCTCTGAGAGGAGCAGCAGAGCAGCCTGATGCTCCCCGGGGGATGCATCAGAAGCAGGTCTGACCCCCAGCACAGCACTTCTCCCAGCAGCAGAGCTGCAGTCTGCTTCCCTTGGCCCCGCTGCCCTCCTGAGCCAGAGCTCTCCAGAAGGGACCCCCCAGGAATGACGGTGCTACCCCGCTCTGCGCTCTGGAACTGGAGCTGTGAGTTCACATCTCAGTGGGGCCTCAAGCTGCTGCTTCTCTGGTGGCTTTCCTCAGCGTGTTTGCATTTTTATACCCGTGCATGGCTGTTGGGTAGATTGCTTTATGCACTCTGGTCCTCCTTACTTCCCTGCCCTCCGGCTCTGTTCTTTCAGCGTGACTGAACCCATCCTGCCCCTGGGACTGACAGCAGTGCCCCTTCTCCTGCCCCTTCCCCATGCCCACCTCTGTAGTCGTTTTGGGCCCTGGCTCCCCGCATCGTCTCTCCTCCCTTGTCCCTGACAGCCGGTTCTGCCTGAGGGATCCAGCGCTGGGTCACAGAAGAGCTGAGGTGGGAAGGAACCTCTGGAGACTGTCTAGTGCACTCCCATGCTCAAAGCAGGGTCCAGCAGAGGGGGCTGCTCAGGGCCTTGTGCAGTCAGGTTGAGAATGGCTGCGAGGATGGAGCCTCCAGAAGCTCTCTGGGGAACCCATTCCCATGTTTGACCACCCTCACAGGAGAAGAGTTGTCTTCTGTGCGTTTAAGTGGGATTTGCTGTATTGCAGCTTGTGCCCGCTACTGCTTGCCCTGTTGTGGGGCCCCAGTGAGAAGCAGCTGACTCTTTCTTCTTCACTCCCCTGCCCCTGCCCCCTCCACCGCCTCAGGTACTGATGCATATCGATAAGGTCCCCCTGAGCCCTCTCTTCCCTTCCCTTCCCTTCCCTTCCCTTCCCTTCCCTTCCCTTCCCTTCCCTTCCCTTCCCTTCCCTTCCCTTCCCTTCCCTTCCCTTCCCTTCCCTTCCCTTCCCTTCCCTTCCCTTCCCTTCCCTTCCCTTCCCTTCCCTTCCCTTCCCTTCCCTTCCCTTCCCTTCCCTTCCCTTCCCTTCCCTTCCCTTCCCTTCCCTTCCCTTCCCTTCCCTTCCCTTCCCTTCCCTTCCCTTCCCTTCCCTTCCCTTCCCTTCCCTTCCCTTCCCTTCCCTTCCCTTCCCTTCCCTTCCCTTCCCTTCCCTTCCCTTCCCTTCCCTTCCCTTCCCTTCCCTTCCCTTCCCTTCCCTTCCCTTCCCTTCCCTTCCCTTCCCTTCCCTTCCCTTCCCTTCCCTTCCCTTCCCTTCCCTTCCCTTCCCTTCCCTTCCCTTCCCTTCCCTTCCCTTCCCTTCCCTTCCCTTCCCTTCCCTTCCCTTCCCTTCTCCAAGCTGAACCGTCCCAGCTCCTGCCCAGCCTCTCCTGCTTTGACAGATGATCCAAGGCCTCAACCATTTTCGTGGCCCTTTGCTGGCCTCACGCCAGTAGGTCCATCTCCCTCGTACCGGGAAGCCCAGAATGGGACACAGCACTCCAGCACTCCAGGTGGTGTCAGCAGTGCGGAGGAGAGGCAGAGGGAAGGATCTGCTCTCTTGAGCGGCAGGCAATTCTCTTCTGACACCACCCAGCCTGCTTCTGACCACCTTTGCTGCAAGGACATGTTGCCGCCTCAGGCACTGAAGCCCTTCTGTGGCACAGCATCCTTCCTCTGAAATAAATACCCACGAGCTACCAAGGTGCTGGGGAGCCACCTGCGTTAGCAAAAAGAAACGAAGCCTGGAGTCGCTGATACCCAGAGGAACGCCAGGACTCCAGCCGAGATTCGGACTCAGAAGGGCCACTTCTCCCTGCCTGTCACTGAAGGTGCCCTCCACAACTCAGCTGAGAACCCGCATCCCTTTCTTGCTGCCAGGCCTTTCATCCTCGCCACTCATCACACCCTTAGGTCTGCCTTGCCTTCCTGACACAAGCGTCACTCTCAGGAGATGCAACATCCGATGGGATGCTGAAGTTCAAAGAGGACGCAAGGAGTCACCAAATCTGCCTGGTTTTGAGGGTCCGCATTCCCTTGTGCAAGGGCACATTTGCTGACTGCTGAAAATACCTATTGCCACCCTTCCCGGCACGCTCCCTTACGGCCTCTGCCCTCCACCTCTCTGCATCCTGCCCCTGCACAGCAGCACAGCAAGCAGCTGAAGGCAGGTTCACCTGCAAGCAGCAGAAGGGCTCCAACTCCACGTCCTTCTCGAGGGCAGTGGGCTGCCTGGCGGGCTTCCAATGTATGGAAAGAGGGAGGCAGCTCAGCACAATTCCTAAGACACGTTCAAGGCCCACCGGGTACGTTGGCAGAGGAAAATGAAGACCCCTGAAGGGAGATTGTGAGTGCTTTTGGTGGAGGGCCTCACAGCTGACCCTGAGAGCCATCGGGGGGCCGGGATGACCAGGCAGCAGAGTCATGCTCTGTTCCTCTGAGGCTCACAGAGACTGAAAAGTCGCCTTTGCCTGTGGCCTTGATAGTGCCGGTCTTCCATCCTTCTGAGCCCATTTGCTTAGTTTTGGTGCTCTGGGATCCATTGAGGGAGCTCCACCCAAATCTGGCAGTGCCCCATGCTTACAGGTACCTGATTACACGTGTCCCATGTGCTGGGAGAGGGGAGGTAGTCCCTCCCCAGCTGCCGGCAGAGAGAAGTAAGCTCAGGACAGAGGGCAATGCTTTTGCAGGCAGAGCGGGTGGCTAACGGAGGCTGGAGGAGAAAGAAACAGCACCACAAGTCTCCAGCTATGCTGCACAACGTCTTTAATGAGAAGGGAGGCAAAAGGGCAGTGAAGCAGTACAGAGAGCAAGACACACGTTCCCAGGGTTCAGTGAAGCACAGAGAATTGCTCGTTTCCCCAGCACAAGCACCAGGCAAAGTGCTTGCCTCTTCCCATTCCCCCTCTACCTTGTGGCAATCACGTCCCCACAACAGCAATTCCTAACCCTGGTACCCTGTGCCCATCAAGCGGAGATGCAGCCAAGTGGAAGAGCAGGAGCTCTTTCCCGAGGAGTTTGGAGAAAAGCAGAGCCAGAGGCAGCGTGGCAAGACCTGCCATGCAGCGAGGCGCAGCGGGCACCGTTGGCTCGCCCCAGGTGGGATGGGGGTACCCAGCTCGTCTGCAAGCCATGGCCGTGCTTGCAGTCTCGGGTGCCCATTTCCTTCCAGGTTCCTGGGTGGTGGCGCCGAAGGGGATGATCGTCTGGCTTCAGCAGTTTAGACTGCAGCGGGGGGGAGGCAGACACAGTCCGACCGCGCCCAGATCAAGGGAGCCGCCAGATGTGATGGGCACCCCCGCAGCACTGAGGGAGCTGCCAACAGCAGCTGACAGAGAGGATCCCACGGCTGTGCTCTGAGGGAAGGAGGTGAGAATGGGGCCAGGCAGGGTCACCACGACCGGGGAGGCCTGGATGGCAACCGTCGAGTCAGCGCAGCGGGCGATGCACGGCTCATTGCAGCTGCTTGCAAGTGGGGTTGGGCCAGAGGTGCCGCAGGGGCGTGGCAGGCAGGGTCTGAAGCAAGACATCTCTCTGTGAGGGAGGCAAAGCTGAAACACAGAGCAGGGGAGGGAAAAGAGGGCAGAAGTTGGAGGACCCCGGATAATGCCGAGTGCGTGGCAACTGCCCCGTGCCTGGGTTTGGAGCAGAACTGATTTAGCAAGGCCAGCCCCATGCTTAGACGAGATCCCGCAAGGAGCTGCAGGCATGGTTTGGGCAAGCCCACAATGCCTTCCCCTAGCTCTTCGTCTGCCATGCCACACAGGCCTTCCCCTGTGGCTGTCCTATTGGAAACTACCAAGCTGGAAGAGCTCTGCTCCCTCTTCTCACTCAAGAGGCTGCCCTCGTCCCTGAGAGCGGGGGGAGGCTGCTGAGGCCTCCCTTCACTCCTGCTTCCAGAGCGACCTCAGGACGCACGGTCACATGCCCTCCGAGTCACACAGCACGGGAATGCTGACCAGCTTTTCACGTGAAATGCATCAGAGTGGGCTTAAAGCAGCTCTGCAAAGACCGCTCATACCACATCTCCAAAAGAAACGTTTCTGCCTTCAAGATGGCAGGGGATGCGCTGGGCTATTTGGTTAGGGACGACCTGCTGCAGGTGGAAATTCTGGGGCACTCGCATGCCCGCAGCTGAACCCAGAGATCCCCCTTCTGCTTGAATGCACCCTCCTCTTCCCAGCTCTCCATCACCACCCCGCTGGAAAGGAGAAAGAGGTAAAGGACCTTAAACATTTCTTTTCAAGTGCCAAGCTTGCCAGCCACCAATCAAGGTTGAGTAGCCAGCATGAGAGCCGTTCAGCCCGTAGGAAGAGAGGGAGCGGAGCCAGGCTTACCTAGTTCCCCAAGGAAAGTGAGGCAAAGAGAGGAGGATGGCAGAGCCTGGCGCAGCACAGGCTTTTATGCTGTGTCCCAGAGCCCCAGGGGGCCCAAAACATTCCTTGCTCATGAAGCACCCAAACACTCGTGGCTGCTGCTGCTTGCAGAGCTCTCGCTGGTGATTAAGCCCTTGCCTCTCTCAGCTGAAATGTTTTGCTCCCACTTCATAGGAGTTGATGGTGGAACGACTCATCTGTGTCGCAGCCACCCCTGCGGACTCCTAGGGCCCGTGAAGTTGGAGGTGTCAGGCTCGCTGTCCAGAGAGGTTTTTAAGCGGATTTGCGTCATGCGGATTGCCTTTGGCTCATTCGCCTCTGCCCGTGGTGAGCATGGCCATGAGCCGTGGTGAGGTTTGGCCATGAAGGACACCTCAAGCCAGCGCTCGAGTGCTTTCCGTGGAGGGACTCAGGCTGACCCTGAGAGACATCTCTCCCTGCAGGTTATGGCAGACGCTCCGGAGGTGGTGGGCTAAGTTCAGGGAGAACATGAAGGCTGCGCAGTCCCGTAAGGGAGACGAGAGTCAGGTCTGCAGGGCCGAGGCAAAGCTCCACAGCAAGGAAGGATGCTAGTGAGCTGGAGGCAAGCGCCTTGGGGGCAGGAGTGAGGGCTGTGACAATGTTGCTAGTTCTGATGCTGGTCAGGCTGCACCACAGCCTCCGTCAGCTGCCTTGGAGCCTGGGAACGACGGCAGGTTCATGGTGAGCAGGACGAAGCCAGAGAGCGGGTTGGTCCCCTCCAGTGTGGAAAGGGCAAGCGGTCACTCTCTGGGATCTCCATAGCCATGTGCGTAGGGGACTTGAGTGGGCCTTCACGCTTCTTGCAGGCGGGGGTCTGGGCTCTGCTTGGGCAGTGGAGAATCTCCTGCAAACAAGCAGATCAAGGTGTAGGAGGGAGATCAAAGAGGTTCCTGCGTCCTTCCCTGAAAGTGACCCACACCCAAATGGACCTGTTTTGCGCAGCAGCTTCATTGCGGAGGCCAAAAGCCTGCATGGGCTGCTTCTTAGGAGTGGCTCGGGGCAGCGAGCTGCAGCGTGCGGCTGTTTCTCCTGGGTGAGGGATGGCGTGGCGCATTCAAGGCATTTTCATTCCAGAGCAACGTTGGATCGGTCTCCCGGAGCAGCTGGGAGCCATCGTACTGTGGAAGAGCTGGGAAAATCCCTGAACTCCAGGGAAACGTGAGTCGCCCTGCTGTTGACTTTGGTGGAGATGGCGTCCTGGCCTCAGGCGTGCCAGGAATACTGAGCTTGTGTCCTCATTCTTCCTGAAGTGCCACTTTCCTGAAGGGCATTTCCAAATGGTTTGCGTTATTGCTGAAGCCCCTGGTGCCTCTAGGCAGTCGCATGCTCCTGCCTTCCAGCCCTTTTGTGGCTGGTCAAGGGCCCTTGTGACTCAGCACATCCCCAAAGAGGTGAGGGAGGAAGGACCCGCCTAAAGGTCCTCAGGGCCAACGTCCTGCTCCAAACAGGCCAAACTTCCCAGCTCCACCCGGTGGCTCAGGGTCTGAGCACCGACACGCACGGAGATGCCAGTGTCCCTCGC
This sequence comes from Dromaius novaehollandiae, assembly GCF_036370855.1. Lineage (NCBI taxonomy): Eukaryota > Metazoa > Chordata > Aves > Casuariiformes > Dromaiidae > Dromaius > Dromaius novaehollandiae. The sequence goes on from NC_088107.1 coordinate 26,029,406, forward strand.
GCAGCCTGTGTCAGGGCTGCACCGTACTCACTGAGGCTTGTTTTCCCATTGCCAGAGCTGGGTTTTCCCTTCCCCGCCTCCCCTCTGGGCCTTCTCTCCTCCAGGCTGCACAAAGCCAATGCCGTCGACCTCTGCTCCTACGGCATGGGCTTCAGCCCCGCCTGACTGAGTCTGGCCCTGGGCCTGTTGCTCTCTCCAGGTTTCTGATGCGTCTCTGGTCCTGGGGGACCCAGACAGGGCACTGCAATGCAGGTGTTGCCCCAGCAGCAGTGAGAAGGGCAGAGCATCGATCGCTTTGCTCAGCTTGCATTGAACCGTTTGAGTTGGAAGGGACCTCTGTGAGTGAGCTAGTCCAATGCCCTGCTCGAAGCAGTGACGACTACGTCGGGTTGCTCAGGGATGTGTGTAGGCAAGCTTTTTCCTCTCCCCAAGAAGGGCAATCCAGCAACCACGCTCTTCCAGGGCTTGACCACCCCCATGATGCAAAAGATTCTTCATCTTAATCTGTGTTATATGTAGCTGGACTTTACAGTGCTACAGCTTGTGTCCTCTGCTCCTTGCCCAGTCACTGTGAGCTCCAGAAGCGCCTTCTTTTCTTTCTCCTCCCGCGGGGCAACTGCAGAGAGGAATGAGATCTCCCCTGAGCCTTCTCTTCCTAGGGCGGCCAAAAGCTAGGTCTCCCAGCCTCTCCTCGTATGTCACATGCACCAGACCCCTAGTCACCCTGGTGACCCTGTCTTCCTGCCCGGGACTCACTCCACAAGGGCAATGCCTTTCCAGTACTGGAGATTCAAGACCGGGCACACTGTCGGTCTCCCAGGTGCCAAAGAGAGGGGAAGGGTCCCGGCCCTAGCCCTCGCCCTCGCCCTCGCCCTCAGCCTCGCCCTCGCCCTCGCTGTCACCGTTGCCCTGCTGGCTGCAGCTTGCCAACGCAGCCCAGGATGTGGCTGTCTGTCCTTGCAGCCAGAGCATAGTGCTGGCTCAGGTTTGGCTTCTTGTCCGCCTGGCCCCACCAAGACCCTTTTAAGCAAGCTGCTTCCTAGCCAGTCGGCCTCCAGCCTGCCCTGTGTTATTTCAGCCCAGGGGAGGACGAGCCTTTGCCGTTGTTGACCTGTAGGCACTGGCTGTCAGCCCCTTTCTCCAGCCTGGTGAGTTTTCCCTGAATACCAGCCTGGGCCTCCAGTGTGCCAGCTGCATGTCCCCGGTCTGGCCTCTTGTAAGAATGTACTGAAAGTACCCTGTGGCACCGTTCAAGCTGCTCAGGACACTGTCCAGTCCGGTGTTGAATATCTCCAGTGATGGAGACTCCACAGCCTCTGTGGGCAGTGTGTTGCAGCGCTTGGCCACCCTCACCATCAGCAATTTTTTTCTTATGTGGAGATGAAATTTTCTGTGTCTCCATTTGTGCCTAATGCCCCTTGTATGCTCACTGCATGACACTGAAAAGAGTCTGGCTCCGTGTTTGCTACACCCTCCCACAGGTGTTCATGCGCACGGAGAAGATCACCCCCCCTCCTCGCCTTCTTCAGGCTAAACAGTGCCAGCTCTCTCAGCCTCTGCTCGTAGGACAGATGCTCCAGCCCCTTCATGCTCTTTGTGGCCCTCTGCTGGGCTTGCTCCAGAAGGTCCATGCCTGTCTTGTCCTGCGGAGCCCAGAACTGGACGCAGCACTCCGCATGTGGTCTCGCCAGGGCTGTGCAGCGGGCAATCATCAACGCCCTTGACCTGGTGGCTCTTCGTGATGCAGCGAAGGATGATGCTGGCTTTCTTGTTGCAGAGGAACCTTGCCGGCTCATGTTCAACTTGGTGTCCACCCAGAGTCCCAGCTCCTTCTCTGCAAAGCTGCTTGCCGGGCGGTCGGCTCCCAACAGGTACTGGTGCATGGGTTATGAGCGCTGAGGGCCCTCTGACTGGCACTACACCCTTCTGGTGTATCGGCCACCCCTCCCCGTTTCGTATCATCTGCAAACCTGCTGAGGGTGCGCTGGGGTCCCATGATCTAGGCCATTAATGAAGAGGCTGGAGAGCACTGGACGCAGTATCGACCCCTGGGGGACGCCACTGGTGACTGGCCTCCAGCTGGTCTTTGTGCTGCGGATCACAGCCCTTGTGATAAACAGCATCTGCTGCTCTCCCCTCATCCACTAACTCAGCCATCGCATCGTAGAAGGCCCGTAGGAGTGCATAGTTGTGCATGTCCCGCCTGTTCAAATATTGCCTAGCCTGATCCTCCTCCACTGAGGGCAAGTGTGCCTGGGCCTGGACTTTCCCCCTGGTTTCAGGGACCTGGGATTCCTGACGTGCGGTCACCCTGGTAAAGAGCAAGGCAAAGAAGGCCGTCAGTACCTTGGCCTTTTCTTTGTCCTTTGTGACCGGGTCGCCTTTGCCAGTGAGCAGAAGGCCCCTGCTTTCGCTGGTCTTTCTTTTGCCGCTGAGGTACCCGTAGAAACACCTCTTGTTCCCCTTCACGTCCCTCCTGAGATTAAGCCCCAGGTGGCCTTTGGCCTTCCTAACCCCATCCCTGCATGCTTGGAGAGTGTCTCTGCGTTCTTCCCAGCTCACATGTCCCTGCCTCCACCTGCTGTATGCTTCCTTTAGATGTCGGCGTTCCTCCAGGAGCTCCTTATGCACCCATGCGGGCCTCCTGCGGCCTTTGCTTGTTGGGATGGACCATTCTGGAGCTTGAGGAGGTGATCCTTCCTTGAAACTCAGCCATCACTCCTGGACCCCTCTTCTCTCCAGGATGGTGTCCCATGGGATTCTTCCAAGCAGATCCCTGAAGAGGCCAAAGTCTGCTCTTCTGAAGTCCAGGGCTGTGATTGTGGCTTTGGGCTTTCTCTCCTCCGCTCAGGAGCCTGAACTCCATCTCGTGACCACTGTGCCGAGGTTGCTCCCAGCCTTCCCGTTCCCGACCAGTTAGGTCTTCTTTGTTCGTAAGCATGAGGTCCAGCAGAGCACCTGCCCTCCTCAGCTCCTCCGTCGCCTGTGTCAGGCACTTGTCGTCAAGACCCTCCAGAAACCTCCTGGATGATCCGTCTTGGACAGGGAGCTCTCTGTGATAAAAGCTCACAGCACAGGCATTTCCACAAGGTGAACGCAGGATCTCCTCTTGACAGGGAAGGGAGTTAAACCAGAGCATGGGTGGCCCCTCCTTGCTTGGCCAGCCTCTGAGAGGAGCAGCAGAGCAGCCTGATGCTCCCCGGGGGATGCATCAGAAGCAGGTCTGACCCCCAGCACAGCACTTCTCCCAGCAGCAGAGCTGCAGTCTGCTTCCCTTGGCCCTGCTGCCCTCCTGAGCCAGAGCTCTCCAGAAGGGACCCCCCAGGAATGACGGCGCTACCCCGCTCTGCGCTCTGGAACTGGAGCTGTGAGTTCACATCTCAGTGGGGCCTCAAGCTGCTGCTTCTCTGGTGGCTTTCCTCAGCGTGTTTGCATTTTTATACCCGTGCATGGCTGTTGGGTAGATTGCTTTATGCACTCTGGTCCTCCTTGCTTCCCTGCCCTCCGGCTCTGTTCTTTCAGCGTGACTGAACCCATCCTGCGCCTGGGACTGACAGCGGTGTCCTTTGTCCTGCCCTTTCCCCATGCCCGCCTCTGTAGTCGTTCTGGGCCCTGGCTCCCCGCATCTTGGTGCTGCCACCAAGAGGGAACTTGGCAGGCTGGAGAAATGAGCAGAAAGGAACCTCATGAAGCTTGACAAAGGGAAGTGCAAGGTGCCGCACCTGGGGAAGAATAACCCCATGTACCAGTAAAGGCTTGGCTCTGAGCAGCAAGGAGGAGCTTTGCAGGGGAAGACGCAGGTGTCCGAGCAGGCAGCAGGTTGAACATGAGACAGCAATGCGCCCTCATGGCAGAGAAGGCCAACAGCATCCTGGGCTGCAACAGGAAAAGCGTAGCCACCAGGCAGAGGAGGTGATCCTTCCCCTCCACTCAACACAGGTCAGGCCACATCTGGAGTGCTGTGTCTGGCTCTGGGCTCCCCAGCATAAGAAAGACATAGACGTACAGGAGCAAGCCCAGCAAACAGCCACAAAGATGAAGAAGGGACTGCAGCATCTGTCATAGGGGGAGAGGCTGGGACACGTGGGATTGTTCAGCCTGGAGAAGACAAGGCTCAGGGGCGATCTTATCAACATACACAAGTATCTGATGGGAAGGTGTAAAGAAGTCAGAGTGCGACTCTTCTCGGTGATGCCCAGCGACAAGACAAGAGGCAACAGGTACACACTGAAACAGAGGAAATTCCGTCTCAACAGAAGGGAAAGCTGTTTTATTGTGAGTGTGGTTGAATGCTGGAACAGGCTACCCAGAGAAGCTGTGCTCCCACCCTTGGAGATAGTCAAAACCTCCCAGGGCACAGTCCTGGGAAACCTGCCCTGTCTGGCTCTGCTTTGAGCGGGGTTTGGACTAGATGATCTCCAGAGGTCCCTTCCAACCTCAACGGTTCTGTGATACCGTGCTCCTGTGACTTGCCTTTGCCCTTGTTGAACTGCAGGTGGTTCCTGTTGGCCCCCTTCTCCCACCTGTCGAGGTTCTCCTATTACCAGCGCTGCCCTCCAGTTTCTCGGCTGCATTGGCCCCGCCCCAGACTCGTCTCTCCAACAAATGTGCTACAAGCACCCTCTGTCCCACTGTCCAGGTCACCCCTTAAGACGTTAAAGCCCGTTGGCACCCCGAGTGATCCCTCAGGGACGACACTGGGAAGCAGCCACCAGCTGGCCTTTGTACCACCCAGCACAAACCTTTGAGCCTGACAGCCCAGCCCATTTGCCACACAAGTCAGCATCCAGGTCTCCTCTCCACAACTCAGCAGACTAGCTCCAATGATACTGAGAGACCATGCCAAAGGCCTTGCTGCAGTCAGGGATAACAAGGGTAGCAACAGCGTTGCAGCAGTAAAAGCTCTCCTTCTTGCTCTCGATGTCCCTTGCCAGTCCCAACACAAGTCGAGCTTTGCCTTTCCTAAGACCATCGCAGCATGCCCAAGCACTGTGGCTTTATTTCTGCTGTTGGTCATTAAGTCTCCGGCCAAGTTTTCCCTGTTCATGAGGAGCAGGTCCAACCTTGGCCTCCTATGTCACATCTCAGGGATGTGCAAAGAAGTTTTCCTTGGCTCATTTGGCTGGTTGGAGCAGGAGGTGGATAAACAGGGTTCATGGCCCAGGCAGGGACTCTGGTCGGACCTATGGTCTGGGCTGGGGATTGAGGGACCTGCAGGTGTGCATGTACGTGTGAATCAGGAGAGGAGGGGGTGTCCACTGTGGCACTGCAGTCCTGACTAGCCCACGAGGAAGAAAGGATTGGGCCATTCGTGGTGGTGACGCCAGCGTGAGTGGGTGTTTCTGTGGGTGCTCATGAAGGCACTGCTCTTTGTCTGCATTCATACATGTGGCCAGGTCATGGGTGTGTATTCTGTGTGAGTGTGTGTGTGCGCGCATGCACACGTGCCCATTGTGAAAGCTTGCTCAGTCTTGCCCCGGGCTGACCTACGAATGGGAGTGGCAGCCAAGAGGCTAGGAAGGAGAAATCCCCCAGGTCTTCCAGACCGCTGGATTTGTCTTCGCTGAACAAGCACCAGCCTTCACCTCCTCTCCACCTGCACAGCGGTGAAGGTCCCCGCTTGCCACCAGGAAGCTGGGGGTTTAGCTCCCTGAAGGGAAGGAAGAACCAGCTTTGTCCCCAGGACACCCACACTCCTGTGGGGGGACCTCTCTGTGTTCCTGTCTGCCTGGTGATCCACAGCCTTCTCTGCTCCTCAGGCGCACTTTGTGAGGTCTGGATGCTAAGAAAGCAAAGGAGAAGGTGAGAGAAGATGCTAAGAAAGCAAAAGAGAGGGCAGGAGCAGCACAGGCAAGGGGCTGAGGAGCAGGACAACTGCCACCAGCCCTGGAGCACCGCACAGAGGGGAGTGCTGGTGGAAGTGTGCAAAGTGAGAGGCCTCAGCTGGGAGGGGACTGGGAAAAAAGGGCCTTAGCAGAGGATGGTTTCGATCCATCGACCTCTGGGTTATGGGCCCAGCACGCTTCCGCTGCGCCACTCTGCTCCCCCCAGGATCTGGGTGGGGAGCTTGCAGAGCCCTCCCTGCCGCTCCTGCACACTGACAGCACCAGCGCTTGGGCTCAAGGGGGCTTCTGTTCCTCTTGCCTGGGCCTGAGCCTGGGCCTGGGCCCATGGAGGAAAAATGTCTCCCCAGGAAGCCCAAAGGCTGTGTGCCCGAGCTGAGGCCCCCTTGGTTTGCCCTTCTGACACTGTCTCCTGCGCATCACACATGGGAGGAGTCTGTGTTTGCCCCACTGAGCTGCCTCTGCAGGGGAGGACAGAAACTCCCTTGCAGTGCAGCCTTGCTTTTGCTGACCCTGACAGCCCAGCAGCTGCCCCTAACACTGCACCAGGGCCACGGAAATGACAGAAATGCCTCCTATGCATCCCTGGAGCCATACATTGGATTTCAAGCAAGATCAGCCTCTTGACTTGGGTTGTGGTCACCATCCAGACAAAACCGTGCACAGGCAGACCTCTACAGTGGCTCATTCTCGGACATCAAACTTTCTCTTTCCCCCCACTCGTCTACGTCCCTCCGGTTCCCTTCACCCCACCATTTGCCCTTCCACGTAGCTCACCCCTCCTAACGCCTCCCCTGAGTTCTTTCTCCAGCTCTCTAGAGCCGGAGGGCAGCCACGCCAGCAGACAGTGCCGTTTGTGTGTCTCCTGTTTCCACTGTCTCAAAACTTCAAGACCGGGGTCCTTGGATTCCTTGCAGTCTTTCCTCTTCAGCTCCTGCTCTTGGGCTCTCTGCTTTCTCTTCCGTCTTAAGAGACCTGATACATGGAGCTCCCTTCCCTTCCTCCCCTCCAGCCACAGAGATGCCAGAGGGAGAGTCAAATGCTGCTCCGGCATCAGCATATCCCAGATGCCACCCTGACAACCAGGCGCTGGGAGCTGCAGCCGTAGCCCTGGGGTTACGCCTCTGAAACCCTGGATGCAGGCACTTCTCCTTCGCAGCGCAGGTCCCAACCCTAGTGCTTAGAGCCCCCAGGCCTCAGAGGCAGGCAGGGAGGAAAGACTCCTCACCCTGGGGAGGCAGCTGGAACTCCGGGACTTCCCCAGCAGTGCTTCCTCCGCGGGGCTGGGCATCTGGTGGCGCCTCTTGTCCAGTCCACCTCACTGCACAGCAGGGACTGGGAGGTAAATGAGACACCTCCCTCAGAGTCCCAGGTGTGGTGAATGCGCTCTGAATGTGCTCATCTGTTTGTGGGTGCCCAGCTGTGGTGTGTCCCAAGGATGGAAAGGAAAACCCCAACACAGTCTGGCCCTGAAACTCGCAGCAAGCTGGATGACGTTGCACAGGGCACGTGATCACTGCTGCCAAGAGGTTTGGGGCGGGTAGCTGCGGCTGAGCGAGGAAGGCAATGGATGTGAAGTCCAGGGGAGTTTCCCCACACAGGTTGGAATCCTGCCAGCTACAGGGCACCGTCCTCTTCTGGGCTGCCTGGAGCGACGAAGCTCCAGCCCTGGACAAAGCCCCGCAGCTGCAGTCCCTCCAGCTGCACAGCATGCCCAGTGCACCCCCCATCCCTCTAGTCATCCTCAGCTTCCCCCAGCATCGCCAGGGTGTGTGGGAACCACCTTTCTCCTTTCCCAGCTGCACAGGCTCACAGCTTTCCTGACAGAGGACTGCTCACCTATGGGGAGGGGTGGATTTTCTTCAAAGGGGCATGTTTTCCCACGCGGCCTGAGCCGAGATGTGTGTGCTTCTGTGACGGGAAGGGAGGCCCCCCACGTGGAAACGTCTGCAAGTTTTTGCAGCAGCAGGAGAAGAGATGGGGGAAGGGAAAGACCCTATCCAAATGCCGCTTCCTGTTCTTTTTCCTTCTGCTACATCTTCCTCACCTTTCGGACTCCTGGGATAGTCCTGAAAGCTCAGAGAGGGTCAGATGGTGCCTGGGAGGAGCAGGAGGAGGCAGGCGTAGGTCTGCATGCGTTGGTGGTATAGTGGTGAGCATAGCTGCCTTCCAAGCAGTTGACCCGGGTTCGATTCCCGGCCAACGCACGCACGCGCCCTTTTCTTCTTCCAGGCGCCTGCTGCAGAGGCACTTCCACCTCCTGCTAGAAAAGAGTCCAGCTTTCACCAACAAGTTCATGTTCCCTGGGGGAGCCACTCCCCTTAGTGCATGCACAGGCAGGATGGGGCACCCCCCCAGAGCCCAGGAGAGACAGGCCTGGCTTCAGCAATGCCTGCCTTGGTGAAAGTGCATGCCAGGGACTGAAGCAGAAGAGCTGTTGAGGGTGGAGGTTACGCTGGCCAGGAGTCAAGCAGAGACGGGCCGCTTGGCAGGCGGCTGTGCTCATCACAGTGAAAGAAGTGCTTGCAGGCACATGCCTCTGCCCCACTTCTCCCAGCGCCCACATCAGTCCTGCCTCCCCCTCCCTGCACACAGCCTCTGGCCGCTCCTCCACGTTTCACACCCCAAGCATCTCTGCCTGCTCCCAGGCCTGTAAGAGCGGAAATACCCCAGCGCCGCTGCTGCTTCCCACATGAACGCACCCACCCAGGCACTTCTGTAGAGACATTCTCCCGGCTGCACTGGCTGTACTGGGATCCGTGCCTGTGCTGAGCGAGCCAAGAACACTGCAGCCCACCCATGGCTTCCATATCATGGACACACAGCCCTGTCAGAGATCACCCTCAGGGCTGGTGTGAGCAGAGCAGCACAGAGGGAAGGCACAGTCCCCACAGCCCTGGGCGGAGAGGCACCAGCCTCTGCTCTGCCCCTGTCCTCCCTCCCCAGACACCCGCCTTGGCTTCTCTTGGCAGAGTCTCTCCATGGGCCGTCTCCTCACCCATGGATGGGTCTCGCCCGTCTCTTTGTCTGTGGGGCTCCACACTTTCTCTCCCAGGGCCCCCAGGTGAGGGTGCTGAAGAGAACTGCTGATATGGCACCAGGACTGCTTGGGGCAGCTACGGGCTCCCAGCTGAGACCAGTGCTGACTGCCTGCTGAGGAGGGACTCCACGCTGACGGCCTCTCTGCACTGCTGACACGTGGGCCAGAGGAGAGGGATTTCCTGCCTGGCCCAGAGCTCAACCTGCTGCTGTTGGACGTTGTACCTGGCAAGCAGAAGATTAATGCCCTGGAAGGTTAAAGATGAAGATTGAAAATAACACCTCAGAAAGTTGCTGTGAGGAGTACAGTGTGTGTGTGTGTGTGTGTGTGTGTGTGTGTGCGCGCATGTGTGTGTGCGTGCGTGTGTGTGTGTGTGCATGGGTGGGTGGGGGCGGGGGGGGATGAGGGGGCTTGGCAGTGTTCCTTTAGAGTGCAAGAAGGGAGAGGTGCCCACAGGCTCAATTTGCACTCCAAGCTGTGCGGGGAGGGGATGTTCACATGGAAAAACCCCAGAGCCAGGCGTGGGGCTGCCCACGGTGCCTGATCTACACTCCCAGCCCTAACACACTGCCTCTGCCCACCCAGAGCATCCAGGGGGCTGGGCCATTTCTGAGGCAGGAAAAGGTGGCCCTGAGAGGCCCCACAGGGGCAGCGCTGTGGCGCCAGTGGGGAGGACATCTGGCTGCTCCCCAAAGGCTGGTGGCCTGAGCCCACCCCAGGACACCGTGCCACGAGCAGCGGAGCTGGGGAAGTGGTGCTTCCCGACTCGCCAGGTTCTGCCCAGCTTGTGCTTCCCCAGCCACCAGCCAGGCCAGCTTTGGAGGTGGGCAGGAACAGGAGAGCAGGGGCAGAACTGGGGCCAGCAGGAAGGCCATGGGGCAGGAAACATCAGGAACCACCCCCTCCTGTCTGCTGGGGAGAGGCAGCCAGAGACAGGCTCCAGAGGGGACAGCCTTCAGAGCAGGAGCTGCCTTGCGGATGGCAAGGCCACCGCTGGAACGGAGCTGTCCCCTGGTCTTCTGGGGTTTGCATCTGCCCAAGGAGGGACTGGCAGCCTCCCTGCCCAAAGAAAGACTGTCTCCTATGCACAGAGCCAGGCTCACCAAATGGCACAAGGACCTGTACATGGGTGCCCAAGCAGGCACATGCATGGAGAGAGAAAGAGGCGGTGGCAGTGCCTGAAGCCATTGGGTGTAGCGGGGCTTGCAGGCAAGAAATCAAAGGCGCCAAAGCGTGCTGCTGGGACCTGCAGACCCACGAGTTTCTTCTGGCGTCCTCGTTGGTTTACGACAGTGTCAGAGCCCTGAGGAGCCAAGAGCAGGTGACTGTGGGCATCTTGAACCGCCTGCCCCGCGAGTTCCTTTGGTTCTGCCATTGAAGAATTCCCTTTTGCATTCTCACAGCCGGAAGAAGTTTCCTGACCATGTGCCTTGGGCCCCTCTGCTCCCTGCTCTGAAATGCCTCCAGCTCCTGCTGTTGCCTCCAAAGAGCCCAGCGCCACAAGGGGAAAGGTCCTGCCAGCAGCCAGCTCTCTGTGCCCCACGCACAGGAGGAGCCTGAATCCATCTCCCCCCTGCCCGGCTCAGGCAGGCTCTAGGGAGAAGAGCAGAGGCTGGCCAAGAGGTCAGGATGGCCAAGCGGTCTAAGGCGCTGCGTTCAGGTCACAGTCTCTGTGGGAGGCGTGGGTTCAAGTCCCACTCCTGACAGACTTCTGCCTGCCAGTCTTTTCCTTCCCCAGACTGGGAAGTGTGGAGACTTTCCTCCCAGAAATCCTTCTCCGCGCATGCTGTGCTCTCCAGTCTGCGCCGCTCAGAGAAGCCCATGGCTTGTGGTGAAGGAGCGAGGGGAGTCCCTCGGGTCGGATCAGCTCCCTGAACGGGCTCTGGGGTTGATAGGATTTGCACCTCTGCTGTCCCCAAAGAGGTCAGGGCCTCGGGGCTGGCACCCATTTCAACTCCTGCCTAGCTACTGGCTCTCATCCTCCCACCTTCTCGTAGGTACTCAACGGCTGCAATTAGATCCCCCCAAAACCTTCCCATCTGGGTCCCACCTAAACAAGGGCAGTTCCCTCAGCTTCCGCTCACAGGGCCAGTGCCTCCCGCGCCGGTGCCAGGCCCCACCCTGGCAGGCTGCACTGCCAGCTGCTCACAAGGACCCCCAAGGGCCTGTCCAGCAGAGCAGCTCCCCACCCAGTCAGTCCCCAGTGCAGGGCAATTGGTCCATGCAGGCGCTGGACTTTGCGTTCCTCCTTCTGGAGGTCCACCCCCCTCAGACCATGATGTCCCAACTTGGATGCAAAGATGCTGTGGCAGACCATGTCCAAAACCTTGCTAAAAACAAGGGAGACAACATCGCCTGTTGTCCCTCCATCCATGGATGGATATAGTGAAGAGCACTTGCTCCACGGCCTTCCAAGGGACTGACGTGAGGCTGAGTGGCCTGGGGTTCCCCAGATAGTCTTTATTCCCCTGTTTGGAGACTGGTGCAGCACTTGTCTTTCTCCAGGCATCAGGGACTTCCCCTGCTCTCTGCTCCCCAATCTGCAGAGCCCCCAAGATGTCTCTTTCTGTCTTGAAGGTACAAGCCAGCTTTAGGGTCTCAGCTCAAATGTTGTCTTTGTGTGTGTGTGTGTGTGTGGACTTATTCACAGGAGAAAGAGCTGTGGTGGGAAAGTTTCCTGCTCATGCGACAATCCCACCTCACTGCCTGCCCTGGGGAAAAGAGCTTTCCTGTTAAACGGTTGCAGAGTTGAAGGGAAGTGTCCAGATGGTGCGTATGGTGACAGCCCAAGAAGGATGACTTCTCTTTCTCATTCTAGCTGGGTTGTTTCAGAAGTGTGTTAACACCCCGCTCTTCTAGTTTGATCTGTCATTAGAGGAGAGACTAACAGGGCGGGGATTCATTAGCCAGGAGAAGACCATGCTGAGGAGGAACTTATCAATGTGTATAAAAGCTAGGCAACAGTGATGAATTCAGAAGCCTGCGGCGGGAGCCTTCACAGGGCTACTGGGAAGCTCTCAGGGCAGAGATGGAGAAATTTCAGGAGTCTGGTGGCAGGAGAGAGTGAAACTCTGGGAAAGGAAAAAGAGAAGGGAGCGAGAAGAGGGGGAATCCTTATCTTGGAGCTCAGCAGTGAAGGATTTTCTTTGGAAAGCTGCCTACTTTCCTGCGGAGTCATTGTGGGACACGCCACGTAATGTGGAGAGTCTGATCTCACACAAGATCATTTCCCCCATAGCAGGCATGAGGCTGGCACTGTGAGGGTCAGCTGAGAAATGGAGGTAGCAAGCACTAGAGAGCAGTGTGATGGCATTCAGTATTTGCTTCCTGGAAGTACCCCTACATTGGAAAAAGAGAAGGGAGCGAGGAGAGGGGGAATGAAGGGCTGAAGAGCTGCATGAGCGAGGGCACGTGATGCACAGTCCAGCTTGTGTGCTAAACGGGACAGTGTTACTAGCGAACTTAGCCTGAAAAGAGGATTTGTACCACACAGATTGCCTTCAGCTCATGCCCCTCCTCATGGTGAGCATGGCTATCAGCCATAGTGGAATTTAGCCATGACGGACACCTGAAGCTCAACAGCAAGGAAGGACCCTTTCACCGTGACTGATCCCACGAACCCATCCTGCCCCTGGGACTGACAGCAGTGCCCCTTCTCCTGCCCTTTCCCCATGCCCGCCTCTGCAGCCGTTCTGGGCGCTGGCTCCCCGCATCGTCTCTCCTCCCTTGTCCCTGACGGCCGGTTCTGCCTGAGGGATCCAGCGCTGGGTCGCAGAAGAGCTGAGGTGGGAAGGAACCTCTGGAGGCTGTCTAGTGCACTCCCATGCTCAAAGCAGGGTCCAGCAGAGGGGGCTGCTCAGGGCCTTGTGCAGTCAGGTTGAGAATGGCTGCGAGGATGGAGCCTCCAGAAGCTCTCTGGGGAACCCATTCCCATGTTTGACCACCCTCACAGGAGAAGAGTCATCTTCTGTGCGCTTAAGTGGGATTTGCTGTATTGCAGCTTGTGCCTGCTACTGCTTGCCCTGTTGTGGGGCCCCAGTGAGAAGCAGCTGACTCTTTCTTCTTCACTCCCCTGCCCCTGCCCTCTCCACCGCCTCAGGTACTGATGCATATCAATAAGGTCCCCCTGAGCCCTCTCTTCTCTTCTCTTCTCTTCTCTTCTCTTCTCTTCTCTTCTCTTCTCTTCTCTTCTCTTCTCTTCTCTTCTCTTCTCTTCTCTTCTCTTCTCTTCTCTTCTCTTCTCTTCTCTTCTCTTCTCTTCTCTTCTCTTCTCTTCTCTTCTCTTCTCTTCTCTTCTCTTCTCTTCTCTTCTCTTCTCTTCTCTTCTCTTCTCTTCTCTTCTCTTCTCTTCTCTTCCTTTCTCCAAGCTGAACAATCCCAGCTCCTGCCCAGCCTCTCCTGCTTTGACAGATGATCCAAGGCCTCAACCATTTTCATGGCCCTTTGCTGGCCTCACGCCAATAGGTCCATCTTCCTCGTACCGGGAAGCCCAGAATGGGACACAGCACTCCAGCACTCCAGGTGGTGTCAGCAGTGCTGAGGAGAGGCAAAGGGAAGGATCTGCTCTCTTGAGCGGCAGGCAATTCTCTTTTCCCTTTCTTGCTGCCAGGCCTTTCATCCTCGCCACTCATCACACCCTTAGGTCTGCCTTGCCTTCCTGACACAAGCGTCACTCTCAGGAGATGCAACATCCGATGGGATGCTGAAGTTCAAAGAGGACGCAAGGAGTCACCAAATCTGCCTGGTTTTGAGGGTCCGCATTCCCTTGTGCAAGGGCACATTTGCTGACTGCTGAAAATACCTATTGCCACCCTTCCCGGCACGCTCCCTTACGGCCTCTGCCCTCCACCTCTCTGCATCCTGCCCCTGCACAGCAGCACAGCAAGCAGCTGAAGGCAGGTTCACCTGCAAGCAGCAGAAGGGCTCCAACTCCACGTCCTTCTCGAGGGCAGTGGGCTGCCTGGCGGGCTTCCAATGTATGGAAAGAGGGAGGCAGCTCAGCACAATTCCTAAGACACGTTCAAGGCCCACCGGGTACGTTGGCAGAGGAAAATGAAGACCCCTGAAGGGAGATTGTGAGTGCTTTTGGTGGAGGGCCTCACAGCTGACCCTGAGAGCCATCGGGGGGCCGGGATGACCAGGCAGCAGAGTCATGCTCTGTTCCTCTGAGGCTCACAGAGACTGAAAAGTCGCCTTTGCCTGTGGCCTTGATAGTGCCGGTCTTCCATCCTTCTGAGCCCATTTGCTTAGTTTTGGTGCTCTGGGATCCATTGAGGGAGCTCCACCCAAATCTGGCAGTGCCCCATGCTTACAGGTACCTGATTACACGTGTCCCATGTGCTGGGAGAGGGGAGGTAGTCCCTCCCCAGCTGCCGGCAGAGAGAAGTAAGCTCAGGACAGAGGGCAATGCTTTTGCAGGCAGAGCGGGTGGCTAACGGAGGCTGGAGGAGAAAGAAACAGCACCACAAGTCTCCAGCTATGCTGCACAACGTCTTTAATGAGAAGGGAGGCAAAAGGGCAGTGAAGCAGTACAGAGAGCAAGACACACGTTCCCAGGGTTCAGTGAAGCACAGAGAATTGCTCGTTTCCCCAGCACAAGCACCAGGCAAAGTGCTTGCCTCTTCCCATTCCCCCTCTACCTTGTGGCAATCACGTCCCCACAACAGCAATTCCTAACCCTGGTACCCTGTGCCCATCAAGCGGAGATGCAGCCAAGTGGAAGAGCAGGAGCTCTTTCCCGAGGAGTTTGGAGAAAAGCAGAGCCAGAGGCAGCGTGGCAAGACCTGCCATGCAGCGAGGCGCAGCGGGCACCGTTGGCTCGCCCCAGGTGGGATGGGGGTACCCAGCTCGTCTGCAAGCCATGGCCGTGCTTGCAGTCTCGGGTGCCCATTTCCTTCCAGGTTCCTGGGTGGTGGCGCCGAAGGGGATGATCGTCTGGCTTCAGCAGTTTAGACTGCAGCGGGGGGGAGGCAGACACAGTCCGACCGCGCCCAGATCAAGGGAGCCGCCAGATGTGATGGGCACCCCCGCAGCACTGAGGGAGCTGCCAACAGCAGCTGACAGAGAGGATCCCACGGCTGTGCTCTGAGGGAAGGAGGTGAGAATGGGGCCAGGCAGGGTCACCACGACCGGGGAGGCCTGGATGGCAACCGTCGAGTCAGCGCAGCGGGCGATGCACGGCTCATTGCAGCTGCTTGCAAGTGGGGTTGGGCCAGAGGTGCCGCAGGGGCGTGGCAGGCAGGGTCTGAAGCAAGACATCTCTCTGTGAGGGAGGCAAAGCTGAAACACAGAGCAGGGGAGGGAAAAGAGGGCAGAAGTTGGAGGACCCCGGATAATGCTGAGTGCGTGGCAACTGCCCCGCGCCTGGGTTTGGAGCAGAACTGATTTAGCAAGGCCAGCCCCATGCTTAGACGAGATCCCGCAAGGAGCTGCAGGCATGGTTTGGGCAAGCCCACAATGCCTTCCCCTAGCTCTTCGTCTGCCATGCCACACAGGCCTTCCCCTGTGGCTGTCCTATTGGAAACCACCAAGCTGGAAGAGCTCTGCTCCCTCTTCTCACTCAAGAGGCTGCCCTCGTCCCTGAGAGCGGGGGGAGGCTGCTGAGGCCTCCCTTCACTCCTGCTTCCAGAGCGACCTCAGGACGCACGGTCACATGCCCTCCGAGTCACACAGCACGGGAATGCTGACCAGCTTTTCACGTGAAATGCATCAGAGTGGGCTTAAAGCAGCTCTGCAAAGACCGCTCATACCACATCTCCAAAAGAAATGTTTCTGCCTTCAAGATGGCAGGGGATGCGCTGGGCTATTTGGTTAGGGACGACCTGCTGCAGGTGGAAATTCTGGGGCACTCGCATGCCCGCAGCTGAACCCAGAGATCCCCCTTCTGCTTGAATGCACCCTCCTCTTCCCAGCTCTCCATCACCACCCCGCTGGAAAGGAGAAAGAGGTAAAGGACCTTAAACATTTCTTTTCAAGTGCCAAGCTTGCCAGCCACCTATCAAGGTTGAGTAGCCAGCATGAGAGCCGTTCAGCCCGTAGGAAGAGAGGGAGCGGAGCCAGGCTTACCTAGTTCCCCAAGGAAAGTGAGGCAAAGAGAGGAGGATGGCAGAGCCTGGCGCAGCACAGGCTTTTATGCTGTGTCCCAGAGCCCCAGGGGGCCCAAAACATTCCTTGCTCATGAAGCACCCAAACACTCGTGGCTGCTGCTGCTTGCAGAGCTCTCGCTGGTGATTAAGCCCTTGCCTCTCTCAGCTGAAATGTTTTGCTCCCACTTCATAGGAGTTGATGGTGGAACGACTCATCTGTGTCGCAGCCACCCCTGCGGACTCCTAGGGCCCGTGAAGTTGGAGGTGTCAGGCTCGCTGTCCAGAGAGGTTTTTAAGCGGATTTGCGTCATGCGGATTGCCTTTGGCTCATCCGCCTCTGCCCGTGGTGAGCATGGCCATGAGCCGTGGTGAGGTTTGGCCATGAAGGACACCTCAAGCCAGCGCTCGAGTGCTTTCCGTGGAGGGACTCAGGCTGACCCTGAGAGACATCTCTCCCTGCAGGTTATGGCAGACGCTCCGGAGGTGGTGGGCTAAGTTCAGGGAGAACGTGAAGGCTGCGCAGTCCCGTAAGGGAGACGAGAGTCAGGTCTGCAGGGCCGAGGCAAAGCTCCACAGCAAGGAAGGATGCTAGTGAGCTGGAGGCAAGCGCCTTGGGGGCAGGAGTGAGGGCTGTGACAATGTTGCTAGTTCTGATGCTGGTCAGGCTGCACCACAGCCTCCGTCAGCTGCCTTGGAGCCTGGGAACGACGGCAGGTTCATGGTGAGCAGGACGAAGCCAGAGAGCGGGTTGGTCCCCTCCAGTGTGGAAAGGGCAAGCGGTCACTCTCTGGGATCTCCATAGCCATGTGCGTAGGGGACTTGAGTGGGCCTTCACGCTTCTTGCAGGCGGGGGTCTGGGCTCTGCTTGGGCAGTGGAGAATCTCCTGCAAACAAGCAGATCAAGGTGTAGGAGGGAGATCAAAGAGGTTCCTGCGTCCTTCCCTGAAAGTGACCCACACCCAAATGGACCTGTTTTGCGCAGCAGCTTCATTGCGGAGGCCAAAAGCCTGCATGGGCTGCTTCTTAGGAGTGGCTCGGGGCAGCGAGCTGCAGCGTGCGGCTGTTTCTCCTGGGTGAGGGATGGCGTGGCGCATTCAAGGCATTTTCATTCCAGAGCAACGTTGGATCGGTCTCCCGGAGCAGCTGGGAGCCATCGTACTGTGGAAGAGCTGGGAAAATCCCTGAACTCCAGGGAAACGTGAGTCGCCCTGCTGTTGACTTTGGTGGAGATGGCGTCCTGGCCTCAGGCGTGCCAGGAATACTGAGCTTGTGTCCTCATTCTTCCTGAAGTGCCACTTTCCTGAAGGGCATTTCCAAATGGTTTGCGTTATTGCTGAAGCCCCTGGTGCCTCTAGGCAGTCGCATGCTCCTGCCTTCCAGCCCTTTTGTGGCTGGTCAAGGGCCCTTGTGACTCAGCACATCCCCAAAGAGGTGAGGGAGGAAGGACCCGCCTAAAGGTCCTCAGGGCCAACGTCCTGCTCCAAACAGGCCAAACTTCCCAGCTCCACCCGGCGGCTCAGGGTCTGAGCACCGACACGCACGGAGATGCCAGTGTCCCTCGCGCAGCCTGTGTCAGGGCTGCACCGTACTCACTGAGGCTTGTTTTCCCATTGCCAGAGCTGGGTTTTCCCTTCCCCGCCTCCCCTCCGGGCCTTCTCTCCTCCAGGCTGCACAAAGCCAATGCTGTCGACCTCTGCTCCTACGGCATGGGCTTCAGCCCCGCCTGACTGAGTCTGGCCCTGGGCCTGTTGCTCTCTCCAGGTTTCTGATGCGTCTCTGGTCCTGGGGGACCCAGACAGGGCACTGCAATGCAGGTGTTGCCCCAGCAGCAGTGAGAAGCGCAGAGCATCGATCGCTTTGCTCAGCTTGCATTGAACCGTTTGAGTTGGAAGGGACCTCTGTGAGTGAGCTAGTCCAATGCCCTGCTCGAAGCAGTGACGACTACGTCGGGTTGCTCAGGGATGTGTGTAGGCAAGCTTTTTCCTCTCCCCAAGAAGGGCAATCCAGCAACCACGCTCTTCCAGGGCTTGACCACCCCCATGATGCAAAAGATTCTTCATCTTAATCTGTGTTATATGTAGCTGGACTTTACAGTGCTACAGCTTGTGTCCTCTGCTCCTTGCCCAGTCACTGTGAGCTCCAGAAGCGCCTTCTTTTCTTTCTCCTCCCGCGGGGCAACTGCAGAGAGGAATGAGATCTCCCCTGAGCCTTCTCTTCCTAGGGCGGCCAAAAGCTAGGTCTCCCAGCCTCTCCTCATATGTCACATGCACCAGACCCCTAGTCACCCTGGTGACCCTGTCTTCCTGCCCGGGACTCACTCCACAAGGGCAATGCCTTTCCAGTACTGGAGATTCAAGACCGGGCACACTGTTGGTCTCCCAGGTGCCAAAGAGAGGGGAAGGGTCGCTGCCCTAGCCCTCGCCCTCGCCCTCAGCCTTGCCCTCGCCCTCGCTGTCACCGTTGCCCTGCTGGCTGCAGCTTGCCAACGCAGCCCAGGATGTGGCTGTCTGTCCTCGCAGCCAGAGCATAGTGCTGGCTCAGGTTTGGCTTCTTGTCCGCCTGGCCCCACCAAGACCCTTTTAAGCAAGCTGCTTCCTAGCCAGTCGGCCTCCAGCCTGCCCTGTGTTATTTCAGCCCAGGGGAGGACGAGCCTTTGCCGTTGTTGACCTGTAGGCACTGGCTGTCAGCCCCTTTCTCCAGCCTGGTGAGTTTTCCCTGAATACCAGCCTGGGCCTCCAGTGTGCCAGCTGCATGTCCCCGGTCTGGCCTCTTGTAAGAATGTACTGAAAGTACCCTGTGGCACCGTTCAAGCTGCTCAGGACACTGTCCAGTCCGGTGTTGAATATCTCCAGTGATGGAGACTCCACAGCCTCTGTGGGCAGTGTGTTGCAGCGCTTGGCCACCCTCATCATCAGCAATTTTTTTCTTATGTGGAGATGAAATTTTCTGTGTCTCCATTTGTGCCTAATGCCCCTTGTATGCTCACTGCATGACACTGAAAAGAGTCTGGCTCCATGTTTGCTACACCCTCCCACAGGTGTTCATGCGCACGGAGAAGATCACCCCCCTCCTCGCCTTCTTCAGGCTAAACAGTGCCAGCTCTCTCAGCCTCTGCTCGTAGGACAGATGCTCCAGCCCCTTCATGCTCTTTGTGGCCCTCTGCTGGGCTTGCTCCAGAAGGTCCATGCCTGTCTTGTCCTGCGGAGCCCAGAACTGGACGCAGCACTCCGCATGTGGTCTCGCCAGGGCTGTGCAGCGGGCAATCATCAACGCCCTTGACCTGGTGGCTCTTCGTGATGCAGCGAAGGATGATGCTGGCTTTCTTGTTGCAGAGGAACCTTGCCGGCTCATGTTCAACTTGGTGTCCACCCAGAGTCCCAGCTCCTTCTCTGCAAAGCTGCTTGCCAGGCGGTCGGCTCCCAACAGGTACTGCTGCATGGGTTATGAGCGCTGAGGGCCCTCTGACTGGCACTACACCCTTCTGGTGTATCGGCCACCCCTCCCCGTTTCGTATCATCTGCAAACCTGCTGAGGGTGCGCTGGGGTCCCATGATCTAGGCCATTAATGAAGAGGCTGGAGAGCACTGGACGCAGTATCGACCCCTGGGGGACGCCACTGGTGACTGGCCTCCAGCTGGTCTTTGTGCTGCGGATCACAGCCCTTGTGATAAACAGCATCTGCTGCTCTCCCCTCATCCACTAACTCAGCCATTGCATCGTAGAAGGCCCGTAGGAGTGCATAGTTGTGCATGTCCCGCCTGTTCAAATATTGCCTAGCCTGATCCTCCTCCACTGAGGGCAAGTGTGCCTGGGCCTGGACTTTCCCCCTGGTTTCAGGGACCTGGGATTCCTGACGTGCGGTCACCCCGGTAAAGAGCAAGGCAAAGGCGGCCGTCAGTACCTTGGCCTTTTCTTTGTCCTTTGTGACGGGGTCGCCTTTGCCAGTGAGCAGAAGGCCCCTGCTTTCGCTGGTCTTTCTTTTGCCGCTGAGGTACCCGTAGAAACACCTCTTGTTCCCCTTCACGTCCCTCCTGAGATTAAGCCCCAGGTGGCCTTTGGCCTTCCTAACCCCATCCCTGCATGCTTGGAGAGTGTCTCTGCATTCTTCCCAGCTCACATGTCCCTGCCTCCACCTGCTGTATGCTTCCTTTAGATGTCGGCGTTCCTCCAGGAGCTCCTTATGCACCCATGCGGGCCTCCTGCGGCCTTTGCTTGTTGGGATGGACCATTCTGGAGCTTGAGGAGGTGATCCTTCCTTGAAACTCAGCCATCACTCCTGGACCCCTCTTCTCTCCAGGATGGTGTCCCATGGGATTCTTCCAAGCAGATCCCTGAAGAGGCCAAAGTCTGCTCTTCTGAAGTCCAGGGCTGTGATTGTGGCTTTGGGCTTTCTCTCCTCCGCTCAGGAGCCTGAACTCCATCTCGTGACCACTGTGCCGAGGTTGCTCCCAGCCTTCCCGTTCCCGACCAGTTAGGTCTTCTTTGTTCGTAAGCATGAGGTCCAGCAGAGCACCTGCCCTCCTCAGCTCCTCCGTCGCCTGTGTCAGGCACTTGTCGTCAAGACCCTCCAGAAACCTCCTGGATGATCCGTCTTGGACAGGGAGCTCTCTGTGATAAAAGCTCACAGCACAGGCATTTCCACAAGGTGAACGCAGGATCTCCTCTTGACAGGGAAGGGAGTTAAACCAGAGCATGGGTGGCCCCTCCTTGCTTGGCCAGCCTCTGAGAGGAGCAGCAGAGCAGCCTGATGCTCCCCGGGGGATGCATCAGAAGCAGGTCTGACCCCCAGCACAGCACTTCTCCCAGCAGCAGAGCTGCAGTCTGCTTCCCTTGGCCCCGCTGCCCTCCTGAGCCAGAGCTCTCCAGAAGGGACCCCCCAGGAATGACGGCGCTACCCCGCTCTGCGCTCTGGAACTGGAGCTGTGAGTTCACATCTCAGTGGGGCCTCAAGCTGCTGCTTCTCTGGTGGCTTTCCTCAGCGTGTTTGCATTTTTATACCCGTGCATGGCTGTTGGGTAGATTGCTTTATGCACTCTGGTCCTCCTTGCTTCCCTGCCCTCCGGCTCTGTTCTTTCAGCGTGACTGAACCCATCCTGCGCCTGGGACTGACAGCGGTGTCCTTTGTCCTGCCCTTTCCCCATGCCCGCCTCTGTAGTCGTTCTGGGCCCTGGCTCCCCGCATCTTGGTGCTGCCACCAAGAGGGAACTTGGCAGGCTGGAGAAATGAGCAGAAAGGAACCTCATGAAGCTTGACAAAGGGAAGTGCAAGGTGCCGCACCTGGGGAAGAGTAACCCCATGTACCAGTAAAGGCTTGGCTCTGAGCAGCAAGGAGGAGCTTTGCAGGGGAAGACGCAGGTGTCCGAGCAGGCAGCAGGTTGAACATGAGACAGCAATGCGCCCTCATGGCAGAGAAGGCCAACAGCATCCTGGGCTGCAACAGGAAAAGCGTAGCCACCAGGCAGAGGAGGTGATCCTTCCCCTCCACTCAACACAGGTCAGGCCACATCTGGAGTGCTGTGTCTGGCTCTGGGCTCCCCAGCATAAGAAAGACATAGACGTACAGGAGCAAGCCCAGCAAACAGCCACAAAGATGAAGAAGGGACTGCAGCATCTGTCATAGGGGGAGAGGCTGGGACACGTGGGATTGTTCAGCCTGGAGAAGACAAGGCTCAGGGGCGATCTTATCAACATACACAAGTATCTGATGGGAAGGTGTAAAGAAGTCAGAGTGCGACTCTTCTCGGTGATGCCCAGCGACAAGACAAGAGGCAACAGGTACACACTGAAACAGAGGAAATTCCGTCTCAACAGAAGGGAAAGCTGTTTTATTGTGAGTGTGGTTGAATGCTGGAACAGGCTACCCAGAGAAGCTGTGCTCCCACCCTTGGAGATAGTCAAAACCTCCCAGGGCACAGTCCTGGGAAACCTGCCCTGTCTGGCTCTGCTTTGAGCGGGGTTTGGACTAGATGATCTCCAGAGGTCCCTTCCAACCTCAACGGTTCTGTGATACCGTGCTCCTGTGACTTGCCTTTGCCCTTGTTGAACTGCAGGTGGTTCCTGTTGGCCCCCTTCTCCCACCTGTCGAGGTTCTCCTATTACCAGCGCTGCCCTCCAGTTTCTCGGCTGCATTGGCCCCGCCCCAGACTCGTCTCTCCAACAAATGTGCTACAAGCACCCTCTGTCCCACTGTCCAGGTCACCCCTTAAGACGTTAAAGCCCGTTGGCACCCCGAGTGATCCCTCAGGGACGACACTGGGAAGCAGCCACCAGCTGGCCTTTGTACCACCCAGCACAAACCTTTGAGCCTGACAGCCCAGCCCATTTGCCACACAAGTCAGCATCCAGGTCTCCTCTCCGCAACTCAGCAGACTAGCTCCAATGATACTGAGAGACCATGCCAAAGGCCTTGCTGCAGTCAGGGATAACAAGGGTAGCAACAGCGTTGCAGCAGTAAAAGCTCTTCCTGCTGTTGGTTATTAAGTCTCCGGCCAAGTTTTCCCTGTTCATGAGGAGCAGGTCCAACCTCAGCCTCCTGTGTCACATCTCAGAGATATGCAAAGAAGTTTTCCTTGGCTCATTTGGCTGGTTGGAGCAGGAGGTGGATAAACAGGGTTCATGGCCCAGGCAGGGACTCTGGTCGGACCTATGGTCTGGGCTGGGGATTGAGGGACCTGCAGGTGTGCATGTACGTGTGAATCAGGAGAGGAGGGGGTGTCCACTGTGGCACTGCAGTCCTGACTAGCCCACGAGGAAGAAAGGATTGGGCCATTCGTGGTGGTGACGCCAGCGTGAGTGGGTGTTTCTGTGGGTGCTCATGAAGGCACTGCTCTCTGTCTGCATTCATACATGTGGCCAGGTCATGGGTGTGTATTCTGTGTGAGTGTGTGTGTGCGCGCGTGCACACGTGCCCATTGTGAAAGCTTGCTCAGTCTTGCCCCGGGCTGACCTACGAATGGGAGTGGCAGCCAAGAGGCTAGGAAGGAGAAATCCCCCAGGTCTTCCAGACCGCTGGATTTGTCTTCGCTGAACAAGCACCAGCCTTCACCTCCTCTCCACCTGCACAGCGGTGAAGGTCCCCGCTTGCCACCAGGAAGCTGGGGGTTTAGCTCCCTGAAGGGAAGGAAGAACCAGCTTTGTCCCCAGGACACCCACACTCCTGTGGGGGGACCTCTCTGTGTTCCTGTCTGCCTGGTGATCCACAGCCTTCTCTGCTCCTCAGGCGCACTTTGTGAGGTCTGGATGCTAAGAAAGCAAAGGAGAAGGTGAGAGAAGATGCTAAGAAAGCAAAAGAGAGGGCAGGAGCAGCACAGGCAAGGGGCTGAGGAGCAGGACAACTGCCACCAGCCCTGGAGCACCGCACAGAGGGGAGTGCTGGTGGAAGTGTGCAAAGTGAGAGGCCTCAGCTGGGAGGGGACTGGGAAAAAAGGGCCTTAGCAGAGGATGGTTTCGATCCATCGACCTCTGGGTTATGGGCCCAGCACGCTTCCGCTGCGCCACTCTGCTCCCCCCAGGATCTGGGTGGGGAGCTTGCAGAGCCCTCCCTGCCGCTCCTGCACACTGATAGCACCAGCGCTTGGGCTCAAGGGGGCTTCTGTTCCTCTTGCCTGGGCCTGAGCCTGGGCCTGGGCCCATGGAGGAAAAATGTCTCCCCAGGAAGCCCAAAGGCTGTGTGCCCAAGCTGAGGCCCCCTTGGTTTGCCCTTCTGACACTGTCTCCTGCGCATCACACATGGGAGGAGTCTGTGTTTGCCCCACTGAGCTGCCTCTGCAGGGGAGGACAGAAACTCCCTTGCAGTGCAGCCTTGCTTTTGCTGACCCTGACAGCCCAGCAGCTGCCCCTAACACTGCACCAGGGCCACGGAAATGACAGAAATGCCTCCTATGCATCCCTGGAGCCATACATTGGATTTCAAGCAAGATCAGCCTCTTGACTTGGGTTGTGGTCACCATCCAGACAAAACCGTGCACAGGCAGACCTCTACAGTGGCTCATTCTCGGACATCAAACTTTCTCTTTCCCCCCACTCGTCTACGTCCCTCCGGTTCCCTTCACCCCACCATTTGCCCTTCCACGTAGCTCACCCCTCCTAACGCCTCCCCTGAGTTCTTTCTCCAGCTCTCTAGAGCCGGAGGGCAGCCACGCCAGCAGACAGTGCCGTTTGTGTGTCTCCTGTTTCCACTGTCTCAAAACTTCAAGACCGGGGTCCTTGGATTCCTTGCAGTCTTTCCTCTTCAGCTCCTGCTCTTGGGCTCTCTGCTTTCTCTTCCGTCTTAAGAGACCTGATACATGGAGCTCCCTTCCCTTCCTCCCCTCCAGCCACAGAGATGCCAGAGGGAGAGTCAAATGCTGCTCCGGCATCAGCATATCCCAGATGCCACCCTGACAACCAGGCGCTGGGAGCTGCAGCCGTAGCCCTGGGGTTACGCCTCTGAAACCCTGGATGCAGGCACTTCTCCTTCGCAGCGCAGGTCCCAACCCTAGTGCTTAGAGCCCCCAGGCCTCAGAGGCAGGCAGGGAGGAAAGACTCCTCACCCTGGGGAGGCAGCTGGAACTCCGGGACTTCCCCAGCAGTGCTTCCTCCGCGGGGCTGGGCATCTGGTGGCGCCTCTTGTCCAGTCCACCTCACTGCACAGCAGGGACTGGGAGGTAAATGAGACACCTCCCTCAGAGTCCCAGGTGTGGTGAACGCGCTCTGAATGTGCTCATCTGTTTGTGGGTGCCCAGCTGTGGTGTGTCCCAAGGATGGAAAGGAAAACCCCAACACAGTCTGGCCCTGAAACTCGCAGCAAGCTGGATGACGTTGCACAGGGCACGTGATCACTGCTGCCAAGAGGTTTGGGGCGGGTAGCTGCGGCTGAGCGAGGAAGGCAATGGATGTGAAGTCCAGGGGAGTTTCCCCACACAGGTTGGAATCCTGCCAGCTACAGGGCACCGTCCTCTTCTGGGCTGCCTGGAGCGACGAAGCTCCAGCCCTGGACAAAGCCCCGCAGCCGCAGTCCCTCCAGCTGCACAGCATGCCCAGTGCACCCCCCATCCCTCTAGTCATCCTCAGCTTCCCCCAGCATCGCCAGGGTGTGTGGGAACCACCTTTCTCCTTTCCCAGCTGCACAGGCTCACAGCTTTCCTGACAGAGGACTGCTCACCTATGGGGAGGGGTGGATTTTCTTCAAAGGGGCATGTTTTCCCACGCGGCCCGAGCCGAGATGTGTGTGCTTCTGTGACGGGAAGGGAGGCCCCCCACGTGGAAACATCTGCAAGTTTTTGCAGCAGCAGGAGAAGAGACGGGGGAAGGGAAAGACCCTATCCAAATGCCGCTTCCTGTTCTTTTTCCTTCTGCTACATCTTCCTCACCTTTCGGACTCCTGGGATAGTCCTGAAAGCTCAGAGAGGGTCAGATGGTGCCTGGGAGGAGCAGGAGGAGGCAGGCATAGGTCTGCATGCGTTGGTGGTATAGTGGTGAGCATAGCTGCCTTCCAAGCAGTTGACCCGGGTTCGATTCCTGGCCAACGCACGCACGCGCCCTTTTCTTCTTCCAGGCGCCTGCTGCAGAGGCACTTCCACCTCCTGCTAGAAAAGAGTCCAGCTTTCACCAACAAGTTCATGTTCCCTGGGGGAGCCACTCCCCTTAGTGCATGCACAGGCAGGATGGGGCACCCCCCCAGAGCCCAGGAGAGACAGGCCTGGCTTCAGCAATGCCTGCCTTGGTGAAAGTGCATGCCAGGGACTGAAGCAGAAGAGCTGTTGAGGGTGGAGGTTACGCTGGCCAGGAGTCAAGCAGAGACGGGCCGCTTGGCAGGCGGCTGTGCTCATCACAGTGAAAGAAGTGCTTGCAGGCACATGCCTCTGCCCCACTTCTCCCAGCGCCCACATCAGTCCTGCCTCCCCCTCCCTGCACACAGCCTCTGGCCGCTCCTCCACGTTTCACACCCCAAGCATCTCTGCCTGCTCCCAGGCCTGTAAGAGCGGAAATACCCCAGCGCCGCTGCTGCTTCCCACATGAACGCACCCACCCAGGCACTTCTGTAGAGACATTCTCCCGGCTGCACTGGCTGTACTGGGATCCGTGCCTGTGCTGAGCGAGCCAAGAACACTGCAGCCCACCCATGGCTTCCATATCATGGACACACAGCCCTGTCAGAGATCACCCTCAGGGCTGGTGTGAGCAGAGCAGCACAGAGGGAAGGCACAGTCCCCACAGCCCTGGGCGGAGAGGCACCAGCCTCTGCTCTGCCCCTGTCCTTCCTCCCCAGACACCCGCCTTGGCTTCTCTTGGCAGAGTCTCTCCATGGGCCGTCTCCTCACCCATGGATGGGTCTCGCCCGCCTCTTTGTCTGTGGGGCTCCACACTTTCTCTCCCAGGGCCCCCAGGTGAGGGTGCTGAAGAGAACTGCTGATATGGCACCAGGACTGCTTGGGGCAGCTACGGGCTCCCAGCTGAGACCAGTGCTGACTGCCTGCTGAGGAGGGACTCCACGCTGACGGCCTCTCTGCACTGCTGACACGTGGGCCAGAGGAGAGGGATTTCCTGCCTGGCCCAGAGCTCAACCTGCTGCTGTTGGACGTTGTACCTGGCAAGCAGAAGATTAATGCCCTGGAAGGTTAAAGATGAAGATTGAAAATAACACCTCAGAAAATTGCTGTGAGGAGTACAGTGTGTGTGTGTGTGTGCGCGCATGTGTGTGTGCGTGCGTGTGTGTGTGTGTGCATGGGTGGGTGGGGGCGGGGGGGATGAGTGGGCTTGGCAGTGTTCCTTTAGAGTGCAAGAAGGGAGAGGTGCCCACAGGCTCAATTTGCACTCCAAGCTGTGCGGGGAGGGGATGTTCACATGGAAAAACCCCAGAGCCAGGCGTGGGGCTGCCCACGGTGCCTGATCTACACTCCCAGCCCTAACACACTGCCTCTGCCCACCCAGAGCATCCAGGGGGCTGGGCCATTTCTGAGGCAGGAAAAGGTGGCCCTGAGAGGCCCCACAGGGGCAGCGCTGTGGCGCCAGTGGGGAGGACATCTGGCTGCTCCCCAAAGGCTGGTGGCCTGAGCCCACCCCAGGACGCCGTGCCACGAGCAGCGGAGCTGGGGAAGTGGTGCTTCCCGACTCGCCAGGTTCTGCCCAGCTTGTGCTTCCCCAGCCACCAGCCAGGCCAGCTTTGGAGGTGGGCAGGAACAGGAGAGCAGGGGCAGAACTGGGGCCAGCAGGAAGGCCGTGGGGCAGGAAACATCAGGAACCACCCCCTCCTGTCTGCTGGGGAGAGGCAGCCAGAGACAGGCTCCAGAGGGGACAGCCTTCAGAGCAGGAGCTGCCTTGCGGATGGCAAGGCCACCGCTGGAACGGAGCTGTCCCCTGGTCTTCTGGGGTTTGCATCTGCCCAAGGAGGGACTGGCAGCCTCCCTGCCCAAAGAAAGACTGTCTCCTATGCACAGAGCCAGGCTCACCAAATGGCACAAGGACCTGTACATGGGTGCCCAAGCAGGCACATGCATGGAGAGAGAAAGAGGCGGTGGCAGTGCCTGAAGCCATTGGGTGTAGCGGGGCTTGCAGGCAAGAAATCAAAGGTGCCAAAGCGTGCTGCTGGGACCTGCAGACCCACGAGTTTCCTCTGGCGTCCTCGTTGGTTTACGACAGTGTCAGAGCCCTGAGGAGCCAAGAGCAGGTGACTGTGGGCATCTTGAACCGCCTGCCCCGCGAGTTCCTTTGGTTCTGCCATTGAAGAATTCCCTTTTGCATTCTCACAGCCGGAAGAAGTTTCCTGACCATGTGCCTTGGGCCCCTCTGCTCCCTGCTCTGAAATGCCTCCAGCTCCTGCTGTTGCCTCCAAAGAGCCCAGCGCCACAAGGGGAGAGGTCCTGCCAGCAGCCAGCTCTCTGTGCCCCACGCACAGGAGGAGCCTGAATCAATCCCCCCCCCCCTCCCCGGCTCAGGCAGGCTCTAGGGAGAAGAGCGGAGGCTGGTCAAGAGGTCAGGATGGCCGAGCAGTCTAAGGCGCTGCGTTCAGGTCGCAGTCTCCGTGGGAGGCGTGGGTTCAAGTCCCACTCCTGACAGACTTCTGCCTGCCAGTCTTTTCCTTCCCCAGACTGGGAAGTGTGGAGACTTTCCTCCCAGAAATCCTTCTCCGCGCATGCTGTGCTCTCCAGTCTGTGCCGCTCAGAGAAGCCCATGGCTTGTGGTGAAGGAGCGAGGGGAGTCCCTCGGGTCGGATCAGCTCCCTGAACGGGCTCTGGGGTCGATAGGATTTGCACCTCTGCTGTCCCCAAAGAGGTCAGGGCCTCGGGGCTGGCACCCATTTCAACTCCTGCCTAGCTACTGGCTCTCATCCTCCCACCTTCTCGTAGGTACTCAACGGCTGCAATTAGATCCCCCCAAAACCTTCCCATCTGGGTCCCACCTAAACAAGGGCAGTTCCCTCAGCTTCCGCTCACAGGGCCAGTGCCTCCCGCGCCGGTGCCAGGCCCCACCCTGGCAGGCTGCACTGCCAGCTGCTCACAAGGACCCCCAAGGGCCTGTCCAGCAGAGCAGCTCCCCACCCAGTCAGTCCCCAGTGCAGGGCAATTGGTCCATGCAGGCGCTGGACTTTGCGTTCCTCCTTCTGGAGGTCCACCCCCCTCAGACCATGACGTCCCAACTTGGATGCAAAGATGCTGTGGCAGACCATGTCCAAAACCTTGCTAAAGACAAGGGAGACAACATCGCCTGTTGTCCCTCCATCCATGGATGGATATAGTGAAGAGGACTTGCTCCACGGCCTTCCAAGGGACTGACGTGAGGCTGAGTGGCCTGGGGTTCCCCAGATAGTCTTTCTTCCCCTGTTTGGAGACTGGTGCAGCACTTGTCTTTCTCCAGGCATCAGGGACTTCCCCTGCTCTCTGCTCCCCAATCTGCAGAGCCCCCAAGATGTCTCTTTCTGTCTTGAAGGTACAAGCCAGCTTTAGGGTCTCAGCTCAAATGTTGTCTTTGTGTGTGTGTTTGTGTGTGTGTGTGTGTGTGTGTGTGTGTGTGTGTGTGTGTGTGTGTGTGGACTTATTCACAGGAGAAAGAGCTGTGGTGGGAAAGTTTCCTGCTCATGTGACAATCCCACCTCACTGCCTGCCCTGGGGGAAAAGAGCTTTCCTGTTAAACGGTTGCAGAGTGGAAGGGAAGTGTCCAGATGGTGCGTATGGTGACAGCCCAAGAAGGATGACTTCTCTTTCTCATTCTAGCTGGGTTGTTTCAGAAGTGTGTTAACACCCCGCTCTTCCAGTTTGATCTGTCATTAGAGGAGAGACTAACAGGGCGGGGATTCATTAGCCAGGAGAAGACCATGCTGAGGAGGAACTTATCAATGTGTATAAAAGCTAGGCAACAGTGATGAATTCAGAAGCCTGCGGCGGGAGCCTTCACAGGGCTACTGGGAAGCTCTCAGGGCAGAGATGGAGAAATTTCAGGAGTCTGGTGGCAGGAGAGAGTGAAACTCTGGGAAAGGAAAAAGAGAAGGGAGCGAGGAGAGGGGGAATCCTTATCTTGGAGCTCAGCAGTGAAGGATTTTCTTTGGAAAGCTGCCTACTTTCCTGCGGAGTCATTGTGGGACACGCCACGTAATGTGGAGAGTCTGATCTCACACAAGATCATTTCCCCCATAGCAGGCATGAGGCTGGCACTGTGAGGGTCAGCTGAGAAATGGAGGTAGCAAGCACTAGAGAGCAGTGTGATGGCGTTCAGTATTTGCTTCCTGGAAGTACCTCTACATTGGAAAAAGAGAAGGGAGCGAGGAGAGGGGGAATGAAGGGCTGAAGAGCTGCATGAGCGAGGGCACGTGATGCACAGTCCAGCTTGTGTGCTAAACGGGACAGTGTTACTAGCGAACTTAGCCTGAAAAGAGGATTTGTACCACACAGATTGCCTTCAGCTCATGCCCCTCCTCATGGTGAGCATGGCTATCAGCCATAGTGGAATTTAGCCATGACGGACACCTGAAGCTCAACAGCAAGGAAGGACCCTTTCACCGTGACTGATCCCACGAACCCATCCTGCCCCTGGGACTGACAGCAGTGCCCCTTCTCCTGCCCTTTCCCCATGCCCGCCTCTGCAGCCGTTCTGGGCCCTGGCTTCCCGCATCGTCTCTCCTCCCTTGTCCCTGACAGCCGGTTCTGCCTGAGGGATCCAGCGCTGGGTCGCAGAAGAGCTGAGGTGGGAAGGAACCTCTGGAGGCTGTCTAGTGCACTCCCATGCTCAAAGCAGGGTCCAGCAGAGGGGGCTGCTCAGGGCCTTGTGCAGTCAGGTTGAGAATGGCTGCAAGGATGGAGCCTCCAGAAGCTCTCTGGGGAACCCATTCCCATGTTTGACCACCCTCACAGGAGAAGAGTCGTCTTCTGTGCGCTTAAGTGGGATTTGCTGTATTGCAGCTTGTGCCTGCTACTGCTTGCCCTGTTGTGGGGCCCCAGTGAGAAGCAGCTGACTCTTTCTTCTTCACTCCCCTGCCCCTGCCCCCTCCACCGCCTCAGGTACTGATGCATATCAATAAGGTCCCCCTGAGCCCTCTCTTCTCTTCTCTTCTCTTCTCTTCTCTTCTCTTCTCTTCTCTTCTCTTCTCTTCTCTTCTCTTCTCTTCTCTTCTCTTCTCTTCTCTTCTCTCTTCTCTTCTCTTCTCTTCTCTTCTCTTCTCTTCTCTTCTCTTCTCTTCTCTTCTCTTCTCTTCTCTTCTCTTCTCTTCTCTTCTCTTCTCTTCTCTTCTCTTCTCTTCTCTTCTCTTCTCTTCTCTTCTCTTCTCTTCTCTTCTCTTCTCTTCTCCAAGCTGAACAATCCCAGCTCCTGCCCAGCCTCTCCTGCTTTGACAGATGATCCAAGGCCTCAACCATTTTCGTAGCCCTTTGCTGGCCTCACGCCAATAGGTCCATCTTCCTCGTACCGGGAAGCCCAGAATGGGACACAGCACTCCAGCACTCCAGGTGGTGTCAGCAGTGCTGAGGAGAGGCAAAGGGAAGGATCTGCTCTCTTGAGCGGCAGGCAATTCTCTTTTCCCTTTCTTGCTGCCAGGCCTTTCATCCTCGCCACTCATCACACCCTTAGGTCTGCCTTGCCTTCCTGACACAAGCGTCACTCTCAGGAGATGCAACATCCGATGGGATGCTGAAGTTCAAAGAGGACGCAAGGAGTCACCAAATCTGCCTGGTTTTGAGGGTCCGCATTCCCTTGTGCAAGGGCACATTTGCTGACTGCTGAAAATACCTATTGCCACCCTTCCCGGCACGCTCCCTTACGGCCTCTGCCCTCCACCTCTCTGCATCCTGCCCCTGCACAGCAGCACAGCAAGCAGCTGAAGGCAGGTTCACCTGCAAGCAGCAGAAGGGCTCCAACTCCACGTCCTTCTCGAGGGCAGTGGGCTGCCTGGCGGGCTTCCAATGTATGGAAAGAGGGAGGCAGCTCAGCACAATTCCTAAGACACGTTCAAGGCCCACCGGGTACGTTGGCAGAGGAAAATGAAGACCCCTGAAGGGAGATTGTGAGTGCTTTTGGTGGAGGGCCTCACAGCTGACCCTGAGAGCCATCGGGGGGCCGGGATGACCAGGCAGCAGAGTCATGCTCTGTTCCTCTGAGGCTCACAGAGACTGAAAAGTCGCCTTTGCCTGTGGCCTTGATAGTGCCGGTCTTCCATCCTTCTGAGCCCATTTGCTTAGTTTTGGTGCTCTGGGATCCATTGAGGGAGCTCCACCCAAATCTGGCAGTGCCCCATGCTTACAGGTACCTGATTACACGTGTCCCATGTGCTGGGAGAGGGGAGGTAGTCCCTCCCCAGCTGCCGGCAGAGACAAGTAAGCTCAGGACAGAGGGCAATGCTTTTGCAGGCAGAGCGGGTGGCTAACGGAGGCTGGAGGAGAAAGAAACAGCACCACAAGTCTCCAGCTATGCTGCACAACGTCTTTAATGAGAAGGGAGGCAAAAGGGCAGTGAAGCAGTACAGAGAGCAAGACACACGTTCCCAGGGTTCAGTGAAGCACAGAGAATTGCTCGTTTCCCCAGCACAAGCACCAGGCAAAGTGCTTGCCTCTTCCCATTCCCCCTCTACCTTGTGGCAATCACGTCCCCACAACAGCAATTCCTAACCCTGGTACCCTGTGCCCATCAAGCGGAGATGCAGCCAAGTGGAAGAGCAGGAGCTCTTTCCCGAGGAGTTTGGAGAAAAGCAGAGCCAGAGGCAGCGTGGCAAGACCTGCCATGCAGCGAGGCGCAGCGGGCACCGTTGGCTCGCCCCAGGTGGGATGGGGGTACCCAGCTCGTCTGCAAGCCATGGCCGTGCTTGCAGTCTCGGGTGCCCATTTCCTTCCAGGTTCCTGGGTGGTGGCGCCGAAGGGGATGATCGTCTGGCTTCAGCAGTTTAGACTGCAGCGGGGGGGAGGCAGACACAGTCCGACCGCGCCCAGATCAAGGGAGCCGCCAGATGTGATGGGCACCCCCGCAGCACTGAGGGAGCTGCCAACAGCAGCTGACAGAGAGGATCCCACGGCTGTGCTCTGAGGGAAGGAGGTGAGAATGGGGCCAGGCAGGGTCACCACGACCGGGGAGGCCTGGATGGCAACCGTCGAGTCAGCGCAGCGGGCGATGCACGGCTCATTGCAGCTGCTTGCAAGTGGGGTTGGGCCAGAGGTGCCGCAGGGGCGTGGCAGGCAGGGTCTGAAGCAAGACATCTCTCTGTGAGGGAGGCAAAGCTGAAACACAGAGCAGAGGAGGGAAAAGAGGGCAGAAGTTGGAGGACCCCGGATAATGCTGAGTGCGTGGCAACTGCCCCGTGCCTGGGTTTGGAGCAGAACTGATTTAGCAAGGCCAGCCCCATGCTTAGACGAGATCCCGCAAGGAGCTGCAGGCATGGTTTGGGCAAGCCCACAATGCCTTCCCCTAGCTCTTCGTCTGCCATGCCACACAGGCCTTCCCCTGTGGCTGTCCTATTGGAAACCACCAAGCTGGAAGAGCTCTGCTCCCTCTTCTCACTCAAGAGGCTGCCCTCGTCCCTGAGAGCGGGGGGAGGCTGCTGAGGCCTCCCTTCACTCCTGCTTCCAGAGCGACCTCAGGACGCACGGTCACATGCCCTCCGAGTCACACAGCACGGGAATGCTGACCAGCTTTTCACGTGAAATGCATCAGAGTGGGCTTAAAGCAGCTCTGCAAAGACCGCTCATACCACATCTCCAAAAGAAATGTTTCTGCCTTCAAGATGGCAGGGGATGCGCTGGGCTATTTGGTTAGGGACGACCTGCTGCAGGTGGAAATTCTGGGGCACTCGCATGCCCGCAGCTGAACCCAGAGATCCCCCTTCTGCTTGAATTTTCAAGTGCCAAGCTTGCCAGCCACCTATCAAGGTTGAGTAGCCAGCATGAGAGCCGTTCAGCCCGTAGGAAGAGAGGGAGCGGAGCCAGGCTTACCTAGTTCCCCAAGGAAAGTGAGGCAAAGAGAGGAGGATGGCAGAGCCTGGCGCAGCACAGGCTTTTATGCTGTGTCCCAGAGCCCCAGGGGGCCCAAAACATTCCTTGCTCATGAAGCACCCAAACACTCGTGGCTGCTGCTGCTTGCAGAGCTCTCGCTGGTGATTAAGCCCTTGCCTCTCTCAGCTGAAATGTTTTGCTCCCACTTCATAGGAGTTGATGGTGGAATGACTCATCTGTGTCGCAGCCACCCCTGCGGACTCCTAGGGCCCGTGAAGTTGGAGGTGTCAGGCTCGCTGTCCAGAGAGGTTTTTAAGCGGATTTGCGTCATGCGGATTGCCTTTGGCTCATCCGCCTCTGCCCGTGGTGAGCATGGCCATGAGCCGTGGTGAGGTTTGGCCATGAAGGACACCTCAAGCCAGCGCTCGAGTGCTTTCCGTGGAGGGACTCAGGCTGACCCTGAGAGACATCTCTCCCTGCAGGTTATGGCAGACGCTCCGGAGGTGGTGGGCTAAGTTCAGGGAGAACGTGAAGGCTGCGCAGTCCCGTAAGGGAGACGAGAGTCAGGTCTGCAGGGCCGAGGCAAAGCTCCACAGCAAGGAAGGATGCTAGTGAGCTGGAGGCAAGCGCCTTGGGGGCAGGAGTGAGGGCTGTGACAATGTTGCTAGTTCTGATGCTGGTCAGGCTGCACCACAGCCTCCGTCAGCTGCCTTGGAGCCTGGGAACGACGGCAGGTTCATGGTGAGCAGGACGAAGCCAGAGAGCGGGTTGGTCCCCTCCAGTGTGGAAAGGGCAAGCGGTCACTCTCTGGGATCTCCATAGCCATGTGCGTAGGGGACTTGAGTGGGCCTTCACGCTTCTTGCAGGCGGGGGTCTGGGCTCTGCTTGGGCAGTGGAGAATCTCCTGCCAACAAGCAGATCAAGGTGTAGGAGGGAGATCAAAGAGGTTCCTGCGTCCTTCCCTGAAAGTGACCCACACCCAAATGGACCTGTTTTGCGCAGCAGCTTCATTGCGGAGGCCAAAAGCCTGCATGGGCTGCTTCTTAGGAGTGGCTCGGGGCAGCGAGCTGCAAGCGTGCGGCTGTTTCTCCTGGGTGAGGGATGGCGTGGCGCATTCAAGGCATTTTCATTCCAGAGCAACGTTGGATCGGTCTCCCGGAGCAGCTGGGAGCCATCGTACTGTGGAAGAGCTGGGAAAATCCCTGAACTCCAGGGAAACGTGAGTCGCCCTGCTGTTGACTTTGGTGGAGATGGCGTCCTGGCCTCAGGCGTGCCAGGAATACCGAGCTTGTGTCCTCATTCTTCCTGAAGTGCCACTTTCCTGAAGGGC
Organism: Dromaius novaehollandiae; assembly: GCF_036370855.1. NCBI lineage: Eukaryota > Metazoa > Chordata > Aves > Casuariiformes > Dromaiidae > Dromaius > Dromaius novaehollandiae. The sequence goes on from NC_088107.1 coordinate 26,064,088, forward strand.
ATTTCCAAATGGTTTGCGTTATTGCTGAAGCCCCTGGTGCCTCTAGGCAGTCGCATGCTCCTGCCTTCCAGCCCTTTTGTGGCTGGTCAAGGGCCCTTGTGACTCAGCACATCCCCAAAGAGGTGAGGGAGGAAGGACCGCCCTAAAGGTCCTCAGGGCCAACGTCCTGCTCCAAACAGGCCAAACTTCCCAGCTCCACCCGGCGGCTCAGGGTCTGAGCACCGACACGCACGGAGATGCCAGTGTCCCTCGCGCAGCCTGTGTCAGGGCTGCACCGTACTCACTGAGGCTTGTTTTCCCATTGCCAGAGCTGGGTTTTCCCTTCCCCGCCTCCCCTCCGGGCCTTCTCTCCTCCAGGCTGCACAAAGCCAATGCCGTCGACCTCTGCTCCTACGGCATGGGCTTCAGCCCCGCCTGACTGAGTCTGGCCCTGGGCCTGTTGCTCTCTCCAGGTTTCTGATGCGTCTCTGGTCCTGGGGGACCCAGACAGGGCACTGCAATGCAGGTGTTGCCCCAGCAGCAGTGAGAAGGGCAGAGCATCGATCGCTTTGCTCAGCTTGCATTGAACCGTTTGAGTTGGAAGGGACCTCTGTGAGTGAGCTAGTCCAATGCCCTGCTCGAAGCAGTGACGACTACGTCGGGTTGCTCAGGGATGTGTGTAGGCAAGCTTTTTCCTCTCCCCAAGAAGGGCAATCCAGCAACCACGCTCTTCCAGGGCTTGACCACCCCCATGATGCAAAAGATTCTTCATCTTAATCTGTGTTATATGTAGCTGGACTTTACAGTGCTACAGCTTGTGTCCTCTGCTCCTTGCCCAGTCACTGTGAGCTCCAGAAGCGCCTTCTTTTCTTTCTCCTCCCGCGGGGCAACTGCAGAGAGGAATGAGATCTCCCCTGAGCCTTCTCTTCCTAGGGCTGCCAAAAGCTAGCCTCTCCTCGTATGTCACATGCACCAGACCCCTAGTCACCCTGGTGACCCTGTCTTCCTGCCCGGGACTCGCTCCACAAGGGCAATGCCTTTCCAGTACTGGAGATTCAAGACCGGGCACACTGTCGGTCTCCCAGGTGCCAAAGAGAGGGGAAGGGTCGCTGCCCTAGCCCTCGCCCTCGCCCTCAGCCTCGCCCTCGCCCTCGCTGTCACCGTTGCCCTGCTGGCTGCAGCTTGCCAACGCAGCCCAGGATGTGGCTGTCTGTCCTTGCAGCCAGAGCATAGTGCTGGCTCAGGTTTGGCTTCTTGTCCGCCTGGCCCCACCAAGACCCTTTTAAGCAAGCTGCTTCCTAGCCAGTCGGCCTCCAGCCTGCCCTGTGTTATTTCAGCCCAGGGGAGGACGAGCCTTTGCCGTTGTTGACCTGTAGGCACTGGCTGTCAGCCCCTTTCTCCAGCCTGGTGAGTTTTCCCTGAATACCAGCCTGGGCCTCCAGTGTGCCAGCTGCATGTCCCCGGTCTGGCCTCTTGTAAGAATGTACTGAAAGTACCCTGTGGCACCGTTCAAGCTGCTCAGGACACTGTCCAGTCCGGTGTTGAATATCTCCAGTGATGGAGACTCCACAGCCTCTGTGGGCAGTGTGTTGCAGCGCTTGGCCACCCTCACCATCAGCAATTTTTTTCTTATGTGGAGATGAAATTTTCTGTGTCTCCATTTGTGCCTAATGCCCCTTGTATGCTCACTGCATGACACTGAAAAGAGTCTGGCTCCGTGTTTGCTACACCCTCCCACAGGTGTTCATGCGCACGGAGAAGATCACCCCCCTCCTCGCCTTCTTCAGGCTAAACAGTGCCAGCTCTCTCAGCCTCTGCTCGTAGGACAGATGCTCCAGCCCCTTCATGCTCTTTGTGGCCCTCTGCTGGGCTTGCTCCAGAAGGTCCATGCCTGTCTTGTCCTGCGGAGCCCAGAACTGGACGCAGCACTCCGCATGTGGTCTCGCCAGGGCTGTGCAGCGGGCAATCATCAACGCCCTTGACCTGGTGGCTCTTCGTGATGCAGCGAAGGATGATGCTGGCTTTCTTGTTGCAGAGGAACCTTGCCGGCTCATGTTCAACTTGGTGTCCACCCAGAGTCCCAGCTCCTTCTCTGCAAAGCTGCTTGCCAGGCGGTCGGCTCCCAACAGGTACTGGTGCATGGGTTATGAGCGCTGAGGGCCCTCTGACTGGCACTACACCCTTCTGGTGTATCGGCCACCCCTCCCCGTTTCGTATCATCTGCAAACCTGCTGAGGGTGCGCTGGGGTCCCATGATCTAGGCCATTAATGAAGAGGCTGGAGAGCACTGGACGCAGTATCGACCCCTGGGGGACGCCACTGGTGACTGGCCTCCAGCTGGTCTTTGTGCTGCGGATCACAGCCCTTGTGATAAACAGCATCTGCTGCTCTCCCCTCATCCACTAACTCAGCCATTGCATCGTAGAAGGCCCGTAGGAGTGCATAGTTGTGCATGTCCCGCCTGTTCAAATATTGCCTAGCCTGATCCTCCTCCACTGAGGGCAAGTGTGCCTGGGCCTGGACTTTCCCCCTGGTTTCAGGCACCTGGGATTCCTGACGTGCGGTCACCCTGGTAAAGAGCAAGGCAAAGGCGGCCGTCAGTACCTTGGCCTTTTCTTTGTCCTTTGTGACGGGGTCGCCTTTGCCAGTGAGCAGAAGGCCCCTGCTTTCGCTGGTCTTTCTTTTGCCGCTGAGGTACCCGTAGAAACACCTCTTGTTCCCCTTCACGTCCCTCCTGAGATTAAGCCCCAGGTGGCCTTTGGCCTTCCTAACCCCATCCCTGCATGCTTGGAGAGTGTCTCTGCGTTCTTCCCAGCTCACATGTCCCTGCCTCCACCTGCTGTATGCTTCCTTTAGATGTCGGCGTTCCTCCAGGAGCTCCTTATGCACCCATGCGGGCCTCCTGCGGCCTTTGCTTGTTGGGATGGACCATTCTGGAGCTTGAGGAGGTGATCCTTCCTTGAAACTCAGCCATCACTCCTGGACCCCTCTTCTCTCCAGGATGGTGTCCCATGGGATTCTTCCAAGCAGATCCCTGAAGAGGCCAAAGTCTGCTCTTCTGAAGTCCAGGGCTGTGATTGTGGCTTTGGGCTTTCTCTCCTCCGCTCAGGAGCCTGAACTCCATCTCGTGACCACTGTGCCGAGGTTGCTCCCAGCCTTCCCGTTCCCGACCAGTTAGGTCTTCTTTGTTCGTAAGCATGAGGTCCAGCAGAGCACCTGCCCTCCTCAGCTCCTCCGTCGCCTGTGTCAGGCACTTGTCGTCAAGACCCTCCAGAAACCTCCTGGATGATCCGTCTTGGACAGGGAGCTCTCTGTGATAAAAGCTCACAGCACAGGCATTTCCACAAGGTGAACGCAGGATCTCCTCTTGACAGGGAAGGGAGTTAAACCAGAGCATGGGTGGCCCCTCCTTGCTTGGCCAGCCTCTGAGAGGAGCAGCAGAGCAGCCTGATGCTCCCCGGGGGATGCATCAGAAGCAGGTCTGACCCCCAGCACAGCACTTCTCCCAGCAGCAGAGCTGCAGTCTGCTTCCCTTGGCCCCGCTGCCCTCCTGAGCCAGAGCTCTCCAGAAGGGACCCCCCAGGAATGACGGCGCTACTCCGCTCTGCGCTCTGGAACTGGAGCTGTGAGTTCACATCTCAGTGGGGCCTCAAGCTGCTGCTTCTCTGGTGGCTTTCCTCAGCGTGTTTGCATTTTTATACCCGTGCATGGCTGTTGGGTAGATTGCTTTATGCACTCTGGTCCTCCTTGCTTCCCTGCCCTCCGGCTCTGTTCTTTCAGCGTGACTGAACCCATCCTGCGCCTGGGACTGACAGCGGTGTCCTTTGTCCTGCCCTTTCCCCATGCCCGCCTCTGTAGTCGTTCTGGGCCCTGGCTCCCCGCATCTTGGTGCTGCCACCAAGAGGGAACTTGGCAGGCTGGAGAAATGAGCAGAAAGGAACCTCATGAAGCTTGACAAAGGGAAGTGCAAGGTGCCGCACCTGGGGAAGAATAACCCCATGTACCAGTAAAGGCTTGGCTCTGAGCAGCAAGGAGGAGCTTTGCAGGGGAAGACGCAGGTGTCCGAGCAGGCAGCAGGTTGAACATGAGACAGCAATGCGCCCTCATGGCAGAGAAGGCCAACAGCATCCTGGGCTGCAACAGGAAAAGCGTAGCCACCAGGCAGAGGAGGTGATCCTTCCCCTCCACTCAACACAGGTCAGGCCACATCTGGAGTGCTGTGTCTGGCTCTGGGCTCCCCAGCATAAGAAAGACATAGACGTACAGGAGCAAGCCCAGCAAACAGCCACAAAGATGAAGAAGGGACTGCAGCATCTGTCATAGGGGGAGAGGCTGGGACCCGTGGGATTGTTTAGCCTGGAGAAGACAAGGCTCAGGGGCGATCTTATCAACATACACAAGTATCTGATGGGAAGGTGTAAAGAAGTCAGAGTGCGACTCTTCTCGGTGATGCCCAGCGACAAGGCAAGAGGCAACAGGTACACACTGAAACAGAGGAAATTCCGTCTCAACAGAAGGGAAAGCTGTTTTATTGTGAGTGTGGTTGAATGCTGGAACAGGCTACCCAGAGAAGCTGTGCTCCCACCCTTGGAGATAGTCAAAACCTCCCAGGGCACAGTCCTGGGAAACCTGCCCTGTCTGGCTCTGCTTTGAGCGGGGTTTGGACTAGATGATCTCCAGAGGTCCCTTCCAACCTCAACGGTTCTGTGATACCGTGCTCCTGTGACTTGCCTTTGCCCTTGTTGAACTGCAGGTGGTTCCTGTTGGCCCCCTTCTCCCACCTGTCGAGGTTCTCCTATTACCAGCGCTGCCCTCCAGTTTCTCGGCTGCATTGGCCCCGCCCCAGACTCGTCTCTCCAACAAATGTGCTACAAGCACCCTCTGTCCCACTGTCCAGGTCACCCCTTAAGACGTTAAAGCCCGTTGGCACCCCGAGTGATCCCTCAGGGACGACACTGGGAAGCAGCCACCAGCTGGCCTTTGTACCACCCAGCACAAACCTTTGAGCCTGACAGCCCAGCCCATTTGCCACACAAGTCAGCATCCAGGTCTCCTCTCCACAACTCACCAGACTAGCTCCAATGATACTGAGAGACCATGCCAAAGGCCTTGCTGCAGTCAGGGATAACAAGGGTAGCAACAGCGTTGCAGCAGTAAAAGCTCTCCTTCTTGCTCTCGATGTCCCTTGCCAGTCCCAACACAAGTCGAGCTTTGCCTTTCCTAAGACCATCGCAGCATGCCCAAGCACTGTGGCTTTATTCCTGCTGTTGGTCATTAAGTCTCCGGCCAAGTTTTCCCTGTTCATGAGGAGCAGGTCCAACCTTGGCCTCCTATGTCACATCTCAGGGATGTGCAAAGAAGTTTTCCTTGGCTCATTTGGCTGGTTGGAGCAGGAGGTGGATAAACAGGGTTCATGGCCCAGGCAGGGACTCTGGTCGGACCTATGGTCTGGGCTGGGGATTGAGGGACCTGCAGGTGTGCATGTACGTGTGAATCAGGAGAGGAGGGGGTGTCCACTGTGGCACTGCAGTCCTGACTAGCCCACGAGGAAGAAAGGATTGGGCCATTCGTGGTGGTGACGCCAGCGTGAGTGGGTGTTTCTGTGGGTGCTCATGAAGGCACTGCTCTCTGTCTGCATTCATACATGTGGCCAGGTCATGGGTGTGTATTCTGTGTGAGTGTGTGTGTGCGCGCGTGCACACGTGCCCATTGTGAAAGCTTGCTCAGTCTTGCCCCGGGCTGACCTACGAATGGGAGTGGCAGCCAAGAGGCTAGGAAGGAGAAATCCCCCAGGTCTTCCAGACCGCTGGATTTGTCTTCGCTGAACAAGCACCAGCCTTCACCTCCTCTCCACCTGCACAGCGGTGAAGGTCCCCGCTTGCCACCAGGAAGCTGGGGGTTTAGCTCCCTGAAGGGAAGGAAGAATCAGCTTTGTCCCCAGGACACCCACACTCCTGTGGGGGGACCTCTCTGTGGTCCTGTCTGCCTGGTGATCCACAGCCTTCTCTGCTCCTCAGGCGCACTTTGTGAGGTCTGGATGCTAAGAAAGCAAAGGAGAAGGTGAGAGAAGATGCTAAGAAAGCAAAAGAGAGGGCAGGAGCAGCACAGGCAAGGGGCTGAGGAGCAGGACAACTGCCACCAGCCCTGGAGCACCGCACAGAGGGGAGTGCTGGTGGAAGTGTGCAAAGTGAGAGGCCTCAGCCGGGAGGGGACTGGGAAAAAAGGGCCTTAGCAGAGGATGGTTTTGATCCATCGACCTCTGGGTTATGGGCCCAGCACGCTTCCGCTGCGCCACTCTGCTCCCCCCAGGATCTGGGTGGGGAGCTTGCAGAGCCCTCCCTGCCGCTCCTGCACACTGACAGCACCAGCGCTTGGGCTCAAGGGGGCTTCTGTTCCTCTTGCCTGGGCCTGAGCCTGGGCCTGGGCCCATGGAGGAAAAATGTCTCCCCAGGAAGCCCAAAGGCTGTGTGCCCGAGCTGAGGCCCCCTTGGTTTGCCCTTCTGACACTGTCTCCTGCGCATCACACATGGGAGGAGTCTGTGTTTGCCCCACTGAGCTGCCTCTGCAGGGGAGGACAGAAACTCCCTTGCAGTGCAGCCTTGCTTTTGCTGACCCTGACAGCCCAGCAGCTGCCCCTAACACTGCACCAGGGCCACGGAAATGACAGAAATGCCTCCTATGCATCCCTGGAGCCATACATTGGATTTCAAGCAAGATCAGCCTCTTGACTTGGGTTGTGGTCACCATCCAGACAAAACCGTGCACAGGCAGACCTCTACAGTGGCTCATTCTCGGACATCAAACTTTCTCTTTCCCCCCACTCGTCTACGTCCCTCCGGTTCCCTTCACCCCACCATTTGCCCTTCCACGTAGCTCACCCCTCCTAACGCCTCCCCTGAGTTCTTTCTCCAGCTCTCTAGAGCCGGAGGGCAGCCACGCCAGCAGACAGTGCCGTTTGTGTGTCTCCTGTTTCCACTGTCTCAAAACTTCAAGACCGGGGTCCTTGGATTCCTTGCAGTCTTTCCTCTTCAGCGCCTGCTCTTGGGCTCTCTGCTTTCTCTTCCGTCTTAAGAGACCTGATACATGGAGCTCCCTTCCCTTCCTCCCCTCCAGCCACAGAGATGCCAGAGGGAGAGTCAAATGCTGCTCCGGCATCAGCATATCCCAGATGCCACCCTGACAACCAGGCGCTGGGAGCTGCAGCCGTAGCCCTGGGGTTACGCCTCTGAAACCCTGGATGCAGGCACTTCTCCTTCGCAGCGCAGGTCCCAACCCTAGTGCTTAGAGCCCCCAGGCCTCAGAGGCAGGCAGGGAGGAAAGACTCCTCACCCTGGGGAGGCAGCTGGAACTCCGGGACTTCCCCAGCAGTGCTTCCTCCGCGGGGCTGGGCATCTGGTGGCGCCTCTTGTCCAGTCCACCTCACTGCACAGCAGGGACTGGGAGGTAAATGAGACACCTCCCTCAGAGTCCCAGGTGTGGTGAATGCGCTCTGAATGTGCTCATCTGTTTGTGGGTGCCCAGCTGTGGTGTGTCCCAAGGATGGAAAGGAAAACCCCAACACAGTCTGGCCCTGAAACTCGCAGCAAGCTGGATGACGTTGCACAGGGCACGTGATCACTGCTGCCAAGAGGTTTGGGGCGGGTAGCTGCGGCTGAGCGAGGAAGGCAATGGATGTGAAGTCCAGGGGAGTTTCCCCACACAGGTTGGAATCCTGCCAGCTACAGGGCACCGTCCTCTTCTGAGCTGCCTGGAGCGACGAAGCTCCAGCCCTGGACAAAGCCCTGCAGCCGCAGTCCCTCCAGCTGCACAGCATGCCCAGTGCACCCCCCATCCCTCTAGTCATCCTCAGCTTCCCCCAGCATCGCCAGGGTGTGTGGGAACCACCTTTCTCCTTTCCCAGCTGCACAGGCTCACAGCTTTCCTGACAGAGGACTGCTCACCTATGGGGAGGGGTGGATTTTCTTCAAAGGGGCATGTTTTCCCACGCGGCCCAAGCCGAGATGTGTGTGCTTCTGTGACGGGAAGGGAGGCCCCCCACGTGGAAACGTCTGCAAGTTTTTGCAGCAGCAGGAGAAGAGATGGGGGAAGGGAAAGACCCTATCCAAATGCCGCTTCCTGTTCTTTTTCCTTCTGCTACATCTTCCTCACCTTTCGGACTCCTGGGATAGTCCTGAAAGCTCAGAGAGGGTCAGATGGTGCCTGGGAGGAGCAGGAGGAGGCGGGTGTAGGTCTGCATGCGTTGGTGGTATAGTGGTGAGCATAGCTGCCTTCCAAGCAGTTGACCCGGGTTCGATTCCTGGCCAACGCACGCACGCGCCCTTTTCTCCTTCCAGGCGCCTGCTGCAGAGGCACTTCCACCTCCTGCTTTCACCAACAAGTTCATGTTCCCTGGGGGAGCCACTCCCCTTAGTGCATGCACAGGCAGGATGGGGCACCCCCCCAGAGCCCAGGAGAGACAGGCCTGGCTTCAGCAATGCCTGCCTTGGTGAAAGTGCATGCCAGGGACTGAAGCAGAAGAGCTGTTGAGGGTGGAGGTTACGCTGGCCAGGAGTCAAGCAGAGATGGGCTGCTTGGCAGGCGGCTGTGCTCATCACAGTGAAAGAAGTGCTTGCAGGCACATGCCTCTGCCCCACTTCTCCCAGCGCCCACATCAGTCCTGCCTCCCCCTCCCTGCACACAGCCTCTGGCCGCTCCTCCACGTTTCACACCCCAAGCATCTCTGCCTGCTCCCAGGCCTGTAAGAGCGGAAATACCCCAGCGCCACTGCTGCTTCCCACATGAACGCACCCACCCAGGCACTTCTGTAGAGACATTCTCCCGGCTGCACTGGCTGTACTGGGATCCGTGCCTGTGCTGAGCGAGCCAAGAACACTGCAGCCCACCCATGGCTTCCATATCATGGACACACAGCCCTGTCAGAGATCACCCTCAGGGCTGGTGTGAGCAGAGCAGCACAGAGGGAAGGCACGGTCCCCACAGCCCTGGGCGGAGAGGCACCAGCCTCTGCTCTGCCCCTGTCCTCCCTCCCCAGACACCCAAGGCCTTGGCTTCTCTTGGCAGAGTCTCTCCATGGGCCGTCTCCTCACCCATGGATGGGTCTCGCCCGTCTCTTTGTCTGTGGGGCTCCACACTTTCTCTCCCAGGGCCCCCAGGTGAGGGTGCTGAAGAGAACTGCTGATATGGCACCAGGACTGCTTGGGGCAGCTACGGGCTCCCAGCTGAGACCAGTGCTGACTGCCTGCTGAGGAGGGACTCCACGCTGACGGCCTCTCTGCACTGCTGACACGTGGGCCAGAGGAGAGGGATTTCCTGCCTGGCCCAGAGCTCAACCTGCTGCTGTTGGACGTTGTACCTGGCAAGCAGAAGATTAATGCCCTGGAAGGTTAAAGATGAAGATTGAAAATAACACCTCAGAAAATTGCTGTGAGGAGTACAGTGTGTGTGTGTGTGTGTGTGCGCATGTGTGTGTGCGTGCGTGTGTGTGTGTGTGCATGGGTGGGTGGGGGCGGGGGGGATGAGTGGGCTTGGCAGTGTTCCTTTAGAGTGCAAGAAGGGAGAGGTGCCCACAGGCTCAATTTGCACTCCAAGCTGTGCGGGGAGGGGATGTTCACATGGAAAAACCCCAGAGCCAGGCGTGGGGCTGCCCACGGTGCCTGATCTACACTCCCAGCCCTAACACACTGCCTCTGCCCACCCAGAGCATCCAGGGGGCTGGGCCATTTCTGAGGCAGGAAAAGGTGGCCCTGAGAGGCCCCACAGGGGCAGCGCTGTGGCGCCAGTGGGGAGGACATCTGGCTGCTCCCCAAAGGCTGGTGGCCTGAGCCCACCCCAGGACACCGTGCCACGAGCAGCGGAGCTGGGGAAGTGGTGCTTCCCGACTCGCCAGGTTCTGCCCAGCTTGTGCTTCCCCAGCCACCAGCCAGGCCAGCTTTGGAGGTGGGCAGGAACAGGAGAGCAGGGGCAGAACTGGGGCCAGCAGGAAGGCCGTGGGGCAGGAAACATCAGGAACCACCCCCTCCTGTCTGCTGGGGAGAGGCAGCCAGAGACAGGCTCCAGAGGGGACAGCCTTCAGAGCAGGAGCTGCCTTGCGGATGGCAAGGCCACCGCTGGAACGGAGCTGTCCCCTGGTCTTCTGGGGTTTGCATCTGCCCAAGGAGGGACTGGCAGCCTCCCTGCCCAAAGAAAGACTGTCTCCTATGCACAGAGCCAGGCTCACCAAATGGCACAAGGACCTGTACATGGGTGCCCAAGCAGGCACATGCATGGAGAGAGAAAGAGGCGGTGGCAGTGCCTGAAGCCATTGGGTGTAGCGGGGCTTGCAGGCAAGAAATCAAAGGTGCCAAAGCGTGCTGCTGGGACCTGCAGACCCACGAGTTTCTTCTGGCGTCCTCGTTGGTTTACGACAGTGTCAGAGCCCTGAGGAGCCAAGAGCAGGTGACTGTGGGCATCTTGAACCGCCTGCCCCGCGAGTTCCTTTGGTTCTGCCATTGAAGAATTCCCTTTTGCATTCTCACAGCCGGAAGAAGTTTCCTGACCATGTGCCTTGGGCCCCTCTGCTCCCTGCTCTGAAATGCCTCCAGCTCCTGCTGTTGCCTCCAAAGAGCCCAGCGCCACAAGGGGAGGAGCCTGAATCCATCCCCCCCCCTCCCCGGCTCAGGCAGGCTCTAGGGAGAAGAGCGGAGGCTGGCCAAGAGGTCAGGATGGCCGAGCGGTCTAAGGCGCTGCGTTCAGGTCGCAGTCTCCGTGGGAGGCGTGGGTTCAAGTCCCACTCCTGACAGACTTCTGCCTGCCAGTCTTTTCCTTCCCCAGACTGGGAAGTGTGGAGACTTTCCTCCCAGAAATCCTTCTCCGCGCATGCTGTGCTCTCCAGTCTGCGCCGCTCAGAGAAGCCCATGGCTTGTGGTGAAGGAGCGAGGGGAGTCCCTCGGGTCGGATCAGCTCCCTGAACGGGCTCTGGGGTTGATAGGATTTGCACCTCTGCTGTCCCCAAAGAGGTCAGGGCCTCGGGGCTGGCACCCATTTCAACTCCTGCCTAGCTACTGGCTCTCATCCTCCCACCTTCTCGTAGGTACTCAACGGCTGCAATTAGATCCCCCCAAAACCTTCCCATCTGGGTCCCGCCTAAACAAGGGCAGTTCCCTCAGCTTCCGCTCACAGGGCCAGTGCCTCCCGCGCCGGTGCCAGGCCCCACCCTGGCAGGCTGCACTGCCAGCTGCTCACAAGGACCCCCAAGGGCCTGTCCAGCAGAGCAGCTCCCCACCCAGTCAGTCCCCAGTGCAGGGCAATTGGTCCATGCAGGCGCTGGACTTTGCGTTCCTCCTTCTGGAGGTCCACCCCCCTCAGACCATGACGTCCCAACTTGGATGCAAAGATGCTGTGGCCGACCATGTCCAAAACCTTGTTAAAGACAAGGGAGACAACATCGCCTGTTGTCCCTCCATCCATGGATGGATATAGTGAAGAGGACTTGCTCCACGGCCTTCCAAGGGACTGACGTGAGGCTGAGTGGCCTGGGGTTCCCCAGATAGTCTTTCTTCCCCTGTTTGGAGACTGGTGCAGCACTTGTCTTTCTCCAGGCATCAGGGACTTCCCCTGCTCTCTGCTCCCCAATCTGCAGAGCCCCCAAGATGTCTCTTTCTGTCTTGAAGGTACAAGCCAGCTTTAGGGTCTCAGCTCAAATGTTGTCTTTGTGTGTGTGTTTGTGTGTGTGTGTGTGTGTGTGTGTGTGGACTTATTCACAGGAGAAAGAGCTGTGGTGGGAAAGTTTCCTGCTCATGTGACAATCCCACCTCACTGCCTGCCCTGGGGGAAAAGAGCTTTCCTGTTAAACGGTTGCAGAGTTGAAGGGAAGTGTCCAGATGGTGCGTATGGTGACAGCCCAAGAAGGATGACTTCTCTTTCTCATTCTAGCTGGGTTGTTTCAGAAGTGTGTTAACACCCCGCTCTTCCAGTTTGATCTGTCATTAGAGGAGAGACTAACAGGGCGGGGATTCATTAGCCAGGAGAAGACCATGCTGAGGAGGAACTTATCAATGTGTATAAAAGCTAGGCAACAGTGATGAATTCAGAAGCCTGCGGCGGGAGCCTTCACAGGGCTACTGGGAAGCTCTCAGGGCAGAGATGGAGAAATTTCAGGAGTCTGGTGGCAGGAGAGAGTGAAACTCTGGGAAAGGAAAAAGAGAAGGGAGCGAGGAGAGGGGGAAGCCTTATCTTGGAGCTCAGCAGTGAAGGATTTTCTTTGGAAAGCTGCCTACTTTCCTGCAGAGTCATTGTGGGACACGCCACGTAATGTGGAGAGTCTGATCTCACACAAGATCATTTCCCCCATAGCAGGCATGAGGCTGGCACTGTGAGGGTCAGCTGAGAAATGGAGGTAGCAAGCACTAGAGAGCAGTGTGATGGCATTCAGTATTTGCTTCCTGGAAGTACCCCTACATTGGAAAAAGAGAAGGGAGCGAGGAGAGGGGGAATGAAGGGCTGAAGAGCTGCATGAGCGAGGGCACGTGATGCACAGTCCAGCTTGTGTGCTAAACGGGACAGTGTTACTAGCGAACTTAGCCTGAAAAGAGGATTTGTACCACACAGATTGCCTTCAGCTCATGCCCCTCCTCATGGTGAGCATGGCTATCAGCCATAATGGAATTTAGCCATGACGGACACCTGAAGCTCAACAGCAAGGAAGGACCCCTTCACCGTGACTGATCCCACGAACCCATCCTGCCCCTGGGACTGACAGCAGTGCCCCTTCTCCTGCCCTTTCCCCATCCCCGCCTCTGAAGCCGTTCTGGGCCCTGGCTTCCCGCATCGTCTCTCCTCCCTTGTCCCTGACAGCCGGTTCTGCCTGAGGGATCCAGCGCTGGGTCACAGAAGAGCTGAGGTGGGAAGGAACCTCTGGAGGCTGTCTAGTGCACTCCCATGCTCAAAGCAGGGTCCAGCAGAGGGGGCTGCTCAGGGCCTTGTGCAGTCAGGTTGAGAATGGCTGCGAGGATGGAGCCTCCAGAAGCTCTCTGGGGAACCCATTCCCATGTTTGACCACCCTCACAGGAGAAGAGTCGTCTTCTGTGCGCTTAAGTGGGATTTGCTGTATTGCAGCTTGTGCCTGCTACTGCTTGCCCTGTGGTGGGGCCCCAGTGAGAAGCAGCTGACTCTTTCCTCTTCACTCCCCTGCCCCTGCCCTCTCCACCGCCTCAGGTACTGATGCATATCAGTAAGGTCCCCCTGAGCTCTCCTCTTCTCTTCTCTTCTCTTCTCTTCTCTTCTCTTCTCTTCTCTTCTCTTCTCTTCTCTTCTCTTCTCTTCTCTTCTCTTCTCTTCTCTTCTCTTCTCTTCTCTTCTCTTCTCTTCTCTTCTCTTCTCTTCTCTTCTCTTCTCTTCTCTTCTCTTCTCTTCTCTTCTCTTCTCTTCTCTTCTCTCTCTTCTCTTCCTTTCTCCAAGCTGAACAATCCCAGCTCCTGCCCAGCCTCTCCTGCTTTGACAGATGATCCAAGGCCTCAACCATTTTCGTAGCCCTTTGCTGGCCTCACGCCAATAGGTCCATCTTCCTCGTACCGGGAAGCCCAGAATGGGACACAGCACTCCAGCACTCCAGGTGGTGTCAGCAGTGCTGAGGAGAGGCAAAGGGAAGGATCTGCTCTCTTGAGCGGCAGGCAATTCTCTTTTCCCTTTCTTGCTGCCAGGCCTTTCATCCTCGCCACTCATCACACCCTTAGGTCTGCCTTGCCTTCCTGACACAAGCGTCACTCTCAGGAGATGCAACATCCGATGGGATGCTGAAGTTCAAAGAGGACGCAAGGAGTCACCAAATCTGCCTGGTTTTGAGGGTCCGCATTCCCTTGTGCAAGGGCACATTTGCTGACTGCTGAAAATACCTATTGCCACCCTTCCCGGCACGCTCCCTTACGGCCTCTGCCCTCCACCTCTCTGCATCCTGCCCCTGCACAGCAGCACAGCAAGCAGCTGAAGGCAGGTTCACCTGCAAGCAGCAGAAGGGCTCCAACTCCACGTCCTTCTCGAGGGCAGTGGGCTGCCTGGCGGGCTTCCAATGTATGGAAAGAGGGAGGCAGCTCAGCACAATTCCTAAGACACGTTCAAGGCCCACCGGGTACGTTGGCAGAGGAAAATGAAGACCCCTGAAGGGAGATTGTGAGTGCTTTTGGTGGAGGGCCTCACAGCTGACCCTGAGAGCCATCGGGGGGCCGGGATGACCAGGCAGCAGAGTCATGCTCTGTTCCTCTGAGGCTCACAGAGACTGAAAAGTCGCCTTTGCCTGTGGCCTTGATAGTGCCGGTCTTCCATCCTTCTGAGCCCATTTGCTTAGTTTTGGTGCTCTGGGATCCATTGAGGGAGCTCCACCCAAATCTGGCAGTGCCCCATGCTTACAGGTACCTGATTACACGTGTCCCATGTGCTGGGAGAGGGGAGGTAGTCCCTCCCCAGCTGCCGGCAGAGAGAAGTAAGCTCAGGACAGAGGGCAATGCTTTTGCAGGCAGAGCGGGTGGCTAACGGAGGCTGGAGGAGAAAGAAACAGCACCACAAGTCTCCAGCTATGCTGCACAACGTCTTTAATGAGAAGGGAGGCAAAAGGGCAGTGAAGCAGTACAGAGAGCAAGACACACGTTCCCAGGGTTCAGTGAAGCACAGAGAATTGCTCGTTTCCCCAGCACAAGCACCAGGCAAAGTGCTTGCCTCTTCCCATTCCCCCTCTACCTTGTGGCAATCACGTCCCCACAACAACAATTCCTAACCCTGGTACCCTGTGCCCATCAAGCGGAGATGCAGCCAAGTGGAAGAGCAGGAGCTCTTTCCCGAGGAGTTTGGAGAAAAGCAGAGCCAGAGGCAGCGTGGCAAGACCTGCCATGCAGCGAGGCGCAGCGGGCACCGTTGGCTCGCCCCAGGTGGGATGGGGGTACCCAGCTCGTCTGCAAGCCATGGCCGTGCTTGCAGTCTCGGGTGCCCATTTCCTTCCAGGTTCCTGGGTGGTGGCGCCGAAGGGGATGATCGTCTGGCTTCAGCAGTTTAGACTGCAGCGGGGGGGAGGCAGACACAGTCCGACCACGCCCAGATCAAGGGAGCCGCCAGATGTGATGGGCACCCCCGCAGCACTGAGGGAGCTGCCAACAGCAGCTGACAGAGAGGATCCCACGGCTGTGCTCTGAGGGAAGGAGGTGAGAATGGGGCCAGGCAGGGTCACCACGACCGGGGAGGCCTGGATGGCAACCGTCGAGTCAGCGCAGCGGGCGATGCACGGCTCATTGCAGCTGCTTGCAAGTGGGGATGGGCCAGAGGTGCCGCAGGGGCGTGGCAGGCAGGGTCTGAAGCAAGACATCTCTCTGTGAGGGAGGCAAAGCTGAAACACAGAGCAGGGGAGGGAAAAGAGGGCAGAAGTTGGAGGACCCCGGATAATGCCGAGTGCGTGGCAACTGCCCCGCGCCTGGGTTTGGAGCAGAACTGATTTAGCAAGGCCAGCCCCATGCTTGGACGAGATCCTCAATGTGGGCAAGCCCACAATGCCTTCCCCTAGCTCTTCGTCTGCCATGCCACACAGGCCTTCCCCTGTGGCTGTCCTATTGGAAACCACCAAGCTGGAAGAGCTCTGCTCCCTCTTCTCACTCAAGAGGCTGCCCTCGTCCCTGAGAGTGGGGGGAGGCTGCTGAGGCCTCCCTTCACTCCTGCTTCCAGAGCGACCTCAGGACGCACGGTCACATGCCCTCCGAGTCACACAGCACGGGAATGCTGACCAGCTTTTCACGTGAAATGCATCAGAGTGGGCTTAAAGCAGCTCTGCAAAGACCGCTCATACCACATCTCCAAAAGAAACGTTTCTGCCTTCAAGATGGCAGGGGATGCGCTGGGCTATTTGGTTAGGGACGACCTGCTGCAGGTGGAAATTCTGGGGCACTCGCATGCCCGCAGCTGAACCCAGAGATCCCCCTTCTGCTTGAATGCACCCTCCTCTTCCCAGCTCTCCATCACCACCCCGCTGGAAAGGAGAAAGAGGTAAAGGACCTTAAACATTTCTTTTCAAGTGCCAAGCTTGCCAGCCACCTATCAAGGTTGAGTAGCCAGCATGAGAGCCGTTCAGCCCGTAGGAAGAGAGGGAGCGGAGCCAGGCTTACCTAGTTCCCCAAGGAAAGTGAGGCAAAGAGAGGAGGATGGCAGAGCCTGGCGCAGCACAGGCTTTTATGCTGTGTCCCAGAGCCCCAGGGGGCCCAAAACATTCCTTGCTCATGAAGCACCCAAACACTCGTGGCTGCTGCTGCTTGCAGAGCTCTCGCTGGTGATTAAGCCCTTGCCTCTCTCAGCTGAAATGTTTTGCTCCCACTTCATAGGAGTTGATGGTGGAACGACTCATCTGTGTCGCAGCCACCCCTGCGGACTCCTAGGGCCCGTGAAGTTGGAGGTGTCAGGCTCGCTGTCCAGAGAGGTTTTTAAGCGGATTTGCGTCATGCGGATTGCCTTTGGCTCCTCCGCCTCTGCCCGTGGTGAGCATGGCCATGAGCCGTGGTGAGGTTTGGCCATGAAGGACACCTCAAGCCAGCGCTCGAGTGCTTTCCGTGGAGGGACTCAGGCTGACCCTGAGAGACATCTCTCCCTGCAGGTTATGGCAGACGCTCCGGAGGTGGTGGGCTAAGTTCAGGGAGAACGTGAAGGCTGCGCAGTCCCATAAGGGAGACGAGAGTCAGGTCTGCAGGGCCGAGGCAAAGCTCCACAGCAAGGAAGGATGCTAGTGAGCTGGAGGCAAGCGCCTTGGGGGCAGGAGTGAGGGCTGTGACAATGTTGCTAGTTCTGATGCTGGTCAGGCTGCACCACAGCCTCCGTCAGCTGCCTTGGAGCCTGGGAACGATGGCAGGTTCATGGTGAGCAGGACGAAGCCAGAGAGCGGGTTGGTCCCCTCCAGTGTGGAAAGGGCAAGCGGTCACTCTCTGGGATCTCCATAGCCATGTGCGTAGGGGACTTGAGTGGGCCTTCACGCTTCTTGCAGGCGGGGGTCTGGGCTCTGCTTGGGCAGTGGAGAATCTCCTGCCAACAAGCAGATCAAGGTGTAGGAGGGAGATCAAAGAGGTTCCTGCATCCTTCCCTGAAAGTGACCCACACCCAAATGGACCTTTTTTGCGCAGCAGCTTCATTGCGGAGGCCAAAAGCCTGCATGGGCTGCTTCTTAGGAGTGGCTCGGGGCAGCGAGCTGCAGCGTGCGGCTGTTTCTCCTGGGTGAGGGATGGCGTGGCGCATTCAAGGCATTTTCATTCCAGAGCAACGTTGGATCGGTCTCCCGGAGCAGCTGGGAGCCATCGTACTGTGGAAGAGCTGGGAAAATCCCTGAACTCCAGGGAAACGTGAGTCGCCCTGCTGTTGACTTTGGTGGAGATGGCGTCCTGGCCTCAGGCGTGCCAGGAATACTGAGCTTGTGTCCTCATTCTTCCTGAAGTGCCACTTTCCTGAAGGGCATTTCCAAATGGTTTGCGTTATTGCTGAAGCCCCTGGTGCCTCTAGGCAGTCGCATGCTCCTGCCTTCCAGCCCTTTTGTGGCTGGTCAAGGGCCCTTGTGACTCAGCACATCCCCAAAGAGGTGAGGGAGGAAGGACCCGCCTAAAGGTCCTCAGGGCCAACGTCCTGCTCCAAACAGGCCAAACTTCCCAGCTCCACCCGGTGGCTCAGGGTCTGAGCACCGACACGCACGGAGATGCCAGTGTCCCTCGCGCAGCCTGTGTCAGGGCTGCACCGTACTCACTGAGGCTTGTTTTCCCATTGCCAGAGCTGGGTTTTCCCTTCCCCGCCTCCCCTCCGGGCCTTCTCTCCTCCAGGCTGCACAAAGCCAATGCCGTCGACCTCTGCTCCTACGGCATGGGCTTCAGCCCCGCCTGACTGAGTCTGGCCCTGGGCCTGTTGCTCTCTCCAGGTTTCTGATGCGTCTCTGGTCCTGGGGGACCCAGACAGGGCACTGCAATGCAGGTGTTGCCCCAGCAGCAGTGAGAAGGGCAGAGCATCGATCGCTTTGCTCAGCTTGCATTGAACCGTTTGAGTTGGAAGGGACCTCTGTGAGTGAGCTAGTCCAATGCCCCGCTCGAAGCAGTGACGACTACGTCGGGTTGCTCAGGGATGTGTGTAGGCAAGCTTTTTCCTCTCCCCAAGAAGGGCAATCCAGCAACCACGCTCTTCCAGGGCTTGACCACCCCCATGATGCAAAAGATTCTTCATCTTAATCTGTGTTATATGTAGCTGGACTTTACAGTGCTACAGCTTGTGTCCTCTGCTCCTTGCCCAGTCACTGTGAGCTCCAGAAGCGCCTTCTTTTCTTTCTCCTCCCGCGGGGCAACTGCAGAGAGGAATGAGATCTCCCCTGAGCCTTCTCTTCCTAGGGCTGCCAAAAGCTAGGTCTCCCAGCCTCTCCTCATATGTCCTAGTCACCCTGGTGACCCTGTCTTCCTGCCCGGGACTCACTCCACAAGGGCAATGCCTTTCCAGTACTGGAGATTCAAGACCGGGCACACTGTCGGTCTCCCAGGTGCCAAAGAGAGGGGAAGGGTCCCGGCCCTAGCCCTCGCCCTCGCCCTCAGCCTCGCCCTCGCCCTCGCTGTCACCGTTGCCCTGCTGGCTGCAGCTTGCCAACGCAGCCCAGGATGTGGCTGTCTGTCCTTGCAGCCAGAGCATAGTGCTGGCTCAGGTTTGGCTTCTTGTCTGCCTGGCCCCACCAAGACCCTTTTAAGCAAGCTGCTTCCTAGCCAGTCGGCCTCCAGCCTGCCCTGTGTTATTTCAGCCCAGGGGAGGACGAGCCTTTGCCGTTGTTGACCTGTAGGCACTGGCTGTCAGCCCCTTTCTCCAGCCTGGTGAGTTTTCCCTGAATACCAGCCTGGGCCTCCAGTGTGCCAGCTGCATGTCCCCGGTCTGGCCTCTTGTAAGAATGTACTGAAAGTACCCTGTGGCACCGTTCAAGCTGCTCAGGACACTGTCCAGTCCGGTGTTGAATATCTCCAGTGATGGAGACTCCACAGCCTCTGTGGGCAGTGTGTTGCAGCGCTTGGCCACCCTCACCATCAGCAATTTTTTTCTTATGTGGAGATGAAATTTTCTGTGTCTCCATTTGTGCCTAATGCCCCTTGTATGCTCACTGCATGACACTGAAAAGAGTCTGGCTCCATGTTTGCTACACCCTCCCACAGGTGTTCATGCGCACGGAGAAGATCACCCCCCTCCTCGCCTTCTTCAGGCTAAACAGTGCCAGCTCTCTCAGCCTCTGCTCGTAGGACAGATGCTCCAGCCCCTTCATGCTCTTTGTGGCCCTCTGCTGGGCTTGCTCCAGAAGGTCCATGCCTGTCTTGTCCTGCGGAGCCCAGAACTGGACGCAGCACTCCGCATGTGGTCTCGCCAGGGCTGTGCAGCGGGCAATCATCAACGCCCTTGACCTGGTGGCTCTTCGTGATGCAGCGAAGGATGATGCTGGCTTTCTTGTTGCAGAGGAACCTTGCCGGCTCATGTTCAACTTGGTGTCCACCCAAGCTTCTTTGTTTGTAAGCATGAGGTCCAGCAGAGCTCCTTCTCTGCAAAGCTGCTTGCCAGGCGGTCGGCTCCCAACAGGTACTGCTGCATGGGTTATGAGCGCTGAGGGCCCTCTGACTGGCACTACACCCTTCTGGTGTATCGGCCACCCCTCCCCATTTCGTATCATCTGCAAACCTGCTGAGGGTGCGCTGGGGTCCCATGATCTAGGCCATTAATGAAGAGGCTGGAGAGCACTGGACGCAGTATCGACCCCTGGGGGACGCCACTGGTGACTGGCCTCCAGCTGGTCTTTGTGCTGCGGATCACAGCCCTTGTGATAAACAGCATCTGCTGCTCTCCCCTCATCCACTAACTCAGCCATCGCATCGTAGAAGGCCCGTAGGAGTGCATAGTTGTGCATGTCCCGCCTGTTCAAATATTGCCTAGCCTGATCCTCCTCCACTGAGGGCAAGTGTGCCTGGGCCTGGACTTTCCCCCTGGTTTCAGGGACCTGGGATTCCTGACGTGCGGTCACCCTGGTAAAGAGCAAGGCAAAGAAGGCCGTCAGTACCTTGGCCTTTTCTTTGTCCTTTGTGACCGGGTCGCCTTTGCCAGTGAGCAGAAGGCCCCTGCTTTCGCTGGTCTTTCTTTTGCCGCTGAGGTACCCGTAGAAACACCTCTTGTTCCCCTTCACGTCCCTCCTGAGATTAAGCCCCAGGTGGCCTTTGGCCTTCCTAACCCCATCCCTGCATGCTTGGAGAGTGTCTCTGCGTTCTTCCCAGCTCACATGTCCCTGCCTCCACCTGCTGTATGCTTCCTTTAGATGTCGGCGTTCCTCCAGGAGCTCCTTATGCACCCATGCGGGCCTCCTGCGGCCTTTGCTTGTTGGGATGGACCATTCTGGAGCTTGAGGAGGTGATCCTTCCTTGAAACTCAGCCATCACTCCTGGACCCCTCTTCTCTCCAGGATGGTGTCCCATGGGATTCTTCCAAGCAGATCCCTGAAGAGGCCAAAGTCTGCTCTTCTGAAGTCCAGGGCTGTGATTGTGGCTTTGGGCTTTCTCTCCTCCGCTCAGGAGCCTGAACTCCATCTCGTGACCACTGTGCCGAGGTTGCTCCCAGCCTTCCCGTTCCCGACCAGTTAGGTCTTCTTTGTTCGTAAGCATGAGGTCCAGCAGAGCACCTGCCCTCCTCAGCTCCTCCGTCGCCTGTGTCAGGCACTTGTCGTCAAGACCCTCCAGAAACCTCCTGGATGATCCGTCTTGGACAGGGAGCTCTCTGTGATAAAAGCTCACAGCACAGGCATTTCCACAAGGTGAACGCAGGATCTCCTCTTGACAGGGAAGGGAGTTAAACCAGAGCATGGGTGGCCCCTCCTTGCTTGGCCAGCCTCTGAGAGGAGCAGCAGAGCAGCCTGATGCTCCCCGGGGGATGCATCAGAAGCAGGTCTGACCCCCAGCACAGCACTTCTCCCAGCAGCAGAGCTGCAGTCTGCTTCCCTTGGCCCCGCTGCCCTCCTGAGCCAGAGCTCTCCAGAAGGGACCCCCCAGGAATGACGGTGCTACCCCGCTCTGCGCTCTGGAACTGGAGCTGTGAGTTCACATCTCAGTGGGGCCTCAAGCTGCTGCTTCTCTGGTGGCTTTCCTCAGCGTGTTTGCATTTTTATACCCGTGCATGGCTGTTGGGTAGATTGCTTTATGCACTCTGGTCCTCCTTACTTCCCTGCCCTCCGGCTCTGTTCTTTCAGCGTGACTGAACCCATCCTGCGCCTGGGACTGACAGCAGTGCCCCTTCTCCTGCCCCTTCCCCATGCCCGCCTCTGCAGCCGTTTTGGGCCCTGGCTCCCCGCATCGTCTCTCCTCCCTTGTCCCTGACAGCCGGTTCTGCCTGAGGGATCCAGCGCTGGGTCACAGAAGAGCTGAGGTGGGAAGGAACCTCTGGAGACTGTCTAGTGCACTCCCATGCTCAAAGCAGGGTCCAGCAGAGGGGGCTGCTCAGGGCCTTGTGCAGTCAGGTTGAGAATGGCTGCGAGGATGGAGCCTCCAGAAGCTCTCTGGGGAACCCATTCCCATGTTTGACCACCCTCACAGGAGAAGAGTCGTCTTCTGTGCGTTTAAGTGGGATTTGCTGTATTGCAGCTTGTGCCCGCTACTGCTTGCCCCGTTGTGGGGCCCCAGTGAGAAGCAGCTGACTCTTTCTTCTTCACTCCCCTGCCCCTGCCCCCTCCACCGCCTCAGGTACTGATGCATATCGATAAGGTCCCCCTGAGCCCTCTCTTCCCTTCCTTCCCTTCCCTTCCCTTCCCTTCCCTTCCCTTCCCTTCCCTTCCCTTCCCTTCCCTTCCCTTCCCTTCCCTTCCCTTCCCTTCCCTTCCCTTCCCTTCCCTTCCCTTCCCTTCCCTTCCCTTCCCTTCCCTTCCCTTCCCTTCCCTTCCCTTCCCTTCCCTTCCCTTCCCTTCCCTTCCCTTCCCTTCCCTTCCCTTCCCTTCCCTTCCCTTCCCTTCCCTTCCCTTCCCTTCCCTTCCCTTCCCTTCCCTTCCCT
Source organism: Dromaius novaehollandiae (assembly GCF_036370855.1). Lineage (NCBI taxonomy): Eukaryota > Metazoa > Chordata > Aves > Casuariiformes > Dromaiidae > Dromaius > Dromaius novaehollandiae. Next base: position 26,086,084 of record NC_088107.1, read on the forward strand.
TCCCTTCCCTTCCCTTCCCTTCCCTTCCCTTCCCTTCCCTTCCCTTCCCTTCCCTTCCCTTCCCTTCCCTTCCCTTCCCTTCCCTTCCCTTCCCTTCCCTTCCCTTCCCTTCCCTTCCCTTCCCTTCCCTTCCCTTCCCTTCCCTTCCCTTCCCTTCCCTTCCCTTCTCCAAGCTGAACCGTCCCAGCTCCTGCCCAGCCTCTCCTGCTTTGACAGATGATCCAAGGCCTCAACCATTTTCGTGGCCCTTTGCTGGCCTCACGCCAGTAGGTCCATCTCCCTCGTACCGGGAAGCCCAGAATGGGACACAGCACTCCAGCACTCCAGGTGGTGTCAGCAGTGCGGAGGAGAGGCAGAGGGAAGGATCTGCTCTCTTGAGCGGCAGGCAATTCTCTTCTGACACCACCCAGCCTGCTTCTGACCACCTTTGCTGCAAGGACATGTTGCCGCCTCAGGCACTGAAGCCCTTCTGTGGCACAGCATCCTTCCTCTGAAATAAATACCCACGAGCTACCAAGGTGCTGGGGAGCCACCTGCGTTAGCAAAAAGAAACGAAGCCTGGAGTCGCTGATACCCAGAGGAACGCCAGGACTCCAGCCGAGATTCGGACTCAGAAGGGCCACTTCTCCCTGCCTGTCACTGAAGGTGCCCTCCACAACTCAGCTGAGAACCCACATCCCTTTCTTGCTGCCAGGCCTTTCATCCTCGCCACTCATCACACCCTTAGGTCTGCCTTGCCTTCCTGACACAAGCGTCACTCTCAGGAGATGCAACATCCGATGGGATGCTGAAGTTCAAAGAGGACGCAAGGAGTCACCAAATCTGCCTGGTTTTGAGGGTCCGCATTCCCTTGTGCAAGGGCACATTTGCTGACTGCTGAAAATACCTATTGCCACCCTTCCCGGCACGCTCCCTTACGGCCTCTGCCCTCCACCTCTCTGCATCCTGCCCCTGCACAGCAGCACAGCAAGCAGCTGAAGGCAGGTTCACCTGCAAGCAGCAGAAGGGCTCCAACTCCACGTCCTTCTCGAGGGCAGTGGGCTGCCTGGCGGGCTTCCAATGTATGGAAAGAGGGAGGCAGCTCAGCACAATTCCTAAGACACGTTCAAGGCCCACCGGGTACGTTGGCAGAGGAAAATGAAGACCCCTGAAGGGAGATTGTGAGTGCTTTTGGTGGAGGGCCTCACAGCTGACCCTGAGAGCCATCGGGGGGCCGGGATGACCAGGCAGCAGAGTCATGCTCTGTTCCTCTGAGGCTCACAGAGACTGAAAAGTCGCCTTTGCCTGTGGCCTTGATAGTGCCGGTCTTCCATCCTTCTGAGCCCATTTGCTTAGTTTTGGTGCTCTGGGATCCATTGAGGGAGCTCCACCCAAATCTGGCAGTGCCCCATGCTTGCAGGTACCTGATTACACGTGTCCCATGTGCTGGGAGAGGGGAGGTAGTCCCTCCCCAGCTGCCGGCAGAGAGAAGTAAGCTCAGGACAGAGGGCAATGCTTTTGCAGGCAGAGCGGGTGGCTAATGGAGGCTGGAGGAGAAAGAAACAGCACCACAAGTCTCCAGCTATGCTGCACAACGTCTTTAATGAGAAGGGAGGCAAAAGGGCAGTGAAGCAGTACAGAGAGCAAGACACACGTTCCCAGGGTTCAGTGAAGCACAGAGAATTGCTCGTTTCCCCAGCACAAGCACCAGGCAAAGTGCTTGCCTCTTCCCATTCCCCCTCTACCTTGTGGCAATCACGTCCCCACAACAGCAATTCCTAACCCTGGTACCCTGTGCCCATCAAGCGGAGATGCAGCCAAGTGGAAGAGCAGGAGCTCTTTCCCGAGGAGTTTGGAGAAAAGCAGAGCCAGAGGCAGCGTGGCAAGACCTGCCATGCAGCGAGGCGCAGCGGGCACCGTTGGCTCGCCCCAGGTGGGATGGGGGTACCCAGCTCGTCTGCAAGCCATGGCCGTGCTTGCAGTCTCGGGTGCCCATTTCCTTCCAGGTTCCTGGGTGGTGGCGCCGAAGGGGATGATCGTCTGGCTTCAGCAGTTTAGACTGCAGTGGGGGGGAGGCAGACACAGTCCGACCGCGCCCAGATCAAGGGAGCCGCCAGATGTGATGGGCACCCCCGCAGCACTGAGGGAGCTGCCAACAGCAGCTGACAGAGAGGATCCCACGGCTGTGCTCTGAGGGAAGGAGGTGAGAATGGGGCCAGGCAGGGTCACCACGACCGGGGAGGCCTGGATGGCAACCGTCGAGTCAGCGCAGCGGGCGATGCACGGCTCATTGCAGCTGCTTGCAAGTGGGGATGGGCCAGAGGTGCCGCAGGGGCGTGGCAGGCAGGGTCTGAAGCAAGACATCTCTCTGTGAGGGAGGCAAAGCTGAAACACAGAGCAGGGGAGGGAAAAGAGGGCAGAAGTTGGAGGACCCCGGATAATGCCGAGTGCGTGGCAACTGCCCCGCGCCTGGGTTTGGAGCAGAACTGATTTAGCAAGGCCAGCCCCATGCTTGGACGAGATCCTCAATGTGGGCAAGCCCACAATGCCTTCCCCTAGCTCTTCGTCTGCCATGCCACACAGGCCTTCCCCTGTGGCTGTCCTATTGGAAACCACCAAGCTGGAAGAGCTCTGCTCCCTCTTCTCACTCAAGAGGCTGCCCTCGTCCCTGAGAGCGGGGGGAGGCTGCTGAGGCCTCCCTTCACTCCTGCTTCCAGAGCGACCTCAGGACGCACGGTTGCATGCCCCCCAAGTCACACAGCACGGGAATGCTGACCAGCTTTTCACGTGAAATGCATCAGAGTGGGCTTAAAGCAGCTCTGCAAAGACCGCTCATACCACATCTCCAAAAGAAACGTTTCTGCCTTCAAGATGGCAGGGGATGCGCTGGGCTATTTGGTTAGGGACGACCTGCTGCAGGTGGAAATTCTGGGGCACTCGCATGCCCGCAGCTGAACCCAGAGATCCCCCTTCTGCTTGAATGCACCCTCCTCTTCCCAGCTCTCCATCACCACCCCGCTGGAAAGGAGAAAGAGGTAAAGGACCTTAAACATTTCTTTTCAAGTGCCAAGCTTGCCAGCCACCTATCAAGGTTGAGTAGCCAGCATGAGAGCCGTTCAGCCCGTAGGAAGAGAGGGAGCGGAGCCAGGCTTACCTAGTTCCCCAAGGAAAGTGAGGCAAAGAGAGGAGGATGGCAGAGCCTGGCGCAGCACAGGCTTTTATGCTGTGTCCCAGAGCCCCAGGGGGCCCAAAACATTCCTTGCTCATGAAGCACCCAAACACTCGTGGCTGCTGCTGCTTGCAGAGCTCTCGCTGGTGATTAAGCCCTTGCCTCTCTCAGCTGAAATGTTTTGCTCCCACTTCATAGGAGTTGATGGTGGAACGACTCATCTGTGTCGCAGCCACCCCTGCGGACTCCTAGGGCCCGTGAAGTTGGAGGTGTCAGGCTCGCTGTCCAGAGAGGTTTTTAAGCGGATTTGCGTCATGCGGATTGCCTTTGGCTCCTCCGCCTCTGCCCGTGGTGAGCATGGCCATGAGCCGTGGTGAGGTTTGGCCATGAAGGACACCTCAAGCCAGCGCTCGAGTGCTTTCCGTGGAGGGACTCAGGCTGACCCTGAGAGACATCTCTCCCTGCAGGTTATGGCAGACGCTCCGGAGGTGGTGGGCTAAGTTCAGGGAGAACGTGAAGGCTGCGCAGTCCCATAAGGGAGACGAGAGTCAGGTCTGCAGGGCCGAGGCAAAGCTCCACAGCAAGGAAGGATGCTAGTGAGCTGGAGGCAAGCGCCTTGGGGGCAGGAGTGAGGGCTGTGACAATGTTGCTAGTTCTGATGCTGGTCAGGCTGCACCACAGCCTCCGTCAGCTGCCTTGGAGCCTGGGAATGACGGCAGGTTCATGGTGAGCAGGACGAAGCCAGAGAGCGGGTTGGTCCCCTCCAGTGTGGAAAGGGCAAGCGGTCACTCTCTGGGATCTCCATAGCCATGTGCGTAGGGGACTTGAGTGGGCCTTCACGCTTCTTGCAGGCGGGGGTCTGGGCTCTGCTTGGGCAGTGGAGAATCTCCTGCCAACAAGCAGATCAAGGTGTAGGAGGGAGATCAAAGAGGTTCCTGCGTCCTTCCCTGAAAGTGACCCACACCCAAATGGACCTGTTTTGCGCAGCAGCTTCATTGCGGAGGCCAAAAGCCTGCATGGGCTGCTTCTTAGGAGTGGCTCGGGGCAGCGAGCTGCAGCGTGCGGCTGTTTCTCCTGGGTGAGGGATGGCGTGGCGCATTCAAGGCATTTTCATTCCAGAGCAACGTTGGATCGGTCTCCCGGAGCAGCTGGGAGCCATCGTACTGTGGAAGAGCTGGGAAAATCCCTGAACTCCAGGGAAACGTGAGTCGCCCTGCTGTTGACTTTGGTGGAGATGGCGTCCTGGCCTCAGGTGTGCCAGGAATACCGAGCTTGTGTCCTCATTCTTCCTGAAGTGCCACTTTCTCCAGGTTTCTGACGCATCTCTGGTCCTGGGGGACCCAGACAGGGCACTGCAATGCAGGTGTTGCCCCAGCAGCAGTGAGAAGGGCAGAGCATCGATCGCTTTGCTCAGCTTGCATTGAACCGTTTGAGTTGGAAGGGACCTCTGTGAGTGGGCTAGTCCAACGCCCTGCTCGAAGCAGTGACGACTACGTCGGGTTGCTCAGGGATGTGTGTAGGCAAGCTTTTTCCTCTCCCCAAGAAGGGCAATCCAGCAACCACGCTCTTCCAGGGCTTGACCACCCCCATGATGCAAAAGATTCTTCATCTTAATCTGTGTTATATGTAGCTGGACTTTACAGTGCTACAGCTTGTGTCCTCTGCTCTTTGCCCAGTCACTGTGAGCTCCAGAAGCGCCTTCTTTTCTTTCTCCTCCCGCGGGGCAACTGCAGAGAGGAATGAGATCTCCCCTGAGCCTTCTCTTCCTAGGGCTGCCAAAAGCTAGGTCTCCCAGCCTCTCCTCATATGTCACATGCACCAGACCCCTAGTCACCCTGGTGACCCTGTCTTCCTGCCCGGGACTCACTCCACAAGGGCAATGCCTTTCCAGTACTGGAGATTCAAGACCGGGCACACTGTCGGTCTCCCAGGTGCCAAAGAGAGGGGAAGGGTCCCGGCCCTAGCCCTCGCCCTCGCCCTCGCCCTAGCTGTTGCCGTTGCCCTGCTGGCTGCAGCTTGCCAACGCAGCCCAGGATGTGGCTGTCCTCGCAGCCAGAGCATAGTGCTGGCTCAGGTTTGGCTTCTTGTCTGCCTGGCCCCACCAAGACCCTTTTAAGCAAGCTGCTTCCTAGCCAGTCGGCCTCCAGCCTGCCCTGTGTTATTTCAGCCCAGGGGAGGACGAGCCTTTGCCGTTGTTGACCTGTAGGCACTGGCTGTCAGCCCCTTTCTCCAGCCTGGTGAGTTTTCCCTGAATACCAGCCTGGGCCTCCAGTGTGCCAGCTGCATGTCCCCGGTCTGGCCTCTTGTAAGAATGTACTGAAAGTACCCTGTGGCACTGTTCAAGCTGCTCAGGACACTGTCCAGTCCGGTGTTGAATATCTCCAGTGATGGAGACTCCACAGCCTCTGTGGGCAGTGTGTTGCAGCGCTTGGCCACCCTCACCATCAGCAATTTTTTTCTTATGTGGAGATGAAATTTTCTGTGTCTCCATTTGTGCCTAATGCCCCTTGTATGCTCACTGCATGACACTGAAAAGAGTCTGGCTCCATGTTTGCTACACCCTCCCACAGGTGTTCATGCGCACGGAGAAGATCACCCCCCTCCTCGCCTTCTTCAGGCTAAACAGTGCCAGCTCTCTCAGCCTCTGCTCGTAGGACAGATGCTCCAGCCCCTTCATGCTCTTTGTGGCCCTCTGCTGGGCTTGCTCCAGAAGGTCCATGCCTGTCTTGTCCTGCGGAGCCCAGAACTGGACGCAGCACTCCGCATGTGGTCTCGCCAGGGCTGTGCAGCGGGCAATCATCAACGCCCTTGACCTGGTGGCTCTTCATGATGCAGCGAAGGATGATGCTGGCTTTCTTGTTGCAGAGGAACCTTGCCGGCTCATGTTCAACTTGGTGTCCACCCAGAGTCCCAGCTCCTTCTCTGCAAAGCTGCTTGCCAGGCGGTCGGCTCCCAACAGGTACTGCTGCATGGGTTATGAGCGCTGAGGGCCCTCTGACTGGCACTACACCCTTCTGGTGTATCGGCCACCCCTCCCCGTTTCGTATCATCTGCAAACCTGCTGAGGGTGCGCTGGGGTCCCATGATCTAGGCCATTAATGAAGAGGCTGGAGAGCACTGGACGCAGTATCGACCCCTGGGGGACGCCACTGGTGACTGGCCTCCAGCTGGTCTTTGTGCTGCGGATCACAGCCCTTGTGATAAACAGCATCTGCTGCTCTCCCCTCATCCACTAACTCAGCCATTGCATCGTAGAAGGCCCGTAGGAGTGCATAGTTGTGCATGTCCCGCCTGTTCAAATATTGCCTAGCCTGATCCTCCTCCACTGAGGGCAAGTGTGCCTGGGCCTGGACTTTCCCCCTGGTTTCAGGCACCTGGGATTCCTGACGTGCGGTCACCCTGGTAAAGAGCAAGGCAAAGAAGGCCGTCAGTACCTTGGCCTTTTCTTTGTCCTTTGTGACGGGGTCGCCTTTGCCAGTGAGCAGAAGGCCCCTGCTTTCGCTGGTCTTTCTTTTGCCGCTGAGGTACCCATAGAAACACCTCTTGTTCCCCTTCACGTCCCTCCTGAGATTAAGCCCCAGGTGGCCTTTGGCCTTCCTAACCCCATCCCTGCATGCTTGGAGAGTGTCTCTGCGTTCTTCCCAGCTCACATGTCCCTGCCTCCACCTGCTGTATGCTTCCTTTAGATGTCGGAGTTCCTCCAGGAGCTCCTTATGCACCCATGCGGGCCTCCTGTGGCCTTTGCTTGTTGGGATGGACCATTCTGGAGCTTGAGGAGGTGATCCTTCCTTGAAACTCAGCCATCACTCCTGGACCCCTCTTCTCTCCAGGATGGTGTCCCATGGGATTCTTCCAAGCAGATCCCTGAAGAGGCCAAAGTCTGCTCTTCTGAAGTCCAGGGCTGTGATTGTGGCTTTGGGCTTTCTCTCCTCCGCTCAGGAGCCTGAACTCCATCTCGTGACCACTGTGCCGAGGTTGCTCCCAGCCTTCCCGTTCCCGACCAGTTAGGTCTTCTTTGTTCGTAAGCATGAGGTCCAGCAGAGCACCTGCCCTCCTCAGCTCCTCCGTCGCCTGTGTCAGGCACTTGTCGTCAAGACCCTCCAGAAACCTCCTGGATGATCCGTCTTGGACAGGGAGCTCTCTGTGATAAAAGCTCACAGCACAGGCATTTCCACAAGGTGAACGCAGGATCTCCTCTTGACAGGGAAGGGAGTTAAACCAGAGCATGGGTGGCCCCTCCTTGCTTGGCCAGCCTCTGAGAGGAGCAGCAGAGCAGCCTGATGCTCCCCGGGGGATGCATCAGAAGCAGGTCTGACCCCCAGCACAGCACTTCTCCCAGCAGCAGAGCTGCAGTCTGCTTCCCTTGGCCCCGCTGCCCTCCTGAGCCAGAGCTCTCCAGAAGGGACCCCCCAGGAATGACGGCGCTACCCCGCTCTGCGCTCTGGAACTGGAGCTGTGAGTTCACATCTCAGTGGGGCCTCAAGCTGCTGCTTCTCTGGTGGCTTTCCTCAGCGTGTTTGCATTTTTATACCCGTGCATGGCTGTTGGGTAGATTGCTTTATGCACTCTGGTCCTCCTTACTTCCCTGCCCTCCGGCTCTGTTCTTTCAGCGTGACTGAACCCATCCTGCCCCTGGGACTGACAGCAGTGCCCCTTCTCCTGCCCCTTCCCCATGCCCGCCTCTGTAGTCGTTTTGGGCCCTGGCTCCCCGCATCGTCTCTCCTCCCTTGTCCCTGACAGCCGGTTCTGCCTGAGGGATCCAGCGCTGGGTCACAGAAGAGCTGAGGTGGGAAGGAACCTCTGGAGACTGTCTAGTGCACTCCCATGCTCAAAGCAGGGTCCAGCAGAGGGGGCTGCTCAGGGCCTTGTGCAGTCAGGTTGAGAATGGCTGCGAGGATGGAGCCTCCAGAAGCTCTCTGGGGAACCCATTCCCATGTTTGACCACCCTCACAGGAGAAGAGTTGTCTTCTGTGCGTTTAAGTGGGATTTGCTGTATTGCAGCTTGTGCCCGCTACTGCTTGCCCTGTTGTGGGGCCCCAGTGAGAAGCAGCTGACTCTTTCTTCTTCACTCCCCTGCCCCTGCCCCCTCCACCGCCTCAGGTACTGATGCATATCGATAAGGTCCCCCTGAGCCCTCTCTTCCCTTCCCTTCCCTTCCCTTCCCTTCCCTTCCCTTCCCTTCCCTTCCCTTCCCTTCCCTTCCCTTCCCTTCCCTTCCCTTCCCTTCCCTTCCCTTCCCTTCCCTTCCCTTCCCTTCCCTTCCCTTCCCTTCCCTTCCCTTCCCTTCCCTTCCCTTCCCTTCCCTTCCCTTCCCTTCCCTTCCCTTCCCTTCCCTTCCCTTCCCTTCCCTTCCCTTCCCTTCCCTTCCCTTCCCTTCCCTTCCCTTCCCTTCCCTTCCCTTCCCTTCCCTTCCCTTCCCTTCCCTTCCCTTCCCTTCCCTTCCCTTCCCTTCCCTTCCCTTCCCTTCCCTTCCCTTCCCTTCTCCAAGCTGAACCGTCCCAGCTCCTGCCCAGCCTCTCCTGCTTTGACAGATGATCCAAGGCCTCAACCATTTTCGTGGCCCTTTGCTGGCCTCACGCCAGTAGGTCCATCTCCCTCGTACCGGGAAGCCCAGAATGGGACACAGCACTCCAGCACTCCAGGTGGTGTCAGCAGTGCGGAGGAGAGGCAGAGGGAAGGATCTGCTCTCTTGAGCGGCAGGCAATTCTCTTCTGACACCACCCAGCCTGCTTCTGACCACCTTTGCTGCAAGGACATGTTGCCGCCTCAGGCACTGAAGCCCTTCTGTGGCACAGCATCCTTCCTCTGAAATAAATACCCACGAGCTACCAAGGTGCTGGGGAGCCACCTGCGTTAGCAAAAAGAAACGAAGCCTGGAGTCGCTGATACCCAGAGGAACGCCAGGACTCCAGCTGAGATTCGGACTCAGAAGGGCCACTTCTCCCTGCCTGTCACTGAAGGTGCCCTCCACAACTCAGCTGAGAACCCACATCCCTTTCTTGCTGCCAGGCCTTTCATCCTCGCCACTCATCACACCCTTAGGTCTGCCTTGCCTTCCTGACACAAGCGTCACTCTCAGGAGATGCAACATCCGATGGGATGCTGAAGTTCAAAGAGGACGCAAGGAGTCACCAAATCTGCCTGGTTTTGAGGGTCCGCATTCCCTTGTGCAAGGGCACATTTGCTGACTGCTGAAAATACCTATTGCCACCCTTCCCGGCACGCTCCCTTACGGCCTCTGCCCTCCACCTCTCTGCATCCTGCCCCTGCACAGCAGCACAGCAAGCAGCTGAAGGCAGGTTCACCTGCAAGCAGCAGAAGGGCTCCAACTCCACGTCCTTCTCGAGGGCAGTGGGCTGCCTGGCGGGCTTCCAATGTATGGAAAGAGGGAGGCAGCTCAGCACAATTCCTAAGACACGTTCAAGGCCCACCGGGTACGTTGGCAGAGGAAAATGAAGACCCCTGAAGGGAGATTGTGAGTGCTTTTGGTGGAGGGCCTCACAGCTGACCCTGAGAGCCATCGGGGGGCCGGGATGACCAGGCAGCAGAGTCATGCTCTGTTCCTCTGAGGCTCACAGAGACTGAAAAGTCGCCTTTGCCTGTGGCCTTGATAGTGCCGGTCTTCCATCCTTCTGAGCCCATTTGCTTAGTTTTGGTGCTCTGGGATCCATTGAGGGAGCTCCACCCAAATCTGGCAGTGCCCCATGCTTGCAGGTACCTGATTACACGTGTCCCATGTGCTGGGAGAGGGGAGGTAGTCCCTCCCCAGCTGCCGGCAGAGAGAAGTAAGCTCAGGACAGAGGGCAATGCTTTTGCAGGCAGAGCGGGTGGCTAATGGAGGCTGGAGGAGAAAGAAACAGCACCACAAGTCTCCAGCTATGCTGCACAACGTCTTTAATGAGAAGGGAGGCAAAAGGGCAGTGAAGCAGTACAGAGAGCAAGACACACGTTCCCAGGGTTCAGTGAAGCACAGAGAATTGCTCGTTTCCCCAGCACAAGCACCAGGCAAAGTGCTTGCCTCTTCCCATTCCCCCTCTACCTTGTGGCAATCACGTCCCCACAACAGCAATTCCTAACCCTGGTACCCTGTGCCCATCAAGCGGAGATGCAGCCAAGTGGAAGAGCAGGAGCTCTTTCCCGAGGAGTTTGGAGAAAAGCAGAGCCAGAGGCAGCGTGGCAAGACCTGCCATGCAGCGAGGCGCAGCGGGCACCGTTGGCTCGCCCCAGGTGGGATGGGGGTACCCAGCTCGTCTGCAAGCCATGGCCGTGCTTGCAGTCTCGGGTGCCCATTTCCTTCCAGGTTCCTGGGTGGTGGCGCCGAAGGGGATGATCGTCTGGCTTCAGCAGTTTAGACTGCAGTGGGGGGGAGGCAGACACAGTCCGACCGCGCCCAGATCAAGGGAGCCGCCAGATGTGATGGGCACCCCCGCAGCACTGAGGGAGCTGCCAACAGCAGCTGACAGAGAGGATCCCACGGCTGTGCTCTGAGGGAAGGAGGTGAGAATGGGGCCAGGCAGGGTCACCACGACCGGGGAGGCCTGGATGGCAACCGTCGAGTCAGCGCAGCGGGCGATGCACGGCTCATTGCAGCTGCTTGCAAGTGGGGATGGGCCAGAGGTGCCGCAGGGGCGTGGCAGGCAGGGTCTGAAGCAAGACATCTCTCTGTGAGGGAGGCAAAGCTGAAACACAGAGCAGGGGAGGGAAAAGAGGGCAGAAGTTGGAGGACCCCGGATAATGCCGAGTGCGTGGCAACTGCCCCGCGCCTGGGTTTGGAGCAGAACTGATTTAGCAAGGCCAGCCCCATGCTTGGACGAGATCCTCAATGTGGGCAAGCCCACAATGCCTTCCCCTAGCTCTTCGTCTGCCATGCCACACAGGCCTTCCCCTGTGGCTGTCCTATTGGAAACCACCAAGCTGGAAGAGCTCTGCTCCCTCTTCTCACTCAAGAGGCTGCCCTCGTCCCTGAGAGCGGGGGGAGGCTGCTGAGGCCTCCCTTCACTCCTGCTTCCAGAGCGACCTCAGGACGCACGGTCACATGCCCTCCGAGTCACACAGCACGGGAATGCTGACCAGCTTTTCACGTGAAATGCATCAGAGTGGGCTTAAAGCAGCTCTGCAAAGACCGCTCATACCACATCTCCAAAAGAAACGTTTCTGCCTTCAAGATGGCAGGGGATGCGCTGGGCTATTTGGTTAGGGACGACCTGCTGCAGGTGGAAATTCTGGGGCACTCGCATGCCCGCAGCTGAACCCAGAGATCCCCCTTCTGCTTGAATGCACCCTCCTCTTCCCAGCTCTCCATCACCACCCCGCTGGAAAGGAGAAAGAGGTAAAGGACCTTAAACATTTCTTTTCAAGTGCCAAGCTTGCCAGCCACCTATCAAGGTTGAGTAGCCAGCATGAGAGCCGTTCAGCCCGTAGGAAGAGAGGGAGCGGAGCCAGGCTTACCTAGTTCCCCAAGGAAAGTGAGGCAAAGAGAGGAGGATGGCAGAGCCTGGCGCAGCACAGGCTTTTATGCTGTGTCCCAGAGCCCCAGGGGGCCCAAAACATTCCTTGCTCATGAAGCACCCAAACACTCGTGGCTGCTGCTGCTTGCAGAGCTCTCGCTGGTGATTAAGCCCTTGCCTCTCTCAGCTGAAATGTTTTGCTCCCACTTCATAGGAGTTGATGGTGGAACGACTCATCTGTGTCGCAGCCACCCCTGCGGACTCCTAGGGCCCGTGAAGTTGGAGGTGTCAGGCTCGCTGTCCAGAGAGGTTTTTAAGCGGATTTGCGTCATGCGGATTGCCTTTGGCTCCTCCGCCTCTGCCCGTGGTGAGCATGGCCATGAGCCGTGGTGAGGTTTGGCCATGAAGGACACCTCAAGCCAGCGCTCGAGTGCTTTCCGTGGAGGGACTCAGGCTGACCCTGAGAGACATCTCTCCCTGCAGGTTATGGCAGACGCTCCGGAGGTGGTGGGCTAAGTTCAGGGAGAACGTGAAGGCTGCGCAGTCCCGTAAGGGAGACGAGAGTCAGGTCTGCAGGGCCGAGGCAAAGCTCCACAGCAAGGAAGGATGCTAGTGAGCTGGAGGCAAGCGCCTTGGGGGCAGGAGTGAGGGCTGTGACAATGTTGCTAGTTCTGATGCTGGTCAGGCTGCACCACAGCCTCCGTCAGCTGCCTTGGAGCCTGGGAATGACGGCAGGTTCATGGTGAGCAGGACGAAGCCAGAGAGCGGGTTGGTCCCCTCCAGTGTGGAAAGGGCAAGCGGTCACTCTCTGGGATCTCCATAGCCATGTGCGTAGGGGACTTGAGTGGGCCTTCACGCTTCTTGCAGGCGGGGGTCTGGGCTCTGCTTGGGCAGTGGAGAATCTCCTGCAAACAAGCAGATCAAGGTGTAGGAGGGAGATCAAAGAGGTTCCTGCGTCCTTCCCTGAAAGTGACCCACACCCAAATGGACCTGTTTTGCGCAGCAGCTTCATTGCGGAGGCCAAAAGCCTGCATGGGCTGCTTCTTAGGAGTGGCTCAGGGCAGCGAGCTGCAAGCGTGCGGCTGTTTCTCCTGGGTGAGGGATGGCGTGGCGCATTCAAGGCATTTTCATTCCAGAGCAACGTTGGATCGGTCTCCCGGAGCAGCTGGGAGCCATCGTACTGTGGAAGAGCTGGGAAAATCCCTGAACTCCAGGGAAACGTGAGTCGCCCTGCTGTTGACTTTGGTGGAGATGGCGTCCTGGCCTCAGGCGTGCCAGGAATACCGAGCTTGTGTCCTCATTCTTCCTGAAGTGCCACTTTCCTGAAGGGCATTTCCAAATGGTTTGCGTTATTGCTGAAGCCCCTGGTGCCTCTAGGCAATCGCATGCTCCTGCCTTCCAGCCCTTTTGTGGCTGGTCAAGGGCCCTTGTGACTCAGCACATCCCCAAAGAGGTGAGGGAGGAAGGACCCGCCTAAAGGTCCTCAGGGCCAACGTCCTGCTCCAAACAGGCCAAACTTCCCAGCTCCACCCGGCGGCTCAGGGTCTGAGCACCGACACGCACGGAGATGCCAGTGTCCCTCGCGCAGCCTGTGTCAGGGCTGCACCGTACTCACTGAGGCTTGTTTTCCCATTGCCAGAGCTGGGTTTTCCCTTCCCCGCCTCCCCTCCGGGCCTTCTCTCCTCCAGGCTGCACAAAGCCAATGCCGTCGACCTCTGCTCCTACGGCATGGGCTTCAGCCCCGCCTGACTGAGTCTGGCCCTGGGCCTGTTGCTCTCTCCAGGTTTCTGATGCGTCTCTGGTCCTGGGGGACCCAGACAGGGCACTGCAATGCAGGTGTTGCCCCAGCAGCAGTGAGAAGGGCAGAGCATCGATCGCTTTGCTCAGCTTGCATTGAACCATTTGAGTTGGAAGGGACCTCTGTGAGTGAGCTAGTCCAATGCCCCGCTCGAAGCAGTGACGACTACGTCGGGTTGCTCAGGGATGTGTGTAGGCAAGCTTTTTCCTCTCCCCAAGAAGGGCAATCCAGCAACCACGCTCTTCCAGGGCTTGACTACCCCCATGATGCAAAAGATTCTTCATCTTAATCTGTGTTATATGTAGCTGGACTTTACAGTGCTACAGCTTGTGTCCTCTGCTCCTTGCCCAGTCACTGTGAGCTTCAGAAGCGCCTTCTTTTCTTTCTCCTCCCGCGGGGCAACTGCAGAGAGGAATGAGATCTCCCCTGAGCCTTCTCTTCCTAGGGCGGCCAAAAGCTAGCCTCTCCTCGTATGTCACATGCACCAGACCCCTAGTCACCCTGGTGACCCTGTCTTCCTGCCCGGGACTCGCTCCACAAGGGCAATGCCTTTCCAGTACAGGAGATTCAAGACCGGGCACACTGTCGGTCTCCCAGGTGCCAAAGAGAGGGGAAGGGTCCCGGCCCTAACCCTCGCCCTCGCCCTCGCCCTCAGCCTCGCCCTCGCCCTCGCTGTCGCCGTTGCCCTGCTGGCTGCAGCTTGCCAATGCAGCCCAGGATGTGGCTGTCTGTCCTTGCAGCCAGAGCATAGTGCTGGCTCAGGTTTGGCTTCTTGTCCGCCTGGCCCCACCAAGACCCTTTTAAGCAAGCTGCTTCCTAGCCAGTCGGCCTCCAGCCTGCCCTGTGTTATTTCAGCCCAGGGGAGGACGAGCCTTTGCCGTTGTTGACCTGTAGGCACTGGCTGTCAGCCCCTTTCTCCAGCCTGGTGAGTTTTCCCTGAATACCAGCCTGGGCCTCCAGTGTGCCAGCTGCATGTCCCCGGTCTGGCCTCTTGTAAGAATGTACTGAAAGTACCCTGTGGCACCGTTCAAGCTGCTCAGGACACTGTCCAGTCCGGTGTTGAATATCTCCAGTGATGGAGACTCCACAGCCTCTGTGGGCAGTGTGTTGCAGCGCTTGGCCACCCTCACCATCAGCAATTTTTTTCTTATGTGGAGATGAAATTTTCTGTGTCTCCATTTGTGCCTAATGCCCCTTGTATGCTCACTGCATGACACTGAAAAGAGTCTGGCTCCATGTTTGCTACACCCTCCCACAGGTGTTCATGCGCACGGAGAAGATGCGCACGGAGAAGATCACCCCCCTCCTCGCCTTCTTCAGGCTAAACAGTGCCAGCTCTCTCAGCCTCTGCTCGTAGGACAGATGCTCCAGCCCCTTCATGCTCTTTGTGGCCCTCTGCTGGGCTTGCTCCAGAAGGTCCATGCCTGTCTTGTCCTGCGGAGCCCAGAACTGGACGCAGCACTCCGCATGTGGTCTCGCCAGGGCTGTGCAGCGGGCAATCATCAACGCCCTTGACCTGGTGGCTCTTCGTGATGCAGCGAAGGATGATGCTGGCTTTCTTGTTGCAGAGGAACCTTGCCGGCTCATGTTCAACTTGGTGTCCACCCAAGCTTCTTTGTTTGTAAGCATGAGGTCCAGCAGAGCTCCTTCTCTGCAAAGCTGTTTGCCAGGCGGTCGGCTCCCAACAGGTACTGCTGCATGGGTTATGAGCGCTGAGGGCCCTCTGACTGGCACTACACCCTTCTGGTGTATCGGCCACCCCTCCCCGTTTCGTATCATCTGCAAACCTGCTGAGGGTGCGCTGGGGTCCCATGATCTAGGCCATTAATGAAGAGGCTGGAGAGCACTGGACGCAGTATCGACCCCTGGGGGACGCCACTGGTGACTGGCCTCCAGCTGGTCTTTGTGCTGCGGATCACAGCCCTTGTGATAAACAGCATCTGCTGCTCTCCCCTCATCCACTAACTCAGCCATTGCATCGTAGAAGGCCCGTAGGAGTGCATAGTTGTGCATGTCCCGCCTGTTCAAATATTGCCTAGCCTGATCCTCCTCCACTGAGGGCAAGTGTGCCTGGGCCTGGACTTTCCCCCTGGTTTCAGGCACCTGGGATTCCTGACGTGCGGTCACCCTGGTAAAGAGCAAGGCAAAGAAGGCCGTCAGTACCTTGGCCTTGTCTTTGTCCTTTGTGACGGGGTCGCCTTTGCCAGTGAGCAGAAGGCCCCTGCTTTCGCTGGTCTTTCTTTTGCCGCTGAGGTACCCATAGAAACACCTCTTGTTCCCCTTCACGTCCCTCCTGAGATTAAGCCCCAGGTGGCCTTTGGCCTTCCTAACCCCATCCCTGCATGCTTGGAGAGTGTCTCTGCGTTCTTCCCAGCTCACATGTCCCTGCCTCCACCTGCTGTATGCTTCCTTTAGATGTCGGCGTTCCTCCAGGAGCTCCTTATGCACCCATGCGGGCCTCCTGCGGCCTTTGCTTGTTGGGATGGACCATTCTGGAGCTTGAGGAGGTGATCCTTCCTTGAAACTCAGCCATCACTCCTGGACCCCTCTTCTCTCCAGGATGGTGTCCCATGGGATTCTTCCAAGCAGATCCCTGAAGAGGCCAAAGTCTGCTCTTCTGAAGTCCAGGGCTGTGATTGTGGCTTTGGGCTTTCTCTCCTCCGCTCAGGAGCCTGAACTCCATCTCGTGACCACTGTGCCGAGGTTGCTCCCAGCCTTCCCGTTCCCGACCAGTTAGGTCTTCTTTGTTCGTAAGCATGAGGTCCAGCAGAGCACCTGCCCTCCTCAGCTCCTCCGTCGCCTGTGTCAGGCACTTGTCGTCAAGACCCTCCAGAAACCTCCTGGATGATCCGTCTTGGACAGGGAGCTCTCTGTGATAAAAGCTCACAGCACAGGCATTTCCACAAGGTGAACGCAGGATCTCCTCTTGACAGGGAAGGGAGTTAAACCAGAGCATGGGTGGCCCCTCCTTGCTTGGCCAGCCTCTGAGAGGAGCAGCAGAGCAGCCTGATGCTCCCCGGGGGATGCATCAGAAGCAGGTCTGACCCCCAGCACAGCACTTCTCCCAGCAGCAGAGCTGCAGTCTGCTTCCCTTGGCCCCGCTGCCCTCCTGAGCCAGAGCTCTCCAGAAGGGACCCCCCAGGAATGACGGTGCTACCCCGCTCTGCGCTCTGGAACTGGAGCTGTGAGTTCACATCTCAGTGGGGCCTCAAGCTGCTGCTTCTCTGGTGGCTTTCCTCAGCGTGTTTGCATTTTTATACCCGTGCATGGCTGTTGGGTAGATTGCTTTATGCACTCTGGTCCTCCTTACTTCCCTGCCCTCCGGCTCTGTTCTTTCAGCGTGACTGAACCCATCCTGCCCCTGGGACTGACAGCAGTGCCCCTTCTCCTGCCCCTTCCCCATGCCCGCCTCTGTAGTCGTTTTGGGCCCTGGCTCCCCGCATCGTCTCTCCTCCCTTGTCCCTGACAGCCGGTTCTGCCTGAGGGATCCAGCGCTGGGTCACAGAAGAGCTGAGGTGGGAAGGAACCTCTGGAGACTGTCTAGTGCACTCCCATGCTCAAAGCAGGGTCCAGCAGAGGGGGCTGCTCAGGGCCTTGTGCAGTCAGGTTGAGAATGGCTGCGAGGATGGAGCCTCCAGAAGCTCTCTGGGGAACCCATTCCCATGTTTGACCACCCTCACAGGAGAAGAGTTGTCTTCTGTGCGTTTAAGTGGGATTTGCTGTATTGCAGCTTGTGCCCGCTACTGCTTGCCCTGTTGTGGGGCCCCAGTGAGAAGCAGCTGACTCTTTCTTCTTCACTCCCCTGCCCCTGCCCCCTCCACCGCCTCAGGTACTGATGCATATCGATAAGGTCCCCCTGAGCCCTCTCTTCCCTTCCCTTCCCTTCCCTTCCCTTCCCTTCCCTTCCCTTCCCTTCCCTTCCCTTCCCTTCCCTTCCCTTCCCTTCCCTTCCCTTCCCTTCCCTTCCCTTCCCTTCCCTTCCCTTCCCTTCCCTTCCCTTCCCTTCCCTTCCCTTCCCTTCCCTTCCCTTCCCTTCCCTTCCCTTCCCTTCCCTTCCCTTCCCTTCCCTTCCCTTCCCTTCCCTTCCCTTCCCTTCCCTTCCCTTCCCTTCCCTTCCCTTCCCTTCCCTTCCCTTCCCTTCCCTTCCCTTCCCTTCCCTTCCCTTCCCTTCCCTTCCCTTCCCTTCCCTTCCCTTCCCTTCCCTTCCCTTCCCTTCCCTTCCCTTCCCTTCCCTTCCCTTCCCTTCCCTTCTCCAAGCTGAACCGTCCCAGCTCCTGCCCAGCCTCTCCTGCTTTGACAGATGATCCAAGGCCTCAACCATTTTCGTGGCCCTTTGCTGGCCTCACGCCAGTAGGTCCATCTCCCTCGTACTGGGAAGCCCAGAATGGGACACAGCACTCCAGCACTCCAGGTGGTGTCAGCAGTGCGGAGGAGAGGCAGAGGGAAGGATCTGCTCTCTTGAGCGGCAGGCAATTCTCTTCTGACACCACCCAGCCTGCTTCTGACCACCTTTGCTGCAAGGACATGTTGCCGCCTCAGGCACTGAAGCCCTTCTGTGGCACAGCATCCTTCCTCTGAAATAAATACCCACGAGCTACCAAGGTGCTGGGGAGCCACCTGCGTTAGCAAAAAGAAACGAAGCCTGGAGTCGCTGATACCCAGAGGAACGCCAGGACTCCAGCCGAGATTCGGACTCAGAAGGGCCACTTCTCCCTGCCTGTCACTGAAGGTGCCCTCCACAACTCAGCTGAGAACCCACATCCCTTTCTTGCTGCCAGGCCTTTCATCCTCGCCACTCATCACACCCTTAGGTCTGCCTTGCCTTCCTGACACAAGCGTCACTCTCAGGAGATGCAACATCCGATGGGATGCTGAAGTTCAAAGAGGACGCAAGGAGTCACCAAATCTGCCTGGTTTTGAGGGTCCGCATTCCCTTGTGCAAGGGCACATTTGCTGACTGCTGAAAATACCTATTGCCACCCTTCCCGGCACGCTCCCTTACGGCCTCTGCCCTCCACCTCTCTGCATCCTGCCCCTGCACAGCAGCACAGCAAGCAGCTGAAGGCAGGTTCACCTGCAAGCAGCAGAAGGGCTCCAACTCCACGTCCTTCTCGAGGGCAGTGGGCTGCCTGGCGGGCTTCCAATGTATGGAAAGAGGGAGGCAGCTCAGCACAATTCCTAAGACACGTTCAAGGCCCACCGGGTACGTTGGCAGAGGAAAATGAAGACCCCTGAAGGGAGATTGTGAGTGCTTTTGGTGGAGGGCCTCACAGCTGACCCTGAGAGCCATCGGGGGGCCGGGATGACCAGGCAGCAGAGTCATGCTCTGTTCCTCTGAGGCTCACAGAGACTGAAAAGTCGCCTTTGCCTGTGGCCTTGATAGTGCCGGTCTTCCATCCTTCTGAGCCCATTTGCTTAGTTTTGGTGCTCTGGGATCCATTGAGGGAGCTCCACCCAAATCTGGCAGTGCCCCATGCTTGCAGGTACCTGATTACACGTGTCCCATGTGCTGGGAGAGGGGAGGTAGTCCCTCCCCAGCTGCCAGCAGAGAGAAGTAAGCTCAGGACAGAGGGCAATGCTTTTGCAGGCAGAGCGGGTGGCTAATGGAGGCTGGAGGAGAAAGAAACAGCACCACAAGTCTCCAGCTATGCTGCACAACGTCTTTAATGAGAAGGGAGGCAAAAGGGCAGTGAAGCAGTACAGAGAGCAAGACACACGTTCCCAGGGTTCAGTGAAGCACAGAGAATTGCTCGTTTCCCCAGCACAAGCACCAGGCAAAGTGCTTGCCTCTTCCCATTCCCCCTCTACCTTGTGGCAATCACGTCCCCACAACAGCAATTCCTAACCCTGGTACCCTGTGCCCATCAAGCGGAGATGCAGCCAAGTGGAAGAGCAGGAGCTCTTTCCCGAGGAGTTTGGAGAAAAGCAGAGCCAGAGGCAGCGTGGCAAGACCTGCCATGCAGCGAGGCGCAGCGGGCACCGTTGGCTCGCCCCAGGTGGGATGGGGGTACCCAGCTCGTCTGCAAGCCATGGCCGTGCTTGCAGTCTCGGGTGCCCATTTCCTTCCAGGTTCCTGGGTGGTGGCGCCGAAGGGGATGATCGTCTGGCTTCAGCAGTTTAGACTGCAGCGGGGGGGAGGCAGACACAGTCCGACCGCGCCCAGATCAAGGGAGCCGCCAGATGTGATGGGCACCCCCGCAGCACTGAGGGAGCTGCCAACAGCAGCTGACAGAGAGGATCCCACGGCTGTGCTCTGAGGGAAGGAGGTGAGAATGGGGCCAGGCAGGGTCACCACGACCGGGGAGGCCTGGATGGCAACCGTCGAGTCAGCGCAGCGGGCGATGCACGGCTCATTGCAGCTGCTTGCAAGTGGGGATGGGCCAGAGGTGCCGCAGGGGCGTGGCAGGCAGGGTCTGAAGCAAGACATCTCTCTGTGAGGGAGGCAAAGCTGAAACACAGAGCAGGGGAGGGAAAAGAGGGCGGAAGTTGGAGGACCCCGGATAATGCCGAGTGCGTGGCAACTGCCCCGCGCCTGGGTTTGGAGCAGAACTGATTTAGCAAGGCCAGCCCCATGCTTGGACGAGATCCTCAATGTGGGCAAGCCCACAATGCCTTCCCCTAGCTCTTCGTCTGCCATGCCACACAGGCCTTCCCCTGTGGCTGTCCTATTGGAAACCACCAAGCTGGAAGAGCTCTGCTCCCTCTTCTCACTCAAGAGGCTGCCCTCGTCCCTGAGAGCGGGGGGAGGCTGCTGAGGCCTCCCTTCACTCCTGCTTCCAGAGCGACCTCAGGACGCACGGTCACATGCCCTCCGAGTCACACAGCACGGGAATGCTGACCAGCTTTTCACGTGAAATGCATCAGAGTGGGCTTAAAGCAGCTCTGCAAAGACCGCTCATACCACATCTCCAAAAGAAACGTTTCTGCCTTCAAGATGGCAGGGGATGCGCTGGGCTATTTGGTTAGGGACGACCTGCTGCAGGTGGAAATTCTGGGGCACTCGCATGCCCGCAGCTGAACCCAGAGATCCCCCTTCTGCTTGAATGCACCCTCCTCTTCCCAGCTCTCCATCACCACCCCGCTGGAAAGGAGAAAGAGGTAAAGGACCTTAAACATTTCTTTTCAAGTGCCAAGCTTGCCAGCCACCTATCAAGGTTGAGTAGCCAGCATGAGAGCCGTTCAGCCCGTAGGAAGAGAGGGAGCGGAGCCAGGCTTACCTAGTTCCCCAAGGAAAGTGAGGCAAAGAGAGGAGGATGGCAGAGCCTGGCGCAGCACAGGCTTTTATGCTGTGTCCCAGAGCCCCAGGGGGCCCAAAACATTCCTTGCTCATGAAGCACCCAAACACTCGTGGCTGCTGCTGCTTGCAGAGCTCTCGCTGGTGATTAAGCCCTTGCCTCTCTCAGCTGAAATGTTTTGCTCCCACTTCATAGGAGTTGATGGTGGAACGACTCATCTGTGTCGCAGCCACCCCTGCGGACTCCTAGGGCCCGTGAAGTTGGAGGTGTCAGGCTCGCTGTCCAGAGAGGTTTTTAAGCGGATTTGCGTCATGCGGATTGCCTTTGGCTCATTCGCCTCTGCCCGTGGTGAGCATGGCCATGAGCCGTGGTGAGGTTTGGCCATGAAGGACACCTCAAGCCAGCGCTCGAGTGCTTTCCGTGGAGGGACTCAGGCTGACCCTGAGAGACATCTCTCCCTGCAGGTTATGGCAGACGCTCCGGAGGTGGTGGGCTAAGTTCAGGGAGAACGTGAAGGCTGCGCAGTCCCGTAAGGGAGACGAGAGTCAGGTCTGCAGGGCCGAGGCAAAGCTCCACAGCAAGGAAGGATGCTAGTGAGCTGGAGGCAAGCGCCTTGGGGGCAGGAGTGAGGGCTGTGACAATGTTGCTAGTTCTGATGCTGGTCAGGCTGCACCACAGCCTCCGTCAGCTGCCTTGGAGCCTGGGAATGACGGCAGGTTCATGGTGAGCAGGACAAAGCCAGAGAGCGGGTTGGTCCCCTCCAGTGTGGAAAGGGCAAGCGGTCACTCTCTGGGATCTCCATAGCCATGTGCGTAGGGGACTTGAGTGGGCCTTCACGCTTCTTGCAGGCGGGGGTCTGGGCTCTGCTTGGGCAGTGGAGAATCTCCTGCAAACAAGCAGATCAAGGTGTAGGAGGGAGATCAAAGAGGTTCCTGCGTCCTTCCCTGAAAGTGACCCACACCCAAATGGACCTGTTTTGCGCAGCAGCTTCATTGCGGAGGCCAAAAGCCTGCATGGGCTGCTTCTTAGGAGTGGCTCAGGGCAGCGAGCTGCAAGCGTGCGGCTGTTTCTCCTGGGTGAGGGATGGCGTGGCGCATTCAAGGCATTTTCATTCCAGAGCAACGTTGGATCGGTCTCCCGGAGCAGCTGGGAGCCATCGTACTGTGGAAGAGCTGGGAAAATCCCTGAACTCCAGGGAAACGTGAGTCGCCCTGCTGTTGACTTTGGTGGAGATGGCGTCCTGGCCTCAGGCGTGCCAGGAATACCGAGCTTGTGTCCTCATTCTTCCTGAAGTGCCACTTTCCTGAAGGGCATTTCCAAATGGTTTGCGTTATTGCTGAAGCCCCTGGTGCCTCTAGGCAATCGCATGCTCCTGCCTTCCAGCCCTTTTGTGGCTGGTCAAGGGCCCTTGTGACTCAGCACATCCCCAAAGAGGTGAGGGAGGAAGGACCCGCCTAAAGGTCCTCAGGGCCAACGTCCTGCTCCAAACAGGCCAAACTTCCCAGCTCCACCCGGCGGCTCAGGGTCTGAGCACCGACACGCACGGAGATGCCAGTGTCCCTCGCGCAGCCTGTGTCAGGGCTGCACCGTACTCACTGAGGCTTGTTTTCCCATTGCCAGAGCTGGGTTTTCCCTTCCCCGCCTCCCCTCTGGGCCTTCTCTCCTCCAGGCTGCACAAAGCCAATGCCGTCGACCTCTGCTCCTACGGCATGGGCTTCAGCCCCGCCTGACTGAGTCTGGCCCTGGGCCTGTTGCTCTCTCCAGGTTTCTGATGCGTCTCTGGTCCTGGGGGACCCAGACAGGGCACTGCAATGCAGGTGTTGCCCCAGCAGCAGTGAGAAGCGCAGAGCATCGATCGCTTTGCTCAGCTTGCATTGAACCATTTGAGTTGGAAGGGACCTCTGTGAGTGAGCTAGTCCAATGCCCCGCTCGAAGCAGTGACGACTACGTCGGGTTGCTCAGGGATGTGTGTAGGCAAGCTTTTTCCTCTCCCCAAGAAGGGCAATCCAGCAACCACGCTCTTCCAGGGCTTGACCACCCCCATGATGCAAAAGATTCTTCATCTTAATCTGTGTTATATGTAGCTGGACTTTACAGTGCTACAGCTTGTGTCCTCTGCTCCTTGCCCAGTCACTGTGAGCTTCAGAAGCGCCTTCTTTTCTTTCTCCTCCCGCGGGGCAACTGCAGAGAGGAATGAGATCTCCCCTGAGCCTTCTCTTCCTAGGGCGGCCAAAAGCTAGCCTCTCCTCGTATGTCACATGCACCAGACCCCTAGTCACCCTGGTGACCCTGTCTTCCTGCCCGGGACTCGCTCCACAAGGGCAATGCCTTTCCAGTACAGGAGATTCAAGACCGGGCACACTGTCGGTCTCCCAGGTGCCAAAGAGAGGGGAAGGGTCCCGGCCCTAACCCTCGCCCTCGCCCTCGCCCTCAGCCTCGCCCTCGCCCTCGCTGTCGCCGTTGCCCTGCTGGCTGCAGCTTGCCAACGCAGCCCAGGATGTGGCTGTCTGTCCTTGCAGCCAGAGCATAGTGCTGGCTCAGGTTTGGCTTCTTGTCCGCCTGGCCCCACCAAGACCCTTTTAAGCAAGCTGCTTCCTAGCCAGTCGGCCTCCAGCCTGCCCTGTGTTATTTCAGCCCAGGGGAGGACGAGCCTTTGCCGTTGTTGACCTGTAGGCACTGGCTGTCAGCCCCTTTCTCCAGCCTGGTGAGTTTTCCCTGAATACCAGCCTGGGCCTCCAGTGTGCCAGCTGCATGCCCCCAATCTGGCCTCTTGTAAGAATGTACTGAAAGTACCCTGTGGCACCGTTCAAGCTGCTCAGGACACTGTCCAGTCCGGTGTTGAATATCTCCAGTGATGGAGACTCCACAGCCTCTGTGGGCAGTGTGTTGCAGCGCTTGGCCACCCTCACCATCAGCAATTTTTTTCTTATGTGGAGATGAAATTTTCTGTGTCTCCATTTGTGCCTAATGCCCCTTGTATGCTCACTGCATGACACTGAAAAGAGTCTGGCTCCATGTTTGCTACACCCTCCCACAGGTGTTCATGCGCACGGAGAAGATCACCCCCCTCCTCGCCTTCTTCAGGCTAAACAGTGCCAGCTCTCTCAGCCTCTGCTCGTAGGACAGATGCTCCAGCCCCTTCATGCTCTTTGTGGCCCTCTGCTGGGCTTGCTCCAGAAGGTCCATGCCTGTCTTGTCCTGCGGAGCCCAGAACTGGACGCAGCACTCCGCATGTGGTCTCGCCAGGGCTGTGCAGCGGGCAATCATCAACGCCCTTGACCTGGTGGCTCTTCGTGATGCAGCGAAGGATGATGCTGGCTTTCTTGTTGCAGAGGAACCTTGCCGGCTCATGTTCAACTTGGTGTCCACCCAAGCTTCTTTGTTTGTAAGCATGAGGTCCAGCAGAGCTCCTTCTCTGCAAAGCTGCTTGCCAGGCGGTCGGCTCCCAACAGGTACTGCTGCATGGGTTATGAGCGCTGAGGGCCCTCTGACTGGCACTACACCCTTCTGGTGTATCGGCCACCCCTCCCCATTTCGTATCATCTGCAAACCTGCTGAGGGTGCGCTGGGGTCCCATGATCTAGGCCATTAATGAAGAGGCTGGAGAGCACTGGACGCAGTATCGACCCCTGGGGGACGCCACTGGTGACTGGCCTCCAGCTGGTCTTTGTGCTGCGGATCACAGCCCTTGTGATAAACAGCATCTGCTGCTCTCCCCTCATCCACTAACTCAGCCATTGCATCGTAGAAGGCCCGTAGGAGTGCATAGTTGTGCATGTCCCGCCTGTTCAAATATTGCCTAGCCTGATCCTCCTCCACTGAGGGCAAGTGTGCCTGGGCCTGGACTTTCCCCCTGGTTTCAGGCACCTG
The DNA here is from genome assembly GCF_036370855.1 of Dromaius novaehollandiae. Taxonomy (NCBI): domain Eukaryota; kingdom Metazoa; phylum Chordata; class Aves; order Casuariiformes; family Dromaiidae; genus Dromaius; species Dromaius novaehollandiae. Next base: position 26,110,582 of record NC_088107.1, read on the forward strand.
GGATTCCTGACGTGCGGTCACCCTGGTAAAGAGCAAGGCAAAGAAGGCCGTCAGTACCTTGGCCTTGTCTTTGTCCTTTGTGACGGGGTCGCCTTTGCCAGTGAGCAGAAGGCCCCTGCTTTCGCTGGTCTTTCTTTTGCCGCTGAGGTACCCATAGAAACACCTCTTGTTCCCCTTCACGTCCCTCCTGAGATTAAGCCCCAGGTGGCCTTTGGCCTTCCTAACCCCATCCCTGCATGCTTGGAGAGTGTCTCTGCGTTCTTCCCAGCTCACATGTCCCTGCCTCCACCTGCTGTATGCTTCCTTTAGATGTCGGCGTTCCTCCAGGAGCTCCTTATGCACCCATGCGGGCCTCCTGCGGCCTTTGCTTGTTGGGATGGACCATTCTGGAGCTTGAGGAGGTGATCCTTCCTTGAAACTCAGCCATCACTCCTGGACCCCTCTTCTCTCCAGGATGGTGTCCCATGGGATTCTTCCAAGCAGATCCCTGAAGAGGCCAAAGTCTGCTCTTCTGAAGTCCAGGGCTGTGATTGTGGCTTTGGGCTTTCTCTCCTCCGCTCAGGAGCCTGAACTCCATCTCGTGACCACTGTGCCGAGGTTGCTCCCAGCCTTCCCGTTCCCGACCAGTTAGGTCTTCTTTGTTCGTAAGCATGAGGTCCAGCAGAGCACCTGCCCTCCTCAGCTCCTCCGTCGCCTGTGTCAGGCACTTGTCGTCAAGACCCTCCAGAAACCTCCTGGATGATCCGTCTTGGACAGGGAGCTCTCTGTGATAAAAGCTCACAGCACAGGCATTTCCACAAGGTGAACGCAGGATCTCCTCTTGACAGGGAAGGGAGTTAAACCAGAGCATGGGTGGCCCCTCCTTGCTTGGCCAGCCTCTGAGAGGAGCAGCAGAGCAGCCTGATGCTCCCCGGGGGATGCATCAGAAGCAGGTCTGACCCCCAGCACAGCACTTCTCCCAGCAGCAGAGCTGCAGTCTGCTTCCCTTGGCCCCGCTGCCCTCCTGAGCCAGAGCTCTCCAGAAGGGACCCCCCAGGAATGACGGTGCTACCCCGCTCTGCGCTCTGGAACTGGAGCTGTGAGTTCACATCTCAGTGGGGCCTCAAGCTGCTGCTTCTCTGGTGGCTTTCCTCAGCGTGTTTGCATTTTTATACCCGTGCATGGCTGTTGGGTAGATTGCTTTATGCACTCTGGTCCTCCTTACTTCCCTGCCCTCCGGCTCTGTTCTTTCAGCGTGACTGAACCCATCCTGCGCCTGGGACTGACAGCAGTGCCCCTTCTCCTGCCCCTTCCCCATGCCCGCCTCTGTAGTCGTTTTGGGCCCTGGCTCCCTGCATCGTCTCTCCTCCCTTGTCCCTGACAGCCGGTTCTGCCTGAGGGATCCAGCGCTGGGTCACAGAAGAGCTGAGGTGGGAAGGAACCTCTGGAGACTGTCTAGTGCACTCCCATGCTCAAAGCAGGGTCCAGCAGAGGGGGCTGCTCAGGGCCTTGTGCAGTCAGGTTGAGAATGGCTGCGAGGATGGAGCCTCCAGAAGCTCTCTGGGGAACCCATTCCCATGTTTGACCACCCTCACAGGAGAAGAGTTGTCTTCTGTGCGTTTAAGTGGGATTTGCTGTATTGCAGCTTGTGCCCGCTACTGCTTGCCCTGTTGTGGGGCCCCAGTGAGAAGCAGCTGACTCTTTCTTCTTCACTCCCCTGCCCCTGCCCCCTCCACCGCCTCAGGTACTGATGCATATCGATAAGGTCCCCCTGAGCCCTCTCTTCCCTTCCCTTCCCTTCCCTTCCCTTCCCTTCCCTTCCCTTCCCTTCCCTTCCCTTCCCTTCCCTTCCCTTCCCTTCCCTTCCCTTCCCTTCCCTTCCCTTCCCTTCCCTTCCCTTCCCTTCCCTTCCCTTCCCTTCCCTTCCCTTCCCTTCCCTTCCCTTCCCTTCCCTTCCCTTCCCTTCCCTTCCCTTCCCTTCCCTTCCCTTCCCTTCCCTTCCCTTCCCTTCCCTTCCCTTCCCTTCCCTTCCCTTCCCTTCCCTTCCCTTCCCTTCCCTTCCCTTCCCTTCCCTTCCCTTCCCTTCCCTTCCCTTCCCTTCCCTTCCCTTCTCCAAGCTGAACCGTCCCAGCTCCTGCCCAGCCTCTCCTGCTTTGACAGATGATCCAAGGCCTCAACCATTTTCGTGGCCCTTTGCTGGCCTCACGCCAGTAGGTCCATCTCCCTCGTACCGGGAAGCCCAGAATGGGACACAGCACTCCAGCACTCCAGGTGGTGTCAGCAGTGCGGAGGAGAGGCAGAGGGAAGGATCTGCTCTCTTGAGCGGCAGGCAATTCTCTTCTGACACCACCCAGCCTGCTTCTGACCACCTTTGCTGCAAGGACATGTTGCCGCCTCAGGCACTGAAGCCCTTCTGTGGCACAGCATCCTTCCTCTGAAATAAATACCCACGAGCTACCAAGGTGCTGGGGAGCCACCTGCGTTAGCAAAAAGAAACGAAGCCTGGAGTCGCTGATACCCAGAGGAACGCCAGGACTCCAGCCGAGATTCGGACTCAGAAGGGCCACTTCTCCCTGCCTGTCACTGAAGGTGCCCTCCACAACTCAGCTGAGAACCCACATCCCTTTCTTGCTGCCAGGCCTTTCATCCTCGCCACTCATCACACCCTTAGGTCTGCCTTGCCTTCCTGACACAAGCGTCACTCTCAGGAGATGCAACATCCGATGGGATGCTGAAGTTCAAAGAGGACGCAAGGAGTCACCAAATCTGCCTGGTTTTGAGGGTCCGCATTCCCTTGTGCAAGGGCACATTTGCTGACTGCTGAAAATACCTATTGCCACCCTTCCCGGCACGCTCCCTTACGGCCTCTGCCCTCCACCTCTCTGCATCCTGCCCCTGCACAGCAGCACAGCAAGCAGCTGAAGGCAGGTTCACCTGCAAGCAGCAGAAGGGCTCCAACTCCACGTCCTTCTCGAGGGCAGTGGGCTGCCTGGCGGGCTTCCAATGTATGGAAAGAGGGAGGCAGCTCAGCACAATTCCTAAGACACGTTCAAGGCCCACCGGGTACGTTGGCAGAGGAAAATGAAGACCCCTGAAGGGAGATTGTGAGTGCTTTTGGTGGAGGGCCTCACAGCTGACCCTGAGAGCCATCGGGGGGCCGGGATGACCAGGCAGCAGAGTCATGCTCTGTTCCTCTGAGGCTCACAGAGACTGAAAAGTCGCCTTTGCCTGTGGCCTTGATAGTGCCGGTCTTCCATCCTTCTGAGCCCATTTGCTTAGTTTTGGTGCTCTGGGATCCATTGAGGGAGCTCCACCCAAATCTGGCAGTGCCCCATGCTTGCAGGTACCTGATTACACGTGTCCCATGTGCTGGGAGAGGGGAGGTAGTCCCTCCCCAGCTGCCGGCAGAGAGAAGTAAGCTCAGGACAGAGGGCAATGCTTTTGCAGGCAGAGCGGGTGGCTAACGGAGGCTGGAGGAGAAAGAAACAGCACCACAAGTCTCCAGCTATGCTGCACAACGTCTTTAATGAGAAGGGAGGCAAAAGGGCAGTGAAGCAGTACAGAGAGCAAGACACACGTTCCCAGGGTTCAGTGAAGCACAGAGAATTGCTCGTTTCCCCAGCACAAGCACCAGGCAAAGTGCTTGCCTCTTCCCATTCCCCCTCTACCTTGTGGCAATCACGTCCCCACAACAGCAATTCCTAACCCTGGTACCCTGTGCCCATCAAGCGGAGATGCAGCCAAGTGGAAGAGCAGGAGCTCTTTCCCGAGGAGTTTGGAGAAAAGCAGAGCCAGAGGCAGCGTGGCAAGACCTGCCATGCAGCGAGGCGCAGCGGGCACCGTTGGCTCGCCCCAGGTGGGATGGGGGTACCCAGCTCGTCTGCAAGCCATGGCCGTGCTTGCAGTCTCGGGTGCCCATTTCCTTCCAGGTTCCTGGGTGGTGGCGCCGAAGGGGATGATCGTCTGGCTTCAGCAGTTTAGACTGCAGTGGGGGGGAGGCAGACACAGTCCGACCGCGCCCAGATCAAGGGAGCCGCCAGATGTGATGGGCACCCCCGCAGCACTGAGGGAGCTGCCAACAGCAGCTGACAGAGAGGATCCCACGGCTGTGCTCTGAGGGAAGGAGGTGAGAATGGGGCCAGGCAGGGTCACCACGACCGGGGAGGCCTGGATGGCAACCGTCGAGTCAGCGCAGCGGGCGATGCACGGCTCATTGCAGCTGCTTGCAAGTGGGGATGGGCCAGAGGTGCCGCAGGGGCGTGGCAGGCAGGGTCTGAAGCAAGACATCTCTCTGTGAGGGAAGCAAAGCTGAAACACAGAGCAGGGGAGGGAAAAGAGGGCAGAAGTTGGAGGACCCCGGATAATGCCGAGTGCGTGGCAACTGCCCCGCGCCTGGGTTTGGAGCAGAACTGATTTAGCAAGGCCAGCCCTATGCTTGGACGAGATCCCGCAAGGAGCTGCAGGCATGGTTTGGGCAAGCCCACAATGCCTTCCCCTAGCTCTTCGTCTGCCATGCCACACAGGCCTTCCCCTGTGGCTGTCCTATTGGAAACCACCAAGCTGGAAGAGCTCTGCTCCCTCTTCTCACTCAAGAGGCTGCCCTCGTCCCTGAGAGCGGGGGGAGGCTGCTGAGGCCTCCCTTCACTCCTGCTTCCAGAGCGACCTCAGGACGCACGGTTGCATGCCCCCCAAGTCACACAGCACGGGAATGCTGACCAGCTTTTCACGTGAAATGCATCAGAGTGGGCTTAAAGCAGCTCTGCAAAGACCGCTCATACCACATCTCCAAAAGAAACGTTTCTGCCTTCAAGATGGCAGGGGATGCGCTGGGCTATTTGGTTAGGGACGACCTGCTGCAGGTGGAAATTCTGGGGCACTCGCATGCCCGCAGCTGAACCCAGAGATCCCCCTTCTGCTTGAATGCACCCTCCTCTTCCCAGCTCTCCATCACCACCCCGCTGGAAAGGAGAAAGAGGTAAAGGACCTTAAACATTTCTTTTCAAGTGCCAAGCTTGCCAGCCACCTATCAAGGTTGAGTAGCCAGCATGAGAGCCGTTCAGCCCGTAGGAAGAGAGGGAGCGGAGCCAGGCTTACCTAGTTCCCCAAGGAAAGTGAGGCAAAGAGAGGAGGATGGCAGAGCCTGGCGCAGCACAGGCTTTTATGCTGTGTCCCAGAGCCCCAGGGGGCCCAAAACATTCCTTGCTCATGAAGCACCCAAACACTCGTGGCTGCTGCTGCTTGCAGAGCTCTCGCTGGTGATTAAGCCCTTGCCTCTCTCAGCTGAAATGTTTTGCTCCCACTTCATAGGAGTTGATGGTGGAACGACTCATCTGTGTCGCAGCCACCCCTGCGGACTCCTAGGGCCCGTGAAGTTGGAGGTGTCAGGCTCGCTGTCCAGAGAGGTTTTTAAGCGGATTTGCGTCATGCGGATTGCCTTTGGCTCATCCGCCTCTGCCCGTGGTGAGCATGGCCATGAGCCGTGGTGAGGTTTGGCCATGAAGGACACCTCAAGCCAGCGCTCGAGTGCTTTCCGTGGAGGGACTCAGGCTGACCCTGAGAGACATCTCTCCCTGCAGGTTATGGCAGACGCTCCGGAGGTGGTGGGCTAAGTTCAGGGAGAACGTGAAGGCTGCGCAGTCCCGTAAGGGAGACGAGAGTCAGGTCTGCAGGGCCGAGGCAAAGCTCCACAGCAAGGAAGGATGCTAGTGAGCTGGAGGCAAGCGCCTTGGGGGCAGGAGTGAGGGCTGTGACAATGTTGCTAGTTCTGATGCTGGTCAGGCTGCACCACAGCCTCCGTCAGCTGCCTTGGAGCCTGGGAATGACGGCAGGTTCATGGTGAGCAGGACGAAGCCAGAGAGCGGGTTGGTCCCCTCCAGTGTGGAAAGGGCAAGCGGTCACTCTCTGGGATCTCCATAGCCATGTGCGTAGGGGACTTGAGTGGGCCTTCACGCTTCTTGCAGGCGGGGGTCTGGGCTCTGCTTGGGCAGTGGAGAATCTCCTGCAAACAAGCAGATCAAGGTGTAGGAGGGAGATCAAAGAGGTTCCTGCGTCCTTCCCTGAAAGTGACCCACACCCAAATGGACCTGTTTTGCGCAGCAGCTTCATTGCGGAGGCCAAAAGCCTGCATGGGCTGCTTCTTAGGAGTGGCTCGGGGCAGCGAGCTGCAAGCGTGCGGCTGTTTCTCCTGGGTGAGGGATGGCGTGGCGCATTCAAGGCATTTTCATTCCAGAGCAACGTTGGATCGGTCTCCCGGAGCAGCTGGGAGCCATCGTACTGTGGAAGAGCTGGGAAAATCCCTGAACTCCAGGGAAACGTGAGTCGCCCTGCTGTTGACTTTGGTGGAGATGGCGTCCTGGCCTCAGGCGTGCCAGGAATACCGAGCTTGTGTCCTCATTCTTCCTGAAGTGCCACTTTCTCCAGGTTTCTGACGCATCTCTGGTCCTGGGGGACCCAGACAGGGCACTGCAATGCAGGTGTTGCCCCAGCAGCAGTGAGAAGGGCAGAGCATCGATCGCTTTGCTCAGCTTGCATTGAACCGTTTGAGTTGGAAGGGACCTCTGTGAGTGGGCTAGTCCAACGCCCTGCTCGAAGCAGTGACGACTACGTCGGGTTGCTCAGGGATGTGTGTAGGCAAGCTTTTTCCTCTCCCCAAGAAGGGCAATCCAGCAACCACGCTCTTCCAGGGCTTGACCACCCCCATGATGCAAAAGATTCTTCATCTTAATCTGTGTTATATGTAGCTGGACTTTACAGTGCTACAGCTTGTGTCCTCTGCTCTTTGCCCAGTCACTGTGAGCTCCAGAAGCGCCTTCTTTTCTTTCTCCTCCCGCGGGGCAACTGCAGAGAGGAATGAGATCTCCCCTGAGCCTTCTCTTCCTAGGGCTGCCAAAAGCTAGGTCTCCCAGCCTCTCCTCATATGTCACATGCACCAGACCCCTAGTCACCCTGGTGACCCTGTCTTCCTGCCCGGGACTCACTCCACAAGGGCAATGCCTTTCCAGTACTGGAGATTCAAGACCGGGCACACTGTCGGTCTCCCAGGTGCCAAAGAGAGGGGAAGGGTCGCTGCCCTAGCCCTCGCCCTCGCCCTCGCCCTAGCTGTTGCCGTTGCCCTGCTGGCTGCAGCTTGCCAACGCAGCCCAGGATGTGGCTGTCCTCGCAGCCAGAGCATAGTGCTGGCTCAGGTTTGGCTTCTTGTCTGCCTGGCCCCACCAAGACCCTTTTAAGCAAGCTGCTTCCTAGCCAGTCGGCCTCCAGCCTGCCCTGTGTTATTTCAGCCCAGGGGAGGACGAGCCTTTGCCGTTGTTGACCTGTAGGCACTGGCTGTCAGCCCCTTTCTCCAGCCTGGTGAGTTTTCCCTGAATACCAGCCTGGGCCTCCAGTGTGCCAGCTGCATGTCCCCGGTCTGGCCTCTTGTAAGAATGTACTGAAAGTACCCTGTGGCACCGTTCAAGCTGCTCAGGACACTGTCCAGTCCGGTGTTGAATATCTCCAGTGATGGAGACTCCACAGCCTCTGTGGGCAGTGTGTTGCAGCGCTTGGCCACCCTCACCATCAGCAATTTTTTTCTTATGTGGAGATGAAATTTTCTGTGTCTCCATTTGTGCCTAATGCCCCTTGTATGCTCACTGCATGACACTGAAAAGAGTCTGGCTCCATGTTTGCTACACCCTCCCACAGGTGTTCATGCGCATGGAGAAGATCACCCCCCTCCTCGCCTTCTTCAGGCTAAACAGTGCCAGCTCTCTCAGCCTCTGCTCGTAGGACAGATGCTCCAGCCCCTTCATGCTCTTTGTGGCCCTCTGCTGGGCTTGCTCCAGAAGGTCCATGCCTGTCTTGTCCTGCGGAGCCCAGAACTGGACGCAGCACTCCGCATGTGGTCTCGCCAGGGCTGTGCAGCGGGCAATCATCAACGCCCTTGACCTGGTGGCTCTTCGTGATGCAGCGAAGGATGATGCTGGCTTTCTTGTTGCAGAGGAACCTTGCCGGCTCATGTTCAACTTGGTGTCCACCCAAGCTTCTTTGTTTGTAAGCATGAGGTCCAGCAGAGCTCCTTCTCTGCAAAGCTGTTTGCCAGGCGGTCGGCTCCCAACAGGTACTGGTGCATGGGTTATGAGCGCTGAGGGCCCTCTGACTGGCACTACACCCTTCTGGTGTATCGGCCACCCCTCCCCGTTTCGTATCATCTGCAAACCTGCTGAGGGTGCGCTGGGGTCCCATGATCTAGGCCATTAATGAAGAGGCTGGAGAGCACTGGACGCAGTATCGACCCCTGGGGGACGCCACTGGTGACTGGCCTCCAGCTGGTCTTTGTGCTGCGGATCACAGCCCTTGTGATAAACAGCATCTGCTGCTCTCCCCTCATCCACTAACTCAGCCATTGCATCGTAGAAGGCCCGTAGGAGTGCATAGTTGTGCATGTCCCGCCTGTTCAAATATTGCCTAGCCTGATCCTCCTCCACTGAGGGCAAGTGTGCCTGGGCCTGGACTTTCCCCCTGGTTTCAGGGACCTGGGATTCCTGACGTGCGGTCACCCCGGTAAAGAGCAAGGCAAAGAAGGCCGTCAGTACCTTGGCCTTTTCTTTGTCCTTTGTGACCGGGTCGCCTTTGCCAGTGAGCAGAAGGCCCCTGCTTTCGCTGGTCTTTCTTTTGCCGCTGAGGTACCCATAGAAACATCTCTTGTTCCCCTTCACGTCCCTCCTGAGATTAAGCCCCAGGTGGCCTTTGGCCTTCCTAACCCCATCCCTGCATGCTTGGAGAGTGTCTCTGCGTTCTTCCCAGCTCACATGTCCCTGCCTCCACCTGCTGTATGCTTCCTTTAGATGTCGGAGTTCCTCCAGGAGCTCCTTATGCACCCATGCGGGCCTCCTGCGGCCTTTGCTTGTTGGGATGGACCATTCTGGAGCTTGAGGAGGTGATCCTTCCTTGAAACTCAGCCATCACTCCTGGACCCCTCTTCTCTCCAGGATGGTGTCCCATGGGATTCTTCCAAGCAGATCCCTGAAGAGGCCAAAGTCTGCTCTTCTGAAGTCCAGGGCTGTGATTGTGGCTTTGGGCTTTCTCTCCTCCGCTCAGGAGCCTGAACTCCATCTCGTGACCACTGTGCCGAGGTTGCTCCCAGCCTTCCCGTTCCCGACCAGTTAGGTCTTCTTTGTTCGTAAGCATGAGGTCCAGCAGAGCACCTGCCCTCCTCAGCTCCTCCGTCGCCTGTGTCAGGCACTTGTCGTCAAGACCCTCCAGAAACCTCCTGGATGATCCGTCTTGGACAGGGAGCTCTCTGTGATAAAAGCTCACAGCACAGGCATTTCCACAAGGTGAACGCAGGATCTCCTCTTGACAGGGAAGGGAGTTAAACCAGAGCATGGGTGGCCCCTCCTTGCTTGGCCAGCCTCTGAGAGGAGCAGCAGAGCAGCCTGATGCTCCCCGGGGGATGCATCAGAAGCAGGTCTGACCCCCAGCACAGCACTTCTCCCAGCAGCAGAGCTGCAGTCTGCTTCCCTTGGCCCCGCTGCCCTCCTGAGCCAGAGCTCTCCAGAAGGGACCCCCCAGGAATGACGGCGCTACCCCGCTCTGCGCTCTGGAACTGGAGCTGTGAGTTCACATCTCAGTGGGGCCTCAAGCTGCTGCTTCTCTGGTGGCTTTCCTCAGCGTGTTTGCATTTTTATACCCGTGCATGGCTGTTGGGTAGATTGCTTTATGCACTCTGGTCCTCCTTGCTTCCCTGCCCTCCGGCTCTGTTCTTTCAGCGTGACTGAACCCATCCTGCGCCTGGGACTGACAGCAGTGCCCCTTCTCCTGCCCCTTCCCCATGCCCGCCTCTGTAGTCCTTTTGGGCCCTGGCTCCCCGCATCGTCTCTCCTCCCTTGTCCCTGACAGCCGGTTCTGCCTGAGGGATCCAGCGCTGGGTCACAGAAGAGCTGAGGTGGGAAGGAACCTCTGGAGACTGTCTAGTGCACTCCCATGCTCAAAGCAGGGTCCAGCAGAGGGGGCTGCTCAGGGCCTTGTGCAGTCAGGTTGAGAATGGCTGCGAGGATGGAGCCTCCAGAAGCTCTCTGGGGAACCCATTCCCATGTTTGACCACCCTCACAGGAGAAGAGTTGTCTTCTGTGCGTTTAAGTGGGATTTGCTGTATTGCAGCTTGTGCCCGCTACTGCTTGCCCTGTTGTGGGGCCCCAGTGAGAAGCAGCTGACTCTTTCTTCTTCACTCCCCTGCCCCTGCCCCCTCCACCGCCTCAGGTACTGATGCATATCGATAAGGTCCCCCTGAGCCCTCCCTTCCCTCCCTTCCCTTCCCTTCCCTTCCCTTCCCTTCCCTTCCCTTCCCTTCCCTTCCCTTCCCTTCCCTTCCCTTCCCTTCCCTTCCCTTCCCTTCCCTTCCCTTCCCTTCCCTTCCCTTCCCTTCCCTTCCCTTCCCTTCCCTTCCCTTCCCTTCCCTTCCCTTCCCTTCCCTTCCCTTCCCTTCCCTTCCCTTCCCTTCCCTTCCCTTCCCTTCCCTTCCCTTCCCTTCCCTTCCCTTCCCTTCCCTTCCCTTCCCTTCCCTTCCCTTCCCTTCCCTTCCCTTCCCTTCCCTTCCCTTCCCTTCCCTTCCCTTCCCTTCCCTTCCCTTCCCTTCTTCCCTTCTCCAAGCTGAACCGTCCCAGCTCCTGCCCAGCCTCTCCTGCTTTGACAGATGATCCAAGGCCTCAACCATTTTCGTGGCCCTTTGCTGGCCTCACGCCAGTAGGTCCATCTCCCTCGTACCGGGAAGCCCAGAATGGGACACAGCACTCCAGCACTCCAGGTGGTGTCAGCAGTGCGGAGGAGAGGCAGAGGGAAGGATCTGCTCTCTTGAGCGGCAGGCAATTCTCTTCTGACACCACCCAGCCTGCTTCTGACCACCTTTGCTGCAAGGACATGTTGCCGCCTCAGGCACTGAAGCCCTTCTGTGGCACAGCATCCTTCCTCTGAAATAAATACCCACGAGCTACCAAGGTGCTGGGGAGCCACCTGCGTTAGCAAAAAGAAACGAAGCCTGGAGTCGCTGATACCCAGAGGAACGCCAGGACTCCAGCCGAGATTCGGACTCAGAAGGGCCACTTCTCCCTGCCTGTCACTGAAGGTGCCCTCCACAACTCAGCTGAGAACCCACATCCCTTTCTTGCTGCCAGGCCTTTCATCCTCGCCACTCATCACACCCTTAGGTCTGCCTTGCCTTCCTGACACAAGCGTCACTCTCAGGAGATGCAACATCCGATGGGATGCTGAAGTTCAAAGAGGACGCAAGGAGTCACCAAATCTGCCTGGTTTTGAGGGTCCGCATTCCCTTGTGCAAGGGCACATTTGCTGACTGCTGAAAATACCTATTGCCACCCTTCCCGGCACGCTCCCTTACGGCCTCTGCCCTCCACCTCTCTGCATCCTGCCCCTGCACAGCAGCACAGCAAGCAGCTGAAGGCAGGTTCACCTGCAAGCAGCAGAAGGGCTCCAACTCCACGTCCTTCTCGAGGGCAGTGGGCTGCCTGGCGGGCTTCCAATGTATGGAAAGAGGGAGGCAGCTCAGCACAATTCCTAAGACACGTTCAAGGCCCACCGGGTACGTTGGCAGAGGAAAATGAAGACCCCTGAAGGGAGATTGTGAGTGCTTTTGGTGGAGGGCCTCACAGCTGACCCTGAGAGCCATCGGGGGGCCGGGATGACCAGGCAGCAGAGTCATGCTCTGTTCCTCTGAGGCTCACAGAGACTGAAAAGTCGCCTTTGCCTGTGGCCTTGATAGTGCCGGTCTTCCATCCTTCTGAGCCCATTTGCTTAGTTTTGGTGCTCTGGGATCCATTGAGGGAGCTCCACCCAAATCTGGCAGTGCCCCATGCTTGCAGGTACCTGATTACACGTGTCCCATGTGCTGGGAGAGGGGAGGTAGTCCCTCCCCAGCTGCCGGCAGAGAGAAGTAAGCTCAGGACAGAGGGCAATGCTTTTGCAGGCAGAGCGGGTGGCTAATGGAGGCTGGAGGAGAAAGAAACAGCACCACAAGTCTCCAGCTATGCTGCACAACGTCTTTAATGAGAAGGGAGGCAAAAGGGCAGTGAAGCAGTACAGAGAGCAAGACACACGTTCCCAGGGTTCAGTGAAGCACAGAGAATTGCTCGTTTCCCCAGCACAAGCACCAGGCAAAGTGCTTGCCTCTTCCCATTCCCCCTCTACCTTGTGGCAATCACGTCCCCACAACAGCAATTCCTAACCCTGGTACCCTGTGCCCATCAAGCGGAGATGCAGCCAAGTGGAAGAGCAGGAGCTCTTTCCCGAGGAGTTTGGAGAAAAGCAGAGCCAGAGGCAGCGTGGCAAGACCTGCCATGCAGCGAGGCGCAGCGGGCACCGTTGGCTCGCCCCAGGTGGGATGGGGGTACCCAGCTCGTCTGCAAGCCATGGCTGTGCTTGCAGTCTCGGGTGCCCATTTCCTTCCAGGTTCCTGGGTGGTGGCGCCGAAGGGGATGATCGTCTGGCTTCAGCAGTTTAGACTGCAGCGGGGGGGAGGCAGACACAGTCCGACCACGCCCAGATCAAGGGAGCCGCCAGATGTGATGGGCACCCCCGCAGCACTGAGGGAGCTGCCAACAGCAGCTGACAGAGAGGATCCCACGGCTGTGCTCTGAGGGAAGGAGGTGAGAATGGGGCCAGGCAGGGTCACCACGACCGGGGAGGCCTGGATGGCAACCGTCGAGTCAGCGCAGCGGGCGATGCACGGCTCATTGCAGCTGCTTGCAAGTGGGGATGGGCCAGAGGTGCCGCAGGGGCGTGGCAGGCAGGGTCTGAAGCAAGACATCTCTCTGTGAGGGAGGCAAAGCTGAAACACAGAGCAGGGGAGGGAAAAGAGGGCAGAAGTTGGAGGACCCCGGATAATGCTGAGTGTGTGGCAACTGCCCCGCGCCTGGGTTTGGAGCAGAACTGATTTAGCAAGGCCAGCCCTATGCTTGGACGAGATCCCGCAAGGAGCTGCAGGCATGGTTTGGGCAAGCCCACAATGCCTTCCCCTAGCTCTTCGTCTGCCATGCCACACAGGCCTTCCCCTGTGGCTGTCCTATTGGAAACCACCAAGCTGGAAGAGCTCTGCTCCCTCTTCTCACTCAAGAGGCTGCCCTCGTCCCTGAGAGCGGGGGGAGGCTGCTGAGGCCTCCCTTCACTCCTGCTTCCAGAGCGACCTCAGGACGCACGGTCACATGCCCTCCGAGTCACACAGCACGGGAATGCTGACCAGCTTTTCACGTGAAATGCATCAGAGTGGGCTTAAAGCAGCTCTGCAAAGACCGCTCATACCACATCTCCAAAAGAAACGTTTCTGCCTTCAAGATGGCAGGGGATGCGCTGGGCTATTTGGTTAGGGACGACCTGCTGCAGGTGGAAATTCTGGGGCACTCGCATGCCCGCAGCTGAACCCAGAGATCCCCCTTCTGCTTGAATGCACCCTCCTCTTCCCAGCTCTCCATCACCACCCCGCTGGAAAGGAGAAAGAGGTAAAGGACCTTAAACATTTCTTTTCAAGTGCCAAGCTTGCCAGCCACCTATCAAGGTTGAGTAGCCAGCATGAGAGCCGTTCAGCCCGTAGGAAGAGAGGGAGCGGAGCCAGGCTTACCTAGTTCCCCAAGGAAAGTGAGGCAAAGAGAGGAGGATGGCAGAGCCTGGCGCAGCACAGGCTTTTATGCTGTGTCCCAGAGCCCCAGGGGGCCCAAAACATTCCTTGCTCATGAAGCACCCAAACACTCATGGCTGCTGCTGCTTGCAGAGCTCTCGCTGGTGATTAAGCCCTTGCCTCTCTCAGCTGAAATGTTTTGCTCCCACTTCATAGGAGTTGATGGTGGAACGACTCATCTGTGTCGCAGCCACCCCTGCGGACTCCTAGGGCCCGTGAAGTTGGAGGTGTCAGGCTCGCTGTCCAGAGAGGTTTTTAAGCGGATTTGCGTCATGCGGATTGCCTTTGGCTCATCCGCCTCTGCCCGTGGTGAGCATGGCCATGAGCCGTGGTGAGGTTTGGCCATGAAGGACACCTCAAGCCAGCGCTCGAGTGCTTTCCGTGGAGGGACTCAGGCTGACCCTGAGAGACATCTCTCCCTGCAGGTTATGGCAGACGCTCCGGAGGTGGTGGGCTAAGTTCAGGGAGAACGTGAAGGCTGCGCAGTCCCGTAAGGGAGACGAGAGTCAGGTCTGCAGGGCCGAGGCAAAGCTCCACAGCAAGGAAGGATGCTAGTGAGCTGGAGGCAAGCGCCTTGGGGGCAGGAGTGAGGGCTGTGACAATGTTGCTAGTTCTGATGCTGGTCAGGCTGCACCACAGCCTCCGTCAGCTGCCTTGGAGCCTGGGAATGACGGCAGGTTCATGGTGAGCAGGACGAAGCCAGAGAGCGGGTTGGTCCCCTCCAGTGTGGAAAGGGCAAGCGGTCACTCTCTGGGATCTCCATAGCCATGTGCGTAGGGGACTTGAGTGGGCCTTCACGCTTCTTGCAGGCGGGGGTCTGGGCTCTGCTTGGGCAGTGGAGAATCTCCTGCCAACAAGCAGATCAAGGTGTAGGAGGGAGATCAAAGAGGTTCCTGCGTCCTTCCCTGAAAGTGACCCACACCCAAATGGACCTGTTTTGCGCAGCAGCTTCATTGCGGAGGCCAAAAGCCTGCATGGGCTGCTTCTTAGGAGTGGCTCGGGGCAGCGAGCTGCAGCGTGCGGCTGTTTCTCCTGGGTGAGGGATGGCGTGGCGCATTCAAGGCATTTTCATTCCAGAGCAACGTTGGATCGGTCTCCCGGAGCAGCTGGGAGCCATCGTACTGTGGAAGAGCTGGGAAAATCCCTGAACTCCAGGGAAACGTGAGTCGCCCTGCTGTTGACTTTGGTGGAGATGGCGTCCTGGCCTCAGGTGTGCCAGGAATACCGAGCTTGTGTCCTCATTCTTCCTGAAGTGCCACTTTCTCCAGGTTTCTGACGCATCTCTGGTCCTGGGGGACCCAGACAGGGCACTGCAATGCAGGTGTTGCCCCAGCAGCAGTGAGAAGGGCAGAGCATCGATCGCTTTGCTCAGCTTGCATTGAACCGTTTGAGTTGGAAGGGACCTCTGTGAGTGGGCTAGTCCAACGCCCTGCTCGAAGCAGTGACGACTACGTCGGGTTGCTCAGGGATGTGTGTAGGCAAGCTTTTTCCTCTCCCCAAGAAGGGCAATCCAGCAACCACGCTCTTCCAGGGCTTGACCACCCCCATGATGCAAAAGATTCTTCATCTTAATCTGTGTTATATGTAGCTGGACTTTACAGTGCTACAGCTTGTGTCCTCTGCTCTTTGCCCAGTCACTGTGAGCTCCAGAAGCGCCTTCTTTTCTTTCTCCTCCCGCGGGGCAACTGCAGAGAGGAATGAGATCTCCCCTGAGCCTTCTCTTCCTAGGGCTGCCAAAAGCTAGGTCTCCCAGCCTCTCCTCATATGTCACATGCACCAGACCCCTAGTCACCCTGGTGACCCTGTCTTCCTGCCCGGGACTCACTCCACAAGGGCAATGCCTTTCCAGTACTGGAGATTCAAGACCGGGCACACTGTCGGTCTCCCAGGTGCCAAAGAGAGGGGAAGGGTCGCTGCCCTCGCCCTCGCCCTCGCCCTCGCCCTAGCTGTTGCCGTTGCCCTGCTGGCTGCAGCTTGCCAACGCAGCCCAGGATGTGGCTGTCCTCGCAGCCAGAGCATAGTGCTGGCTCAGGTTTGGCTTCTTGTCTGCCTGGCCCCACCAAGACCCTTTTAAGCAAGCTGCTTCCTAGCCAGTCGGCCTCCAGCCTGCCCTGTGTTATTTCAGCCCAGGGGAGGACGAGCCTTTGCCGTTGTTGACCTGTAGGCACTGGCTGTCAGCCCCTTTCTCCAGCCTGGTGAGTTTTCCCTGAATACCAGCCTGGGCCTCCAGTGTGCCAGCTGCATGTCCCCGGTCTGGCCTCTTGTAAGAATGTACTGAAAGTACCCTGTGGCACCGTTCAAGCTGCTCAGGACACTGTCCAGTCCGGTGTTGAATATCTCCAGTGATGGAGACTCCACAGCCTCTGTGGGCAGTGTGTTGCAGCGCTTGGCCACCCTCACCATCAGCAATTTTTTTCTTATGTGGAGATGAAATTTTCTGTGTCTCCATTTGTGCCTAATGCCCCTTGTATGCTCACTGCATGACACTGAAAAGAGTCTGGCTCCATGTTTGCTACACCCTCCCACAGGTGTTCATGCGCACGGAGAAGATCACCCCCCTCCTCGCCTTCTTCAGGCTAAACAGTGCCAGCTCTCTCAGCCTCTGCTCGTAGGACAGATGCTCCAGCCCCTTCATGCTCTTTGTGGCCCTCTGCTGGGCTTGCTCCAGAAGGTCCATGCCTGTCTTGTCCTGCGGAGCCCAGAACTGGACGCAGCACTCCGCATGTGGTCTCGCCAGGGCTGTGCAGCGGGCAATCATCAACGCCCTTGACCTGGTGGCTCTTCGTGATGCAGCGAAGGATGATGCTGGCTTTCTTGTTGCAGAGGAACCTTGCCGGCTCATGTTCAACTTGGTGTCCACCCAGAGTCCCAGCTCCTTCTCTGCAAAGCTGCTTGCCAGGCGGTCGGCTCCCAACAGGTACTGGTGCATGGGTTATGAGCGCTGAGGGCCCTCTGACTGGCACTACACCCTTCTGGTGTATCGGCCACCCCTCCCCGTTTCGTATCATCTGCAAACCTGCTGAGGGTGCGCTGGGGTCCCATGATCTAGGCCATTAATGAAGAGGCTGGAGAGCACTGGACGCAGTATCGACCCCTGGGGGACGCCACTGGTGACTGGCCTCCAGCTGGTCTTTGTGCTGCGGATCACAGCCCTTGTGATAAACAGCATCTGCTGCTCTCCCCTCATCCACTAACTCAGCCATCGCATCGTAGAAGGCCCGTAGGAGTGCATAGTTGTGCATGTCCCGCCTGTTCAAATATTGCCTAGCCTGATCCTCCTCCACTGAGGGCAAGTGTGCCTGGGCCTGGACTTTCCCCCTGGTTTCAGGCACCTGGGATTCCTGACGTGCGGTCACCCCGGTAAAGAGCAAGGCAAAGAAGGCCGTCAGTACCTTGGCCTTTTCTTTGTCCTTTGTGACCGGGTCGCCTTTGCCAGTGAGCAGAAGGCCCCTGCTTTCGCTGGTCTTTCTTTTGCCGCTGAGGTACCCATAGAAACACCTCTTGTTCCCCTTCACGTCCCTCCTGAGATTAAGCCCCAGGTGGCCTTTGGCCTTCCTAACCCCATCCCTGCATGCTTGGAGAGTGTCTCTGCGTTCTTCCCAGCTCACATGTCCCTGCCTCCACCTGCTGTATGCTTCCTTTAGATGTCGGAGTTCCTCCAGGAGCTCCTTATGCACCCATGCGGGCCTCCTGCGGCCTTTGCTTGTTGGGATGGACCATTCTGGAGCTTGAGGAGGTGATCCTTCCTTGAAACTCAGCCATCACTCCTGGACCCCTCTTCTCTCCAGGATGGTGTCCCATGGGATTCTTCCAAGCAGATCCCTGAAGAGGCCAAAGTCTGCTCTTCTGAAGTCCAGGGCTGTGATTGTGGCTTTGGGCTTTCTCTCCTCCGCTCAGGAGCCTGAACTCCATCTCGTGACCACTGTGCCGAGGTTGCTCCCAGCCTTCCCGTTCCCGACCAGTTAGGTCTTCTTTGTTCGTAAGCATGAGGTCCAGCAGAGCACCTGCCCTCCTCAGCTCCTCCGTCGCCTGTGTCAGGCACTTGTCGTCAAGACCCTCCAGAAACCTCCTGGATGATCCGTCTTGGACAGGGAGCTCTCTGTGATAAAAGCTCACAGCACAGGCATTTCCACAAGGTGAACGCAGGATCTCCTCTTGACAGGGAAGGGAGTTAAACCAGAGCATGGGTGGCCCCTCCTTGCTTGGCCAGCCTCTGAGAGGAGCAGCAGAGCAGCCTGATGCTCCCCGGGGGATGCATCAGAAGCAGGTCTGACCCCCAGCACAGCACTTCTCCCAGCAGCAGAGCTGCAGTCTGCTTCCCTTGGCCCCGCTGCCCTCCTGAGCCAGAGCTCTCCAGAAGGGACCCCCCAGGAATGACGGTGCTACCCCGCTCTGCGCTCTGGAACTGGAGCTGTGAGTTCACATCTCAGTGGGGCCTCAAGCTGCTGCTTCTCTGGTGGCTTTCCTCAGCGTGTTTGCATTTTTATACCCGTGCATGGCTGTTGGGTAGATTGCTTTATGCACTCTGGTCCTCCTTGCTTCCCTGCCCTCCGGCTCTGTTCTTTCAGCGTGACTGAACCCATCCTGCGCCTGGGACTGACAGCAGTGCCCCTTCTCCTGCCCCTTCCCCATGCCCGCCTCTGTAGTCCTTTTGGGCCCTGGCTCCCCGCATCGTCTCTCCTCCCTTGTCCCTGACAGCCGGTTCTGCCTGAGGGATCCAGCGCTGGGTCACAGAAGAGCTGAGGTGGGAAGGAACCTCTGGAGACTGTCTAGTGCACTCCCATGCTCAAAGCAGGGTCCAGCAGAGGGGGCTGCTCAGGGCCTTGTGCAGTCAGGTTGAGAATGGCTGCGAGGATGGAGCCTCCAGAAGCTCTCTGGGGAACCCATTCCCATGTTTGACCACCCTCACAGGAGAAGAGTTGTCTTCTGTGCGTTTAAGTGGGATTTGCTGTATTGCAGCTTGTGCCCGCTACTGCTTGCCCTGTTGTGGGGCCCCAGTGAGAAGCAGCTGACTCTTTCTTCTTCACTCCCCTGCCCCTGCCCCCTCCACCGCCTCAGGTACTGATGCATATCGATAAGGTCCCCCTGAGCCCTCTCTTCCCTCCCTTCCCTTCCCTTCCCTTCCCTTCCCTTCCCTTCCCTTCCCTTCCCTTCCCTTCCCTTCCCTTCCCTTCCCTTCCCTTCCCTTCCCTTCCCTTCCCTTCCCTTCCCTTCCCTTCCCTTCCCTTCCCTTCCCTTCCCTTCCCTTCCCTTCCCTTCCCTTCCCTTCCCTTCCCTTCCCTTCCCTTCCCTTCCCTTCCCTTCCCTTCCCTTCCCTTCCCTTCCCTTCCCTTCCCTTCCCTTCCCTTCCCTTCCCTTCCCTTCCCTTCCCTTCCCTTCCCTTCCCTTCCCTTCCCTTCCCTTCCCTTCCCTTCCCTTCCCTTCTCCAAGCTGAACAATCCCAGCTCCTGCCCAGCCTCTCCTGCTTTGACAGATGATCCAAGGCCTCAACCATTTTCGTGGCCCTTTGCTGGCCTCACGCCAGTAGGTCCATCTCCCTCGTACCGGGAAGCCCAGAATGGGACACAGCACTCCAGCACTCCAGGTGGTGTCAGCAGTGCGGAGGAGAGGCAGAGGGAAGGATCTGCTCTCTTGAGCGGCAGGCAATTCTCTTCTGACACCACCCAGCCTGCTTCTGACCACCTTTGCTGCAAGGACATGTTGCCGCCTCAGGCACTGAAGCCCTTCTGTGGCACAGCATCCTTCCTCTGAAATAAATACCCACGAGCTATCAAGGTGCTGGGGAGCCACCTGCGTTAGCAAAAAGAAACGAAGCCTGGAGTCGCTGATACCCAGAGGAACGCCAGGACTCCAGCCGAGATTCGGACTCAGAAGGGCCACTTCTCCCTGCCTGTCACTGAAGGTGCCCTCCACAACTCAGCTGAGAACCCACATCCCTTTCTTGCTGCCAGGCCTTTCATCCTCGCCACTCATCACACCCTTAGGTCTGCCTTGCCTTCCTGACACAAGCGTCACTCTCAGGAGATGCAACATCCGATGGGATGCTGAAGTTCAAAGAGGACGCAAGGAGTCACCAAATCTGCCTGGTTTTGAGGGTCCGCATTCCCTTGTGCAAGGGCACATTTGCTGACTGCTGAAAATACCTATTGCCACCCTTCCCGGCATGCTCCCTTACGGCCTCTGCCCTCCACCTCTCTGCATCCTGCCCCTGCACAGCAGCACAGCAAGCAGCTGAAGGCAGGTTCACCTGCAAGCAGCAGAAGGGCTCCAACTCCACGTCCTTCTCGAGGGCAGTGGGCTGCCTGGCGGGCTTCCAATGTATGGGAAGAGGGAGGCAGCTCAGCACAATTCCTAAGACACGTTCAAGGCCCACCGGGTACGTTGGCAGAGGAAAATGAAGACCCCTGAAGGGAGATTGTGAGTGCTTTTGGTGGAGGGCCTCACAGCTGACCCTGAGAGCCATCGGGGGGCCGGGATGACCAGGCAGCAGAGTCATGCTCTGTTCCTCTGAGGCTCACAGAGACTGAAAAGTCGCCTTTGCCTGTGGCCTTGATAGTGCCGGTCTTCCATCCTTCTGAGCCCATTTGCTTAGTTTTGGTGCTCTGGGATCCATTGAGGGAGCTCCACCCAAATCTGGCAGTGCCCCATGCTTGCAGGTACCTGATTACACGTGTCCCATGTGCTGGGAGAGGGGAGGTAGTCCCTCCCCAGCTGCCGGCAGAGAGAAGTAAGCTCAGGACAGAGGGCAATGCTTTTGCAGGCAGAGCGGGTGGCTAATGGAGGCTGGAGGAGAAAGAAACAGCACCACAAGTCTCCAGCTATGCTGCACAACGTCTTTAATGAGAAGGGAGGCAAAAGGGCAGTGAAGCAGTACAGAGAGCAAGACACACGTTCCCAGGGTTCAGTGAAGCACAGAGAATTGCTCGTTTCCCCAGCACAAGCACCAGGCAAAGTGCTTGCCTCTTCCCATTCCCCCTCTACCTTGTGGCAATCACGTCCCCACAACAGCAATTCCTAACCCTGGTACCCTGTGCCCATCAAGCGGAGATGCAGCCAAGTGGAAGAGCAGGAGCTCTTTCCCGAGGAGTTTGGAGAAAAGCAGAGCCAGAGGCAGCGTGGCAAGACCTGCCATGCAGCGAGGCGCAGCGGGCACCGTTGGCTCGCCCCAGGTGGGATGGGGGTAGCCAGCTCGTCTGCAAGCCATGGCTGTGCTTGCAGTCTCGGGTGCCCATTTCCTTCCAGGTTCCTGGGTGGTGGCGCCGAAGGGGATGATCGTCTGGCTTCAGCAGTTTAGACTGCAGCGGGGGGGAGGCAGACACAGTCCGACCACGCCCAGATCAAGGGAGCCGCCAGATGTGATGGGCACCCCCGCAGCACTGAGGGAGCTGCCAACAGCAGCTGACAGAGAGGATCCCACGGCTGTGCTCTGAGGGAAGGAGGTGAGAATGGGGCCAGGCAGGGTCACCACGACCGGGGAGGCCTGGATGGCAACCGTCGAGTCAGCGCAGCGGGCGATGCACGGCTCATTGCAGCTGCTTGCAAGTGGGGATGGGCCAGAGGTGCCGCAGGGGCGTGGCAGGCAGGGTCTGAAGCAAGACATCTCTCTGTGAGGGAGGCAAAGCTGAAACACAGAGCAGGGGAGGGAAAAGAGGGCAGAAGTTGGAGGACCCCGGATAATGCTGAGTGTGTGGCAACTGCCCCGCGCCTGGGTTTGGAGCAGAACTGATTTAGCAAGGCCAGCCCTATGCTTGGACGAGATCCCGCAAGGAGCTGCAGGCATGGTTTGGGCAAGCCCACAATGCCTTCCCCTAGCTCTTCGTCTGCCATGCCACACAGGCCTTCCCCTGTGGCTGTCCTATTGGAAACCACCAAGCTGGAAGAGCTCTGCTCCCTCTTCTCACTCAAGAGGCTGCCCTCGTCCCTGAGAGCGGGGGGAGGCTGCTGAGGCCTCCCTTCACTCCTGCTTCCAGAGCGACCTCAGGACGCACGGTTGCATGCCCCCCAAGTCACACAGCACGGGAATGCTGACCAGCTTTTCACGTGAAATGCATCAGAGTGGGCTTAAAGCAGCTCTGCAAAGACCGCTCATACCACATCTCCAAAAGAAACGTTTCTGCCTTCAAGATGGCAGGGGATGCGCTGGGCTATTTGGTTAGGGACGACCTGCTGCAGGTGGAAATTCTGGGGCACTCGCATGCCCGCAGCTGAACCCAGAGATCCCCCTTCTGCTTGAATGCACCCTCCTCTTCCCAGCTCTCCATCACCACCCCGCTGGAAAGGAGAAAGAGGTAAAGGACCTTAAACATTTCTTTTCAAGTGCCAAGCTTGCCAGCCACCTATCAAGGTTGAGTAGCCAGCATGAGAGCCGTTCAGCCCGTAGGAAGAGAGGGAGCGGAGCCAGGCTTACCTAGTTCCCCAAGGAAAGTGAGGCAAAGAGAGGAGGATGGCAGAGCCTGGCGCAGCACAGGCTTTTATGCTGTGTCCCAGAGCCCCAGGGGGCCCAAAACATTCCTTGCTCATGAAGCACCCAAACACTCGTGGCTGCTGCTGCTTGCAGAGCTCTCGCTGGTGATTAAGCCCTTGCCTCTCTCAGCTGAAATGTTTTGCTCCCACTTCATAGGAGTTGATGGTGGAACGACTCATCTGTGTCGCAGCCACCCCTGCGGACTCCTAGGGCCCGTGAAGTTGGAGGTGTCAGGCTCGCTGTCCAGAGAGGTTTTTAAGCGGATTTGCGTCATGCGGATTGCCTTTGGCTCCTCCGCCTCTGCCCGTGGTGAGCATGGCCATGAGCCGTGGTGAGGTTTGGCCATGAAGGACACCTCAAGCCAGCGCTCGAGTGCTTTCCGTGGAGGGACTCAGGCTGACCCTGAGAGACATCTCTCCCTGCAGGTTATGGCAGACGCTCCGGAGGTGGTGGGCTAAGTTCAGGGAGAACGTGAAGGCTGCGCAGTCCCGTAAGGGAGACGAGAGTCAGGTCTGCAGGGCCGAGGCAAAGCTCCACAGCAAGGAAGGATGCTAGTGAGCTGGAGGCAAGCGCCTTGGGGGCAGGAGTGAGGGCTGTGACAATGTTGCTAGTTCTGATGCTGGTCAGGCTGCACCACAGCCTCCGTCAGCTGCCTTGGAGCCTGGGAATGACGGCAGGTTCATGGTGAGCAGGACGAAGCCAGAGAGCGGGTTGGTCCCCTCCAGTGTGGAAAGGGCAAGCGGTCACTCTCTGGGATCTCCATAGCCATGTGCGTAGGGGACTTGAGTGGGCCTTCACGCTTCTTGCAGGCGGGGGTCTGGGCTCTGCTTGGGCAGTGGAGAATCTCCTGCAAACAAGCAGATCAAGGTGTAGGAGGGAGATCAAAGAGGTTCCTGCGTCCTTCCCTGAAAGTGACCCACACCCAAATGGACCTGTTTTGCGCAGCAGCTTCATTGCGGAGGCCAAAAGCCTGCATGGGCTGCTTCTTAGGAGTGGCTCGGGGCAGCGAGCTGCAAGCGTGCGGCTGTTTCTCCTGGGTGAGGGATGGCGTGGCGCATTCAAGGCATTTTCATTCCAGAGCAACGTTGGATCGGTCTCCCGGAGCAGCTGGGAGCCATCGTACTGTGGAAGAGCTGGGAAAATCCCTGAACTCCAGGGAAACGTGAGTCGCCCTGCTGTTGACTTTGGTGGAGATGGCGTCCTGGCCTCAGGTGTGCCAGGAATACCGAGCTTGTGTCCTCATTCTTCCTGAAGTGCCACTTTCTCCAGGTTTCTGACGCATCTCTGGTCCTGGGGGACCCAGACAGGGCACTGCAATGCAGGTGTTGCCCCAGCAGCAGTGAGAAGGGCAGAGCATCGATCGCTTTGCTCAGCTTGCATTGAACCGTTTGAGTTGGAAGGGACCTCTGTGAGTGGGCTAGTCCAACGCCCTGCTCGAAGCAGTGACGACTACGTCGGGTTGCTCAGGGATGTGTGTAGGCAAGCTTTTTCCTCTCCCCAAGAAGGGCAATCCAGCAACCACGCTCTTCCAGGGCTTGACCACCCCCATGATGCAAAAGATTCTTCATCTTAATCTGTGTTATATGTAGCTGGACTTTACAGTGCTACAGCTTGTGTCCTCTGCTCTTTGCCCAGTCACTGTGAGCTCCAGAAGCGCCTTCTTTTCTTTCTCCTCCCGCGGGGCAACTGCAGAGAGGAATGAGATCTCCCCTGAGCCTTCTCTTCCTAGGGCTGCCAAAAGCTAGGTCTCCCAGCCTCTCCTCATATGTCACATGCACCAGACCCCTAGTCACCCTGGTGACCCTGTCTTCCTGCCCGGGACTCACTCCACAAGGGCAATGCCTTTCCAGTACTGGAGATTCAAGACCGGGCACACTGTCGGTCTCCCAGGTGCCAAAGAGAGGGGAAGGGTCGCTGCCCTAGCCCTCGCCCTCGCCCTCGCCCTAGCTGTTGCCGTTGCCCTGCTGGCTGCAGCTTGCCAACGCAGCCCAGGATGTGGCTGTCCTCGCAGCCAGAGCATAGTGCTGGCTCAGGTTTGGCTTCTTGTCTGCCTGGCCCCACCAAGACCCTTTTAAGCAAGCTGCTTCCTAGCCAGTCGGCCTCCAGCCTGCCCTGTGTTATTTCAGCCCAGGGGAGGACGAGCCTTTGCCGTTGTTGACCTGTAGGCACTGGCTGTCAGCCCCTTTCTCCAGCCTGGTGAGTTTTCCCTGAATACCAGCCTGGGCCTCCAGTGTGCCAGCTGCATGTCCCCGGTCTGGCCTCTTGTAAGAATGTACTGAAAGTACCCTGTGGCACCGTTCAAGCTGCTCAGGACACTGTCCAGTCCGGTGTTGAATATCTCCAGTGATGGAGACTCCACAGCCTCTGTGGGCAGTGTGTTGCAGCGCTTGGCCACCCTCACCATCAGCAATTTTTTTCTTATGTGGAGATGAAATTTTCTGTGTCTCCATTTGTGCCTAATGCCCCTTGTATGCTCACTGCATGACACTGAAAAGAGTCTGGCTCCATGTTTGCTACACCCTCCCACAGGTGTTCATGCGCACGGAGAAGATCACCCCCCTCCTCGCCTTCTTCAGGCTAAACAGTGCCAGCTCTCTCAGCCTCTGCTCGTAGGACAGATGCTCCAGCCCCTTCATGCTCTTTGTGGCCCTCTGCTGGGCTTGCTCCAGAAGGTCCATGCCTGTCTTGTCCTGCGGAGCCCAGAACTGGACGCAGCACTCCGCATGTGGTCTCGCCAGGGCTGTGCAGCGGGCAATCATCAACGCCCTTGACCTGGTGGCTCTTCGTGATGCAGCGAAGGATGATGCTGGCTTTCTTGTTGCAGAGGAACCTTGCCGGCTCATGTTCAACTTGGTGTCCACCGAAGCTTCTTTGTTTGTAAGCATGAGGTCCAGCAGAGCTCCTTCTCTGCAAAGCTGTTTGCCAGGCGGTCGGCTCCCAACAGGTACTGGTGCATGGGTTATGAGCGCTGAGGGCCCTCTGACTGGCACTACACCCTTCTGGTGTATCGGCCACCCCTCCCCGTTTCGTATCATCTGCAAACCTGCTGAGGGTGCGCTGGGGTCCCATGATCTAGGCCATTAATGAAGAGGCTGGAGAGCACTGGACGCAGTATCGACCCCTGGGGGACGCCACTGGTGACTGGCCTCCAGCTGGTCTTTGTGCTGCGGATCACAGCCCTTGTGATAAACAGCATCTGCTGCTCTCCCCTCATCCACTAACTCAGCCATTGCATCGTAGAAGGCCCGTAGGAGTGCATAGTTGTGCATGTCCCGCCTGTTCAAATATTGCCTAGCCTGATCCTCCTCCACTGAGGGCAAGTGTGCCTGGGCCTGGACTTTCCCCCTGGTTTCAGGCACCTGGGATTCCTGACGTGTGGTCACCCCGGTAAAGAGCAAGGCAAAGAAGGCCGTCAGTACCTTGGCCTTTTCTTTGTCCTTTGTGACCGGGTCGCCATTGCCAGTGAGCAGAAGGCCCCTGCTTTCGCTGGTCTTTCTTTTGCCGCTGAGGTACCCGTAGAAACACCTCTTGTTCCCCTTCACGTCCCTCCTGAGATTAAGCCCCAGGTGGCCTTTGGCCTTCCTAACCCCATCCCTGCATGCTTGGAGAGTGTCTCTGCGTTCTTCCCAGCTCACATGTCCCTGCCTCCACCTGCTGTATGCTTCCTTTAGATGTCGGCGTTCCTCCAGGAGCTCCTTATGCACCCATGCGGGCCTCCTGCGGCCTTTGCTTGTTGGGATGGACCATTCTGGAGCTTGAGGAGGTGATCCTTCCTTGAAACTCAGCCATCACTCCTGGACCCCTCTTCTCTCCAGGATGGTGTCCCATGGGATTCTTCCAAGCAGATCCCTGAAGAGGCCAAAGTCTGCTCTTCTGAAGTCCAGGGCTGTGATTGTGGCTTTGGGCTTTCTCTCCTCCGCTCAGGAGCCTGAACTCCATCTCGTGACCACTGTGCCGAGGTTGCTCCCAGCCTTCCCGTTCCCGACCAGTTAGGTCTTCTTTGTTCGTAAGCATGAGGTCCAGCAGAGCACCTGCCCTCCTCAGCTCCTCCGTCGCCTGTGTCAGGCACTTGTCGTCAAGACCCTCCAGAAACCTCCTGGATGATCCGTCTTGGACAGGGAGCTCTCTGTGATAAAAGCTCACAGCACAGGCATTTCCACAAGGTGAACGCAGGATCTCCTCTTGACAGGGAAGGGAGTTAAACCAGAGCATGGGTGGCCCCTCCTTGCTTGGCCAGCCTCTGAGAGGAGCAGCAGAGCAGCCTGATGCTCCCCGGGGGATGCATCAGAAGCAGGTCTGACCCCCAGCACAGCACTTCTCCCAGCAGCAGAGCTGCAGTCTGCTTCCCTTGGCCCCGCTGCCCTCCTGAGCCAGAGCTCTCCAGAAGGGACCCCCCAGGAATGATGGCGCTACCCCGCTCTGCGCTCTGGAACTGGAGCTGTGAGTTCACATCTCAGTGGGGCCTCAAGCTGCTGCTTCTCTGGTGGCTTTCCTCAGCGTGTTTGCATTTTTATACCCGTGCATGGCTGTTGGGTAGATTGCTTTATGCACTCTGGTCCTCCTTGCTTCCCTGCCCTCCGGCTCTGTTCTTTCAGCGTGACTGAACCCATCCTGCGCCTGGGACTGACAGCAGTGCCCCTTCTCCTGCCCCTTCCCCATCCCCGCCTCTGTAGTCGTTCTGGGCCCTGGCTCCCCGCATCTTGGTGCTGCCACCAAGAGGGAACTTGGCAGGCTGGAGAAATGAGCAGAAAGGAACCTCATGAAGCTTGACAAAGGGAAGTGCAAGGTGCCGCACCTGGGGAAGAATAACCCCATGTACCAGTAAAGGCTTGGCTCTGAGCAGCAAGGAGGAGCTTTGCAGGGGAAGACGCAGGTGTCCGAGCAGGCAGCAGTTTGAACATGAGACAGCAATGCGCCCTCATGGCAGAGAAGGCCAACAGCATCCTGGGCTGCAACAGGAAAAGCGTAGCCACCAGGCAGAGGAGGTGATCCTTCCCCTCCACTCAACACAGGTCAGGCCACATCTGGAGTGCTGTGTCTGGCTCTGGGCTCCCCAGCATAAGAAAGACATAGACGTACAGGAGCAAGCCCAGCAAACAGCCACAAAGATGAAGAAGGGACTGCAGCATCTGTCATAGGGGGAGAGGCTGGGACACGTGGGATTGTTCAGCCTGGAGAAGACAAGGCTCAGGGGCGATCTTATCAACATACACAAGTATCTGATGGGAAGGTGTAAAGAAGTCAGAGTGCGACTCTTCTCGGTGA
This sequence comes from Dromaius novaehollandiae, assembly GCF_036370855.1. Taxonomy (NCBI): domain Eukaryota; kingdom Metazoa; phylum Chordata; class Aves; order Casuariiformes; family Dromaiidae; genus Dromaius; species Dromaius novaehollandiae. Next base: position 26,137,950 of record NC_088107.1, read on the forward strand.
TGCCCAGCGACAAGACAAGAGGCAACAGGTACACACTGAAACAGAGGAAATTCCGTCTCAACAGAAGGGAAAGCTGTTTTATTGTGAGTGTGGTTGAATGCTGGAACAGGCTACCCAGAGAAGCTGTGCTCCCACCCTTGGAGATAGTCAAAACCTCCCAGGGCACAGTCCTGGGAAACCTGCCCTGTCTGGCTCTGCTTTGAGCGGGGGGTTTGGACTAGATGATCTCCAGAGGTCCCTTCCAACCTCAACGGTTCTGTGATACCGTGCTCCTGTGACTTGCCTTTGCCCTTGTTGAACTGCAGGTGGTTCCTGTTGGCCCCCTTCTCCCACCTGTCGAGGTTCTCCTATTACCAGCGCTGCCCTCCAGTTTCTCGGCTGCATTGGCCCCGCCCCAGACTCGTCTCTCCAACAAATGTGCTACAAGCACCCTCTGTCCCACTGTCCAGGTCACCCCTTAAGACGTTAAAGCCCGTTGGCACCCCGAGTGATCCCTCAGGGACGACACTGGGAAGCAGCCACCAGCTGGCCTTTGTACCACCCAGCACAAACCTTTGAGCCTGACAGCCCAGCCCATTTGCCACACAAGTCAGCATCCAGGTCTCCTCTCCGCAACTCAGCAGACTAGCTCCAATGATACTGAGAGACCATGCCAAAGGCCTTGCTGCAGTCAGGGATAACAAGGGTAGCAACAGCGTTGCAGCAGTAAAAGCTCTCCTTCTTGCTCTCAATGTCCCTTGCCAGTCCCAACACAAGTCGAGCTTTGCCTTTCCTAAGACCATTGCAGCATGCCCAAGCACTGTGGCTTTATTCCTGCTGTTGGTCATTAAGTCTCCGGCCAAGTTTTCCCTGTTCATGAGGAGCAGGTCCAACCTTGGCCTCCTATGTCACATCTCAGGGATGTGCAAAGAAGTTTTCCTTGGCTCATTTGGCTGGTTGGAGCAGGAGGTGGATAAACAGGGTTCATGGCCCAGGCAGGGACTCTGGTCGGACCTATGGTCTGGGCTGGGGATTGAGGGACCTGCAGGTGTGCATGTACGTGTGAATCAGGAGAGGAGGGGGTGTCCACTGTGGCACTGCAGTCCTGACTAGCCCACGAGGAAGAAAGGATTGGGCCATTCGTGGTGGTGACGCCAGCGTGAGTGGGTGTTTCTGTGGGTGCTCATGAAGGCACTGCTCTCTGTCTGCATTCATACATGTGGCCAGGTCATGGGTGTGTATTCTGTGTGAGTGTGTGTGTGCGCACGTGCACACGTGCCCATTGTGAAAGCTTGCTCAGTCTTGCCCCGGGCTGGACCTACGAATGGGAGTGGCAGCCAAGAGGCTAGGAAGGAGAAATCCCCCAGGTCTTCCAGACCGCTGGATTTGTCTTCCCTGAACAAGCACCAGCCTTCACCTCCTCTCCACCTGCACAGCGGTGAAGGTCCCCGCTTGCCACCAGGAAGCTGGGGGTTTAGCTCCCTGAAGGGAAGGAAGAACCAGCTTTGTCCCCAGGACACCCACACTCCTGTGGGGGGACCTCTCTGTGTTCCTGTCTGCCTGGTGATCCACAGCCTTCTCTGCTCCTCAGGCGCACTTTGTGAGGTCTGGATGCTAAGAAAGCAAAGGAGAAGGTGAGAGAAGATGCTAAGAAAGCAAAAGAGAGGGCAGGAGCAGCACAGGCAAGGGGCTGAGGAGCAGGACAACTGCCACCAGCCCTGGAGCACCGCACAGAGGGGAATGCTGGTGGAAGTGTGCAAAGTGAGAGGCCTCAGCTGGGAGGGGACTGGGAAAAAAGGGCCTTAGCAGAGGATGGTTTCGATCCATCGACCTCTGGGTTATGGGCCCAGCACGCTTCCGCTGCACCACTCTGCTCCCCCCAGGATCTGGGTGGGGAGCTTGCAGAGCCCTCCCTGCCGCTCCTGCACACTGACAGCACCAGCGCTTGGGCTCAAAGGGGCTTCTGTTCCTCTTGCCTGGGCCTGAGCCTGGGCCTGGGCCCATGGAGGAAAAATGTCTCCCCAGGAAGCCCAAAGGCTGTGTGCCCGAGCTGAGGCCCCCTTGGTTTGCCCTTCTGACACTGTCTCCTGCGCATCACACATGGGAGGAGTCTGTGTTTGCCCCACTGAGCTGCCTCTGCAGGGGAGGACAGAAACTCCCTTGCAGTGCAGCCTTGCTTTTGCTGACCCTGACAGCCCAGCAGCTGCCCCTAACACTGCACCAGGGCCACGGAAATGACAGAAATGCCTCCTATGCATCCCTGGAGCCATACATTGGATTTCAAGCAAGATCAGCCTCTTGACTTGGGTTGTGGTCACCATCCAGACAAAACCGTGCACAGGCAGACCTCTACAGTGGCTCATTCTCGGACATCAAACTTTCTCTTTCCCCCCACTCGTCTACGTCCCTCCGGTTCCCTTCACCCCACCATTTGCCCTTCCACGTAGCTCACCCCTCCTAACGCCTCCCCTGAGTTCTTTCTCCAGCTCTCTAGAGCCGGAGGGCAGCCACGCCAGCAGACAGTGCCGTTTGTGTGTCTCCTGTTTCCACTGTCTCAAAACTTCAAGACCGGGGTCCTTGGATTCCTTGCAGTCTTTCCTCTTCAGCGCCTGCTCTTGGGCTCTCTGCTTTCTCTTCCGTCTTAAGAGACCTGATACATGGAGCTCCCTTCCCTTCCTCCCCTCCAGCCACAGAGATGCCAGAGGGAGAGTCAAATGCTGCTCCGGCATCAGCATATCCCAGATGCCACCCTGACAACCAGGCGCTGGGAGCTGCAGCCGTAGCCCTGGGGTTACGCCTCTGAAACCCTGGATGCAGGCACTTCTCCTTCGCAGCGCAGGTCCCAACCCTAGTGCTTAGAGCCCCCAGGCCTCAGAGGCAGGCAGGGAGGAAAGACTCCTCACCCTGGGGAGGCAGCTGGAACTCCAGGACTTCCCCAGCAGTGCTTCCTCCGCGGGGCTGGGCATCTGGTGGCGCCTCTTGTCCAGTCCACCTCACTGCACAGCAGGGACTGGGAGGTAAATGAGACACCTCCCTCAGAGTCCCAGGTGTGGTGAATGCGCTCTGAATGTGCTCATCTGTTTGTGGGTGCCCAGCTGTGGTGTGTCCCAAGGATGGAAAGGAAAACCCCAACACAGTCTGGCCCTGAAACTCGCAGCAAGCTGGATGACGTTGCACAGGGCACGTGATCACTGCTGCCAAGAGGTTTGGGGCGGGTAGCTGCGGCTGAGCGAGGAAGGCAATGGATGTGAAGTCCAGGGGAGTTTCCCCACACAGGTTGGAATCCTGCCAGCTACAGGGCACCGTCCTCTTCTGGGCTGCCTGGAGCGACGAAGCTCCAGCCCTGGACAAAGCCCCGCAGCTGCAGTCCCTCCAGCTGCACAGCATGCCCAGTGCACCCCCCATCCCTCTAGTCATCCTCAGCTTCCCCCAGCATCGCCAGGGTGTGTGGGAACCACCTTTCTCCTTTCCCAGCTGCACAGGCTCACAGCTTTCCTGACAGAGGACTGCTCACCTATGGGGAGGGGTGGATTTTCTTCAAAGGGGCATGTTTTCCCACGCGGCCTGAGCCGAGATGTGTGTGCTTCTGTGACGGGAAGGGAGGCCCCCCACGTGGAAACGTCTGCAAGTTTTTGCAGCAGCAGGAGAAGAGATGGGGGAAGGGAAAGACCCTATCCAAATGCCGCTTCCTGTTCTTTTTCCTTCTGCTACATCTTCCTCACCTTTCGGACTCCTGGGATAGTCCTGAAAGCTCAGAGAGGGTCAGATGGTGCCTGGGAGGAGCAGGAGGAGGCAGGTGTAGGTCTGCATGCGTTGGTGGTATAGTGGTGAGCATAGCTGCCTTCCAAGCAGTTGACCCGGGTTCGATTCCCGGCCAACGCACGCACGCGCCCTTTTCTCCTTCCAGGCGCCTGCTGCAGAGGCACTTCCACCTCCTGCTAGAAAAGAGTCCAGCTTTCACCAACAAGTTCATGTTCCTTGGGGGAGCCACTCCCCTTAGTGCATGCACAGGCAGGATGGGGCACCCCCCCAGAGCCCAGGAGAGACAGGCCTGGCTTCAGCAATGCCTGCCTTGGTGAAAGTGCATGCCAGGGACTGAAGCAGAAGAGCTGTTGAGGGTGGAGGTTACGCTGGCCAGGAGTCAAGCAGAGACGGGCTGCTTGGCAGGCGGCTGTGCTCATCACAGTGAAAGAAGTGCTTGCAGGCACATGCCTCTGCCCCACTTCTCCCAGCGCCCACGTCAGTCCTGCCTCCCCCTCCCTGCACACAGCCTCTGGCCGCTCCTCCACGTTTCACACCCCAAGCATCTCTGCCTGCTCCCAGGCCTGTAAGAGCGGAAATACCCCAGCGCCGCTGCTGCTTCCCACATGAACGCACCCACCCAGGCACTTCTGTAGAGACATTCTCCCGGCTGCACTGGCTGTACCGGGATCCGTGCCTGTGCTGAGCGAGCCAAGAACACTGCAGCCCACCCATGGCTTCCATATCATGGACACACAGCCCTGTCAGAGATCACCCTCAGGGCTGGTGTGAGCAGAGCAGCACAGAGGGAAGGCACGGTCCCCACAGCCCTGGGCGGAGAGGCACCAGCCTCTGCTCTGCCCCTGTCCTCCCTCCCCAGACACCCAAGGCCTTGGCTTCTCTTGGCAGAGTCTCTCCATGGGCCGTCTCCTCACCCATGGATGGGTCTCGCCCGTCTCTTTGTCTGTGGGGCTCCTCACTTTCTCTCCCAGGGCCCCCAGGTGAGGGTGCTGAAGAGAACTGCTGATATGGCACCAGGACTGCTTGGGGCAGCTACGGGCTCCCAGCTGAGACCAGTGCTGACTGCCTGCTGAGGAGGGACTCCACGCTGACGGCCTCTCTGCACTGCTGACACGTGGGCCAGAGGAGAGGGATTTCCTGCCTGGCCCAGAGCTCAACCTGCTGCTGTTGGACGTTGTACCTGGCAAGCAGAAGATTAATGCCCTGGAAGGTTAAAGATGAAGATTGAAAATAACACCTCAGAAAGTTGCTGTGAGGAGTACAGTGTGTGTGTGTGTGTGTGTGTGTGTGTGTGTGTGTGTGTGCGCGCATGTGTGTGTGCGTGCGTGTGTGTGTGTGTGCATGGGTGGGTGGGGGCGGGGGGGATGAGGGGGCTTGGCAGTGTTCCTTTACAGTGCAAGAAGGGAGAGGTGCCCACAGGCTCAATTTGCACTCCAAGCTGTGCGGGGAGGGGATGTTCACATGGAAAAACCCCAGAGCCAGGCGTGGGGCTGCCCACGGTGCCTGATCTACACTCCCAGCCCTAACACACTGCCTCTGCCCACCCAGAGCATCCAGGGGGCTGGGCCATTTCTGAGGCAGGAAAAGGTGGCCCTGAGAGGCCCCACAGGGGCAGCGCTGTGGCGCCAGTGGGGAGGACATCTGGCTGCTCCCCAAAGGCTGGTGGCCTGAGCCCACCCCAGGACACCGTGCCACGAGCAGCGGAGCTGGGGAAGTGGTGCTTCCCGACTCGCCAGGTTCTGCCCAGCTTGTGCTTCCCCAGCCACCAGCCAGGCCAGCTTTGGAGGTGGGCAGGAACAGGAGAGCAGGGGCAGAACTGGGGCCAGCAGGAAGGCCGTGGGGCAGGAAACATCAGGAACCACCCCCTCCTGTCTGCTGGGGAGAGGCAGCCAGAGACAGGCTCCAGAGGGGACAGCCTTCAGAGCAGGAGCTGCCTTGCGGATGGCAAGGCCACCGCTGGAACGGAGCTGTCCCCTGGTCTTCTGGGGTTTGCATCTGCCCAAGGAGGGACTGGCAGCCTCCCTGCCCAAAGAAAGACTGTCTCCTATGCACAGAGCCAGGCTCACCAAATGGCACAAGGACCTGTACATGGGTGCCCAAGCAGGCACATGCATGGAGAGAGAAAGAGGCGGTGGCAGTGCCTGAAGCCATTGGGTGTAGCGGGGCTTGCAGGCAAGAAATCAAAGGTGCCAAAGCGTGCTGCTGGGACCTGCAGACCCACGAGTTTCTTCTGGCGTCCTCGTTGGTTTACGACAGTGTCAGAGCCCTGAGGAGCCAAGAGCAGGTGACTGTGGGCATCTTGAACCGCCTGCCCCGCGAGTTCCTTTGGTTCTGCCATTGAAGAATTCCCTTTTGCATTCTCACAGCCGGAAGAAGTTTCCTGACCATGTGCCTTGGGCCCCTCTGCTCCCTGCTCTGAAATGCCTCCAGCTCCTGCTGTTGCCTCCAAAGAGCCCAGCGCCACAAGGGGAGAGGTCCTGCCAGCAGCCAGCTCTCTGTGCCCCACGCCATGCAGGCGCTGGACTTTGCGTTCCTCCTTCTGGAGGTCCACCCCCCTCAGACCATGACGTCCCAACTTGGATGCAAAGATGCTGTGGCCGACCATGTCCAAAACCTTGCTAAAGACAAGGGAGACAACATCACCTGTTGTCCCTCCATCCATGGATGGATATAGTGAAGAGGACTTGCTCCACGGCCTTCCAAGGGACTGACGTGAGGCTGAGTGGCCTGGGGTTCCCCCGATAGTCTTTCTTCCCCTGTTTGGAGACTGGTGCAGCACTTGTCTTTCTCCAGGCATCAGGGACTTCCCCTGCTCTCTGCTCCCCAATCTGCAGAGCCCCCAAGATGTCTCTTTCTGTCTTGAAGGTACAAGCCAGCTTTAGGGTCTCAGCTCAAATGTTGTCTTTGTGTGTGTGTGTGTGTGTGTGGACTTATTCACAGGAGAAAGAGCTGTGGTGGGAAAGTTTCCTGCTCATGCGACAATCCCACCTCACTGCCTGCCCTGGGGAAAAGAGCTTTCCTGTTAAACGGTTGCAGAGTTGAAGGGAAGTGTCCAGATGGTGCGTATGGTGACAGCCCAAGAAGGATGACTTCTCTTTCTCATTCTAGCTGGGTTGTTTCAGAAGTGTGTTAACACCCCGCTCTTCCAGTTTGATCTGTCATTAGAGGAGAGACTAACAGGGCGGGGATTCATTAGCCAGGAGAAGACCATGCTGAGGAGGAACTTATCAATGTGTATAAAAGCTAGGCAACAGTGATGAATTCAGAAGCCTGCGGCGGGAGCCTTCACAGGGCTACTGGGAAGCTCTCAGGGCAGAGATGGAGAAATTTCAGGAGTCTGGTGGCAGGAGAGAGTGAAACTCTGGGAAAGGAAAAAGAGAAGGGAGCGAGGAGAGGGGGAAGCCTTATCTTGGAGCTCAGCAGTGAAGGATTTTCTTTGGAAAGCTGCCTACTTTCCTGCAGAGTCATTGTGGGACACGCCACGTAATGTGGAGAGTCTGATCTCACACAAGATCATTTCCCCCATAGCAGGCATGAGGCTGGCACTGTGAGGGTCAGCTGAGAAATGGAGGTAGCAAGCACTAGAGAGCAGTGTGATGGCATTCAGTATTTGCTTCCTGGAAGGACCCCTACATTGGAAAAAGAGAAGGGAGCGAGGAGAGGGGGAATGAAGGGCTGAAGAGCTGCATGAGCGAGGGCACGTGATGCACAGTCCAGCTTGTGTGCTAAACGGGACAGTGTTACTAGCGAACTTAGCCTGAAAAGAGGATTTGTACCACACAGATTGCCTTCAGCTCATGCCCCTCCTCATGGTGAGCATGGCTATCAGCCATAGTGGAATTTAGCCATGACGGACACCTGAAGCTCAACAGCAAGGAAGGACCCTTTCACCGTGACTGATCCCACGAACCCATCCTGCCCCTGGGACTGACAGCAGTGCCCCTTCTCCTGCCCTTTCCCCATCCCCGCCTCTGAAGCCGTTTTGGGCGCTGGCTCCCCGCATCGTCTCTCCTCCCTTGTCCCTGACGGCCGGTTCTGCCTGAGGGATCCAGCGCTGGGTCGCAGAAGAGCTGAGGTGGGAAGGAACCTCTGGAGGCTGTCTAGTGCACTCCCATGCTCAAAGCAGGGTCCAGCAGAGGGGGCTGCTCAGGGCCTTGTGCAGTCAGGTTGAGAATGGCTGCGAGGATGGAGCCTCCAGAAGCTCTCTGGGGAACCCATTCCCATGTTTGACCACCCTCACAGGAGAAGAGTCGTCTTCTGTGCGCTTAAGTGGGATTTGCTGTATTGCAGCTTGTGCCTGCTACTGCTTGCCCTGTGGTGGGGCCCCAGTGAGAAGCAGCTGACTCTTTCTTCTTCACTCCCCTGCCCCTGCCCTCTCCACCGCCTCAGGTACTGATGCATATCAATAAGGTCCCCTGAGCCCTCTCTTCTCTTCTCTTCTCTTCTCTTCTCTTCTCTTCTCTTCTCTTCTCTTCTCTTCTCTTCTCTTCTCTTCTCTTCTCTTCTCTTCTCTTCTCTTCTCTTCTCTTCTCTTCTCTTCTCTTCTCTTCTCTTCTCTTCTCTTCTCTTCTCTTCTCTTCTCTTCTCTTCCTTTCTCCAAGCTGAACAATCCCAGCTCCTGCCCAGCCTCTCCTGCTTTGACAGATGACCCAAGGCCTCAACCACTTCCGTGGCCCTTTGCTGGCCTCACGCCAATAGGTCCATCTTCCTCGTACCGGGAAGCCCAGAATGGGACACAGCACTCCAGCACTCCAGGTGGTGTCAGCAGTGCTGAGGAGAGGCAAAGGGAAGGATCTGCTCTCTTGAGCGGCAGGCAATTCTCTTTTCCCTTTCTTGCTGCCAGGCCTTTCATCCTCGCCACTCATCACACCCTTAGGTCTGCCTTGCCTTCCTGACACAAGCGTCACTCTCAGGAGATGCAACATCCGATGGGATGCTGAAGTTCAAAGAGGACGCAAGGAGTCACCAAATCTGCCTGGTTTTGAGGGTCCGCATTCCCTTGTGCAAGGGCACATTTGCTGACTGCTGAAAATACCTATTGCCACCCTTCCCGGCACGCTCCCTTACGGCCTCTGCCCTCCACCTCTCTGCATCCTGCCCCTGCACAGCAGCACAGCAAGCAGCTGAAGGCAGGTTCACCTGCAAGCAGCAGAAGGGCTCCAACTCCACGTCCTTCTCGAGGGCAGTGGGCTGCCTGGCGGGCTTCCAATGTATGGGAAGAGGGAGGCAGCTCAGCACAATTCCTAAGACACGTTCAAGGCCCACCGGGTACGTTGGCAGAGGAAAATGAAGACCCCTGAAGGGAGATTGTGAGTGCTTTTGGTGGAGGGCCTCACAGCTGACCCTGAGAGCCATCGGGGGGCCGGGATGACCAGGCAGCAGAGTCATGCTCTGTTCCTCTGAGGCTCACAGAGACTGAAAAGTTGCCTTTGCCTGTGGCCTTGATAGTGCCGGTCTTCCATCCTTCTGAGCCCATTTGCTTAGTTTTGGTGCTCTGGGATCCATTGAGGGAGCTCCACCCAAATCTGGCAGTGCCCCATGCTTGCAGGTACCTGATTACACGTGTCCCATGTGCTGGGAGAGGGGAGGTAGTCCCTCCCCAGCTGCCGGCAGAGAGAAGTAAGCTCAGGACAGAGGGCAATGCTTTTGCAGGCAGAGCGGGTGGCTAACGGAGGCTGGAGGAGAAAGAAACAGCACCACAAGTCTCCAGCTATGCTGCACAACGTCTTTAATGAGAAGGGAGGCAAAAGGGCAGTGAAGCAGTACAGAGAGCAAGACACACGTTCCCAGGGTTCAGTGAAGCACAGAGAATTGCTCGTTTCCCCAGCACAAGCACCAGGCAAAGTGCTTGCCTCTTCCCATTCCCCCTCTACCTTGTGGCAATCACGTCCCCACAACAGCAATTCCTAACCCTGGTACCCTGTGCCCATCAAGCGGAGATGCAGCCAAGTGGAAGAGCAGGAGCTCTTTCCCGAGGAGTTTGGAGAAAAGCAGAGCCAGAGGCAGCGTGGCAAGACCTGCCATGCAGCGAGGCGCAGCGGGCACCGTTGGCTCGCCCCAGGTGGGATGGGGGTACCCAGCTCGTCTGCAAGCCATGGCCGTGCTTGCAGTCTCGGGTGCCCATTTCCTTCCAGGTTCCTGGGTGGTGGCGCCGAAGGGGATGATCGTCTGGCTTCAGCAGTTTAGACTGCAGCGGGGGGGAGGCAGACACAGTCCGACCGCGCCCAGATCAAGGGAGCCGCCAGATGTGATGGGCACCCCCGCAGCACTGAGGGAGCTGCCAACAGCAGCTGACAGAGAGGATCCCACGGCTGTGCTCTGAGGGAAGGAGGTGAGAATGGGGCCAGGCAGGGTCACCACGACCGGGGAGGCCTGGATGGCAACCGTCGAGTCAGCGCAGCGGGCGATGCACGGCTCATTGCAGCTGCTTGCAAGTGGGGTTGGGCCAGAGGTGCCGCAGGGGCGTGGCAGGCAGGGTCTGAAGCAAGACATCTCTCTGTGAGGGAGGCAAAGCTGAAACACAGAGCAGGGGAGGGAAAAGAGGGCAGAAGTTGGAGGACCCCGGATAATGCTGAGTGCGTGGCAACTGCCCCGTGCCTGGGTTTGGAGCAGAACTGATTTAGCAAGGCCAGCCCCATGCTTGGACGAGATCCCGCAAGGAGCTGCAGGCATGGTTTGGGCAAGCCCACAATGCCTTCCCCTAGCTCTTCGTCTGCCATGCCACACAGGCCTTCCCCTGTGGCTGTCCTATTGGAAACCACCAAGCTGGAAGAGCTCTGCTCCCTCTTCTCACTCAAGAGGCTGCCCTCGTCCCTGAGAGCGGGGGGAGGCTGCTGAGGCCTCCCTTCACTCCTGCTTCCAGAGCGACCTCAGGACGCACGGTTGCATGCCCCCCGAGTCACACAGCACGGGAATGCTGGCCAGCTTTTCACGTGAAATGCATCAGAGTGGGCTTAAAGCAGCTCTGCAAAGACCGCTCATACCACATCTCCAAAAGAAATGTTTCTGCCTTCAAGATGGCAGGGGATGCGCTGGGTATTTGGTTAGGGACGACCTGCTGCAGGTGGAAATTCTGGGGCACTCGCATGCCCGCAGCTGAACCCAGAGATCCCCCTTCTGCTTGAATGCACCCTCCTCTTCCCAGCTCTCCATCACCACCCTGCTGGAAAGGAGAAAGAGGTAAAGGACCTTAAACATTTCTTTTCAAGTGCCAAGCTTGCCAGCCACCTATCAAGGTTGAGTAGCCAGCATGAGAGCCGTTCAGCCCGTAGGAAGAGAGGGAGCGGAGCCAGGCTTACCTAGTTCCCCAAGGAAAGTGAGGCAAAGAGAGGAGGATGGCAGAGCCTGGCGCAGCACAGGCTTTTATGCTGTGTCCCAGAGCCCCAGGGGGCCCAAAACATTCCTTGCTCATGAAGCACCCAAACACTCGTGGCTGCTGCTGCTTGCAGAGCTCTCGCTGGTGATTAAGCCCTTGCCTCTCTCAGCTGAAATGTTTTGCTCCCACTTCATAGGAGTTGATGGTGGAACGACTCATCTGTGTCGCAGCCACCCCTGCGGACTCCTAGGGCCCGTGAAGTTGGAGGTGTCAGGCTCGCTGTCCAGAGAGGTTTTTAAGCGGATTTGCGTCATGCGGATTGCCTTTGGCTCATCCGCCTCTGCCCGTGGTGAGCATGGCCATGAGCCGTGGTGAGGTTTGGCCATGAAGGACACCTCAAGCCAGCGCTCGAGTGCTTTCCGTGGAGGGACTCAGGCTGACCCTGAGAGACATCTCTCCCTGCAGGTTATGGCAGACGCTCCGGAGGTGGTGGGCTAAGTTCAGGGAGAACGTGAAGGCTGCGCAGTCCCGTAAGGGAGACGAGAGTCAGGTCTGCAGGGCCGAGGCAAAGCTCCACAGCAAGGAAGGATGCTAGTGAGCTGGAGGCAAGCGCCTTGGGGGCAGGAGTGAGGGCTGTGACAATGTTGCTAGTTCTGATGCTGGTCAGGCTGCACCACAGCCTCCGTCAGCTGCCTTGGAGCCTGGGAACGACGGCAGGTTCATGGTGAGCAGGACGAAGCCAGAGAGCGGGTTGGTCCCCTCCAGTGTGGAAAGGGCAAGCGGTCACTCTCTGGGATCTCCATAGCCATGTGCGTAGGGGACTTGAGTGGGCCTTCACGCTTCTTGCAGGCGGGGGTCTGGGCTCTGCTTGGGCAGTGGAGAATCTCCTGCCAACAAGCAGATCAAGGTGTAGGAGGGAGATCAAAGAGGTTCCTGCGTCCTTCCCTGAAAGTGACCCACACCCAAATGGACCTGTTTTGCGCAGCAGCCTCATTGCGGAGGCCAAAAGCCTGCATGGGCTGCTTCTTAGGAGTGGCTCGGGGCAGCGAGCTGCAAGCGTGCGGCTGTTTCTCCTGGGTGAGGGATGGCGTGGCGCATTCAAGGCATTTTCATTCCAGAGCAACGTTGGATCGGTCTCCCGGAGCAGCTGGGAGCCATCGTACTGTGGAAGAGCTGGGAAAATCCCTGAACTCCAGGGAAACGTGAGTCGCCCTGCTGTTGACTTTGGTGGAGATGGCGTCCTGGCCTCAGGTGTGCCAGGAATACCGAGCTTGTGTCCTCATTCTTCCTGAAGTGCCACTTTCTCCAGGTTTCTGACGCATCTCTGGTCCTGGGGGACCCAGACAGGGCACTGCAATGCAGGTGTTGCCCCAGCAGCAGTGAGAAGGGCAGAGCATCGATCGCTTTGCTCAGCTTGCATTGAACCATTTGAGTTGGAAGGGACCTCTGTGAGTGGGCTAGTCCAACGCCCTGCTCGAAGCAGTGACGACTATGTCGGGTTGCTCAGGGATGTGTGTAGGCAAGCTTTTTCCTCTCCCCAAGAAGGGCAATCCAGCAACCACGCTCTTCCAGGGCTTGACCACCCCCATGATGCAAAAGATTCTTCATCTTAATCTGTGTTATATGTAGCTGGACTTTACAGTGCTACAGCTTGTGTCCTCTGCTCTTTGCCCAGTCACTGTGAGCTCCAGAAGCGCCTTCTTTTCTTTCTCCTCCCGCGGGGCAACTGCAGAGAGGAATGAGATCTCCCCTGAGCCTTCTCTTCCTAGGGCTGCCAAAAGCTAGGTCTCCCAGCCTCTCCTCATATGTCACATGCACCAGACCCCTAGTCACCCTGGTGTCCCTGTCTTCCTGCCCGGGACTCGCTCCACAAGGGCAATGCCTTTCCAGTACTGGAGATTCAAGACCGGGCACACTGTCGGTCTCCCAGGTGCCAAAGAGAGGGGAAGGGTCGCTGCCCTAGCCCTCGCCCTCGCCCTCGCCCTAGCTGTCGCCGTTGCCCTGCTGGCTGCAGCTTGCCAACGCAGCCCAGGATGTGGCTGTCCTCGCAGCCAGAGCATAGTGCTGGCTCAGGTTTGGCTTCTTGTCCGCCTGGCCCCACCAAGACCCTTTTAAGCAAGCTGCTTCCTAGCCAGTCGGCCTCCAGCCTGCCCTGTGTTATTTCAGCCCAGCGGAGGACGAGCCTTTGCCGTTGTTGACCTGTAGGCACTGGCTGTCAGCCCCTTTCTCCAGCCTGGTGAGTTTTCCCTGAATACCAGCCTGGGCCTCCAGTGTGCCAGCTGCATGTCCCCGGTCTGGCCTCTTGTAAGAATGTACTGAAAGTACCCTGTGGCACCGTTCAAGCTGCTCAGGACACTGTCCAGTCCGGTGTTGAATATCTCCAGTGATGGAGACTCCACAGCCTCTGTGGGCAGTGTGTTGCAGCGCTTGGCCACCCTCACCATCAGCAATTTTTTTCTTATGTGGAGATGAAATTTTCTGTGTCTCCATTTGTGCCTAATGCCCCTTGTATGCTCACTGCATGACACTGAAAAGAGTCTGGCTCCATGTTTGCTACACCCTCCCACAGGTGTTCATGCGCACGGAGAAGATCACCCCCCTCCTCGCCTTCTTCAGGCTAAACAGTGCCAGCTCTCTCAGCCTCTGCTCGTAGGACAGATGCTCCAGCCCCTTCATGCTCTTTGTGGCCCTCTGCTGGGCTTGCTCCAGAAGGTCCATGCCTGTCTTGTCCTGCGGAGCCCAGAACTGGACGCAGCACTCCGCATGTGGTCTCGCCAGGGCTGTGCAGCGGGCAATCATCAACGCCCTTGACCTGGTGGCTCTTCGTGATGCAGCGAAGGATGATGCTGGCTTTCTTGTTGCAGAGGAACCTTGCCGGCTCATGTTCAACTTGGTGTCCACCGAAGCTTCTTTGTTTGTAAGCATGAGGTCCAGCAGAGCTCCTTCTCTGCAAAGCTGTTTGCCAGGCGGTCGGCTCCCAACAGGTACTGCTGCATGGGTTATGAGCGCTGAGGGCCCTCTGACTGGCACTACACCCTTCTGGTGTATCGGCCACCCCTCCCCGTTTCGTATCATCTGCAAACCTGCTGAGGGTGCGCTGGGGTCCCATGATCTAGGCCATTAATGAAGAGGCTGGAGAGCACTGGACGCAGTATCGACCCCTGGGGGATGCCACTGGTGACTGGCCTCCAGCTGGTCTTTGTGCTGCGGATCACAGCCCTTGTGATAAACAGCATCTGCTGCTCTCCCCTCATCCACTAACTCAGCCATTGCATCGTAGAAGGCCCGTAGGAGTGCATAGTTGTGCATGTCCCGCCTGTTCAAATATTGCCTAGCCTGATCCTCCTCCACTGAGGGCAAGTGTGCCTGGGCCTGGACTTTCCCCCTGGTTTCAGGCACCTGGGATTCCTGACGTGTGGTCACCCCGGTAAAGAGCAAGGCAAAGAAGGCCGTCAGTACCTTGGCCTTTTCTTTGTCCTTTGTGACCGGGTCGCCATTGCCAGTGAGCAGAAGGCCCCTGCTTTCGCTGGTCTTTCTTTTGCCGCTGAGGTACCCGTAGAAACACCTCTTGTTCCCCTTCACGTCCCTCCTGAGATTAAGCCCCAGGTGGCCTTTGGCCTTCCTAACCCCATCCCTGCATGCTTGGAGAGTGTCTCTGCGTTCTTCCCAGCTCACATGTCCCTGCCTCCACCTGCTGTATGCTTCCTTTAGATGTCGGCGTTCCTCCAGGAGCTCCTTATGCACCCATGCGGGCCTCCTGCGGCCTTTGCTTGTTGGGATGGACCATTCTGGAGCTTGAGGAGGTGATCCTTCCTTGAAACTCAGCCATCACTCCTGGACCCCTCTTCTCTCCAGGATGGTGTCCCATGGGATTCTTCCAAGCAGATCCCTGAAGAGGCCAAAGTCTGCTCTTCTGAAGTCCAGGGCTGTGATTGTGGCTTTGGGCTTTCTCTCCTCCGCTCAGGAGCCTGAACTCCATCTCGTGACCACTGTGCCGAGGTTGCTCCCAGCCTTCCCGTTCCCGACCAGTTAGGTCTTCTTTGTTCGTAAGCATGAGGTCCAGCAGAGCACCTGCCCTCCTCAGCTCCTCCGTCGCCTGTGTCAGGCACTTGTCGTCAAGACCCTCCAGAAACCTCCTGGATGATCCGTCTTGGACAGGGAGCTCTCTGTGATAAAAGCTCACAGCACAGGCATTTCCACAAGGTGAACGCAGGATCTCCTCTTGACAGGGAAGGGAGTTAAACCAGAGCATGGGTGGCCCCTCCTTGCTTGGCCAGCCTCTGAGAGGAGCAGCAGAGCAGCCTGATGCTCCCCGGGGGATGCATCAGAAGCAGGTCTGACCCCCAGCACAGCACTTCTCCCAGCAGCAGAGCTGCAGTCTGCTTCCCTTGGCCCCGCTGCCCTCCTGAGCCAGAGCTCTCCAGAAGGGACCCCCCAGGAATGATGGCGCTACCCCGCTCTGCGCTCTGGAACTGGAGCTGTGAGTTCACATCTCAGTGGGGCCTCAAGCTGCTGCTTCTCTGGTGGCTTTCCTCAGCGTGTTTGCATTTTTATACCCGTGCATGGCTGTTGGGTAGATTGCTTTATGCACTCTGGTCCTCCTTGCTTCCCTGCCCTCCGGCTCTGTTCTTTCAGCGTGACTGAACCCATCCTGCGCCTGGGACTGACAGCAGTGCCCCTTCTCCTGCCCCTTCCCCATCCCCGCCTCTGTAGTCGTTCTGGGCCCTGGCTCCCCGCATCTTGGTGCTGCCACCAAGAGGGAACTTGGCAGGCTGGAGAAATGAGCAGAAAGGAACCTCATGAAGCTTGACAAAGGGAAGTGCAAGGTGCCGCACCTGGGGAAGAATAACCCCATGTACCAGTAAAGGCTTGGCTCTGAGCAGCAAGGAGGAGCTTTGCAGGGGAAGACGCAGGTGTCCGAGCAGGCAGCAGGTTGAACATGAGACAGCAATGCGCCCTCATGGCAGAGAAGGCCAACAGCATCCTGGGCTGCAACAGGAAAAGCGTAGCCACCAGGCAGAGGAGGTGATCCTTCCCCTCCACTCAACACAGGTCAGGCCACATCTGGAGTGCTGTGTCTGGCTCTGGGCTCCCCAGCATAAGAAAGACATAGACGTACAGGAGCAAGCCCAGCAAACAGCCACAAAGATGAAGAAGGGACTGCAGCATCTGTCATAGGGGGAGAGGCTGGGACCCGTGGGATTGTTTAGCCTGGAGAAGACAAGGCTCAGGGGCGATCTTATCAACATACACAAGTATCTGATGGGAAGGTGTAAAGAAGTCAGAGTGCGACTCTTCTCGGTGATGCCCAGCGACAAGACAAGAGGCAACAGGTACACACTGAAACAGAGGAAATTCCGTCTCAACAGAAGGGAAAGCTGTTTTATTGTGAGTGTGGTTGAATGCTGGAACAGGCTACCCAGAGAAGCTGTGCTCCCACCCTTGGAGATAGTCAAAACCTCCCAGGGCACAGTCCTGGGAAACCTGCCCTGTCTGGCTCTGCTTTGAGCGGGGGGTTTGGACTAGATGATCTCCAGAGGTCCCTTCCAACCTCAACGGTTCTGTGATACCGTGCTCCTGTGACTTGCCTTTGCCCTTGTTGAACTGCAGGTGGTTCCTGTTGGCCCCCTTCTCCCACCTGTCGAGGTTCTCCTATTACCAGCGCTGCCCTCCAGTTTCTCGGCTGCATTGGCCCCGCCCCAGACTCGTCTCTCCAACAAATGTGCTACAAGCACCCTCTGTCCCACTGTCCAGGTCACCCCTTAAGACGTTAAAGCCCGTTGGCACCCCGAGTGATCCCTCAGGGACGACACTGGGAAGCAGCCACCAGCTGGCCTTTGTACCACCCAGCACAAACCTTTGAGCCTGACAGCCCAGCCCATTTGCCACACAAGTCAGCATCCAGGTCTCCTCTCCGCAACTCAGCAGACTAGCTCCAATGATACTGAGAGACCATGCCAAAGGCCTTGCTGCAGTCAGGGATAACAAGGGTAGCAACAGCGTTGCAGCAGTAAAAGCTCTTCCTGCTGTTGGTTATTAAGTCTCCGGCCAAGTTTTCCCTGTTCATGAGGAGCAGGTCCAACCTTGGCCTCCTATGTCACATCTCAGGGATGTGCAAAGAAGTTTTCCTTGGCTCATTTGGCTGGTTGGAGCAGGAGGTGGATAAACAGGGTTCATGGCCCAGGCAGGGACTCTGGTCGGACCTATGGTCTGGGCTGGGGATTGAGGGACCTGCAGGTGTGCATGTACGTGTGAATCAGGAGAGGAGGGGGTGTCCACTGTGGCACTGCAGTCCTGACTAGCCCACGAGGAAGAAAGGATTGGGCCATTCGTGGTGGTGACGCCAGCGTGAGTGGGTGTTTCTGTGGGTGCTCATGAAGGCACTGCTCTCTGTCTGCATTCATACATGTGGCCAGGTCATGGGTGTGTATTCTGTGTGAGTGTGTGTGTGCGCGTGTGCACACGTGCCCATTGTGAAAGCTTGCTCAGTCTTGCCCCGGGCTGGACCTATGAATGGGAGTGGCAGCCAAGAGGCTAGGAAGGAGAAATCCCCCAGGTCTTCCAGACCGCTGGATTTGTCTTCCCTGAACAAGCACCAGCCTTCACCTCCTCTCCACCTGCACAGCGGTGAAGGTCCCCGCTTGCCACCAGGAAGCTGGGGGTTTAGCTCCCTGAAGGGAAGGAAGAACCAGCTTTGTCCCCAGGACACCCACACTCCTGTGGGGGGACCTCTCTGTGGTCCTGTCTGCCTGGTGATCCACAGCCTTCTCTGCTCCTCAGGCGCACTTTGTGAGGTCTGGATGCTAAGAAAGCAAAGGAGAAGGTGAGAGAAGATGCTAAGAAAGCAAAAGAGAGGGCAGGAGCAGCACAGGCAAGGGGCTGAGGAGCAGGACAACTGCCACCAGCCCTGGAGCACCGCACAGAGGGGAGTGCTGGTGGAAGTGTGCAAAGTGAGAGGCCTCAGCTGGGAGGGGACTGGGAAAAAAGGGCCTTAGCAGAGGATGGTTTTGATCCATTGACCTCTGGGTTATGGGCCCAGCACGCTTCCGCTGCGCCACTCTGCTCCCCCCAGGATCTGGGTGGGGAGCTTGCAGAGCCCTCCCTGCCGCTCCCGCACACTGACAGCACCAGCGCTTGGGCTCAAGGGGGCTTCTGTTCCTCTTGCCTGGGCCTGAGCCTGGGCCTGGGCCCATGGAGGAAAAATGTCTCCCCAGGAAGCCCAAAGGCTGTGTGCCCGAGCTGAGGCCCCCGTGGTTTGCCCTTCTGACACTGTCTCCTGCGCATCACACATGGGAGGAGTCTGTGTTTGCCCCACTGAGCTGCCTCTGCAGGGGAGGACAGAAACTCCCTTGCGGTGCAGCCTTGCTTTTGCTGACCCTGACAGCCCAGCAGCTGCCCCTAACACTGCACCAGGGCCACGGAAATGACAGAAATGCCTCCTATGCATCCCTGGAGCCATACATTGGATTTCAAGCAAGATCAGCCTCTTGACTTGGGTTGTGGTCACCATCCAGACAAAACTGTGCACAGGCAGACCTCTACAGTGGCTCATTCTCGGACATCAAACTTTCTCTTTCCCCCCACTCGTCTACGTCCCTCCGGTTCCCTTCACCCCACCATTTGCCCTTCCACGTAGCTCACCCCTCCTAACGCCTCCCCTGAGTTCTTTCTCCAGCTCTCTAGAGCCGGAGGGCAGCCATGCCAGCAGACAGTGCCGTTTGTGTGTCTCCTGTTTCCACTGTCTCAAAACTTCAAGACCGGGGTCCTTGGATTCCTTGCAGTCTTTCCTCTTCAGCTCCTACTCTTGGGCTCTCTGCTTTCTCTTCCGTCTTAAGAGACCTGATACATGGAGCTCCCTTCCCTTCCTCCCCTCCAGCCACAGAGATGCCAGAGGGAGAGTCAAATGCTGCTCCGGCATCAGCATATCCCAGATGCCACCCTGACAACCAGGCGCTGGGAGCTGCAGCCGTAGCCCTGGGGTTACGCCTCTGAAACCCTGGATGCAGGCACTTCTCCTTCGCAGCGCAGGTCCCAACCCTAGTGCTTAGAGCCCCCAGGCCTCAGAGGCAGGCAGGGAGGAAAGACTCCTCACCCTGGGGAGGCAGCTGGAACTCCAGGACTTCCCCAGCAGTGCTTCCTCCGCGGGGCTGGGCATCTGGTGGCGCCTCTTGTCCAGTCCACCTCACTGCACAGCAGGGACTGGGAGGTAAATGAGACACCTCCCTCAGAGTCCCAGGTGTGGTGAATGCGCTCTGAATGTGCTCATCTGTTTGTGGGTGCCCAGCTGTGGTGTGTCCCAAGGATGGAAAGGAAAACCCCAACACAGTCTGGCCCTGAAACTCGCAGCAAGCTGGATGACGTTGCACAGGGCACGTGATCACTGCTGCCAAGAGGTTTGGGGCGGGTAGCTGCGGCTGAGCGAGGAAGGCAATGGATGTGAAGTCCAGGGGAGTTTCCCCACACAGGTTGGAATCCTGCCAGCTACAGGGCACTGTCCTCTTCTGGGCTGCCTGGAGCGACGAAGCTCCAGCCCTGGACAAAGCCCCGCAGCTGCAGTCCCTCCAGCTGCACAGCATGCCCAGTGCACCCCCCATCCCTCTAGTCATCCTCAGCTTCCCCCAGCATCGCCAGGGTGTGTGGGAACCACCTTTCTCCTTTCCCAGCTGCACAGGCTCACAGCTTTCCTGACAGAGGACTGCTCACCTATGGGGAGGGGTGGATTTTCTTCAAAGGGGCATGTTTTCCCACGCGGCCCGAGCCGAGATGTGTGTGCTTCTGTGACGGGAAGGGAGGCCCCCCACGTGGAAACGTCTGCAAGTTTTTGCAGCAGCAGGAGAAGAGATGGGGGAAGGGAAAGACCCTATCCAAATGCCGCTTCCTGTTCTTTTTCCTTCTGCTACATCTTCCTCACCTTTCGGACTCCTGGGATAGTCCTGAAAGCTCAGAGAGGGTCAGATGGTGCCTGGGAGGAGCAGGAGGAGGCAGGCATAGGTCTGCATGCGTTGGTGGTATAGTGGTGAGCATAGCTGCCTTCCAAGCAGTTGACCCGGGTTCGATTCCCGGCCAACGCACGCACGCGCCCTTTTCTTCTTCCAGGCGCCTGCTGCAGAGGCACTTCCACCTCCTGCTAGAAAAGAGTCCAGCTTTCACCAACAAGTTCATGTTCCCTGGGGGAGCCACTCCCCTTAGTGCATGCACAGGCAGGATGGGGCACCCCCCCAGAGCCCAGGAGAGACAGGCCTGGCTTCAGCAATGCCTGCCTTGGTGAAAGTGCATGCCAGGGACTGAAGCAGAAGAGCTGTTGAGGGTGGAGGTTACGCTGGCCAGGAGTCAAGCAGAGACGGGCCGCTTGGCAGGCGGCTGTGCTCATCACAGTGAAAGAAGTGCTTGCAGGCACATGCCTCTGCCCCACTTCTCCCAGCGCCCACATCAGTCCTGCCTCCCCCTCCCTGCACACAGCCTCTGGCCGCTCCTCCACGTTTCACACCCCAAGCATCTCTGCCTGCTCCCAGGCCTGTAAGAGCGGAAATACCCCAGCGCCACTGCTGCTTCCCACATGAACGCACCCACCCAGGCACTTCTGTAGAGACATTCTCCCGGCTGCACTGGCTGTACCGGGATCCGTGCCTGTGCTGAGCGAGCCAAGAACACTGCAGCCCACCCATGGCTTCCATATCATGGACACACAGCCCTGTCAGAGATCACCCTCAGGGCTGGTGTGAGCAGAGCAGCACAGAGGGAAGGCACGGTCCCCACAGCCCTGGGCGGAGAGGCACCAGCCTCTGCTCTGCCCCTGTCCTCCCTCCCCAGACACCCGCCTTGGCTTCTCTTGGCAGAGTCTCTCCATGGGCCGTCTCCTCACCCGTGGATGGGTCTCGCCCGTCTCTTTGTCTGTGGGGCTCCACACTTTCTCTCCCAGGGCCCCCAGGTGAGGGTGCTGAAGAGAACTGCTGATATGGCACCAGGACTGCTTGGGGCAGCTACGGGCTCCCAGCTGAGACCAGTGCTGACTGCCTGCTGAGGAGGGACTCCACGCTGACGGCCTCTCTGCACTGCTGACACGTGGGCCAGAGGAGAGGGATTTCCTGCCTGGCCCAGAGCTCAACCTGCTGCTGTTGGACGTTGTACCTGGCAAGCAGAAGATTAATGCCCTGGAAGGTTAAAGATGAAGATTGAAAATAACACCTCAGAAAATTGCTGTGAGGAGTACAGTGTGTGTGTGTGTGTGTGCGCGCATGTGTGTGTGCGTGCGTGTGTGTGTGTGTGCATGGGTGGGTGGGGGCGGGGGGGATGAGGGGGCTTGGCAGTGTTCCTTTACAGTGCAAGAAGGGAGAGGTGCCCACAGGCTCAATTTGCACTCCAAGCTGTGCGGGGAGGGGATGTTCACATGGAAAAACCCCAGAGCCAGGCGTGGGGCTGCCCACGGTGCCTGATCTACACTCCCAGCCCTAACACACTGCCTCTGCCCACCCAGAGCATCCAGGGGGCTGGGCCATTTCTGAGGCAGGAAAAGGTGGCCCTGAGAGGCCCCACAGGGGCAGCGCTGTGGCGCCAGTGGGGAGGACATCTGGCTGCTCCCCAAAGGCTGGTGGCCTGAGCCCACCCCAGGACGCCGTGCCACGAGCAGCGGAGCTGGGGAAGTGGTGCTTCCCGACTTGCCAGGTTCTGCCCAGCTTGTGCTTCCCCAGCCACCAGCCAGGCCAGCTTTGGAGGTGGGCAGGAACAGGAGAGCAGGGGCAGAACTGGGGCCAGCAGGAAGGCCGTGGGGCAGGAAACATCAGGAACCACCCCCTCCTGTCTGCTGGGGAGAGGCAGCCAGAGACAGGCTCCAGAGGGGACAGCCTTCAGAGCAGGAGCTGCCTTGCGGATGGCAAGGCCACCGCTGGAACGGAGCTGTCCCCTGGTCTTCTGGGGTTTGCATCTGCCCAAGGAGGGACTGGCAGCCTCCCTGCCCAAAGAAAGACTGTCTCCTATGCACAGAGCCAGGCTCACCAAATGGCACAAGGACCTGTACATGGGTGCCCAAGCAGGCACATGCATGGAGAGAGAAAGAGGCGGTGGCAGTGCCTGAAGCCATTGGGTGTAGCGGGGCTTGCAGGCAAGAAATCAAAGGCGCCAAAGCGTGCTGCTGGGACCTGCAGACCCACGAGTTTCTTCTGGCGTCCTCGTTGGTTTACGACAGTGTCAGAGCCCTGAGGAGCCAAGAGCAGGTGACTGTGGGCATCTTGAACCGCCTGCCCCGCGAGTTCCTTTGGTTCTGCCATTGAAGAATTCCCTTTTGCATTCTCACAGCCGGAAGAAGTTTCCTGACCATGTGCCTTGGGCCCCTCTGCTCCCTGCTCTGAAATGCCTCCAGCTCCTGCTGTTGCCTCCAAAGAGCCCAGCGCCACAAGGGGAGAGGTCCTGCCAGCAGCCAGCTCTCTGTGCCCCACGCACAGGAGGAGCCTGAATCCATCCCCCCCCCTCCCCGGCTCAGGCAGGCTCTAGGGAGAAGAGTGGAGGCTGGCCAAGAGGTCAGGATGGCCGAGCGGTCTAAGGCGCTGCGTTCAGGTCGCAGTCTCCGTGGGAGGCGTGGGTTCAAGTCCCACTCCTGACAGACTTCTGCCTGCCAGTCTTTTCCTTCCCCAGACTGGGAAGTGTGGAGACTTTCCTCCCAGAAATCCTTCTCCGCGCATGCTGTGCTCTCCAGTCTGCGCCGCTCAGAGAAGCCCATGGCTTGTGGTGAAGGAGCGAGGGGAGTCCCTCGGGTCGGATCAGCTCCCTGAACGGGCTCTGGGGTTGATAGGATTTGCACCTCTGCTGTCCCCAAAGAGGTCAGGGCCTCGGGGCTGGCACCCATTTCAACTCCTGCCTAGCTACTGGCTCTCATCCTCCCACCTTCTCGTAGGTACTCAACGGCTGCAATTAGATCCCCCCAAAACCTTCCCATCTGGGTCCCGCCTAAACAAGGGCAGTTCCCTCAGCTTCCGCTCACAGGGCCAGTGCCTCCCGCGCCGGTGCCAGGCCCCACCCTGGCAGGCTGCACTGCCAGCTGCTCACAAGGACCCCCAAGGGCCTGTCCAGCAGAGCAGCTCCCCACCCAGTCAGTCCCCAGTGCAGGGCAATTGGTCCATGCAGGCGCTGGACTTTGCGTTCCTCCTTCTGGAGGTCCACCCCCCTCAGACCATGACGTCCCAACTTGGATGCAAAGATGCTGTGGCCGACCATGTCCAAAACCTTGCTAAAAACAAGGGAGACAACATCGCCTGTTGTCCCTCCATCCATGGATGGATATAGTGAAGAGCACTTGCTCCACGGCCTTCCAAGGGACTGACGTGAGGCTGAGTGGCCTGGGGTTCCCCAGATAGTCTTTCTTCCCCTGTTTGGAGACTGGTGCAGCACTTGTCTTTCTCCAGGCATCAGGGACTTCCCCTGCTCTCTGCTCCCCAATCTGCAGAGCCCCCAAGATGTCTCTTTCTGTCTTGAAGGTACAAGCCAGCTTTAGGGTCTCAGCTCAAATGTTGTCTTTGTGTGTGTGTGTGTGTGTGGACTTATTCACAGGAGAAAGAGCTGTGGTGGGAAAGTTTCCTGCTCATGCGACAATCCCACCTCACTGCCTGCCCTGGGGAAAAGAGCTTTCCTGTTAAACGGTTGCAGAGTTGAAGGGAAGTGTCCAGATGGTGCGTATGGTGACAGCCCAAGAAGGATGACTTCTCTTTCTCATTCTAGCTGGGTTGTTTCAGAAGTGTGTTAACACCCCGCTCTTCTAGTTTGATCTGTCATTAGAGGAGAGACTAACAGGGCGGGGATTCATTAGCCAGGAGAAGACCATGCTGAGGAGGAACTTATCAATGTGTATAAAAGCTAGGCAACAGTGATGAATTCAGAAGCCTGCGGCGGCAGCCTTCACAGGGCTACTGGGAAGCTCTCAGGGCAGAGATGGAGAAATTTCAGGAGTCTGGTGGCAGGAGAGAGTGAAACTCTGGGAAAGGAAAAAGAGAAGGGAGCGAGGAGAGGGGGAAGCCTTATCTTGGAGCTCAGCAGTGAAGGATTTTCTTTGGAAAGCTGCCTACTTTCCTGCGGAGTCATTGTGGGACACGCCACGTAATGTGGAGAGTCTGATCTCACACAAGATCATTTCCCCCATAGCAGGCATGAGGCTGGCACTGTGAGGGTCAGCTGAGAAATGGAGGTAGCAAGCACTAGAGAGCAGTGTGATGGCATTCAGTATTTGCTTCCTGGAAGTACCCCTACATTGGAAAAAGAGAAGGGAGCGAGGAGAGGGGGAATGAAGGGCTGAAGAGCTGCATGAGCGAGGGCACGTGATGCACAGTCCAGCTTGTGTGCTAAACGGGACAGTGTTACTAGCGAACTTAGCCTGAAAAGAGGATTTGTACCACACAGATTGCCTTCAGCTCATGCCCCTCCTCATGGTGAGCATGGCTATCAGCCATAGTGGAATTTAGCCATGACGGACACCTGAAGCTCAACAGCAAGGAAGGACCCTTTCACCGTGACTGATCCCACGAACCCATCCTGCCCCTGGGACTGACAGCAGTGCCCCTTCTCCTGCCCTTTCCCCATCCCCGCCTCTGAAGCCGTTCTGGGCCCTGGCTTCCCGCATCGTCTCTCCTCCCTTGTCCCTGACGGCCGGTTCTGCCTGAGGGATCCAGCGCTGGGTCGCAGAAGAGCTGAGGTGGGAAGGAACCTCTGGAGGCTGTCTAGTGCACTCCCATGCTCAAAGCAGGGTCCAGCAGAGGGGGCTGCTCAGGGCCTTGTGCAGTCAGGTTGAGAATGGCTGCGAGGATGGAGCCTCCAGAAGCTCTCTGGGGAACCCATTCCCATGTTTGACCACCCTCACAGGAGAAGAGTCGTCTTCTGTGCGCTTAAGTGGGATTTGCTGTATTGCAGCTTGTGCCTGCTACTGCTTGCCCTGTGGTGGGGCCCCAGTGAGAAGCAGCTGACTCTTTCTTCTTCACTCCCCTGCCCCTGCCCTCTCCACCGCCTCAGGTACTGATGCATATCAATAAGGTCCCCCTGAGCCCTCTCTTCTCTTCTCTTCTCTTCTCTTCTCTTCTCTTCTCTTCTCTTCTCTTCTCTTCTCTTCTCTTCTCTTCTCTTCTCTTCTCTTCTCTTCTCTTCTCTTCTCTTCTCTTCTCTTCTCTTCAAGCTGAACAATCCCAGCTCCTGCCCAGCCTCTCCTGCTTTGACAGATGATCCAAGGCCTCAACCATTTTCGTAGCCCTTTCCTGGCCTCACGCCAGTAGGTCCATCTTCCTCGTACCGGGAAGCCCAGAATGGGACACAGCACTCCAGCACTCCAGGTGGTGTCAGCAGTGCTGAGGAGAGGCAAAGGGAAGGATCTGCTCTCTTGAGCGGCAGGCAATTCTCTTTTCCCTTTCTTGCTGCCAGGCCTTTCATCCTCGCCACTCATCACACCCTTAGGTCTGCCTTGCCTTCCTGACACAAGCGTCACTCTCAGGAGATGCAACATCCGATGGGATGCTGAAGTTCAAAGAGGACGCAAGGAGTCACCAAATCTGCCTGGTTTTGAGGGTCCGCATTCCCTTGTGCAAGGGCACATTTGCTGACTGCTGAAAATACCTATTGCCACCCTTCCCGGCACACTCCCTTACGGCCTCTGCCCTCCACCTCTCTGCATCCTGCCCCTGCACAGCAGCACAGCAAGCAGCTGAAGGCAGGTTCACCTGCAAGCAGCAGAAGGGCTCCAACTCCACGTCCTTCTTGAGGGCAGTGGGCTGCCTGGCGGGCTTCCAATGTATGGAAAGAGGGAGGCAGCTCAGCACAATTCCTAAGACACGTTCAAGGCCCACCGGGTACGTTGGCAGAGGAAAATGAAGACCCCTGAAGGGAGATTGTGAGTGCTTTTGGTGGAGGGCCTCACAGCTGACCCTGAGAGCCATCGGGGGGCCGGGATGACCAGGCAGCAGAGTCATGCTCTGTTCCTCTGAGGCTCACAGAGACTGAAAAGTCGCCTTTGCCTGTGGCCTTGATAGTGCCGGTCTTCCATCCTTCTGAGCCCATTTGCTTAGTTTTGGTGCTCTGGGATCCATTGAGGGAGCTCCACCCAAATCTGGCAGTGCCCCATGCTTGCAGGTACCTGATTACACGTGTCCCATGTGCTGGGAGAGGGGAGGTAGTCCCTCCCCAGCTGCCGGCAGAGAGAAGTAAGCTCAGGACAGAGGGCAATGCTTTTGCAGGCAGAGCGGGTGGCTAACGGAGGCTGGAGGAGAAAGAAACAGCACCACAAGTCTCCAGCTATGCTGCACAACGTCTTTAATGAGAAGGGAGGCAAAAGGGCAGTGAAGCAGTACAGAGAGCAAGACACACGTTCCCAGGGTTCAGTGAAGCACAGAGAATTGCTTGTTTCCCCAGCACAAGCACCAGGCAAAGTGCTTGCCTCTTCCCATTCCCCCTCTACCTTGTGGCAATCACGTCCCCACAACAGCAATTCCTAACCCTGGTACCCTGTGCCCATCAAGCGGAGATGCAGCCAAGTGGAAGAGCAGGAGCTCTTTCCCGAGGAGTCTGAAGAAAAGCAGAGCCAGAGGCAGCGTGGCAAGACCTGCCATGCAGCGAGGCGCAGCGGGCACCGTTGGCTCGCCCCAGGTGGGATGGGGGTACCCAGCTCGTCTGCAAGCCATGGCCGTGCTTGCAGTCTCGGGTGCCCATTTCCTTCCAGGTTCCTGGGTGGTGGCGCCGAAGGGGATGATCGTCTGGCTTCAGCAGTTTAGACTGCAGCGGGGGGGAGGCAGACACAGTCCGACCACGCCCAGATCAAGGGAGCCGCCAGATGTGATGGGCACCCCCGCAGCACTGAGGGAGCTGCCAACAGCAGCTGACAGAGAGGATCCCACGGCTGTGCTCTGAGGGAAGGAGGTGAGAATGGGGCCAGGCAGGGTCACCACGACCGGGGAGGCCTGGATGGCAACCGTCGAGTCAGCGCAGCGGGCGATGCACGGCTCATTGCAGCTGCTTGCAAGTGGGGTTGGGCCAGAGGTGCCGCAGGGGCGTGGCAGGCAGGGTCTGAAGCAAGACATCTCTCTGTGAGGGAGGCAAAGCTGAAACACAGAGCAGGGGAGGGAAAAGAGGGCAGAAGTTGGAGGACCCCGGATAATGCCGAGTGCGTGGCAACTGCCCCGCGCCTGGGTTTGGAGCAGAACTGATTTAGCAAGGCCAGCCCCATGCTTAGACGAGATCCCGCAAGGAGCTGCAGGCATGGTTTGGGCAAGCCCGCAATGCCTTCCCCTAGCTCTTCGTCTGCCATGCCACACAGGCCTTCCCCTGTGGCTGCCCTATTGGAAACCACCAAGCTGGAAGAGCTCTGCTCCCTCTTCTCACTCAAGAGGCTGCCCTCGTCCCTGAGAGCAGGGGGAGGCTGCTGAGGCCTCCCTTCACTCCTGCTTCCAGAGCGACCTCAGGACGCACGGTCACATGCCCTCCGAGTCACACAGCACGGGAATGCTGACCAGCTTTTCACGTGAAATGCATCAGAGTGGGCTTAAAGCAGCTCTGCAAAGACCGCTCATACCACATCTCCAAAAGAAATGTTTCTGCCTTCAAGATGGCAGGGGATGCGCTGTGCTATTTGGTTAGGGACGACCTGCTGCAGGTGGAAATTCTGGGGCACTCGCATGCCCGCAGCTGAACCCAGAGATCCCCCGCAGCTGAACCCAGAGATCCCCCTTCTGCTTGAATGCACCCTCCTCTTCCCAGCTCTCCATCACCACCCTGCTGGAAAGGAGAAAGAGGTAAAGGACCTTAAACATTTCTTTTCAAGTGCCAAGCTTGCCAGCCACCTATCAAGGTTGAGTAGCCAGCATGAGAGCCGTTCAGCCCGTAGGAAGAGAGGGAGCGGAGCCAGGCTTACCTAGTTCCCCAAGGAAAGTGAGGCAAAGAGAGGAGGATGGCAGAGCCTGGCGCAGCACAGGCTTTTATGCTGTGTCCCAGAGCCCCAGGGGGCCCAAAACATTCCTTGCTCATGAAGCACCCAAACACTCGTGGCTGCTGCTGCTTGCAGAGCTCTCGCTGGTGATTAAGCCCTTGCCTCTCTCAGCTGAAATGTTTTGCTCCCACTTCATAGGAGTTGATGGTGGAACGACTCATCTGTGTCGCAGCCACCCCTGCGGACTCCTAGGGCCCGTGAAGTTGGAGGTGTCAGGCTCACTGTCCAGAGAGGTTTTTAAGCGGATTTGCGTCATGCGGATTGCCTTTGGCTCATCCGCCTCTGCCCGTGGTGAGCATGGCCATGAGCCGTGGTGAGGTTTGGCCATGAAGGACACCTCAAGCCAGCGCTCGAGTGCTTTCCGTGGAGGGACTCAGGCTGACCCTGAGAGACATCTCTCCCTGCAGGTTATGGCAGACGCTCCGGAGGTGGTGGGCTAAGTTCAGGGAGAACGTGAAGGCTGCGCAGTCCCGTAAGGGAGACGAGAGTCAGGTCTGCAGGGCCGTGGCAAAGCTCCACAGCAAGGAAGGATGCTAGTGAGCTGGAGGCAAGCGCCTTGGGGGCAGGAGTGAGGGCTGTGACAATGTTGCTAGTTCTGATGCTGGTCAGGCTGCACCACAGCCTCCGTCAGCTGCCTTGGAGCCTGGGAACGACGGCAGGTTCATGGTGAGCAGGACGAAGCCAGAGAGCGGGTTGGTCCCCTCCAGTGTGGAAAGGGCAAGCGGTCACTCTCTGGGATCTCCATAGCCATGTGCGTAGGGGACTTGAGTGGGCCTTCACGCTTCTTGCAGGCGGGGGTCTGGGCTCTGCTTGGGCAGTGGAGAATCTCCTGCAAACAAGCAGATCAAGGTGTAGGAGGGAGATCAAAGAGGTTCCTGCGTCCTTCCCTGAAAGTGACCCACACCCAAATGGACCTGTTTTGCGCAGCAGCTTCATTGCGGAGGCCAAAAGCCTGCATGGGCTGCTTCTTAGGAGTGGCTCGGGGCAGCGAGCTGCAAGCGTGCGGCTGTTTCTCCTGGGTGAGGGATGGCGTGGCGCATTCAAGGCATTTTCATTCCAGAGCAACGTTGGATCGGTCTCCCGGAGCAGCTGGGAGCCATCGTACTGTGGAAGAGCTGGGAAAATCCCTGAACTCCAGGGAAACGTGAGTCGCCCTGCTGTTGACTTTGGTGGAGATGGCGTCCTGGCCTCAGGCGTGCCAGGAATACCGAGCTTGTGTCCTCATTCTTCCTGAAGTGCCACTTTCCTGAAGGGCATTTCCAAATGGTTTGCGTTATTGCTGAAGCCCCTGGTGCCTCTAGGCAATCGCATGCTCCTGCCTTCCAGCCCTTTTGTGGCTGGTCAAGGGCCCTTGTGACTCAGCACATCCCCAAAGAGGTGAGGGAGGAAGGACCCGCCTAAAGGTCCTCAGGGCCAACGTCCTGCTCCAAACAGGCCAAACTTCCCAGCTCCACCCGGCGGCTCAGGGTCTGAGCACCGACACGCACGGAGATGCCAGTGTCCCTCGCGCAGCCTGTGTCAGGGCTGCACCGTACTCACTGAGGCTTGTTTTCCCATTGCCAGAGCTGGGTTTTCCCTTCCCCGCCTCCCCTCTGGGCCTTCTCTCCTCCAGGCTGCACAAAGCCAATGCCGTCGACCTCTGCTTCTACGGCATGGGCTTCAGCCCCGCCTGACTGAGTCTGGCCCTGGGCCTGTTGCTCTCTCCAGGTTTCTGATGCGTCTCTGGTCCTGGGGGACCCAGACAGGGCACTGCAATGCAGGTGTTGCCCCAGCAGCAGTGAGAAGGGCAGAGCATCGATCGCTTTGCTCAGCTTGCATTGAACCATTTGAGTTGGAAGGGACCTCTGTGAGTGGGCTAGTCCAACGCCCCGCTCGAAGCAGTGACGACTACGTCGGGTTGCTCAGGGATGTGTGTAGGCAAGCTTTTTCCTCTCCCCAAGAAGGGCAATCCAGCAACCACGCTCTTCCAGGGCTTGACCACCCCCATGATGCAAAAGATTCTTCATCTTAATCTGTGTTATATGTAGCTGGACTTTACAGTGCTACAGCTTGTGTCCTCTGCTCCTTGCCCAGTCACTGTGAGCTCCAGAAGCGCCTTCTTTTCTTTCTCCTCCCGCGGGGCAACTGCAGAGAGGAATGAGATCTCCCCTGAGCCTTCTCTTCCTAGGGCTGCCAAAAGCTAGGTCTCCCAGCCTCTCCTCATATGTCACATGCACCAGACCCCTAGTCACCCTGGTGACCCTGTCTTCCTGCCCGGGACTCGCTCCACAAGGGCAATGCCTTTCCAGTACAGGAGATTCAAGACCGGGCACACTGTCGGTCTCCCGGGTGCCAAAGAGAGGGGAAGGGTCGCTGCCCTCGCCCTCGCCCTCGCTGTCGCCGTTGCCCTGCTGGCTGCAGCTTGCCAATGCAGCCCAGGATGTGGCTGTCTGTCCTTGCAGCCAGAGCATAGTGCTGGCTCAGGTTTGGCTTCTTGTCTGCCTGGCCCCACCAAGACCCTTTTAAGCAAGCTGCTTCCTAGCCAGTCAGCCTCCAGCCTGCCCTGTGTTATTTCAGCCCAGGGGAGGACGAGCCTTTGCCGTTGTTGACCTGTAGGCACTGGCTGTCAGCCCCTTTCTCCAGCCTGGTGAGTTTTCCCTGAATACCAGCCTGGGCCTCCAGTGTGCCAGCTGCATGTCCCCGGTCTGGCCTCTTGTAAGAATGTACTGAAAGTACCCTGTGGCACCGTTCAAGCTGCTCAGGACACTGTCCAGTCCGGTGTTGAATATCTCCAGTGATGGAGACTCCACAGCCTCTGTGGGCAGTGTGTTGCAGCGCTTGGCCACCCTCACCATCAGCAATTTTTTTCTTATGTGGAGATGAAATTTTCTGTGTCTCCATTTGTGCCTAATGCCCCTTGTATGCTCACTGCATGACACTGAAAAGAGTCTGGCTCCGTGTTTGCTACACCCTCCCACAGGTGTTCATGCGCACGGAGAAGATCACCCCCCTCTTCGCCTTCTTCAGGCTAAACAGTGCCAGCTCTCTCAGCCTCTGCTCGTAGGACAGATGCTCCAGCCCCTTCATGCTCTTTGTGGCCCTCTGCTGGGCTTGCTCCAGAAGGTCCATGCCTGTCTTGTCCTGCGGAGCCCAGAACTGGACGCAGCACTCCGCATGTGGTCTCGCCAGGGCTGTGCAGCGGGCAATCATCAACGCCCTTGACCTGGTGGCTCTTCGTGATGCAGCGAAGGATGATGCTGGCTTTCTTGTTGCAGAGGAACCTTGCCGGCTCATGTTCAACTTGGTGTCCACCCAGAGTCCCAGCTCCTTCTCTGCAAAGCTGTTTGCCAGGCGGTCGGCTCCCAACAGGTACTGCTGCATGGGTTATGAGCGCTGAGGGCCCTCTGACTGGCACTACACCCTTCTGGTGTATCGGCCACCCCTCCCCGTTTCGTATCATCTGCAAACCTGCTGAGGGTGCGCTGGGGTCCCATGATCTAGGCCATTAATGAAGAGGCTGGAGAGCACTGGACGCAGTATCGACCCCTGGGGGACGCCACTGGTGACTGGCCTCCAGCTGGTCTTTGTGCTGCGGATCACAGCCCTTGTGATAAACAGCATCTGCTGCTCTCCCCTCATCCACTAACTCAGCCATTGCATCGTAGAAGGCCCGTAGGAGTGCATAGTTGTGCATGTCCCGCCTGTTCAAATATTGCCTAGCCTGATCCTCCTCCACTGAGGGCAAGTGTGCCTGGGCCTGGACTTTCCCCCTGGTTTCAGGGACCTGGGATTCCTGATGTGCGGTCACCCCAGTAAAGAGCAAGGCAAAGAAGGCCGTCAGTACCTTGGCCTTTTCTTTGTCCTTTGTGACCGGGTCGCCATTGCCAGTGAGCAGAAGGCCCCTGCTTTCGCTGGTCTTTCTTTTGCCGCTGAGGTACCCATAGAAACACCTCTTGTTCCCCTTCACGTCCCTCCTGAGATTAAGCCCCAGGTGGCCTTTGGCCTTCCTAACCCCATCCCTGCATGCTTGGAGAGTGTCTCTGCGTTCTTCCCAGCTCACATGTCCCTGCCTCCACCTGCTGTACGCTTCCTTTAGATGTCGGAGTTCCTCCAGGAGCTCCTTATGCACCCATGCGGGCCTCCTGCGGCCTTTGCTTGTTGGGATGGACCATTCTGGAGCTTGAGGAGGTGATCCTTCCTTGAAACTCAGCCATCACTCCTGGACCCCTCTTCTCTCCAGGATGGTGTCCCATGGGATTCTTCCAAGCAGATCCCTGAAGAGGCCAAAGTCTGCTCTTCTGAAGTCCAGGGCTGTGATTGTGGCTTTGGGCTTTCTCTCCTCCGCTCAGGAGCCTGAACTCCATCTTGTGACCACTGTGCCGAGGTTGCTCCCAGCCTTCCCGTTCCCGACCAGTTAGGTCTTCTTTGTTCGTAAGCATGAGGTCCAGCAGAGCACCTGCCCTCCTCAGCTCCTCCGTCGCCTGTGTCAGGCACTTGTCGTCAAGACCCTCCAGAAACCTCCTGGATGATCCGTCTTGGACAGGGAGCTCTCTGTGATAAAAGCTCACAGCACAGGCATTTCCACAAGGTGAACGCAGGATCTCCTCTTGACAGGGAAGGGAGTTAAACCAGAGCATGGGTGGCCCCTCCTTGCTTGGCCAGCCTCTGAGAGGAGCAGCAGAGCAGCCTGATGCTCCCCGGGGGATGCATCAGAAGCAGGTCTGACCCCCAGCACAGCACTTCTCCCAGCAGCAGAGCTGCAGTCTGCTTCCCTTGGCCCCGCTGCCCTCCTGAGCCAGAGCTCTCCAGAAGGGACCCCCCAGGAATGATGGCGCTACCCCGCTCTGCGCTCTGGAACTGGAGCTGTGAGTTCACATCTCAGTGGGGCCTCAAGCTGCTGCTTCTCTGGTGGCTTTCCTCAGCGTGTTTGCATTTTTATACCCGTGCATGGCTGTTGGGTAGATTGCTTTATGCACTCTGGTCCTCCTTGCTTCCCTGCCCTCCGGCTCTGTTCTTTCAGCGTGACTGAACCCATCCTGCCCCTGGGACTGACAGCGGTGTCCTTTGTCCTGCCCTTTCCCCATGCCCGCCTCTGTAGTCGTTCTGGGCCCTGGCTCCCCGCATCTTGGTGCTGCCACCAAGAGGGAACTTGGCAGGCTGGAGAAATGAGCAGAAAGGAACCTCATGAAGCTTGACAAAGGGAAGTGCAAGGTGCCGCACCTGGGGAAGAATAACCCCATGTACCAGTAAAGGCTTGGCTCTGAGCAGCAAGGAGGAGCTTTGCAGGGGAAGACGCAGGTGTCCGAGCAGGCAGCAGGTTGAACATGAGACAGCAATGCGCCCTCATGGCAGAGAAGGCCAACAGCATCCTGGGCTGCAACAGGAAAAGCGTAGCCACCAGGCAGAGGAGGTGATCCTTCCCCTCCACTCAACACAGGTCAGGCCACATCTGGAGTGCTGTGTCTGGCTCTGGGCTCCCCAGCATAAGAAAGACATAGACGTACAGGAGCAAGCCCAGCAAACAGCCACAAAGATGAAGAAGGGACTGCAGCATCTGTCATAGGGGGAGAGGCTGGGACCCGTGGGATTGTTTAGCCTGGAGAAGACAAGGCTCAGGGGCGATCTTATCAACATACACAAGTATCTGATGGGAAGGTGTAAAGAAGTCAGAGTGCGACTCTTCTCGGTGATGCCCAGCGACAAGACAAGAGGCAACAGGTACACACTGAAACAGAGGAAATTCCGTCTCAACAGAAGGGAAAGCTGTTTTATTGTGAGTGTGGTTGAATGCTGGAACAGGCTACCCAGAGAAGCTGTGCTCCCACCCTTGGAGATAGTCAAAACCTCCCAGGGCACAGTCCTGGGAAACCTGCCCTGTCTGGCTCTGCTTTGAGCGGGGTTTGGACTAGATGATCTCCAGAGGTCCCTTCCAACCTCAACGGTTCTGTGATACCGTGCTCCTGTGACTTGCCTTTGCCCTTGTTGAACTGCAGGTGGTTCCTGTTGGCCCCCTTCTCCCACCTGTCGAGGTTCTCCTATTACCAGCGCTGCCCTCCAGTTTCTCGGCTGCATTGCCCCCGCCCCAGACTCGTCTCTCCAACAAATGTGCTACAAGCACCCTCTGTCCCACTGTCCAGGTCACCCCTTAAGACGTTAAAGCCCGTTGGCACCCCGAGTGATCCCTCAGGGACGACACTGGGAAGCAGCCACCAGCTGGCCTTTGTACCACCCAGCACAAACCTTTGAGCCTGACAGCCCAGCCCATTTGCCACACAAGTCAGCATCCAGGTCTCCTCTCCGCAACTCACCAGACTAGCTCCAATGATACTGAGAGACCATGCCAAAGGCCTTGCTGCAGTCAGGGATAACAAGGGTAGCAACAGCGTTGCAGCAGTAAAAGCTCTCCTTCTTGCTCTCGATGTCCCTTGCCAGTCCCAACACAAGTCTAGCTTTGCCTTTCCTAAGACCATCGCAGCATGCCCAAGCACTGTGGCTTTATTCCTGCTGTTGGTCATTAAGTCTCCGGCCAAGTTTTCCCTGTTCATGAGGAGCAGGTCCAACCTTGGCCTCCTATGTCACATCTCAGGGATGTGCAAAGAAGTTTTCCTTGGCTCATTTGGCTGGTTGGAGCAGGAGGTGGATAAACAGGGTTCATGGCCCAGGCAGGGACTCTGGTCGGACCTATGGTCTGGGCTGGGGATTGAGGGACCTGCAGGTGTGCATGTACGTGTGAATCAGGAGAGGAGGGGGTGTCCACTGTGGCACTGCAGTCCTGACTAGCCCACGAGGAAGAAAGGATTGGGCCATTCGTGGTGGTGACGCCAGCGTGAGTGGGTGTTTCTGTGGGTGCTCATGAAGGCACTGCTCTTTGTCTGCATTCATACATGTGGCCAGGTCATGGGTGTGTATTCTGTGTGAGTGTGTGTGTGCGCGCGTGCACACGTGCCCATTGTGAAAGCTTGCTCAGTCTTGCCCCGGGCTGGACCTACGCATGGGAGCAGCAGCCAAGAGGCTAGGAAGGAGAAATCCCCCAGGTCTTCCAGACCGCTGGATTTGTCTTCGCTGAACAAGCACCAGCCTTCACCTCCTCTCCACCTGCACAGCGGTGAAGGTCCCCGCTTGCCACCAGGAAGCTGGGGGTTTAGCTCCCTGAAGGGAAGGAAGAACCAGCTTTGTCCCCAGGACACCCACACTCCTGTGGGGGGACCTCTCTGTGTTCCTGTCTGCCTGGTGATCCACAGCCTTCTCTGCTCCTCAGGCGCACTTTGTGAGGTCTGGATGCTAAGAAAGCAAAGGAGAAGGTGAGAGAAGATGCTAAGAAAGCAAAAGAGAGGGCAGGAGCAGCACAGGCAAGGGGCTGAGGAGCAGGACAACTGCCACCAGCCCTGGAGCACCGCACAGAGGGGAGTGTTGGTGGAAGTGTGCAAAGTGAGAGGCCTCAGCTGGGAGGGGACTGGGAAAAAAGGGCCTTAGCAGAGGATGGTTTCGATCCATCGACCTCTGGGTTATGGGCCCAGCACGCTTCCACTGCGCCACTCTGCTCCCCCCAGGATCTGGGTGGGGAGCTTGCAGAGCCCTCCCTGCCGCTCCCGCACACTGACAGCACCAGCGCTTGGGCTCAAGGGGGCTTCTGTTCCTCTTGCCTGGGCCTGAGCCTGGGCCTGGGCCCATGGAGGAAAAATGTCTCCCCAGGAAGCCCAAAGGCTGTGTGCCCGAGCTGAGGCCCCCTTGGTTTGCCCTTCTGACACTGTCTCCTGCGCATCACACATGGGAGGAGTCTGTGTTTGCCCCACTGAGCTGCCTCTGCAGGGGAGGACAGAAACTCCCTTGCAGTGCAGCCTTGCTTTTGCTGACCCTGACAGCCCAGCAGCTGCCCCTAACACTGCACCAGGGCCACGGAAATGACAGAAATGCCTCCTATGCATCCCTGGAGCCATACATTGGATTTCAAGCAAGATCAGCCTCTTGACTTGGGTTGTGGTCACCATCCAGACAAAACCGTGCACAAGCAGACCTCTACAGTGGTTCATTCTCGGACATCAAACTTTCTCTTTCCCCCCACTCGTCTACGTCCCTCCGGTTCCCTTCACCCCACCATTTGCCCTTCCACGTAGCTCACCCCTCCTAACGCCTCCCCTGAGTTCTTTCTCCAGCTCTCTAGAGCCGGAGGGCAGCCACGCCAGCAGACAGTGCCGTTTGTGTGTCTCCTGTTTCCACTGTCTCAAAACTTCAAGACCGGGGTCCTTGGATTCCTTGCAGCCTTTCCTCTTCAGCTCCTACTCTTGGGCTCTCTGCTTTCTCTTCCGTCTTAAGAGACCTGATACATGGAGCTCCCTTCCCTTCCTCCCCTCCAGCCACAGAGATGCCAGAGGGAGAGTCAAATGCTGCTCCGGCATCAGCATATCCCAGATGCCACCCTGACAACCAGGCGCTGGGAGCTGCAGCCGTAGCCCTGGGGTTACGCCTCTGAAACCCTGGATGCAGGCACTTCTCCTTCGCAGCGCAGGTCCCAACCCTAGTGCTTAGAGCCCCCAGGCCTCAGAGGCAGGCAGGGAGGAAAGACTCCTCACCCTGGGGAGGCAGCTGGAACTCCGGGACTTCCCCAGCAGTGCTTCCTCTGCGGGGCTGGGCATCTGGTGGCGCCTCTTGTCCAGTCCACCTCACTGCACAGCAGGGACTGGGAGGTAAATGAGACACCTCCCTCAGAGTCCCAGGTGTGGTGAATGCACTCTGAATGTGCTCATCTGTTTGTGGGTGCCCAGCTGTGGTGTGTCCCAAGGATGGAAAGGAAAACCCCAACACAGTCTGGCCCTGAAACTCGCAGCAAGCTGGATGACGTTGCACAGGGCACGTGATCACTGCTGCCAAGAGGTTTGGGGCGGGTAGCTGCGGCTGAGCGAGGAAGGCAATGGATGTGAAGTCCAGGGGAGTTTCCCCACACAGGTTGGAATCCTGCCAGCTACAGGGCACCGTCCTCTTCTGGGCTGCCTGGAGCGACGAAGCTCCAGCCCTGGACAAAGCCCCGCAGCCGCAGTCCCTCCAGCTGCACAGCATGCCCAGTGCACCCCCCATCCCTCTAGTCATCCTCAGCTTCCCCCAGCATCGCCAGGGTGTGTGGGAACCACCTTTCTCCTTTCCCAGCTGCACAGGCTCACAGCTTTCCTGACAGAGGACTGCTCACCTATGGGGAGGGGTGGATTTTCTTCAAAGGGGCATGTTTTCCCATGCGGCCCGAGCCGAGATGTGTGTGCTTCTGTGACGGGAAGGGAGGCCCCCCACGTGGAAACGTCTGCAAGTTTTTGCAGCAGCAGGAGAAGAGACGGGGGAAGGGAACGACCCTATCCAAATGCCGCTTCCTGTTCTTTTTCCTTCTGCTACATCTTCCTCACCTTTCGGACTCCTGGCATAGTCCTGAAAGCTCAGAGAGGGTCAGATGGTGCCTGGGAGGAGCAGGAGGAGGCAGGTGTAGGTCTGCATGCGTTGGTGGTATAGTGGTGAGCATAGCTGCCTTCCAAGCAGTTGACCCGGGTTCGATTCCCGGCCAACTCACGCACGCGCCCTTTTCTCCTTCCAGGTGCCTGCTGCAGAGGCACTTCCACCTCCTGCTAGAAAAGAGTCCAGCTTTCACCAACAAGTTCATGTTCCCTGGGGGAGCCACTCCCCTTAGTGCATGCACAGGCAGGATGGGGCACCCCCCAGAGCCCAGGAGAGACAGGCCTGGCTTCAGCAATGCCTGCCTTGGTGAAAGTGCATGCCAGGGACTGAAGCAGAAGAGCTGTTGAGGGTGGAGGTTACGCTGGCCAGGAGTCAAGCAGAGACGGGCCGCTTGGCAGGCGGCTGTGCTCATCACAGTGAAAGAAGTGCTTGCAGGCACATGCCTCTGCCCCACTTCTCCCAGCGCCCACATCAGTCCTGCCTCCCCCTCCCTGCACACAGCCTCTGGCCGCTCCTCCACGTTTCACACCCCAAGCATCTCTGCCTGCTCCCAGGCCTGTAAGAGCGGAAATACCCCAGCGCCGCTGCTGCTTCCCACATGAACGCACCCACCCAGGCACTTCTGTAGAGACATTCTCCCGGCTGCACTGGCTGTACCGGGATCCGTGCCTGTGCTGAGAGAGCCAAGAACACTGCAGCCCACCCATGGCTTCCATATCATGGACACACAGCCCTGTCAGAGATCACCCTCAGGGCTGGTGTGAGCAGAGCAGCACAGAGGGAAGGCACGGTCCCCACAGCCCTGGGCGGAGAGGCACCAGCCTCTGCTCTGCCCCTGTCCTCCCTCCCCAGACACCCGCCTTGGCTTCTCTTGGCAGAGTCAGAGGGATTTCCTGCCTGGCCCAGAGCTCAACCTGCTGCTGTTGGACGTTGTACCTGGCAAGCAGAAGATTAATGCCCTGGAAGGTTAAAGATGAAGATTGAAAATAACACCTCAGAAAGTTGCTGTGAGGAGTACAGTGTGTGTGTGTGTGTGTGTGTGCGTGCGTGTGTGTGTGTGTGCATGGGTGGGTGGGGGCGGGGGGGATGAGTGGGCTTGGCAGTGTTCCTTTAGAGTGCAAGAAGGGAGAGGTGCCCACAGGCTCAATTTGCACTCCAAGCTGTGCGGGGAGGGGATGTTCACATGGAAAAACCCCAGAGCCAGGCGTGGGGCTGCCCACGGTGCCTGATCTACACTCCCAGCCCTAACACACTGCCTCTGCCCACCCAGAGCATCCAGGGGGCTGGGCCATTTCTGAGGCAGGAAAAGGTGGCCCTGAGAGGCCCCACAGGGGCAGCGCTGTGGCGCCAGTGGGGAGGACATCTGGCTGCTCCCCAAAGGCTGGTGGCCTGAGCCCACCCCAGGACGCCGTGCCACGAGCAGCGGAGCTGGGGAAGTGGTGCTTCCCGACTCGCCAGGTTCTGCCCAGCTTGTGCTTCCCCAGCCACCAGCCAGGCCAGCTTTGGAGGTGGGCAGGAACAGGAGAGCAGGGGCAGAACTGGGGCCAGCAGGAAGGCCATGGGGCAGGAAACATCAGGAACCACCCCCTCCTGTCTGCTGGGGAGAGGCAGCCAGAGACAGGCTCCAGAGGGGACAGCCTTCAGAGCAGGAGCTGCCTTGCGGATGGCAAGGCCACCGCTGGAATGGAGCTGTCCCCTGGTCTTCTGGGGTTTGCATCTGCCCAAGGAGGGACTGGCAGCCTCCCTGCCCAAAGAAAGACTGTCTCCTATGCACAGAGCCAGGCTCACCAAATGGCACAAGGACCTGTACATGGGTGCCCAAGCAGGCACATGCATGGAGAGAGAAAGAGGCGGTGGCAGTGCCTGAAGCCATTGGGTGTAGCGGGGCTTGCAGGCAAGAAATCAAAGGTGCCAAAGCGTGCTGCTGGGACCTGCAGACCCACGAGTTTCTTCTGGCGTCCTCGTTGGTTTACGACAGTGTCAGAGCCCTGAGGAGCCAAGAGCAGGTGACTGTGGGCATCTTGAACCGCCTGCCCCGCGAGTTCCTTTGGTTCTGCCATTGAAGAATTCCCTTTTGCATTCTCACAGCCGGAAGAAGTTTCCTGACCATGTGCCTTGGGCCCCTCTGCTCCCTGCTCTGAAATGCCTCCAGCTCCTGCTGTTGCCTCCAAAGAGCCCAGCGCCACAAGGGGAGAGGTCCTGCCAGCAGCCAGCTCTCTGTGCCCCACGCACAGGAGGAGCCTGAATCCATCCCCCCCCCTCCCCGGCTCAGGCAGGCTCTAGGGAGAAGAGTGGAGGCTGGCCAAGAGGTCAGGATGGCCGAGCGGTCTAAGGCGCTGCGTTCAGGTCGCAGTCTCCGTGGGAGGCGTGGGTTCAAGTCCCACTCCTGACAGACTTCTGCCTGCCAGTCTTTTCCTTCCCCAGACTGGGAAGTGTGGAGACTTTCCTCCCAGAAATCCTTCTCCGCGCATGCTGTGCTCTCCAGTCTGCGCCGCTCAGAGAAGCCCATGGCTTGTGGTGAAGGAGCGAGGGGAGTCCCTCGGGTCGGATCAGCTCCCTGAACGGGCTCTGGGGTTGATAGGATTTGCACCTCTGCTGTCCCCAAAGAGGTCAGGGCCTCGGGGCTGGCACCCATTTCAACTCCTGCCTAGCTACTGGCTCTCATCCTCCCACCTTCTCGTAGGTACTCAACGGCTGCAATTAGATCCCCCCAAAACCTTCCCATCTGGGTCCCACCTAAACAAGGGCAGTTCCCTCAGCTTCCGCTCACAGGGCCAGTGCCTCCCGCGCCGGTGCCAGGCCCCACCCTGGCAGGCTGCACTGCCAGCTGCTCACAAGGACCCCCAAGGGCCTGTCCAGCAGAGCAGCTCCCCACCCAGTCAGTCCCCAGTGCAGGGCAATTGGTCCATGCAGGCGCTGGACTTTGCGTTCCTCCTTCTGGAGGTCCACCCCCCTCAGACCATGACGTCCCAACTTGGATGCAAAGATGCTGTGGCCGACCATGTCCAAAACCTTGCTAAAGACAAGGGAGACAACATCGCCTGTTGTCCCTCCATCCATGGATGGATATAGTGAAGAGGACTTGCTCCACGGCCTTCCAAGGGACTGACGTGAGGCTGAGTGGCCTGGGGTTCCCCAGATAGTCTTTCTTCCCCTGTTTGGAGACTGGTGCAGCACTTGTCTTTCTCCAGGCATCAGGGACTTCCCCTGCTCTCTGCTCCCCAATCTGCAGAGCCCCCAAGATGTCTCTTTCTGTCTTGAAGGTACAAGCCAGCTTTAGGGTCTCAGCTCAAATGTTGTCTTTGTGTGTGTGTGTGTGTGTGTGTGTGTGGACTTATTCACAGGAGAAAGAGCTGTGGTGGGAAAGTTTCCTGCTCATGTGACAATCCCACCTCACTGCCTGCCCTGGGGGAAAAGAGCTTTCCTGTTAAACGGTTGCAGAGTGGAAGGGAAGTGTCCAGATGGTGCGTATGGTGACAGCCCAAGAAGGATGACTTCTCTTTCTCATTCTAGCTGGGTTGTTTCAGAAGTGTGTTAACACCCCGCTCTTCTAGTTTGATCTGTCATTAGAGGAGAGACTAACAGGGCGGGGATTCATTAGCCAGGAGAAGACCATGCTGAGGAGGAACTTATCAATGTGTATAAAAGCTAGGCAACAGTGATGAATTCAGAAGCCTGCGGCGGCAGCCTTCACAGGGCTACTGGGAAGCTCTCAGGGCAGAGATGGAGAAATTTCAGGAGTCTGGTGGCAGGAGAGAGTGAAACTCTGGGAAAGGAAAAAGAGAAGGGAGCGAGGAGAGGGGGAAGCCTTATCTTGGAGCTCAGCAGTGAAGGATTTTCTTTGGAAAGCTGCCTACTTTCCTGCGGAGTCATTGTGGGACACGCCACGTAATGTGGAGAGTCTGATCTCACACAAGATCATTTCCCCCATAGCAGGCATGAGGCTGGCACTGTGAGGGTCAGCTGAGAAATGGAGGTAGCAAGCACTAGAGAGCAGTGTGATGGCATTCAGTATTTGCTTCCTGGAAGTACCTCTACATTGGAAAAAGAGAAGGGAGCGAGGAGAGGGGGAATGAAGGGCTGAAGAGCTGCATGAGCGAGGGCACGTGATGCACAGTCCAGCTTGTGTGCTAAACGGGACAGTGTTACTAGCGAACTTAGCCTGAAAAGAGGATTTGTACCACACAGATTGCCTTCAGCTCATGCCCCTCCTC
Source organism: Dromaius novaehollandiae (assembly GCF_036370855.1). Classification (NCBI taxonomy): domain Eukaryota; kingdom Metazoa; phylum Chordata; class Aves; order Casuariiformes; family Dromaiidae; genus Dromaius; species Dromaius novaehollandiae. Next base: position 26,179,579 of record NC_088107.1, read on the forward strand.
ATGGTGAGCATGGCTATCAGCCATAGTGGAATTTAGCCATGACGGACACCTGAAGCTCAACAGCAAGGAAGGACCCTTTCACCGTGACTGATCCCACGAACCCATCCTGCCCCTGGGACTGACAGCAGTGCCCCTTCTCCTGCCCTTTCCCCATCCCCGCCTCTGAAGCCGTTTTGGGCGCTGGCTCCCCGCATCGTCTCTCCTCCCTTGTCCCTGACGGCCGGTTCTGCCTGAGGGATCCAGCGCTGGGTCGCAGAAGAGCTGAGGTGGGAAGGAACCTCTGGAGGCTGTCTAGTGCACTCCCATGCTCAAAGCAGGGTCCAGCAGAGGGGGCTGCTCAGGGCCTTGTGCAGTCAGGTTGAGAATGGCTGCGAGGATGGAGCCTCCAGAAGCTCTCTGGGGAACCCATTCCCATGTTTGACCACCCTCACAGGAGAAGAGTTGTCTTCTGTGCGCTTAAGTGGGATTTGCTGTATTGCAGCTTGTGCCTGCTACTGCTTGCCCTGTTGTGGGGCCCCAGTGAGAAGCAGCTGACTCTTTCTTCTTCACTCCCCTGCCCCTGCCCCCTCCACCGCCTCAGGTACTGATGCATATCAATAAGGTCCCCCTGAGCCCTCTCTTCTCTTCTCTTCTCTTCTCTTTCTCTTCTCTTCTCTTCTCTTCTCTTCTCTTCTCTTCTCTTCTCTTCTCTTCTCTTCTCTTCTCTTCTCTTCTCTTCTCTCTTCTCTTCTCTTCTCTTCTCTTCTCTTCTCTTCTCTTCTCTTCTCTTCTCTTCTCTTCTCTTCTCTCTTCTCTTCTCTTCTCTTCTCTTCTCTTCTCTTCTCTTCTCTTCTCTTCTCTTCTCTTCTCTTCTCTTCTCTTCTCTTCTCCAAGCTGAACCGTCCCAGCTCCTGCCCAGCCTCTCCTGCTTTGACAGATGATCCAAGGCCTCAACCATTTTCGTAGCCCTTTGCTGGCCTCACGCCAATAGGTCCATCTTCCTCGTACCGGGAAGCCCAGAATGGGACACAGCACTCCAGCACTCCAGGTGGTGTCAGCAGTGCTGAGGAGAGGCAAAGGGAAGGATCTGCTCTCTTGAGCGGCAGGCAATTCTCTTTTCCCTTTCTTGCTGCCAGGCCTTTCATCCTCGCCACTCATCACACCCTTAGGTCTGCCTTGCCTTCCTGACACAAGCGTCACTCTCAGGAGATGCAACATCCGATGGGATGCTGAAGTTCAAAGAGGACGCAAGGAGTCACCAAATCTGCCTGGTTTTGAGGGTCCGCATTCCCTTGTGCAAGGGCACATTTGCTGACTGCTGAAAATACCTATTGCCACCCTTCCCGGCACGCTCCCTTACGGCCTCTGCCCTCCACCTCTCTGCATCCTGCCCCTGCACAGCAGCACAGCAAGCAGCTGAAGGCAGGTTCACCTGCAAGCAGCAGAAGGGCTCCAACTCCACGTCCTTCTCGAGGGCAGTGGGCTGCCTGGCGGGCTTCCAATGTATGGAAAGAGGGAGGCAGCTCAGCACAATTCCTAAGACACGTTCAAGGCCCACCGGGTACGTTGGCAGAGGAAAATGAAGACCCCTGAAGGGAGATTGTGAGTGCTTTTGGTGGAGGGCCTCACAGCTGACCCTGAGAGCCATCGGGGGGCCGGGATGACCAGGCAGCAGAGTCATGCTCTGTTCCTCTGAGGCTCACAGAGACTGAAAAGTCGCCTTTGCCTGTGGCCTTGATAGTGCCGGTCTTCCATCCTTCTGAGCCCATTTGCTTAGTTTTGGTGCTCTGGGATCCATTGAGGGAGCTCCACCCAAATCTGGCAGTGCCCCATGCTTGCAGGTACCTGATTACACGTGTCCCATGTGCTGGGAGAGGGGAGGTAGTCCCTCCCCAGCTGCCGGCAGAGAGAAGTAAGCTCAGGACAGAGGGCAATGCTTTTGCAGGCAGAGCGGGTGGCTAACGGAGGCTGGAGGAGAAAGAAACAGCACCACAAGTCTCCAGCTATGCTGCACAACGTCTTTAATGAGAAGGGAGGCAAAAGGGCAGTGAAGCAGTACAGAGAGCAAGACACACGTTCCCAGGGTTCAGTGAAGCACAGAGAATTGCTTGTTTCCCCAGCACAAGCACCAGGCAAAGTGCTTGCCTCTTCCCATTCCCCCTCTACCTTGTGGCAATCACGTCCCCACAACAGCAATTCCTAACCCTGGTACCCTGTGCCCATCAAGCGGAGATGCAGCCAAGTGGAAGAGCAGGAGCTCTTTCCCGAGGAGTCTGAAGAAAAGCAGAGCCAGAGGCAGCGTGGCAAGACCTGCCATGCAGCGAGGCGCAGCGGGCACCGTTGGCTCGCCCCAGGTGGGATGGGGGTACCCAGCTCGTCTGCAAGCCATGGCCGTGCTTGCAGTCTCGGGTGCCCATTTCCTTCCAGGTTCCTGGGTGGTGGCGCCGAAGGGGATGATCGTCTGGCTTCAGCAGTTTAGACTGCAGCGGGGGGGAGGCAGACACAGTCCGACCGCGCCCAGATCAAGGGAGCCGCCAGATGTGATGGGCACCCCCGCAGCACTGAGGGAGCTGCCAACAGCAGCTGACAGAGAGGATCCCACGGCTGTGCTCTGAGGGAAGGAGGTGAGAATGGGGCCAGGCAGGGTCACCACGACCGGGGAGGCCTGGATGGCAACCGTCGAGTCAGCGCAGCGGGCGATGCACGGCTCATTGCAGCTGCTTGCAAGTGGGGTTGGGCCAGAGGTGCCGCAGGGGCGTGGCAGGCAGGGTCTGAAGCAAGACATCTCTCTGTGAGGGAGGCAAAGCTGAAACACAGAGCAGGGGAGGGAAAAGAGGGCAGAAGTTGGAGGACCCCGGATAATGCCGAGTGCGTGGCAACTGCCCCGCGCCTGGGTTTGGAGCAGAACTGATTTAGCAAGGCCAGCCCCATGCTTAGACGAGATCCCGCAAGGAGCTGCAGGCATGGTTTGGGCAAGCCCGCAATGCCTTCCCCTAGCTCTTCATCTGCCATGCCACACAGGCCTTCCCCTGTGGCTGCCCTATTGGAAACCACCAAGCTGGAAGAGCTCTGCTCCCTCTTCTCACTCAAGAGGCTGCCCTCGTCCCTGAGAGCAGGGGGAGGCTGCTGAGGCCTCCCTTCACTCCTGCTTCCAGAGCGACCTCAGGACGCACGGTCACATGCCCTCCGAGTCACACAGCACGGGAATGCTGACCAGCTTTTCACGTGAAATGCATCAGAGTGGGCTTAAAGCAGCTCTGCAAAGACCGCTCATACCACATCTCCAAAAGAAATGTTTCTGCCTTCAAGATGGCAGGGGATGCGCTGGGCTATTTGGTTAGGGACGACCTGCTGCAGGTGGAAATTCTGGGGCACTCGCATGCCCGCAGCTGAACCCAGAGATCCCCCGCAGCTGAACCCAGAGATCCCCCTTCTGCTTGAATGCACCCTCCTCTTCCCAGCTCTCCATCACCACCCCGCTGGAAAGGAGAAAGAGGTAAAGGACCTTAAACATTTCTTTTCAAGTGCCAAGCTTGCCAGCCACCTATCAAGGTTGAGTAGCCAGCATGAGAGCCGTTCAGCCCGTAGGAAGAGAGGGAGCGGAGCCAGGCTTACCTAGTTCCCCAAGGAAAGTGAGGCAAAGAGAGGAGGATGGCAGAGCCTGGCGCAGCACAGGCTTTTACGCTGTGTCCCAGAGCCCCAGGGGGCCCAAAACATTCCTTGCTCATGAAGCACCCAAACACTCGTGGCTGCTGCTGCTTGCAGAGCTCTCGCTGGTGATTAAGCCCTTGCCTCTCTCAGCTGAAATGTTTTGCTCCCACTTCATAGGAGTTGATGGTGGAACGACTCATCTGTGTCGCAGCCACCCCTGCGGACTCCTAGGGCCCGTGAAGTTGGAGGTGTCAGGCTCGCTGTCCAGAGAGGTTTTTAAGCGGATTTGCGTCATGCGGATTGCCTTTGGCTCATCCGCCTCTGCCCGTGGTGAGCATGGCCATGAGCCGTGGTGAGGTTTGGCCATGAAGGACACCTCAAGCCAGCGCTCGAGTGCTTTCCGTGGAGGGACTCAGGCTGACCCTGAGAGACATCTCTCCCTGCAGGTTATGGCAGACGCTCCGGAGGTGGTGGGCTAAGTTCAGGGAGAACGTGAAGGCTGCGCAGTCCCGTAAGGGAGACGAGAGTCAGGTCTGCAGGGCCGTGGCAAAGCTCCACAGCAAGGAAGGATGCTAGTGAGCTGGAGGCAAGCGCCTTGGGGGCAGGAGTGAGGGCTGTGACAATGTTGCTAGTTCTGATGCTGGTCAGGCTGCACCACAGCCTCCGTCAGCTGCCTTGGAGCCTGGGAACGACGGCAGGTTCATGGTGAGCAGGACGAAGCCAGAGAGCGGGTTGGTCCCCTCCAGTGTGGAAAGGGCAAGCGGTCACTCTCTGGGATCTCCATAGCCATGTGCGTAGGGGACTTGAGTGGGCCTTCACGCTTCTTGCAGGCGGGGGTCTGGGCTCTGCTTGGGCAGTGGAGAATCTCCTGCCAACAAGCAGATCAAGGTGTAGGAGGGAGATCAAAGAGGTTCCTGCGTCCTTCCCTGAAAGTGACCCACACCCAAATGGACCTGTTTTGCGCAGCAGCTTCATTGCGGAGGCCAAAAGCCTGCGTGGGCTGCTTTCTAGGAGTGGCTCGGGGCAGCGAGCTGCAAGCGTGCGGCTGTTTCTCCTGGGTGAGGGATGGCGTGGCGCATTCAAGGCATTTTCATTCCAGAGCAACGTTGGATCGGTCTCCCGGAGCAGCTGGGAGCCATCGTACTGTGGAAGAGCTGGGAAAATCCCTGAACTCCAGGGAAACGTGAGTCGCCCTGCTGTTGACTTTGGTGGAGATGGTGTCCTGGCCTCAGGCGTGCCAGGAATACCGAGCTTGTGTCCTCATTCTTCCTGAAGTGCCACTTTCCTGAAGGGCATTTCCAAATGGTTTGCGTTATTGCTGAAGCCCCTGGTGCCTCTAGGCAATCGCATGCTCCTGCCTTCCAGCCCTTTTGTGGCTGGTCAAGGGCCCTTGTGACTCAGCACATCCCCAAAGAGGTGAGGGAGGAAGGACCGCCCTAAAGGTCCTCAGGGCCAACGTCCTGCTCCAAACAGGCCAAACTTCCCAGCTCCACCCGGCGGCTCATGGTCTGAGCACCGACACGCACGGAGATGCCAGTGTCCCTCGCGCAGCCTGTGTCAGGGCTGCACCGTACTCGCTGAGGCTTGTTTTCCCATTGCCAGAGCTGGGTTTTCCCTTCCCCGCCTCCCCTCCGGGCCTTCTCTCCTCCAGGCTGCACAAAGCCAATGCCGTCGACCTCTGCTCCTACGGCATGGGCTTCAGCCCCGCCTGACTGAGTCTGGCCCTGGGCCTGTTGCTCTCTCCAGGTTTCTGATGCGTCTCTGGTCCTGGGGGACTCAGACAGGGCACTGCAATGCAGGTGTTGCCCCAGCAGCAGTGAGAAGCGCAGAGCATCGATCGCTTTGCTCAGCTTGCATTGAACTGTTTGAGTTGGAAGGGACCTCTGTGAGTGGGCTAGTCCAATGCCCTGCTCGAAGCAGTGACGACTACGTCGGGTTGCTCAGGGATGTGTGTAGGCAACCTTTTCCTTGTCAAGACCCTCCAGAAACCTCCTGGGTGATCCGTCTTGGACAGGGAGCTTTCTGTGATAAAAGCTCACAGCACAGGCATTTCCACAAGGTGAACGCAGGATCTCCTCTTGACAGGGAAGGGAGTTAAACCAGAGCATGGGTGGCCCCTCCTTGCTTGGCCAGCCTCTGAGAGGAGCAGCAGAGCAGCCTGATGCTCCCCGGGGGATGCATCAGAAGCAGGTCTGACCCCCAGCACAGCACTTCTCCCAGCAGCAGAGCTGCAGTCTGCTTCCCTTGGCCCCGCTGCCCTCCTGAGCCAGAGCTCTCCAGAAGGGACCCCCCAGGAATGACGGTGCTACCCCGCTCTGCGCTCTGGAACTGGAGCTGTGAGTTCACATCTCAGTGGGGCCTCAAGCTGCTGCTTCTCTGGTGGCTTTCCTCAGCGTGTTTGCATTTTTATACCCGTGCATGGCTGTTGGGTAGATTGCTTTATGCACTCTGGTCCTCCTTGCTTCCCTGCCCTCCGGCTCTGTTCTTTCAGCGTGACTGAACCCATCCTGCGCCTGGGGCTGACAGCGGTGTCCTTTGTCCTGCCCTTTCCCCATGCCCGCCTCTGTAGTCGTTCTGGGCCCTGGCTCCCCGCATCTTGGTGCTGCCACCAAGAGGGAACTTGGCAGGCTGGAGAAATGAGCAGAAAGGAACCTCATGAAGCTTGACAAAGGGAAGTGCAATGTGCCGCACCTGGGGAAGAATAACCCCATGTACCAGTAAAGGCTTGGCTCTGAGCAGCAAGGAGGAGCTTTGTAGGGGAAGACGCAGGTGTCCGAGCAGGCAGCAGGTTGAACATGAGACAGCAATGCGCCCTCATGGCAGAGAAGGCCAACAGCATCCTGGGCTGCAACAGGAAAAGCGTAGCCACCAGGCAGAGGAGGTGATCCTTCCCCTCCACTCAACACAGGTCAGGCCACATCTGGAGTGCTGTGTCTGGCTCTGGGCTCCCCAGCATAAGAAAGACATAGACGTACAGGAGCAAGCCCAGCAAACAGCCACAAAGATGAAGAAGGGACTGCAGCATCTGTCATAGGGGGAGAGGCTGGGACCCGTGGGATTGTTTAGCCTGGAGAAGACAAGGCTCAGGGGCGATCTTATCAACATACACAAGTATCTGATGGGAAGGTGTAAAGAAGTCAGAGTGCGCCTCTTCTCGGTGATGCCCAGCGACAAGACAAGAGGCAACAGGTACACACTGAAACAGAGGAAATTCCGTCTCAACAGAAGGGAAAGCTGTTTTATTGTGAGTGTGGTTGAATGCTGGAACAGGCTACCCAGAGAAGCTGTGCTCCCACCCTTGGAGATAGTCAAAACCTCCCAGGGCACAGTCCTGGGAAACCTGCCCTGTCTGGCTCTGCTTTGAGCGGGGTTTGGACTAGATGATCTCCAGAGGTCCCTTCCAACCTCAACGGTTCTGTGATACCGTGCTCCTGTGACTTGCCTTTGCCCTTGTTGAACTGCAGGCGGTTCCTGTTGGCCCCCTTCTCCCACCAGTCGAGGTTCTCCTATTACCAGCGCTGCCCTCCAGTTTCTCGGCTGCATTGCCCCAGACTCGTCTCTCCAACAAATGTGCTACAAGCACCCTCTGTCCCACTGTCCAGGTCACCCCTTAAGACGTTAAAGCCCGTTGGCACCCCGAGTGATCCCTCAGGGACGACACTGGGAAGCAGCCACCAGCTGGCCTTTGTACCACCGAGCACAAACCTTTGAGCCTGACAGCCCAGCCCATTTGCCACACAAGTCAGCATCCAGGTCTCCTCTCCGCAACTCAGCAGACTAGCTCCAATGATACTGAGAGACCATGCCAAAGGCCTTGCTGCAGTCAGGGATAACAAGGGTAGCAACAGCGTTGCAGCAGTAAAAGCTCTCCTTCTTGCTCTCGATGTCCCTTGCCAGTCCCAACACAAGTCTAGCTTTGCCTTTCCTAAGACCATTGCAGCATGCCCAAGCACTGTGGCTTTATTCCTGCTGTTGGTCATTAAGTCTCCGGCCAAGTTTTCCCTGTTCATGAGGAGCAGGTCCAACCTTGGCCTCCTATGTCACATCTCAGGGATGTGCAAAGAAGTTTTCCTTGGCTCATTTGGCTGGTTGGAGCAGGAGGTGGATAAACAGGGTTCATGGCCCAGGCAGGGACTCTGGTCGGACCTATGGTCTGGGCTGGGGATTGAGGGACCTGCAGGTGTGCATGTACGTGTGAATCAGGAGAGGAGGGGGTGTCCACTGTGGCACTGCAGTCCTGACTAGCCCACGAGGAAGAAAGGATTGGGCCATTCGTGGTGGTGACGCCAGCGTGAGTGGGTGTTTCTGTGGGTGCTCATGAAGGCACTGCTCTCTGTCTGCATTCATACATGTGGCCAGGTCATGGGTGTGTATTCTCTGTGTGTGTGTGTGTGTGTGCGCACGTGCACACGTGCCCATTGTGAAAGCTTGCTCAGCCTTGCCCCTGGCTGGACCTACGAATGGGAGTGGCAGCCAAGAGGCTAGGAAGGAGAAATCCCCCAGGTCTTCCAGACCGCTGGATTTGTCTTCCCTGAACAAGCACCAGCCTTCACCTCCTCTCCACCTGCACAGCGGTGAAGGTCCCCGCTTGCCACCAGGAAGCTGGGGGTTTAGCTCCCTGAAGGGAAGGAAGAATCAGCTTTGTCCCCAGGACACCCACACTCCTGTGGGGGGACCTCTCTGTGGTCCTGTCTGCCTGGTGATCCACAGCCTTCTCTGCTCCTCAGGCGCACTTTGTGAGGTCTGGATGCTAAGAAAGCAAAGGAGAAGGTGAGAGAAGATGCTAAGAAAGCAAAAGAGAGGGCAGGAGCAGCACAGGCAAGGGGCTGAGGAGCAGGACAACTGCCACCAGCCCTGGAGCACCGCACAGAGGGGAGTGCTGGTGGAAGTGTGCAAAGTGAGAGGCCTCAGCCGGGAGGGGACTGGGAAAAAAGGGCCTTAGCAGAGGATGGTTTTGATCCATCGACCTCTGGGTTATGGGCCCAGCACGCTTCCGCTGCGCCACTCTGCTCCCCCCAGGATCTGGGTGGGGAGCTTGCAGAGCCCTCCCTGCCGCTCCTGCACACTGACAGCACCAGCGCTTGGGCTCAAGGGGGCTTCTGTTCCTCTTGCCTGGGCCTGAGCCTGGGCCTGGGCCCATGGAGGAAAAATGTCTCCCCAGGAAGCCCAAAGGCTGTGTGCCCGAGCTGAGGCCCCCTTGGTTTGCCCTTCTGACACTGTCTCCTGCGCATCACACATGGGAGGAGTCTGTGTTTGCCCCACTGAGCTGCCTCTGCAGGGGAGGACAGAAACTCCCTTGCAGTGCAGCCTTGCTTTTGCTGACCCTGACAGCCCAGCAGCTGCCCCTAACACTGCACCAGGGCCACGGAAATGACAGAAATGCCTCCTATGCATCCCTGGAGCCATACATTGGATTTCAAGCAAGATCAGCCTCTTGACTTGGGTTGTGGTCACCATCCAGACAAAACCGTGCACAAGCAGACCTCTACAGTGGTTCATTCTCGGACATCAAACTTTCTCTTTCCCCCCACTCGTCTACGTCCCTCCGGTTCCCTTCACCCCACCATTTGCCCTTCCACGTAGCTCACCCCTCCTAACGCCTCCCCTGAGTTCTTTCTCCAGCTCTCTAGAGCCGGAGGGCAGCCACGCCAGCAGACAGTGCCGTTTGTGTGTCTCCTGTTTCCACTGTCTCAAAACTTCAAGATCGGGGTCCTTGGATTCCTTGCAGCCTTTCCTCTTCAGCTCCTACTCTTGGGCTCTCTGCTTTCTCTTCCATCTTAAGAGACCTGATACATGGAGCTCCCTTCCCTTCCTCCCCTCCAGCCACAGAGATGCCAGAGGGAGAGTCAAATGCTGCTCCGGCATCAGCATATCCCAGATGCCACCCTGACAACCAGGCGCTGGGAGCTGCAGCCGTAGCCCTGGGGTTACGCCTCTGAAACCCTGGATGCAGGCACTTCTCCTTCGCAGCGCAGGTCCCAACCCTAGTGCTTAGAGCCCCCAGGCCTCAGAGGCAGGCAGGGAGGAAAGACTCCTCACCCTGGGGAGGCAGCTGGAACTCCGGGACTTCCCCAGCAGTGCTTCCTCTGCGGGGCTGGGCATCTGGTGGCGCCTCTTGTCCAGTCCACCTCACTGCACAGCAGGGACTGGGAGGTAAATGAGACACCTCCCTCAGAGTCCCAGGTGTGGTGAATGCACTCTGAATGTGCTCATCTGTTTGTGGGTGCCCAGCTGTGGTGTGTCCCAAGGATGGAAAGGAAAACCCCAACACAGTCTGGCCCTGAAACTCGCAGCAAGCTGGATGACGTTGCACAGGGCACGTGATCACTGCTGCCAAGAGGTTTGGGGTGGGTGGCTGCGGCTGAGCGAGGAAGGCAATGGATGTGAAGTCCAGGGGAGTTTCCCCACACAGGTTGGAATCCTGCCAGCTACAGGGCACTGTCCTCTTCTGGGCTGCCTGGAGCGACGAAGCTCCAGCCCTGGACAAAGCCCCGCAGCCGCAGTCCCTCCAGCTGCACAGCATGCCCAGTGCACCCCCCATCCCTCTAGTCATCCTCAGCTTCCCCCAGCATCGCCAGGGTGTGTGGGAACCACCTTTCTCCTTTCCCAGCTGCACAGGCTCACAGCTTTCCTGACAGAGGACTGCTCACCTATGGGGAGGGGTGGATTTTCTTCAAAGGGGCATGTTTTCCCACGCGGCCCGAGCCGAGATGTGTGTGCTTCTGTGACGGGAAGGGAGGCCCCCCACGTGGAAACATCTGCAAGTTTTTGCAGCAGCAGGAGAAGAGATGGGGGAAGGGAAAGACCCTATCCAAATGCCGCTTCCTGTTCTTTTTCCTTCTGCTACATCTTCCTCACCTTTCGGACTCCTGGGATAGTCCTGAAAGCTCAGAGAGGGTCAGATGGTGCCTGGGAGGAGCAGGAGGAGGCAGGCGTAGGTCTGCATGCGTTGGTGGTATAGTGGTGAGCATAGCTGCCTTCCAAGCAGTTGACCCGGGTTCGATTCCCGGCCAACGCACGCACGCGCCCTTTTCTTCTTCCAGGCGCCTGCTGCAGAGGCACTTCCACCTCCTGCTAGAAAAGAGTCCAGCTTTCACCAACAAGTTCATGTTCCCTGGGGGAGCCACTCCCCTTAGTGCATGCACAGGCAGGATGGGGCACCCCCCCAGAGCCCAGGAGAGACAGGCCTGGCTTCAGCAATGCCTGCCTTGGTGAAAGTGCATGCCAGGGACTGGAGTCAAGCAGAGATGGGCTGCTTGGCAGGCGGCTGTGCTCATCACAGTGAAAGAAGTGCTTGCAGGCACATGCCTCTGCCCCACTTCTCCCAGCGCCCACGTCAGTCCTGCCTCCCCCTCCCTGCACACAGCCTCTGGCCGCTCCTCCACGTTTCACACCCCAAGCATCTCTGCCTGCTCCCAGGCCTGTAAGAGCGGAAATACCCCAGCGCCGCTGCTGCTTCCCACATGAACGCACCCACCCAGGCACTTCTGTAGAGACATTCTCCCGGCTGCACTGGCTGTACCGGGATCCGTGCCTGTGCTGAGAGAGCCAAGAACACTGCAGCCCACCCATGGCTTCCATATCATGGACACACAGCCCTGTCAGAGATCACCCTCAGGGCTGGTGTGAGCAGAGCAGCACAGAGGGAAGGCACGGTCCCCACAGCCCTGGGCGGAGAGGCACCAGCCTCTGCTCTGCCCCTGTCCTCCCTCCCCAGACACCCAAGGCCTTGGCTTCTCTTGGCAGAGTCTCTCCATGGGCCGTCTCCTCACCCGTGGATGGGTCTCGCCCGTCTCTTTGTCTGTGGGGCTCCACACTTTCTCTCCCAGGGCCCCCAGGTGAGGGTGCTGAAGAGAACTGCTGATATGGCACCAGGACTGCTTGGGGCAGCTACGGGCTCCCAGCTGAGACCAGTGCTGACTGCCTGCTGAGGAGGGACTCCACGCTGACGGCCTCTCTGCACTGCTGACACGTGGGCCAGAGGAGAGGGATTTCCTGCCTGGCCCAGAGCTCAACCTGCTGCTGTTGGACGTTGTACCTGGCAAGCAGAAGATTAATGCCCTGGAAGGTTAAAGATGAAGATTGAAAATAACACCTCAGAAAATTGCTGTGAGGAGTACAGTGTGTGTGTGTGTGTGTGTGCGCATGTGTGTGTGCGTGCGTGTGTGTGTGTGTGCATGGGTGGGTGGGGGCGGGGGGGATGAGTGGGCTTGGCAGTGTTCCTTTACAGTGCAAGAAGGGAGAGGTGCCCACAGGCTCAATTTGCACTCCAAGCTGTGCGGGGAGGGGATGTTCACATGGAAAAACCCCAGAGCCAGGCGTGGGGCTGCCCACGGTGCCTGATCTACACTCCCAGCCCTAACACACTGCCTCTGCCCACCCAGAGCATCCAGGGGGCTGGGCCATTTCTGAGGCAGGAAAAGGTGGCCCTGAGAGGCCCCACAGGGGCAGCGCTGTGGCGCCAGTGGGGAGGACATCTGGCTGCTCCCCAAAGGCTGGTGGCCTGAGCCCACCCCAGGACGCCGTGCCACGAGCAGCGGAGCTGGGGAAGTGGTGCTTCCCGACTCGCCAGGTTCTGCCCAGCTTGTGCTTCCCCAGCCACCAGCCAGGCCAGCTTTGGAGGTGGGCAGGAACAGGAGAGCAGGGGCAGAACTGGGGCCAGCAGGAAGGCTATGGGGCAGGAAACATCAGGAACCACCCCCTCCTGTCTGCTGGGGAGAGGCAGCCAGAGACAGGCTCCAGAGGGGACAGCCTTCAGAGCAGGAGCTGCCTTGCGGATGGCAAGGCCACCGCTGGAACGGAGCTGTCCCCTGGTCTTCTGGGGTTTGCATCTGCCCAAGGAGGGACTGGCAGCCTCCCTGCCCAAAGAAAGACTGTCTCCTATGCACAGAGCCAGGCTCACCAAATGGCACAAGGACCTGTACATGGGTGCCCAAGCAGGCACATGCATGGAGAGAGAAAGAGGCGGTGGCAGTGCCTGAAGCCATTGGGTGTAGCGGGGCTTGCAGGCAAGAAATCAAAGGCGCCAAAGCGTGCTGCTGGGACCTGCAGACCCACGAGTTTCTTCTGGCGTCCTCGTTGGTTTACGACAGTGTCAGAGCCCTGAGGAGCCAAGAGCAGGTGACTGTGGGCATCTTGAACCGCCTGCCCCGCGAGTTCCTTTGGTTCTGCCATTGAAGAATTCCCTTTTGCATTCTCACAGCCGGAAGAAGTTTCCTGACCATGTGCCTTGGGCCCCTCTGCTCCCTGCTCTGAAATGCCTCCAGCTCCTGCTGTTGCCTCCAAAGAGCCCAGCGCCACAAGGGGAGAGGTCCTGCCAGCAGCCAGCTCTCTGTGCCCCACGCACAGGAGGAGCCTGAATCCATCCCCTCCCCTCCCCGGCTCAGGCAGGCTCTAGGGAGAAGAGCGGAAGCTGGCCAAGAGGTCAGGATGGCCGAGCGGTCTAAGGCGCTGCGTTCAGGTCGCAGTCTCCGTGGGAGGCGTGGGTTCAAGTCCCACTCCTGACAGACTTCTGCCTGCCAGTCTTTTCCTTCCCCAGACTGGGAAGTGTGGAGACTTTCCTCCCAGAAATCCTTCTCCGCGCATGCTGTGCTCTCCAGTCTGCGCCGCTCAGAGAAGCCCATGGCTTGTGGTGAAGGAGCGAGGGGAGTCCCTCGGGTCGGATCAGCTCCCTGAACGGGCTCTGGGGTTGATAGGATTTGCACCTCTGCTGTCCCCAAAGAGGTCAGGGCCTCGGGGCTGGCACCCATTTCAACTCCTGCCTAGCTACTGGCTCTCATCCTCCCACCTTCTCGTAGGTACTCAACGGCTGCAATTAGATCCCCCCAAAACCTTCCCATCTGGGTCCCACCTAAACAAGGGCAGTTCCCTCAGCTTCCGCTCACAGGGCCAGTGCCTCCCGCGCCGGTGCCAGGCCCCACCCTGGCAGGCTGCACTGCCAGCTGCTCACAAGGACCCCCAAGGGCCTGTCCAGCAGAGCAGCTCCCCACCCAGTCAGTCCCCAGTGCAGGGCAATTGGTCCATGCAGGCGCTGGACTTTGTGTTCCTCCTTCTGGAGGTCCACCCCCCTCAGACCATGACGTCCCAACTTGGATGCAAAGATGCTGTGGCCGACCATGTCCAAAACCTTGCTAAAGACAAGGGAGACAACATCGCCTGTTGTCCCTCCATCCATGGATGGATATAGTGAAGAGGACTTGCTCCACGGCCTTCCAAGGGACTGACGTGAGGCTGAGTGGCCTGGGGTTCCCCAGATAGTCTTTCTTCCCCTGTTTGGAGACTGGTGCAGCACTTGTCTTTCTCCAGGCATCAGGGACTTCCCCTGCTCTCTGCTCCCCAATCTGCAGAGCCCCCAAGATGTCTCTTTCTGTCTTGAAGGTACAAGCCAGCTTTAGGGTCTCAGCTCAAATGTTGTCTTTGTGTGTGTGTGTGTGTGTGTGTGTGTGTGTGTGTGGACTTATTCACAGGAGAAAGAGCTGTGGTGGGAAAGTTTCCTGCTCATGTGACAATCCCACCTCACTGCCTGCCCTGGGGGAAAAGAGCTTTCCTGTTAAACGGTTGCAGAGTGGAAGGGAAGTGTCCAGATGGTGCGTATGGTGACAGCCCAAGAAGGATGACTTCTCTTTCTCATTCTAGCTGGGTTGTTTCAGAAGTGTGTTAACACCCCGCTCTTCCAGTTTGATCTGTCATTAGAGGAGAGACTAACAGGGCGGGGATTCATTAGCCAGGAGAAGACCATGCTGAGGAGGAACTTATCAATGTGTATAAAAGCTAGGCAACAGTGATGAATTCAGAAGCCTGCAGCGGGAGCCTTCACAGGGCTACTGGGAAGCTCTCAGGGCAGAGATGGAGAAATTTCAGGAGTCTGGTGGCAGGAGAGAGTGAAACTCTGGGAAAGGAAAAAGAGAAGGGAGCGAGAAGAGGGGGAATCCTTATCTTGGAGCTCAGCAGTGAAGGATTTTCTTTGGAAAGCTGCCTATTTTCCTGCGGAGACATTGTGGGACACGCCACGTAATGTGGAGAGTCTGATCTCACACAAGATCATTTCCCCCATAGCAGGCATGAGGCTGGCACTGTGAGGGTCAGCTGAGAAATGGAGGTAGCAAGCACTAGAGAGCAGTGTGATGGCATTCAGTATTTGCTTCCTGGAAGGACCCCTACATTGGAAAAAGAGAAGGGAGCGAGGAGAGGGGGAATGAAGGGCTGAAGAGCTGCATGAGCGAGGGCACGTGATGCACAGTCCAGCTTGTGTGCTAAACGGGACAGTGTTACTAGCGAACTTAGCCTGAAAAGAGGATTTGTACCACACAGATTGCCTTCAGCTCATGCCCCTCCTCATGGTGAGCATGGCTATCAGCCATAGTGGAATTTAGCCATGACGGACACCTGAAGCTCAACAGCAAGGAAGGACCCTTTCACCGTGACTGATCCCACGAACCCATCCTGCCCCTGGGACTGACAGCAGTGCCCCTTCTCCTGCCCTTTCCCCATGCCCGCCTCTGCAGCCGTTCTGGGCCCTGGCTTCCCGCATCGTCTCTCCTCCCTTGTCCCTGACAGCCGGTTCTGCCTGAGGGATCCAGCGCTGGGTCGCAGAAGAGCTGAGGTGGGAAGGAACCTCTGGAGGCTGTCTAGTGCACTCCCATGCTCAAAGCAGGGTCCAGCAGAGGGGGCTGCTCAGGGCCTTGTGCAGTCAGGTTGAGAATGGCTGCGAGGATGGAGCCTCCAGAAGCTCTCTGGGGAACCCATTCCCATGTTTGACCACCCTCACAGGAGAAGAGTCGTCTTCTGTGCGCTTAAGTGGGATTTGCTGTATTGCAGCTTGTGCCTGCTACTGCTTGCCCTGTTGTGGGGCCCCAGTGAGAAGCAGCTGACTCTTTCTTCTTCACTCCCCTGCCCCTGCCCTCTCCACCGCCTCAGGTACTGATGCATATCAATAAGGTCCCCCTGAGCCCTCTCTTCTCTTCTCTTCTCTTCTCTTTCTCTTCTCTTCTCTTCTCTTCTCTTCTCTTCTCTTCTCTTCTCTTCTCTTCTCTTCTCTTCTCTTCTCTTCTCTTCTCTTCTCTTCTCTTCTCTCTTCTCTTCTCTTCTCTTCTCTTCTCTTCTCTTCTCTTCTCTTCTCTTCTCTTCTCTTCTCTTCTCTTCTCTTCTCTTCTCTTCTCTTCTCTTCTCTTCTCTTCTCCAAGCTGAACCGTCCCAGCTCCTGCCCAGCCTCTCCTGCTTTGACAGATGATCCAAGGCCTCAACCATTTTCGTAGCCCTTTGCTGGCCTCACGCCAATAGGTCCATCTTCCTCGTACCGGGAAGCCCAGAATGGGACACAGCACTCCAGCACTCCAGGTGGTGTCAGCAGTGCTGAGGAGAGGCAAAGGGAAGGATCTGCTCTCTTGAGCGGCAGGCAATTCTCTTTTCCCTTTCTTGCTGCCAGGCCTTTCATCCTCGCCACTCATCACACCCTTAGGTCTGCCTTGCCTTCCTGACACAAGCGTCACTCTCAGGAGATGCAACATCCGATGGGATGCTGAAGTTCAAAGAGGACGCAAGGAGTCACCAAATCTGCCTGGTTTTGAGGGTCCGCATTCCCTTGTGCAAGGGCACATTTGCTGACTGCTGAAAATACCTATTGCCACCCTTCCCGGCACGCTCCCTTACGGCCTCTGCCCTCCACCTCTCTGCATCCTGCCCCTGCACAGCAGCACAGCAAGCAGCTGAAGGCAGGTTCACCTGCAAGCAGCAGAAGGGCTCCAACTCCACGTCCTTCTCGAGGGCAGTGGGCTGCCTGGCGGGCTTCCAATGTATGGAAAGAGGGAGGCAGCTCAGCACAATTCCTAAGACACGTTCAAGGCCCACCGGGTACGTTGGCAGAGGAAAATGAAGACCCCTGAAGGGAGATTGTGAGTGCTTTTGGTGGAGGGCCTCACAGCTGACCCTGAGAGCCATCGGGGGGCCGGGATGACCAGGCAGCAGAGTCATGCTCTGTTCCTCTGAGGCTCACAGAGACTGAAAAGTTGCCTTTGCCTGTGGCCTTGATAGTGCCGGTCTTCCATCCTTCTGAGCCCATTTGCTTAGTTTGGGTGCTCTGGGATCCATTGAGGGAGCTCCACCCAAATCTGGCAGTGCCCCATGCTTGCAGGTACCTGATTACACGTGTCCCATGTGCTGGGAGAGGGGAGGTAGTCCCTCCCCAGCTGCCGGCAGAGAGAAGTAAGCTCAGGACAGAGGGCAATGCTTTTGCAGGCAGAGCGGGTGGCTAACGGAGGCTGGAGGAGAAAGAAACAGCACCACAAGTCTCCAGCTATGCTGCACAACGTCTTTAATGAGAAGGGAGGCAAAAGGGCAGTGAAGCAGTACAGAGAGCAAGACACACGTTCCCAGGGTTCAGTGAAGCACAGAGAATTGCTCGTTTCCCCAGCACAAGCACCAGGCAAAGTGCTTGCCTCTTCCCATTCCCCCTCTATCTTGTGGCAATCACGTCCCCACAACAGCAATTCCTAACCCTGGTACCCTGTGCCCATCAAGCGGAGATGCAGCCAAGTGGAAGAGCAGGAGCTCTTTCCCGAGGAGTCTGGAGAAAAGCAGAGCCAGAGGCAGCGTGGCAAGACCTGCCATGCAGCGAGGCGCAGCAGGCACCGTTGGCTCGCCCCAGGTGGTATGGGGGTACCCAGCTCGTCTGCAAGCCATGGCCGTGCTTGCAGTCTCGGGTGCCCATTTCCTTCCAGGTTCCTGGGTGGTGGCGCCGAAGGGGATGATCGTCTGGCTTCAGCAGTTTAGACTGCAGCGGGGGGGAGGCAGACACAGTCCGACCGCGCCCAGATCAAGGGAGCCGCCAGATGTGATGGGCACCCCCGCAGCACTGAGGGAGCTGCCAACAGCAGCTGACAGAGAGGATCCCACGGCTGTGCTCTGAGGGAAGGAGGTGAGAATGGGGCCAGGCAGGGTCACCATGACCGGGGAGGCCTGGATGGCAACCGTCGAGTCAGCGCAGCGGGCGATGCACGGCTCATTGCAGCTGCTTGCAAGTGGGGATGGGCCAGAGGTGCCGCAGGGGCGTGGCAGGCAGGGTCTGAAGCAAGACATCTCTCTGTGAGGGAGGCAAAGCTGAAACACAGAGCAGGGGAGGGAAAAGAGGGCAGAAGTTGGAGGACCCCGGATAATGCCGAGTGCGTGGCAACTGCCCCGCGCCTGGGTTTGGAGCAGAACTGATTTAGCAAGGCCAGCCCCATGCTTGGACGAGATCCCGCAAGGAGCTGCAGGCATGGTTTGGGCAAGCCCGCAATGCCTTCCCCTAGCTCTTCGTCTGCCATGCCACACAGGCCTTCCCCTGTGGCTGCCCTATTGGAAACTACCAAGCTGGAAGAGCTCTGCTCCCTCTTCTCACTCAAGAGGCTGCCCTCGTCCCTGAGAGCAGGGGGAGGCTGCTGAGGCCTCCCTTCACTCCTGCTTCCAGAGCGACCTCAGGACGCACGGTCACATGCCCTCCGAGTCACACAGCACGGGAATGCTGACCAGCTTTTCACGTGAAATGCATCAGAGTGGGCTTACAGCAGCTCTGCAAAGACCGCTCATACCACATCTCCAAAAGAAATGTTTCTGCCTTCAAGATGGCAGGGGATGTGCTGGGCTATTTGGTTAGGGACGACCTGCTGCAGGTGGAAATTCTGGGGCACTCGCATGCCTGCAGCTGAACCCAGAGATCCCCTGCAGCTGAACCCAGAGATCCCCCTTCTGCTTGAATGCACCCTCCTCTTCCCAGCTCTCCATCACCACCCCGCTGGAAAGGAGAAAGAGGTAAAGGACCTTAAACATTTCTTTTCAAGTGCCAAGCTTGCCAGCCACCTATCAAGGTTGAGTAGCCAGCATGAGAGCCGTTCAGCCCGTAGGAAGAGAGGGAGCGGAGCCAGGCTTACCTAGTTCCCCAAGGAAAGTGAGGCAAAGAGAGGAGGATGGCAGAGCCTGGCGCAGCACAGGCTTTTACGCTGTGTCCCAGAGCCCCAGGGGGCCCAAAACATTCCTTGCTCATGAAGCACCCAAACACTCGTGGCTGCTGCTGCTTGCAGAGCTCTCGCTGGTGATTAAGCCCTTGCCTCTCTCAGCTGAAATGTTTTGCTCCCACTTCATAGGAGTTGATGGTGGAACGACTCATCTGTGTCGCAGCCACCCCTGCGGACTCCTAGGGCCCGTGAAGTTGGAGGTGTCAGGCTCGCTGTCCAGAGAGGTTTTTAAGCGGATTTGCGTCATGCGGATTGCCTTTGGCTCATCCGCCTCTGCCCGTGGTGAGCATGGCCATGAGCCGTGGTGAGGTTTGGCCATGAAGGACACCTCAAGCCAGCGCTCGAGTGCTTTCCGTGGAGGGACTCAGGCTGACCCTGAGAGACATCTCTCCCTGCAGGTTATGGCAGACGCTCCGGAGGTGGTGGGCTAAGTTCAGGGAGAACGTGAAGGCTGCGCAGTCCCATAAGGGAGACGAGAGTCAGGTCTGCAGGGCCGTGGCAAAGCTCCACAGCAAGGAAGGATGCTAGTGAGCTGGAGGCAAGCGCCTTGGGGGCAGGAGTGAGGGCTGTGACAATGTTGCTAGTTCTGATGCTGGTCAGGCTGCACCACAGCCTCCGTCAGCTGCCTTGGAGCCTGGGAACGACGGCAGGTTCATGGTGAGCAGGACGAAGCCAGAGAGCGGGTTGGTCCCCTCCAGTGTGGAAAGGGCAAGCGGTCACTCTCTGGGATCTCCATAGCCATGTGCGTAGGGGACTTGAGTGGGCCTTCACGCTTCTTGCAGGCGGGGGTCTGGGCTCTGCTTGGGCAGTGGAGAATCTCCTGCCAACAAGCAGATCAAGGTGTAGGAGGGAGATCAAAGAGGTTCCTGCGTCCTTCCCTGAAAGTGACCCACACCCAAATGGACCTGTTTTGCGCAGCAGCTTCATTGCGGAGGCCAAAAGCCTGCGTGGGCTGCTTTCTAGGAGTGGCTCGGGGCAGCGAGCTGCAAGCGTGCGGCTGTTTCTCCTGGGTGAGGGATGGCGTGGCGCATTCAAGGCATTTTCATTCCAGAGCAACGTTGGATCGGTCTCCCGGAGCAGCTGGGAGCCATCGTACTGTGGAAGAGCTGGGAAAATCCCTGAACTCCAGGGAAACATGAGTCGCCCTGCTGTCCTGGGTGATCCGTCTTGGACAGGGAGCTCTCTGTGATAAAAGCTCACAGCACAGGCATTTCCACAAGGTGAACGCAGGATCTCCTCTTGACAGGGAAGGGAGTTAAACCAGAGCATGGGTGGCCCCTCCTTGCTTGGCCAGCCTCTGAGAGGAGCAGCAGAGCAGCCTGATGCTCCCCGGGGGATGCATCAGAAGCAGGTCTGACCCCCAGCACAGCACTTCTCCCAGCAGCAGAGCTGCAGTCTGCTTCCCTTGGCCCCGCTGCCCTCCTGAGCCAGAGCTCTCCAGAAGGGACCCCCCAGGAATGACGGTGCTACCCCGCTCTGCGCTCTGGAACTGGAGCTGTGAGTTCACATCTCAGTGGGGCCTCAAGCTGCTGCTTCTCTGGTGGCTTTCCTCAGCGTGTTTGCATTTTTATACCCGTGCATGGCTGTTGGGTAGATTGCTTTATGCACTCTGGTCCTCCTTGCTTCCCTGCCCTCCGGCTCTGTTCTTTCAGCGTGACTGAACCCATCCTGCGCCTGGGACTGACAGCAGTGCCCCTTCTCCTGCCCCTTCCCCATGCCCGCCTCTGTAGTCGTTTTGGGCCCTGGCTCCCCGCATCGTCTCTCCTCCCTTGTCCCTGACAGCCGGTTCTGCCTGAGGGATCCAGCGCTGGGTCACAGAAGAGCTGAGGTGGGAAGGAACCTCTGGAGACTGTCTAGTGCACTCCCATGCTCAAAGCAGGGTCCAGCAGAGGGGGCTGCTCAGGGCCTTGTGCAGTCAGGTTGAGAATGGCTGCGAGGATGGAGCCTCCAGAAGCTCTCTGGGGAACCCATTCCCATGTTTGACCACCCTCACAGGAGAAGAGTTGTCTTCTGTGCGTTTAAGTGGGATTTGCTGTATTGCAGCTTGTGCCCGCTACTGCTTGCCCTGTTGTGGGGCCCCAGTGAGAAGCAGCTGACTCTTTCTTCTTCACTCCCCTGCCCCTGCCCCCTCCACCGCCTCAGGTACTGATGCATATCGATAAGGTCCCCCTGAGCCCTCTCTTCCCTTCCTTCTCTTCCCTTCCCTTCCCTTCCCTTCCCTTCCCTTCCCTTCCCTTCCCTTCCCTTCCCTTCCCTTCCCTTCCCTTCCCTTCCCTTCCCTTCCCTTCCCTTCCCTTCCCTTCCCTTCCCTTCCCTTCCCTTCCCTTCCCTTCCCTTCCCTTCCCTTCCCTTCCCTTCCCTTCCCTTCCCTTCCCTTCCCTTCCCTTCCCTTCCCTTCCCTTCTCCAAGCTGAACCGTCCCAGCTCCTGCCCAGCCTCTCCTGCTTTGACAGATGATCCAAGGCCTCAACCATTTTCGTGGCCCTTTGCTGGCCTCACGCCAGTAGGTCCATCTCCCTCGTACCGGGAAGCCCAGAATGGGACACAGCACTCCAGCACTCCAGGTGGTGTCAGCAGTGCGGAGGAGAGGCAGAGGGAAGGATCTGCTCTCTTGAGCGGCAGGCAATTCTCTTCTGACACCACCCAGCCTGCTTCTGACCACCTTTGCTGCAAGGACATGTTGCCGCCTCAGGCACTGAAGCCCTTCTGTGGCACAGCATCCTTCCTCTGAAATAAATACCCACGAGCTACCAAGGTGCTGGGGAGCCACCTGCGTTAGCAAAAAGAAACGAAGCCTGGAGTCGCTGATACCCAGAGGAACGCCAGGACTCCAGCCGAGATTCGGACTCAGAAGGGCCACTTCTCCCTGCCTGTCACTGAAGGTGCCCTCCACAACTCAGCTGAGAACCCACATCCCTTTCTTGCTGCCAGGCCTTTCATCCTCGCCACTCATCACACCCTTAGGTCTGCCTTGCCTTCCTGACACAAGCGTCACTCTCAGGAGATGCAACATCCGATGGGATGCTGAAGTTCAAAGAGGACGCAAGGAGTCACCAAATCTGCCTGGTTTTGAGGGTCCGCATTCCCTTGTGCAAGGGCACATTTGCTGACTGCTGAAAATACCTATTGCCACCCTTCCCGGCACGCTCCCTTACGGCCTCTGCCCTCCACCTCTCTGCATCCTGCCCCTGCACAGCAGCACAGCAAGCAGCTGAAGGCAGGTTCACCTGCAAGCAGCAGAAGGGCTCCAACTCCACGTCCTTCTCGAGGGCAGTGGGCTGCCTGGCGGGCTTCCAATGTATGGAAAGAGGGAGGCAGCTCAGCACAATTCCTAAGACACGTTCAAGGCCCACCGGGTACGTTGGCAGAGGAAAATGAAGACCCCTGAAGGGAGATTGTGAGTGCTTTTGGTGGAGGGCCTCACAGCTGACCCTGAGAGCCATCGGGGGGCCGGGATGACCAGGCAGCAGAGTCATGCTCTGTTCCTCTGAGGCTCACAGAGACTGAAAAGTCGCCTTTGCCTGTGGCCTTGATAGTGCCGGTCTTCCATCCTTCTGAGCCCATTTGCTTAGTTTTGGTGCTCTGGGATCCATTGAGGGAGCTCCACCCAAATCTGGCAGTGCCCCATGCTTGCAGGTACCTGATTACACGTGTCCCATGTGCTGGGAGAGGGGAGGTAGTCCCTCCCCAGCTGCCGGCAGAGAGAAGTAAGCTCAGGACAGAGGGCAATGCTTTTGCAGGCAGAGCGGGTGGCTAACGGAGGCTGGAGGAGAAAGAAACAGCACCACAAGTCTCCAGCTATGCTGCACAACGTCTTTAATGAGAAGGGAGGCAAAAGGGCAGTGAAGCAGTACAGAGAGCAAGACACACGTTCCCAGGGTTCAGTGAAGCACAGAGAATTGCTCGTTTCCCCAGCACAAGCACCAGGCAAAGTGCTTGCCTCTTCCCATTCCCCCTCTACCTTGTGGCAATCACGTCCCCACAACAGCAATTCCTAACCCTGGTACCCTGTGCCCATCAAGCGGAGATGCAGCCAAGTGGAAGAGCAGGAGCTCTTTCCCGAGGAGTTTGGAGAAAAGCAGAGCCAGAGGCAGCGTGGCAAGACCTGCCATGCAGCGAGGCGCAGCGGGCACCGTTGGCTCGCCCCAGGTGGGATGGGGGTACCCAGCTCGTCTGCAAGCCATGGCCGTGCTTGCAGTCTCGGGTGCCCATTTCCTTCCAGGTTCCTGGGTGGTGGCGCCGAAGGGGATGATCGTCTGGCTTCAGCAGTTTAGACTGCAGCGGGGGGGAGGCAGACACAGTCCGACCACGCCCAGATCAAGGGAGCCGCCAGATGTGATGGGCACCCCCGCAGCACTGAGGGAGCTGCCAACAGCAGCTGACAGAGAGGATCCCACGGCTGTGCTCTGAGGGAAGGAGGTGAGAATGGGGCCAGGCAGGGTCACCACGACCGGGGAGGCCTGGATGGCAACCGTCGAGTCAGCGCAGCGGGCGATGCACGGCTCATTGCAGCTGCTTGCAAGTGGGGATGGGCCAGAGGTGCCGCAGGGGCGTGGCAGGCAGGGTCTGAAGCAAGACATCTCTCTGTGAGGGAAGCAAAGCTGAAACACAGAGCAGGGGAGGGAAAAGAGGGCAGAAGTTGGAGGACCCCGGATAATGCCGAGTGCGTGGCAACTGCCCCGCGCCTGGGTTTGGAGCAGAACTGATTTAGCAAGGCCAGCCCTATGCTTGGACGAGATCCCGCAAGGAGCTGCAGGCATGGTTTGGGCAAGCCCACAATGCCTTCCCCTAGCTCTTCGTCTGCCATGCCACACAGGCCTTCCCCTGTGGCTGTCCTATTGGAAACCACCAAGCTGGAAGAGCTCTGCTCCCTCTTCTCACTCAAGAGGCTGCCCTCGTCCCTGAGAGCGGGGGGAGGCTGCTGAGGCCTCCCTTCACTCCTGCTTCCAGAGCGACCTCAGGACGCACGGTTGCATGCCCCCCAAGTCACACAGCACGGGAATGCTGACCAGCTTTTCACGTGAAATGCATCAGAGTGGGCTTAAAGCAGCTCTGCAAAGACCGCTCATACCACATCTCCAAAAGAAACGTTTCTGCCTTCAAGATGGCAGGGGATGCGCTGGGCTATTTGGTTAGGGACGACCTGCTGCAGGTGGAAATTCTGGGGCACTCGCATGCCCGCAGCTGAACCCAGAGATCCCCCTTCTGCTTGAATGCACCCTCCTCTTCCCAGCTCTCCATCACCACCCCGCTGGAAAGGAGAAAGAGGTAAAGGACCTTAAACATTTCTTTTCAAGTGCCAAGCTTGCCAGCCACCTATCAAGGTTGAGTAGCCAGCATGAGAGCCGTTCAGCCCGTAGGAAGAGAGGGAGCGGAGCCAGGCTTACCTAGTTCCCCAAGGAAAGTGAGGCAAAGAGAGGAGGATGGCAGAGCCTGGCGCAGCACAGGCTTTTATGCTGTGTCCCAGAGCCCCAGGGGGCCCAAAACATTCCTTGCTCATGAAGCACCCAAACACTCGTGGCTGCTGCTGCTTGCAGAGCTCTCGCTGGTGATTAAGCCCTTGCCTCTCTCAGCTGAAATGTTTTGCTCCCACTTCATAGGAGTTGATGGTGGAACGACTCATCTGTGTCGCAGCCACCCCTGCGGACTCCTAGGGCCCGTGAAGTTGGAGGTGTCAGGCTCGCTGTCCAGAGAGGTTTTTAAGCGGATTTGCGTCATGCGGATTGCCTTTGGCTCCTCCGCCTCTGCCCGTGGTGAGCATGGCCATGAGCCGTGGTGAGGTTTGGCCATGAAGGACACCTCAAGCCAGCGCTCGAGTGCTTTCCGTGGAGGGACTCAGGCTGACCCTGAGAGACATCTCTCCCTGCAGGTTATGGCAGACGCTCCGGAGGTGGTGGGCTAAGTTCAGGGAGAACGTGAAGGCTGCGCAGTCCCGTAAGGGAGACGAGAGTCAGGTCTGCAGGGCCGAGGCAAAGCTCCACAGCAAGGAAGGATGCTAGTGAGCTGGAGGCAAGCGCCTTGGGGGCAGGAGTGAGGGCTGTGACAATGTTGCTAGTTCTGATGCTGGTCAGGCTGCACCACAGCCTCCGTCAGCTGCCTTGGAGCCTGGGAATGACGGCAGGTTCATGGTGAGCAGGACGAAGCCAGAGAGCGGGTTGGTCCCCTCCAGTGTGGAAAGGGCAAGCGGTCACTCTCTGGGATCTCCATAGCCATGTGCGTAGGGGACTTGAGTGGGCCTTCACGCTTCTTGCAGGCGGGGGTCTGGGCTCTGCTTGGGCAGTGGAGAATCTCCTGCCAACAAGCAGATCAAGGTGTAGGAGGGAGATCAAAGAGGTTCCTGCGTCCTTCCCTGAAAGTGACCCACACCCAAATGGACCTGTTTTGCGCAGCAGCTTCATTGCGGAGGCCAAAAGCCTGCATGGGCTGCTTCTTAGGAGTGGCTCGGGGCAGCGAGCTGCAGCGTGCGGCTGTTTCTCCTGGGTGAGGGATGGCGTGGCGCATTCAAGGCATTTTCATTCCAGAGCAACGTTGGATCGGTCTCCCGGAGCAGCTGGGAGCCATCGTACTGTGGAAGAGCTGGGAAAATCCCTGAACTCCAGGGAAACGTGAGTCGCCCTGCTGTTGACTTTGGTGGAGATGGCGTCCTGGCCTCAGGTGTGCCAGGAATACCGAGCTTGTGTCCTCATTCTTCCTGAAGTGCCACTTTCTCCAGGTTTCTGACGCATCTCTGGTCCTGGGGGACCCAGACAGGGCACTGCAATGCAGGTGTTGCCCCAGCAGCAGTGAGAAGGGCAGAGCATCGATCGCTTTGCTCAGCTTGCATTGAACCGTTTGAGTTGGAAGGGACCTCTGTGAGTGGGCTAGTCCAACGCCCTGCTCGAAGCAGTGACGACTACGTCGGGTTGCTCAGGGATGTGTGTAGGCAAGCTTTTTCCTCTCCCCAAGAAGGGCAATCCAGCAACCACGCTCTTCCAGGGCTTGACCACCCCCATGATGCAAAAGATTCTTCATCTTAATCTGTGTTATATGTAGCTGGACTTTACAGTGCTACAGCTTGTGTCCTCTGCTCTTTGCCCAGTCACTGTGAGCTCCAGAAGCGCCTTCTTTTCTTTCTCCTCCCGCGGGGCAACTGCAGAGAGGAATGAGATCTCCCCTGAGCCTTCTCTTCCTAGGGCTGCCAAAAGCTAGGTCTCCCAGCCTCTCCTCGTATGTCACATGCACCAGACCCCTAGTCACCCTGGTGACCCTGTCTTCCTGCCCGGGACTCACTCCACAAGGGCAATGCCTTTCCAGTACTGGAGATTCAAGACCGGGCACACTGTCGGTCTCCCAGGTGCCAAAGAGAGGGGAAGGGTCGCTGCCCTCGCCCTCGCCCTCGCCCTCGCCCTAGCTGTCGCCGTTGCCCTGCTGGCTGCAGCTTGCCAACGCAGCCCAGGATGTGGCTGTCCTCGCAGCCAGAGCATAGTGCTGGCTCAGGTTTGGCTTCTTGTCTGCCTGGCCCCACCAAGACCCTTTTAAGCAAGCTGCTTCCTAGCCAGTCAGCCTCCAGCCTGCCCTGTGTTATTTCAGCCCAGGGGAGGACGAGCCTTTGCCGTTGTTGACCTGTAGGCACTGGCTGTCAGCCCCTTTCTCCAGCCTGGTGAGTTTTCCCTGAATACCAGCCTGGGCCTCCAGTGTGCCAGCTGCATGTCCCCGGTCTGGCCTCTTGTAAGAATGTACTGAAAGTACCCTGTGGCACCGTTCAAGCTGCTCAGGACACTGTCCAGTCCGGTGTTGAATATCTCCAGTGATGGAGACTCCACAGCCTCTGTGGGCAGTGTGTTGCAGCGCTTGGCCACCCTCACCATCAGCAATTTTTTTCTTATGTGGAGATGAAATTTTCTGTGTCTCCATTTGTGCCTAATGCCCCTTGTATGCTCACTGCATGACACTGAAAAGAGTCTGGCTCCATGTTTGCTACACCCTCCCACAGGTGTTCATGCGCACGGAGAAGATCACCCCCCTCCTCGCCTTCTTCAGGCTAAACAGTGCCAGCTCTCTCAGCCTCTGCTCGTAGGACAGATGCTCCAGCCCCTTCATGCTCTTTGTGGCCCTCTGCTGGGCTTGCTCCAGAAGGTCCATGCCTGTCTTGTCCTGCGGAGCCCAGAACTGGACGCAGCACTCCGCATGTGGTCTCGCCAGGGCTGTGCAGCGGGCAATCATCAACGCCCTTGACCTGGTGGCTCTTCGTGATGCAGCGAAGGATGATGCTGGCTTTCTTGTTGCAGAGGAACCTTGCCGGCTCATGTTCAACTTGGTGTCCACCCAAGCTTCTTTGTTTGTAAGCATGAGGTCCAGCAGAGCTCCTTCTCTGCAAAGCTGCTTGCCAGGCGGTCGGCTCCCAACAGGTACTGCTGCATGGGTTATGAGCGCTGAGGGCCCTCTGACTGGCACTACACCCTTCTGGTGTATCGGCCACCCCTCCCCGTTTCGTATCATCTGCAAACCTGCTGAGGGTGCGCTGGGGTCCCATGATCTAGGCCATTAATGAAGAGGCTGGAGAGCACTGGACGCAGTATCGACCCCTGGGGGACGCCACTGGTGACTGGCCTCCAGCTGGTCTTTGTGCTGCGGATCACAGCCCTTGTGATAAACAGCATCTGCTGCTCTCCCCTCATCCACTAACTCAGCCATCGCATCGTAGAAGGCCCGTAGGAGTGCATAGTTGTGCATGTCCCGCCTGTTCAAATATTGCCTAGCCTGATCCTCCTCCACTGAGGGCAAGTGTGCCTGGGCCTGGACTTTCCCCCTGGTTTCAGGGACCTGGGATTCCTGACGTGCGGTCACCCCGGTAAAGAGCAAGGCAAAGAAGGCCGTCAGTACCTTGGCCTTTTCTTTGTCCTTTGTGACCGGGTCGCCTTTGCCAGTGAGCAGAAGGCCCCTGCTTTCGCTGGTCTTTCTTTTGCCGCTGAGGTACCCGTAGAAACACCTCTTGTTCCCCTTCATGTCCCTCCTGAGATTAAGCCCCAGGTGGCCTTTGGCCTTCCTAACCCCATCCCTGCATGCTTGGAGAGTGTCTCTGCGTTCTTCCCAGCTCACATGTCCCTGCCTCCACCTGCTGTATGCTTCCTTTAGATGTCGGCGTTCCTCCAGGAGCTCCTTATGCACCCATGCGGGCCTCCTGCGGCCTTTGCTTGTTGGGATGGACCATTCTGGAGCTTGAGGAGGTGATCCTTCCTTGAAACTCAGCCATCACTCCTGGACCCCTCTTCTCTCCAGGATGGTGTCCCATGGGATTCTTCCAAGCAGATCCCTGAAGAGGCCAAAGTCTGCTCTTCTGAAGTCCAGGGCTGTGATTGTGGCTTTGGGCTTTCTCTCCTCCGCTCAGGAGCCTGAACTCCATCTCGTGACCACTGTGCCGAGGTTGCTCCCAGCCTTCCCGTTCCCGACCAGTTAGGTCTTCTTTGTTCGTAAGCATGAGGTCCAGCAGAGCACCTGCCCTCCTCAGCTCCTCCGTCGCCTGTGTCAGGCACTTGTCGTCAAGACCCTCCAGAAACCTCCTGGATGATCCGTCTTGGACAGGGAGCTCTCTGTGATAAAAGCTCACAGCACAGGCATTTCCACAAGGTGAACGCAGGATCTCCTCTTGACAGGGAAGGGAGTTAAACCAGAGCATGGGTGGCCCCTCCTTGCTTGGCCAGCCTCTGAGAGGAGCAGCAGAGCAGCCTGATGCTCCCCGGGGGATGCATCAGAAGCAGGTCTGACCCCCAGCACAGCACTTCTCCCAGCAGCAGAGCTGCAGTCTGCTTCCCTTGGCCCCGCTGCCCTCCTGAGCCAGAGCTCTCCAGAAGGGACCCCCCAGGAATGACGGCGCTACCCCGCTCTGCGCTCTGGAACTGGAGCTGTGAGTTCACATCTCAGTGGGGCCTCAAGCTGCTGCTTCTCTGGTGGCTTTCCTCAGCGTGTTTGCATTTTTATACCCGTGCATGGCTGTTGGGTAGATTGCTTTATGCACTCTGGTCCTCCTTGCTTCCCTGCCCTCCGGCTCTGTTCTTTCAGCGTGACTGAACCCATCCTGCGCCTGGGACTGACAGCGGTGTCCTTTGTCCTGCCCTTTCCCCATGCCCGCCTCTGTAGTCGTTCTGGGCCCTGGCTCCCCGCATCTTGGTGCTGCCACCAAGAGGGAACTTGGCAGGCTGGAGAAATGAGCAGAAAGGAACCTCATGAAGCTTGACAAAGGGAAGTGCAAGGTGCCGCACCTGGGGAAGAATAACCCCATGTACCAGTAAAGGCTTGGCTCTGAGCAGCAAGGAGGAGCTTTGCAGGGGAAGACGCAGGTGTCCGAGCAGGCAGCAGGTTGAACATGAGACAGCAATGCGCCCTCATGGCAGAGAAGGCCAACAGCATCCTGGGCTGCAACAGGAAAAGCGTAGCCACCAGGCAGAGGAGGTGATCCTTCCCCTCCACTCAACACAGGTCAGGCCACATCTGGAGTGCTGTGTCTGGCTCTGGGCTCCCCAGCATAAGAAAGACATAGACGTACAGGAGCAAGCCCAGCAAACAGCCACAAAGATGAAGAAGGGACTGCAGCATCTGTCATAGGGGGAGAGGCTGGGACACGTGGGATTGTTCAGCCTGGAGAAGACAAGGCTCAGGGGCGATCTTATCAACATACACAAGTATCTGATGGGAAGGTGTAAAGAAGTCAGAGTGCGACTCTTCTCGGTGATGCCCAGCGACAAGACAAGAGGCAACAGGTACACACTGAAACAGAGGAAATTCCGTCTCAACAGAAGGGAAAGCTGTTTTATTGTGAGTGTGGTTGAATGCTGGAACAGGCTACCCAGAGAAGCTGTGCTCCCACCCTTGGAGATAGTCAAAACCTCCCAGGGCACAGTCCTGGGAAACCTGCCCTGTCTGGCTCTGCTTTGAGCGGGGTTTGGACTAGATGATCTCCAGAGGTCCCTTCCAACCTCAACGGTTCTGTGATACCGTGCTCCTGTGACTTGCCTTTGCCCTTGTTGAACTGCAGGTGGTTCCTGTTGGCCCCCTTCTCCCACCTGTCGAGGTTCTCCTATTACCAGCGCTGCCCTCCAGTTTCTCGGCTGCATTGGCCCCGCCCCAGACTCGTCTCTCCAACAAATGTGCTACAAGCACCCTCTGTCCCACTGTCCAGGTCACCCCTTAAGACGTTAAAGCCCGTTGGCACCCCGAGTGATCCCTCAGGGACGACACTGGGAAGCAGCCACCAGCTGGCCTTTGTACCACCCAGCACAAACCTTTGAGCCTGACAGCCCAGCCCATTTGCCACACAAGTCAGCATCCAGGTCTCCTCTCCGCAACTCAGCAGACTAGCTCCAATGATACTGAGAGACCATGCCAAAGGCCTTGCTGCAGTCAGGGATAACAAGGGTAGCAACAGCGTTGCAGCAGTAAAAGCTCTTCCTGCTGTTGGTTATTAAGTCTCCGGCCAAGTTTTCCCTGTTCATGAGGAGCAGGTCCAACCTCAGCCTCCTGTGTCACATCTCAGAGATATGCAAAGAAGTTTTCCTTGGCTCATTTGGCTGGTTGGAGCAGGAGGTGGATAAACAGGGTTCATGGCCCAGGCAGGGACTCTGGTCGGACCTATGGTCTGGGCTGGGGATTGAGGGACCTGCAGGTGTGCATGTACGTGTGAATCAGGAGAGGAGGGGGTGTCCACTGTGGCACTGCAGTCCTGACTAGCCCACGAGGAAGAAAGGATTGGGCCATTCGTGGTGGTGACGCCAGCGTGAGTGGGTGTTTCTGTGGGTGCTCATGAAGGCACTGCTCTCTGTCTGCATTCATACATGTGGCCAGGTCATGGGTGTGTATTCTGTGTGAGTGTGTGTGTGCGCGCGTGCACACGTGCCCATTGTGAAAGCTTGCTCAGTCTTGCCCCGGGCTGACCTACGAATGGGAGTGGCAGCCAAGAGGCTAGGAAGGAGAAATCCCCCAGGTCTTCCAGACCGCTGGATTTGTCTTCCCTGAACAAGCACCAGCCTTCACCTCCTCTCCACCTGCACAGCGGTGAAGGTCCCCGCTTGCCACCAGGAAGCTGGGGGTTTAGCTCCCTGAAGGGAAGGAAGAACCAGCTTTGTCCCCAGGACACCCACACTCCTGTGGGGGGACCTCTCTGTGGTCCTGTCTGCCTGGTGATCCACAGCCTTCTCTGCTCCTCAGGCGCACTTTGTGAGGTCTGGATGCTAAGAAAGCAAAGGAGAAGGTGAGAGAAGATGCTAAGAAAGCAAAAGAGAGGGCAGGAGCAGCACAGGCAAGGGGCTGAGGAGCAGGACAACTGCCACCAGCCCTGGAGCACCGCACAGAGGGGAGTGCTGGTGGAAGTGTGCAAAGTGAGAGGCCTCAGCTGGGAGGGGACTGGGAAAAAAGGGCCTTAGCAGAGGATGGTTTTGATCCATCGACCTCTGGGTTATGGGCCCAGCACGCTTCCGCTGCGCCACTCTGCTCCCCCCAGGATCTGGGTGGGGAGCTTGCAGAGCCCTCCCTGCCGCTCCTGCACACTGACAGCACCAGCGCTTGGGCTCAAGGGGGCTTCTGTTCCTCTTGCCTGGGCCTGAGCCTGGGCCTGGGCCCATGGAGGAAAAATGTCTCCCCAGGAAGCCCAAAGGCTGTGTGCCCAAGCTGAGGCCCCCTTGGTTTGCCCTTCTGACACTGTCTCCTGCGCATCACACATGGGAGGAGTCTGTGTTTGCCCCACTGAGCTGCCTCTGCAGGGGAGGACAGAAACTCCCTTGCAGTGCAGCCTTGCTTTTGCTGACCCTGACAGCCCAGCAGCTGCCCCTAACACTGCACCAGGGCCACGGAAATGACAGAAATGCCTCCTATGCATCCCTGGAGCCATACATTGGATTTCAAGCAAGATCAGCCTCTTGACTTGGGTTGTGGTCACCATCCAGACAAAACCGTGCACAGGCAGACCTCTACAGTGGCTCATTCTCGGACATCAAACTTTCTCTTTCCCCCCACTCGTCTACGTCCCTCCGGTTCCCTTCACCCCACCATTTGCCCTTCCACGTAGCTCACCCCTCCTAACGCCTCCCCTGAGTTCTTTCTCCAGCTCTCTAGAGCCGGAGGGCAGCCACGCCAGCAGACAGTGCCGTTTGTGTGTCTCCTGTTTCCACTGTCTCAAAACTTCAAGACCGGGGTCCTTGGATTCCTTGCAGTCTTTCCTCTTCAGCTCCTGCTCTTGGGCTCTCTGCTTTCTCTTCCGTCTTAAGAGACCTGATACATGGAGCTCCCTTCCCTTCCTCCCCTCCAGCCACAGAGATGCCAGAGGGAGAGTCAAATGCTGCTCCGGCATCAGCATATCCCAGATGCCACCCTGACAACCAGGCGCTGGGAGCTGCAGCCGTAGCCCTGGGGTTACGCCTCTGAAACCCTGGATGCAGGCACTTCTCCTTCGCAGCGCAGGTCCCAACCCTAGTGCTTAGAGCCCCCAGGCCTCAGAGGCAGGCAGGGAGGAAAGACTCCTCACCCTGGGGAGGCAGCTGGAACTCCGGGACTTCCCCAGCAGTGCTTCCTCTGCGGGGCTGGGCATCTGGTGGCGCCTCTTGTCCAGTCCACCTCACTGCACAGCAGGGACTGGGAGGTAAATGAGACACCTCCCTCAGAGTCCCAGGTGTGGTGAATGCGCTCTGAATGTGCTCATCTGTTTGTGGGTGCCCAGCTGTGGTGTGTCCCAAGGATGGAAAGGAAAACCCCAACACAGTCTGGCCCTGAAACTCGCAGCAAGCTGGATGACGTTGCACAGGGCACGTGATCACTGCTGCCAAGAGGTTTGGGGCGGGTAGCTGCGGCTGAGCGAGGAAGGCAATGGATGTGAAGTCCAGGGGAGTTTCCCCACACAGGTTGGAATCCTGCCAGCTACAGGGCACCGTCCTCTTCTGGGCTGCCTGGAGCGACGAAGCTCCAGCCCTGGACAAAGCCCCGCAGCCGCAGTCCCTCCAGCTGCACAGCATGCCCAGTGCACCCCCCATCCCTCTAGTCATCCTCAGCTTCCCCCAGCATCGCCAGGGTGTGTGGGAACCACCTTTCTCCTTTCCCAGCTGCACAGGCTCACAGCTTTCCTGACAGAGGACTGCTCACCTATGGGGAGGGGTGGATTTTCTTCAAAGGGGCATGTTTTCCCACGCGGCCCGAGCCGAGATGTGTGTGCTTCTGTGACGGGAAGGGAGGCCCCCCACGTGGAAACATCTGCAAGTTTTTGCAGCAGCAGGAGAAGAGACGGGGGAAGGGAAAGACCCTATCCAAATGCCGCTTCCTGTTCTTTTTCCTTCTGCTACATCTTCCTCACCTTTCGGACTCCTGGGATAGTCCTGAAAGCTCAGAGAGGGTCAGATGGTGCCTGGGAGGAGCAGGAGGAGGCAGGCGTAGGTCTGCATGCGTTGGTGGTATAGTGGTGAGCATAGCTGCCTTCCAAGCAGTTGACCCGGGTTCGATTCCCGGCCAACTCACGCACGCGCCCTTTTCTTCTTCCAGGCGCCTGCTGCAGAGGCACTTCCACCTCCTGCTAGAAAAGAGTCCAGCTTTCACCAACAAGTTCATGTTCCCTGGGGGAGCCACTCCCCTTAGTGCATGCACAGGCAGGATGGGGCACCCCCCCAGAGCCCAGGAGAGACAGGCCTGGCTTCAGCAATGCCTGCCTTGGTGAAAGTGCATGCCAGGGACTGGAGTCAAGCAGAGATGGGCTGCTTGGCAGGCGGCTGTGCTCATCACAGTGAAAGAAGTGCTTGCAGGCACATGCCTCTGCCCCACTTCTCCCAGCGCCCACGTCAGTCCTGCCTCCCCCTCCCTGCACACAGCCTCTGGCCGCTCCTCCACGTTTCACACCCCAAGCATCTCTGCCTGCTCCCAGGCCTGTAAGAGCGGAAATACCCCAGCGCCGCTGCTGCTTCCCACATGAACGCACCCACCCAGGCACTTCTGTAGAGACATTCTCCTGGCTGCACTGGCTGTACCGGGATCCGTGCCTGTGCTGAGCGAGCCAAGAACACTGCAGCCCACCCATGGCTTCCATATCATGGACACACAGCCCTGTCAGAGATCACCCTCAGGGCTGGTGTGAGCAGAGCAGCACAGAGGGAAGGCACGGTCCCCACAGCCCTGGGCGGAGAGGCACCAGCCTCTGCTCTGCCCCTGTCCTCCCTCCCCAGACACCCGCCTTGGCTTCTCTTGGCAGAGTCTCTCCATGGGCCGTCTCCTCACCCGTGGATGGGTCTCGCCCGTCTCTTTGTCTGTGGGGCTCCACACTTTCTCTCCCAGGGCCCCCAGGTGAGGGTGCTGAAGAGAACTGCTGATGTGGCACCAGGACTGCTTGGGGCAGCTACGGGCTCCCAGCTGAGACCAGTGCTGACTGCCTGCTGAGGAGGGACTCCACGCTGACGGCCTCTCTGCACTGCTGACACGTGGGCCAGAGGAGAGGGATTTCCTGCCTGGCCCAGAGCTCAACCTGCTGCTGTTGGACGTTGTACCTGGCAAGCAGAAGAGTGCTGCCCTGGAGGGTTAAAGATGAAGATTGAAAATAACACCTCAGAAAATTGCTGTGAGGAGTCCAGTGCCAGAGGGGTGAGCACTTTCTGGCCAGCCTTTTCCAGTGGGGCACTGGGTCAGGGTGCAGTACTCATGCAGCAGCACTAAAGCAGAGGGACGCTGAGGCTCTGCGAGCTCAAGCCTCACGCAGAGCAAGGGCCTTTAAATTTCGCTCTGAGCCTTTCCTTCTCAAGTGCGATTTGGATTCAGAATGTGTATGCTGGGTTCAGTCGAGCCTTTCTGAGAGAGCAGCATCACTGTGTGGGCTTTTTGTTTGTTTTTTGTGTTTGTTTTTCTTCCTTCCCTGGAAGAGTGGGACAGTGCAGACATAAGAAGTAACAAATGAAAGAGAGGTGGGCAGGGGGAAGCTTCCTCAGTGGGGGTTGAAGCCCTGGAGCAGGTGCCCAGAGAAGTTTGGACTCTCCTTCCTTGGAGAGCAAACTCAACTTTTGTCAGGGCCAGGCACCGAGCCACCTGCCTAGCTTTGGCGCTAGTCCTGCTCTGAGTGGGCAGTTGAATTAGAGACCTCCAGAGATCCCTTCCAGTCCATCTCCTTCCATGAATCCACAGCTCCCAGAGCGCGCTGCGCTCTCCTCCCTCCTCTGCATCAGGGCAGCAAGTGAGCCTCTTCCCCAGAGGAACTAGAGCTCAGTCGTTGCTCAGCACTCGGCTCATGTCCTCTCCTTCCCCTCTGACTCCCCAGCCCCTTTCCCACATGTACACCCCTTCAGACTGTCACAGCCTCCCCCCGCCGGGGTCACTCTGGTATAGTCCTCCCTACCCAGCCCTCCAGCCCGCAGCCAAGGCAGAAAGAAGCCCTCTCGTTTCCCCCAGGAACAGGCCATGGGGCGGCATCGCAGGCAAAGTCTTTGGCTTCTAGGCTCATCAGCCTTTGAAGGGAGTGGGAAAGACATGTGTACTCCTGCCGTGACTCTTGAGCACTGTGACAGCATGTTGGCTTGTCCAGAGCAAGAATAAAGAGCTCAGATGTGCTGAAACTGGGAGAGAGGGGCCCATGGCCATCTCTTTCAGCAGCAGCCACTTATGGTTCTGGCTCAGCTATAGTGCACCCTTGTTCTGTGATAGCAGGACTCAGCGTTGCAGGAGTCACTAGTGATAGTCACTCTCATCGAGCCAAGCTTGCCTGTACAGTCTCTGTAAGAGAGAGTGTGTGTATTTGTGCGCGTGTGTGCGTGCGTGTGTGTGCATGCGTGTGTGTGTGTGCATGGGTGGGTGGGGGTGGGGGGGGATGAGGGGGCTTGGCAGTGTTCCTTTACAGTGCAAGAAGGGAGAGGTGCCCACAGGCTCAATTTGCACTCCAAGCTGTGCGGGGAGGGGATGTTCACATGGAAAAACCCCAGAGCCAGGCGTGGGGCTGCCCACGGTGCCTGATCTACACTCCCAGCCCTAACACACTGCCTCTGCCCACCCAGAGCATCCAGGGGGCTGGGCCATTTCTGAGGCAGGAAAAGGTGGCCCTGAGAGGCCCCACAGGGGCAGCGCTGTGGCGCCAGTGGGGAGGACATCTGGCTGCTCCCCAAAGGCTGGTGGCCTGAGCCCACCCCAGGACGCCGTGCCACGAGCAGCGGAGCTGGGGAAGTGGTGCTTCCCGACTCGCCAGGTTCTGCCCAGCTTGTGCTTCCCCAGCCACCAGCCAGGCCAGCTTTGGAGGTGGGCAGGAACAGGAGAGCAGGGGCAGAACTGGGGCCAGCAGGAAGGCCATGGGGCAGGAAACATCAGGAACCACCCCCTCCTGTCTGCTGGGGAGAGGCAGCCAGAGACAGGCTCCAGAGGGGACAGCCTTCAGAGCAGGAGCTGCCTTGCGGATGGCAAGGCCACCGCTGGAATGGAGCTGTCCCCTGGTCTTCTGGGGTTTGCATCTGCCCAAGGAGGGACTGGCAGCCTCCCTGCCCAAAGAAAGACTGTCTCCTATGCACAGAGCCAGGCTCACCAAATGGCACAAGGACCTGTACATGGGTGCCCAAGCAGGCACATGCATGGAGAGAGAAAGAGGCGGTGGCAGTGCCTGAAGCCATTGGGTGTAGCGGGGCTTGCAGGCAAGAAATCAAAGGTGCCAAAGCGTGCTGCTGGGACCTGCAGACCCACGAGTTTCTTCTGGCGTCCTCGTTGGTTTACGACAGTGTCAGAGCCCTGAGGAGCCAAGAGCAGGTGACTGTGGGCATCTTGAACCGCCTGCCCCGCGAGTTCCTTTGGTTCTGCCATTGAAGAATTCCCTTTTGCATTCTCACAGCCGGAAGAAGTTTCCTGACCATGTGCCTTGGGCCCCTCTGCTCCCTGCTCTGAAATGCCTCCAGCTCCTGCTGTTGCCTCCAAAGAGCCCAGCGCCACAAGGGGAGAGGTCCTGCCAGCAGCCAGCTCTCTGTGCCCCACGCACAGGAGGAGCCTGAATCCTGCCCCCCGCCTCCCCGGCTCAGGCAGGCTCTAGGGAGAAGAGCGGAGGCTGGCCAAGAGGTCAGGATGGCCGAGTGGTCTAAGGCACTGTGTTCAGGTTGCAGTCTCCATTGGAGGCGTGGGTTCAAGTCCCACTCCTGACAGACTTCTGCCTGCCAGTCTTTTCCTTCCCCAGACTGGGAAGTGTGGAGACTTTCCTCCCAGAAATCCTTCTCCGCGCATGCTGTGCTCTCCAGTCTGCGCCGCTCAGAGAAGCCCATGGCTTGTGGTGAAGGAGCGAGGGGAGTCCCTCGGGTCGGATCAGCTCCCTGAACGGGCTCTGGGGTTGATAGGATTTGCACCTCTGCTGTCCCCAAAGAGGTCAGGGCCTCGGGGCTGGCACCCATTTCAACTCCTGCCTAGCTACTGGCTCTCATCCTCCCACCTTCTCGTAGGTACTCAACGGCTGCAATTAGATCCCCCCAAAACCTTCCCATCTGGGTCCCACCTAAACAAGGGCAGTTCCCTCAGCTTCCGCTCACAGGGCCAGTGCCTCCCGCGCCGGTGCCAGGCCCCACCCTGGCAGGCTGCACTGCCAGCTGCTCACAAGGACCCCCAAGGGCCTGTCCAGCAGAGCAGCTCCCCACCCAGTCAGTCCCCAGTGCAGGGCAATTAGTCCATGCAGGCGCTGGACTTTGCGTTCCTCCTTCTGGAGGTCCACCCCCCTCAGACCATGACGTCCCAACTTGGATGCAAAGATGCTGTGGCCGACCATGTCCAAAACCTTGCTAAAGACAAGGGAGACAACATCGCCTGTTGTCCCTCCATCCATGGATGGATATAGTGAAGAGGACTTGCTCCACGGCCTTCCAAGGGACTGACGTGAGGCTGAGTGGCCTGGGGTTCCCCAGATAGTCTTTCTTCCCCTGTTTGGAGACTGGTGCAGCACTTGTCTTTCTCCAGGCATCAGGGACTTCCCCTGCTCTCTGCTCCCCAATCTGCAGAGCCCCCAAGATGTCTCTTTCTGTCTTGAAGGTACAAGCCAGCTTTAGGGTCTCAGCTCAAATGTTGTCTTTGTGTGTGTGTGTGTGTGTGGACTTATTCACAGGAGAAAGAGCTGTGGTGGGAAAGTTTCCTGCTCATGTGACAATCCCACCTCACTGCCTGCCCTGGGGGAAAAGAGCTTTCCTGTTAAACGGTTGCAGAGTGGAAGGGAAGTGTCCAGATGGTGCGTATGGTGACAGCCCAAGAAGGATGACTTCTCTTTCTCATTCTAGCTGGGTTGTTTCAGAAGTGTGTTAACACCCCGCTCTTCCAGTTTGATCTGTCATTAGAGGAGAGACTAACAGGGCGGGGATTCATTAGCCAGGAGAAGACCATGCTGAGGAGGAACTTATCAATGTGTATAAAAGCTAGGCAACAGTGATGAATTCAGAAGCCTGCGGCGGCAGCCTTCACAGGGCTACTGGGAAGCTCTCAGGGCAGAGATGGAGAAATTTCAGGAGTCTGGTGGCAGGAGAGAGTGAAACTCTGGGAAAGGAAAAAGAGAAGGGAGCGAGAAGAGGGGGAATCCTTATCTTGGAGCTCAGCAGTGAAGGATTTTCTTTGGAAAGCTGCCTACTTTCCTGCGGAGTCATTGTGGGACACGCCACGTAATGTGGAGAGTCTGATCTCACACAAGATCATTTCCCCCATAGCAGGCATGAGGCTGGCACTGTGAGGGTCAGCTGAGAAATGGAGGTAGCAAGCACTAGAGAGCAGTGTGATGGCGTTCAGTATTTGCTTCCTGGAAGTACCCCTACATTGGAAAAAGAGAAGGGAGCGAGGAGAGGGGGAATGAAGGGCTGAAGAGCTGCATGAGCGAGGGCACGTGATGCACAGTCCAGCTTGTGTGCTAAACGGGACAGTGTTACTAGCGAACTTAGCCTGAAAAGAGGATTTGTACCACACAGATTGCCTTCAGCTCATGCCCCTCCTCATGGTGAGCATGGCTATCAGCCATAGTGGAATTTAGCCATGACGGACACCTGAAGCTCAACAGCAAGGAAGGACCCTTTCACCGTGACTGATCCCACGAACCCATCCTGCCCCTGGGACTGACAGCAGTGCCCCTTCTCCTGCCCTTTCCCCATGCCCGCCTCTGCAGCCGTTCTGGGCCCTGGCTTCCCGCATCGTCTCTCCTCCCTTGTCCCTGACAGCCGGTTCTGCCTGAGGGATCCAGCGCTGGGTCACAGAAGAGCTGAGGTGGGAAGGAACCTCTGGAGACTGTCTAGTGCACTCCCATGCTCAAAGCAGGGTCCAGCAGAGGGGGCTGCTCAGGGCCTTGTGCAGTCAGGTTGAGAATGGCTGCGAGGATGGAGCCTCCAGAAGCTCTCTGGGGAACCCATTCCCATGTTTGACCACCCTCACAGGAGAAGAGTCGTCTTCTGTGCGTTTAAGTGGGATTTGCTGTATTGCAGCTTGTGCCTGCTACTGCTTGCCCTGTTGTGGGGCCCCAGTGAGAAGCAGCTGACTCTTTCTTCTTCACTCCCCTGCCCCTGCCCTCTCCACCGCCTCAGGTACTGATGCATATCAATAAGGTCCCCCTGAGCCCTCTCTTCTCTTCTCTTCCCTTCTCTTCTCTTCTCCAAGCTGAACAATCCCAGCTCCTGCCCAGCCTCTCCTGCTTTGACAGATGATCCAAGGCCTCAACCACTTTCGTGGCCCTTTGCTGGCCTCACGCCAATAGGTCCATCTCCCTCGTACCAGGAAGCCCAGAATGGGACACAGCACTCCAGCACTCCAGGTGGTGTCAGCAGTGCTGAGGAGAGGCAAAGGGAAGGATCTGCTCTCTTGAGCGGCAGGCAATTCTCTTCCGATGCCGCCCAGCCTGCTTCTGACCATCTTTGCTGCAAGGACATGTTGCCGCCTCAGGCACTGAAGCCCTTCTGTGGCACAGCATCCCTCCTCTGAAATAAATACCTACGAGCTACCAAGGTGCTGGGGAGCCACCTGCGTTAGCAAAAAGAAACGAAGCCTGGAGTCACTGATACCCAGAGGAACGCCAGGACTCCAGCCGAGATTCGGACTCAGAAGGGCCACTTCTCCCTGCCTGTCACTGAAGGTGCCCTCCACAACTCAGCCGAGAACCCACATCCCTTTCTTGCTGCCAGGCCTTTCATCCTCGCCACTCATCACACCCTTAGGTCTGCCTTGCCTTCCTGACACAAGCGTCACTCTCAGGAGATGCAACATCCGATGGGATGCTGAAGTTCAAAGAGGATGCAAGGAGTCACCAAATCTGCCTGGTTTTGAGGGTCCGCATTCCCTTGTGCAAGGGCACATTTGCTGACTGCTGAAAATACCTATTGCCACCCTTCCCGGCACACTCCCTTACGGCCTCTGCCCTCCACCTCTCTGCATCCTGCCCCTGCACAGCAGCACAGCAAGCAGCTGAAGGCAGGTTCACCTGCAAGCAGCAGAAGGGCTCCAACTCCACGTCCTTCTCGAGGGCAGTGGGCTGCCTGGCGGGCTTCCAATGTATGGAAAGAGGGAGGCAGCTCAGCACAATTCCTAAGACACGTTCAAGGCCCACCGGGTACGTTGGCAGAGGAAAATGAAGACCCCTGAAGGGAGATTGTGAGTGCTTTTGGTGGAGGGCCTCACAGCTGACCCTGAGAGCCATCGGGGGGCCGGGATGACCAGGCAGCAGAGTCATGCTCTGTTCCTCTGAGGCTCACAGAGACTGAAAAGTCGCCTTTGCCTGTGGCCTTGATAGTGCCGGTCTTCCATCCTTCTGAGCCCATTTGCTTAGTTTTGGTGCTCTGGGATCCATTGAGGGAGCTCCACCCAAATCTGGCAGTGCCCCATGCTTGCAGGTACCTGATTACACGTGTCCCATGCACTAGGAGAGGGGAGGTAGTCCCTCCCCAGCTGCCGGCAGAGAGAAGTAAGCTCAGGACAGAGGGCAATGGTTTTGCAGGCAGAGCGGGTGGCTAACGGAGTTTGACGGAGAGAAAACAGCACCACAAGTCTCGAAGATGATGGAAGGATGTCCTCTCTTGAGCGGCAGGCAATTCTCTTCTGAATCAATGTTTATATCAATGTGTATAAAAGCTGGAATGTGATGATTTTAGAAGCCTGCAGCTGGAGTCTTCACAGGACACAGTAGGGGACTTGAGTGAACCTTCATGCTTCTTCCAGCTGGAGGGCTGTTCTCTGCTTGGGTAGTGGAGAATCTTGTGCAAACAAGCAGATGAAGGTGTAGGATGGATATTAATAAGGGCCCTATATCCTGGCCTCAGGCGTGCCAGGAATACCAAGCTCATGTCCTGGTTCTTCCTGATGTGCTGCTTTCCTGAAGGGCATTTGCAAGTGGTTTATGTTATTGCTGAAACCCCTGATGTCTCTATGCAATTGCATACTCCTGCCTCCCAGCCTTTTTGTGCCTGGTCAAAGGCCTGTGTGACCAAGTGCATCCCAAAATAGTTGAAACAGGTAGGACCTTCTAAAGATTGGACTGCCCTTCTTGGGGAGAGGAAAAAGCTTGCCTACACACATCCCTGAGCAACCCGACGTAGTCGTCACTGCTTCGAGCAGGGCATTGGACTAGCTCACTCACAGAGGTCCCTTCCAACTCAAATGGTTCAATGCAAGCTGAGCAAAGCGATCGATGCTCTGCGCTTCTCACTGCTGCTGGGGCAACACCTGCATTGCAGTGCCCTGTCTGAGTCTCCCAGGACCAGAGACGCGTCAGAAACCTGGAGAGAGCAACAGGCCCAGGGCCAGACACAGTCAGGCGGGGCTGAAGCCCATGCCGTAGGAGCAGAGGTCGACAGCACTGGCTTTGTGCAGCCTGGAGGAGAGAAGGCCCGGAGGGGAGGCGGGGAAGGGAAAACCCAGCTCTGGCAATGGGAAAACAAGCCTCAGCGAGTACGGTGCAGCCCTGACAC
The DNA here is from genome assembly GCF_036370855.1 of Dromaius novaehollandiae. Classification (NCBI taxonomy): domain Eukaryota; kingdom Metazoa; phylum Chordata; class Aves; order Casuariiformes; family Dromaiidae; genus Dromaius; species Dromaius novaehollandiae. The sequence continues at coordinate 26,221,063 of NC_088107.1, forward strand.
AGGCCGCGCGAGGGACACTGGCATCTCCGTGCATGTCGGTGCTCAGACCCTGAGCCGCCGGGTGGAGCTGGGAAGTTTGGCCTGTTTGGAGCAGGACGTTGGCCCTGAGGACCTTTAGGGCGGTCCTTCCTCCCTCACCTCTTTGGGGATGTGCTGAGTCACAAGGGCCCTTGACCAGCCACAAAAGAGCATTGCCCTGGAAGGAGCAGGAGTTTCCATGGAGGCACTAACAGTTTCAGGAATTATGTTAACCCGTTTGTAAATGCCCCTTCACCCCCTGAGGCAGCCCTTTGGGAGGAATGAGGATATGAGCTCCGATATCTTTGGCACACCTGAGGCTAGGACACATTTCCCACTGAAGTCAACAATAGGGCTGGAAGAAGGATAAAGCCCCAGTCAAATCCCCTACAGACATGGGGATCCCAGAGAGTGACCGTTTCTCCTTTGTGCTCTGTAGGGAGCTATCTCACTCTCTGCCCTCCTCTTCTTCATCAAAAACCTGCCGTTGTTCCCTGGTCTCTAGGGCAGCGAAAACAGGCTCTGGCGCAGCCTGACAAGCACCAGCAACATGTCCACCTTTCTCACTCCTGCTCCAAAGGGTTTCCCTGCAGGTTGCAATGGTCCTTCCTTGCTACTGAGCTTTGCCACATGCCTGGAGACTTGAGTGTATTCTCCTTTATGGGACTGTGCAGTTTTGATGTTGTGCCTGAACTTACCGCACCATCTCTTCTGCCACAACCTGAGGGGAGAGATGGCCCTCCACTGAAAGCACTCAAGAGCTGACTTGAGGCTTCTTAATGGCTGGATGTTGGTTGAGTGCCGTGGCTCATGGTCATGCTCACCGTGAAGAGGGGGATGAATTGAAGGCAGTCTATATGCCACAGATCCTCTTATAATCTTCAGGTCAGGTTCACTAGTGTGGAGACAACACTTGTAGAAGATCTGGCAAGGAGTCAGCTGACAGTGTACATGATAGTAGCCCCAGAGTGTGCTCTCTACACACTGACTGAAACCATTCAGGGCCAGACATGTATATTCCATTTTGTCAACAATGTCTACCTGCTCACAGCCAGTAACTACTCAAGTTTAGCATAGTCAAGATAAGGAAATAGCTCTAGCATATAAAAAAGGGACTTTAGGATACACAAAGTGAGTCCCATCTGGGCATCCAACCCATCCTTCCAGCTGCCTCCCATCAGCAGCCCCTCCCTGTGGTTCCCAGGGCTCCCCATGAAGTTTGGAGTGCAAGTCCTTCGTTGAATCTGCTTTGTTTAACCCCTCGTGATCCTTGAGAGTCTCTCTGTAGTGGTATCAGACCCTCCCTTTCCCGCCTTGCAGTCACAACCAGTAACATCCTCCCATGTAGCACACAAGCTGGACTGTGCAGCATGCATCCTCACTCATGCAGCTCTTCAGTCCCCAGAAGAAAAAACTTTTATTTGGGTTCAGAGAGAATCAATGCCAGTAGGAACCACCCATCCAGACTATTGCCCAAAGGACATGATCCAATATAGATATACTTCTGGGAAAGAAATCCTGAAAACCATCACTCTGGCCCCTAGTGCATGGCACCTCCATTTCCCAGCTGAGCCTCACAGTGCCATCTCCATGCCTAGGACAGGGTAATGATCCATGTTAGTTAAACCTCTGTCCCCGTCATGTGGAATGTCCCACAATCACTCCATAGGCAAACAAGCAGCTTTCCAAAGGAAATCCTTCACTGCTGAGCTCCAAGATAAGGATTCCCCGTCTCCTAGCTCCCTTCTCTTTTTCCTTTCCCAGAGTTTCACTGTCTTTTTGCTGCTAGCCTCCTGAAAACTTTTCAGCTCTGATCTCAAAGCTTCTCTGTAGCCCTGTGAAGGCTCCAGCTGCAGGCTTCTGAATTCACCACTGTTAGCTAGCTTTATGACTTTACAAGCCACTTCCCACTCCCCTTGTGCACTGTTCCTTTTGAGGTTAATATAAGGAGGTACTGGGTAAAGAGAAACACAACACTCTGAGAAGGGAGGTGAATCACAGAATTACAAAATGGTTGAGGTTGGAAGGGACCTCTAGGCCAACCCCCCTACTCGAGCAGTGTCACTCAGAGCACGTTCCCCAGGACCCTCACCACACTGCTGTTGAATATCTCCGAGGATGGATACTCCACAACCTCTCTGGGCAACCTCTTCCAGTGCTCTGTTACCCTCATGGTAACAAAGTTTTTCCTCATGTTCAGACAGAAATGCCTGTGTTTCAGTTTGTGCCTGTTGCCTCTCGTCCTATTGCTGGGCACCATTGAAAAGAGTCTGGCCCCATCCACTTGACACCTTACCTTCAGATATTTATACACCTTAATAAGATCCTTCCTCATCCTTCTCTTCTCCAGGTTAAACAGGCCCAGCTCTCTCAGCCTTTCCTCCTATGAGACATGCCCCAGTACCTTAAGCATCTTAGTAGCCCTTCACTTCACTCGCTCTAGTAGTTCCATGTCTTTCTTGTACTTTCCAAGTTCCAAGCCCAGAACTGGAGAAAGAACTCCAGGTGTGGCCTCACCAGAGCTGAGGAGAGGGGGAGGATCACCTCCCTTCACCTGCTGGCAACACTGTTCCTAATGCAACCCAGGATACCATTGGCCTTCTTGGCCACAAGGGCACAGTGCTGGCTCATGGTCATCTTGGTGTCCACCAGGACTCCCAGATCCCTCTCCACAGAGCTGCTTTGCAGCAGGTCAGCCCCCAGCCTGTGCTAGTGCATGGGGTTTTTCCTCCCTAGGTGCAGGACCCTGCACTTCCCTTTGTTGAACTTCATGAGGTTCCTCTCTGCCCATCTCTCCAGCCTGTCGAGCTCCCTCTGAATGGCAGCATAGCCCTCTGGTGTACCAGCCACCCCTCCCAGTTTTGTATCATCAGCACACTTGCTGTGGGTGCACTGTGTCCCTTCATCTAGGTCACTGATGAATGAATTGAACAATATTGGACCCAGGACTTATCCCTGGGCTATATCACTAGCTACAGGCCTCCAACTAGACTTTGCACTATTGAGCACAACTCTCTGAGCTCTGCCATTCAGCCAGCTTTCAACCCACCTCACTGTCTGCTCATCTAGCCCACACTTCGTTAGCTTGCCTGTGAGGACGCTATGGGAGACAGTGTCGAAAGCCCTGCTGAAGTCAAGGCAGACAACATCCACTGCTCTCCCCTCATCTACCCAGCCATTCATTCCATCATAGAAGGTTATCAGGTTGCTTAAGTAGGACTTGCCCTTTGCCAATCCATGCTGAACACTCCTGATCACCTTTTTATCCCTCACATGCTTAGAGATGGTAACCAAGATGAGCTGTTCCATCACCTTCCCAGGGACCGAGGTAAGGCTGACTGGCCTGTAGTTCCCTGGGTTCTCCCTCTTGATCTTTTTGAAGACTGGAGTGACATGTGCTTTCTTCCAGTCCTCAGGCACCTCTCTTGTTCTCCATGGCCTTCCAAAGATGATTGAGAGTGGCCTTGCAATGACGTCTGCCAGCTCCCTCAGCACTCATGGGTGCAACCCATCAGGGCCTATGGACTTTTGGATGTCAGGTTTGCTTAAGTGATCCCTGACCCAATCCTCTTCGATCAAGAGAAAGTCTTTCTTTCTCCAGACTTTCTCCCTGGTCTCCAGGGTCTGGGATTTCTGAGGGCTGGCCTTAACAGTAAAGACTGAAGCAAAGAAAACATTCAGTAACTCTGCCTTCTCTGTACCCTTCATCACCAGGGCACCCACCCCATTCAGCAGTGGGCCCAAATTCTCCCTACTCTTCCTTTTGCTACTGATGTCTTTGAAGAAGCCCTTCTTGCTGTCCTTGACATCCCTTGCCAGATTTAACTCAAAATCGGCCTTGACCTTCTTAGCCCCATCCCTGCATACTTGGACGACATTTCCGTATTCCTCCCAAGTAGCCTGACCCTGCTTCCACCTTCTGTACCCTTCCTTCTTCCGTTTGAGTTTTGCCAGGAGCTCCTTGTTCATCCATGCAGGTCTCCTGCCCCCTTTGCTCAAAGTCTTGTTCATTGGGATGCACTGTTCTTATGCTTGGAGGAGGTGATCCTTGAATATTAACCAGCTCTCTTGGACTGTTCTTCCTTCTAGGGCCCTGTCCCAAGGGATTCTTCCAAGAAGGTCCCTGAAGAGGCCAGATTTTGCTCTCCTGAAGTCCAGGGTTGTGATCCCACTTTTTGCCTTGGTCCCTCATCGCAGGACCCTGGACTTCACCATCTCATGGTCACTGCAGCCAAGACTGCCCCCAGCCTTCGCATCTCTAACCAGCCCTTCCTTGTTTGTTAGTACAAAGTCCAGCAGCACATCCCTCCTTGTTGTCTCTTCCATCATCTGTGTCAGAAAGTTATCATCAATACTCTCCAGGAACCTCCTGGACTGCTTGTGCCTTGCTGTGTTGTTCCTCCAGCAGATATCGGAGTGGCTGAAGTCTCCCATGAGAACCAGGGCCTGTGATCGTGAGGCTACTTCCAGCTGTCTGCAGAAGGCCTCATCTACTGCTTCTTCCTGATTAGGTGACCTGTAGCAAACACCCACAACAGTGTCACCCATATTAGTCTGCTCCTTAATCTTTACCCATAAGCTCCCAACCTGCTCATCATCCACCCCTAAGCAGAGCTCCATACTTTCCAGCTGCTCACTCACATAAAGGGGGACTCCCCCACCTCACCTTCCTGGCCTGTCCTTCCTAAAAAGCAGGTACCCATTCATGGCAGTATTCCAGTCATGAGAGCTATCCCACCATGTCTCTATAATTGCAATGAGATCATAGCCCTGCGACCACACACAGGTCGCATTCTTTCTGTTTATTCCCCATGTACCTTTCTATGAAGGTACCTGTTTTTGTAAAAAACCCTTTCCTCAGTCTTCCAGTAGGTAAGCTGGGGGAAGTAGGCAGAGGAGATGATGAGAGGGGAAGGGTTGTTTGATTCTCTCTCTCCTTTTCTTAAACTTTCAAACCAACTTTGTTATTCTTCATATTGGCAGTGTGGACAAAGGCTTAAAGCCCAGGCACAAGAACTGGGATTCAGCATTCCAATTTTTGTAGAAACCATTATAAGAAGTGGTCTGCCCCAAAATTTCATCAAACATATTTTTATTTAAAGACAGATTCCTTCATTAAAGGTTACTGCATGCCTGTTCCTATTTAAAAAATAAACAAAACAAAAAACTCTCCACAGAAAAGGAAAACTACTAATGCCATCAAAGCAGTAATAATAGAAAAAATGTACTGACAATACCTGGAAAGAAGGGATTTTTGACTCTCTGGAGTTTGATGGCAAAACTCTTCCAAATTCCCAAGCACAACACTTCCATTTCTTGTGCATGTTATCTTTCACATTAACTGGCTATGCTATAGAGGCAGTATATTTTCTTAAATATATTTTTTACAACTATATTAACCAGTGTCATCAAAGATACTATCTCTATCACCAAATTTCACTTATCTTTATACCACAAAGGCTAAAACACTAACAGTATATGTATTCTGTGTATGATGCCTGCCAGTGTGATGCACGTATCTCCTTAGCCTTAGGATTTTCCTTAGGCTACTATTAACTGGTAGAAGTAGAGAATTGTCCAGATATTAATTTACTCTTTACTACTCACAGGCTGACTCTAGTGTTTTCCTTGTCTTCTGCCTGCTCTTCTGTATGTGATTCACATCACCATTAGATGAACAATTTTGCAGTCCTTAGATAAGTGGCTTTTCTCAGGGACAGTTTCATACTGTCATTCCAGAGGCTATAGGTGAAAATATTCATGAATTGCAATATTAGAGTAGTCAGAAAGCCCACCAATTGCTTGCAGTCCAAACAATGCTTCCTCTCACCCTGAAATACAGAACAGGGCACTGGCAGCAGTGATGGTTAGAGCTCTAGGATGGGAGGTACAACTGGTAAAACTGATTCCCTGTGATTGGAGAGAATGCAAAATGAAGTAGAAGATGAATGTGTACAATATCACTGTGAAAAACTGTAAATGATGACCGAAATACAGTCTGTGCGCCGAACTCTGCTGCTATCAGTGCAGATAGGTTCAAACTCAGGTAAATTAACATAAGCAAAAGGATATGTCACATACAGGCTGCTGAATCTCTACTGTGGCACCAAGGATAAGCACAGACTCATTACAGTAAAAGCTTTTACTAAGAGCCAAGGACACTGTGTACACAAAGGCAACACTCCATAATGGAGACATCTTGGAGAGGAAGGATGACTGGCAGATAGCAGTACAATGATCAAAGAGATATCCACTAAGCAATTGAACAATAGGAGAGAAGATTATAACCCACAGTCAAGTTAGTAAGTGGTAAAAATGATAGAAAGAAAGAGGTGCAGAATGAAATATAAATGAGACACCCCAGGAATGATAAAACAGGGCAGAAGGGGAGCCACAAATTTGTGTGCACAAATTCATGCAGCCTGGGACAAAAAGCAGGAAGAACTAGAGCTCCACTTGTGGCCACAGAATTACGACATTGCTGGAATAACTGAGATGTGGTGGAACAGCTCGCATGACAAGACTGCTGTAATGGGTAGATAAAAGCTCTTCAGGAAAGACAAACAGAAGATAAGGAGTGGGAGTTACCCTTTATATGAAAGAACAGCGTAGATGCATGGAGCTCTTCTATGGGAGGTATGACAGGTCAGGGTAAGAGGAGAGGCCAGTGAAGGTGACATTATGGCGGGACTTTGTTACAGACCACCCAAACAGGGTTAGGAAGTAGACAAAGCCTTTTTTAAAGAAATCAAGAAAGTCTCTACATCATAGATGTAGATGATGTTCTCTGGGAGAACTTTAATCTCTACAAAACCTGCTGGAAAAGCAACATGGTGAACATAAGCAGTCAAGAAGATTTTTGGAGGGTGCTGGCTAGCACTTTGTGATACAGGTACTGGGTAGCCAACCAGGGATGACACACAGCTGGATCTGTTGTTCACTAACAAAAAGGAATTGCCTGGGGATTTGATCATCAGTGATATCTTTGTCTACAAGGACCATGAAAGAGTGGAGTTCAAAATCCTGAAGGGAGTGAGGAAGGAAGATGCATAGGACAGACCCTTGAATTCAGGTTAGTAGACATCAGCTTATTCAATGAACTGTGTAGACAAGATCCCATGAGAGGCACCTGCGAAGGGCAAAGGAGTGCAGGAAAGCTGGCAGGTCTTTAAGGGTAGAATTCTCCAAGCACAAGAAGTGATACTCAGGAAGAAAAGCAGACACATCAGGAGACCAGCTTGGCCAAAACAGGAGACTCATATCTTAGCTCCATTGCAAAATATCTCTATACAGGAGATGAAAGCCAGGCCAGGCTGCAAGAGTAATCTAGAAATATTTCCCAGGCACGTATTGATGGTTTCAGGAAAGCCAAAGCCCAGCTGGAGTTGAGAATTGCAAGAGACATGAAGGGCGACAGTAAAAGCTTCTACCTACTGTATTAGTAAAAGGCTGGAAAAGGGAAATGTGGAAAAACTGCTGAGTGGGGTGGGTGTTTTAGTGCAGTGATGACAGATGAGACTGGTACTCAATGCCTTCTCTGCCTCTGTCTTCACCAACAAGGTCTCTAGGGCATCTGTGATTAGTGAAAGGGTTCAAGGAAGAACGCCTGTGAGCAGTGGGGAAGGATCAAGTCAGAGATTGCTGGAGAGAACTTTGCCCATACACGTCCACAGGACCTTAGGGTCTCTATCTGATAGTGATGTTAAAATTGCCCCAGATCCTTGCAAAGCTGCTATCTATCAGCTTGAAAAGGTCATAAATATCAGAGAAAGTATCCAAAGTCTGGAGGAAGGCAAATGTCACATCCATCTTCAAAAATGGCCAAAAGGACAACCAAGGGAGCTGAAGACCTGTCAGCCTGACATTGGTACTGGGAAAGTCATGGAATGAGTCTTCTTGGATTCCATTTTTTTGCAAAAATTGAGAAGGTATAGACTGGAAGCTGTCAATATGGATATGGCTAGAGTTTAATCATGGCTCACCAAACTGATAGTCTTCTGTGATAGCATTCTAGGATTTGCAGACAAGGTGAGAATAGTGGATTTCATTTACCTCAACTGTAAGAAGGTTTTCAACACGATATTCTTGTATCCAAGTTGGGAGATTATGGTCTGCAAGGTGACTACCAGATGAGTAAGAAACAGGTTGGATATCCAGTCTCAGAGGGTACTGGTTGATAATGAACACTCTAAACGGAGGTTAGTGACAAGTGGCACACTGCAAGGGAGTTCCTGGGACCTGTCCTGTTTAACTTCTTTATCAGTGACGTAGAAGGGGCAACAGTGTTTATGTTTTTCAAGATTGTAGGTGACACCAAACTGGTTGTACCAGTACATCCACTCAAGGGCAGGACTACCATCTAAAGAGACCTAGACAGGTTGAAGGAATGGGCCAGCAACAACCTTATGAAATTGAACAAGAACCAATGTAAAGTCCTTCACCTGTAACAACATTGGTTTTTAGAGGGTGAGGGGAGGAGGGCCCCTGTAGGGAAGGATCTTGGTAAACAGCAAGCTGAACATAAGCCAGCTGTGTCCTCTGTCAGTAAAGAAGAGCAACAGCATCTGGGCTGCTTTAACAGGAACATAGCTAATAGATCAAAGGAAGAGATTATTCTCATCTATTCAGCACTCATTAGACCACATCTAGATACTGCTTCCAGTTTTGCTTCACTGCTCCCCAGTAAAGGCAGGAAAGGCATCAACAAACTGGAGTGAGTTCAGTGGAGGGCCACTGGATGGGTCAGGAGACTGGAGCACTTGCCCTGTGAGGACAGGCTGAGGGAGATCGACTTGACCAGAAAAGGCTGTGGGAGACCTCATATCAGCCTTCCAATTATTAGGAGGTATCAAGAAGATGGAGTCAGACTCCTTAGACTAGTGCTTGGTTGGAGGACAAGGGACAATGGTCATAAACTGAAAGAAGAGAGGTTCCTACTGGATATGCTATATATACTCTTTTTTCCCATGACAACAGCCAAGGATTGGAACAGGTTGTCCAGAAGCTCTGTACTCTCCACCCTTGGAGAGCTTCAGCACTCAACAGCATAAAGCCCTGAGCAACCTGGTCTGCTCTCATAGCCGACCTTGCTTTGAGCAAGGGGTTGGACTAGAGACCTCCTGAGATCCCTTCCAATGCAAATTATCCTATGATCCAGTATGATTCTATGGTCTGTAAATATATGTGTATGTAATCTTGCTTACTCTTGTGGCCGGAACAAGTTTTTATAAAACCATTTGCAAGTTAAAGTAGCAGTTATCAACTTAGACCTAATAGGAAAGCCCACAGTTTTCAGTACTGCATGTTACACATTTAAATATTTTGTGTTATTAAATCTATTTGCAAGTGGAAAAAATCAGAAAATTTCCCTTCAAGTTTTTTTCATCAGTAAGTTTTCTTTTTGAAAAAGATTTTTTTTTTGAAGACAGGAAAGATATGCTTTGACATTTTATTCTTTATAGACTGTTTTTGACTGGAAAGAAAAGAATCCTAAATAGGAACTAAGTGAAAAAAGTCAGTTTTCTCCCTTTTCTTTTTTACTTTTCTTTCTATTTCATTTCTGTAAAATTTGTGATGAAATCAGAAATTATGAAAATGAGCCTTGAAAGCCCGTCAGTGGTGAACAAGCAGCAATAGATTTTCTTTGCCTTGACAGCTTTCCCAAAATGCCACTCAAAAGATACAGCCTGTGAAAATGTCCCAGAATGAAATCTTTAATGTGTTTCTGTGTTCTTATCTTCAAAATAGAATGTGACTTTAAAATTATTCGTGTTGCTACAATGAGCTTGTTCCAAAAAGGACAGTTGGGTTAACCAAAAGAGCAATAATATTTCTGATGAATTCTAGATGCACTTTCTCCAGATGGCTGCTTGTCTTACTAGCAGGCTCTTGCCTGCAGACATATCATCAGTCCACTGTAGCTGGAGTGCCCCATAGAGTGACTCTATCAATGGGATTACTTAGCAGAGATGATCAGCAGAGGTTGAAATCTATGCTTGGTACAGTTCAGCCTTAGTCTGTGTCTGTCTGCCTTCATGAAAGTGAAGACTGACCAGGAAGTAGTTGGGTCTAAATGGGGATCTATCCAGTATGATGTTATAGTCTATGTAGGGTATTGGTAATAAGAGTCAAACTACAGAATAAAGGATGATTAAATTCATTGGGTAACTGTTTTTCAGATGCTGTCCTTAACTGTGCCTCAGCATGAAACAAGCAAGTTATCAGTGTATCCAGTCCTAGACAAGGGCTGGAATACAGACTGAAATCTCAGCGCTACTTGATGTGTTCACAGTTTGGAAAACGACACTGTAAAAATTGTAATTTTTGTTTACAACGGTTGTCACGTATTATTATGTGCATTGGTTCCTATTATGTAAATAAGAAGCTGTGTACTAGATTATTTGAAATTCATTCTGTTTTTCTCTGTATGAAGTTCACATGTTAAAACTTACATTTCAGGAGGGAGATAAAACACAAGTATGGAAGTGAAGAAGAGAGGGAGGGAGAAAAGAATGACAAACTGGTAGTGACTTTGATAACGCAGCTCCCAAAGGTATACTTGAGAACCATAATCTTTATAGATAGTGCTTTTATCAGGTAGTTAACATGTTCAAATGATGATTATTTCATTAGCAGACAAATCCTAGATCTTTCCAAGAGATGACAAATGTCACAGCAGTACTGGAATTCAGGCTGCTGGGTTTCAGTAGCAACCCACACTGCCAGATCCTGCTATTCACATTGTTCTTGGTTATTTATATCCTTACCATCATAGGAAACATCATTATTATTTCAGTGGTGACACTGAAGCCACAACTTCATTCACCCATGTACAAATTTCTCAAGAACCTCTCTTTCCTAGAGATCTGTTACACCACCACAATTGTACCCAACATGCTGGCCAATCTAGTGGTAAAGAGGAAGATTATCTCTTTTTCAGGGTGCATAACACAGCTTTACTACTTCATTTTCTTGGGAGCCACTGAGTGCTACCTCTTGGCAGTGATGGCATATGACCGATACCTTGCAGTCTGTGACCCCCTGCAGTATGTTACATCCATGACTGCTGAGTTTTATACCCGTCTGGCTGTGGGCTCCTGGGTCACTGGTGCTTTCACTGGCTTTCTGCCATGTCTGATGATCTCCAGATTGCATTTCTGCAGTTACAACCTCATTGATCACTTCTTCTGTGATATTCCTCCACTACTGAAGCTCTCCTGCTCAGACACCACTGTCACAGAAGCTGTCATCTTCATCCTCTCTCTCCTAGTCCTTTCCAGTTGCTTTGTGTTGACTCTTGTCTCGTACCTATTCATAATTCTCAGCATCCTGAAGATCCCTTCTGCTACTGGAAGAAGAAAGACCTTCTCCACCTGCAGCTCACACCTTGTGGTAGTGGCTATATACTATGGTACAATGATTTCCATGTATGTCCGTCCCACCTCCAGCCTCCCCTCACAGCTCAACAAGGGTGTATCTGTGCTCTACACAGTGATCACACCCCTTCTGAACCCAGTCATCTACAGCTTGAGGAACAAGGGATTCAAGGATGCCTTGGGAAAAATAGCCATTAGACATCATCGTCTTCATGCTTTGTAAACTGGGCAGACGGCAGGATTAAGTCTTGTTGATATTCAGGCTCTTTGGTGAATTCTGACTATAGGACAGAATTCTGACTGCAGGCTTACTACAGTGAGCATGAGCTACAGTAACAGTTCTTGCTGTTTTATATAAAACCACTAATTTAAGTCAGTTATTTCTATAAACTGAAATGGCTGTTGACATATGCCACGTGCTTCACTTTCTCTTTTTACTTCTCCTCTTTTTTCTCCCTCCCTGTCTCTTTGTCCAGAATTTCATTTACTTTTTATTGCTATTATAATTACTAGCTGAATTGCAGTTTTTTGTTTTTGTTTTTTGTTTTTTGGCAGACAGGAACAAATACACATAATCATTCAATGGCAAATGTTTGTTAATTATATTAATATTTTAAATTTACATATTATTTATGTGTTTCCTTGCTTATAGATGCTGTTCATTTTTCTCTTGGTTTTCCTGGTCAGTTATGGTGAATCCAATGATTCAGAATAAATAATATGATTCTGTTTTTTTTAATATATTTTCTTTCAGGCAAGTGAAACAAATTTCTTCACATAAAGTATAGAAAATAGATCTTTTTGATGAGGAAACATAGCTGAGAAACATTTTTTATGATTATTTTACAATAATTTAACATTAAGAGAAGTAAGCGTGATATAGCTGAAGTCACTAAGGGTACTATTCCTTTTCCTTCATTTCAGGGAACATTTCAGGTGCTTAGACATCAATGCATAGCGCTATATTAGTTGACATGGAGTACCAGGGACAGCTGCAGGAGTTTGTAAGATATGTTATAGGAACCATGGGAGACCTGCATCCTTCTGGAGCAGTTACTTTATTCTAGTTCCTATTGAACGCCCCATGGACCCAAAAATTACATTAGGCCCCTATGTTTAGGCATCTGAAACCCTCCTTGCAACTCTCCTGACTGCAACAGAAGCCGAGATACTTACCCCACATGTAGACAACTACATAAAAATGCTCACATTTAGAAGTTATAAAATGATAGTAGCTGTTAACACTTTGTGATAGGAATTGCAAAGTGTCCAAACAGTCTGAAAGAAACACAGCTACCATGGTGCTGGTAAAGCCAGACACTAGGGCAAGCACTGTGTTGAGTCCTTAATATTGTCTGCATCTGGAACAACAGCATTGTTTGCACCCAGACCTTCTCATTGACCCTGTCTTAAGCCCAAAGTACTTGGAAGCAGAGGTCAGAACTTCACCAGTGCCTGAATAGCAAGACTATCACCATAAGTGATTTTTTTGATAAGCCTGACTATTCCACAGTTTAACTAGACCAAGGTTAATTGCTATCATTCATCCTGAAGTATTGTATTTTACATCTTTTATAAACTAATCTTTCTTTTTTAATAAATAAATTTGATCCATAGTTTGAGGAAAAGACATTGTTTGAAAATTAAAAATATACAAATCCCTTTAAAAATCAAATGTTTCTTGTAACTTTTAATTTATTCATGTTGCGCCTAAAGAGATTCTTCAAAATTTATCTACACTTGGCAAATACTTCTCGTGCTATTGCAACTATATTTTTCATTTTTGAAAGGAAATGATTTTGTGTATAGGATGCATGTTTACATTCCTAATATTTTAGCTAGAGGAATATCCAGTACACTTCTGCCTAATTTCCCAGTTACATAATAATACATTCAGCTGTCTATTTGCTTGTCTACCTATCACACATTTTCTCCAACACTGATATTTGTCCTACATAATATTGGTCTGTTGAATTCTTGGACAAATACTAACAAAGGCCATTGTCATTATCTCCCATCTCTAATCATCTTTCTGCCCATCTTATTATATCCGTATTTATCAGTCTGTGTACCTTCTGATAATATGCCCATCTCTAGCAACATGACCAGGGTCTGGTGTGTTTGTTACATTTTACAATCATGTGAAAGTGTTTGAAAAACCATATTGAAAACATTATAGAATCTTACCCATTTTTGAATTGTTTTATACATGCTAGGAGTTTTGGTAACTACGAAGATTGATCATCCTGACTGTGTGCACAGTTAATTTTACAGGAAAAGCACAAGAGAGTATTGAAGCTGCCACAAGATCTGCAATGTAGTTTTATTTCTGCTGTAGGAAGAGATGGAGAGAAGGAAGAGTTTACAGGAGACACTTCAGTCCTTGGTGATTAATGAGAGAAATAGCCAGAGACAGTCCACAAGATGTTTGACCCCAAGATAATGTTGCTCTTTTTTGTTTGACAGTGTCAGCTCTGATGGAAAATTTATATTTATCAATTTATTTGAAGCATATTAATTTAACTTCACTGTTTTTAAAAACGAGAAACAAAAGAAACCCTGTTACATCATATGCTCATTGAAGTTGCCAAGTCTAGCAAAACTAAAAGACAATTTTTCCTACTAGTCACTTGATGACCATATGGCAACTTAGAGGTAACAGTAAGCTAATTATAGTTTCCTCACTCAAACAAGACCTTGAGGGAAAGTTATACAGTGTGAAGGGAATACACAAGAGTAAATTTTTCTGGAGTTTTAATGAGGCCTGCTAAAGGCTGTTGAGATGGAGCTGTTACAGGAAATCTAATTGGCCCTCATGGGGCGCTGATTAGACCAGAAAATCAGAGGTACGAGGAAGTGGACAGGAAAACCAAGGAAGTAACAAACTTTCTTATCAAGTAGTTTCTTTGATGTGTCTGTCAAATAAAGGGATCAAGTACTAACCCCCAGTCTGTCTGAAGGCAATGCTTTCAGCCCTAACCTGCCTGCGGTTTCTCTCTGGTTGGTGTGATGTGTGGAGCATGCAGAAGGGCTGCAGCAACACAGCACCGCTGCACATCCAGGGTCCTGGGAGGGAGCAGAGGCAGCACAGCAAAGGTGTCTGAACAGACATCTCTTCCTGCTCTCCAGGTCACTGTGGCAGAAATCAGCCAAGGGGCTGTGAACAGGACAGACCTCCCTGTCATGGTGCAGCCTGATGACACCCCTGCAACACCCCCTGTGACTCTTATTCCATCTCTGACACACACAAGCACACAAGTTCATATCAGTCTGGCCCACACATTGCCCTCGGGCTACCCTCCTCCCCCAGCCCCCCCAGGCTCAAGGACTGTTGCTCAGACCTGAAACATAGCCCTTACTACCTCAGTTTCCCTGATACCCCTCAAGCCTAGCCTGCAGGCTTCCAGCAGTCTGATCCCATATAGATGGTAGCCAGCTTCTCCACAAAGAGCCATTCCAGACCCAGACCTATTCCCCACCCCACCAGACCCCTTTGTTTGAGTGGTGCCTCTCAGTCATAAATCACAGCCAGCAGTACTTAATACTTGCCCCAACTATCCCTGAGCTCCCATGCCCCTCCCCACCCCGAAACATCATTCTCCTACATTTCCAGAAATGAGTGGGTGATCTTCAGACATGAAGAACATCTTCTCCCCAGTGATGTGGTGTTCTTCAATGACAGTTCACAGGCACAAGTTATCCCAGCCCTGCTGTCTAGCTCCATTCATTGGGTACCCCAGCTCCCGCTCTCTGTATCATACATTCTTCCTTATCCCTAGGCCCTGGGAAGTTCTCTGCAGAAATTCTGCCTCCTAGACCCTACCACCTCACCAGCATTCCTCCAGCTCACCCAGTATCTCTCAGTCCTGAACTGCCATCACTTTCCTGAAAGAGTTCCCTATGGAATGTTCAATTCCCCTCTGGAAATGACTCTGTCTAGGGAATCGAGACTGCCAACTTCACAGAATGCTTGTGGTTGGAAGGAAACTTTCAGTCCAACACCTCCTGCTCAAGCAGGGTCACCTAGAGCGGGCTGGCCAGGACCCTGTCCAGACACCTTTTGAAGATCTCCAGAGAAGATTCCACCACCTCTCTGGGCAACCTCTTCCAGTGCTCAGTCACCCTCATGGTAACAAAGTTTTTCCTCATATTCAGACAGAAATTCCTGTGCCCATTGCCTCTTCCTCCCTTCAGATACTCACACACATTGACCAGATTCCCCCCCCCGCCCCCCACCCCGAGCCTTCTCTTCTCCAGGACAAATAATACCAGCTCTCTCAGCTTTTCCTCGTATGAGAGATGCCCGAGTACCTTAAGCATCTTAGTAGCCCTCCGCTGGACTCACTCCAGCAGCTCCATGTCTCTCTTGTACTGGAGAGCCCAGAACTGGACACAGTACTCCAGATGCGGCCTCACCAGGGCTGAGGAGAGGGGGAGGATCACCTCCCTTCACCTGCTGGCAACACTCTTCCTAATGCAACCCGGGATACCATTGGCAGTATCATTGGGGCTCATGTGGAAGAACAGTAATAATCAGATGTGTGGACAAACTTTAGCAGCATCTCGGATCTGAGCCCTCAGTGGGCAGCAAACCTTTCTAGACAAGAGATAGCAGATAGGTGCTTCCGTCCCCTGCAGCAGGGAGTCATCCATAACAATCACTCTCCACTTCTGGGTGTTCCTGTTTGGCACAGGTTCTGTCAGCCCATTTGTTTCACTTGAAGTTATGTTCAGCCCCTCCTCAGCTTGGAGGGCAATGAACCTGTTCATCACCTGCAAGTCTTCAGGAGGAGCAAGAGCCTTTTTCCCTGTACGAGAAGTGACCAGCTTCCAGTCTTCACCTTCTACAGAGTTATGACTTACTGTTCCTCATGGCACAGAGCCCGCCTGCATATCCACTGCTGTATGGGGTTAAGACTCTTGAAGCTGTAGGGTGTCTGAGAATATCCTATCTCACTCATCTTTTCAGATGCAACACAGCCTGCTTACTTCCTCTCATAACTCCTTTACCTGGCAATACAACTCATCAACAACAGCACACCTGCAGAAAAGTTGACTGTCAGCCCTAGCCTCATGGAGAGGCCCCAGGTACTCCCTGCAGCCTGAAACCTGCAGAGCTGCATCTACTAATGAGGCAGAGGTGGAATTTCCTTCCAAACACAAACCAGGGAATGACAATTGATAACTTTTCAAGAGACCTGCCTCTTTCTTTGCCAAATATGCATGAGTAATTTAACCATGCTAGGAAACATTCCCTCTCTTTCTCTTAGGAGGCAAGTCTTTCAGCATTTCTGCTTTACTCTGGATTAACTGTTCCTCTATTTCACACTTGCCAGCTCATTTTCTTTCAAAAATGATAGCTACTTGAAACTCTGAGAAATTTTCTCCACTTGTATTTTGCTTTGAAAGCTAACAGTCCTATTTCAGCCCTGGAGGCAGTTTGTGTGCTTGAAAGTATTTCTCTTTTCAGGCTGCATCAGTTAGTCTAGTAAGTGATGTAACCTCTGCCTCCTGTCTTTGTCTGGCCTCTGTCCTTAGACTTCATGGCCCAACCAATACTTCTGTTTAATGATCAACTCATGCCTACATTCCAGATAAACTTCTAATCCCTGGGAAATGTTGTCCTGAAAATTGTTTTTGATTCACATTCTTCCAGTGCACTGAAGTCTGTGCAAATCAGAGGGGCATTCTGGTTTTCCAGTCTACTGGAAATTTCTCTTCTTCCATTTTTCCTAAGGCTTTGAGGCATTCCTGTCTGCAAGGAAACATTTGAAAATAGAGCAGGGAGTGTACATTGCTGTCAGATAGCAAGACAAATCTGTCAATACACAGAAACTTATTGTGTTTTCCAGCCAGGAAATTTCTAGCAGCAAAACAGTAGCTGTGATCTGAAGTACACGGATGGTAACATGAGATTTCTCGGGATTTTAGCTGATCTTACATCACTACTGGAAAGTCTGATTACCTTGTCAATTAAGATTGAGAGAGCTAAGTAGCCTTGTGTGAAAATGTAAATTTCAAACACATTGGAAATAGCACATTGAAATGGAAGCCAATGTATTTAGAAAAATGACCATTAATATTCTTTTTGGGCAACACAGTTATCAGTCAGTTACTGTGAGCAGTGTTGTTTTCAGGATTACTCTAATGCTTAAGAGCTCATTTGAGCAATGGAAGAGCCCACTTTGTGCACTCCAGCCCAGGACACCTCATGATAAAGACCTCACAAACAAATAAGTTTCACTTCACACAAACTTCTGACAATTGTAAATCAGCTTAAAAAGTGGTGTTAAGGAAATTTCCACTATACTCTAGTTTTGCAGAAAAGAACATGCAAGGTCACTCACTCTGCGGGCAGAACATCTAATCTGACCTTGCCTTAGCCCTGTTTTTCATAAAAAGTTGAAGAACTGCAAAGAAACCAGTTTAATCCAGCCAGCAGTATGAAAGTTGTTCAAAGGTAACACCAGAAGAAGTTCAAAATCAGCTAATGAATAATAATTATAAGATGGACTATTTAAGGCTGACACGGAACTATCTTGTACTGTAAAGGGATTGCATGGCAAGGGGATTGGTAGAACTAAGAATCATGGATAGATCTGGTAGGTTATGTAAACTTAAGTATTGAATATTTAGCAACTTACTATTGCTTAGAAGTTGTAACGAAAAGCTGCTCGGGGTCCTCCTTGTGCTCCAGCCAAGAGTCACCTTATTCTTAGCAATAAAACTTAAAAATTTAGAAATTTGACTCCTGCTTCTCATCACCAGTGCCTGCGAATGAACAAGAGAGAAAAGATAATTTTATCAGTATTTGCAGCAGACTTCCTTTGGGGAAAAATATATCTCATGATATCCAAACCTCTCTGGTCTCTCATGACAATATCAGCCCTGATACCCTGCTCACAGCAAGGCTGAGCTCCCCAGGTTGCTGGCTGCTGCCACAGGAATTATCCACAAACAGCTCAGAAAATGGATCTGTGACTGCAAGGCAGGCAAGAGAGGGTTGGATACCAGCAGACAGAGACACTCAAAATTCATGAGGTGGTTAAAGAGGATAGATTTAATAAAGGACTTACACTCCAAGCTGCATGGGGAGCTCTGGGAACTGTGCAGAGAGGTTGCAGATGGGAGGCTGCTGGAGGCAAGGGTCAGATGCATGGGTCAGATACCCAGACGGGACTCAACTTATATCTTAAAGGCCCCTTAAATCTACTAGTAGTATTCCCTTATCTTGGCTGTGCTAACCTTGAAAAACTACTGTCTGGGAAGCAGCTAGACTTTGTTGACAAAACGGAATATGTATGCCTGGCCCTGACAGGAATTCGGTCAATGTGCAGTTTCACACACTGGGCCTACTACCACGTACTCTGCCAGTCGCCCGCTCCTCGCCAGATCTTCCTCAGGTGTCCTCACTACAGGATCTACTTCTGATCTGGCAGAAGGCCAAAGCAAGTATCCACAGTATCTCTGGAGCACTCAGCACTCTGCAACATGCATAAGCAGCATGCTCAGCCAAGTGCCAACAGTAACAGGTTGAGGGACATTGCCAGAATGGCTACTCTCCAGAGGAGAAGCCAGCAACATGGAACATGGAGAGATTTAGTGCAGCTAACTGATAAGTATGTGAAGCTGGAGCAGAAACAGCCAGCGAGAGCACCTTGGCATACCTTTGCTTCAGAAACTGCCTGTGTCATGTGTAAGAGAGACAGAGTATGAAAAACAGCTATCTGTGGTCTCTGACAACCTTCCTGAGAAGAATGCACATCACATACCAGCAAGGGAACACCTTCTCAGCAACCAAGCACTGCTCACAAGCTGAGTGAAACTGTGCATGGCAGCACCATCTTGGGAGTCCTGGGCACCAGGGCACTCCAGTACAGGAGCTGCAGCCAGCACCTAGGCTGACTCACAGGTCTCCCTGTGAGATTTGTCTCTGCAGTGTCTTCATAAGAGATGCCACTCCTTTAGGTGTCTAAACTTACATACAGCCTCCATGAAGTCCTGAGACCTGCCTCCCTGGATTGTCTTGCCAAGGAGGATTTGAGGTTAGTACCTTCACATTACACCACACTGAAAGAGTTCATAATCAGACATGCAAAATGTAGCCTGTCACTTAGACTTGTACCAGCCACCTCACTAGCACCATATGCCTGGCCAGATTTTGACCTGATTTCTATGAATGTAAACTCAGATGATTTCAGAGAAGGGGGAAGGAAGTGGCTGGTGCACTGCATAACCTGCTATGGCCTGGCATGCACATAAGTCCTTGGAGTCCTAGCTGAAGTCCTCTAGGGTCTGGGGATTTCCACCTCCTATGAGGGGATAGCCTGACACACTTTTCTAGTGGAGATATATCACCTGTCCAGTGGACCAAAGTTGAGGGGCAGTTGACTAGCTTGCTTAGCTACCTTGGAAGCAGAAGCGGCCTCCCAACCAAAGATGGAAAACCACCATGGGGTGGTACAGGCAAGAGAAGTGGAAGGGGAGAGGATGAAAATGGGGCAGCAGGAAAAGCCACTCGCCAAAGGACTGCAGCCTGCAAAGGGCATTCCATTCAGTAGGCTTGTGTGGAAGTAAAATGGTTAGCACCTGTGGAAGTAAAACAGTTAATGCCTCACAGGTCTTTATAGGCCTATCTAGCAAAAAGGCACCTGCAATGACCTTGCTGAAGTCTGTTTTCCCAGCTATCAAAGAACTGCTTTGTCTGTAAAAAAATTGTACTGTTTTATTGGAGCCTCCTCTCTCGAAGTGATTCACTCCTTTTTTTCTGTTTATCCACACACTTGTAGTCCTGTGAAGGACAAGTTGTATAATCCAAAGGTATATTAACTTTGTAAGGAACTCATTAGGATGGAGTTCATATCAGCAGAGGCTATCACTCTGCTGCTCTGTGCTCCCCCCCCCCCCCAATATAGTAATAAACTGCTTCTACTCTGATCTGAACCTAAGCTGCATCCTAGCTATTCCGCGACACTTGTGAAAGGGCATGTCTCACTATGAAGAAGCAGAGCACAGTGTGTTTTTCAGGAGGAGAATGTAAAGGCTTGAAAATCCAGGGGTTTTGCAGACACGTCACTGAGGCCGGTATTTGAAACAGCCATTCAAGGCCATTTCCTAGATCAGCGTAGAGATGCTGCTGAGCAAAGGCGAGAGGTGAAGCCAGACAGATTTTTATGCCAGGTGTGTCCTTCACAAGGACAATATTTCAAGCAGGAAAACATGGTTGCAACAAGCTGGAGCATCAGGGAATGTGTCCCAGGGACACCGCAAATTCAATGTGACCCTCCAAGCCTACTGCAAATGAAAAAAATGCCCTTCAACCTCAAAGAACTACAGGACATTTCCTAGGACAAGGCTTCCTCTTTCCAGCCATTGGTACTACTTACAGCTACCTTCACAAGGACTGACCTTGGCAGGAAACAAGGACATTAGTTTCTTCTGATTTCTTTCCAAACCAGGGGCTGGTTCATGCAGTCTCTTTCAGTCACAGGTCAGATAGGGTTTTCCCCAAACACACCTTGCAGTCCTAAATGTGGAACCTGACTTGAAAACCAGGGGAATCCAGACGAATGAGCACAGCTGAAACTGACTGTTTCTTCCAGTAGTCACCAGTGACCATGACATCAGAGATTGTGACATCATAACTGGGCAGCGAGGCACAAACATGCAGCTGGGCAACACAGGCAGGCCCCCTTGCAGGCCAACAGGCAACAGGCTCACCTTTGTTCTAGTAGATGGGATGACCAGAGGAACTGGTCCAGAGCGGTTTCCTAAAAGAGCACAGACATCTGCTTCGCTGCCTCATCCAAGGCTGGAGTTTAGCATTTCTGCTGAATTTCATGAACTCTGCAGCCTGACCATCAGCTCTCCAGGGGATTCCTTTGCTTTCATCTCGTCAGGTTCTTTCAACATCAAAATTTTTAATTACTGCTAATGGACATATGTCTGCAGCCACACCCTTGCAGTGCCCGCATCCCAACCTCCATGCATGTACTGCCCCTCCCAGGTCCCTCTCCTCTCGTGTGCCCAAAGCCTCTCACAATGCCCTTCCATGTCCCCTACCTATGGCTGGCTGGCCAGCCACTCTTTGCCTTGAGATCAAGCCAAATCACTCTGGGGCTGCAGCTGCAGGGCCACATGCTGCACAGGCCTGTGGTAGGGCCTCCAGCTCTCTCTCAAAGGAAGTGGAAATTGTCCCAGCAGGCTGCTAGGGAGGCACTGAGAACGTGAACAGAGAATCTTTGCTCCCTCTGGAAATCAGCCTTCTAGAGAGGTGGGGAAGTTTCAGTTTTAAAACTGCTACAGAAGCCACTGACCTTCCCTTCCGAGTGAGACTGTGCATGGCAGCACCGTCTGGTTTCATAAAGTTGTGAGGCTGGGGAAGAAAAGAAAAGGTTAATGCTCTTTCTTTTTCAAACCAGATTTTACTTTCAAACGCCTTGTCTTGTTGTCCGAAAAGCGGATTCGTTGCCCGGTGTGCAATAAGCCAATAATTATACACTCAGGAGAGACATTTGTTTATTTATTTCAGAGTTGCGCAAGCCTGGGTGCTCGGTGGTTTCCCACAAATCAAGCACACCCCCCCAACTTTTCAAGTAGCATTTATACACACAAATTGCCAGATTTACGACTTTCCCTTTTACACTGATTGGTTAGTGATTTCTTCATTCCCTGGATCCCACCCCTGCTTCTCAAGGTCCTGGTCAATTAACACTGCCCCAGCTGGGTCAGTAGGTGTTATCTCCCAAGGCCCTGAGGAAGAAGACATAATCCAGACCCCTTAATCAGCACTGTTTCAACAGTGAGAGGAAGCTTTCCTTCCCAAGGTCCTGGGGCCCAAACAGGCCTTATTTCTCAGCCTTGGCATCCTCCCTTTCGGAGAGTGGGGCACAGGAATGCAGACTGCTTGTAACTCCCTTATCTTTCCAGCCTGCACCAGCTCTGAGGCCCTTTCTTACTGAACTAGGAGTGCGGCCTAAGGCTTCAGCAAATTTAGCTACTCATGCTAAGCAAGTGTGCGGCTACTCATGCTAAGCAAATTCTGCCTAAGATAGAAGTTATCCAAATCTACCTACTTCAAACATTCTTTCTGAGCTTCTCAGGGTTGTCTTGTAACAGTCTTCTATGGCATACCCAAATTTAAACGTGTTTTCATGAAAGAAAAAGACTGATGGAGTCCCAGTGGGCTACCGTTTTCATCCCAAATGAACTAACTCCCTTTGGTTGAGGGAACGGAGACAATAACATACATTTTTAATATCAGCATGCCAACAGACACCTTACTGGAAGCATTTGTTGACAGAAAATGCCCTCAGGAAACCTCTGAACCTGCTGCTGAATATCACAAAGTTCAGGGAGACAGGTTCCAGCTCCAAACCAGCAAAGTACCTGAGGTTGGAGATGGCCCTGCTGGCCTCTGCCACTTAGAGAAGGAGGGATTGCTTTTTCTGGGCATTCTGCTGGTGGAGGCAGCCCATGCTTAGGCCATATTGCAGATCACCCAGCTCTCCCCTGGAAATGCTGGCCAAAGTTCTCCTTGCAGAGTCTGGACTGGAGAGGAGAGACTGGCCCGAAAAAGTCCCCTTGCCTTCCAGCTCCAGATTGAATTGCTAAGAGGCTTTCCTCCAGACATTTTGTGAGGGGTAGGCTGCAGGGACTGTTTCGGCAGCCAGCTAGGCTGTGGAGGCTGCAGTGGGTACTTAGCCCCCAGGAACGGCTCTCAGGATTAAAGAGGAAGGTCACTGGTCATAGCAGTAATTGCAAGCTGAAGGGAAGAAGGCTGAGAGGCCAAGCTTTGCCTACAGCTTTTGTATAGTGCTCATCACCAAGGCAGCAGCTAAAGAGCACTGACCATACTAGAAGGCAGCAGCAAAGGCCAGCATTTTCACTGCCAAAGGCAGGAGGTACTTTTCATTTGTTACCTTATTTCCTAGTTGTGCTGACCTAATTCCTGTTACCATATGAGATGCCATCAGGCATGAAGCAATAGCAGGGGGACTATGCACTTGTGTGTGTGGAGTGGGGGAGGCCAGCTCTCAAAAGAGAAAGCAAGCAGGTGTTCTATGGGCCAACTTTCGGATGTGAAAGGCAGCTGGTGTATGCTCCAGATCCAGCACAAGCTTCCTGTTAAAGAATACTGAGCTGAAACTGTCTAGAGGTAGCTGCTTAGCACAACTTATATAAAACTTGCTTAGCATGAGTAGCTAAATTTGTTGAAGCCTTAGGCCACACTTAGATAAAATAATGAACTTCTACCTAGTTCAGTAAGAAAAGGGCCTGAGAGCTGGTTCAAACTGGAATAATAAGGGAGTTACAAGCAGTTTGCATTCCTGTGCTTCACACTGTGAAAGGGAGGATGTCAAGGCTTTGAAATAAGGCCTACTTGGGCACCAGGACCCTGGGAAACAAAGCCTCCTCTCACTGCTGAAACTGTTAATTAGGGGAATCTGGACTATCTCGGCGTCTGTATTATATCCCCTTCATCAGGACCTTGGGAGATAACACCTACTGTCACTGCTGGGGCAGTGCTAATTGCTGGAACAACACCTCTTTGTCAGTGCCTTGAGAGACAAGGGTGGGACCTGAGGAATCAAAACACATCTGTCAGCAGAAACCGCAACAGTAAAGATAAACAGCCTCCCTAGGGACAGTGATGAGACCCAATAAGTAGCAGGAGACCCCAGACCTAAATATTACTATTGGTCCAAACTACCGCATGAGGGGTGGAGAGCTTAGATTGGAAAGTATAATTGCCCAGGGATTTCTTTGTTCAGGGTCCCTCTTCGGAAGCACCCAGTTTGAGCTGTAATTACTGCACGTGCGTCATTAAAATTTAATTATTTAGTTTGCTTTGATTTGGCTCTGAACTTTTCTGTGGGAACCTAGGGTCAGACCCTGTTATGGTGGCTGGCAAGCCTAATTTCCATAACACTTCCTCTTATGCCCCTCTTTCTCAGCCCCTAGGGAAGAACACAGCCAGGGCAGAGCTCTCCCACAAACGCCAGTGCTACCACCCCTCTCAGTTTCAGTTTTCACCTCCAAAGTATCAAAGACTTTAAAAATGATCTTCCAAATCTTAGCCCTCACCTCTACCATCTTCAAATGCTCTCAGTCTCATGGAAGCATCTTTTCTACTGCAGACTGTTGGATTACGTGAGAAAAGGCTCATCTTCACAAACAGAAAGGAGCCCAGAGGAGCAAGGGCAGGTGGAAGGACCTGAGTAATACCCCGACACAGCTCCTCCCAGGCCCATTACAGGAGAGCGATCAGTTCATGAAACATGCCACTCACTGGGTGACCACAAGTGAATTTCAAGCTGGACTAGCTGGCGAGCAGATGAAGTGACTTGGGTGCCCAGTATATGTGTGTCTCTAAGGGTAAAGCACATGAAGGAGTTCGTACCAGAGGGACCTGGGGGTCTCAGCAAACTGCCAAAGAGACTGTAAAGTCTTGGGATCAACTGAGAGACCCGCTCGTGTTTGTGTGTGTATTTCTGTGTCTCTGTGCAGGAGAATACTGGGGACAACAGGATAGCCACCGCTAGGGAGACTGGTGTGTTTAAGCTCAGCTACTGTGGGGTCCACAGTGTTGGGTGTGGGTGTTCATGGCAGTGTGTGTTTGGGCAGGGAGAGGGGTGTGTGTGTACCACCAACAGGAGTGAGGCCTTGGATCCAGTCTCTAGGTGCCAGCAACTGGTAAGAGTGAGGATGCAAGACCAGCTACTGGGGAGACAGAGTGCCTAAGCTCCGCTACTGCTGGGATCCACATTGCAAATATGTGTATATATTTCCCATGAACAGACCTTCATCCTGGTCAGCCAGATAGGGCAACACCATGAGGTCATCTCTGCTGTTTGTGTCTGTGTGCATGCTGAGTGTGCAGGTCTGTGCAGGTCCGTGGCCCAGCCATGTGTCCATGCATCCACACACTGTCTATAGGAGGGACTGTCTTTCACACGGAGAAGCAAGCAGGCATTGTGCAAACACCCACTAGGAAAGACCATTGGCAATGGTAGCCCTTGCTGTGCATACAGACGCTGCAAAGGAGCCAAAGTTGCCTAAGAAAAAAAAAGAAAAGGCTTATTTTACTCTGTCACTTTCTCCAACTCTTTTTCCCCTGGACAGCAGAACTGATAGCAGTGTCACTGTCCAAATTCTCCTGCATCCTGAGTGCTCCCACAAGGAAAGACGAAAACATTGAACTGCCTATATTGCCCCTGAAAGTCCAAATTCAAAAGTGCCTTTCCCTGACACCTGACACACTCCTGAGCGCAGAGAAACCCCATCCTCAAGGGATATGCCACATCCAGGCCTTTTGGAGTCGGTAGCTGAGTGGGTGTTTCTGAGGGAAGAAGGGTCTGAGGTCTGGGGATGATGAAGAGGTGGGGAAGGATACTTTCAGCTAGGACAGGAACCCTGGACAGCTTGGGGGTGTTTTCCCCAGGCTTCATGAAGCCCAGCAAATGGCACATGGTCATTTTAAGTAAAAAGCCATAAGCCAAAAGCCTTTACCTTACCCAAAGAAGATTTACCTGTCTTTGTCTGTACTTTCCTTTCTTTTGTTGTTTTTTGTTGTTTGTTTTTGCTAGCTTCAAAATGGTGACATGGGTAAAATCTAATACCAAAAGCAAAGGGCCAGCTCATTCAAACTTAACCACAGGCCTTGTTCGCTTCTCTGAATTGTGTCTTGTTTAAACTTTTACAACCTCTTTGCAATAAATAGCATGATCTGCTGTTTATCCACACATTATGCTTAGCTGAAACAAATATGGCTGACATCCAGGCAATGACCATGAGTACACCAAAGATGAACAGCAGGAAATGGGGACCGTGTCTGTAGGCTGCAGGATGGCACCCAGCTGCCAAGGGCCCTGCCCCTGCCTCTCTTGCACTACTCTGCAGCTCCTGCTTCCTCCTCCCTCATGGGCAGCCTTGCCCTTCTATGCTTTCTGACAGCCTGGAAGCTACCCCCGACACTGTACAGGGCCCTAGGGAGTGACAGATGTACCTCTGATCCATTCCCTGACCAGAGCCTGTCATGGCCAACTGTACTGGAGGTGCAGGCTGTGGTTGTCTGTTTAACCAGGGAAGGGAAGGAAGCTTTGGTTTCCGTGCAGGCTGAGGTAGGTGGTAGGGCCTGTTGCTGAGGGCGAGGGAAGAGGGGGCCGGCGTGCGGGCTGTCGGTTTGTGTCTGTGGCTGCTGGCTCCGTGCCCCATGCACACGCCCGAGCGGGGAGCAGCCAGGAAGAGGAGTCAGAAAGCAAAAGCAAGAGGGACAAGGCTGGGCGTGCAGCTGTGGAGCGTGCGGAGTCCAGTAGCGGTGCGCATGCTGCAGGGGGTGTAGCTCAGTGGGAGAGCATTTGACTGCAGATCAAGAGGTCCCTGGTTCAACTCCAGCTGCCAGGGCTATGGCTGCAGCTCCTGGTGCCTGGTCCTCAGGCTGGCCTCTGGGATAGGCTGACGCTGGAGGACGGCTTCACTCTCCCTCTGGCATCGCCATGGCGGGAGGGGAGAAAAGGGAGGGAGCAGTGTGAGGCGTCCAGTGGTGGTGGAGCGGAAATGCGTCAGGTCTACAAGAGGAACGAGAAAGCAGAGAAGCCAAGAGCAGGCGCGGAAGGGGAAAGACTGCAAGGAACCCACGGCCCCCCAGGTGTGAGGGTCTGGAGATGACTGGAGCGGTTGGGAGAGGGGAAAACCTGTGTGCAGGGGGCCAGGAGGAGGAGGCAGAGCGAACGGTGCTGAGAAGAGCGTCTCGGAGAAGCAGCAGTTGATTCAGGTGTATCGGATGGACAGCGCTGTTGCCTTGTGTTAAGAGTGGGAGGTGAGGGGGCACTGGCGTTTTCTCAGGGGTCCTGAGAGGAATGTAACGGAGGGATGCAACATGGCTTGGACACCCCCTCTGCCCCCCTAGATGCCCTGGATCTGGCACTTGGGGCCAGCAGTGCTGGGAAAGCTGAGGCCTGTGCAGGATTTATGTGCCAAGCCTACAGCTGGGAGATCAGTGCTTAATGCCTGGTGGAGTGGGGCTCCACACTGGGGTCCTCACTGCTGCTGGGATGCTTCTGGGGAGAGCAGAGGACACCCTTACTGTAAGGTCAGGAGGAAGGGGAAAGAGAGGGAAAACAGCTGTGGTCTAAGCACTGGGGAGGAGGTGGACTTCTAGAAGGAAATGTCTCTTCAGTGGCCTCTGTGTGGAGATGCAGAGAAGCCTGATGCTCCCTGGGGATGCATCAGAAGCAGGTCTGACCCCAAGCACAGTGTTTGTCTGAGCACGAGACCTCCAGTCTGCTTCCACTGCGCCCCGAGGCATCGGCTACCTCCTTTGCGAGAAGCATGACAGGCTTCTGCAAGGGACTCAGCTGCTCTCCTGCAGAGCCCTCTGACTGCACGGTGCCCCACGGCCCTGGAGAAGGGCTGTGCTTGGGCGCTGCCGGGGAGACGGAGAAAGCCCCTGGCTCGGCCAGGACCACGTGGCTCAGTCCTGCTAGTGGCTGAGCGGCAAGAAGAGGTGTCCGGGAGGTCCCATGGTGTAATGGTGAGCACTCTGGACTCTGAATCCAGCGATCTGAGTTCAAGTCTCAGTGGGACCTCGATCTCAGGCTCCTGCCTCACTGAGGGCTTTCCTCAGCTGTTTGCACGTTTTACACCCTTGCATTGCCTACCTTGCGTAGATTGCTTTACGCACTCCGGCCTTCCTTCCTTCCCCACCCTCCCGCTCTGCTCTTTCGCCATTTCCTGACCACGGGAGCCCACCCTGCACTGGCACTGACACTGGTACTGGTACTGGCAGCGGTGTCCCTTCTCCTGCCCTTTCCCCATCACTCCTCTGTAGCTGTTCTGGGCACTGGCTCCTGGCACTGTCTCTCCTCTCTTGTCCCTGACAGCTGGTTCTGGCAGAGGGACCCGGCAGGGGGGGTCACAGGATCACAGAACAGCTGAGGTGGGAAGGAACCTCTGGAGATCGCCTAGCCCAACCCCCTGCTCAAAGCAGGGTCAAGAAGAGGCCTCTGTTCAGGGCCTTGTGCAGTCGAGTTTTGAAAATCTCCACAGCTGGAGACTCCACAACCTCTCTGGGCTTGCTGTTCACATGTTTGACACCTTCCCCTCACGCCCACACAGTCAGGAAAACAGTTTTCTCTTCCTTCCTTCCCTCCTTCCTTCCCTCCTTCTTTCCTTCTTTTTCTTTCCTGTGTGTTTAAGTGGAATGTCACAGACTTCAGCTTGTGCCCGTTGCCTCTTGCCCTGTCACTGGGCACCACTGAGAAGCGTCTGGCTCTCTCTTCTTTACTCCCTCTTCCCCCACTTCCTCCACCGCCTCAGGTATTTATACGCATTGATAAGATCCCCCCCTTAGCCTTCTCCTCCCCAGGCTAAACAATCCGAGCTCTGTTAGCCTCTCCTGGTATGACAGATGGTGCACGCCCTTAACCGTCTCTGTGGTCTTTCGCTGTGCTCACTCCAGCGTGGCCATGTCTCTCTTGTACCGGGAAGCCCGAAATGGGACACAGCACGCCAAGTGTGGTCTCACCAGTGCTGAGTAGGGGGGAAGGGTCACACCCCCCTCAGCCTGCTGGCAACGCTCTTCCTAACGCAGCCCAGGATGCTGCCGGCCTTCTTTGCTGCAAGGGCACGTTGCTGCCTCAGGTACTGAAGGCCTTCCGGGACACAGCATCTCTCCTCTGAAACAAATGCCCATGAGCTACCAAGCTCCTGGGGAGCCGACAGAGCCCCTAACTGCTGCAACCAGAAACACAATGCCACGTGACGGTACCGTTGGAGTCCTTGTGAGGGCACCTGACATGCAGATTCGCAGGGCTCCTGCAGAGGAAGGAAGGACACTTTGAAGAGCACTTTTCACTTGCTGCCGGGGGCAGCCTGGACCAAGAGAGAAGGCACAAACACAAATGCTCTTGACCCCTCCTCACATGGCATGTGCTGCAGCCCCGTCCTCTGCCACTAGCTCTCTCCGGGTTGTTGCCATCGCACTTGCCCTGAGGGAACAGAACGGGGCATAGCATTGCAGACATGGCCCCAGCAGTGCCAAATGAGGGGAAACAATCTTTTCCGTCGGCTTGCATCAAACAGTTTGGGTTGCAAGTGACCTCTGGAGGTGACCCGTTCCAAGCCCTTTGTTGAACTGCAGGCGGTTCCTGTCAGCGCCTTTCCCCAGCCTGTTGAGATTCCCCCGAGTACCCGCCCTTCCCTCCAGTCTATCAGCTGCTCCCCACAGTCTGGCCTCCTGTACAAACATGCTGAAAGCCCCCTCTGTCCCACTGTCCAGGTCGCCCATAAAGAGAGCAAAGATTTTTGGCACCCGGAGCTTTACCTTTCCTACCACCATTGTGGTATGCCTGGGCAATGAGGCTCTGTTTGTGCTTTCTCGCCTGTCCCTGGTTTCACCTCCCGTGCCCTTCCTGTCCGCTGTGGAGCTCCCTCCGGAGCTCCCTGCTGAGCCAAGCCTGTCGCGTGGACCACCTGCTCATTTCCCTGAGTAGCGGGATGGACTGTGCTCCTGCCTGGGGGAGGTGGTCCTTAAAGACCCACCAGCTCTCTCCAGCTCCTTGGCCTGACAGAGCTGCATCCCATGAGATCCCGCCTAGCAGCTCCCTGAATGCACTGACGTCTGCTCGCCTGCAGCCCAAGCTCTGTGCTCTCTTACTTGCCTTCCTCCCTCCCCTCTGGCTCTTGAGTTTCACAATTTCATGGTCACGCCAGGCAAAACTGCCACTGGTAATCCCACTGTCCCCGGGCAAGCCTTCCTTGTTCATGAGGACCAGGCGCAGCCTCAGCTCTCTTTGGCCCATGCAGGGGGCATGCTAAGAAGTTATCCCTGACTCCCTCCGCAAGCCCCCGGGATTACTCGAGTCCCAACGTGTCACCCTCGCCGCAGAGGCTGGGGAGCTGGAAGTCCCCACGAGGAAAGAGAGTCTGTGACCTGGAAACCACCTTGGGCTGCTGCAGAAGAAGTTGTCCGCTTCTCATCACGAGTGGGTTGTCTGTACCAAAGTCCCACCACAGGGTC
This sequence comes from Dromaius novaehollandiae, assembly GCF_036370855.1. Lineage (NCBI taxonomy): Eukaryota > Metazoa > Chordata > Aves > Casuariiformes > Dromaiidae > Dromaius > Dromaius novaehollandiae. The sequence goes on from NC_088107.1 coordinate 26,251,477, forward strand.
CCTTCCCGCTGCACTGAGGGGCAGGGGGACAAGGGCTCGCAGGGCAGAAATGCAGGAGGCTCAGAGGCCTGGAGCCGGCGATGGCAGGAAGAACAGGGCCCAGCCTGCATCAGCCACAGGGGCCCCCAGTGCCGGGCGGGAACACGGCAAAGCTGCAGCAAAGCCAGGAACTGCGGAGCCTGTGGGTGGACTGTGGGACGGGGCCTGGCTGCGAAGGGCCCTGCCCCTGCCTGGTCTGCGCTCGCCCGTGGCTGCCGGCAGCGAAGCCGTGGCTTCCGTGCAGGCTGAGGCAGGTGGTAGGGCCTGTTGCTGAGGGCGAGGGAAGAGGGGGCCGGCGTGCGGGCTGTCGGTTTGTGTCTGTGGCTGCTGGCTCCGTGCCCCATGCACACGCCCGAGCGGGGAGCAGCCAGGAAGAGGAGTCAGAAAGCAAAAGCAAGAGGGACAAGGCTGGGCGTGCAGCTGTGGAGCGTGCGGAGTCCAGTAGCGGTGCGCATGCTGCAGGGGGTGTAGCTCAGTGGGAGAGCATTTGACTGCAGATCAAGAGGTCCCTGGTTCAACTCCAGGTGCCCCCTCCAGTGCTGCTTTTCTTCCTGGAGCTTCTCCTTTGCCTTGGTCTGCCTCCCCATCCCTCAGGGGGAGGGCTGCGGGGGCCAGCCCAGCATGGGCCTGTCGCAGCCTCGCTGTCTCTGGGCTCGCTTCTCTCCTCATGACCCGCCTGGGGTTTCCCCTTTCCTTAAGACACCGCACCTCCCAGTGAGGCCCGGAGCAGCCCTTCTTCCTTCCCAGGGGCTGTGCTGCCACTGCTCTGTTGGGAGCTGCAGGGCACCAGCTGAGAGAAACCCACCGGGAGACCTCCCGCCCTTGTCTAGCACACAGGCCAGGGTCTGTGACACCGTGTCCTGCTTCCACCTCCTCCCCTAAAGAGGAGCAGACTGGCTAAACCCACCCTTTGTCTTCTCATCCTTAAGCACCTGGGAAAGGTGTGTTGTGCCTGCAAGGACTGCGGGAAGTTGCGGGGCAAAGCCAGCAGAGCCCTAGAGGGAGGGTGGGTGTTTTGCTGTGTGACTGGGCTTGACAAGTGCAGCCGTGCAGCCGGAGGGTCCGTACCGTACCGGCAGGGCTGGGCTGGAGCGTGGTCTTTCCGGGCAGCCCAAAAGCAGATGGTGCCCCGTAGTTGGCAGGATTCGAACCTGCGCGGGGAAACCCCAATGGATTTCTAGTCCATCGCCTTCACCACTCGGCCACAACTACCTGCCCCAAAGGGCTCTGCAGCAGTGAGCAGGTGCCCTGTGCTGCGACGTCTGGCTCGCCGGGAGTCTGAGGGCCAGGCTGCGCTGGCGGATGTCCTTTCCACTCTTTGGACACGGCGCGGTTGGGCACCAGAGGCACCTGCAGCCAGGGTCTGAGTGTTATGGAAGTTAGGCCTGTCGGCCACCATAACAGGGCTCGACCCTAGGTTCCCGCAGAGAAGTTCAGAGTGAAATCAAAACAAATCAGATAATTTTAATCACGCGCGTGCTGTAATTACAGCTCGAGCTGGGTGCCTCCGAAGAGGGACCCTAACATAAACAAATCCTGGGTAATTATAGTCTTTTCGACTTCCATTTCCCACCCCTCACGCCATAGACCAATAGTAATTTTTTGGTCTGGGGTCTCCTGCTCCTCATTGGGTCTCATCGTCTTTCTGAGGCAAGCTGTTTTTCTCCTTATTCTTCTTTTTTGCAGTCTCTGATGACGGTTGTACTTCTGTTTTTGTTGGGTCTGGCGGTTGCCTCCCAAGGTCTTATTTTTCCCCATTGTTTTGGCGTCTTCCCTCTTGGAGTCGGTGACACAGGTGCGCAGACTGCGTGTGGCTCCATTATCTTCCCAGCCTGAACGAGCTCTGAGGCACTATTTTTTGTTAAACTAAGTAAAGATTTGTTACTTTTCCCATGCTTGGACTAAGGCTTCAGCAAATCTAGCCACTCATGCTAAGCAAGTTTTATAGAAGTTGTGCTAAGCAGCCATTTCTAGACAGTTTCAATTCACTATTCTTTAACACTGAGAGGCCTTGAGGGGCCTGCTGCCAGGGCTATGGCTGCAGCTCCTGGTGCCTGGTCCTCAGGCTGGCCTCTGGGATAGGCTGACGCTGGAGGACGGCTTCACTCTCCCTCTGGCATCGCCATGGCGGGAGGGGAGAAAAGGGAGGGAGCAGTGTGAGGCGTCCAGTGGTGGTGGAGCGGAAATGCGTCAGGTCTACAAGAGGAACGAGAAAGCAGAGAAGCCAAGAGCAGGCGCGGAAGGGGAAAGACTGCAAGGAACCCACGGCCCCCCAGGTGTGAGGGTCTGGAGATGACTGGAGCGGTTGGGAGAGGGGAAAACCTGTGTGCAGGGGGCCGGGAGGAGGAGGCAGAGCGAACGGTGCTGAGAAGAGCGTCTCGGAGAAGCAGCAGTTGATTCAGGTGTATCGGATGGACAGCGCTGTTGCCTTGTGTTAAGAGTGGGAGGTGAGGGGGCACTGGCGTTTTCTCAGGGGTCCTGAGAGGAATGTAACGGAGGGATGCAACATGGCTTGGACACCCCCTCTGCCCCCCTAGATGCCCTGGATCTGGCACTTGGGGCCAGCAGTGCTGGGAAAGCTGAGGCCTGTGCAGGATTTATGTGCCAAGCCTACAGCTGGGAGATCAGTGCTTAATGCCTGGTGGAGTGGGGCTCCACACTGGGGTCCTCACTGCTGCTGGGATGCTTCTGGGGAGAGCAGAGGACACCCTTACTGTAAGGTCAGGAGGAAGGGGAAAGAGAGGGAAAACAGCTGTGGTCTAAGCACTGGGGAGGAGGTGGACTTCTAGAAGGAAATGTCTCTTCAGTGGCCTCTGTGTGGAGATGCAGAGAAGCCTGATGCTCCCTGGGGATGCATCAGAAGCAGGTCTGACCCCAAGCACAGTGTTTGTCTGAGCACGAGACCTCCAGTCTGCTTCCACTGCGCCCCGAGGCATCGGCTACCTCCTTTGCGAGAAGCATGACAGGCTTCTGCAAGGGACTCAGCTGCTCTCCTGCAGAGCCCTCTGACTGCACGGTGCCCCACGGCCCTGGAGAAGGGCTGTGCTTGGGCGCTGCCGGGGAGACGGAGAAAGCCCCTGGCTCGGCCAGGACCACGTGGCTCAGTCCTGCTAGTGGCTGAGCGGCAAGAAGAGGTGTCCAGGAGGTCCCATGGTGTAATGGTGAGCACTCTGGACTCTGAATCCAGCGATCTGAGTTCAAGTCTCAGTGGGACCTCGATCTCAGGCTCCTGCCTCACTGAGGGCTTTCCTCAGCTGTTTGCACGTTTTACACCCTTGCATTGCCTACCTTGCGTAGATTGCTTTACGCACTCCGGCCTTCCTTCCTTCCCCACCCTCCCGGCCTTCCTTCCTTCCCCACCCTCCCGCTCTGCTCTTTCGCCATTTCCTGACCACGGGAGCCCACCCTGCACTGGCACTGACACTGGTACTGGTACTGGCAGCGGTGTCCCTTCTCCTGCCCTTTCCCCATCACTCCTCTGTAGCTGTTCTGGGCACTGGCTCCTGGCACTGTCTCTCCTCTCTTGTCCCTGACAGCTGGTTCTGGCAGAGGGACCCGGCAGGGGGGGTCACAGGATCACAGAACAGCTGAGGTGGGAAGGAACCTCTGGAGATCGCCTAGCCCAACCCCCTGCTCAAAGCAGGGTCAAGAAGAGGCCTCTGTTCAGGGCCTTGTGCAGTCGAGTTTTGAAAATCTCCACAGCTGGAGACTCCACAACCTCTCTGGGCTTGCTGTTCACATGTTTGACACCTTCCCCTCACGCCCACACAGTCAGGAAAACAGTTTTCTCTTCCTTCCTTCCCTCCTTCCTTCCCTCCTTCTTTCCTTCTTTTTCTTTCCTGTGTGTTTAAGTGGAATGTCACAGACTTCAGCTTGTGCCCGTTGCCTCTTGCCCTGTCACTGGGCACCACTGAGAAGCGTCTGGCTCTCTCTTCTTTACTCCCTCTTCCCCCACTTCCTCCACCGCCTCAGGTATTTATACGCATTGATAAGATCCCCCCCTTAGCCTTCTCCTCCCCAGGCTAAACAATCCGAGCTCTGTTAGCCTCTCCTGGTATGACAGATGGTGCACGCCCTTAACCGTCTCTGTGGTCTTTCGCTGTGCTCACTCCAGCGTGGCCATGTCTCTCTTGTACCGGGAAGCCCGAAATGGGACACAGCACGCCAAGTGTGGTCTCACCAGTGCTGAGTAGGGGGGAAGGGTCACACCTCCCTCAGCCTGCTGGCAACGCTCTTCCTAACGCAGCCCAGGATGCTGCCGGCCTTCTTTGCTGCAAGGGCACGTTGCTGCCTCAGGTACTGAAGGCCTTCCGGGACACAGCATCTCTCCTCTGAAACAAATGCCCATGAGCTACCAAGCTCCTGGGGAGCCGACAGAGCCCCTAACTGCTGCAACCAGAAACACAATGCCACGTGACGGTACCGTTGGAGTCCTTGTGAGGGCACCTGACATGCAGATTCGCAGGGCTCCTGCAGAGGAAGGAAGGACACTTTGAAGAGCACTTTTCACTTGCTGCCGGGGGCAGCCTGGACCAAGAGAGAAGGCACAAACACAAATGCTCTTGACCCCTCCTCACATGGCATGTGCTGCAGCCCCGTCCTCTGCCACTAGCTCTCTCCGGGTTGTTGCCATCGCACTTGCCCTGAGGGAACAGAACGGGGCATAGCATTGCAGACATGGCCCCAGCAGTGCCAAATGAGGGGAAACAATCTTTTCCGTCGGCTTGCATCAAACAGTTTGGGTTGCAAGTGACCTCTGGAGGTGACCCGTTCCAAGCCCTTTGTTGAACTGCAGGCGGTTCCTGTCAGCGCCTTTCCCCAGCCTGTTGAGATTCCCCCGAGTACCCGCCCTTCCCTCCAGTCTATCAGCTGCTCCCCACAGTCTGGCCTCCTGTACAAACATGCTGAAAGCCCCCTCTGTCCCACTGTCCAGGTCGCCCATAAAGAGAGCAAAGATTTTTGGCACCCGGAGCTTTACCTTTCCTACCACCATTGTGGTATGCCTGGGCAATGAGGCTCTGTTTGTGCTTTCTCGCCTGTCCCTGGTTTCACCTCCCGTGCCCTTCCTGTCCGCTGTGGAGCTCCCTCCGGAGCTCCCTGCTGAGCCAAGCCTGTCGCGTGGACCACCTGCTCATTTCCCTGAGTAGCGGGATGGACTGTGCTCCTGCCTGGGGGAGGTGGTCCTTAAAGACCCACCAGCTCTCTCCAGCTCCTTGGCCTGACAGAGCTGCATCCCATGAGATCCCGCCTAGCAGCTCCCTGAATGCACTGACGTCTGCTCGCCTGCAGCCCAAGCTCTGTGCTCTCTTACTTGCCTTCCTCCCTCCCCTCTGGCTCTTGAGTTTCACAATTTCATGGTCACGCCAGGCAAAACTGCCACTGGTAATCCCACTGTCCCCGGGCAAGCCTTCCTTGTTCATGAGGACCAGGCGCAGCCTCAGCTCTCTTTGGCCCATGCAGGGGGCATGCTAAGAAGTTATCCCTGACTCCCTCCGCAAGCCCCCGGGATTACTCGAGTCCCAACGTGTCACCCTCGCCGCAGAGGCTGGGGAGCTGGAAGTCCCCACGAGGAAAGAGAGTCTGTGACCTGGAAACCACCTTGGGCTGCTGCAGAAGAAGTTGTCCGCTTCTCATCACGAGTGGGTTGTCTGTACCAAAGTCCCACCACAGGGTCCCTTCCCGCTGCACTGAGGGGCAGGGGGACAAGGGCTCGCAGGGCAGAAATGCAGGAGGCTCAGAGGCCTGGAGCCGGCGATGGCAGGAAGAACAGGGCCCAGCCTGCATCAGCCACAGGGGCCCCCAGTGCCGGGCGGGAACACGGCAAAGCTGCAGCAAAGCCAGGAACTGCGGAGCCTGTGGGTGGACTGTGGGACGGGGCCTGGCTGCGAAGGGCCCTGCCCCTGCCTGGTCTGCGCTCACCCGTGGCTGCCGGCAGCGAAGCCGTGGCTTCCGTGCAGGCTGAGGCAGGTGGTAGGGCCTGTTGCTGAGGGCGAGGGAAGAGGGGGCCGGTGTGCGGGCTGTCGGTTTGTGTCTGTGGCTGCTGGCTCCGTGCCCCATGCACACGCCCGAGCGGGGAGCAGCCAGGAAGAGGAGTCAGAAAGCAAAAGCAAGAGGGACAAGGCTGGGCGTGCAGCTGTGGAGCGTGCGGAGTCCAGTAGCGGTGCGCATGCTGCAGGGGGTGTAGCTCAGTGGGAGAGCATTTGACTGCAGATCAAGAGGTCCCTGGTTCAACTCCAGGTGCCCCCTCCAGTGCTGCTTTTCTTCCTGGAGCTTCTCCTTTGCCTTGGTCTGCCTCCCCATCCCTCAGGGGGAGGGCTGCGGGGGCCAGCCCAGCATGGGCCTGTCGCAGCCTCGCTGTCTCTGGGCTCGCTTCTCTCCTCATGACCCGCCTGGGGTTTCCCCTTTCCTTAAGACACCGCACCTCCCAGTGAGGCCCGGAGCAGCCCTTCTTCCTTCCCAGGGGCTGTGCTGCCACTGCTCTGTTGGGAGCTGCAGGGCACCAGCTGAGAGAAACCCACCGGGAGACCTCCCGCCCTTGTCTAGCACACAGGCCAGGGTCTGTGACACCGTGTCCTGCTTCCACCTCCTCCCCTAAAGAGGAGCAGACTGGCTAAACCCACCCTTTGTCTTCTCATCCTTAAGCACCTGGGAAAGGTGTGTTGTGCCTGCAAGGACTGCGGGAAGTTGCGGGGCAAAGCCAGCAGAGCCCTAGAGGGAGGGTGGGTGTTTTGCTGTGTGACTGGGCTTGACAAGTGCAGCCGTGCAGCCGGAGGGTCCGTACCGTACCGGCAGGGCTGGGCTGGAGCGTGGTCTTTCCGGGCAGCCCAAAAGCAGATGGTGCCCCGTAGTTGGCAGGATTCGAACCTGCGCGGGGAAACCCCAATGGATTTCTAGTCCATCGCCTTCACCACTCGGCCACAACTACCTGCCCCAAAGGGCTCTGCAGCAGTGAGCAGGTGCCCTGTGCTGCGACGTCTGGCTCGCCGGGAGTCTGAGGGCCAGGCTGCGCTGGCGGATGTCCTTTCCACTCTTTGGACACGGCGCGGTTGGGCACCAGAGGCACCTGCAGCCAGGGTCTGAGTGTTATGGAAGTTAGGCCTGTCGGCCACCATAACAGGGCTCGACCCTAGGTTCCCGCAGAGAAGTTCAGAGTGAAATCAAAACAAATCAGATAATTTTAATCACGCGCGTGCTGTAATTACAGCTCGAGCTGGGTGCCTCCGAAGAGGGACCCTAACATAAACAAATCCTGGGTAATTATAGTCTTTTCGACTTCCATTTCCCACCCCTCACGCCATAGACCAATAGTAATTTTTTGGTCTGGGGTCTCCTGCTCCTCATTGGGTCTCATCGTCTTTCTGAGGCAAGCTGTTTTTCTCCTTATTCTTCTTTTTTGCAGTCTCTGATGACGGTTGTACTTCTGTTTTTGTTGGGTCTGGCGGTTGCCTCCCAAGGTCTTATTTTTCCCCATTGTTTTGGCGTCTTCCCTCTTGGAGTCGGTGACACAGGTGCGCAGACTGCGTGTGGCTCCATTATCTTCCCAGCCTGAACAAGCTCTGAGGCACTATTTTTTGTTAAACTAAGTAAAGATTTGTTACTTTTCCCATGCTTGGACTAAGGCTTCAGCAAATCTAGCCACTCATGCTAAGCAAGTTTTATAGAAGTTGTGCTAAGCAGCCATTTCTAGACAGTTTCAATTCACTATTCTTTAACACTGAGAGGCCTTGAGGGGCCTGCTGCCAGGGCTATGGCTGCAGCTCCTGGTGCCTGGTCCTCAGGCTGGCCTCTGGGATAGGCTGACGCTGGAGGACGGCTTCACTCTCCCTCTGGCATCGCCATGGCGGGAGGGGAGAAAAGGGAGGGAGCAGTGTGAGGCGTCCAGTGGTGGTGGAGCGGAAATGCGTCAGGTCTACAAGAGGAACGAGAAAGCAGAGAAGCCAAGAGCAGGCGCGGAAGGGGAAAGACTGCAAGGAACCCACGGCCCCCCAGGTGTGAGGGTCTGGAGATGACTGGAGCGGTTGGGAGAGGGGAAAACCTGTGTGCAGGGGGCCGGGAGGAGGAGGCAGAGCGAACGGTGCTGAGAAGAGCGTCTCGGAGAAGCAGCAGTTGATTCAGGTGTATCGGATGGACAGCGCTGTTGCCTTGTGTTAAGAGTGGGAGGTGAGGGGGCACTGGCGTTTTCTCAGGGGTCCTGAGAGGAATGTAACGGAGGGATGCAACATGGCTTGGACACCCCCTCTGCCCCCCTAGATGCCCTGGATCTGGCACTTGGGGCCAGCAGTGCTGGGAAAGCTGAGGCCTGTGCAGGATTTATGTGCCAAGCCTACAGCTGGGAGATCAGTGCTTAATGCCTGGTGGAGTGGGGCTCCACACTGGGGTCCTCACTGCTGCTGGGATGCTTCTGGGGAGAGCAGAGGACACCCTTACTGTAAGGTCAGGAGGAAGGGGAAAGAGAGGGAAAACAGCTGTGGTCTAAGCACTGGGGAGGAGGTGGACTTCTAGAAGGAAATGTCTCTTCAGTGGCCTCTGTGTGGAGATGCAGAGAAGCCTGATGCTCCCTGGGGATGCATCAGAAGCAGGTCTGACCCCAAGCACAGTGTTTGTCTGAGCACGAGACCTCCAGTCTGCTTCCACTGCGCCCCGAGGCATCGGCTACCTCCTTTGCGAGAAGCATGACAGGCTTCTGCAAGGGACTCAGCTGCTCTCCTGCAGAGCCCTCTGACTGCACGGTGCCCCACGGCCCTGGAGAAGGGCTGTGCTTGGGCGCTGCCGGGGAGACGGAGAAAGCCCCTGGCTCGGCCAGGACCACGTGGCTCAGTCCTGCTAGTGGCTGAGCGGCAAGAAGAGGTGTCCGGGAGGTCCCATGGTGTAATGGTGAGCACTCTGGACTCTGAATCCAGCGATCTGAGTTCAAGTCTCAGTGGGACCTCGATCTCAGGCTCCTGCCTCACTGAGGGCTTTCCTCAGCTGTTTGCACGTTTTACACCCTTGCATTGCCTACCTTGCGTAGATTGCTTTACGCACTCCGGCCTTCCTTCCTTCCCCACCCTCCCGGCCTTCCTTCCTTCCCCACCCTCCCGCTCTGCTCTTTCGCCATTTCCTGACCACGGGAGCCCACCCTGCACTGGCACTGACACTGGTACTGGTACTGGCAGCGGTGTCCCTTCTCCTGCCCTTTCCCCATCACTCCTCTGTAGCTGTTCTGGGCACTGGCTCCTGGCACTGTCTCTCCTCTCTTGTCCCTGACAGCTGGTTCTGGCAGAGGGACCCGGCAGGGGGGGTCACAGGATCACAGAACAGCTGAGGTGGGAAGGAACCTCTGGAGATCGCCTAGCCCAACCCCCTGCTCAAAGCAGGGTCAAGAAGAGGCCTCTGTTCAGGGCCTTGTGCAGTCGAGTTTTGAAAATCTCCACAGCTGGAGACTCCACAACCTCTCTGGGCTTGCTGTTCACATGTTTGACACCTTCCCCTCACGCCCACACAGTCAGGAAAACAGTTTTCTCTTCCTTCCTTCCCTCCTTCCTTCCCTCCTTCTTTCCTTCTTTTTCTTTCCTGTGTGTTTAAGTGGAATGTCACAGACTTCAGCTTGTGCCCGTTGCCTCTTGCCCTGTCACTGGGCACCACTGAGAAGCGTCTGGCTCTCTCTTCTTTACTCCCTCTTCCCCCACTTCCTCCACCGCCTCAGGTATTTATACGCATTGATAAGATCCCCCCCTTAGCCTTCTCCTCCCCAGGCTAAACAATCCGAGCTCTGTTAGCCTCTCCTGGTATGACAGATGGTGCACGCCCTTAACCGTCTCTGTGGTCTTTCGCTGTGCTCACTCCAGCGTGGCCATGTCTCTCTTGTACCGGGAAGCCCGAAATGGGACACAGCACGCCAAGTGTGGTCTCACCAGTGCTGAGTAGGGGGGAAGGGTCACACCTCCCTCAGCCTGCTGGCAACGCTCTTCCTAACGCAGCCCAGGATGCTGCCGGCCTTCTTTGCTGCAAGGGCACGTTGCTGCCTCAGGTACTGAAGGCCTTCCGGGACACAGCATCTCTCCTCTGAAACAAATGCCCATGAGCTACCAAGCTCCTGGGGAGCCGACAGAGCCCCTAACTGCTGCAACCAGAAACACAATGCCACGTGACGGTACCGTTGGAGTCCTTGTGAGGGCACCTGACATGCAGATGCGCAGGGCTCCTGCAGAGGAAGGAAGGACACTTTGAAGAGCACTTTTCACTTGCTGCCGGGGGCAGCCTGGACCAAGAGAGAAGGCACAAACACAAATGCTCTTGACCCCTCCTCACATGGCATGTGCTGCAGCCCCGTCCTCTGCCACTAGCTCTCTCCGGGTTGTTGCCATCGCACTTGCCCTGAGGGAACAGAACGGGGCATAGCATTGCAGACATGGCCCCAGCAGTGCCAAATGAGGGGAAACAATCTTTTCCGTCGGCTTGCATCAAACAGTTTGGGTTGCAAGTGACCTCTGGAGGTGACCCGTTCCAAGCCCTTTGTTGAACTGCAGGCGGTTCCTGTCAGCGCCTTTCCCCAGCCTGTTGAGATTCCCCCGAGTACCCGCCCTTCCCTCCAGTCTATCAGCTGCTCCCCACAGTCTGGCCTCCTGTACAAACATGCTGAAAGCCCCCTCTGTCCCACTGTCCAGGTCGCCCATAAAGAGAGCAAAGATTTTTGGCACCCGGAGCTTTACCTTTCCTACCACCATTGTGGTATGCCTGGGCAATGAGGCTCTGTTTGTGCTTTCTCGCCTGTCCCTGGTTTCACCTCCCGTGCCCTTCCTGTCCGCTGTGGAGCTCCCTCCGGAGCTCCCTGCTGAGCCAAGCCTGTCGCGTGGACCACCTGCTCATTTCCCTGAGTAGCGGGATGGACTGTGCTCCTGCCTGGGGGAGGTGGTCCTTAAAGACCCACCAGCTCTCTCCAGCTCCTTGGCCTGACAGAGCTGCATCCCATGAGATCCCGCCTAGCAGCTCCCTGAATGCACTGACGTCTGCTCGCCTGCAGCCCAAGCTCTGTGCTCTCTTACTTGCCTTCCTCCCTCCCCTCTGGCTCTTGAGTTTCACAATTTCATGGTCACGCCAGGCAAAACTGCCACTGGTAATCCCACTGTCCCCGGGCAAGCCTTCCTTGTTCATGAGGACCAGGCGCAGCCTCAGCTCTCTTTGGCCCATGCAGGGGGCATGCTAAGAAGTTATCCCTGACTCCCTCCGCAAGCCCCCGGGATTACTCGAGTCCCAACGTGTCACCCTCGCCGCAGAGGCTGGGGAGCTGGAAGTCCCCACGAGGAAAGAGAGTCTGTGACCTGGAAACCACCTTGGGCTGCTGCAGAAGAAGTTGTCCGCTTCTCATCACGAGTGGGTTGTCTGTACCAAAGTCCCACCACAGGGTCCCTTCCCGCTGCACTGAGGGGCAGGGGGACAAGGGCTCGCAGGGCAGAAATGCAGGAGGCTCAGAGGCCTGGAGCCGGCGATGGCAGGAAGAACAGGGCCCAGCCTGCATCAGCCACAGGGGCCCCCAGTGCCGGGCGGGAACACGGCAAAGCTGCAGCAAAGCCAGGAACTGCGGAGCCTGTGGGTGGACTGTGGGACGGGGCCTGGCTGCGAAGGGCCCTGCCCCTGCCTGGTCTGCGCTCGCCCGTGGCTGCCGGCAGCGAAGCCGTGGCTTCCGTGCAGGCTGAGGCAGGTGGTAGGGCCTGTTGCTGAGGGCGAGGGAAGAGGGGGCCGGCGTGCGGGCTGTCGGTTTGTGTCTGTGGCTGCTGGCTCCGTGCCCCATGCACACGCCCGAGCGGGGAGCAGCCAGGAAGAGGAGTCAGAAAGCAAAAGCAAGAGGGACAAGGCTGGGCGTGCAGCTGTGGAGCGTGCGGAGTCCAGTAGCGGTGCGCATGCTGCAGGGGGTGTAGCTCAGTGGGAGAGCATTTGACTGCAGATCAAGAGGTCCCTGGTTCAACTCCAGGTGCCCCCTCCAGTGCTGCTTTTCTTCCTGGAGCTTCTCCTTTGCCTTGGTCTGCCTCCCCATCCCTCAGGGGGAGGGCTGCGGGGGCCAGCCCAGCATGGGCCTGTCGCAGCCTCGCTGTCTCTGGGCTCGCTTCTCTCCTCATGACCCGCCTGGGGTTTCCCCTTTCCTTAAGACACCGCACCTCCCAGTGAGGCCCGGAGCAGCCCTTCTTCCTTCCCAGGGGCTGTGCTGCCACTGCTCTGTTGGGAGCTGCAGGGCACCAGCTGAGAGAAACCCACCGGGAGACCTCCCGCCCTTGTCTAGCACACAGGCCAGGGTCTGTGACACCGTGTCCTGCTTCCACCTCCTCCCCTAAAGAGGAGCAGACTGGCTAAACCCACCCTTTGTCTTCTCATCCTTAAGCACCTGGGAAAGGTGTGTTGTGCCTGCAAGGACTGCGGGAAGTTGCGGGGCAAAGCCAGCAGAGCCCTAGAGGGAGGGTGGGTGTTTTGCTGTGTGACTGGGCTTGACAAGTGCAGCCGTGCAGCCGGAGGGTCCGTACCGTACCGGCAGGGCTGGGCTGGAGCGTGGTCTTTCCAGGCAGCCCAAAAGCAGATGGTGCCCCGTAGTTGGCAGGATTCGAACCTGCGCGGGGAAACCCCAATGGATTTCTAGTCCATCGCCTTCACCACTCGGCCACAACTACCTGCCCCAAAGGGCTCTGCAGCAGTGAGCAGGTGCCCTGTGCTGCGACGTCTGGCTCGCCGGGAGTCTGAGGGCCAGGCTGCGCTGGCGGATGTCCTTTCCACTCTTTGGACACGGCGCGGTTGGGCACCAGAGGCACCTGCAGCCAGGGTCTGAGTGTTATGGAAGTTAGGCCTGTCGGCCACCATAACAGGGCTCGACCCTAGGTTCCCGCAGAGAAGTTCAGAGTGAAATCAAAACAAATCAGATAATTTTAATCACGCGCGTGCTGTAATTACAGCTCGAGCTGGGTGCCTCCGAAGAGGGACCCTAACATAAACAAATCCTGGGTAATTATAGTCTTTTCGACTTCCATTTCCCACCCCTCACGCCATAGACCAATAGTAATTTTTTGGTCTGGGGTCTCCTGCTCCTCATTGGGTCTCATCGTCTTTCTGAGGCAAGCTGTTTTTCTCCTTATTCTTCTTTTTTGCAGTCTCTGATGACGGTTGTACTTCTGTTTTTGTTGGGTCTGGCGGTTGCCTCCCAAGGTCTTATTTTTCCCCATTGTTTTGGCGTCTTCCCTCTTGGAGTCGGTGACACAGGTGCGCAGACTGCGTGTGGCTCCATTATCTTCCCAGCCTGAACGAGCTCTGAGGCACTATTTTTTGTTAAACTAAGTAAAGATTTGTTACTTTTCCCATGCTTGGACTAAGGCTTCAGCAAATCTAGCCACTCATGCTAAGCAAGTTTTATAGAAGTTGTGCTAAGCAGCCATTTCTAGACAGTTTCAATTCACTATTCTTTAACACTGAGAGGCCTTGAGGGGCCTGCTGCCAGGGCTATGGCTGCAGCTCCTGGTGCCTGGTCCTCAGGCTGGCCTCTGGGATAGGCTGACGCTGGAGGACGGCTTCACTCTCCCTCTGGCATCGCCATGGCGGGAGGGGAGAAAAGGGAGGGAGCAGTGTGAGGCGTCCAGTGGTGGTGGAGCGGAAATGCGTCAGGTCTACAAGAGGAACGAGAAAGCAGAGAAGCCAAGAGCAGGCGCGGAAGGGGAAAGACTGCAAGGAACCCACGGCCCCCCAGGTGTGAGGGTCTGGAGATGACTGGAGCGGTTGGGAGAGGGGAAAACCTGTGTGCAGGGGGCCGGGAGGAGGAGGCAGAGCGAACGGTGCTGAGAAGAGCGTCTCGGAGAAGCAGCAGTTGATTCAGGTGTATCGGATGGACAGCGCTGTTGCCTTGTGTTAAGAGTGGGAGGTGAGGGGGCACTGGCGTTTTCTCAGGGGTCCTGAGAGGAATGTAACGGAGGGATGCAACATGGCTTGGACACCCCCTCTGCCCCCCTAGATGCCCTGGATCTGGCACTTGGGGCCAGCAGTGCTGGGAAAGCTGAGGCCTGTGCAGGATTTATGTGCCAAGCCTACAGCTGGGAGATCAGTGCTTAATGCCTGGTGGAGTGGGGCTCCACACTGGGGTCCTCACTGCTGCTGGGATGCTTCTGGGGAGAGCAGAGGACACCCTTACTGTAAGGTCAGGAGGAAGGGGAAAGAGAGGGAAAACAGCTGTGGTCTAAGCACTGGGGAGGAGGTGGACTTCTAGAAGGAAATGTCTCTTCAGTGGCCTCTGTGTGGAGACGCAGAGAAGCCTGATGCTCCCTGGGGATGCATCAGAAGCAGGTCTGACCCCAAGCACAGTGTTTGTCTGAGCACGAGACCTCCAGTCTGCTTCCACTGCGCCCCGAGGCATCGGCTACCTCCTTTGCGAGAAGCATGACAGGCTTCTGCAAGGGACTCAGCTGCTCTCCTGCAGAGCCCTCTGACTGCACGGTGCCCCACGGCCCTGGAGAAGGGCTGTGCTTGGGCGCTGCCGGGGAGACGGAGAAAGCCCCTGGCTCGGCCAGGACCACGTGGCTCAGTCCTGCTAGTGGCTGAGCGGCAAGAAGAGGTGTCCGGGAGGTCCCATGGTGTAATGGTGAGCACTCTGGACTCTGAATCCAGCGATCTGAGTTCAAGTCTCAGTGGGACCTCGATCTCAGGCTCCTGCCTCACTGAGGGCTTTCCTCAGCTGTTTGCACGTTTTACACCCTTGCATTGCCTACCTTGCGTAGATTGCTTTACGCACTCCGGCCTTCCTTCCTTCCCCACCCTCCCGCTCTGCTCTTTCGCCATTTCCTGACCACGGGAGCCCACCCTGCACTGGCACTGACACTGGTACTGGTACTGGCAGCGGTGTCCCTTCTCCTGCCCTTTCCCCATCACTCCTCTGTAGCTGTTCTGGGCACTGGCTCCTGGCACTGTCTCTCCTCTCTTGTCCCTGACAGCTGGTTCTGGCAGAGGGACCCGGCAGGGGGGGTCACAGGATCACAGAACAGCTGAGGTGGGAAGGAACCTCTGGAGATCGCCTAGCCCAACCCCCTGCTCAAAGCAGGGTCAAGAAGAGGCCTCTGTTCAGGGCCTTGTGCAGTCGAGTTTTGAAAATCTCCACAGCTGGAGACTCCACAACCTCTCTGGGCTTGCTGTTCACATGTTTGACACCTTCCCCTCACGCCCACACAGTCAGGAAAGCAGTTTTCTCTTCCTTCCTTCCCTCCTTCCTTCCCTCCTTCTTTCCTTCTTTTTCTTTCCTGTGTGTTTAAGTGGAATGTCACAGACTTCAGCTTGTGCCCGTTGCCTCTTGCCCTGTCACTGGGCACCACTGAGAAGCGTCTGGCTCTCTCTTCTTTACTCCCTCTTCCCCCACTTCCTCCACCGCCTCAGGTATTTATACGCATTGATAAGATCCCCCCCTTAGCCTTCTCCTCCCCAGGCTAAACAATCCGAGCTCTGTTAGCCTCTCCTGGTATGACAGATGGTGCACGCCCTTAACCGTCTCTGTGGTCTTTCGCTGTGCTCACTCCAGCGTGGCCATGTCTCTCTTGTACCGGGAAGCCCGAAATGGGACACAGCACGCCAAGTGTGGTCTCACCAGTGCTGAGTAGGGGGGAAGGGTCACACCTCCCTCAGCCTGCTGGCAACGCTCTTCCTAACGCAGCCCAGGATGCTGCCGGCCTTCTTTGCTGCAAGGGCACGTTGCTGCCTCAGGTACTGAAGGCCTTCCGGGACACAGCATCTCTCCTCTGAAACAAATGCCCATGAGCTACCAAGCTCCTGGGGAGCCGACAGAGCCCCTAACTGCTGCAACCAGAAACACAATGCCACGTGATGGCACCAGTGGAGTCCTTGTGAGGGCACCTGGCATGCAGATGCGCAGGGCTCCTGCAGAGGAAGGAAGGACACTTTGAAGAGCACTTTTCACTTGCTGCCGGGGGCAGCCTGGACCAAGAGAGAAGGCACAAACACAAATGCTCTTGACCCCTCCTCACATGGCATGTGCTGCAGCCCCGTTGCTCTGCCTGGTCCTCTGCCACTAGCTCTCTCCGGGTTGTTGCCATCGCACTTGCCCTGAGGGAACAGAACGGGGCATAGCATTGCAGACATGGCCCCAGCAGTGCCAAATGAGGGGAAACAATCTTTTCCGTCGGCTTGCATCAAACAGTTTGGGTTGCAAGTGACCTCTGGAGGTGACCCGTTCCAAGCCCTTTGTTGAACTGCAGGCGGTTCCTGTCAGCGCCTTTCCCCAGCCTGTTGAGATTCCCCCGAGTACCCGCCCTTCCCTCCAGTCTATCAGCTGCTCCCCACAGTCTGGCCTCCTGTACAAACATGCTGAAAGCCCCCTCTGTCCCACTGTCCAGGTCGCCCATAAAGAGAGCAAAGATTTTTGGCACCCGGAGCTTTACCTTTCCTACCACCATTGTGGTATGCCTGGGCAATGAGGCTCTGTTTGTGCTTTCTCGCCTGTCCCTGGTTTCACCTCCCGTGCCCTTCCTGTCCGCTGTGGAGCTCCCTCCGGAGCTCCCTGCTGAGCCAAGCCTGTCGCGTGGACCACCTGCTCATTTCCCTGAGTAGCGGGATGGACTGTGCTCCTGCCTGGGGGAGGTGGTCCTTAAAGACCCACCAGCTCTCTCCAGCTCCTTGGCCTGACAGAGCTGCATCCCATGAGATCCCGCCTAGCAGCTCCCTGAATGCACTGACGTCTGCTCGCCTGCAGCCCAAGCTCTGTGCTCTCTTACTTGCCTTCCTCCCTCCCCTCTGGCTCTTGAGTTTCACAATTTCATGGTCACGCCAGGCAAAACTGCCACTGGTAATCCCACTGTCCCCGGGCAAGCCTTCCTTGTTCATGAGGACCAGGCGCAGCCTCAGCTCTCTTTGGCCCATGCAGGGGGCATGCTAAGAAGTTATCCCTGACTCCCTCCGCAAGCCCCCGGGATTACTCGAGTCCCAACGTGTCACCCTCGCCGCAGAGGCTGGGGAGCTGGAAGTCCCCACGAGGAAAGAGAGTCTGTGACCTGGAAACCACCTTGGGCTGCTGCAGAAGAAGTTGTCCGCTTCTCATCACGAGTGGGTTGTCTGTACCAAAGTCCCACCACAGGGTCCCTTCCCGCTGCACTGAGGGGCAGGGGGACAAGGGCTCGCAGGGCAGAAATGCAGGAGGCTCAGAGGCCTGGAGCCGGCGATGGCAGGAAGAACAGGGCCCAGCCTGCATCAGCCACAGGGGCCCCCAGTGCCGGGCGGGAACACGGCAAAGCTGCAGCAAAGCCAGGAACTGCGGAGCCTGTGGGTGGACTGTGGGACGGGGCCTGGCTGCGAAGGGCCCTGCCCCTGCCTGGTCTGCGCTCGCCCGTGGCTGCCGGCAGCGAAGCCGTGGCTTCCGTGCAGGCTGAGGCAGGTGGTAGGGCCTGTTGCTGAGGGCGAGGGAAGAGGGGGCCGGCGTGCGGGCTGTCGGTTTGTGTCTGTGGCTGCTGGCTCCGTGCCCCATGCACACGCCCGAGCGGGGAGCAGCCAGGAAGAGGAGTCAGAAAGCAAAAGCAAGAGGGACAAGGCTGGGCGTGCAGCTGTGGAGCGTGCGGAGTCCAGTAGCGGTGCGCATGCTGCAGGGGGTGTAGCTCAGTGGGAGAGCATTTGACTGCAGATCAAGAGGTCCCTGGTTCAACTCCAGGTGCCCCCTCCAGTGCTGCTTTTCTTCCTGGAGCTTCTCCTTTGCCTTGGTCTGCCTCCCCATCCCTCAGGGGGAGGGCTGCGGGGGCCAGCCCAGCATGGGCCTGTCGCAGCCTCGCTGTCTCTGGGCTCGCTTCTCTCCTCATGACCCGCCTGGGGTTTCCCCTTTCCTTAAGACACCGCACCTCCCAGTGAGGCCCGGAGCAGCCCTTCTTCCTTCCCAGGGGCTGTGCTGCCACTGCTCTGTTGGGAGCTGCAGGGCACCAGCTGAGAGAAACCCACCGGGAGACCTCCCGCCCTTGTCTAGCACACAGGCCAGGGTCTGTGACACCGTGTCCTGCTTCCACCTCCTCCCCTAAAGAGGAGCAGACTGGCTAAACCCACCCTTTGTCTTCTCATCCTTAAGCACCTGGGAAAGGTGTGTTGTGCCTGCAAGGACTGCGGGAAGTTGCGGGGCAAAGCCAGCAGAGCCCTAGAGGGAGGGTGGGTGTTTTGCTGTGTGACTGGGCTTGACAAGTGCAGCCGTGCAGCCGGAGGGTCCGTACCGTACCGGCAGGGCTGGGCTGGAGCGTGGTCTTTCCAGGCAGCCCAAAAGCAGATGGTGCCCCGTAGTTGGCAGGATTCGAACCTGCGCGGGGAAACCCCAATGGATTTCTAGTCCATCGCCTTCACCACTCGGCCACAACTACCTGCCCCAAAGGGCTCTGCAGCAGTGAGCAGGTGCCCTGTGCTGCGACGTCTGGCTCGCCGGGAGTCTGAGGGCCAGGCTGCGCTGGCGGATGTCCTTTCCACTCTTTGGACACGGCGCGGTTGGGCACCAGAGGCACCTGCAGCCAGGGTCTGAGTGTTATGGAAGTTAGGCCTGTCGGCCACCATAACAGGGCTCGACCCTAGGTTCCCGCAGAGAAGTTCAGAGTGAAATCAAAACAAATCAGATAATTTTAATCACGCGCGTGCTGTAATTACAGCTCGAGCTGGGTGCCTCCGAAGAGGGACCCTAACATAAACAAATCCTGGGTAATTATAGTCTTTTCGACTTCCATTTCCCACCCCTCACGCCATAGACCAATAGTAATTTTTTGGTCTGGGGTCTCCTGCTCCTCATTGGGTCTCATCGTCTTTCTGAGGCAAGCTGTTTTTCTCCTTATTCTTCTTTTTTGCAGTCTCTGATGACGGTTGTACTTCTGTTTTTGTTGGGTCTGGCGGTTGCCTCCCAAGGTCTTATTTTTCCCCATTGTTTTGGCGTCTTCCCTCTTGGAGTCGGTGACACAGGTGCGCAGACTGCGTGTGGCTCCATTATCTTCCCAGCCTGAACAAGCTCTGAGGCACTATTTTTTGTTAAACTAAGTAAAGATTTGTTACTTTTCCCATGCTTGGACTAAGGCTTCAGCAAATCTAGCCACTCATGCTAAGCAAGTTTTATAGAAGTTGTGCTAAGCAGCCATTTCTAGACAGTTTCAATTCACTATTCTTTAACACTGAGAGGCCTTGAGGGGCCTGCTGCCAGGGCTATGGCTGCAGCTCCTGGTGCCTGGTCCTCAGGCTGGCCTCTGGGATAGGCTGACGCTGGAGGACGGCTTCACTCTCCCTCTGGCATCGCCATGGCGGGAGGGGAGAAAAGGGAGGGAGCAGTGTGAGGCGTCCAGTGGTGGTGGAGCGGAAATGCGTCAGGTCTACAAGAGGAACGAGAAAGCAGAGAAGCCAAGAGCAGGCGCGGAAGGGGAAAGACTGCAAGGAACCCACGGCCCCCCAGGTGTGAGGGTCTGGAGATGACTGGAGCGGTTGGGAGAGGGGAAAACCTGTGTGCAGGGGGCCGGGAGGAGGAGGCAGAGCGAACGGTGCTGAGAAGAGCGTCTCGGAGAAGCAGCAGTTGATTCAGGTGTATCGGATGGACAGCGCTGTTGCCTTGTGTTAAGAGTGGGAGGTGAGGGGGCACTGGCGTTTTCTCAGGGGTCCTGAGAGGAATGTAACGGAGGGATGCAACATGGCTTGGACACCCCCTCTGCCCCCCTAGATGCCCTGGATCTGGCACTTGGGGCCAGCAGTGCTGGGAAAGCTGAGGCCTGTGCAGGATTTATGTGCCAAGCCTACAGCTGGGAGATCAGTGCTTAATGCCTGGTGGAGTGGGGCTCCACACTGGGGTCCTCACTGCTGCTGGGATGCTTCTGGGGAGAGCAGAGGACACCCTTACTGTAAGGTCAGGAGGAAGGGGAAAGAGAGGGAAAACAGCTGTGGTCTAAGCACTGGGGAGGAGGTGGACTTCTAGAAGGAAATGTCTCTTCAGTGGCCTCTGTGTGGAGACGCAGAGAAGCCTGATGCTCCCTGGGGATGCATCAGAAGCAGGTCTGACCCCAAGCACAGTGTTTGTCTGAGCACGAGACCTCCAGTCTGCTTCCACTGCGCCCCGAGGCATCGGCTACCTCCTTTGCGAGAAGCATGACAGGCTTCTGCAAGGGACTCAGCTGCTCTCCTGCAGAGCCCTCTGACTGCACGGTGCCCCACGGCCCTGGAGAAGGGCTGTGCTTGGGCGCTGCCGGGGAGACGGAGAAAGCCCCTGGCTCGGCCAGGACCACGTGGCTCAGTCCTGCTAGTGGCTGAGCGGCAAGAAGAGGTGTCCGGGAGGTCCCATGGTGTAATGGTGAGCACTCTGGACTCTGAATCCAGCGATCTGAGTTCAAGTCTCAGTGGGACCTCGATCTCAGGCTCCTGCCTCACTGAGGGCTTTCCTCAGCTGTTTGCACGTTTTACACCCTTGCATTGCCTACCTTGCGTAGATTGCTTTACGCACTCCGGCCTTCCTTCCTTCCCCACCCTCCCGCTCTGCTCTTTCGCCATTTCCTGACCACGGGAGCCCACCCTGCACTGGCACTGACACTGGTACTGGTACTGGCAGCGGTGTCCCTTCTCCTGCCCTTTCCCCATCACTCCTCTGTAGCTGTTCTGGGCACTGGCTCCTGGCACTGTCTCTCCTCTCTTGTCCCTGACAGCTGGTTCTGGCAGAGGGACCCGGCAGGGGGGGTCACAGGATCACAGAACAGCTGAGGTGGGAAGGAACCTCTGGAGATCGCCTAGCCCAACCCCCTGCTCAAAGCAGGGTCAAGAAGAGGCCTCTGTTCAGGGCCTTGTGCAGTCGAGTTTTGAAAATCTCCACAGCTGGAGACTCCACAACCTCTCTGGGCTTGCTGTTCACATGTTTGACACCTTCCCCTCACGCCCACACAGTCAGGAAAGCAGTTTTCTCTTCCTTCCTTCCCTCCTTCCTTCCCTCCTTCTTTCCTTCTTTTTCTTTCCTGTGTGTTTAAGTGGAATGTCACAGACTTCAGCTTGTGCCCGTTGCCTCTTGCCCTGTCACTGGGCACCACTGAGAAGCGTCTGGCTCTCTCTTCTTTACTCCCTCTTCCCCCACTTCCTCCACCGCCTCAGGTATTTATACGCATTGATAAGATCCCCCCCTTAGCCTTCTCCTCCCCAGGCTAAACAATCCGAGCTCTGTTAGCCTCTCCTGGTATGACAGATGGTGCACGCCCTTAACCGTCTCTGTGGTCTTTCGCTGTGCTCACTCCAGCGTGGCCATGTCTCTCTTGTACCGGGAAGCCCGAAATGGGACACAGCACGCCAAGTGTGGTCTCACCAGTGCTGAGTAGGGGGGAAGGGTCACACCTCCCTCAGCCTGCTGGCAACGCTCTTCCTAACGCAGCCCAGGATGCTGCCGGCCTTCTTTGCTGCAAGGGCACGTTGCTGCCTCAGGTACTGAAGGCCTTCCGGGACACAGCATCTCTCCTCTGAAACAAATGCCCATGAGCTACCAAGCTCCTGGGGAGCCGACAGAGCCCCTAACTGCTGCAACCAGAAACACAATGCCACGTGATGGCACCAGTGGAGTCCTTGTGAGGGCACCTGGCATGCAGATGCGCAGGGCTCCTGCAGAGGAAGGAAGGACACTTTGAAGAGCACTTTTCACTTGCTGCCGGGGGCAGCCTGGACCAAGAGAGAAGGCACAAACACAAATGCTCTTGACCCCTCCTCACATGGCATGTGCTGCAGCCCCGTTGCTCTGCCTGGTCCTCTGCCACTAGCTCTCTCCGGGTTGTTGCCATCGCACTTGCCCTGAGGGAACAGAACGGGGCATAGCATTGCAGACATGGCCCCAGCAGTGCCAAATGAGGGGAAACAATCTTTTCCGTCGGCTTGCATCAAACAGTTTGGGTTGCAAGTGACCTCTGGAGGTGACCCGTTCCAAGCCCTTTGTTGAACTGCAGGCGGTTCCTGTCAGCGCCTTTCCCCAGCCTGTTGAGATTCCCCCGAGTACCCGCCCTTCCCTCCAGTCTATCAGCTGCTCCCCACAGTCTGGCCTCCTGTACAAACATGCTGAAAGCCCCCTCTGTCCCACTGTCCAGGTCGCCCATAAAGAGAGCAAAGATTTTTGGCACCCGGAGCTTTACCTTTCCTACCACCATTGTGGTATGCCTGGGCAATGAGGCTCTGTTTGTGCTTTCTCGCCTGTCCCTGGTTTCACCTCCCGTGCCCTTCCTGTCCGCTGTGGAGCTCCCTCCGGAGCTCCCTGCTGAGCCAAGCCTGTCGCGTGGACCACCTGCTCATTTCCCTGAGTAGCGGGATGGACTGTGCTCCTGCCTGGGGGAGGTGGTCCTTAAAGACCCACCAGCTCTCTCCAGCTCCTTGGCCTGACAGAGCTGCATCCCATGAGATCCCGCCTAGCAGCTCCCTGAATGCACTGACGTCTGCTCGCCTGCAGCCCAAGCTCTGTGCTCTCTTACTTGCCTTCCTCCCTCCCCTCTGGCTCTTGAGTTTCACAATTTCATGGTCACGCCAGGCAAAACTGCCACTGGTAATCCCACTGTCCCCGGGCAAGCCTTCCTTGTTCATGAGGACCAGGCGCAGCCTCAGCTCTCTTTGGCCCATGCAGGGGGCATGCTAAGAAGTTATCCCTGACTCCCTCCGCAAGCCCCCGGGATTACTCGAGTCCCAACGTGTCACCCTCGCCGCAGAGGCTGGGGAGCTGGAAGTCCCCACGAGGAAAGAGAGTCTGTGACCTGGAAACCACCTTGGGCTGCTGCAGAAGAAGTTGTCCGCTTCTCATCACGAGTGGGTTGTCTGTACCAAAGTCCCACCACAGGGTCCCTTCCCGCTGCACTGAGGGGCAGGGGGACAAGGGCTCGCAGGGCAGAAATGCAGGAGGCTCAGAGGCCTGGAGCCGGCGATGGCAGGAAGAACAGGGCCCAGCCTGCATCAGCCACAGGGGCCCCCAGTGCCGGGCGGGAACACGGCAAAGCTGCAGCAAAGCCAGGAACTGCGGAGCCTGTGGGTGGACTGTGGGACGGGGCCTGGCTGCGAAGGGCCCTGCCCCTGCCTGGTCTGCG
Source organism: Dromaius novaehollandiae (assembly GCF_036370855.1). Taxonomy (NCBI): domain Eukaryota; kingdom Metazoa; phylum Chordata; class Aves; order Casuariiformes; family Dromaiidae; genus Dromaius; species Dromaius novaehollandiae. The sequence goes on from NC_088107.1 coordinate 26,274,543, forward strand.
CTCGCCCGTGGCTGCCGGCAGCGAAGCCGTGGCTTCCGTGCAGGCTGAGGCAGGTGGTAGGGCCTGTTGCTGAGGGCGAGGGAAGAGGGGGCCGGCGTGCGGGCTGTCGGTTTGTGTCTGTGGCTGCTGGCTCCGTGCCCCATGCACACGCCCGAGCGGGGAGCAGCCAGGAAGAGGAGTCAGAAAGCAAAAGCAAGAGGGACAAGGCTGGGCGTGCAGCTGTGGAGCGTGCGGAGTCCAGTAGCGGTGCGCATGCTGCAGGGGGTGTAGCTCAGTGGGAGAGCATTTGACTGCAGATCAAGAGGTCCCTGGTTCAACTCCAGGTGCCCCCTCCAGTGCTGCTTTTCTTCCTGGAGCTTCTCCTTTGCCTTGGTCTGCCTCCCCATCCCTCAGGGGGAGGGCTGCGGGGGCCAGCCCAGCATGGGCCTGTCGCAGCCTCGCTGTCTCTGGGCTCGCTTCTCTCCTCATGACCCGCCTGGGGTTTCCCCTTTCCTTAAGACACCGCACCTCCCAGTGAGGCCCGGAGCAGCCCTTCTTCCTTCCCAGGGGCTGTGCTGCCACTGCTCTGTTGGGAGCTGCAGGGCACCAGCTGAGAGAAACCCACCGGGAGACCTCCCGCCCTTGTCTAGCACACAGGCCAGGGTCTGTGACACCGTGTCCTGCTTCCACCTCCTCCCCTAAAGAGGAGCAGACTGGCTAAACCCACCCTTTGTCTTCTCATCCTTAAGCACCTGGGAAAGGTGTGTTGTGCCTGCAAGGACTGCGGGAAGTTGCGGGGCAAAGCCAGCAGAGCCCTAGAGGGAGGGTGGGTGTTTTGCTGTGTGACTGGGCTTGACAAGTGCAGCCGTGCAGCCGGAGGGTCCGTACCGTACCGGCAGGGCTGGGCTGGAGCGTGGTCTTTCCAGGCAGCCCAAAAGCAGATGGTGCCCCGTAGTTGGCAGGATTCGAACCTGCGCGGGGAAACCCCAATGGATTTCTAGTCCATCGCCTTCACCACTCGGCCACAACTACCTGCCCCAAAGGGCTCTGCAGCAGTGAGCAGGTGCCCTGTGCTGCGACGTCTGGCTCGCCGGGAGTCTGAGGGCCAGGCTGCGCTGGCGGATGTCCTTTCCACTCTTTGGACACGGCGCGGTTGGGCACCAGAGGCACCTGCAGCCAGGGTCTGAGTGTTATGGAAGTTAGGCCTGTCGGCCACCATAACAGGGCTCGACCCTAGGTTCCCGCAGAGAAGTTCAGAGTGAAATCAAAACAAATCAGATAATTTTAATCACGCGCGTGCTGTAATTACAGCTCGAGCTGGGTGCCTCCGAAGAGGGACCCTAACATAAACAAATCCTGGGTAATTATAGTCTTTTCGACTTCCATTTCCCACCCCTCACGCCATAGACCAATAGTAATTTTTTGGTCTGGGGTCTCCTGCTCCTCATTGGGTCTCATCGTCTTTCTGAGGCAAGCTGTTTTTCTCCTTATTCTTCTTTTTTGCAGTCTCTGATGACGGTTGTACTTCTGTTTTTGTTGGGTCTGGCGGTTGCCTCCCAAGGTCTTATTTTTCCCCATTGTTTTGGCGTCTTCCCTCTTGGAGTCGGTGACACAGGTGCGCAGACTGCGTGTGGCTCCATTATCTTCCCAGCCTGAACAAGCTCTGAGGCACTATTTTTTGTTAAACTAAGTAAAGATTTGTTACTTTTCCCATGCTTGGACTAAGGCTTCAGCAAATCTAGCCACTCATGCTAAGCAAGTTTTATAGAAGTTGTGCTAAGCAGCCATTTCTAGACAGTTTCAATTCACTATTCTTTAACACTGAGAGGCCTTGAGGGGCCTGCTGCCAGGGCTATGGCTGCAGCTCCTGGTGCCTGGTCCTCAGGCTGGCCTCTGGGATAGGCTGACGCTGGAGGACGGCTTCACTCTCCCTCTGGCATCGCCATGGCGGGAGGGGAGAAAAGGGAGGGAGCAGTGTGAGGCGTCCAGTGGTGGTGGAGCGGAAATGCGTCAGGTCTACAAGAGGAACGAGAAAGCAGAGAAGCCAAGAGCAGGCGCGGAAGGGGAAAGACTGCAAGGAACCCACGGCCCCCCAGGTGTGAGGGTCTGGAGATGACTGGAGCGGTTGGGAGAGGGGAAAACCTGTGTGCAGGGGGCCGGGAGGAGGAGGCAGAGCGAACGGTGCTGAGAAGAGCGTCTCGGAGAAGCAGCAGTTGATTCAGGTGTATCGGATGGACAGCGCTGTTGCCTTGTGTTAAGAGTGGGAGGTGAGGGGGCACTGGCGTTTTCTCAGGGGTCCTGAGAGGAATGTAACGGAGGGATGCAACATGGCTTGGACACCCCCTCTGCCCCCCTAGATGCCCTGGATCTGGCACTTGGGGCCAGCAGTGCTGGGAAAGCTGAGGCCTGTGCAGGATTTATGTGCCAAGCCTACAGCTGGGAGATCAGTGCTTAATGCCTGGTGGAGTGGGGCTCCACACTGGGGTCCTCACTGCTGCTGGGATGCTTCTGGGGAGAGCAGAGGACACCCTTACTGTAAGGTCAGGAGGAAGGGGAAAGAGAGGGAAAACAGCTGTGGTCTAAGCACTGGGGAGGAGGTGGACTTCTAGAAGGAAATGTCTCTTCAGTGGCCTCTGTGTGGAGACGCAGAGAAGCCTGATGCTCCCTGGGGATGCATCAGAAGCAGGTCTGACCCCAAGCACAGTGTTTGTCTGAGCACGAGACCTCCAGTCTGCTTCCACTGCGCCCCGAGGCATCGGCTACCTCCTTTGCGAGAAGCATGACAGGCTTCTGCAAGGGACTCAGCTGCTCTCCTGCAGAGCCCTCTGACTGCACGGTGCCCCACGGCCCTGGAGAAGGGCTGTGCTTGGGCGCTGCCGGGGAGACGGAGAAAGCCCCTGGCTCGGCCAGGACCACGTGGCTCAGTCCTGCTAGTGGCTGAGCGGCAAGAAGAGGTGTCCGGGAGGTCCCATGGTGTAATGGTGAGCACTCTGGACTCTGAATCCAGCGATCTGAGTTCAAGTCTCAGTGGGACCTCGATCTCAGGCTCCTGCCTCACTGAGGGCTTTCCTCAGCTGTTTGCACGTTTTACACCCTTGCATTGCCTACCTTGCGTAGATTGCTTTACGCACTCCGGCCTTCCTTCCTTCCCCACCCTCCCGCTCTGCTCTTTCGCCATTTCCTGACCACGGGAGCCCACCCTGCACTGGCACTGACACTGGTACTGGTACTGGCAGCGGTGTCCCTTCTCCTGCCCTTTCCCCATCACTCCTCTGTAGCTGTTCTGGGCACTGGCTCCTGGCACTGTCTCTCCTCTCTTGTCCCTGACAGCTGGTTCTGGCAGAGGGACCCGGCAGGGGGGGTCACAGGATCACAGAACAGCTGAGGTGGGAAGGAACCTCTGGAGATCGCCTAGCCCAACCCCCTGCTCAAAGCAGGGTCAAGAAGAGGCCTCTGTTCAGGGCCTTGTGCAGTCGAGTTTTGAAAATCTCCACAGCTGGAGACTCCACAACCTCTCTGGGCTTGCTGTTCACATGTTTGACACCTTCCCCTCACGCCCACACAGTCAGGAAAGCAGTTTTCTCTTCCTTCCTTCCCTCCTTCCTTCCCTCCTTCTTTCCTTCTTTTTCTTTCCTGTGTGTTTAAGTGGAATGTCACAGACTTCAGCTTGTGCCCGTTGCCTCTTGCCCTGTCACTGGGCACCACTGAGAAGCGTCTGGCTCTCTCTTCTTTACTCCCTCTTCCCCCACTTCCTCCACCGCCTCAGGTATTTATACGCATTGATAAGATCCCCCCCTTAGCCTTCTCCTCCCCAGGCTAAACAATCCGAGCTCTGTTAGCCTCTCCTGGTATGACAGATGGTGCACGCCCTTAACCGTCTCTGTGGTCTTTCGCTGTGCTCACTCCAGCGTGGCCATGTCTCTCTTGTACCGGGAAGCCCGAAATGGGACACAGCATGCCAAGTGTGGTCTCACCAGTGCTGAGTAGGGGGGAAGGGTCACACCTCCCTCAGCCTGCTGGCAACGCTCTTCCTAACGCAGCCCAGGATGCTGCCGGCCTTCTTTGCTGCAAGGGCACGTTGCTGCCTCAGGTACTGAAGGCCTTCCGGGACACAGCATCTCTCCTCTGAAACAAATGCCCATGAGCTACCAAGCTCCTGGGGAGCCGACAGAGCCCCTAACTGCTGCAACCAGAAACACAATGCCACGTGATGGCACCAGTGGAGTCCTTGTGAGGGCACCTGGCATGCAGATGCGCAGGGCTCCTGCAGAGGAAGGAAGGACACTTTGAAGAGCACTTTTCACTTGCTGCCGGGGGCAGCCTGGACCAAGAGAGAAGGCACAAACACAAATGCTCTTGACCCCTCCTCACATGGCATGTGCTGCAGCCCCGTTGCTCTGCCTGGTCCTCTGCCACTAGCTCTCTCCGGGTTGTTGCCATCGCACTTGCCCTGAGGGAACAGAACGGGGCATAGCATTGCAGACATGGCCCCAGCAGTGCCAAATGAGGGGAAACAATCTTTTCCGTCGGCTTGCATCAAACAGTTTGGGTTGCAAGTGACCTCTGGAGGTGACCCGTTCCAAGCCCTTTGTTGAACTGCAGGCGGTTCCTGTCAGCACCTTTCCCCAGCCTGTTGAGATTCCCCCGAGTACCCGCCCTTCCCTCCAGTCTATCAGCTGCTCCCCACAGTCTGGCCTCCTGTACAAACATGCTGAAAGCCCCCTCTGTCCCACTGTCCAGGTCGCCCATAAAGAGAGCAAAGATTTTTGGCACCCGGAGCTTTACCTTTCCTACCACCATTGTGGTATGCCTGGGCAATGAGGCTCTGTTTGTGCTTTCTCGCCTGTCCCTGGTTTCACCTCCCGTGCCCTTCCTGTCCGCTGTGGAGCTCCCTCCGGAGCTCCCTGCTGAGCCAAGCCTGTCGCGTGGACCACCTGCTCATTTCCCTGAGTAGCGGGATGGACTGTGCTCCTGCCTGGGGGAGGTGGTCCTTAAAGACCCACCAGCTCTCTCCAGCTCCTTGGCCTGACAGAGCTGCATCCCATGAGATCCCGCCTAGCAGCTCCCTGAATGCACTGACGTCTGCTCGCCTGCAGCCCAAGCTCTGTGCTCTCTTACTTGCCTTCCTCCCTCCCCTCTGGCTCTTGAGTTTCACAATTTCATGGTCACGCCAGGCAAAACTGCCACTGGTAATCCCACTGTCCCCGGGCAAGCCTTCCTTGTTCATGAGGACCAGGCGCAGCCTCAGCTCTCTTTGGCCCATGCAGGGGGCATGCTAAGAAGTTATCCCTGACTCCCTCCGCAAGCCCCCGGGATTACTCGAGTCCCAACGTGTCACCCTCGCCGCAGAGGCTGGGGAGCTGGAAGTCCCCACGAGGAAAGAGAGTCTGTGACCTGGAAACCACCTTGGGCTGCTGCAGAAGAAGTTGTCCGCTTCTCATCACGAGTGGGTTGTCTGTACCAAAGTCCCACCACAGGGTCCCTTCCCGCTGCACTGAGGGGCAGGGGGACAAGGGCTCGCAGGGCAGAAATGCAGGAGGCTCAGAGGCCTGGAGCCGGCGATGGCAGGAAGAACAGGGCCCAGCCTGCATCAGCCACAGGGGCCCCCAGTGCCGGGCGGGAACACGGCAAAGCTGCAGCAAAGCCAGGAACTGCGGAGCCTGTGGGTGGACTGTGGGACGGGGCCTGGCTGCGAAGGGCCCTGCCCCTGCCTGGTCTGCGCTCGCCCGTGGCTGCCGGCAGCGAAGCCGTGGCTTCCGTGCAGGCTGAGGCAGGTGGTAGGGCCTGTTGCTGAGGGCGAGGGAAGAGGGGGCCGGCGTGCGGGCTGTCGGTTTGTGTCTGTGGCTGCTGGCTCCGTGCCCCATGCACACGCCCGAGCGGGGAGCAGCCAGGAAGAGGAGTCAGAAAGCAAAAGCAAGAGGGACAAGGCTGGGCGTGCAGCTGTGGAGCGTGCGGAGTCCAGTAGCGGTGCGCATGCTGCAGGGGGTGTAGCTCAGTGGGAGAGCATTTGACTGCAGATCAAGAGGTCCCTGGTTCAACTCCAGGTGCCCCCTCCAGTGCTGCTTTTCTTCCTGGAGCTTCTCCTTTGCCTTGGTCTGCCTCCCCATCCCTCAGGGGGAGGGCTGCGGGGGCCAGCCCAGCATGGGCCTGTCGCAGCCTCGCTGTCTCTGGGCTCGCTTCTCTCCTCATGACCCGCCTGGGGTTTCCCCTTTCCTTAAGACACCGCACCTCCCAGTGAGGCCCGGAGCAGCCCTTCTTCCTTCCCAGGGGCTGTGCTGCCACTGCTCTGTTGGGAGCTGCAGGGCACCAGCTGAGAGAAACCCACCGGGAGACCTCCCGCCCTTGTCTAGCACACAGGCCAGGGTCTGTGACACCGTGTCCTGCTTCCACCTCCTCCCCTAAAGAGGAGCAGACTGGCTAAACCCACCCTTTGTCTTCTCATCCTTAAGCACCTGGGAAAGGTGTGTTGTGCCTGCAAGGACTGCGGGAAGTTGCGGGGCAAAGCCAGCAGAGCCCTAGAGGGAGGGTGGGTGTTTTGCTGTGTGACTGGGCTTGACAAGTGCAGCCGTGCAGCCGGAGGGTCCGTACCGTACCGGCAGGGCTGGGCTGGAGCGTGGTCTTTCCGGGCAGCCCAAAAGCAGATGGTGCCCCGTAGTTGGCAGGATTCGAACCTGCGCGGGGAAACCCCAATGGATTTCTAGTCCATCGCCTTCACCACTCGGCCACAACTACCTGCCCCAAAGGGCTCTGCAGCAGTGAGCAGGTGCCCTGTGCTGCGACGTCTGGCTCGCCGGGAGTCTGAGGGCCAGGCTGCGCTGGCGGATGTCCTTTCCACTCTTTGGACACGGCGCGGTTGGGCACCAGAGGCACCTGCAGCCAGGGTCTGAGTGTTATGGAAGTTAGGCCTGTCGGCCACCATAACAGGGCTCGACCCTAGGTTCCCGCAGAGAAGTTCAGAGTGAAATCAAAACAAATCAGATAATTTTAATCACGCGCGTGCTGTAATTACAGCTCGAGCTGGGTGCCTCCGAAGAGGGACCCTAACATAAACAAATCCTGGGTAATTATAGTCTTTTCGACTTCCATTTCCCACCCCTCACGCCATAGACCAATAGTAATTTTTTGGTCTGGGGTCTCCTGCTCCTCATTGGGTCTCATCGTCTTTCTGAGGCAAGCTGTTTTTCTCCTTATTCTTCTTTTTTGCAGTCTCTGATGACGGTTGTACTTCTGTTTTTGTTGGGTCTGGCGGTTGCCTCCCAAGGTCTTATTTTTCCCCATTGTTTTGGCGTCTTCCCTCTTGGAGTCGGTGACACAGGTGCGCAGACTGCGTGTGGCTCCATTATCTTCCCAGCCTGAACAAGCTCTGAGGCACTATTTTTTGTTAAACTAAGTAAAGATTTGTTACTTTTCCCATGCTTGGACTAAGGCTTCAGCAAATCTAGCCACTCATGCTAAGCAAGTTTTATAGAAGTTGTGCTAAGCAGCCATTTCTAGACAGTTTCAATTCACTATTCTTTAACACTGAGAGGCCTTGAGGGGCCTGCTGCCAGGGCTATGGCTGCAGCTCCTGGTGCCTGGTCCTCAGGCTGGCCTCTGGGATAGGCTGACGCTGGAGGACGGCTTCACTCTCCCTCTGGCATCGCCATGGCGGGAGGGGAGAAAAGGGAGGGAGCAGTGTGAGGCGTCCAGTGGTGGTGGAGCGGAAATGCGTCAGGTCTACAAGAGGAACGAGAAAGCAGAGAAGCCAAGAGCAGGCGCGGAAGGGGAAAGACTGCAAGGAACCCACGGCCCCCCAGGTGTGAGGGTCTGGAGATGACTGGAGCGGTTGGGAGAGGGGAAAACCTGTGTGCAGGGGGCCGGGAGGAGGAGGCAGAGCGAACGGTGCTGAGAAGAGCGTCTCGGAGAAGCAGCAGTTGATTCAGGTGTATCGGATGGACAGCGCTGTTGCCTTGTGTTAAGAGTGGGAGGTGAGGGGGCACTGGCGTTTTCTCAGGGGTCCTGAGAGGAATGTAACGGAGGGATGCAACATGGCTTGGACACCCCCTCTGCCCCCCTAGATGCCCTGGATCTGGCACTTGGGGCCAGCAGTGCTGGGAAAGCTGAGGCCTGTGCAGGATTTATGTGCCAAGCCTACAGCTGGGAGATCAGTGCTTAATGCCTGGTGGAGTGGGGCTCCACACTGGGGTCCTCACTGCTGCTGGGATGCTTCTGGGGAGAGCAGAGGACACCCTTACTGTAAGGTCAGGAGGAAGGGGAAAGAGAGGGAAAACAGCTGTGGTCTAAGCACTGGGGAGGAGGTGGACTTCTAGAAGGAAATGTCTCTTCAGTGGCCTCTGTGTGGAGATGCAGAGAAGCCTGATGCTCCCTGGGGATGCATCAGAAGCAGGTCTGACCCCAAGCACAGTGTTTGTCTGAGCACGAGACCTCCAGTCTGCTTCCACTGCGCCCCGAGGCATCGGCTACCTCCTTTGCGAGAAGCATGACAGGCTTCTGCAAGGGACTCAGCTGCTCTCCTGCAGAGCCCTCTGACTGCACGGTGCCCCACGGCCCTGGAGAAGGGCTGTGCTTGGGCGCTGCCGGGGAGACGGAGAAAGCCCCTGGCTCGGCCAGGACCACGTGGCTCAGTCCTGCTAGTGGCTGAGCGGCAAGAAGAGGTGTCCGGGAGGTCCCATGGTGTAATGGTGAGCACTCTGGACTCTGAATCCAGCGATCTGAGTTCAAGTCTCAGTGGGACCTCGATCTCAGGCTCCTGCCTCACTGAGGGCTTTCCTCAGCTGTTTGCACGTTTTACACCCTTGCATTGCCTACCTTGCGTAGATTGCTTTACGCACTCCGGCCTTCCTTCCTTCCCCACCCTCCCGCTCTGCTCTTTCGCCATTTCCTGACCACGGGAGCCCACCCTGCACTGGCACTGACACTGGTACTGGTACTGGCAGCGGTGTCCCTTCTCCTGCCCTTTCCCCATCACTCCTCTGTAGCTGTTCTGGGCACTGGCTCCTGGCACTGTCTCTCCTCTCTTGTCCCTGACAGCTGGTTCTGGCAGAGGGACCCGGCAGGGGGGGTCACAGGATCACAGAACAGCTGAGGTGGGAAGGAACCTCTGGAGATCGCCTAGCCCAACCCCCTGCTCAAAGCAGGGTCAAGAAGAGGCCTCTGTTCAGGGCCTTGTGCAGTCGAGTTTTGAAAATCTCCACAGCTGGAGACTCCACAACCTCTCTGGGCTTGCTGTTCACATGTTTGACACCTTCCCCTCACGCCCACACAGTCAGGAAAACAGTTTTCTCTTCCTTCCTTCCCTCCTTCCTTCCCTCCTTCTTTCCTTCTTTTTCTTTCCTGTGTGTTTAAGTGGAATGTCACAGACTTCAGCTTGTGCCCGTTGCCTCTTGCCCTGTCACTGGGCACCACTGAGAAGCGTCTGGCTCTCTCTTCTTTACTCCCTCTTCCCCCACTTCCTCCACCGCCTCAGGTATTTATACGCATTGATAAGATCCCCCCCTTAGCCTTCTCCTCCCCAGGCTAAACAATCCGAGCTCTGTTAGCCTCTCCTGGTATGACAGATGGTGCACGCCCTTAACCGTCTCTGTGGTCTTTCGCTGTGCTCACTCCAGCGTGGCCATGTCTCTCTTGTACCGGGAAGCCCGAAATGGGACACAGCACGCCAAGTGTGGTCTCACCAGTGCTGAGTAGGGGGGAAGGGTCACACCTCCCTCAGCCTGCTGGCAACGCTCTTCCTAACGCAGCCCAGGATGCTGCCGGCCTTCTTTGCTGCAAGGGCACGTTGCTGCCTCAGGTACTGAAGGCCTTCCGGGACACAGCATCTCTCCTCTGAAACAAATGCCCATGAGCTACCAAGCTCCTGGGGAGCCGACAGAGCCCCTAACTGCTGCAACCAGAAACACAATGCCACGTGATGGCACCAGTGGAGTCCTTGTGAGGGCACCTGGCATGCAGATGCGCAGGGCTCCTGCAGAGGAAGGAAGGACACTTTGAAGAGCACTTTTCACTTGCTGCCGGGGGCAGCCTGGACCAAGAGAGAAGGCACAAACACAAATGCTCTTGACCCCTCCTCACATGGCATGTGCTGCAGCCCCGTTGCTCTGCCTGGTCCTCTGCCACTAGCTCTCTCCGGGTTGTTGCCATCGCACTTGCCCTGAGGGAACAGAACGGGGCATAGCATTGCAGACATGGCCCCAGCAGTGCCAAATGAGGGGAAACAATCTTTTCCGTCGGCTTGCATCAAACAGTTTGGGTTGCAAGTGACCTCTGGAGGTGACCCGTTCCAAGCCCTTTGTTGAACTGCAGGCGGTTCCTGTCAGCGCCTTTCCCCAGCCTGTTGAGATTCCCCCGAGTACCCGCCCTTCCCTCCAGTCTATCAGCTGCTCCCCACAGTCTGGCCTCCTGTACAAACATGCTGAAAGCCCCCTCTGTCCCACTGTCCAGGTCGCCCATAAAGAGAGCAAAGATTTTTGGCACCCGGAGCTTTACCTTTCCTACCACCATTGTGGTATGCCTGGGCAATGAGGCTCTGTTTGTGCTTTCTCGCCTGTCCCTGGTTTCACCTCCCGTGCCCTTCCTGTCCGCTGTGGAGCTCCCTCCGGAGCTCCCTGCTGAGCCAAGCCTGTCGCGTGGACCACCTGCTCATTTCCCTGAGTAGCGGGATGGACTGTGCTCCTGCCTGGGGGAGGTGGTCCTTAAAGACCCACCAGCTCTCTCCAGCTCCTTGGCCTGACAGAGCTGCATCCCATGAGATCCCGCCTAGCAGCTCCCTGAATGCACTGACGTCTGCTCGCCTGCAGCCCAAGCTCTGTGCTCTCTTACTTGCCTTCCTCCCTCCCCTCTGGCTCTTGAGTTTCACAATTTCATGGTCACGCCAGGCAAAACTGCCACTGGTAATCCCACTGTCCCCGGGCAAGCCTTCCTTGTTCATGAGGACCAGGCGCAGCCTCAGCTCTCTTTGGCCCATGCAGGGGGCATGCTAAGAAGTTATCCCTGACTCCCTCCGCAAGCCCCCGGGATTACTCGAGTCCCAACGTGTCACCCTCGCCGCAGAGGCTGGGGAGCTGGAAGTCCCCACGAGGAAAGAGAGTCTGTGACCTGGAAACCACCTTGGGCTGCTGCAGAAGAAGTTGTCCGCTTCTCATCACGAGTGGGTTGTCTGTACCAAAGTCCCACCACAGGGTCCCTTCCCGCTGCACTGAGGGGCAGGGGGACAAGGGCTCGCAGGGCAGAAATGCAGGAGGCTCAGAGGCCTGGAGCCGGCGATGGCAGGAAGAACAGGGCCCAGCCTGCATCAGCCACAGGGGCCCCCAGTGCCGGGCGGGAACACGGCAAAGCTGCAGCAAAGCCAGGAACTGCGGAGCCTGTGGGTGGACTGTGGGACGGGGCCTGGCTGCGAAGGGCCCTGCCCCTGCCTGGTCTGCGCTCGCCCGTGGCTGCCGGCAGCGAAGCCGTGGCTTCCGTGCAGGCTGAGGCAGGTGGTAGGGCCTGTTGCTGAGGGCGAGGGAAGAGGGGGCCGGCGTGCGGGCTGTCGGTTTGTGTCTGTGGCTGCTGGCTCCGTGCCCCATGCACACGCCCGAGCGGGGAGCAGCCAGGAAGAGGAGTCAGAAAGCAAAAGCAAGAGGGACAAGGCTGGGCGTGCAGCTGTGGAGCGTGCGGAGTCCAGTAGCGGTGCGCATGCTGCAGGGGGTGTAGCTCAGTGGGAGAGCATTTGACTGCAGATCAAGAGGTCCCTGGTTCAACTCCAGGTGCCCCCTCCAGTGCTGCTTTTCTTCCTGGAGCTTCTCCTTTGCCTTGGTCTGCCTCCCCATCCCTCAGGGGGAGGGCTGCGGGGGCCAGCCCAGCATGGGCCTGTCGCAGCCTCGCTGTCTCTGGGCTCGCTTCTCTCCTCATGACCCGCCTGGGGTTTCCCCTTTCCTTAAGACACCGCACCTCCCAGTGAGGCCCGGAGCAGCCCTTCTTCCTTCCCAGGGGCTGTGCTGCCACTGCTCTGTTGGGAGCTGCAGGGCACCAGCTGAGAGAAACCCACCGGGAGACCTCCCGCCCTTGTCTAGCACACAGGCCAGGGTCTGTGACACCGTGTCCTGCTTCCACCTCCTCCCCTAAAGAGGAGCAGACTGGCTAAACCCACCCTTTGTCTTCTCATCCTTAAGCACCTGGGAAAGGTGTGTTGTGCCTGCAAGGACTGCGGGAAGTTGCGGGGCAAAGCCAGCAGAGCCCTAGAGGGAGGGTGGGTGTTTTGCTGTGTGACTGGGCTTGACAAGTGCAGCCGTGCAGCCGGAGGGTCCGTACCGTACCGGCAGGGCTGGGCTGGAGCGTGGTCTTTCCGGGCAGCCCAAAAGCAGATGGTGCCCCGTAGTTGGCAGGATTCGAACCTGCGCGGGGAAACCCCAATGGATTTCTAGTCCATCGCCTTCACCACTCGGCCACAACTACCTGCCCCAAAGGGCTCTGCAGCAGTGAGCAGGTGCCCTGTGCTGCGACGTCTGGCTCGCCGGGAGTCTGAGGGCCAGGCTGCGCTGGCGGATGTCCTTTCCACTCTTTGGACACGGCGCGGTTGGGCACCAGAGGCACCTGCAGCCAGGGTCTGAGTGTTATGGAAGTTAGGCCTGTCGGCCACCATAACAGGGCTCGACCCTAGGTTCCCGCAGAGAAGTTCAGAGTGAAATCAAAACAAATCAGATAATTTTAATCACGCGCGTGCTGTAATTACAGCTCGAGCTGGGTGCCTCCGAAGAGGGACCCTAACATAAACAAATCCTGGGTAATTATAGTCTTTTCGACTTCCATTTCCCACCCCTCACGCCATAGACCAATAGTAATTTTTTGGTCTGGGGTCTCCTGCTCCTCATTGGGTCTCATCGTCTTTCTGAGGCAAGCTGTTTTTCTCCTTATTCTTCTTTTTTGCAGTCTCTGATGACGGTTGTACTTCTGTTTTTGTTGGGTCTGGCGGTTGCCTCCCAAGGTCTTATTTTTCCCCATTGTTTTGGCGTCTTCCCTCTTGGAGTCGGTGACACAGGTGCGCAGACTGCGTGTGGCTCCATTATCTTCCCAGCCTGAACGAGCTCTGAGGCACTATTTTTTGTTAAACTAAGTAAAGATTTGTTACTTTTCCCATGCTTGGACTAAGGCTTCAGCAAATCTAGCCACTCATGCTAAGCAAGTTTTATAGAAGTTGTGCTAAGCAGCCATTTCTAGACAGTTTCAATTCACTATTCTTTAACACTGAGAGGCCTTGAGGGGCCTGCTGCCAGGGCTATGGCTGCAGCTCCTGGTGCCTGGTCCTCAGGCTGGCCTCTGGGATAGGCTGACGCTGGAGGACGGCTTCACTCTCCCTCTGGCATCGCCATGGCGGGAGGGGAGAAAAGGGAGGGAGCAGTGTGAGGCGTCCAGTGGTGGTGGAGCGGAAATGCGTCAGGTCTACAAGAGGAACGAGAAAGCAGAGAAGCCAAGAGCAGGCGCGGAAGGGGAAAGACTGCAAGGAACCCACGGCCCCCCAGGTGTGAGGGTCTGGAGATGACTGGAGCGGTTGGGAGAGGGGAAAACCTGTGTGCAGGGGGCCGGGAGGAGGAGGCAGAGCGAACGGTGCTGAGAAGAGCGTCTCGGAGAAGCAGCAGTTGATTCAGGTGTATCGGATGGACAGCGCTGTTGCCTTGTGTTAAGAGTGGGAGGTGAGGGGGCACTGGCGTTTTCTCAGGGGTCCTGAGAGGAATGTAACGGAGGGATGCAACATGGCTTGGACACCCCCTCTGCCCCCCTAGATGCCCTGGATCTGGCACTTGGGGCCAGCAGTGCTGGGAAAGCTGAGGCCTGTGCAGGATTTATGTGCCAAGCCTACAGCTGGGAGATCAGTGCTTAATGCCTGGTGGAGTGGGGCTCCACACTGGGGTCCTCACTGCTGCTGGGATGCTTCTGGGGAGAGCAGAGGACACCCTTACTGTAAGGTCAGGAGGAAGGGGAAAGAGAGGGAAAACAGCTGTGGTCTAAGCACTGGGGAGGAGGTGGACTTCTAGAAGGAAATGTCTCTTCAGTGGCCTCTGTGTGGAGACGCAGAGAAGCCTGATGCTCCCTGGGGATGCATCAGAAGCAGGTCTGACCCCAAGCACAGTGTTTGTCTGAGCACGAGACCTCCAGTCTGCTTCCACTGCGCCCCGAGGCATCGGCTACCTCCTTTGCGAGAAGCATGACAGGCTTCTGCAAGGGACTCAGCTGCTCTCCTGCAGAGCCCTCTGACTGCACGGTGCCCCACGGCCCTGGAGAAGGGCTGTGCTTGGGCGCTGCCGGGGAGACGGAGAAAGCCCCTGGCTCGGCCAGGACCACGTGGCTCAGTCCTGCTAGTGGCTGAGCGGCAAGAAGAGGTGTCCGGGAGGTCCCATGGTGTAATGGTGAGCACTCTGGACTCTGAATCCAGCGATCTGAGTTCAAGTCTCAGTGGGACCTCGATCTCAGGCTCCTGCCTCACTGAGGGCTTTCCTCAGCTGTTTGCACGTTTTACACCCTTGCATTGCCTACCTTGCGTAGATTGCTTTACGCACTCCGGCCTTCCTTCCTTCCCCACCCTCCCGCTCTGCTCTTTCGCCATTTCCTGACCACGGGAGCCCACCCTGCACTGGCACTGACACTGGTACTGGTACTGGCAGCGGTGTCCCTTCTCCTGCCCTTTCCCCATCACTCCTCTGTAGCTGTTCTGGGCACTGGCTCCTGGCACTGTCTCTCCTCTCTTGTCCCTGACAGCTGGTTCTGGCAGAGGGACCCGGCAGGGGGGGTCACAGGATCACAGAACAGCTGAGGTGGGAAGGAACCTCTGGAGATCGCCTAGCCCAACCCCCTGCTCAAAGCAGGGTCAAGAAGAGGCCTCTGTTCAGGGCCTTGTGCAGTCGAGTTTTGAAAATCTCCACAGCTGGAGACTCCACAACCTCTCTGGGCTTGCTGTTCACATGTTTGACACCTTCCCCTCACGCCCACACAGTCAGGAAAACAGTTTTCTCTTCCTTCCTTCCCTCCTTCCTTCCCTCCTTCTTTCCTTCTTTTTCTTTCCTGTGTGTTTAAGTGGAATGTCACAGACTTCAGCTTGTGCCCGTTGCCTCTTGCCCTGTCACTGGGCACCACTGAGAAGCGTCTGGCTCTCTCTTCTTTACTCCCTCTTCCCCCACTTCCTCCACCGCCTCAGGTATTTATACGCATTGATAAGATCCCCCCCTTAGCCTTCTCCTCCCCAGGCTAAACAATCCGAGCTCTGTTAGCCTCTCCTGGTATGACAGATGGTGCACGCCCTTAACCGTCTCTGTGGTCTTTCGCTGTGCTCACTCCAGCGTGGCCATGTCTCTCTTGTACCGGGAAGCCCGAAATGGGACACAGCACGCCAAGTGTGGTCTCACCAGTGCTGAGTAGGGGGGAAGGGTCACACCTCCCTCAGCCTGCTGGCAACGCTCTTCCTAACGCAGCCCAGGATGCTGCCGGCCTTCTTTGCTGCAAGGGCACGTTGCTGCCTCAGGTACTGAAGGCCTTCCGGGACACAGCATCTCTCCTCTGAAACAAATGCCCATGAGCTACCAAGCTCCTGGGGAGCCGACAGAGCCCCTAACTGCTGCAACCAGAAACACAATGCCACGTGACGGTACCGTTGGAGTCCTTGTGAGGGCACCTGACATGCAGATGCGCAGGGCTCCTGCAGAGGAAGGAAGGACACTTTGAAGAGCACTTTTCACTTGCTGCCGGGGGCAGCCTGGACCAAGAGAGAAGGCACAAACACAAATGCTCTTGACCCCTCCTCACATGGCATGTGCTGCAGCCCCGTCCTCTGCCACTAGCTCTCTCCGGGTTGTTGCCATCGCACTTGCCCTGAGGGAACAGAACGGGGCATAGCATTGCAGACATGGCCCCAGCAGTGCCAAATGAGGGGAAACAATCTTTTCCGTCGGCTTGCATCAAACAGTTTGGGTTGCAAGTGACCTCTGGAGGTGACCCGTTCCAAGCCCTTTGTTGAACTGCAGGCGGTTCCTGTCAGCGCCTTTCCCCAGCCTGTTGAGATTCCCCCGAGTACCCGCCCTTCCCTCCAGTCTATCAGCTGCTCCCCACAGTCTGGCCTCCTGTACAAACATGCTGAAAGCCCCCTCTGTCCCACTGTCCAGGTCGCCCATAAAGAGAGCAAAGATTTTTGGCACCCGGAGCTTTACCTTTCCTACCACCATTGTGGTATGCCTGGGCAATGAGGCTCTGTTTGTGCTTTCTCGCCTGTCCCTGGTTTCACCTCCCGTGCCCTTCCTGTCCGCTGTGGAGCTCCCTCCGGAGCTCCCTGCTGAGCCAAGCCTGTCGCGTGGACCACCTGCTCATTTCCCTGAGTAGCGGGATGGACTGTGCTCCTGCCTGGGGGAGGTGGTCCTTAAAGACCCACCAGCTCTCTCCAGCTCCTTGGCCTGACAGAGCTGCATCCCATGAGATCCCGCCTAGCAGCTCCCTGAATGCACTGACGTCTGCTCGCCTGCAGCCCAAGCTCTGTGCTCTCTTACTTGCCTTCCTCCCTCCCCTCTGGCTCTTGAGTTTCACAATTTCATGGTCACGCCAGGCAAAACTGCCACTGGTAATCCCACTGTCCCCGGGCAAGCCTTCCTTGTTCATGAGGACCAGGCGCAGCCTCAGCTCTCTTTGGCCCATGCAGGGGGCATGCTAAGAAGTTATCCCTGACTCCCTCCGCAAGCCCCCGGGATTACTCGAGTCCCAACGTGTCACCCTCGCCGCAGAGGCTGGGGAGCTGGAAGTCCCCACGAGGAAAGAGAGTCTGTGACCTGGAAACCACCTTGGGCTGCTGCAGAAGAAGTTGTCCGCTTCTCATCACGAGTGGGTTGTCTGTACCAAAGTCCCACCACAG
Source organism: Dromaius novaehollandiae (assembly GCF_036370855.1). NCBI lineage: Eukaryota > Metazoa > Chordata > Aves > Casuariiformes > Dromaiidae > Dromaius > Dromaius novaehollandiae. The sequence goes on from NC_088107.1 coordinate 26,291,386, forward strand.
GGTCCCTTCCCGCTGCACTGAGGGGCAGGGGGACAAGGGCTCGCAGGGCAGAAATGCAGGAGGCTCAGAGGCCTGGAGCCGGCGATGGCAGGAAGAACAGGGCCCAGCCTGCATCAGCCACAGGGGCCCCCAGTGCCGGGCGGGAACACGGCAAAGCTGCAGCAAAGCCAGGAACTGCGGAGCCTGTGGGTGGACTGTGGGACGGGGCCTGGCTGCGAAGGGCCCTGCCCCTGCCTGGTCTGCGCTCGCCCGTGGCTGCCGGCAGCGAAGCCGTGGCTTCCGTGCAGGCTGAGGCAGGTGGTAGGGCCTGTTGCTGAGGGCGAGGGAAGAGGGGGCCGGCGTGCGGGCTGTCGGTTTGTGTCTGTGGCTGCTGGCTCCGTGCCCCATGCACACGCCCGAGCGGGGAGCAGCCAGGAAGAGGAGTCAGAAAGCAAAAGCAAGAGGGACAAGGCTGGGCGTGCAGCTGTGGAGCGTGCGGAGTCCAGTAGCGGTGCGCATGCTGCAGGGGGTGTAGCTCAGTGGGAGAGCATTTGACTGCAGATCAAGAGGTCCCTGGTTCAACTCCAGGTGCCCCCTCCAGTGCTGCTTTTCTTCCTGGAGCTTCTCCTTTGCCTTGGTCTGCCTCCCCATCCCTCAGGGGGAGGGCTGCGGGGGCCAGCCCAGCATGGGCCTGTCGCAGCCTCGCTGTCTCTGGGCTCGCTTCTCTCCTCATGACCCGCCTGGGGTTTCCCCTTTCCTTAAGACACCGCACCTCCCAGTGAGGCCCGGAGCAGCCCTTCTTCCTTCCCAGGGACTGTGCTGCCACTGCTCTGTTGGGAGCTGCAGGGCACCAGCTGAGAGAAACCCACCGGGAGACCTCCCGCCCTTGTCTAGCACACAGGCCAGGGTCTGTGACACCGTGTCCTGCTTCCACCTCCTCCCCTAAAGAGGAGCAGACTGGCTAAACCCACCCTTTGTCTTCTCATCCTTAAGCACCTGGGAAAGGTGTGTTGTGCCTGCAAGGACTGCGGGAAGTTGCGGGGCAAAGCCAGCAGAGCCCTAGAGGGAGGGTGGGTGTTTTGCTGTGTGACTGGGCTTGACAAGTGCAGCCGTGCAGCCGGAGGGTCCGTACCGTACCGGCAGGGCTGGGCTGGAGCGTGGTCTTTCCAGGCAGCCCAAAAGCAGATGGTGCCCCGTAGTTGGCAGGATTCGAACCTGCGCGGGGAAACCCCAATGGATTTCTAGTCCATCGCCTTCACCACTCGGCCACAACTACCTGCCCCAAAGGGCTCTGCAGCAGTGAGCAGGTGCCCTGTGCTGCGACGTCTGGCTCGCCGGGAGTCTGAGGGCCAGGCTGCGCTGGCGGATGTCCTTTCCACTCTTTGGACACGGCGCGGTTGGGCACCAGAGGCACCTGCAGCCAGGGTCTGAGTGTTATGGAAGTTAGGCCTGTCGGCCACCATAACAGGGCTCGACCCTAGGTTCCCGCAGAGAAGTTCAGAGTGAAATCAAAACAAATCAGATAATTTTAATCACGCGCGTGCTGTAATTACAGCTCGAGCTGGGTGCCTCCGAAGAGGGACCCTAACATAAACAAATCCTGGGTAATTATAGTCTTTTCGACTTCCATTTCCCACCCCTCACGCCATAGACCAATAGTAATTTTTTGGTCTGGGGTCTCCTGCTCCTCATTGGGTCTCATCGTCTTTCTGAGGCAAGCTGTTTTTCTCCTTATTCTTCTTTTTTGCAGTCTCTGATGACGGTTGTACTTCTGTTTTTGTTGGGTCTGGCGGTTGCCTCCCAAGGTCTTATTTTTCCCCATTGTTTTGGCGTCTTCCCTCTTGGAGTCGGTGACACAGGTGCGCAGACTGCGTGTGGCTCCATTATCTTCCCAGCCTGAACGAGCTCTGAGGCACTATTTTTTGTTAAACTAAGTAAAGATTTGTTACTTTTCCCATGCTTGGACTAAGGCTTCAGCAAATCTAGCCACTCATGCTAAGCAAGTTTTATAGAAGTTGTGCTAAGCAGCCATTTCTAGACAGTTTCAATTCACTATTCTTTAACACTGAGAGGCCTTGAGGGGCCTGCTGCCAGGGCTATGGCTGCAGCTCCTGGTGCCTGGTCCTCAGGCTGGCCTCTGGGATAGGCTGACGCTGGAGGACGGCTTCACTCTCCCTCTGGCATCGCCATGGCGGGAGGGGAGAAAAGGGAGGGAGCAGTGTGAGGCGTCCAGTGGTGGTGGAGCGGAAATGCGTCAGGTCTACAAGAGGAACGAGAAAGCAGAGAAGCCAAGAGCAGGCGCGGAAGGGGAAAGACTGCAAGGAACCCACGGCCCCCCAGGTGTGAGGGTCTGGAGATGACTGGAGCGGTTGGGAGAGGGGAAAACCTGTGTGCAGGGGGCCGGGAGGAGGAGGCAGAGCGAACGGTGCTGAGAAGAGCGTCTCGGAGAAGCAGCAGTTGATTCAGGTGTATCGGATGGACAGCGCTGTTGCCTTGTGTTAAGAGTGGGAGGTGAGGGGGCACTGGCGTTTTCTCAGGGGTCCTGAGAGGAATGTAACGGAGGGATGCAACATGGCTTGGACACCCCCTCTGCCCCCCTAGATGCCCTGGATCTGGCACTTGGGGCCAGCAGTGCTGGGAAAGCTGAGGCCTGTGCAGGATTTATGTGCCAAGCCTACAGCTGGGAGATCAGTGCTTAATGCCTGGTGGAGTGGGGCTCCACACTGGGGTCCTCACTGCTGCTGGGATGCTTCTGGGGAGAGCAGAGGACACCCTTACTGTAAGGTCAGGAGGAAGGGGAAAGAGAAGGAAAACAGCTGTGGTCTAAGCACTGGGGAGGAGGTGGACTTCTAGAAGGAAATGTCTCTTCAGTGGCCTCTGTGTGGAGATGCAGAGAAGCCTGATGCTCCCTGGGGATGCATCAGAAGCAGGTCTGACCCCAAGCACAGTGTTTGTCTGAGCACGAGACCTCCAGTCTGCTTCCACTGCGCCCCGAGGCATCGGCTACCTCCTTTGCGAGAAGCATGACAGGCTTCTGCAAGGGACTCAGCTGCTCTCCTGCAGAGCCCTCTGACTGCACGGTGCCCCACGGCCCTGGAGAAGGGCTGTGCTTGGGCGCTGCCGGGGAGACGGAGAAAGCCCCTGGCTCGGCCAGGACCACATGGCTCAGTCCTGCTAGTGGCTGAGCGGCAAGAAGAGGTGTCCGGGAGGTCCCATGGTGTAATGGTGAGCACTCTGGACTCTGAATCCAGCGATCTGAGTTCAAGTCTCAGTGGGACCTCGATCTCAGGCTCCTGCCTCACTGAGGGCTTTCCTCAGCTGTTTGCACGTTTTACACCCTTGCATTGCCTACCTTGCGTAGATTGCTTTACGCACTCCGGCCTTCCTTCCTTCCCCACCCTCCCGCTCTGCTCTTTCGCCATTTCCTGACCACGGGAGCCCACCCTGCACTGGCACTGACACTGGTACTGGTACTGGCAGCGGTGTCCCTTCTCCTGCCCTTTCCCCATCACTCCTCTGTAGCTGTTCTGGGCACTGGCTCCTGGCACTGTCTCTCCTCTCTTGTCCCTGACAGCTGGTTCTGGCAGAGGGACCCGGCAGGGGGGGTCACAGGATCACAGAACAGCTGAGGTGGGAAGGAACCTCTGGAGATCGCCTAGCCCAACCCCCTGCTCAAAGCAGGGTCAAGAAGAGGCCTCTGTTCAGGGCCTTGTGCAGTCGAGTTTTGAAAATCTCCACAGCTGGAGACTCCACAACCTCTCTGGGCTTGCTGTTCACATGTTTGACACCTTCCCCTCACGCCCACACAGTCAGGAAAACAGTTTTCTCTTCCTTCCTTCCCTCCTTCCTTCCCTCCTTCTTTCCTTCTTTTTCTTTCCTGTGTGTTTAAGTGGAATGTCACAGACTTCAGCTTGTGCCCGTTGCCTCTTGCCCTGTCACTGGGCACCACTGAGAAGCGTCTGGCTCTCTCTTCTTTACTCCCTCTTCCCCCACTTCCTCCACCGCCTCAGGTATTTATACGCATTGATAAGATCCCCCCCTTAGCCTTCTCCTCCCCAGGCTAAACAATCCGAGCTCTGTTAGCCTCTCCTGGTATGACAGATGGTGCACGCCCTTAACCGTCTCTGTGGTCTTTCGCTGTGCTCACTCCAGCGTGGCCATGTCTCTCTTGTACCGGGAAGCCCGAAATGGGACACAGCATGCCAAGTGTGGTCTCACCAGTGCTGAGTAGGGGGGAAGGGTCACACCTCCCTCAGCCTGCTGGCAACGCTCTTCCTAACGCAGCCCAGGATGCTGCCGGCCTTCTTTGCTGCAAGGGCACGTTGCTGCCTCAGGTACTGAAGGCCTTCCGGGACACAGCATCTCTCCTCTGAAACAAATGCCCATGAGCTACCAAGCTCCTGGGGAGCCGACAGAGCCCCTAACTGCTGCAACCAGAAACACAATGCCACGTGATGGCACCAGTGGAGTCCTTGTGAGGGCACCTGGCATGCAGATGCGCAGGGCTCCTGCAGAGGAAGGAAGGACACTTTGAAGAGCACTTTTCACTTGCTGCCGGGGGCAGCCTGGACCAAGAGAGAAGGCACAAACACAAATGCTCTTGACCCCTCCTCACATGGCATGTGCTGCAGCCCCGTTGCTCTGCCTGGTCCTCTGCCACTAGCTCTCTCCGGGTTGTTGCCATCGCACTTGCCCTGAGGGAACAGAACGGGGCATAGCATTGCAGACATGGCCCCAGCAGTGCCAAATGAGGGGAAACAATCTTTTCCGTCGGCTTGCATCAAACAGTTTGGGTTGCAAGTGACCTCTGGAGGTGACCCGTTCCAAGCCCTTTGTTGAACTGCAGGCGGTTCCTGTCAGCGCCTTTCCCCAGCCTGTTGAGATTCCCCCGAGTACCCGCCCTTCCCTCCAGTCTATCAGCTGCTCCCCACAGTCTGGCCTCCTGTACAAACATGCTGAAAGCCCCCTCTGTCCCACTGTCCAGGTCGCCCATAAAGAGAGCAAAGATTTTTGGCACCCGGAGCTTTACCTTTCCTACCACCATTGTGGTATGCCTGGGCAATGAGGCTCTGTTTGTGCTTTCTCGCCTGTCCCTGGTTTCACCTCCCGTGCCCTTCCTGTCCGCTGTGGAGCTCCCTCCGGAGCTCCCTGCTGAGCCAAGCCTGTCGCGTGGACCACCTGCTCATTTCCCTGAGTAGCGGGATGGACTGTGCTCCTGCCTGGGGGAGGTGGTCCTTAAAGACCCACCAGCTCTCTCCAGCTCCTTGGCCTGACAGAGCTGCATCCCATGAGATCCCGCCTAGCAGCTCCCTGAATGCACTGACGTCTGCTCGCCTGCAGCCCAAGCTCTGTGCTCTCTTACTTGCCTTCCTCCCTCCCCTCTGGCTCTTGAGTTTCACAATTTCATGGTCACGCCAGGCAAAACTGCCACTGGTAATCCCACTGTCCCCGGGCAAGCCTTCCTTGTTCATGAGGACCAGGCGCAGCCTCAGCTCTCTTTGGCCCATGCAGGGGGCATGCTAAGAAGTTATCCCTGACTCCCTCCGCAAGCCCCCGGGATTACTCGAGTCCCAACGTGTCACCCTCGCCGCAGAGGCTGGGGAGCTGGAAGTCCCCACGAGGAAAGAGAGTCTGTGACCTGGAAACCACCTTGGGCTGCTGCAGAAGAAGTTGTCCGCTTCTCATCACGAGTGGGTTGTCTGTACCAAAGTCCCACCACAGGGTCCCTTCCCGCTGCACTGAGGGGCAGGGGGACAAGGGCTCGCAGGGCAGAAATGCAGGAGGCTCAGAGGCCTGGAGCCGGCGATGGCAGGAAGAACAGGGCCCAGCCTGCATCAGCCACAGGGGCCCCCAGTGCCGGGCGGGAACACGGCAAAGCTGCAGCAAAGCCAGGAACTGCGGAGCCTGTGGGTGGACTGTGGGACGGGGCCTGGCTGCGAAGGGCCCTGCCCCTGCCTGGTCTGCGCTCGCCCGTGGCTGCCGGCAGCGAAGCCGTGGCTTCCGTGCAGGCTGAGGCAGGTGGTAGGGCCTGTTGCTGAGGGCGAGGGAAGAGGGGGCCGGCGTGCGGGCTGTCGGTTTGTGTCTGTGGCTGCTGGCTCCGTGCCCCATGCACACGCCCGAGCGGGGAGCAGCCAGGAAGAGGAGTCAGAAAGCAAAAGCAAGAGGGACAAGGCTGGGCGTGCAGCTGTGGAGCGTGCGGAGTCCAGTAGCGGTGCGCATGCTGCAGGGGGTGTAGCTCAGTGGGAGAGCATTTGACTGCAGATCAAGAGGTCCCTGGTTCAACTCCAGGTGCCCCCTCCAGTGCTGCTTTTCTTCCTGGAGCTTCTCCTTTGCCTTGGTCTGCCTCCCCATCCCTCAGGGGGAGGGCTGCGGGGGCCAGCCCAGCATGGGCCTGTCGCAGCCTCGCTGTCTCTGGGCTCGCTTCTCTCCTCATGACCCGCCTGGGGTTTCCCCTTTCCTTAAGACACCGCACCTCCCAGTGAGGCCCGGAGCAGCCCTTCTTCCTTCCCAGGGGCTGTGCTGCCACTGCTCTGTTGGGAGCTGCAGGGCACCAGCTGAGAGAAACCCACCGGGAGACCTCCCGCCCTTGTCTAGCACACAGGCCAGGGTCTGTGACACCGTGTCCTGCTTCCACCTCCTCCCCTAAAGAGGAGCAGACTGGCTAAACCCACCCTTTGTCTTCTCATCCTTAAGCACCTGGGAAAGGTGTGTTGTGCCTGCAAGGACTGCGGGAAGTTGCGGGGCAAAGCCAGCAGAGCCCTAGAGGGAGGGTGGGTGTTTTGCTGTGTGACTGGGCTTGACAAGTGCAGCCGTGCAGCCGGAGGGTCCGTACCGTACCGGCAGGGCTGGGCTGGAGCGTGGTCTTTCCAGGCAGCCCAAAAGCAGATGGTGCCCCGTAGTTGGCAGGATTCGAACCTGCGCGGGGAAACCCCAATGGATTTCTAGTCCATCGCCTTCACCACTCGGCCACAACTACCTGCCCCAAAGGGCTCTGCAGCAGTGAGCAGGTGCCCTGTGCTGCGACGTCTGGCTCGCCGGGAGTCTGAGGGCCAGGCTGCGCTGGCGGATGTCCTTTCCACTCTTTGGACACGGCGCGGTTGGGCACCAGAGGCACCTGCAGCCAGGGTCTGAGTGTTATGGAAGTTAGGCCTGTCGGCCACCATAACAGGGCTCGACCCTAGGTTCCCGCAGAGAAGTTCAGAGTGAAATCAAAACAAATCAGATAATTTTAATCACGCGCGTGCTGTAATTACAGCTCGAGCTGGGTGCCTCCGAAGAGGGACCCTAACATAAACAAATCCTGGGTAATTATAGTCTTTTCGACTTCCATTTCCCACCCCTCACGCCATAGACCAATAGTAATTTTTTGGTCTGGGGTCTCCTGCTCCTCATTGGGTCTCATCGTCTTTCTGAGGCAAGCTGTTTTTCTCCTTATTCTTCTTTTTTGCAGTCTCTGATGACGGTTGTACTTCTGTTTTTGTTGGGTCTGGCGGTTGCCTCCCAAGGTCTTATTTTTCCCCATTGTTTTGGCGTCTTCCCTCTTGGAGTCGGTGACACAGGTGCGCAGACTGCGTGTGGCTCCATTATCTTCCCAGCCTGAACGAGCTCTGAGGCACTATTTTTTGTTAAACTAAGTAAAGATTTGTTACTTTTCCCATGCTTGGACTAAGGCTTCAGCAAATCTAGCCACTCATGCTAAGCAAGTTTTATAGAAGTTGTGCTAAGCAGCCATTTCTAGACAGTTTCAATTCACTATTCTTTAACACTGAGAGGCCTTGAGGGGCCTGCTGCCAGGGCTATGGCTGCAGCTCCTGGTGCCTGGTCCTCAGGCTGGCCTCTGGGATAGGCTGACGCTGGAGGACGGCTTCACTCTCCCTCTGGCATCGCCATGGCGGGAGGGGAGAAAAGGGAGGGAGCAGTGTGAGGCGTCCAGTGGTGGTGGAGCGGAAATGCGTCAGGTCTACAAGAGGAACGAGAAAGCAGAGAAGCCAAGAGCAGGCGCGGAAGGGGAAAGACTGCAAGGAACCCACGGCCCCCCAGGTGTGAGGGTCTGGAGATGACTGGAGCGGTTGGGAGAGGGGAAAACCTGTGTGCAGGGGGCCAGGAGGAGGAGGCAGAGCGAACGGTGCTGAGAAGAGCGTCTCGGAGAAGCAGCAGTTGATTCAGGTGTATCGGATGGACAGCGCTGTTGCCTTGTGTTAAGAGTGGGAGGTGAGGGGGCACTGGCGTTTTCTCAGGGGTCCTGAGAGGAATGTAACGGAGGGATGCAACATGGCTTGGACACCCCCTCTGCCCCCCTAGATGCCCTGGATCTGGCACTTGGGGCCAGCAGTGCTGGGAAAGCTGAGGCCTGTGCAGGATTTATGTGCCAAGCCTACAGCTGGGAGATCAGTGCTTAATGCCTGGTGGAGTGGGGCTCCACACTGGGGTCCTCACTGCTGCTGGGATGCTTCTGGGGAGAGCAGAGGACACCCTTACTGTAAGGTCAGGAGGAAGGGGAAAGAGAGGGAAAACAGCTGTGGTCTAAGCACTGGGGAGGAGGTGGACTTCTAGAAGGAAATGTCTCTTCAGTGGCCTCTGTGTGGAGATGCAGAGAAGCCTGATGCTCCCTGGGGATGCATCAGAAGCAGGTCTGACCCCAAGCACAGTGTTTGTCTGAGCACGAGACCTCCAGTCTGCTTCCACTGCGCCCCGAGGCATCGGCTACCTCCTTTGCGAGAAGCATGACAGGCTTCTGCAAGGGACTCAGCTGCTCTCCTGCAGAGCCCTCTGACTGCACGGTGCCCCACGGCCCTGGAGAAGGGCTGTGCTTGGGCGCTGCCGGGGAGACGGAGAAAGCCCCTGGCTCGGCCAGGACCACGTGGCTCAGTCCTGCTAGTGGCTGAGCGGCAAGAAGAGGTGTCCGGGAGGTCCCATGGTGTAATGGTGAGCACTCTGGACTCTGAATCCAGCGATCTGAGTTCAAGTCTCAGTGGGACCTCGATCTCAGGCTCCTGCCTCACTGAGGGCTTTCCTCAGCTGTTTGCACGTTTTACACCCTTGCATTGCCTACCTTGCGTAGATTGCTTTACGCACTCCGGCCTTCCTTCCTTCCCCACCCTCCCGGCCTTCCTTCCTTCCCCACCCTCCCGCTCTGCTCTTTCGCCATTTCCTGACCACGGGAGCCCACCCTGCACTGGCACTGACACTGGTACTGGTACTGGCAGCGGTGTCCCTTCTCCTGCCCTTTCCCCATCACTCCTCTGTAGCTGTTCTGGGCACTGGCTCCTGGCACTGTCTCTCCTCTCTTGTCCCTGACAGCTGGTTCTGGCAGAGGGACCCGGCAGGGGGGGGTCACAGGATCACAGAACAGCTGAGGTGGGAAGGAACCTCTGGAGATCGCCTAGCCCAACCCCCTGCTCAAAGCAGGGTCAAGAAGAGGCCTCTGTTCAGGGCCTTGTGCAGTCGAGTTTTGAAAATCTCCACAGCTGGAGACTCCACAACCTCTCTGGGCTTGCTGTTCACATGTTTGACACCTTCCCCTCACGCCCACACAGTCAGGAAAACAGTTTTCTCTTCCTTCCTTCCCTCCTTCCTTCCCTCCTTCTTTCCTTCTTTTTCTTTCCTGTGTGTTTAAGTGGAATGTCACAGACTTCAGCTTGTGCCCGTTGCCTCTTGCCCTGTCACTGGGCACCACTGAGAAGCGTCTGGCTCTCTCTTCTTTACTCCCTCTTCCCCCACTTCCTCCACCGCCTCAGGTATTTATACGCATTGATAAGATCCCCCCCTTAGCCTTCTCCTCCCCAGGCTAAACAATCCGAGCTCTGTTAGCCTCTCCTGGTATGACAGATGGTGCACGCCCTTAACCGTCTCTGTGGTCTTTCGCTGTGCTCACTCCAGCGTGGCCATGTCTCTCTTGTACCGGGAAGCCCGAAATGGGACATAGCAGGCATCACCATGGCGGGAGGGGAGAAAAGGGAGGGAGCAGTGTGAGGCGTCCAGTGGTGGTGGAGCGGAATTGCGTCATGTCTACAAGAGGAATGAGAAAGCAGAGAAGCCAAAAGCAGGCGCGGAAGGGGAAAGACTGCAAGGAATCCATGGCCTCCCAGGTGTGAGGGTTGGAGATGACAAGGAAGAAGCTGGAGCGCTTGGGAGAGCGGAAAACCTGTGTGCAGGGGGCCAGATTGAGGATGCTGGGTTCAGTCTCCCCATGGACATTTCTGTGGCTTGCAGGAAGGAAGCGGGAGGGAGCTTTGAGGAGACAGCCAGTGATGACAGTGGTGGCCCTGCCTGCCCCTCTGAGTTATCTTCCCTTTACCCCTGCTAATGCTGCAGGAAGACGGCTGGGCCTCTGACTCGGACTTTGCCTGAAGGTCAGCTGGCTGAACAGCACATGGTAAACTGCTGGACACGATATGGTACATTGCTGGCCACAATGGATGCCTTTGTGAGAAGTGAGGAAAGCTACAGATTGCACCGCAAGCGATGGCTGGGGTTCACAGGTGGTTATGTTAAGTGAGAAGCAGCCAAATTTCACAGATAAATAGAGGGTTAATGATGGGCATTTTGGGGGATGGTGAGGAATCAAAGTCATGCAAGGCTGGCCGTTCTAGGGTAACCTAGCTTCTCCCACAGAGGCTCTTTTGGGTTTGTGAAAATGTGTCTATCACAGTTCCTGCAGCAAGTCCAGTGAATGGCTGCTAAGATGATTAAGATGTCTCCTGGAGTATCTCTTCTGTGAGGAAAGGCTGAGATGGCTGGGATTGTTCAGCCTGGAGAAGGGACGACTGAGAGGGGGTCTTATCAATATGTATAAATATCTGAAGGGAGGGTGTAAAGAAGATGAAGCCAGACTCTTTTCAGTGGTGCCCGGTGACAGGAGAAGAGGCAATGGGCCCAAACTGAAACACAGGAAGTTCCCTCAGAACTTAAGGAAAAACAATGTTACTGTGAGAGTGGCTGAGCACTGGAAGAGGTTGTCCAGAGAGGTGGTTGAATCTCCATCTTTGGAGATCTTCAAAAGCTGTCCAGACAGGGTCCTGGCCAGCCTGCTCTAGGTGATCCTGCTTGAGCAGGGGGAGGGTTAGACTACATGATCTCTAAAGGACTTTTCCAACTCAAACATTCTGTGATTCTGTGAGGACCTGGAATTCAGTGCTTTCAACAGCGAAAGGATGGAAAGCCAATTTATGTGACAAAATTGGATGTAAATCTCAGTTTAACTCCCTTTGCTGCTTGATCACCCATCTCTCAGGAGGGGTCTCTGTGAAGCTCATGTGTTGACCATGTGCCTCTTCTATGATTTCAAATTAGAGAGTACCTGCAATGCAACAAGGACCAGGTCTCTTGGGTTGGTAAAGAAATATCAAATATTTCAGTTCCTCCCTGAATCTGTAGACAGAGCACAGAGAGAAGAAGACTGCCAAGGTAGGTAAGAAATTTCTTGTCTTGACTATATTTTTTTGCCATTTTGACTGAATTATCCCTAAAAATCTGAGTTCAACTGAGTCTGATCAGTTTCTTCTGTTTCTTGAACTTGAATATCACCACCTTTAAATTTACAGCTTAGCACAGTAATTTATAATTCAGCATCAGTGACTATGAACCAAAGCTAATGTCAAAGTTCCCTTCAGAAAGCATTATTAAAGTCTGTTTAATCACAATTCAATATAATAAATTTCAGCGGTGTCTGAGAACTTGTGATATGTATCAGAGCAGTGAAGTCCCTTAATGAGAAGCCTTTCTGTGTGTGAGTTAATATCAGATAGGAGGATGCACAGATATATGGGCTGCTGGACAGATTGGGTGGGTTTTATCTCCATTGTTTATCGAGACATCTCAGATATCAGCACTTGAAACAGACATCTCAATAATGACTGAGGTGCCTAAGCACAGCTGTATAGTACCAATTAGATACCACGGACTATCCAGCATATCCATGCAAGGCTCACACATATGACACAGGACCTATAGGAATCATTTGTCCTCCTTGCATGGCAGCTAGAGGCCAGGGTGTGTACTGTCAGTCATCTAAAATGCGGTAGATGCCTTGCTTTAGGCTCCAGAACTGGCTGTCCAAAGTGTGTGTAGGTGACTGTTACCCACAGATAGCTATTTTTGACTTAAGAAATGCACCATACTGTTCCATTGTAGCCGTAACTGTTTCTTTATTGTTCCAAGATGAAATCCTCTGAAGAAGCAACGGCCAGAAATAAAACTTCTGTGATCGTGTTTGTTATCCTGGGTTTTTCTCATCGCCCAGATGTGAAAGCCTTTTTTTTCATCCTGTTTCTATGTATTTACATCATCACAGTGCTGGGAAACCTAATCATTCTCCTTGTCATTAACATGGATCCTGCCCTCCACACCCCCATGTACTTCTTCCTCAGGAACCTGTCATTTCTGGAGATCTGCTACACCTCTGTCACCCTGCCCAGGGTGCTGGTCAACCTTCTCTCCAGTGATACGTCCATCTCTTTCGCAGGTTGTGCTTTGCAGATGTATTTCTTTCTGTTCTTTGGGGCAACTGAGTGCTGCCTCTTAGCTGCTATGGCATATGATCGCTACAGAGCTATATGTAACCCTCTGCATTACATGGATATCATGAATAAGAAGGTATGCACGCAGCTGGCTGCTTCCTCATGGATATGTGGCAACCTTGTGGCCCTTGGGCACACTATCTTTATCTTCTCTTTGCCCTTCTGTGGCTCCAATGTGATCAACCATTTCTTCTGTGAGATCCAGCCAGTGCTGATGCTGGTGTGTGGGGACACTTACTGGAATGAGCTCCAGATAATTCTGGCTGCTGCCTTTGTCATCCTGATGCCCTTCCTGCTCATCTTGGTGTCTTACAGCCTCATCATTTCCTCCATCCTCAAAATCAGGTCTGCCAAAGGGAGGTACAAAGCATTCTCCACTTGCTCGTCACATCTCATTGTAGTGACAATATTCTATGGGACAGCTGTATTCATCTATATACGTCCCAAATCCAGCTATTATCTGGATGTAGACAAGGTGCTCTCTCTGTTCTATTCTGTGGTGACTCCCATATTGAACCCTATTATCTACAGCCTTAGGAACAGGGAGGTGAAAGGGGCACTCTCTAAAATGAGAATGAAGCTACTGCACCCCAACTTTTAGGTCAGTTCCTTTCAGCTGAACAACCATCCGCAAATATCTGACTTCAAAAGAGGCACTGGCACATTGCCAGAGGGATATAGGAAAGATCAGTGATCAAGATTTAGGATAAGATAGGATCCATCTCACCTGCATTCAAAAAAAGCAAGCCTCTAAGGAAAGGCATATGGTAGCATTTGACATACCTGGCCTCTAGCTTCCATTTCAAAATATGTGAATCTCAGTTTGGTCCTAAGTTACAGCTGCCAGTCCCATGTGAACATCTTGAATAGAATGGGATGTCTCATGTGATACCAGGCATGTACCTTTAGGCATGTGAATTACTCCCTTAATGTCTATAAGATGAGTTAATATGACTGGCTCGATTCTGTTGACAGTACCTAAGAAGCTGTTGCTACCTAAAATCCCCTGGGATATTTCAGCCATCAGCATGGACTTGGAGATATGATACAGGACATACAAAAGACCTGCTCCCTTCTGCAGCAATGGCTGGGGAGTGGGCAGGGTGCCAGGGGACAGCTCCAATAGCATGGACACCTACTATTAGGTACATGGGATGGGCCAGAGTCAGTGGAGACTATGGAATGATACATGTGATCCAATGCATGCCTTTATAAGGGGATGAATCACTCTCTGGACTCCAGTGACTCACTGTTGAGCTGCTCTCAGATAGACACCCAGTGTCATTTGAAATGTCCTAGGGTACTGGAACTGAACTTCTGGTTATAATTTAGAAGGTCATGGAAATCCCATAGTGTCATTTATGGGATATCATAGATGTCCATGTCGTCTCTGGCAGATCAATGAGGAAGTCCTGGACATCCTTGGGAATCTCAAATGGCACTAAACACACATGTTCAAGTGAAGGAATAAAGCCCTAAATCTCTGCTGACTGTAATGGGAGTTTAGACATCTAACTTACCTGGGGACGCCTAGATAAATGTGTTTGAAAAAGGAATCCAAGTCCACCTGTGCATCATAGAGACTCGTATCCAGATGAAATGAACGTCACCCAAATGTCAGGGAGATTAAACCCACCTTCAGTCCATCCTCTGATGTAGCAAGACAAGATTTCATACCAACATATTACACCTGAGAAATCTTACTTTTGAGTGATAGCTCCTCTATCAACATAGCTTTTTTTTTTCAAAATCAGTGTGTGACATAACCAGAGAGCGCATTGACCTTCACTGAAAAATGCTCCTAACTTTGTAGTGAGATAGTCACCATGCCTTGTGTTGGCATTGCATTTTAAGACTACTCTAAGTGACAAAGAGGTGGAAAGAGCAAAGAAAACATTTTCTCTCTGTTTTATACAGTTGTGGACAAGATTTTGTGACTATTGAGTCAATATAAGCCTGATTCACCCTGTATGGAAAAATGCAGAAGAATGTCGAGGAGATAGGTGATGGAAGCTAGCCTGTTCCATGGAGGCTAGACTGTTCCATGGGAAAAGGAGCATCAACAGGGCATGTTGACCCATAGTCACATGGTTGAAACTGTGCCAGTGTGTTGGGGACCAAGATTGAATGATGCTGTGTAAGACAGCAGAGAATCTCTAAGGCAGAAAGTAATGATCTGGTAACTATGATTTGTGGCCAGAATGTGTGCATGTGAGTTGCCAGTGATCATGTGCCTTCCTGCCTACGTGTCAGCAGTTGCGGTGGGCCTGTCCTGCTGGACTGTCCTGCCCGCCTGCTAGGCATCAGAAGACATCTTCTACCTATCACAAGATGCCACAACGCCAAGGAGATACTTGGAGGAGTGGCTGAGCTTGATGGCTATATAACCAGCCATTGTGTTTTCAATAAGGGCTTTTTTGCACTATCCTTCTTGAGGTCCATGTCGTCGTATGCCACACCAGTGTGGCGCTGCACCTGGGCTTTAAATCGAGAACAATGATGAGCTCAATATGGTTACTGCACGTGTATAGTACATAAAAGCTTCAGCTAGTGCCCCCCTGGCGTTCCTTGCCCTGGACTGATGCTCAGCAGTGCCAGTGATTCTCCCAATTCATTATTGCCTCAATCGGAATAACACTGGGGAACCCCTGCTCAGATGCAGAGGTAATAAATGCTCCATATCAACCATAGTGTGCCTTGTGTTTGTGTATCTCTCCCTGCCGGGAGTCTAGGCAGTGTCCCCACCTCACCCTTACAATTGGTGTAGTCAGCAGGAAACACAAATGACAATGCCATGGCCAAGGAGAGTGAATGGGGAAGGCAAGAGCCAAGGAAGGACTGCTTACCTGCATCTACCAGGATGGCCCCAGACTGAGTGGTGGGGGCCAGTAGCTGCATTGCTTGCCACTCTGGCAGTCCCTGAGGACTGGCCAGAGTTGGCACAGGGAGAAAATGTTACCCTGAAGGCAGTTGGATCCCCTTTACAGGTTATGCCCTTCTGCTCTGCTTCAGAAGCAGCTCGGAGGCTAGCTGGATGATTAGGGCGGGTACTCTTGACAGGCATTCAAGCCTTAGATAATGAGGTATCATCTTCGCAGCAATGAGTAAAAGATCTGGAGAAGGAGACTGGAGATTTGCATGATGTGAAGGCAGTAGCATAGGAGTTGATTACAACCCAAACTGAAGAGAGTCAGGAATTAACCCATAGAGTAGAGCAATTAGCTTTACGAATGGCTAATAAACACTGTATAAACGCTATGGTAAAGCCCCAGCTACAGTTGTACAGGTGAGAGCAGTAATACACAGACCTTCCTGGGACCCAGAGGAGGGGGATGGTAATATCTGGAGTACTTCATCTGACCCGGAGGTTGAATTTGGATTAGAAGGAGAACCGGTTACTCCCCAGGTCTGACCTTTTGTGCAGTTGAAGGGGGAGAGGCAAGCAGATGGGAATACAGTGGAGCAATCTAGGATGCATACCTCAAAGGAATTGCATGAATTTTTAACTACTTTCCAGCAGCAGCCCGGGGAGTCTTTGTTAGCCTGGTTAGTGAGAGCATGGGATGCAGGCGCCGGATCGCTTACTCTCATAAGAGAGGAGCTGAGTTTAATGAGGCCCTTATCAACTGATATTCAAATACAGTATTATCTTACCCAATTAACTTCTGCACAGGATGGGGCAGGAAATGTTGTTGTAGCTCCAACATTATATCAATGGTTGTGCGCCTCTGTGGTAGGTGCTTACCCGTCCACCGGTGAGTTAGCCACTGCAGTGGGAGTGTGGCGTACTTTTGAGGAAGGGAGCAATTTGTTGCAGCAGTTAGGGGTAGCAATTGGATTAGCAGATGGAGATGGACCAGATGGTGTGGAAACAATGCAGCAGATGAAAATCCAATTATTAAAGGGGTGGGCTGTAAACCCTGAGAAGGTATAGGGGCCGGACATCAGTGTGCAATTCTTAGGGATATTCTGGAGCGGGCAGATGAAAGCTGTCTCTGAGAAAGTGTACAATACTACTCAACAGTACCCTGCTCCCACTGCTGTAAAACAACTACAAGCTTTTGGGGGCTTTTTGGGGTTCTGGTGGACCTTTGTACCCCACTTAGCATATTTAATGCAGCCACTACAGCGTTTGACCAAAAAAAGTAGCTGGTGGCGATGGACTAAAGAACAGCAACAAGCCTTTGACCTAGGCAAGGAGGCGGTGGTCCAACATTCTGAACTAGTGATTCCATATGAGGGACAACCTTTCAAGCTGAAGGTAACAGTTATGGGGGATACGATGTCTTGGGGGTTGTGGCAGCAATGTGCCCACACAAGATGGGAACCTATAGGTTTCTGGTCCTGTTCCCTGCAAAGGGCCACAGCAAATTATACACCTGGAAAAACAGCTTTTGGCTATGGTGTGGGCTTTTCAGGATACCGAACGAGTTACAGGATGTGACCCAGTGACTGTACACACCCCGATCCCCTTTCAGGCATGGGTGATGGATGATACAGTCAGGGCCTATGTGGGAGTGGCCCAAGCTGCAACTCAGTGGAAATGGGAACACTATCTACAAGCCCAGTTTAAGGAGGGGAGAAAGAACATGAGTACCCTGCATGCAACCTTGTTAGGGGAAGTATGTTTTGAGCACATGCCTCTATTATCTGAGCCAGAGGGGCTGCCCCCCTTGCTCCCCCAATAGAGCCATTGCCTGTCCAAGAGGCCCCTCCTT
This sequence comes from Dromaius novaehollandiae, assembly GCF_036370855.1. NCBI lineage: Eukaryota > Metazoa > Chordata > Aves > Casuariiformes > Dromaiidae > Dromaius > Dromaius novaehollandiae. The sequence continues at coordinate 26,308,601 of NC_088107.1, forward strand.
TTGAGACCTTCTCTCCTGAGCGAGTACAAGCCAAACCAACCATAGCAATCCCTGATCCAATATCTGTAATGGAAGAGGGGATTGTCCCCTGCATACTTGCCTCTGAGAAGGTAGAATTCTATACATCTGAGCAACTTACAATTACTGAATGAAGAGTTGTAAGCTTACATTTAAGACTTGACTGCCCTTCACGGTGTGTATGTCTGTTTACACCTTTAATACCTGTTCAAATAGTCCTATTCTTATTGACTTCTTCCCAAGATTTATCTTACCAGGTATCAGTATCCACGCCAGTGAATGTCTCACAGGGAGCACCAATACTGCAAGGAATTCTGATCCACAGTGCCAGAGTGCCTCAAGTTCAGCAAACACCCTCAATACACTCTTTAGCCAGTATGTGGATACTAACTCCTCAACAGGATAAATGGCCTGGCACTGTTTTAGCAGATGGTCCAGAAGCCACTGCTCTAGTTCTTCCTGATGGTGATATCATGCCTTTCTGTCTTCCTATCAAAAGGTTATCACACTAGCATCTGTAAGCTGCTGTTGGAATGTTGCCTCTTGCTGACCACAACAGATGCCATTGATCTACAAGACCATCCAGCTTCCCGTGTAAATACATGGATTTGGCTCACACAAAGATCAGCTAACCTCTCTGATTTCTGTATTGCAGGAGGATGATCAGTGGATGATGTCTTAACTATGTGATACATACGTGTACCAGCTCCACGCGCGTTATTGCAGAGTTACACTTTCCTAAAAAGATTTGACATTTCTGTTACTCCCATGAATTTATACAATTTGGGTATTGTTTGCCAAAAGCTGACACCTTGGGCTTACTCTTTTAATATAGCTAACATATCTAAAGCAGATACTTGCTTTCGCTTTGTAACTAGCGCCTCTGTTCTGCAGAATGTAACCGATGCACAGTTAATTTGTAATGACACTATGACTATTACCTATGCATCTGCTCACCTTATGCTACCGTTAGGATAGTTCCTCCTGCATGGTTCTACAGCATATACATATATGCTGGCCAGTGCCACAGGTGGCCCATACACTGTAGGTATTGTTACTTTAAGTACCCCTTCCTTTATGACAGAGTGGTGAAGGACCCTGTGGCATATCCTAGATACCACTTGTAACCCCCATATAAGTTTATTTTCCCATGCAGAAGCCTTAGGCCTATTGTTGAGCCCAGCTGGGATCCTGGGGGTGGTGGCGCATAACTGTAAACAATTAGAGCCTGTTGCCTGTGCGTTAGCTCAAAGCTTAAATTGGACATCTAGAGCCATTGCCTCTTTAAATAAAGAGTTGGGAGCAGTATAGCAAGGAACACTGCAAAACCATCTAGGGATTGACTGTCTCCTACTGTGATATAACCACGGACATCATGACTTTGCCAGGATGTGCTGTTTTAACATCACTGATGAATTGGCATCTATTGAGAATGATATCAGCTGCTTACAAGACATTATCTAACATATCCGGCAGAACAACGGAGATGCCTGGCTGGCTAATTGGTTTGGCTCCCTAACAGGATGGCTGGGCCACCTCATACAAGGATAACTCTTGTTTATCTTTTGCTTTGTAGTATGTTATGTTTTGATTTCATTACTTTGTAAACTCCCTGTTGAGGAGATAGGTGATGGAAGCTAGCCAGATGGTTCCATGGGAAAAGGAGCATCAAGAGGGCATGTTGACCCACAGTCACGTGGTTAAGCCTGTGCTAGCATGGTACTGCACTTGGGCTTTCAATAAAGAATAACGATGAGTTCAATATGCTTACTGCGCATGTGTATAGTACATAAAAATTTCATCTAGTGTCCCCCCGCGTTCCTCACCCTGGACCGACACTCAGCAGTGCCAGGGATTCTCCCACTTCATTATTGCCTCTATTGGGATAATGCTGGGGAACCCCTGCTCACTCTGTATTGACTATAGTGTGCCTTGTGTTTGTGTTTCTGTTCCTGCTGGGAGTCTAGGCAGTGCCCCCGCCTCACCCTTAGAACCCTTTGCAGATTAAATCACAGTAGTAACTAATATTATCCTCGAATATTTTTCCAGCTATGAATGACAGATTCTTTCTCCAAATGTGAAATCTTGCAAGGTCATGTGATAATCTGAAGACCAGGTTTCACCACAGCTGTCTGTCTGCTTTACACCGTATTACACAAACACATTCAGTGTTTTAACTCTGAAGGCAAAATTTGTCTCTCCTGCTGGCAATATTTACAAAATGGATGTCTAATGCTAAGTCACTGAGGGCTTCTTCTTTAATTAGGCGTACACATCTAAGGTGTGATTCAACTCATGCTAACATAGCCATCAGGTGAATCACACTCGTGAAGTTTCTCTTTCTCACTTTTGACTACTGAAGGGCAATCTTAGATGTAGAAGTCTATGTTGTAGATGCCTAAAGCTAGGACATAAGAGTAGCAGTCTTAAACTCTAGTACTTTAACACTAATAATATCTGTTGTTTACTGTGGAAAGCAGTCTACAAATCTGCATCAAATGCAGCAGTTTAGGTTAGCACAGCTGCAACATTCACATCAGAATCCAGTCTCATGGAATTACTTTGCGTTTCATTTATTTTCAGAACCTGAGACAGTTATGTACAAAGTGGAGCGTAGAATTTCATATGTGTACACACACACACACACATATGCATGCCATCATTCCTTGCAATGAAGATGGGCTTCTTCTCAGACATCTTTGGGCCTGTAGTAGTTGGACTCAAAGTCTAACTTAATTTTCAAACTCATTTTCTGGTCAATCGAGAGAGAGGTGGGAACCTCTGAGTGAAGTTTTATCCCAGTCTTTTAAGCATCTTGAAATGAGATAACTGGCAATAATCTGGACACATCCATTTCCCTCTATTTTGAGCACAAAGGCTGAATCTTGGACTAAAAAATGATGGATGGCCACATTATTGATGTCACAGACATAGCCTTTTGGCCTACATAAAATAATGCACTGTTGTCAGTTCTTACCTTGAATCAGTCTATGTTAGGCAATTTATGGTGTTTTGCGTTTTAAGTGTCTTTCAGTGACATGAAGATAAATATTTCAAAGAACAGCCCAAGACAGTCGAGCTTACAGAATGCACGTTAAGTAATGGTTCCACTGAAATCATGGTATGGCCAGCAAAAATGAAAGAATGAGCAACAAAAGTACCTAAGTGTTAAACAATGCTTTCCTTTCATTTCACTTGGATTTTGCCTTTACCTCTGAAAGGAGCTGTCTCTAGAAAACACACTGTTTCACTGAGAGAAATACGTGGGCTCTCCTGAGTGGCCAGTGAGATCTGGTCCCTTATGATCAATTACTAGAATCAGTAACCTGTTGAGATAAACAGCACACTTTGATAATTCTTGTGCATAGCAGTTCTCTCTAAAGTTGCCCAGCTGGAGAACAAGGGTGCAGGACAGTAGCAAAGAGCAGAAAATGAGGATCAGACACTTAGCTCTGTAGAATTTATAAAGGTAACCTCATTACAAACTCCTTGTTTTTCTCCTTTTGCCAAGAGAGGCACAATCCAGTCTTCATAAAACCCATCAAAAACTCAGAATAGAAGTGTTATGGATAATTTTATACTGCTCTGTCATCTCATAGTTCAGGCAGGCATCCCAGCCCAAATATGAAGATTGTCAACTTTGACTATGTATTTGCATTTTCTCTTGCCCTCAGCTAGACTAAACCAGCTTGTTGTCCAGGAATGAAAGCTTAGGCTTGATCTGGGATTCACTCACACTCGAGCTCTCTTACAATAGCCAGGGTGGACACACCTGCCCCAAGGCAGTCTGATCTCAGGACTGAAGCACAGGCTCAGACATGGACAAAAACAATTGATGCAGACAGTTTTCTGCTCTGTCAGTGAAAGTGGCCTTCATCTGGTTTAAAGTAGACACGTCCAGTGCAGCTGAACTCATTGCACTAGGCTCGCTGGATAGGCAACAGAGACCAAGCCAAACACCGAGTCATGGAATCATGGAATAACTTTTGCATTTTATGCCTTTGCATTGCTGTTCGGTAGATTATTTTATGTGCTTAAAGTGACCTTCCTACACTGCCCTCCCTCTCTGTTCTTTTGCCATTACTGATCACAGGAGCGCATCCAGACTGGGACTGACATCAGTATCCCTTCCCCTGCCCTCTCCCCATCACCCTCCCCGCCCCCCCCCCCCCCCCCAAGCTTTTAATAGCACTGGTTCCCTGCACCTTCCCTCCTTCCTTGGCCATTATGGTTGGCTCAGGGCTGAAGAAACCAGTGGTGGGTTACAGAACATGGGACACCAAGTGGTCTGGAACTGATCTACATGCCCTGCTGCTGGATTTTCCTTCCGTGACAACTCATGGAGCATCTCTGCAGTCCCACTCAGCCCTGCTCTGCAGAAGGGCATCCTGGCAGCCATAGCACCAGTGGAGCCTCAGGTCTCTCCTACTGTCTGAAATCCTATCCCACGGACATGCAAACCCAGGCCCCACAGGTTTCCATATACTCTGGACAGTTCAGCACCAGTCTTTCTTGGTGTCTCAGCACAAGCCAGGCTCACAGCTGAGTCAACACTGCTGCAGCAGCAAGCCTAGCACAGCTCTGGTATATAGCCTCTCCAGAAAGGTGTTGTGCACATGAAACAAACTCTTCTGCCACTCTAGCACCTCCATCTAGCCCTACTTTCTTGTATTCCTCTCTCCTTCCCTTCCCCCCAGTGTCTTCTGGAAAAGAACTTCAGAGTTTCCCCTTCAGTCTGTTTCTTTTCCTTGTCTGGAGAGGGGAGCAGGAGCCGTCTGTGCTTTGAGGCCTCAGCCACCAGGTTAATGCCAGGAAAGCCTCCAGTCTGTCCCTTAGCCCTATCCCCTGACATGGCTCCTAGCTCTGACTGGGGTTATTCACTTTTGGGACCTATAGTCCATTGAGAGAGTCTTAAAGCAAAGGCTAACAATCCCTCACCACTGCTAGGTCTGCAGGAAGACAGATGGGCTGCTGGCTAGGACCTGACCTGATGTTAAGCTAAGTGAACAGGACATAGAAAACCTCCAGACCTGATACAAGATATTGATGGACACAACAGATACCAGTGTGAGAAGTGACAAAATTTACAGACAGCAGAGTGAGAAATGACTAGGGTCTAAAGGTGGTTAAGGGGAGTTATCTCACAGGTAACTGAAGAAGAGTATTTGGGACCTTTTGGGGAATAGAGTCTTTCAAGGCCAGCAGGGCCTAGGTAACCATATCAACAATTCCATATATTGCCAAGATTACCTAGAGAATAGTATGAGAAATAGTTAAGCTGGAAAAAACTAAGCCTAACCTCATACCAATGGGGAAAAAGTAATTGAGATGGATTGTTTATTTAGGAGGATTCTGGGATGGAGAAAGGGAGGGTCAAAGACAGAGAAAAGAACGATCAAGAAATGGCTGTAAAGCTGCTTCTTTGACAAGGATGAGTGGTGAAAAGGGTGGCAGGTATGGTGCTTTCCCAGACTAAGAGGGGAACACTGTGATGGGGCAAATCAGCCATCCTGATATGACTGTGTTGGTGTTTGTTCTAGGCCTGATGGCAATGACATATTCCCTTGACTTCCTAACAGCCATGAGGACAGAGGTTTAATTTGTGCACCTGTAAAATGAAGTTACAAAAGAACACTGAGATCTTTAGCAGAGATCATGGAAACCAGATCCCCTTTCAGACTCCGTGGGAGCAGGAGCCAGGAGGTAGGAATGGTAGGTTCCCATTCTGACAGCACCTTCCCTGGCTGAAGGAGGGTTGTTAGACACATGCACACTCTAAGGGGACAGCTATGGATGGGACAGTGGGGAAGAGGCCAGCCACAGGGGCTCTCCAGCACACTGTACGTTCTCGGGCCACCTGTTGCTTTCTGCACAGAAACATCTCATTGGACCCTTCTTTGTCCCACAGCTGGAACAGGCAGAGCCCCCTCCTTTGTCTCTTGTCCTGAATCTATGCATTTTATTTTGCAGTGTCTGACTCTATACAAAGTGCAAATGATCATCCTTCTTCTCAGAGTGTGTGTGTGGGATCATAGCACAGTCTCTCCCATCCCTGGGACCATGTCTCCTTTGGATACAGGAGAGGAAGAAGTCCCACCAACCCCAGAGCCAGTTCAGGAAGCCGATCTGACCTCAGGCTGGAGGCCTAAGAATACACACTCCCTTTGCCCCTTCTCCACAAGCTGTAACATGCAGGAAACTGTGAACTTTTCAGTGGGGCCAGGAGGCTCTGGGGACAGGCTGTAAAGCACAGCGCCCAGCTTCAGAAGGATTTCCAGGAGAGGAGACCAAGCTTTAGGGTCTTCACCTCCACTCAGAGCAAGAAAAGTCAGAGGGAAATTTGTCAGGAGTGGAATTTGCATGATTTCAGTGCAGAAAAATCATTGAGGAGGATAGAGAAATAGGATCTTGATGCTTCTGAGGAGATCCTGAAGTCACTTCCTGACATGTCCTGGTACCAGTGTCCAGCTGCCAAGGCCTCTAGTCTACCGTAATTCCCTCTGCCAGGCAGGTGGCAAGTTGGGTTCAACAAGATAGGAAAGGAAGTATTATCTCCTCAGCCCCACTGCCAGCAGCATGGTGTCCTGGATATGCTCAGATCACCAGTCTTTGGGGGGGCAGCAAAATGCCCTCCCCACTGGTACCACAGAGGTGCCCACACGGGGCCTCTCAAGATATAGAACTCCAAAAGGCATCCATTCCAGAGGCGTTAATGACAGATGAATACCCATCCTTCATGGAAGGGTATATTTTACATTTAAATTAAAAAGGCTTTAGCTTTCAGTCATTGTTTCCTAGTCTGCTTTTCTTTTGCTGAGGGTGCACTCTGTCCCACCATCCAGGTCATTGACGGATGAGGTGAACAGGACTGGACCCAGTATTGAACCCTGGGATACACCACTAGCTACAGGCCTCCAACTAGACTTTGCACTATTGAGCACAACTCTCTGAGCTCTGCCATATTCAGACAGTTCTCAACCCACCTCACTGTCTGCTCATCTAGCCCGTACTTCCTCAGCTTGACTATGAGGATGTTACGGGAGACAGTGTTGAAAGCCTTGCTGAAGTCAAGGCAGACAACATCCACTGCTCTCCCCTCATCTACCCAGCCATTCATGTCACCATAGCAGTTTATCAGGTTGGCTAAGCATGATTTCCCCTTGGTGAATTCATGCTGACTACTCCTGATCATCTTCTTGTTCTTTCTGTGCCTGGAAATGGTATCCAGGATGAGCTGTTCCATCACCTTCCCAGGGACTGAGGTAAGGCTGACTGGCCTGTAGTTTCCTGGGTTCTCCCTCTTGATCTTTTTCAAGACTGAGGTGATATGTGCTTTCTTCCAGTCCTCTGGAAAGGACATTCATGTATTTGCTCCTCCAGGTTCTTCTGTATAGTTCATCTGGAAAGTTTTCAAAGAGACAGACATTAAGAATGAAAGTGATTAGTTCAAGAAAGAAAGTTTCAGAATGCATAGAAATACCCACACTGACTACTCCAGGCTTCTCAGACTATAACTAGTAATCCAACCTCCCAAATTACTGCCACTTCAGAAGGATGAAGTAAGGGCAGTTAAATGCCACTCTTGTGGCAGAAGTTACAGACAGTTAAATTACATGGTAAGAATGTTGCTACAAGTGTATAAAGTTAATTAAGTGAAAGTCCAAATTCAACCCATCTCATTTCAAATATCTAACCTTTGAGAGATCAAAGAAGTGAAGAAAGGGAGGGTGGCTAGAACTTTGATTTTGACATAACTCTGCTTTGACTGAATTTTTTTATGCAACCGATGTGCAGAAAAATACTGTGGCGGACAGATGAATGAATTTTTTTGCCTTAAACATTTCTTGGTGCATGGGGTACAGGCAAGCCACATCCCCAAACAAGCCATCTGTCCCTGGCGGAAACAGGACTGGGCTGCTGCGATCCCTGAGATGGTCTCCCTGCGACCACCCAGGACACACCGAGCCTGCACTGAACGAGACCACAATCAAGCAGAAACTTTGGGATCTGGACTGTAAATTATTGTCCGTTTTTAGCACAGCTTCTATAAAACTTGCTTGGCATGAGTGGCTAAATTTGCTGAAGCCTTAGGCCGCACTCCCTAGTTCAGTGAGAAAGGGCCCCAGAGCTGGTGCAGGTGGGAAAGACAAGGGGGTTACCAGCAGTTTGCATTCCTGTGCACTGCTGAAATAGTGCTAATTGCTGGAGTTACCATCTCTTTGTCAGGACCTTGAGAGCTAATGGCTGGACCCAAGAACGGAGACACACCTGTCAGCAGACACGGCAACAGTAAACGGCCTACCTAGGGACAGTGATGAGACCCAATAAGGAGCAGGAGACTCCAGACCCAAATATTACTATTGGTCTGAACTACCACGTGAGGGGTGGGAAACTTGATTTGAAAAAGCTATAATTGCCGAGGGATTTCTTTGTTTGGGGCCCTCGCCCCTCGTCCCTCGTCCCAGGCACCAGCTTGAGCTGTGGTTCAAACGGAGTCAGTGGAACATCATTGGCCTTGGAGTGGTGGTAGCTAGCTTCCTCTCTCCTTTTCCAACTTCCTCTATCTTTTCCCCTTACCCTTGTTCTGTTCCCCTCTTCCCTTCGCCTCCCCTTCGTCTCCCCCCCACACCTTTTCTCCCCACTTCGTGGAAAATAAAGTTAAAAGGTTGTACGATATTTGACCGGTTTTAGCGTCTTAATCTCATCCTTGGGATCGTAACGAAACCCTCCTGATATTGGATCAGGACAAATACACTGTCCCAAATTAATTTCAAAGAAAAATCTCAAAAGTAGGATGGCCAGCCTTCAAACATCAAGAACAGTAAATGGAAAGTGATTATCATCAGCAGTATGATTTAATCACTATCTTCAGCATCATTTAATCTTCACAGAGGCATCTAGAATATTTTTATCTCATTATTTTCTTATGTGTTAATTTGCATGGATAAAGATAAGCAGGATTATGATTTTTTATTTTATCTATTTTACTTCAATATAAAATATGAAAATAGGTTATCTGCCTTAATATTTCCTCTAAGCAGCATATTTTCCAAAAGCTTTCTCTGTGGTTTCCATTACCTCTTTATTTCTCAGAGCATAAATGAGGGGATTGATGAGAAGATCTAAGACAGTGTAGATGGAGAATACTTTCTTAGATCCTTCAGATTTTTAGTTGTGGGGACATACGTACAACAGTTATGGACCCATGTGTCCAAGTGTCACCATTGTAGGGAACGGCGATCGGAAGATCTCGCGATGGCATGGAAAGAGGAAGGAAGAGGAAGGATATGACGCAGAGATAGCAGTATGCTTGTAGGTATATAAGCGAATGCATACGTACAATAAACGCCATTTGTAGCATCCTCATATTGGTGTCAGTGCTCATTGGCCCGGAGGCAGGAGGAGCCTCTGTGCCGTCTCAGATGGACGGGAGATTGTCGCATTTAAAGGCGACAAGTGGTGACCCCGACGTGATAGCTGAGACGGCGGACCGCAGGCGGTCGAGAGGATCCGGATCATGGACGCGGTAGTTAAGGTTGTACGCGTGGGTGCCCGGGAATGGGTGCTCTCTATGAGAGCGGATGCAGTTGCGAACTGCGTCGGGCGGCTCCTGAAAGATGGAGCGATAGTTAGACCAGGGGACATTTTTTCCCCTTCTAACTGGGAGAAATGCACTCGAGCGCTCGCTCAGAGAGCTATGGCCACTAAGAAGGCTGCAGAGCTTAAGACATGGGGAGACATAACGATCATTTTACAAAGGACTAGGGAGGAGCTTGAGACCTGGCAGGCTGCCCGCGCGGCGCTGCACATGTCCGCGGAAATGGCGACACAGACAGCAGCGAACGCAGAGGAGCGAACGGAGGTGATAGAGGGAGAGACGATAGTAGGGGATGAAGTGAGAACGGAGAGTGTGGAAACAGACATAAAGGAGGAGGCGGTTTATCAAGAACCAGAGCGGGGAGAGGGGGAGGCAGAAACTCCAGAGGCTTACCCAATAATGCCCTCTTCTCCGCCACCGCCGCGGTACCCGTGGAAAGAGATGAGGGCGATGGAAGGGGGAGAATCAGGAGACCTTTGTGGAGACCGAGATATGAGAAAGCCAGTGGCGGGTAGAGGAAAAGAAAACAAGGTGAATGTGAAAGAGGCAGAAGAAAAGGAAAGACCGCTTATAGTGGATGATCCCCGAGACTGGCTGCCGGGAGCTATGATTCGGGTGCAGTGGGAAGATGAAAGAAAGGGAAAAAGCAGGGGAGAGACCGAGGGTGCCGCGCCCGGGGAAAGATGGCGCTGGCCGAGAGAGGAGTGGGCGTCGACCAGCATTGCGGAAGGAGGAGACTGAAGACTCAGGCACAGACTCTGACTCCTTAGAAGGAATAACGACGAAGATGCAGCAACTAGGGCGGAGTTCCCCCGCCGCAGTCAGAGGCGGAAAAAAAAAAAAAAAAAAAAAGGGGAGGAAAGTCACAAGAGATATGGAGCAGATGTTTATGCTGTTTACAGCTCTGGAAGAGGAAGTAGCTAAACAAAGAGGGCTATTAGAGGCAGCAGCTAAACAAAGAGGGCCATCAGAGACAGCAGGTTCCGCCCAAGCGGGAGGGGGAAAAGAAATTACCTAAGCCCGTAAGTTTCTCACTGAACATCTGGGAGTTGTTTTTCTCGTTCCAAGGACAGCTTCTCACCACATTGCATGCCCTCTAGTAACCTTACCCATAGGCCGCAAAACCTACTTTCACACTCTTGCTGTTAGCATTAGGGCTGGATTGCTCACGTCCGTTTTCCTCTAGAAGATCCTCCACAAATATGACAGGACATTCTTTTAAAACATAGAAATAAGCGTTGTCCCCAAAAATACACATCAGTATCTCATAATCTTATTCAAACCAAGAATGCTAGTCAAAGACAGGATGCCACTGTTTTAGGCATTAGATATATACGGTATTAGACAGTCATGCTATAAAAAAGCAGCCCTTACCACATAGGTCCTAACAGTGGGGAATTAAGCTAGTGCACGGTATTGCCTATAATAGCACAGGTCAGGCCATTGTCGAGCGAGCAAACTGCACTTTAAAGCAAAGGATCGAGATTCTTGGGGAGGGGGAAGGATATACACAAAGAATCCCCGCGCACAAACAATCAGAAATAATTATGCGGGCCTTATTCGGTCTGAACCAGTTCACCGGGGGGAGGAGAACAAGACGCCAGTGGAAAAGCATTGGGCGGTCCGAGCGATGCACGAGGGACCAGACGTAAAGGTCTGAATCCCGGAAAAAGGGGAATGGGAAGAGGGGTGGCAGCTGGTAACCCAAGGACGAGGGTATGCAGCGGTCAGGCAGGGAGAAGTGGTAAGATGGGTCCCTGCAAAGTGGGTGCGCCCAGACCTCAGGGCAAGGACAAGACAGGAAGCAGAGAGTCAGGTGAATTAATGAATGTCTGAGCTTTATTGCAGGGGAGGACCACCCTGAATGGCCGATGATCCCTCCTAGCAGCAAAGACAGCAGACAGGAGAAGAAGAACAGATGAGAAAAGGCGCGTGAAACCACAAGAAGAACGCGTAACCAGAAAACCCGAGAAGATGGCAGGGGGAGCAACCCAAGTAGCTCTCCTCGTAGTGATGCTGGGACTGGGACTCCAAGGGGTGAAAGGCGAACCAACGTTAGCGAAATGGGGTAGTAACAATCTATGGCTTACCTGGGCAAACCGGACAGGAAATAAGCAATTTGCCTGATGCTGGCGGGTGCGGGGCAGCCTTTTAAGACATGCTTAATAGGGGTCCCATTGAATTTGACCGTAGACCTACCAAAGCTGAGAGAGCATTGCACAAACACAAGCAATATTAGTAACTGCTTGAACACGCTGAATGCATCATTGCCCTGGGACCCGCAAGAGCTTGACCTTCTGGGTTTGGTAGTGGTAATTGGCTTGGGCTAGGACCATGGGCCAGGCAATTACTAATAGAAGGGTTGCGCCTGCTGCTGATGCTCGTGCTAGGCATATTAGCATGTAGGCTAGTGTTTAGATGCTTGGTAAGACAACTGCTAGAAAAGGGGTGGTCCCGCCCACACCCACATTATGAACGCTTAACCCGCGACACGGCAATTTAAAGCAAATAGCATAGCCAAAGCATGGGGAGGGGGAGATGTAGGGAACGGCGATCGGAAGATCTCGCGATGGCATGGAAAGAGGAAGGAAGAGGAAGGATATGACGCAGAGATAGCAGTATGCTTGTAGGTATATAAGCGAATGCATACATACAATAAACGCCATTTGTAGCATCCTCATATTGGTGTCAGTGCTCATTGGCCCGGAGGCAGGAGGAGCCTCCGTGCCGTCTCAGACGGACGGGAGATTGTCGCATTTAAAGGCGACACACCATGATGGGGTGAGAAAGAGAATGAGAGAGATGAAAAAGGGGAGAAGCATAGAAAGAATGTATCACATATCAGTAGCAATTGTTTTCCACGAGAAACCTGAAATAACAGACATAATGTCTTGGAGTGCATAGGTGCAAGGCCGTGTGAACAAAATCAAAAGAACAGCAGTATAAGGAGTACCAGGGTAGAGGCTGACCCCTGCAGCCTTTGTGTGTGGGGGGGTGTAGGTGGACCGTAACATAGTTTCTAGTGAAAGGCAGACTGCAGTGCTATGAGTGAAAGGAGTCAGAAGGCAAACAGAGCTCTCAGCATTACAGAAATTAAGGAAGGCTTCAGTAAAAGCCATTTACTCTGGACCCTCCTGCTAGACGGAGAAAAGTTCTGCTGTTCATAAGCACTGAATAGCACAGAGGCTTGCATATTGCTAGATATGGTCATATGAGCATATGATGCCACTGCCAGGGGAGAGCATGCTTTAGATACTAGCCAAACAAAAAAGTGATATACACCCACCAAAAGAAACAATTTTGTCACCAGCATCAAGGTAGGTGGTGTTCTTGGCAGGATGTTATGTGGGTGCCTATAAAGGCTTTGTTCTCCTGTCTTTGCTGATCTGCTTCCATGTACTTTGTGTGTGCATGTGCGTGTGTGTGCGTGCACGTGTGTGCAGGTATGGCTGTACTCAGGCTTGCCACTGGACTTGGGAACAGGAAAAAGCTTCAGCCTTACATCTAGTGGACTGGAAGAGGATTAATCCCTTGGTTCTTGTAGTCTACCAGCCTCTGTATCTAGGTAGCTCAGCCAGCTAGATATAGATTGATTATTCCTGTACCTCCAAAAGGATATTGAGGATTTAAAGTAATCACGTGCAATTGTAATAAGGTTTAAGTTATAAAAAGGTGTCAGGAATATGAGTGCATTGATAGGCCTTAACTGTACTGCCCAGGCTCACCTGGGACCCCCACTCATGCACCCTCAGCCATTTGGTCCAGGACCTCCATTTAAGCTTGGACTTGGACACTCAGTCCTTACCTGAGCTGTATTGTAGGTGCACCTTTTCTTTGGCCTTGTTTCTGGTCTTGTGTACTGGCTGGCCCTTGACTTACACTGCAGGTAGTTTGCTTCTGGCTCTGTCTCCCAGATGCACCTTAGACTGATTTTACAACCCTGTCTCCAATCCTGTCTCTGACCTTGTGTCTTGCTGCTCCTGAATGGACTCCCTCAATAGACCACAGATCTGATTTGTTACATCACTTTGGGACAGTCAGTGGGTCCTGTTATCAGCAGCCAGCTCTGCCCACCCTGCTCAAGTGCTGTGGGACTGTGCCCTTGTTGGTGAGGGCACTGCTTCTGTTCATGCTGTGGTTGCTCTCTGTTCCCTGCTCGTTCTCCCTGGTGGAACAGCACTACTCTTGCTGCTCCCTGACATAAGAAAACTCAAAGTACTATTAAGTCACATTAACTTTAAGGCCACTCCTTTAGAAAAACATGAGCTGAGAGTTTGGGACTGATTTCTGGCCATGCTACTACCTGGCTGGGTGACCCTGACTTTTTCTGTGCCTCATGTTTATCCCTCCCACTCTCTCTGCTTTCCTTATTTTGATGGTAGCACTCTGGTGCAGGGATTACTGCTGATCCTGTCCCATGCAGACCCTCACGCAGTGGTTCCTCTATCTGATAGATAGATAGATGGATAGATGGATGGATGCATGCATGCATGCATGCATTGATAGAGAAAAGGCACTTTTTCTCAGCTAGCTAAGAAGGAGATGGAGAAAATTAGAAAAAATTGCTCCCTGTCAACACAGGACAACACAGATCCCTGAAGTATCAGGGGGCATCTAAATGGCCAGAAATGCTAGTAGAAACTAAGGTTTGCGGGGAGGCCCTCATGGCAGTTAATTAAAGAACCCTCCCCCAAAACCACATCTCCATTCTCTTGTCCCTGGATCTTGGTTTGCCCTACCTAAGAAACCCAAATGTGCCTCTCTCACCACAGGGTGGTGGATAACTCATGGGCCCACCCAGTCATGGACCTGCCTTCCCCATCCTGCTAGGCCTGAGCAGACTCTGTTAAGTCCTAGTGGTATAGCCTGGATCTGGGACAGGTTGTGGAGGGCAGCAAGAGTTCTGGGAAAACCACAATTAGACAGGGAGGACAAGACAGGAGAGGGGAAGGGAAAGGAGAGGCGAGGCGAGGCGAGGCAAGGCGGGGAGAGGAGAGGAGAGGGAGAATGTAAGAAACTAAACAATAACCCATTATCTTGTCTCCTGGAAAATGCTCATTATTTCCTAGTCCAAAACACTGACTCTTTCATACACAAGAGACACATATCCCAGTGGTAGCCAGAAAATATTTAGGCTCCAAAATTAAGAAAAAGAATTTAGAGTTAAGAATATGAAAAGAGATGAGCAGCAAGGGAAGAACTATATAATTGACTCTTCTTCAGTTGATCACCAGCAACAAAGAGCAGCACTCTTTTTTTTTTTTTCCCTCAGGTCAACTCTACTGCATGTTTTTTACATGTAATATTTGACTTAAAGATGAAGAAACTGAAAGGAAGTATGAAGAAGAATAGAGATGCAGATTATAGAAGAGAGAGAGAACCTTAAGAATTTTTAATGCTATATCTTTGGAAATATTGTCTTATATTTTCTGTCTAACAATTCTATTAATACAAGCAATAATCAAGAAGAAAGATCTCTATCGTTGTAACAAATACCATGAACCTATCTCCCTTGTTATCCGTCTGCGTACCTACCAGTGCATCTATCTATCTATTGGTTTTAACTTGTTCCTGATTTTTATGTTAGAGGTAGGTCAGTCCACTGTTATTTTGCTCTTCTCTATGGGTTTTTGAGTATATGTGTATACACATTAGTTTATCATTATGACATTGTCTACTAACTCACTCATTCAGCACATTTTAGTGCATATTTCTGGGGGCAGCATACAAGAATTTCAAACAGATAATGACATCTTAAGAAAAGAAGCAACGTTTTTTCCTTTGGTGAGTGCATAATTTCCAAGCCAAACAACCTACTGGATGTATGTTTTGCACACATCATGAATTAGTAAGGATTTTCAGGCAGTACAGAATCATGCCTGTGAATGTATACAGAAAAAGCTAGTGTAAGCCAGCTTTTGCCCTGTACACTTAACCAAACCTTTTTCTATTTAGCTCTGTAGAAGTTTCAAATGAAGATGCACAGCCTTGCTTGTGTTCCAGAGCATCTCAGCAGCACACAACTGCTACTGCTACCAGTGAAAAATGAATTAATAAAAAACATGGATTATTTTCATTTTTGTGATACTTTCATTTGTTGAAGTTGCCCTGGATAGTTTCTTTCAATTTAATAGACTGATGTTGCTTCTCTTTTGTACAAAATACCAAAATCAAGCCCTTAAAATTGTAGTTAAAAGAGAACCTTCATGAACTTGTGCTAAAATTCAAAAATATGTGTGGAATCAATTACATCTAATGTTAGTTTTCTATTCATCAGCTGTTCACATTCATCACAGAGGCTGTTTGTATAGCCAAAGGAAACAGCTTGGCCATTCCAGGAGCGACTCAGAATACGCATCTGAGACAGGTAGAAAGAATCTGCTATTCATGGTGCTAGTCTCAGCTGATTATCTTATCTGCTTTCTGCTACAGCTAAGCTCTGGGTTCCTTTCGTGGATAAAAATAAAAACTGCAATGGTACTGTGATTCTGGTTCATGTTAGATTACTATATAAACATGAGAAGAATATAAATGTAAGAAAAACACTATAAAATTCACTATAACCCTAGTGAATAACACTATAAAATTTCTTACTTTTAGGCTTAAAAGTACATTCTGCGGTGACTAGTGTCATCAATACTGTAAAAGACTAAATGGGTAAGAGACTTTCCACCCTTAATGTTTTGCAAGATTAATTGCACTCCACCCACACATGCATCAAAACTAGAATGGATGAGCAAAATATAGTTTTAATTTGACATTTGCACATATTTAAAGTAACCTCTAGAATAGCTGCTGTTTTTTTTCCCCTCCACAAAACTAGTTTACATTGATTTAAATGAGTAGTACAGTTTATGGAAGTGGTGATAAAATCTTCTCCACTGCAACTTTCTTTTACACATCAGAAATTCTCTTTACTGTCAAAGGAGAAGGGGAAAAAAAATTACCGGAAGACTACTCATTGCTAATAGCTTAAATGTCATCTTCTAGAGATTTCTGTTTTCCTTTTTCTTAATTAAATATCAGGAGAATCTAGGCAACCAGCCTGGATTTCTGTGACTTTTAGATAAATCAAATAGGGAAAAAGTGACCCAACTGTTGATGTCTAAGAACCTGTAGATAACAAAAATTTTCTGAAAAGTCATGAGTTTCCTATTTGCAAACTCAGTTGGAAGAACTGAAGATGTAGGTAATGATTTAAACAAACAAACAAAATTCATTGCTGTGCTTTAGGATATTGTGTCACGGTATGGAGGTCTTTGAACTTTTCATAGTGTCATAATAGCTCTGGGATCAAGTTGAAATTCACTTCTAATCTCTGGGAGTGTCCATGCACATGGTTTGACTCTGCCCAAACTCAGGAGTGAGCCAGATTCCTCTTGAGAGAGGAAACTCATGCCATGGGTGGGTGTGTAAGAAACGGAAACTGGTTCATACTGCAGATCTGCTTCTTGAGATGTTGAAGTTTCAACTGTATGGAGACACTTGGTTCCGAGAACTAGAATACAAACTCTAGCAAAGCTACCAGAGGGAAGGTGAACATGGTCTCTCATTCCTCGGCCAAGATCACTTGCTAGACTGCATTCTGAGCTGCCAACATTTACATAGGTGAGATGCGTCATATCTCTGTGCATCTTCTGAGATCTTTGCTCTGTTTTGCAACTAACAACCACGCAGATGGGGAGAGTTTTATATTTTGCATTACTAGTTTTCCTACTCAATCCCCTCTGATGTATTGGAGAGTGTAATAGGGAACTTAGCTTAGAAAAGAATATTTTTATAGCAAATATTCACTGGAAGTTCTCTGCTTTACAATATAGTCCTCTATGATTTGGTCAACCCCCTTGGCAGAACACATCAGAGTTTCCTTCTCCAAAATTCCACTTACTATGGTTTGGAGTCAAGGCCTCAAACAAGTCCGTGTCCACCTGCCTGGGACACTGAGCCTGTGGGGCTATTCTTCAGTGAGGAAACCCTAGTTTCTGGCCCAGAGTCAAACTAGAAACACATACGTCAGACTTCCTGAGAACTGGAGGAAATTTGTGCTGAATGTATAGCTTGGGATTAAAGTCCTGGAGAAGGAAGCACAGATTGGTCCAACTGAAATTGCTGTCATCCTCCTGTGTTTGCTGATGGGCACTTCTGAGATTTAAGCCTTGTTGTCAGGAGGAGGATGTATCTTAGAGAAGTCAGAGGATTTTAAAGATTTCTTCTCAGGCTTGGCTCTTAGGGCCTCTCCCTTGTGCAGAATTTGTAAGGCACAGGTAAGACAACCTGAAGAACAGGAGTAGAAAGTGCTTGTGGAGCTCCATGGTAAGGAAATGCCACGACAAACATGTTTGGAATCTATTGGAATCCCTGCTTCTCAGCCAACACTGAAATCAACTGCCCCCACCTCCCCATCATTGAATATGACACAAAATTGACATTTTGCCTTTCTCTGTTACCTGGGAGTCATCTAGTGCAATTTTAATGCAGTCCTGATTCCACTTGCTAACATGAAGATTTTATTCTCCTCTCACAGGTCACATACTGTGAATGGAAAACCAAACGACTGCAAGTGAGTTTGTTCTCTTGGGACTTACACGTGACCCACACCTTCAAAGGTTCCTGTTCCTTGGGTTTTTAGTTATTTACTTCATTACTCTGTTTGGAAATATGGTGATCATGATTGTGATAAGTACTGATTCCCACCTTCACTCCCCTATGTACTTCTTTCTCTTTCACTTAGCCCTCATTGACATCTGTTATGCCACCACCATTGTCCCTAAGATGCTGGTGAATTTTCTAGTGAAGCATAAAACCATTGGTTTCAGTGGCTGTATTACCCAGATGTCCTTCATCCTTCTCTCAGCTGGTAGTGAAATTTTCATGCTCTCAGCAATGGCATATGACCGATACGTTGCCATCTGTAAGCCACTGCACTACCAAGCAGCTATGAGTAAAGTCTTCTGTAGCCAGCTGGTGGGGGGCGCATGGGTGATGGGGATCTTACACTCCATTATAAACACAGTGCCTATGTTAAATGTGCAGTTCTGCAAGTACACAGAAATCAAGCATTTCAGTTGTGAGCTGCCACCTCTCTTAACTGCTGCCTGCAGTGAGACCTTCCTCAATAAACTGGTTCTTCTGTCTTCTGCTGTGATCTTCGGGTCAAGCTCCTTCCTGCTCACACTCATCTCCTACATCTATATCATCTCTACTATCTTGAAGATACAGTCCTCAAAGGGGAAGCAGAAAGCTTTCTCCACTTGCAGTTCACACCTCATGGTAGTGGCTTTGCTGTACACAACTGCTCTGTTTCAGTACACAAAACCCAGCTCAGTCTCGTCCGTCATTCTAGATCAAATGTTCTCCTTCCAGTACAGTATTTTAACCCCCATGTTAAATCCCATTATCTACAGCCTGAAAAATAAAGATGTGAAAACAGCTTTGGGCAGAATATCAGGGAAAATTCAAGTTTCACAATTAGTGTAACCACCTCTAAGGTATATATTTGAAACAAATGCAATTTGAAATATGGAACTATTAAAAAAAGAAACCAGTCCTATAAACAGTGATTGTGCAATTCAGCAAGTAAATTTTGTGCAACTCTTGTTTTATCGCTTCATGCTTTTATTCTCCTGTTGTCCTTAGTGCATTACTACTGTTTTGCTATTGGGATCTTTCTGGAGTAAAGCCAGATGAAACCTGTGCTTAGATTAGTCCAGAAGCTGCTACATTAGGTTTGTTCTGGGTTTCACACTCTGGGTCCCCCAGAAGGTGTCCATATCCAGGCGCCTTTTATCTTCATGTGGCTTTATGCTACACCTTTTTCTGTACAATGTTGTCCCTTAAAATTGCAAGATGAAAGCAGAAATGTGGAGGGCTGCTAGTGAGGCCGCAGGTAAGTATTTTATGTGTCTTGTGCAGAATGCTGGAGAGTCCTGCAGGGAAGTAGGTACAAAGTGCAATGGTCCTTCAAATCATGGTGCAGTGTTGATGTAGCCAGCCAAGAACAGCGTGAATGTGAGCTATGGTGTGACAAATTCTCTAGGGAACAGGAATCACTCCTTGGAGTCGATTACAAAAACAAAATGTTGCATGAAATAAAGTGATATTATGTCTTAGTGTGGTATTTCCTCCTCTCAAGCAACATTCTTGAGAACCTTTGTATTCCAGGCACCCAGTTGAAGAGAGGGAGGTAGAACTCTGGACTTTGCACAGGATCCCATATATAGAGTAAGGGGCTTGACCTGTTTGCTGTGATCATAGATATTTCTTCTAGGATGCAATAAACTTAATGAAAGATGCTTTTAATTTAATGAAAATAAGATGATTAATTTAAGAGACCTGGAACAGGTTGTTTGAAGAGGTTTTGAAATCTTCTTTGGAAATCAAAACTCTACAAGACAAGGTTCTGACAAACTTGAACTAACTTGGAAACTGGTCCTGCTTTGAATCAGGTGCTGTCAAGGGGTTGGATCACATGGCCTCCAGATGTCCTTTTCCAGCCTAAGTGATTCTATGGTTCTATAATCCTGTAGGAAAACACTTTCAAAGTGTTGCTCAGGCTCCTGTTCGGTACCTGTTGTTCTTTATTAGTTATGAATAATGCTTGCCAGTGAACGTATTTTGACTGTTAATTAGTTTGGGAAATAAAACACCTTGTCCTAGTTTAGTGTATGACTCTCATGCACACTTTGACTGGAGTGTTTGTTGTTTGATGAGAAGTATTTTACTCTTCCAAGGTAATAAGAGTTACATCCCTAGCTTTATGTATTGTTCATGTACTGAAAACATTTAAAACAAATCATAACTTTTCTTACCTCTCTTTTCCTTTTCCTCCATCTCATAAATAACTTCAGAAAGAACTGGAAAATTATGCAAATGACTCATTGAATACAACTTATTTGACCAAAATGTGTTAGCTTCCTTTACAGTTAGGTAGGATCAAATCAAAGTAGATAAGGGCACAATCTGCCTTATTCTAAAGTAGCTATTTAATAAAATCTTCATACGTTCCTCTCACAAAAGGGAGCATAAAATCCATTTCAGTGAAAACTGATTGCAACAGGAACAGGTAAAATTAAAATCTGAAATTCATTTCTACTCTTCTATGATGACAGAAAAGCAGAGGTGAACAAGTTCATCTTTCCCATCTTGAACAGTCTTCACTGACAACTACAAGTCTTCTTCACGCTCTTCATGCCACTATACTTATCCAGCCTGCTGGGCAATGCAGTCATCCTGTTTGTGAGGATACACAAACCCCAGGTTCACATGCCTGGGAACTTTCTCCTCTCTAGCTTTTCCTACCTGGATATATTCTGCTCCACAGTTACTGCATCTGAGATGCTTGGGGCTTCCTCTCAAAGTATCAGAATTTCTTTTATGCTGCCTGCCTGGTCCAGCTTGACTTCTTCCACTTCCTGGGAAGTACTGCAATCATTACATGGCCAGAAAAGCAGAGGTGAACAAGTTCATCTTTCCCATCTTGAACAGTCTTCACTGACAACTACAAGTCTTCTTCACGCTCTTCATGCCACTATACTTATCCAGCCTGCTGGGCAATGCAGTCATCCTGTTTGTGAGGATACACAAACCCCAGGTTCACATGCCTGGGAACTTTCTCCTCTCTAGCTTTTCCTACCTGGATATATTCTGCTCCACAGTTACTGCATCTGAGATGCTTGGGGCTTCCTCTCAAAGTATCAGAATTTCTTTTATGCTGCCTGCCTGGTCCAGCTTGACTTCTTCCACTTCCTGGGAAGTACTGCAATCATTACATGGCCATTTGTACTTATTTGCTCTGTATTTTAGTAAGCAGCCCATATGGCTTTCCACAGCTGGCAGCTAGTCAGTTGAGCCGTTGGCTTCATGCATGTTCTGAAGCTCACAGTAATGACCTTCTGGCTGCACCTCTGTGGCCCCAGCCACATCCACCACTTTTACAACATCAAGGCCTCATTGAGACTACCCTGAAAAAGCAATAGATGAGTCTGAACCTCCTCAATAGCATCACTGGGTCCTTTCATCTTCACACTTACTCCTACACCTACACATAGTGTCATCATATTTGCCCTGACCCTTCTCCTGCCAGTCACACCCTGAAAAACAATGAGATAAAATCTGCCATGAAGAAACTCATTGGCAGGAAAATGCGCCTTCAAAGAGCTTGAATAAAGCTAAAGTAATCTCCTTTTCCATTGCAAAGAAAAACTAATGCCATGCCTTACAGGGAATGGGAACTTTGCCCAGTAGTTCCTGGAGGAAGGGGATATGTGTCTACAATGTAGATGTCTGAATATGAGTTAGTCATATTTCTTCCCATGCTGTTTCAGTCCCAAATCCCTGAAGTAATGTGAGGATTGTGTCAGACCATATCAGTCACTGTACCCAAGATATGGTCTGGCTTAATTTCCAGACAGCAGGACATCTCCTGCATTGGCTGCTTGGTCCATCTCCACTTATTCTGCTTCCTGGGTAGCACAGAGGCCATGCTGTTAGCTGCCATGGCCTATAATTGATACCTGACCATTTGCAGCCATCTGCATTTTATGCAGAGGTATGGACCTCATGGCTGTATTTCTGTGGCACCACTTCTTCTGTGACATCAAACCCCTGCTGAGTCTGGCCTGCAGCAGCACCCACCTTTAAGCATCCTTAACCTTGCCGCTGGAAACATTGCATTGGTGAACATCATAATCACATTCCTTTCTTACTTGTACAGCATCATCTTCCTTCTTAAGAAAGTCTGATCAAGCAGAAGCAGAAGCAAAGCCCTTACCACTTGCAACTTCCACATCACTGTGGTATCTTTTGTCTCCATGCCAGTCCTTGGTAACCACAGGCCTGGCTCCTCTGTAATATCTCTTCAAAAAGACATGATTCCCACACTCATGTACAGTGTAGTCACTCTTGTCATAAATCCTTTGAACCCTGAGAATAAGGAGCTGAAATGTACCTGAAAAAAAGAATTAGTAGAAAACTCCTCCATTTAAGATGATGAAGAAAATCATCTCTCAACCACCCAATTATGATTCCATTATTTAAATCTTGCTAGACTAATACAGTTGTTTTATGCGCCTAGGAGCCTCTCCCATCCTCCTTATTTCCTACCCTGAATGCTCAGATGTGACAATTATATGTGTCTTGCTACAGTGCTTGGATTTAGTTCAGCTTTCAGTTTTCTGTGGGATAATTGCACCAACTTCTGTAGGTATTTAAAGTCAAGCTACTGGTTTATATGTAGAACAATAACACCATTTTTATATTCCTTGATGGATTATATTTTAGTTTTAATTCTAATGCAGCGTTCAGGAATGGTAGAAGGCCATTATTAACCCAGTTAAACAAATAAATCTACACAACTGAAGCATACATAGAGTATTTAACTGACATTTAAATACTGTGGAAATATATGAATTTTCCAATGGATGTGAGCAGGGACAGACTTGCTAGAAATTTTAATTATGCTTTTCCATGCCAACCCCCCAAATCTGTATACATCTGGAGGAGGTCAGCAAACCTGAAGAGAAGTGAAAGCAGAAAGGGTAGCGTGGGAGTCTCTGGGAGGCAGCATAATGGGGGAAGCTCTTACATTTTCCCTGTGAAAACTTGGAGCTCATCTTAGAAGCCTGTTCACAAATGCAGATAGCATGGGAAACAAACAGGTAGAAAGAGAAGTCTGTGCACAGCTGCAGAGTTATGATCTCATTGGGATTACCGATGAGTTATAGGAGAGCTTGTATGACTCAGTGCTGCAATGGAAGCATATAAGCTCTTCAGGAAAGATGGGCAAGGAAGACAAGAAGGACTGCGCTCTGTGCAGAGGAGTGTCTTGAGTGCAGAGAGCTTTGACTTGGAATAGATGGTGAGCCAACCAAGAGCTTATGGAAAGGACAAACCAACATGGTTGACCTTGTGGTACAACAAATCATATGATCAAGGAGAGGAAGTAGATGAAGTCTTCTTTACAGAGCTGGAGGAAGACTCATAGTTGTAGGCCCTGACATACTCATGGGGGATTTTAACCACCCTGATATCTGCTGGAAGAGCAATAGGGATGGGCATAAGCAATGCAAGAGATTTCTGGAG
This sequence comes from Dromaius novaehollandiae, assembly GCF_036370855.1. Lineage (NCBI taxonomy): Eukaryota > Metazoa > Chordata > Aves > Casuariiformes > Dromaiidae > Dromaius > Dromaius novaehollandiae. The sequence goes on from NC_088107.1 coordinate 26,332,296, forward strand.
TTCATTGAAGATAATTTCCTGACGCAGCTGATTGATGAGCCGACCGGAGAATATGCTCTGCTAGACCCTTCTCACAAACAAGGAAGAACTTGTTGGGAATGTGAAGGTAGGTGGTAGCTTTTCATGCAGTGACCTTGGAGGGTGTTAAAATTCTGAGAGGAGTAAATAAGATAAACAGTAGAATCGTAACCCTAGACTGCAAGAGAATAGATTTCTGCATGTTCAGGGATATTCTTGGCTGTCAGAGAGCTGCTATCTTATGGGAGACTGCTTTGAAGGGCTAATGGGCCCAGGACAGCTGGTTGAACTTCAAAGACAACCTTCTCAGAGCACAAGGAAGGTATATCTGAGATGCAGATAGTCAAGCAGGTGTAGCAGGAGCCCAACATGTTTGAATAGGGAAGCTGGGCCTATTGCTCAATGGGGAGGAGGACCTAGTGACAAGGAACAAGGAAAAGGCTGAGGTATTCAAATGCCTTTTTTGCCTCAATTTTCACTGCTCAGGTTTGCCACAGCTGTCTCTAGTCCCTGAGCCCAGTAACAGAATCTGTGGAAGTGAAGCAATATCCACAATGGAGGAAGATATAGTTAGGGCACTGTCAAGCCAATTGTATGTACACAAGTAAGTCCATGGGACCAGATGGGAAGCATCGGAGGATGTTGAGGGAGCTGGCCAATGTCATTGCAAGACTGTCATCTTTGAAAGGTCATGACAACTGTAGGAGGTTCCCAATGACTTGAAAAGGGAAAACATCACATCCATTTTCAATAAAGAGAACCCTGGTAACTACAGGCCAGCCAGGATAACCTCAGTCCCTGGGAAGGTTACAGAGCATATTCTTCTGGAAGGCATGTCTAGGACAGAAGGCATGGGAAGGACAGAAGATGACCGGAGACAGCCAGCATGGATTTGACAAAGGCAAACTGTGCCTGACAAACTTGATTGTTGCCTATGATGAGACCACCATTTCTGTGGACAACGGAACCTTGATTATCCAAACTTAAGCAATGTCTCTGCCTTGTCTCTGATGGCATCCCTATAGCCAAATTGGTGAGATATGGAATGGATAGTTGGATGACAAACTGAGTGAAATAGTTTGGACCTGTAGTGAGAACACCTGTGGAAGATCTGGTGAGGAGTCAGGGGACGGCAGAATACGTGATAGCAGCCTCAGAGTGTGCTCTCTACACACTGACTGAAACCCGTCAAGGCCAGACATGCATATTCTGTTTTGTCAACAATGTCTAGCTGCTTTGCATCCAGTAGCTACCCAAGGTTAGCACAGCTGGGATAAGGAAATAGTTCTAGTAGATAGAAGGAGCCCTTAGGATACAACAGAGTGAATCCTGCCTGGGCATCCGACTCATGCGCCTAGCAGCCTCCCATCAGTGATCCCTCTGTGCAGTTCCCAGGGCTCCCTGCACAGCCTGGAGTGTAAGTCCTTTATTAAATCTACCCTGTTTAACCCCCCATGAACCTTGAGTGTCTCTCTACGCCAGTATCCAACCCTCCCCTTTCCTGCCTTGTGGTCACAGGATCATTGGGCGCAAAGAGTGCTGATTTGTGGTACAAAGTCCAACTAGTGTTAGAAAGGGCCCTATGTGTTGGTGGACAACAGGTCATCACTTGTGAGACCACATCTGGAGTACTGTGCCCCACTTTGGGCTGCCCAGTACAAGGGGCACTTTGATGTGGGAGCAAATCCAGCAGAAACCTCCCAGGTGGTTGGGGTCTGACACATATGCTATAGGAGGACAGGCTGAGAAAGCTTTATTTCTTCAGCTTGGAGAAGTGATGACAAAACATCTAGTTGCTGTCTTCATCTAACTAATAAAAGGGTTTTTAAAGAAGATGAAGCCAGGCTTTTTTGAAATTGTACAGTGAAAGAACAAAAGGCAGAAAGTTGGAACACGGGAAATTCTTGTAAGAGCCCTGAGAGCATGCCCTCACCACCCCAGGCTCCTCCCCCACTGGACATTTAGCTGCCTGGGCCCAGGGGCAACTTAGCAAAAGTACAGCTGAGGTCTGCCCCCTTCTATCTGGTGACCTTAGAGCTCTTCCAGACAACTCTGCAGGCAGAGCTCAGCAAGAGTTGACCACCCTCCGCATGGCAGCTGCTTAAGCTGAGTCTCTAGTGGTTGGCCTCCATCTCAGCTACAGCACCCACTGCCTGGCAGCCATGCCTGCACCTGGCCATGGGCCCCACTGACCCAGCCTGGGACCCTGACCTACAGACTGACTTCCTGATCTGATCTTGGACTTGCATCATCACCATGGACTTGTCTGGTGATCTGAACTCTTGGTTGAACCTGGCTGCCCTCCCTGGGCCTGCACTGCTCACTCACTCAGATACAGTGGGTCAGGGCCCTGGCTGGCTAGGTCCCTGCCCTGCCAGCTGTGTTATTGCACTTAGTTTCTGGCTCCCCCATCTGTTATGGAGCACCTGGCCCTCAGTGCTCCCTGACAGTTCCAATATAAAGTATGGTTTGGGGTTTTTCTTTGCACCCTGCAGGTGGTTAAACATGGAAATAAGGGTCAGGAGAGATTGTGGGCTATCTGACTGTGCATACAAGGCTGAGCATAGGCTTCTGTGGGAGCTCCCACTGCTGCTGTCAGTGCAGACCCCTCCGTAGCACAGGCATTGTTAAAAAGCATGTGTGTGTGGTGTTTTCCAAGCTGCTTAACTCTACGTACAAATGAAAAAGAAAGATGGTTTGCTGCCTTGTCCCAGCTGGAGCAACCAGTCTGTGTCTTGCAATGGATTTCCCTCCAGGAAAGAGGAAGAGCTGCTCAACCCCGTGAGCTATTCGACAGGCATTTGTATGGCCACTGTGGCAAACATAGCTTTGTCTGGATCACCTCTCCTTTCAGCTAGGATGCTCAGGAGCAAGAAGTGCAAGCCAGGTCCTGGACAGGGGAATTGGGATCTCTGGGTGCTATAGGGCCCTCCCTCAGGGACCCCCACCAAGGTAAGTATTGCCACAAGGCCAACACTGAACAGCCCAGGGACTGGCTGAAGCCCAGAGGGGAGAAATAACATTCTCCAGATTTGGCTGCCAGCAGTGTGCTGGAGCTGGGAGAGAACCAGGTGTTCAGGCTTCCAGTCAGCCCCTCCCCCACTCTATCCCACAGACTCCTGCCCTTCCCCTTCCCACTCAAACCTGAAAGGAAGGAGAGAGTCTTTGTGCACCAGCCCCTACACTACCCTGCTGCTCAGCCCCACTGACCCAGGGCTGTGGGCACAGCAGGTGCAGATGTGGGCTGGGCACTGTGCTTTGTGGGGAATATGGGAGTGTATGCTGTGCTGTATTTGGGCACGTGTGTGGAGCAGGGGTGTGTGCAGTGTCAATGGTGTGAACAGGTCTCTTATTCCCATTTGTACTCACAGCTATTAAGGGGGATCTTTGGCCACACCATCCTGCATACTTCTGCAATATGCACATTTAATGGTAAGTTCTCTTGTTTCAAACCAGCTGCAGGAGGTTTCTTGCAGACTAAGCCACTTGCATCAGCTCTGTGAGTTCTGAGTTGATTCAATCACATCCACATGTCTGAAGATGAGCACTCAAAGGGTGAAACAAGACAAGGGAAGAGAAGATGAAAAAAGAAGAATCAGAGATTGTAAACGCAACAGCTCATGAAATTACTGTCAGTCTGTCTCATTCACTGACATAAATAAGTGCAATGTCTAACGAACATGAGCAGCATTATTGTGTTAAGGGTAGACTACATAAACTGGGGCTGCTGGCTATACGGCAGAGGAAAATACAAGTTACCCTTTTACCCACCCTGAGATCTGCCCTGTGGTAAGTTTTCATCACTTCTGCAGCACCTTTGCTAAGGCAGGCTGAAAGAATACAAAAAGACAGATGCCCATACCCTCTATTAGAACTGCTCTGGCTTTCAGGATCAAGGTGCTCTGAAAGACAGGAAATAAACTCTGCTGCTTCATCTGGCTTTTCACAGCCAATGGACAAGCTGCATCAATCTCCTAGCAAACATCAGCAAGTTGTACAGTCTGTTGCAGCAAGTGTTTCCCATAAATGCCTGGCCTGTTGCTTTCTTGGCTCTATTGATAGCAGATCTGCCCTTCTCAAGCAACACCGTCCACAGCACAAGACAGGAGCACAGCTCCCCTCACCTTGCTCAGTGTGCTTTCAATAGGACCAGCAAGAGAAGGACCAGAGTAACATTTTGCCTCTGGTCTCCTGTGGGATCTTGCCAAATCCTTTCTTTCCTTCCACAAGTGGCATTAAACTCACCCACAGACAGTCTTGCTTGTCAGGCCTCTTTCAAGAGGACACTGAAAACCTGCAGAGCAGCTGCCAACAGAAAGTACCCACGACAACCCCCATAAAAGCTGCATTTCATTTACCAAGGGAAGGTGTTAATCACCAGGACTTTCACACAGCATCTGCTCTAAAACTGACTGATGGCACTCTAATTTCTGAGGTCTGACAAGGCTTCCTCATCATAACTTGAGGAAAATTCCCCCCAAAAGGCAATACAGTACCTGCTGTCATTCTTCCCACTGAGATCAGACTCTTGCTGTGCTGAGAAGCACATTCATTCTTCAGAGATGCCAACACACAGTGCTCCCAAACGTCCACATATGACTCTGCAGTGACTGACCAAACATGTCGCAGGTTGTTTACACATGGCAGAGAGAGAGCACAGGTGGCAAAATATAAGCAACTAAACCTTGTGTTCAGTAACTGTAGAGGGTCAACTTCAGCTACAGGAATCTGGTGCCACTAACAGACTAGAGAACACCATAAGCACAGGCTGCTGCAAGAAGAGCCTCTTGAAAGGGATCTTAAACTCATGACTGCAATTTCTCTACCACTTTCTCTGAAGCTGTATGTTTGGTATTTGTTGTCATGGCCTACAGTAAATTTCTCTTAGAAAAGCCCTATCTGTTCTGGTTGGAAGTGTTCCAAAAAAGGTCAGATCGTTTTTTTTTTACTGAAAGAGTATAAGTTTGAAGAAATTCTTATGTAAATGTTATCTAATATCAGCTGCCTTCTTATGCTAAGTATCTGCCTTCTTATGTGAGCTGTCCCTAACTTTTGGGGCGTTTCCTGTGTGGGCTGCTGGCAGCAAGACATAACACCACAATGCCCAGCTGATGCAACATCGATTCAGAAAATTTACTTACCTATTTACTTTATTTTGCCTATTTACTGCATGCTGTTGCCAATTATTCTATGCCCACATCCTCCACACACATGTTATCACAGGGGAGCCATCCAGCCCATTCACTAGGTCCCCCCCACCATTGGGGGCAAGGGGCAGTGGTGCTGGCAGTGGGGCTGCTTTCCTTCAAGGAGCTCCAAAAGGTTCTAATAGGGCTGTGACCACGGGACAAAGTGATATGTAAAAGAGGGGGAAACTGAACTGCAAGCCAGACTTCCCAGACTGCACCAGACTAGTTTAGTCTGGCTGACTTAGTGGGGTTTCTTTGGATGCAGGAAACTTTTTCAAGCAGTGTGTCTAAGATCCATTTTAATGTGTTTCTCTGGACTGCTGCTCCCACTGCAGCCCCCCAGATGCTGCTCAGAGCTGTGTTTTAGAACTCCTAGGAAAATTTTGGCCAGATTGCTTGTGTCCTTGCAAGGCATCCTTCCCAATGTTCTCTTCAGTTCTGAAAACTGTCTTTAAGAGTGGCTTTGAGAGAGACTGTCACCATATATCACACAGTGCCCTTTTTTTGCTCCATGACACTTGCTTTTGCCTGAGACCTGTGACCCTGTAAGAAGCCTGAAGGATGTTTCCAGAGCAACTCTGTAAGTTTGAGCTATTTTGCTTTTCAAGTGCCTTGAAAGCTGACCACTTGCCATTGTTATTTTCATACTCGTAGATCAGGATGAAGAGTTGCTAAATTCCATCTCTGCTGGTTTCACCAACTGAGCTGCCTTTGCCTGAGTCCTTCCATGTGTCTAAAATTGTCAGTCCATAAAATAAAAGAATTCTTGTTCTTCTTGATGGTTAGAGGATTAGCTAGGTTGTTCCGCATTTGGGAAAGAAGTAGAATTCTAAGTTGAGGGAATGCTTCTCACTGTGATTCAGACATAAGGCCCTTCTGTCTTCAGTTACATAATCTCTCCTCCCACACAATCCTCCCATTAGAAAATGGTGCTAATAATTACTTGCAGGACTTTCTCCAGTTCCTAAGTTTCATTGGTTAAGTGTAGGTAATGCCTAGGCAGAAGCTAACCTTCTTTTGGGGTAGTAAAAAGTACCTAATGTGTGTTTAGCTGCACTGTGAGCATTGTGAAGATAGGGCTGGTGTGAGCAGTGCCATCAGTAATCTCTGAGCTCCTGGGTCTGTGTGCTGTAGAAATGCCCTCCTGTCGAAACAGCAGAGATGTTGTGAGATTTTCCTGCAACGTATGACCTAGATCTCCATCTTTCATGTGTCACATTTAGGACTGTAACACATCAGAGGTCTTTGATTTTGCTGTCCAAGTATACTTTCATTGGAGAATGGATGCAAAGGTTCTTTGAAGGGAAAAAAGGAAATATTGCCCCCCCCCCCCCCAAAAAAATGGTATGAGGTACATGTACAGAAATGTGTCCTTTTCAGAGAAGATGAGGCAGAACAGAGAGGCAAGAGATGGCCTGATCAGCCTTTGTGAGGCCACTTCATCTCTGCTTCCTCGAGGCTGGAACTGAACTGGGATAGGGCTGTGAATGGATGTTCCAAGTCCAAGTCCATGTTCCAAGACCTTGGAGGAATAGATCTGAATTCAAGGATGGACAACTGGCATTTCTGTGTTCTTGGGCCCTTGGGGGTCTGCCGGCTGCTGCTATGTCTGGTCCTGTGCCCTCTGTGTTCCTGATTCACAGCTGCATGTTGTCTGGCAATCCTGTGCGAGGTGCAGGGTCATGCCTTCAGTTTCTGAAGCTCTTGATGCTTCCCTGAGTCTTTGAGATTGTACTGACTCTTTTTAGGAAGTCATCTTCTCACTCCTTAATGGCTTTCTGTTGAACCTCAGCCTTCATGGCATCTTCTCATCCCAAGCAGTAATTGATTCCAATCCCTCAAAGAGATGGATAGTTAATCAAAGCAGTCAGAGCCATTTCTCCACTTTGTGCCTGTCTGGAGCCTTACAGACAGCTGAGACACCACGTCACAAGACATTTGGTCTCTTGGGGTGATGAGTGGTTCTGAGACACCTGTCCTTGGTCAGCTGTGGAGGTGGAGGCTCCAAAGATGCTGGTCCCTTGCGAATATAATCTCAGAATAACAGATCTATTGAGCTGCAATGTGGAGGGACAACACCCTTCTCAATGCAGGGCCCAGTAGATGCAGTTGCTCCAGGCTTTGTCCAGCCAAGTTTTGAACATCCCCAAAGATGGAGAGCCTAGAACTTCTCCACACCTTGGTGCCACAGTTTGGCCACCCTCATGGTGAAAAAGGTTTGTTCTTACCATCTTATTATAATTTCCCATGCTCCAAGGTGCCCCTGTTTCCTCTCATGTTACCTTACACCTCCAAGAAGAGTCTGTCTCTGTCTTCTCTATGCCCTCCATAAGGTAGCTGTGCATGGTGGGAAGATCCCCCTTGGCCCTCTCTTGTCTAGACTGAACAAACCCAGCTCTCCCAGCCTCTCCTTATATGTCACATGCTCCAGTCCTCTACCATCTTGGTGGCCTGCATGTCAGTGCCTTTCTGGAACCGGGGAGCCAAGACAGGACCTAGTATCCTGATGTGGTCTCACTTGTGCCAGAAAGAGTGGCAGAATGTCTCTGGTGGCTCAGTTGTCTGTGCTCTTGTGAATAGATAGATTATAGAGGGCAGGCATTTGACCCTGGCTGTCACGACTATCTAAGGCCAGCAGAACTGATAATAACCCACAAGTTCTTTTCTTACAGATTTCTCCACTCAGGTAGGTTCCCAGTCTGGTCCTGGAGACCCTGTGGATGGAAGGAAGATGACAAAGTGTGTCCCTGTAGCTGTCAATACCTTTGTCAACATTGTGACCCCTCTGTGACAGCAGTTGCAAGTGAATGAGATGAAGTTACATATGGATGCAAAGACTTCGATAAATGCACCTGGCTTCCAGGGGTGACTTGGGGTGTGAGTTTTCCTCATGGTACCTCTGCCCTCCTTCACATTCCTTGTCCCACAAATGCTGTTACTGCTGGCCCACTCAGCTAATGCTGTTGTGCCCCTTCCTTTCTTAGAGGATAGCAGTGCCCTGTAAGAGGAGTTAAAGACCCTTATAATAAACTACATCATCTCTTAAATGCCTTTGTCTAAGTTTCCCAAAGCCTCCTTATTTTGAATTAAAGAAGTCTTACAGCACTTGGGCTTCTCACTTTGTGAGGGATAAAGATGTTGCCCTTAGCACCCAGACATCAGTCAATGTATCACAAGTCCAGGTATGGAATCCAGGCTCCCTGCTCCAGAGCCTATACTACCAGAAGAGCTGGCATTTCACCAGACTTCCAGTCTGGGGCTGTCTCATTGCCTGGGACTCATTTCAAAACCTCAGCACCATTTTTCCCTTCATGGATCATGGATCCTTTTTTTCCAACTAAGGAAAGAAAAGAGACAGAGGTTACTTTGGGCTCAGGATTCTTGCAGGACTCTCAAATGTTTCTAAGTTGTGTCTATAACTTTTGCATTAATTAAAAAAAATCCCCTAACCCCCATCCCTACCTAGATGTTCATGGAGGGGGGGAGGGGGGAGGTAGGCAGCAGCCTACTCTGCCCACAGGGTGCAGCATCCTGTCCCTCTAAAAGCATCAGCATCACCTAAGGATCGAGCTCTGACCCTGGTCTTGTGCTGAGCATTTCCACACGCCTTTGGAGCCCAGGCTAACTTGGCCAACTTCTGGTGTTACCACAAGAGCTTCTCTGTGTGTCTGGGATGAGGAACCAAGGAAAGGCCATGAGCAGAGCACTGCCTGGGGAGCGTGCAGATATTGAGCGTCCTATGTCCATCTCTGCTTTCTGGCACTTGGTTGTATCTAGCAGAATGGCCAACTCTGTGGGGCAAAGAAGGTGTGTTTGTACACTGTCTGGCACAGCAGAGGTCTGGCATCAGGTCAATGCCCATTGCAGTGCTGAGTTGAGGCGACAATATCAGAAAACCTTTCCAGTGAAGCTTCTCTATCTGACTGAGAGACTATCAGGAAAAACTGAAAGAGCAAGGAAAGCATCTTAAGGGGCAGTTAGAAAAACACTGAATCCCTACTAACACTAGTGTTCCCTTATACCCTTTGCTCCCCAAAGAATCACTACAGAAAGAGGAAGATACTGGTGGAGGATATTCAGAATTCCTTTGCCCTCCCCCTGTAATATGGGAGCTGCTACATTGCCATTGTAACGCAAAGCCTGGGTGCCAGGGGCAGGCTGTGGCCAAAGCAAATTAAGAATGTTATTCTGATGGAGCAAAAGCAGGAAAAGAATAAGTGTTTGATGGTCTTTTACAAGAGAAACAAAAAGGAAAAGGTTGCATTTTCCAGTAGCAACAGCTAGGGCTGCTGTGAGGACAGACTGCTTTAGTATGTGCTGCTGCTGCCTCACAGCTCCAGCTACCGTGGGTGTCTGGTTAGCTACAAGGAGACTGGACAGGGATACCAAACACTCTTCAGGCAGAGCTATCAATCAGAGGTAGTTTTGGGAAACGAGCAGAAGGTTTTAAGAAATGATAAAACACTGGAGTTAGTCCAGGCTGTAATATTTACTAACTGCAACAGGCCATAAGCAGCCTGGGCTATAGTATCTGCTAGTAATGATGTGTAGCAGTGGGACTGACAAAGCATGATAGGGATGAAGCACTGTGTTAGAGGGGTACTAGGAGTCCTAGGCCTGGTGTAAACCTTGCAGATGGAGAATCAGGGAGTAAAGAGGGTAGCATCTTTTTTCTGGCTTCTTTAACATGCTTTCCAGGCAAGTTTAGAAGTAAAGAAAAGAGCCACGCGCAAAAGTATATCTGTCTTTTATCAGAGGTAAAGCAGCTAGATCAAAAAGTTCAAGCAGCACCAAGCTCAAAACATATTAACATAAAAGAAGCAGTTTACATTTAGTGTTAGTATTGTTAAATTTAGTACTGTGTTCTCAAGTAATTATATGGTAATATATGCATGAAAGAAATAAAGAAAAAAAGGATTGGAACAGAGGAATGCTAACCAAGTGCTGTCAATACCTGAAAAGCTGAAAAAAACTGGATTAAGAAAGTGTATATGAAAGTTTGAGGAGGGCATAATAAATGATAAAATATTCCAATTGACTTGGGATGGAGTTCATTTTGAAAGGCAACAGTTACACAGTAATGTGTGATTCTAATTGGTGTGCTAACACCAACATTCTGAACACCAGTATTTCACAAAAGGTAAAATGAGAGAGAGAGAGAGAGAGAGAGAGAGAGAGAGAGAGAGAGAGAGAGAGATTATAGTAAAGCTTATGCATTATTGTAATGAGTGCTCATTTAAATTAAATTAAGAAGTTCATCTGTTACAGAGAAAAGATAGAACCAATGAATAATAAACATGGACAGGGTATCAGTGACCAGTCGTTTAAGAATATTAGCTAACGAATTGGATAAAATGTGGTAGCAATTTATTAGATCTTTAACATCACAAGAAAGCTCTGCAAATATAAGTGTTCTGTATTGAGTGCGATCATTTTCTGTCTTATCAGACTTCAGCTAAGCCACACTTGCTTCTGAGAAATTTTTCATCACTTCCCTTTCCACTGTGGGTCGTTATTAAAGATGCCCATGGGGAAATGGGGCTTGTATGTCAGTATTATCCTGATGTGGTGCTTCCAAAAACAAAAGTATCACTTGATCAAAGCCTCTTAGCCTGTCTTCCTTCCTATTTTGTACTAAAAATAAGTCACGAGGCTGTCTGCTTATAGCATAGCAACAACTTCTGCAGTAGCAAACTGAAATATTGTAAATATAAGGTTGTGGCTTCACTGTGAGATTAGAGAGGTGCTCGGGTGCTGGGATGGAGAAAGTTGGCTATAGGACATCTTGATACACTGATAGTAAAGGAAACATGGACAATTAATGCCTGGGTAAACTTAAGTATGGTGGAAGAAAGCTTTTTCAATGTAGTTGAGAGCTAGCTAAGAATTAGAGTTGTACCAAAAGACTTCAATGCTGTGCAGAAAGGTGTCAAGGTTCTCAGGCTTCCTTTGCTCCTCATGTAGTATATAGAACCAGGTAAAGTAGATTGGAAGGAAAAGTAGCTTTTAATTGAATTGAGAATGAAAAATTAATATAATATAATGCTCCTTTATATTAAAAGTTGCTGCCAATTTATTCATTTTTAATGCATTAGCCAGGGTGTTAAATTCAGGTGCTTCAGTAATGAAGAAGGGAAGGGAGGTAACATTGCTTTTAAAAACTTTTCAGTGGTGAATAAGAGAATATGCTGTGACTGTTCCCTTGAGGTAGGAGAGCTGTAAGTAGGCTTTTTGTCAGTCTGAGGATCGGGGATTTTGGCCATTCTTGACAGAATGCCAACTGTAATTGTTCTACACATCTTTTGTACAAAAATGGTTGGTGTTTTTTCACCTGAAGCAGGAGCAGACTTCTTACTCCTAGAGTAACCCTCTGCTGATCTTACAGCAGGTCACAGCTGGAGCTGTCTGAATTTATCTGCAAATCAAGGGCAATGCTACTGAACAAGCAGTTTCCTTAGTGGGATTAGGAGGGAGGAAGTGGAGCCCTAAGCCTTGTGGTGCCAAACTGCCAATATTGTAGAACTGTGATCTAAGGATTATGCTGTTCTGCTTCATATTGTGTTTAATACGCTGACACACTATGGAAGAGTGTGCAACTATCCTGTTTTTCTCCCATGTGGAGTTCAGGTGTGTTCATACTTTTTCACTTTAGGTGTTGTGACAGAGTTCAGAAGATGAGGGCTACATTTCAGGAACTGACAGCAATTTACAAGGAAATCCAACAGACAAGGTCTAGAATTGAGCAGTTGAATGAGAGTGCTGAAAAAGAAACACATACTTTAACAACAATTCATGTTAAATTGTAGATCTTTACCCAGTGCAAAGTTTCTCAGCTATTATATTCTAGATGTGGTAGGTCACTATTCTGTGAAACAAAATGTAATGTTTTTTTGGAGTAAGTGAATGCACTTTTCAGCTCAGTAACATGTCATGCCCTCTAACAGTTTCCAGTGTAGAGACCATGAAAGTCTAGCTGCTAATGTAGCTGGTCTTTCCAAAAGAGAAAGAAGCTAGGTACATGGAAGGCACAGAAGCATTCTTCATGGATTTCATATACTTAACCACATACGGAATAATCAGAGATATCCCAGCTATTGTGCCTTGAAGGTGGAACAATCTCTCTTTCCCTGCTGTGTGGTGAAGTGTTATGTTCTCTATATACAGGTGTGGAGATAGTGTGGAAACAGCGTCTCTAAGTGTCAGGCTGGTCTTTGTGTTTTGGCTTAGCTTCTCTTTTTTTGCTCCACTCCCTAGCTGTAAGAATGGGCTGGTTCTCATTGGCAGTACTTGCTAATGAACTTGAGGATGCCTTTATAAAACTGTGATCAGTTGATTGTAAATCTGTACATGCCTAAACTCTGAGGCCATTATTTTGGGAGTTTTGGTGATGCCATAGGAATTGCCAATAAACTTGCATGAGTTGGCTTTCTCTGAATAAAGTAGCAGTGTCTGTTTTCTTGTAAAGAACTGGTTGGGGGTAGTGCTCAACTGCTCTAATAGCCTAGAAGTTAGAGCAGCTCTCAGGAAAAGTTCCAGAAAGGTTCTCATACATATTGCAAGGGATTGCTCCAGCTACCTAGTTATTTTGGTGGGCAGTTGTTACCTCCCTTAAGTCCAACTCCTCCCCCTTTAGATTGGAGTCTTCAAGATCTAGCTGGTCAAGAGGGGAATACTGCTTATTGATTAAACAACACACTTTTTAAAAAAACTAATAATATAGTAATTGGCTAATAAACACATCACTATTATTAGTAACATTATTACACAATTACATCACTGCAAGTAGAAGGGAGTTACAATTCTGTTGCTTGTTATTAGTATTGATACACAGCTATACTACGATAAAAACTTGTAAGTGTTATTAATTTGCAATTCCGTTACCTTTCCTCATGCACTTAGTATTAAGGTACAGGTCTGGATGCCATCTCCATGCATGTGAAGGGTAAGAAGGTGATCAGGAGTGGTCAGCATGGATTCACCAAGGGGAAATCATGCTTAAGCAGTCTGATAGCCTTCTGTGATGGAATGACTACCTATGGAGATGAGGGGATATCAAGGGATATTGTCTACTGTAACTTCAGTAAGGCTTTTGACACTGTCTCCCATAACATTCTCATAGGCAAGCTGAGGAAGTATGGGCTAGATGAGCAGACAGTGAGGTGGCTTGAGAACTGGCTGAATGGCAGAGCTCAGAGGGTTGTGATCAGCAGTGCAGAATATGGTTGGAGGCCTGTAGCTAGCGGTGTCCCCCAGGGGTCTGAGTGACCTCCTCCAAGGGTATACAGACCACTCTGGATATTCATGAACTCTATCCCTCCCAGCTAGAATTCATCACAATCTCCAAGATATCAGAGTGCATAAGATGTCCATTTGGGCATGTAGACCTATTCTCTTTTTCCATATTAAGCAAACGTACAAAAGGATAAAGAATAGCACTAATTGCATTCCTATTAACACAACAATAAGTTGTAGCATTAATGTCATGCAGCAGTAGCTCTTGGTGACCATCCCATGAATATGTCATACCAGTGATGTAGAGTTAATTGTTCACTCTCCGGCCCTAATTTCAAAAGGTTTGTATTTTTCTAAAATATCATCAGTCTTGCAGTTTGTTGTCAGCTCTCCAGCTTTTCAATTTCTTTATGAGTGTTGTCATGCTGCTGGAATACATCATCCCATCAAGTCCAGTCAATTTCCAGACTGATGTCATTATTCCATTTAACCTTAAAAGGATTCTGTTTTAGTGAAAGCATAGTCTGTGGGGCAATTGAGTATACAACATTACCCATGGTTACAAGCATGATGCTACATCTCTATTCTTCTAGTGGAGACACAGAAGTTGTGTTATGCTCCCATATTGCTTCTGCTGGTGAGACAACAACATATACCTCACACTGTTATCAAATGCCATTGGAGTTTCCATGCTGGCTTGTTTCCACTAACGTGTGGTTATACCTTCTTGTGGTCCGCAAGGTTCTATAGATGGCACAGAGCTAGTACATGTAGGGGTGTGTGGAATGTGAGAGCACCTGCTTCGTTAAGGATATCTGATCAAGGACCTTTTCAGTGCAAAAAGGGATAATAAGTAAAGGGCAAAGCCATAAATGAAACACATAGAGACACAAACCTGACAGACAAGGGGTAACGGAGACAATGACAAAGACCAAAAGTCTCCACTCACAAATTCATGGGCCGTTAAGAAACTAAAAGCATAGTTTTGGAGAGGGCCAACCTGGACTTTCTAACTGGTAAGAAGGGAGAAATAAGAAATGAGGATATTGGATATCCAAGGAATGACTTTGGGACTATGCAAAGCTTACTAAGGAATGTTTGGGGAAGGAGGTCAGGGAGGAGCAAAGAAAGAAATAGAGAGGAGGGGATAAAAAGGGGCTGGTCACATGTAAGCAGTTGCCAGTCAGTACACTTGTTTGACAGCCTTGTGCCAGATCACTGCAGTCTATCCTATCTTCTTATTAAAACTTTTCTTATCTTTTCATGTGATCTCAATCTCTGTCTCATGTGTAGTAGGGTCTAGGTGCCAACAACTGGGGAGAAAAGAGTAAGTGAATTTGGACGAGCAACTTGAGTCAGACCTCGGACAATGGTAAAACCCATGCCTGTGGTTCCAGCAACTGAGGTGAGTGAGGGGGTCCTAGCATCAGTAGCTGGCAGGACCATGGGGTTATGGGACTGTGTGTCAGGAGTGCTAGCTACTGGGGGGACAGACGTGAGTGAATTTGAGGCCCGTAACTGGAGTCAGACCTTGGGTGATGGTGGCCCCCATGTCTGTGGTGCCAGCACAGGAGCAAGTGATGGTCCTAGCATCAGCTACTGGAAGAGGACTGCAATCAGGCCTCATGTGTCCTATGTGACAGCTTTTGTTCTGGGCAGTGCATGAAAGTGAATGGAGGGTCTCAGCATCAGCATCTGGAGCTGGAAACACAGGTCATAGTGCCCATTTGCCTGGACAACAGCTGCTGGGAGAGGATGGGCGGGGGCAGAATATTTGCATTTTGCCCTAAGTCAGCATGAGTGGGTATGTGTATATTTAATTTGCTAGAAAACTTCAAGCTGGGCTAGCCCATGAGTAGGAGGTCTGTATAGCAGGTAAGGGGGACCAGGGTGTGGGCAGGGATATCACACAGAGGGAGGGCCCAGACTGATACGTGAGGGATCTGCAAGTGTAGGGATGCTTGTGAGATGAGTGTTTGAGTGCATGCATCTTTTCACTACCTAGCAGCAAGTTGGACTAGCCAGAAAGTAAGAAGCTCACATAGCAGGCAAGAGGGCTCCATGCTGATACTTGAGGGATCTCCAAATGTACATGTGCTTGTGAACTACAGAGTGAGGGCATGTGTGCTTTCACAAGTGAACTTCAGTCCTTTTTAACTGGAAAGGAGGAACTTCACTGTCTTTACTTATGTTTTTATGTGATTTCTGATGGTGTTTTATGTGGGTTTTGTTAAAGACAGCGCTGTGCCAGCAGCAATCTATGTAGCCTCCGTGGGTGTGTGCATGTGTGTGTCTCTGGGATACACACTCAGCCTTACTATTGGCGGAACTTGTAAATGGGAGAGCAGCAGCTGTGTTGTGTCCACTGTCCTGAGACGGAGAGACCTCTGGGTCCTCAGGCTCACTGGGCTGGGCTCCAGTAGGAGGGCAGGGAGAATCCCCGGTTCCCGGAGCCTACCAGAGGTGGCAGCCCTCATAACATGCTTTAACAGTACACAAGTACTGTTTAGTTGTCCATTCCTGACAATGGTTGGTTAGACTTCAGGTCTTGTTATATGCACATATTCTCCTTGTAATCCAGGTTCCCACAATCCTATACCCAAAACTAAGTTTTATATCCAATTGTTCATGATCTTCTTTTAATACATCTCCAAACCACCAACCTGTCATTGCACTTCCATCCACTTCCCACGATGAAAATTGCTACCATCCATCTGTTAGTCCTAGCAATATAGAATCTCTCTGTTGTATTCCTCATGAAAATGGAATTAATCTATTATAAAAAGCATCTAACCACTGATTTAGTTTCAGTTGCTAACAGTTGAGCTTGAGGACAGTAAATAGCCAGAGATGCTGTTTGATTTAGTCCCTTAAACTTATTTTTATTAATTTGGCAGTTTTTTCACCACATACCATATTTTATTATCTCAGATGGTTATCATTTCCACTGTATCAGGTAATAATCAAAGGTTTGTAAATGATTTATTTTGTACACGATTCAAAATTCACGCTAGATTACTTAGTTTAGTTGTGTGTGTGTGTAGTTCAGTTGTGTATTCAGTATCAAATGAATTGAAGATTGCAGTTCCTGTACCTACTGCACATTCTACAATTGTGCTGCCAATTTTTGAGCATATCTGTATGCCTTTGCACAAGTGTTTCCCAGTGCAGAGATTTTAGTGAAGCAGGGAAAGTAAAGACTTAATGTCCTATACAGGTTTTGGCAGCATATGGGGACAGACCTTGTGGGTTTGCCTTAAATTATCTGATGGTAAGTATGTAAACATTTCTCAGGTGAGCAAGGAAATCTCTCTGCTCCTTCCCCAGGCTAGGCTATCTCCATGCCTGTGGCCTAATAAAAGACCAGCCAGCCCCAGCCCTCCCTTCCTGAGTGTCTGAGGGAGACCTGTCACAGCCCTCTCCTTTATTCCTTCTTCCTTTAACACTCCCTTCAGGGGACATGATGGTGCAGTTCCCCACTGCCAGCACTTGTAGCCCAGTGTCCCCATCTGGAAACATGGCAGAGGGCAGGGAACTCACAGTGCAGGGGGTGAGCCCCAACTTGGGGAGCCCTCTCGGGGCTCTTCTGCACCATGGCCTCCCTGGGGAGGGTAGGGACATGGCACACAGCTCCCTTGGGGCAGGGCAGGGACCCAGCACATGCCCCCCCACCCCGGGCACAGCAGGTCAGGGCCCCAACACACAGCTTCCCCAGGGCAGGGCAGGAACCCTGACACAGTGCTCCCCCAGAGCACAGACCTAGCATACTGCTCCCCAGGGACAGGGACTCAGCACAGAGACCAGCTCCCCTGGTGCATGAACCCAGTATGTGGCTTCTCTGGGGTGAGGACTGAGCACACAGCTCCTGTAGGGCAGGGCAGGGCAAGGACCCCTAGCGCATGGCTCCCCCATCTCTTGGGTCCCCTGTGAGGCTGAGCCTCCCCTCCCACCCAACAGACCCTCCTTCCACAGTAAGAGATGAGAAATTATAATTATAAGTTGTAACAAAAACAAAACCAAGTTCCCTTCTGCCCCATCTAAGTAAATATTTGGGGGAAGGACCCAAGTTTCCAAGTTAACCCCTTCCCCCCAACACAAGAGGAGCAATTACAGGAATTTTGGTCCCCAGGGATGGACTTGTGTCAAACTCCCTCAGGGTGAAGCCAGGTTTCTGGGCTCCCGCAGTGGACCCTGATGGCCCAATCTGCGGGATGCCAGGTGATCACTTGGTCGGGGAGGCTTTTAGGGATTCCGGAGCCGTTGCCAGGTGGCCCTGGGAGAAAGAAAGAGGAGTCAAGAAAGAGGAGGAGGAGGAGGAAGACCCCTGTCTCCTCATCCATGCGAGGGGGGGAGAAGGATACCCTGGGGTCTCCAGGCAGCCAGAAGGAAACTAGGGGGTCCAGAGGCAACTGGTAGGGTCCCAAAAGGGGCTTGAGGGGCAACTGGATGATCTATGGGGCAACTGGGAGGTCCTGGAGAGTAGTATGGTGTCTGGGGGTTCTTGGGACAACTGGGTAAACTGGGAGCAACCAGAAGGTCCCAAAGAGTGTCCAAGGGGCAATGAGAGGATTCTGGGGGCACTAAGGAAATTTGGTGGGTCTGAGGGGGCTATTGAGTGGTTCAGCGGGAGGAGAGACGATTTGTGGTGGTCCTGGGTGCAAGTGTGTGTGTGGGGGTGTCTCAAAATGAGCTGGGGGAGCATGGGAGTCCCGGGGTGTTGGGAGGTCCCAGGTGTTTATGTCCTCCCTGGACCCCTGGATCTCCTTGGGGGTTTGTAGGAAATCCAGGTGGGTCTGTGGAGGCCCCCAGATGCCTGGGTTCTGGGGGCTTGTAGTTCCTGAGGATTTGGGTGTCCCAGGCCAAGGAGACTTACACCAGCAGCAGGATGAGCCCCATCAAGCCGAGTGCCAGCCCCAGCCTCAGCAGCATTCTGGGGTGCGGGGGTGTCCTGCTGTGAGGCCAGCGCAGCACAGCCCTGAACTGGGCCTGAAGTCGCCGCTCTGCCTCCACGGTGCCTATCGACACTGCAAGGGTCCAGGTGCCTGGGGGCATACCCTACCTCCCCCCAGGGACCCAGGTGTCCAAAGGCTCCTCTTCCACTCCACCAACCTCATTGCTTCCACAAGGCCCCAGGTGTCCCGGTACCTCTGCTCCATCCTATACACCCCACCGCTGCACAGGGAGCCAGGCATGAGGGAGCCCTTGCTCCACTCCACCTCCCCACCATGGACTCAAGTGTCCTGGCAACCTGCTTGCACCCCCGCCACGTACCTTCCTGGACCTCCGCATCCAAGGGCTCAGCTCCACCCTGCACCCTCCCCCCCCCCATTGCCCCCAGCAGACCCAGGAGTCTGGGCACACCATTGAGGAAGAAGTACTTGCGGGCCAGGGTCTCAGCGTGGGCCCCCAGGCTACAGGCGATGGTTCCCAGAGGGGGGTCCTGGAGGATAAGGGTGGGGGGTCCCCCCATCCCTCCCTGCAGTTCTTCAAACAGCGCCAGGTCCTGTGTGCGCAGCTGGGCCATGGGGGGACATGTTGGCATGTCTGGTCCAGGCATGTGATTGCATACTCACATCCTCTGCTCACACATGTACACGCAAAAACAGTTGTGCCCTGCACACCTTGTGCCCTCTGCACACAAATGTGCATGTACGCCCATGTCCCACATGTGTGCACTCAGGTCAAATCTGCACACACACATGCATGACCTGCCTCTTGCTTGCATGTACCCTTCATGTGGGTATGCCTTTGCTCAAGCCCTGTGCATGCTCGCACTCATGCTACTTATAGCATAGACAGTCCTCATGCCAAGCACACAAACGTGCACAAACACATGCAGACCTTGCTGCCCAGTCCTGTCGTGCACACCCATGCATGCCCAGACACTCTTTGCATGTACATGTGCAACTCACATCCTTGGCGAACATCCAGGTGATGGGCAGGTCTGGGGGGGTGGCAAAGGGCACAACACAGTGCAGCATGACAGCTTCACCCTCGCGGGCCCACACGTCCTGTACTAGGGACACAGGCAGATGCATGCTCACACATGCTTGTGCACTCACAGGCAGCTGTGTATATGCACATGCACTCCTGGTAGGCATGGGCAGGCATATGTACTCTTACATGCTCATGCACTCAGGCTAGGGCAGACAGGCATGCCCACATGCAAGGAGGGTTGTGCCCAGCACCTTCGCTGTGCCCAGCTTTGGAGTGACACTTGGCCCAGCCTTGCCTGGATGCCTGGGTCACCTGTAGCCCCCTTACCTGGGCAGTCCAGGGGGAACTGGCAGTCCACAAGGCGGCAGGTTGCACACTGGAAGATGCGGGCGGCCAGCTGGTACCCTGGAAGGGAGAGGTTTGGAAGTCCTGGGAATGCAGGAGGCATGCTGCGGGACAGGGGGACAGGTGATCGAGGGATGGGCACTCACCACAGGGTGGGACACAGGCTGGAGCTGGTGCGGGAGGAGAGAACCAACATTAGATTGGGGGTCACTGGGGTTTCACATTTTTGTGATGCACTGTCAGGGCTCAGCCCTTGTCCATCCTGGGGATGGAGGGCGGTCTATGGAGTGAGGAACTTCAGGGTGGGGCATCCCAGGTGGGCATCCCCACTAGCCCTGTACCTTCCTCCAGCTGTCTCAGCTTCTTCCAAATTCCATCAACAGCCTCCTGCAGAGACACCTCGAAGAGCTCTGAGAGGGTCCAAAGTATAAAGGTGAAAGCGTGCCCCCCCCACCCATAAATTCTCATACACCCCTCAGACCCTATAGACCCCCCCTATACAAATCATCTGGACCCCATGTACCCACTCTGGAGTACCATCTATCCCCAAATACTCCTTCAGATCCCCCAGACCCCATAAAACCCCAGAGGCATAACCCTCCAGGAGCTCCCAAATACCCTCTTGTAGCCCCCAGACCCTGATGGGCTCCCCCTAGACGTCCATTCAAGGCCTCCATGTCCCATTCCATGTCTGTCCTACGTCCCATGTCCCATCCCTCACCCCCCCCATGCATGTTGCACCTCCCCATGTGACACATGTCCCCTGCTCACCTGTGCCCCTCTGAACCTCCAACAAGCGTAGGGCATCCATGACAATCTCCCGAAGAGCCTCACGCTGCCCTGACCCTGGGACCAGCACAAGGGCACTTGGATTAGTATAGTGTCAAGTTTAGGGGGTTCCAGTAAGGGCTGGGGCATCCCTGGGGTCCCAATCAGGGTTTAGAGGTCCTGGGGAGGGTTGGGGATCCCTGGGGGGTCCCTCAGGTCACAGTCAGGGCTGGGGGGTCCCTGGAGGCCCTCAGAGTCCCCAGTCAGGGTTGGAGGGTCCCCAGAGTCCCAGTCAGATTTGGGGTCCCTGGGGATCCCTGGGGTCCAGATCAAGGTTGGGGAGGAGGTCCCAGGAAGGGTTGAAGGACCCCTGGTGAGATCCCTGGGGATCCAGGTTAGGACAAGGGGACCTGGGCATGGCAGTGGATTCTTGGGGTCCTGGTCTGTGTGGAGTCCCCAGGATCCTCACTCAGGAGAGAGGTCCCTAGATGCCCAGAGTTTTGGGCAGTGTCAGGGGGTGCCTGGTCAGGGTGGGGGTCCCTGGTTGGGTAGGGACCCTGGTTGGGACCCTCTATAGCCCTCTAGGGAGTCCTGCTCAGAGCAAGGGTCCCGTTCAAGGTCATGGGTACCCAGTTGGGGTGGGGGTCCTGGACAGGATGGGGGTCCATGGGCAAGGCAGGGTTCACCATCAAGACCAGGTCCCACTACTTACCCACAGTGACAGCGGCAAGGGGTGCAGCAGCCTGGACGAGGGCTTTGAGGCAGCGCTGGTGTTGGGAGGCCCCAGGGAGGGCCCCAGTTACATCACGGCAGAGCCGGGCCCACTGCAGGGGAGGGCCAAAGCAGAGCAGGCAGGGGGGCACCCCAGGGAGCCAGGGGGCCAAGACTACCCACCGCCACCACCCAGGCCCCTCCACCCAGATACCTAAGTCTCTGGGGAACCAGAGGGCCAGCATCAGTATAAGGGACACCCATTGCCACCCCATGGCCCCACTCCACAGCACCTGGACACCTGGGTCACAGGGACCAGTGGGGTTCCAAGGCGGGGCTCGGATGCCTGGATCCCTGAGAAACAATGGGGTTCTGGGTCCACTGTGGGGGGGGATCAGGGGCACCTGGACACCTCAGTACCCTGGGGTGTGTGGAGTGGAGACAGGGCTCCAGATCCCACAGTCCCCTCATCTAGTCTCCCCAGCCCTCTGCTTTCAGCCCCTGCCAATCACATTACTTAGCGTCCCCAAATCCCCTTTATTTGAATCCCTTGTCCCCTTCCTTGCACTCCCTCACAATCCTGTCCATTCAACACTCCCAATCCAGTCCCTTGCAGGGACTCCCATGCACCTCAGTGTTTTCCCTGCAGGATCAAGCAGGGGCTCTGGGTGCCATATAGGCCCCCATGGTCACTCTATGGATAGGATGGGAATTCTGGATGCTGTACAGGTATCTTAGGGTCACCCTATGGACTAGTCAAGGGTCATTTGGTCAGGAGCCATAAAGACTGCCAGGGTCACACTGGAATGTGAGAGCATCTATTTCATTGCAGTTATCAGATCAAGGAACTTCTCAGTGCAAAGGGAGTCATAACTAACAGGAAAAGCACTAAATAAAACAGAGAGGCAAAAAACTAATAGACAAGCAATAAGAGAGACAACAGAACAGGAATCTCCAGTACCTAATTGATGGGCAACTAAGAAACTACAGGCATGGCTTTGGAACTACGAGGCCAGCCTGGACTTTGTAACTGATAAGAAAGGGAGAAACAAGACTTGAGGATTTTGGATATCCAAGGGGTGCCTTTAGGACTATGCACAGTTTACCAAGAAATGTTTAGGGAAGGGGGTTAGGGAGGAACAAAGAGAGGAATAGAGAGGAGACAGTATAAAAATGGCTGGTCACATCTAAGTAGCTGCCAGGCAGTGTGCTTGAATGACTCAGCCCTGTGCCAGATCACCAGAGTCTATCCTATCCTCCTATTGAATTCTTTTCCAATTATCTTTCTGGGTAGTCTCACTCTCAACCTCTTGTGCAAGTGCAGTAAGGTCAAGGTGCCAGCAATTGGGGAGACAAGAATGAGATGAATTTGGACCAGATCAAGCGAGACCTTGGCATTGGTGGCCCCCATGTCTGGTGCCAGTAACTGGGGTGAGTGAGAGTCCCAGCATCAGCCACTGGTGTGGAACCAGTCATAGGCCCGTGAGCCCTACATGACAGCTACTGGTGAGGCTGGGGTGAGAGGAGCAAGGGTGCTGCCACCAACAGTTGGAGCTGGGAAGCAAGGGTTATAGAGCCTGTGTGCCTGGGTAACAGCTGCTCGTGGAACCAGAGTATTGGCATTTTCCTCTAAACTGCTGTGCATTGGTACACATATGTGTAATTTGCTAGAAAACCTCAAGCTGGAGCAGCCAATAAGAAAGAAGCTCACATAGTAGGCAAGGGAGCTCAGGATCCAGGCACGGTTATCAGATGGATGGAGGAGCCATGCTGATACTCAGGAGAACTAGAGAGTGCGGGCATGTGTGCTTTCACGAGTGAACTTCAATCCTTATTAACTGGCCAGGAGGAAGGAGACTTGGCTATCTTTACTTATGTTTTATGTGACTTCTGATGGTGTTTTATGGGGGGGGGTTGTTAAAGATAGTGCCTTACCTGCAGCAGTCTGTGTAGCTGGCCGTGTTAGGGTCCTCTGTGTGTGTGCATGTACATGCATGTGTATCTCTGAGATAAATGCTCAGCCTCTCTACTGGTTAAACCTGCAAACAGGAGAGCAAGAGCAGATCTCCCGCATCCTGGGATGGAAAGAACTCTGGATCTTCAGGCTCACTGGGCTGGACTCCAGCATCAGGGCAGGGGGAAACCCCACATTCGTGAGCCTGCCAGATATGATGGACCTCATAGTGCCCCTTAACAGTGCAGATCTTTGTGAAATCATTTCTCTCTCTGCAGCTGATAGGCCAGAATGGGTTCACGACTCTGGTGTTCGTTGTGAGGCAAGCATCAGGCACAGGGCCAGCGAAATGTCTGTGAAGTCATTTCTATCTGAGCAGATGACAGACCAGCTGCAGGAACATGGCTGTGATATTAATTGTGAGGTCACTCCTATTTCTGAAGATGATAGGCCAGAAAAAGGCTTATGGCTTCAATGTTGACTGCGTGGTTGCTCCTGTCTCAACACCAGTTAGGCCAGCACGAGGCACAAGGCCTCAATCCTGATTGATAGATCACTTCTGCTAGAGAGCCTTATAGGA
The DNA here is from genome assembly GCF_036370855.1 of Dromaius novaehollandiae. Taxonomy (NCBI): domain Eukaryota; kingdom Metazoa; phylum Chordata; class Aves; order Casuariiformes; family Dromaiidae; genus Dromaius; species Dromaius novaehollandiae. Next base: position 26,356,030 of record NC_088107.1, read on the forward strand.
CAGGAGCAGGCACTTGGCTGCAGTTTGTGCTTCTGTAGTCATGTATCTCTGAAGGCATGAAAGGACAGCAGTAGGCACATGGCTGCAGTAAGTGTTTGTAAGGCTGCAGCTGTCAAAATACCTGATAGGACAGCAGAGGGCATATGGACAAAGTTCTCATGGGCCCCTGCACTGGACCTGGCATGCCTCTTCCACCCCCACATATAATCTACCTCTGCACTTCTTCTCTCTTCAGAAACTGATAAGTGCCCACTGGCAGATTTGCAGCCCAAAAGTAATTTGGGCAGAACAGCCCGAACAATAAGTGCTTGATGACAAGTTTTGTTTGGCCCCTACACAGGCCCTGAAGTGCCTAGTCCAGCCCCACAACGACTGCAACTTTGTGCTTTCTGTCTCTTCCCAAACTGACACTTTGTCTTCTGCCAGATTAAGAGCACAAATGTGCTTCTGTCAACAACACTCAGCCAACAATATAGGCTTGCAGAGAAGTTCTCTTGGACCTCCACACTGCAAAGTAAATTTGACTTAGGTCCTTACCGTGGCCCTGGCATGCCTAGTCCAGCCCTGCTACTGGAATGCTCTGCTTCCTCTCTCTTCCCAAACGGACATCATGCCTGCTGGCAGATTGGCAACACAAATGCAATACTGGCATACACACTTACCCACCAACAAAGAGCTTGCAGTCAGGTTCGTGGCAGCCCCTATCCTGGCCCTGCTATGCCTATCCCAGTCCCACAACAACTGCCCCTCTTTGCTTTCTCTCGCTCCTCAAATTGACGCTTTGACTAGGGCAAGATTCATACCCCAAACACGTCCCACTTAGGAACACTCACCCACTGACAAAAGCATTGCAGTCAAGTTCCCTTCCAACCCCACCATGGCAATGGCATGCCCATTCCAGGCCCACTGCAACTGCACCACTGTGCTTCCACTTTCTTCACACACTGACACCATGCCTCCTGGTAGTGAGGAAGCCCAAATGCATTGCTGGAAAATCGGCTCGCACGCCAACAAGTGCCCACTGGCAAATTCTCTTGGGTCCCTACACTGGCCGCAGCATGCCTATTTCAGTCCCAGAACAATTCCACCGCATCTCTTCCTTTCCCTTCCCAAAACTGATACTGAGCCTATGGAGAGATTCCCAACCCAAATGTGATGCTGGCATACACACTTGACCACTTACAAAGGCCTTGCAGCCAAGTTTTCTTGGGTTCCTACCCCAGCTGTGGCAGGCATATCCAGCCACAAAGCAAATGAACCTCGGGGCTTCCTCTCTCTTCCTAGACTGAAACAAAGCCTCCTGGTAAGTTGCCAGCCTAAATGTAATTCTGCCCCAAAACCTCACCCACCAACAAAAACTCACAGGCAAGTTCTGTTCTAGCCCCACAGCAACTGCAATCCTGTGCTTCCTGTGACCTCCCAGGTTGAAACCTTGCCTTCTGGAGGCCAGGAAGAAAAAGCAGGCTCCTGGCAGAAACACTCGCCCAACTACAAAGACTCACAGACAAGTTCCCTTGAGGCTCTACCCTGCCCTTGGCATACTGACTGCTGTCCAACAACTGCACCTCTGTGCTTCCTCCCTCTTCCCAAACTTTTACTATGCTGATGGTATAATCTTGGAACACAGCGCTACTTACTGGCCTCCAACTAGACATTGCAGCACTGACCACAACCCTCTGAGCTCTGCCATTCATCCATTTTCCAATCCATCTCACCACCTCCTTATCTAGCCCATACTTCATCAAATTGCATGTGAGGATGTTATGAGGGACACTATCAAAAGCCTTACTGACGTCAAAGGAGGCAACATCCACTGCTTTCCCCTTATCTGCCCAGACAGTCATTCCCTCAGAGAAGGCTGTCAGATTGGTTGAGCCTTATTTCCCCTTGGTGAATCCATGCTGACAACTCCTGATCACCTTGTCCCTCATGTGCCCAGGATTAGCTGCTCCATCACTTTCCCAGGAATCGAGGTTTGGCTGACTGGCACCGCTGGCAGCTGGTCACACAGAGGATGCCAGCCAGTCAGCTGGAGAGAAGGTGTCGATCAGCCAGTGCTGCTGAGGAACAAATTTCACCCCACATCTCTTTTCAGTGAGATGAACCAGCTGCAGCAGAAGCCGATGCTCTTGACATGGAGTTATAAGCAGACAGGACATTTAGTCATCAGGTAAAAGAGGAAGAAGAGCCTATCCAAAGGAAGAGCTGCTAACATATAGTGTTCTCTGGCCATGCTTAAGGCTAGCCTAAGCAAGTCTGGTTTTAAAGCATGTTTCAAATGCTGAATTTTCTGTTTTCACAGGGTAAGATTCAACAGAGGTTAGCAGCAAAGTGGAATACTGTGAAATTTGATGTCCTTGGACACAATACATGCAAGCTGATGTCCTTTACATTTGAGAAGCAATGCAATCCCATACCCTGTGCTAGGAAGTTGTTAGAAAGACACTGAGTGCATCCTCATCATCTCTGTAAATGCTTTGACCTTCTTCATATCAAACCAAGTATTGCCTTATTTTACCTGTTTTGAAGGGGAATGACTGTTGCACTTTGATAATCCCAATCCAGTTTCTCTCCTCTCACATTAGGCTGTTGTTCCCAGAGCTCTTCAAGTTTTCAGATAATATGTGTCCCTGGGAATGCCAGCAGGGACACAGTCCACTTCCTCTACCTTGCCTCCATAGCACTGGTGGAGTTTAAGCCATGCTCTGGGTTCTGCCTCAGTTTTCTTTCTAATGCTCCGCTACTGCTGATTCCCTCTGTGGGAAAAGTACCAGGTGTGCCTGGCAAAATGCACCCACATAACCACATGTACCTGGTTATACTCAAGCCAATTCTCCAAAGGGAGCACCACCACTTGAGAGAGTACCTCTGAGCACTCTGTCTTGACAAGACTGTTTCCTTTTTAACTGTGCCATAGGAAAAAGTCCCAGTCTTGTCAAAATTGCTCTCTGTGGGCTCCTCCTGGATGTCAGTCACTTGATGTCTCATTTAAGGGTCCAAGGCAGAGCACAGTGCGTGGGTGGCAGCAAAGAGCCCCAAGGCAGCAAGCCCCTAGGCAGAAAGAGCTCAGCCCATCTCTGTACTTCACTGGCTTGGAGGTGGAGGTTAATTGAGTGGTTAATTAAGAGCTTGTATTACAAACAAAGAATTTCTAGATTACTGTCACAGTAGAAGAAAAGTGTGTCTACACCATTTATGCATACTGGTAGTATCCCCCAAATAGTCTTTGCTAACAGGAGAGAGAGGCAACTACTATGCCTCTAATCTAATAAAACTTGCTATTGAACAGATCTCAGAAGTGTTATCTTCAATAATCTCCTGCAAGGAACCCTTTCTGAAAGATGATCTATTACAATCCAAATAATCTAAGCTGCATATTTGTATGTATTTACCATTATATCTGGGATATCTTGCATCTTTGATTAAACATCAATTCATGAGACAAGAAAGCCCAAATGAAGTAAGGTATGGAAAAAAAGGAGAATCATTCAGTAGGCATTCAGATTTATTTCACTACTCTTTCTATTTCCCTGCACTGTCAGTTATATATGTCTCATATATTTCGTTTCCTAGTAAGAGCAGAGGAAGTTATTCCAGTCTTCTTGGCCAGAGTAAGTTTATTATAGACAAGGTAAGTCTGTTAACTGACATGTTAAGATGCAATGAAAGCTTTTAAGCTAGAGGTGACAAACTAGAGTTCAGTCAATCACAGCATCCCCTTGGCACTACCTTGACATGCACTTCAGTTGCTTCTGAGTGTCCCTAGCAGGGGGATGTGCAGCTGGAATCTAAATCAGTAGCCCCAGTTGGCTACTGGAGGGGTGGAGAGGGATTGAAGTAGCAGTTTTTCCCAGCAAGAAGCAACTAGGAGAAGATAATGTGCATTTAAGTGGAGAAATAGCAAGAAGGGTAACTCCAGGCATTTTTCCTCTACCACTACTAGGGCTCACAGTCCCTGCTTCCCCAGGAAAGGATAAGCATGCAGCTCTGCACATGAGGTCTGTGCCCACCAGCTCCATCAGCCCCAAAGCCCAACCACCACCTGGTCCAGGGAACCACTTCCTAGACTGATAGTCACTGCTGATGGGTCCATGGCAAACTTGCAGCTGCACAAGTCACACCCTTTGGCCAGATCTGGTGCTTGTGCCATGGCTGGGCCAGCCAAAAGAGCTCCCAGCAGCATCACAAAAAACAGGACACTGTCAGTAACCACCCCCTCTCCCCGAGGGAGCTGCAGGGCACGTGAAGGCGCCTGCTCTCACTAGGTGGTGTTTGCCTCCAACTGGCAGAGCACCTCATGCCTGTTGCAGTCCCAGCTGGGGAGGCCTCCAAAGCCCAGGCTGCCAGAGTGCAACAAGATCATGAGGAGAGCAAGCGCCAGGGACAGACAGCAGCTGAGCATGGTCCTGGTCCCTCCCAAGGACAAATGTCTGCAAGCGCTGGCTGTTACCCTCCACTGAGCTTGGCCAGTGACTTCCAGGACCAAGGGGCAGCCTTGAGCATCTGCACAGTGGGTGGTGGATGATGTCATCAGCTTCAAGTCACTGTCATCAAAGGCCCTGTGATGTCTCCAGGCTTTTCCCCGGGCACCCAGCAGGCAGGGAAGGCAGAGGCAGCACGAGGGAGGGCTGGAGGAACTGGATTTCGAGCCCTGCTGCTTCCACTGCTGTCCCCGTGGGGGCTCCATCTCCCCACCAGCAAAGCAGGCCTGAGCCCCACATGTGTTGGGCCCTGCTCCAAATCTTCAGCGAGCAGGAGCTGGGCCAGCGCGGGGCATTGCTCAACAGCCTGCAGTGCTGTGCCCATGGGCAGTGGGGCAGCCACAGCATTCCCAGCAGCACAGCAGAGTAGTTTGATACTATGCAGGGAGGACTGGGAGTTGGACTCCCAGCCCAGCCGGAGTCAAAGGTGGTGCCAGATGGCTACTGGAGGGGCAGACAAGAAGCAAAACGCCACTTATCCCACAGCAGCAAGGGCCTCAGAGAACAACAGGCATATTTCACTGCAGGAATAAAACCTCCAGGCACCTTCCCTCTAGAAACAGTAGGGTAAAACCCTGTTTTCCCAAAAAAGCACAGGGCATTGACAGCAAAACTGCCATCTCCTGTCTCTAGCGGAGGCTGTAGGGCAAGCACAAGTGCCTGCTCTCATTCGAGCCTATCGCTTCCTTTTGCCTTCTGGCTGCTGCCATGCATTTCACTTTCAAGAGGTGCTGTGATTCCTGTCTCCTGATTGTTAGAGAGCCAGTTCCCTTCCAGCATTTTTTTAGGTTAGACTTTGAAAGGCAGGCACTAGTGAGAACTGTGCTGGTCTCACTCCAGTTCTTCTCTCATTTACCTATGAGGCAATTTTCTATTCGAGCAGAGCTATACCATCGCAACAACGCATCCTCTTTTGAAAAGTAGGAAGTTTTGCAAAAACATCTTAGGTGGGATGGACTAGATGAGATTTCCCTAAGGCTGCCCCTTGTTGGAGCTCATTTTAACTGTGCTGCTGCTTCTTTGAGTCTGGTGCCCTTTCCCATGGGAAGACCATGCTCGAGCTGCTGCATCTGCAGTGCAGTGCTAGTGTATTGCGCCCCCCCGCCCCAAACCCCAGTGACCACCTCAGTCATGGAACCTTGCAGATGCTCTTGGGATCACCATGCCTCTGGCAGGCAGCAATGGTTCTCTGTGGGACCCTCCTGTGTGGACATGTGAGGCACATTGGACCCCACCCCACCCCCAGGAACTGAGTCCTCAGGGCCCCAAAGCCACCTTGGGGTTTTTCTTTCAACACTCACTGCTTTGGGGCACTTCCCTGACATCTCCTCTTGTGCCCACATCCTCCCTCGTTCCCTGTGTCTGTGGAGCTGGGTCCTTGCAACGTCCTTCTGATGCTTCATTGCAACCATACAGCATCATCTGTGCTGAGAGAGCAGGACTGGAGCAAGACCAACATGGCCATTGCTGGTTCCCCTGGTCAGACTCCTGCTCTTCAAACTTCAACCTAAAAAAGTACTGGTCAGGAACTGTATCTTTGCCATGGAGGGGTCAGGGCCTCCAGCAGGCCCTGAGCTTGCCCCTGAGGAGCCGTGCCTCAAGGCACCACCATCTCCTCAAGCATATGGGAAGTCTCCACAGCCAGCTCCAGTGCAGAGTCCGGCATTGCCAATCGTGCAGCTGGGCAAGAGGGATCCCCACTGCCCCACACACTCTCCTGCAACCCTGTGGTGGTAGGCAGGGCACAGGCTCTCCTGTGGCCCTGCCAACACGTGCCTCGGCCCCTTGTTCCTGCACATTCCTCCTTCCTCCACTCTGTTGGAGGGCTCTTCTCATTGCCACCAGCTCCCTTCTCCTTTCAGATATCCTCATCCTGCTCAGAGGTGACCAAGAAGATGTCTATGACAATGCCAGAGAAGTCTCTGACCCCAAGGAGGATCTTGTTCCCAGGCAATAAGACTGGGAAGCACCCAAGGAAGCAGAGGAGGGAGATGGGCCCAGGGAGGCCCAGTGAGGTGAGGGGGGAATGCAGTGCTGCCAGCTCCTGGGGTGCCATCCCCAGTGCCAGGAGAGTTGCAGTGTATGCAGAGGGAACCTGCCCCAGCAGTTTTCCTGGTGGGGAAACTGGGGTGGGATAACGGGCTGAAGGTCTCAGGGGCAGTGAGAGGACGGGGAAGAAGGGAATTTACAGCCCAGGAGGGGCATGCACACAGGGTAAGCTGCAATGCACCAGCCTTGCTGCTTCCAGGGAGGGGCCTGCACTGCTGGGGAAGTGACAGGGCCCCCAGGGCCGAGAGAGTCACCCTGTCCCTGTCCCCTGTGGACATGAGGTATGATAATGATGAAGCATCATCCATGCACATCCCCATGAAGACACCAAGGTTGTGAGACACCTTGGTGCCAAATGGTCCCTAAGGCCATGGCCAAGATAGCCCACCTCTGCCATGTGGTTGGGTGCAGCTGGGATGGAAGAGAGGTCTGTGCAGCTGGGAGAGCCATGAATGGCAGAGACCGGTCTCCCTTCCTCCACCAGTAGCAGGAATAGCTGGGCTTTTCCTTTGTTTTTATTCCTCTCTTTTATGCCATCCATTGCTATTTGTTCTTATAAAAATCCTTTGGAGGTTTGATCCAGGGCTGGTGCTTCACTCCCCAGGCATCAGAGTGCCCTGAGGCTGATCAGGGAGAGCAAAGCACCAAGAAACAGCAATGGGGAAGGGGCACATCTCAGGACACCTGCAGGTGCCTGTGGTCCCTGGAGCATGGGAATAGTGAGCAGCCCAGCTGGAGTATATTCCTGCTGGCAGAGACATTTCCATCCTTCAAACCACACAGTTTCCAGCCAAAATGGATCTCTGTAGGGTCCTGTTATGCCTCTCTGGGGAGGGAGGGCCAGTCTCCTTACTCCAGGAGTGCCCCTACTTACTCTTTTCCTAGGGGTTCTGCCAAATCACACTGGTCCCAAGGCACAGAGGTCACCACAGAGCTGCAGTGACAGAGTTAGCTGGACTGTGGCCCCACAGAAGTGAGCCCGGAGGTGACAGCAGGGCTCTGAACACCGTCGCCTGGGGATCACCTCCCCACAGCAGCTCAGATGCAGCTCTGCTTCCCACTGCCCCAGCACATGGTGCAGAGTAGCTTGTTCAGGTGCCTGGAGCTGGGATTTCCCCTGCTCTGGCTCCACAGGAACTCTTATTTCCAGGGGCTGCTCCTGGCTTTCATGACCCACACATTTCTGCTGTGAAAGGAGAGACCTCACAATCAAACCTACCAATGTCACCTTCACCTGTCCCTCCCTCTCACCTTCTCCCAAGCTCTCCTTGCTGATGTGCAGCCTCTGTGATGCCACTGATGGCAACATAATGCCTGCCCGCCCACTGCTGGCTAATTGGGTAAGCATAATAGAAGTGACCTCACAACCAACAAACCAGCACTTGTGCTTTCACCTGCTTCCTCTCCCGCTCCCACCTCCCCAGCTGCTGAATCCAATTGAACTTCCAGTTCCCACATGACACCTGTCAGAGGGCAAGCCTACCAAGCAATGTGTCCACTTCCCAGCCCTCACCCCTGTGGGGGGTGGATGGAGATTCAGGACAAAAGCAACCCTGGAGATGCTGGGTATGGAACCCAGGACCTCCTGCATGCAAAGTAGGCACTCCTCCACTGAGCTACATTCCCATACAACCTGCTGAGGGGTGGGACATACTCTGATCCCATGATGTGCCCCTGACAAACAGATGTACCCCTTACAAGCACAGCCCTGTTGTTCCTGGTGTCATTAAATCCTCTTCAGAAAGCAGCATTCAAACCCTCCTGCTGGGCTGCAGGCTGGGGTGGGGGAAGTTGGGATTGCCTCTCAGCTGGGACTGGTCCTGGACCAGGGCTGCACCACGGAGCACTGTCTCTTCAACATCCCTGCTGTCAAAGGGGGCAGGAGGAGACTCTCACTGCAGGCACTGCTCTCACACTCCAGCCCTCCCAGGGAGGTTTGATGGAGACGAGTAAATCACTTCCCGGAGCCACCTCTGCCACCCCGTGCAGCACTCCTCTGTGTGTGTCACATCTGTCCCCAACAGCAACAAGAGGAACAAATGGGGTGAGGGAAATGCCCTCCTTGGGGTGAGGTGCCCACAGCTCCAACTGCCCCCCAGGGGTGTGAGGTGGAGGGGCTAGGAGAGCAGGCAGAGCTGATCCTGAGCAGGGAGCTGCCCACAGACCCTCATCCAGGCACCAGGCCTCCCCCTGCACTGCTCTGCCCACCAGCACCTGGTGGTGGGTAATGGGCAGCATCCCCTTCCTGGGTGCTGGGGACATGGCTGGTCTCAAGGGACATTCCCATTCCCTCAGCACCAGGGACTGTCCTGATGCCAGACCTGCCCTGGTACAGTCCCAGGGGACATCTCTGTGGCACAGGAGGTAGCTCATTTGGCTGTTATCTGAAAGGTTGGTGGTTCAAGCCCACCCAGGGATGGCATCCCCTTGGTGGGGTGCCTGGGGGATTGTGCTGCCCGACACAGTCCCAGTGAACTATGCTATCCCAATGCTCCCAGTCCCCATGAACTAGTGGAGAAAAACCTGCAGAAACCCTGCAGCTTCTCTCACAATGTCTGTCCTTCCACAGTGACACCCAGGAGACAGCATTAGGGTGATCCCAATAGTGACTCAGCCAGGGCAATTGTACAAGGAAGGACCTGTCTCCTGAACTGGGGCTGCTGTGACAAAAGAGGGGTCATTGCTGAGGAGGCTGGTGCCACTGGCCTTCCCATTGACACCTGTGTGTGTGCAGAGATGGGTCTTGCTGAGGGGTGTTAAATTGGGAGGGAACAAGGAGGGAGATCAACAGGGCAAGGAGCACCACCAAGCACAAGGCACGCACTCTACCAAAGCTGAAATATAAATCAGGGTTTAGTGAATGCTGTCCATTCTGCCCTGTGTCATCCTCCAAAGAAGAGAAGAAAGGGAAACATGAACAGATACAATTGAATCCCAAGTGCTTTCCCAAAGCATCTCATGGCCATGTCTTCACCAGCCCCTTGATAAGCTGGGAACCTCCTTGTACCTCTCCTGCTCATGGGGAATGCTCTTTTCTGCTCCCAGGAACTGACCTTGGAAACCCAGAGGGAAAAGGTAAAATTCCCCTCCCCACACCAGACACAAGGAGTATGCAGGGCTGTTCAGTTCAGCGCTGCCTACAAGAACACAGGACATGCCATTCAGACTTCTTCCTGCTGGTCAGCCCTGATGTTCAAAAACAAAAGCAGAAGTCCACAAGCTGGATTTATTTTATGCAAAGTTGAAAAAAACAAACTGACAACAACAGCATGGAGAAGAGGGGCCAAAAGGTTACAGCGACACATTGCTAATTGATTTGCATTGTGCACATGGGCTCAAACCCCATCCCCATCGAAGACACTCCTGTTTCTGGCTCAAGACCAACCTGGAAGGAGTCTTTCAGGGCAGCGTCAGTCCTGCAGTCACTGTCCCTGTTAAAGAATAGCAAACTGAAACTCTCTAGAGGTAACTGCTTAACACAACTTATGTAAAAGTCACTTAGCATGAGTAGCTAAGTTTGCTGAAGCCTTAGGCCACACCTAGATAAAATAATGAACTTTTACTTAGTCCAGTAAGAAAAGGGCCTCAGAGCTGGTTCAAGCTAGGAAGATAAGGAAGTTACAAGCAGTCTGCATTCCTGTGTCTCATACTGCGAAAGGGAGGGTGTCTGCAGGAATGCATCTCACACTCTGAAAAGGAGGATGTCAAGGCTTTGAAATAAGACCAGTGCAGGGCATTAGGACCTTGAGGGACAAAGCCTCAGCTCACTGCTGGGGCAGTGTTAATTCTTATGATTTAGAATCACCTCCTCCTCCTCTTCCTCAGGACCTTGAGATATAACAGTAAGATCCAACAAGAAATGAACGTACAACTGTCAGCAGAAACCGCAGGAGTAAAGATAAGGGAGAAAAAACAGCCTGCCTAGGAACAATGATGAGACCCAATGCGGAGCAGGAGACCCCAGACCTAAAAATTACTATTGGTCTGAACTACTGCATGAGGGGTGGGAAACTTAATTTGAAAAAGCTATAATTGCCCAGGGATTTCTTTGTTCGGGGTCCCTCTTCAGAGGCACCCAGCTCGAGCTGTAATTACTGCACACACATTATTAAAATTTAATTATTTAATTTTCTTTGATTCTTCTCTGAACTTTTCTGTGGGAACCTAGGGTTAGGCCCTGTTATGGTGGCCAACAAGCCTAATTTCCATAACAGTCCCAACAGACAAGCATTTTCAAGCTCATGCTCAGAGCTGGCAAGACAATCACCTTGCTTGGATAGATAGCCCCTTCCTCTTCCCTCCCCTCTCACTTAAGCTTGGTAACAACAAAAGCTAAACTCCTCTGGAGGTGCATATCTGGGAGTCAGCTCTGGGACAGCACATCTGCTGGTGGCTGGGACATGCATGTTGCTGTGGGACATCCCTTCTGGACCATGCGCGATGGCCAGAGAAGCTGGAAAGGAGCAGAGAGGATGCATGTTTGTCCAGCTGAGCCTGAGCTGAGATGGCTGTGCCATCCCCATCCTTGATGGGAAGGACAGAAGAGGGAACTGTGTGTGTCCATGCTGAGTGGTCATGTCTATACATCTCATTACCGAATGGGGAGAAGGGAGGGTGCAGTGCCATAGAGCAGTGAAAGAGGGCAGCTGAGTCCCCACTCCAGAGACTGTGTGGAGACTTGGGAGCAATTCAGACATCTGCCTAATGTGCAGCCAGCTCTGCCAGAGTCCCCTGTGGCAGGATCAGTCCTTCATCCATCCCAGGCACAATCCCGGGGGAGAAGACAGTGCTCTCAGAGCAGTCTGTGCTTGATCCTTGGCCTAGCTTGTTGGCTGGAGAGAGGCTGTGACTGGAGACAGAGCAGGATGTCCACGGTCACAGTTGCAGCTAAGCTGCTGAGGGAGAGCAGGGTTCAACAGCAGCAAGAGCTGGCAAGAGAGCCAAAGCAGCTTGTGGTGTTTCAGGAGCAGCGTTTCTCCCACTGTGCAGGAATGGAGGGCTGCAAGGTGTTGCAGCTGAGCTGGACAGGACAGTCTTGTGAGTGAGTAGGTTTGGGTAAGGAAAGTGGGGAGGACTGAGGCATTTGTGTGGTGGACTAGCTGGTACAGAGAGAAGAGGAAACACAAAAGCAAAATCTGTGTGCAATGTTCAGGAAATGCTCAGCACAATGTTCAGCATGAACCTGAAACACAGGAAGTTCCATCTGAACAGGAGGAAAAACTTCTTTACTGTGAGGGTGACTGAGCACTGGAACAGGTTGCCCAAGGAGGTTGTGTAGTCTCCATCCTTGGAGATATTCAAAAGCCGTCTGATTAAGGTCCTGGGCAATGCATTTTTGGTGACACTGCTTGAGCAGGCAGGTTGGACTAGATGATCTCCAGAGGTACCTTCCAGCATCAACTGTTCTGTGATTCTGTGAAATGCAAAAGAAGGTAAATTTGGAGAGCAAAAACTGCCAGTCGCTCATCTGGGGCTCTTGTGAAGTCATAGTTTTACAGTCAGCTCTTAGCCTCCTCCCTGGTAGACCTGAGGGAATCACTGCATTTCTACTCTGTTTTGTGCCCTTTCAGCAAGGAGGAGCTGATGCAGAAGGGTGCTTATTGGGTACCCCAGAGGGATCTGTCTGTGCTATTTTTCTCCCTCCTGATGTCCACAGAGCATGCTGGCATGTCATCACGGTTGACACTGCCTAGGTCTGGGAGTACGTCAGGACCTTCCACTGCCTGTGAGCTGCTGAAATGCCAGCTGTCCTGGCTGCATAGGCTCTGCAGCAGCAGTCAGGGCTCCACAGCTGCATTCACAGAGCACTGAGGGCTGGATGCCACAGGCAACCTGGCCCTGGCCACATCTTCACCCCTCACAGAGCCAGGAGCCCAAGAGCTGTGAGACTTCCTCAGTTCGAGCTACAGAGGCTTTGGGGCCTCAGACAAAGGCATGCAACAAATGCTGACATCTAGTATAAGGGTCTTGGACTCATCCTGTAGGGTACCACAACCTTCTAGGAAAAAGAGGGGCACAATAGCATTTGCTGAGTGAGCCTGCAGTAACAGCATTTGTGGGATGCAGAATTTGCAGCACAGCAGAAGTACTAGGAGGTGAACCCACACCCCAAGTCACCCATGGAAACCTGGCCCATTTATGGAAGCCTTCGCATCCATACATAGCCTCATCTTCATTTGCAGCTGCTTTCACAGAGGGCTCAAGATGTTGGCAAAGGTGTTGACAGGTACAGGGACACACCCTGGCATCCTGCCTCCATCCTCAGGGGCACCAGGACTGCACTGGGAAAATACAGGAGTGGAGCAACCTAGGAAGAAAGCAAGCAAGCAAGCAAGCAAGCAAGAAATTGGACTGTTATTGTCTGTTCTCCTGGCCTCACAGAGTTGCAACACTCAGTGGCAAATGTCTCCCCTCTATGCTGAGCTGTAGTTGTGAGAGCACAGCCACCAGTGCCACTGAGATATTCTACCCCTCTTTCTCGCACAGGGAAGACTATGTCTTATACCAGCTCCCGTTTGAGCTCTCCAGTTCTGTGGAGGTACTAACACACAGGAGGTAGTCCAGCACAGGGATGCCAAGATGGGCAGGGGCTGGACCGTGGGGCATATAAGGAGAGGCTGGCAAAGCTGCATTTCTTCAGCCTAGACAAGAGAAGGCCAAGGGGGATCTTCATGCTGTGCACAGCTACCTTGCGGAGGGCACAGAGGAGACGGAGCTGGGTTTTCTTGGAGGTGCACACTAATAGCAGGAGAGGCAACAGGGACAGATTGGACAAGGGAAATTCTTAGATGTTAAGAAGAAACCTCTCTCTCCATGAGAGTGGCCAGACTGTGGCACAGGGATCCAGTGGGCTTCTCAGATCTCCAGCCTTGGAGATAATCAAACCTTTCCTGGAAAAGGCCCCAAGATACCTCCTCTCCTGCAACCTGCCTTGAGTAGGGCATTGGATCCCTGCCTCCAGATGTCTCCCCCATTGCAGGCTCAAGGAATCTGCTCTTCTGAGACTCTTTCCAAAGAGACCAGCAGCTTTGCAGATGCCACCTCCACCATTGACCAAGGACAGGTGTCTCAGAGCCACCCATTGCCCTAAGAGGCCTGACTCGTTGTGAGGTGGCATCTCCCCTCTCTGCAAGGGTGCCTCTGGGGAGGCACAACGTGGAGAAATGCCTCTGACTGCTTTGATTAAAACTACCCATCTCTCGGATGGATCTGAATGGATTAGGGCCTGAGATGGGAAGATGCAACAGGAAGCCCTGAAGGAGTGAGAGGATAACTTTCTCCAGGGGCATCAGTAAAATCCCAAGGACTCACAGAAGCAGCAAGACCTTCAGAAACTGCAAGCCAGAATCTCAGCTGACAGAAACCACCAAACTGCGAGCATCCCTGGCTCGCACCAGGGTACTCCAAGGAGGGAACACAGTCACCAACAGTCCTCACTCAGGGCTCCCAGAAGGACACCCTGATGGCAGGCTGCGCTCTGGGACCAGAGCACGGCTCTCTTCAGCCACCTTCTCCCATGCCCAGCAGCAAAACACTGGGGACACCACCCGGCCCCACCACAGGGCACCCTGCACTGTGGCACGCTGCTACCCCTGCACCTCACACAGGGTTGACAGCCAACACATGCCTCTGCATCCGTGACACACAGGGCACAGCACCACACATGGCAGCAGACAGGGCACCCCCAAGCACCCCAAAACACAGAAAGCCCAACTCCCCATCCCTTCAATTCCCTTGTAGTCCTCCAAGGCCTTGCAATAGGCACTTTCTCTGAACATCCACTCACAGCACGTGGTCTGCTCACTTCCCACCTCCAGGAAGCAGAGAAGAAGTGCTCTCACAGCAGCTGATCAGGCCAGCTCTTGCCTCCCACTTCTGCCTCCACTTCTCTGAAAAAGTAATCTCTTTGAAAATGTGGCCCGTACCTTTTTGGGGGGTGACATTCCTTCTGTCTCCTCCAACAGTCTTTACACCTATTCTCCAATGACTGCATACTTGGTCAGAAAATCAGAGACCTCTAGCATGTCACAGTTTGAAATGTGTCATAAAAGCAGCTGGACACCTCAAAGACAGAGACATCATTCAGACCTGGCAGGAAAATCCCACGAGCTCCCTGCTGTTTAGACAGGCAGAATTTCTAAAGCACACAGACCCTGTGAATCAGAGATTACTAACTCCCCTGCTTACACCAGCACTAGAATAATTGAGCAGCCTAAAAAGTCTAGCTGGACTCCCTAGCTGACTGGTAGTAGGCTGCAAGCTTCTACTTAGCAACAAGTGGAAAGTCAAACTCCATGTCCATGTTCACCAGAGAACATCATCCACATATTGAACCTAGCAGTACTAGCTCATGGTGCCTAGAAGCCTCTAAGACAGAAATTACCTCACTACAAGTTCCTCAGCCATGAGCCACATCCTGTCTTACCAGCTGCTCAAGCAGAAATGATCTCAAAAACACATACCCCAGCTGTGGACCTGCTGTTGCCCTATCAACCACGCAAGTAGAAGTGACCTCACAATCACCTTTCCAGTCACATGGATCCTGCTCTGCAGTCAGTTCATCAGTCAGAAGTGACCTCACAATCAACAGCCAAGCCTTGTTCCTCCAGCTGGCCCATCAGGTACTCAGGCAGAAATGACCTCAAAATGAACAGCTGAGCCATGTGCCTCCTCCAGGCCTATCAGCTACTTCCAAAGAATTCATTTGACCCTGGTGATTTTCTGGCATAGCTCTCATAGGCAGTGGTGACCTCACTACCCACACCCTGACCATGTGCCTGTTGCCTCCTGCAGCTCCCCCTGCCCTCCCCCAAGGCTGAGCCAGCTCCTGAACGGCCTCCCTCATTCACCTCGTAGCTTCACAATGCTTGTAGTGCAGCAAAACACCCATTATGTACCAGTTACTACCCCCAAAAACGATTTGCTTTTGCCTAGATAGTCTCTTACACGTAGCCTATGAAATGCACGTGTAGCCCATGAAACTAAGGAATAATTCTTACTCTCCCAGGCAGAGTGAGAAGCCTTCCCACCACCCAGAAGTCTCGTTTCTTCCCCAATGCTGAACAAACCCAGCAAATCCTCTATATGTCAAGGACAACAAGCATTCTCCTATTTTATGCCCTGACACTTTGAGACATGGTGAAGGACTCAGGCCAGGGCATCTCCGCTGGTGAAACCAGCAGAGCCAGAATTCAGCAACTCTTCACCCTGACCTAGGAGTATGGAAATAACAACAGCAAGTGGGAGGACTGGCCGTTCATCATTTTTCAAGGCCCTTGAAAAGCCAAACAGCTCACACTTACAGAGCTGTTCTGGAAATACCCTGCAGGCTGCTTCCAGGGTCACAGGTCTCAAGGCAAAGCAAGAGGCAGGGAGCAAAAACAATGGCTAGGGCCCGGCGTGACATGCGGGGACAGCCTCTCTCAGAGCCACTCTGAAATGCCGTTTTCAGAACAAAAGAGACCATTTGGAAAGGCACCTCATGAGAACCCCAGTAGCCTGCTCAGACTTTGCCCAGGAGCTCCCAAACGCAGCTCTGAGCAGCACCTGGGGGCTGCGGTGACAGCAGCAGTTCTGGGAAACGCTCGAACATGGATCTCAGACCCACCGGAGGGGCAAAGTTTTCTGCACCCAAAATCCCATCCAGCCACCTTGGCTGAGCTGGTTGGGGGTAGGTCGGCACGTCCTACTTGCAGGTCAGGTCCCCCCACTGTCACAGGGCTCTTTGTCCTGTGGTCACAGCCCCAGCAGCCCCTGCTGCAGCTCCTGGCGGGAGACAGCCCCATTGCCAGCACCGCTGCCCTTGCCCCAGCGGGAGGGCACCCACCAGCATTGGAATGCACCCACAGCCCTCACTACACCCACCCGCATCCACTCTCCCTCCCACTCCCTTCTCGCCTGCTTTGCTCCTGCTCCTCTTTCACTTCTTTCACATCTTTTTCCCTTCCACATGGTGGACTCCAATTGGCTGGCAGAGCCATCAGTCCAATCCATCCCCGCCCTCCTCCTCATGCCAGCCAATAGGAAGGCTGCACTGGGGCGGTGCCGTGGCAACACTGTGCCTCTCTGCCCTGGCGGGCAGCTCCACCCCCTCCCACCGAGGGACAGTGCCATCTTGTGGGCGACAGCACGGGGCGTGGTGCATGGTGGGGCCTCGGGGCAGCTGGGCCCCATGTGCCCCGGCAGTGCAGGGCCCCAGGACATGGTGGCTGCCCCACAGGGGCCGGGCTCTGTCACAGGGGCCCTGTGGGGCTCCTGGCTGCCCTGCACCCTGGGGGCCGTGCGGGGTGTGGGGGGGCAGCCCTGGGGCCTGTGCTGGTGCTGGCCCTGGCGCCGGTGTGGGGGCCCTGGGGATGGCCAGGGTGCGGGAGCCTGTGGGCAGTGTCCTGCTGCCCCAGGGCAGGGCAGTGTCCTCTCTCCCCTTCTGCCCCTCAGGACCCTCAGGCAGGACTCTTGCAGCAGCCCCCAGCCCTGTCCAGTCACCCCCACAGTCTGGGATCCCCAGCAGTTTTTGCAGCTAACAGTCTCCATGCGACACCTTGGGAAGGAGCTCCTGAAGCCCTTACTGTCTGTGGAGAGCTGCAGGAGGGTTGGGAACAGGAACTGCAGTCCGGGCTGATGTTATGGGTCTAGCAGTCCTCCATCCTGCTGGCCCCCTGGTCCTCAGCTCACCTCTCCAGCCGAGGAGGATGGGCGCTCTTCCTGTCTTGTCTCTCAAAACTCCTCTCCAATGTGTCCCTGCTTCTCTGTCTGTTGGCCAGGGGCCCCAGCATGGCCCTGCTGCCTCCTGTCCCCTCTCCTTGCCGTGGAGCAGCTAGAAACAGCAGTAGTGGCGATGGCATGAGCAGTGCCCAGAAGCATCTGAGCCTCATGGGGAAGTGAGCCCCC
Organism: Dromaius novaehollandiae; assembly: GCF_036370855.1. Classification (NCBI taxonomy): domain Eukaryota; kingdom Metazoa; phylum Chordata; class Aves; order Casuariiformes; family Dromaiidae; genus Dromaius; species Dromaius novaehollandiae. The sequence continues at coordinate 26,373,447 of NC_088107.1, forward strand.
TCCCCCCCGCCATGATACCAGGGCGACCTACCTGTGATGCAGCACATCCCAATGTGACCTCAGCTTGTGTCATCTGGGGCTCAGTAGGTCACTGCCATGGAGGTGGCAGAGCCAGGGAGAGAGCAGAGAGATATCCCCCCATGACCTAGAAAACCATTGCCTCCCTTCACTGCAGTTATTTTCCAAAATTTTCTGATAAATCCTTCAGGAATATCTACAGATGGTGTCAAAGGCAGTGAAATGTCTGAAATGAGGCACTGGATAAATCACTTCTGCACCCCTGCACTGACAGGTTGCTGCGCTGGGAAGATCTGTGTAGGAATCTGGGGTCGGTGGGTTGGTTTGGGGTTTGGCATTTTTACAGGATCAAAGTCATGTGGGATGAAACAGCACAAAGCCTGGCCACGGGCTGAGATGCTTAGGGGAGCCTCCAAACTGGTTTCTCCTGTGGGTCACTCTTTTTGTGGAAGCAGGATGTAGGACAGTATGGGACAGGACATAGCCTTCCTCCTTTAGGCACAAAAGCAGGCTCTTTGTTTTTAAAAGTCCTCAGCAAGGTTTCTCAGTCTGCGGTGCTGAAGATAGAGATGATATGCCAGAAAAGAGCAAATGTGCCCTGAAGACAACATCATCCAGAGGCCCTTATCCAGGACCCTGGTCCCTGCCAGGCTCCAAAGCCATGGGGCAGGCCAGATAGCAAATCTGGGGAAGTTTTCCCATTTCCCAGAAATTCTACCCAGCTTTCCTTCTGGCTGAGCCTGGGGAAAACCGTGTCTCATCCCTAGGCCTCATTTGGTCCTTGGGCTTTTCTGTGTCACCTGGGGGCTCTGCTTCTCCCCTAGGTGCGCTTCTCAGCCCCCTGCCCTCCCCCACCACTGGCATCCTGGCTCTCTCGGGGACCTATGCAGACCTGGCACCCTGGGTCCCCCCTGGCACCCTGGCTCTCCCCAGAGTCTGTACAGCCCTGGCATCCTGGATCTCTCACATTGTATGACTCTGGGCTTCTCAGAGCATGCCCACATGCTGCAGTGCTGCTCTCCAGGCTCCTGTGCAGAGCCTGGAAGGCAGTGCAATGCCTCAGGACCTGCATTTTGACTCATTCAGAAGTCTGTGAGATGACCAGCTGCCAGCTCTGCAGCTGCTGAAGCTTGAGAGCATCCCTACAACCAGCCTTCCTGCTCTTCCTAGTCTCTGCACAGTCCTGGGGCAAATCTTGCAGAAGGGAGTCTCCATCCGCCTTGAATGCTGTCAGAGATGTGGCTTTCCAAGTCATTGCAGAAGGAGTTGGTTTGCTTCTTCAGCCTGTGGCACCCCATCTATGACACTGTAAGCCCAGCTCTGCACCCTGGCATCTTTGCCCTTTCTCCCCCTTGTCTCCTGTGTGTTTGCCCAGAGTCTTCTCTACACACCAGTGGCATGGGAAGTGTTGCTGGAGAGAGCTCACTTGAAGCTGTGACACATTGTGGAGCTGAAGGGCTGATGGAGGTAAGTCTACAACGTGGCTATGCCCCCTCCTGCTACCAGCCTGAGGGTCAAGGAAGGTCTCTGGGAAGAGCAGTGGGTTTAGTATGGGTGGGATGGGTTTCCCTCAACATCCCTGGGTCCTGCATGGGTCGCGCTGAGTGCCCAGGAAAATCCCTCTTCTCTAGGAGCTTGCATCCAAGCTTTTCCAGACTTTTGTAGAGAAACATAGCCTAGTCCAAGATCCCCAAGGGCAGCACAGCCCCTGGCACAGCCCAGGACCCACAGGAACTGTACATCTCTCTCTCTCCTATTTCCACATGTCCTGATTAAATTGACAATGTCTAACATCACCTTTACAGCACACTATCTGCCCACTGCAATATTGTGACTCCTCCACTTACTCATTCCCATGCCGAGCTGCTGAATTTGCACTCCAGGGAATTTAAAGCTTGCTCCATCTTTCAGTAGCCTCTCCCTTTAGCCAACTCCTTAATTCTCTTTGTATCTAGCCTTTCCTGTCTCTCAAAAAGATTTCTAGTAAGGATGTCCCTTGTGGAAAGAGGCCCTCATTGGAGGCAGCTTGGACTTAGCATACAGTTGAAAAGTGTAATTATTTTTTTATGAAACTATATCATGCTTTATTTCTTCTTTGCAGTTAAGAAAAATCTTCTGTGTCTATTTGCAGCTAGTTGTCTAAGGAAAGCATGTGGGAATTGGGGCATATGAGCTGTAACATGCAGTTGCAGACTTCAGTGGAATAAAGTTAGCTTTTAACAGAAGTGATGTTAAGTCCCTGGTGACTGATGAGAGAAAGGGCAGGCTTGGGTAGATGGGGAGGAAGACTTTCCACACAGCAGCTGACCTCTGGGACACCACTTTTCCTGCAGGTCCTCAGTTCATTAGGAGACCCTCTGGATCAATATCAGTTGGAGAATGTTGCCTTCACTTCTTCTGAAAGCTGAATAATAAGAATCATAGGAAAAAGAAATCCCTTAGAAGTATTTGTTCTAAAGAGGGATGGACCACTTTAAAACAAGGAAAAGACCTGGTTGATCAGGGCTTTTTGCATTTCAGTGAGCCCCATGGTGGATTTGGTGCTGAGTCCATGAACCTCAGCTCCTGAGAGGAGATTGAACAAAATGTTCAAGAAGTCAAAGTCAGAAGCAAACCCCAAAGATTTGCAGAGCATGAAAGAGTCTTACTGAGGGCCATTAGCAACAAAGACTTACCAGGGGCTGATTAGAGCGGCAGACTGTAATCACTGATTCCAGGTAGGCAAAGGAAATATGCAGGTGCCTCCAGTGTCATGTAAACCCTTCATGTGTTTTATCAAGCAAAAAAAAAAAAAAAAAAAAAAAAAAAAACGTGAACAGCAAGCCCTTGGGAAGGGAGATCTTTTCCCTCACGCATTGGTGTCAGTGTGTGGGTGGGGGTGTGCAATGGTGAGTACAGGACAATGGTAGGACACCTTTCAGCATCCCCTGGTGGGGTGGGCAAGGGGGCAATGAAGCCCTTGTGTCTCCTCATACGCCTTGGTGGCAGAGACAACAGCCATAGCCAAGAGGACAAAGACCTCAGTTCTGTCAGGGCCCTTCAGCCTTGGCAGTGCCCTCAGCCATCTCCACTCCCCCCCTTCCCCCCAAATATTATATCCATCTTCAAGAAGGATGGGAAAGATGATCTGGGGAATGACAGGCTGGTCAGCATTGCCTCAGTCCCTGGGAAGCAAATCTTCCTGGAAGCTAGTGCGAGCCACAGGAAGGCACTCGGAACAGCCAGCATGAACTGATCAAGGGCAAGTTTTGCCTGACCAACCTGACTGCCTTCTGTGATGGGAAGACTCCAGAAATTGGAACATAATGGGACTGAAGGGAAATCTCTCTGCTCTTTCTCTGGCTCTGCTATCTCCATGGCAGTGATCTACTGAGCCCTCAGATGACACGAGCTGAGGTCACAGTAGGATGTGCCACATCACAGGGAGGTCTCCCTGCTGCTGCGGTGAAGCCCTCACTTCCCACCATTGCCCTTTGGGGCTGCTCCATGGCAAGCAGTGGGGACAGGAGGCAGCAGGGCCAAGCTGGGGCCCCTTGCTGACACACAGAGGAGCAGGATCATGTCAGAGAGCAGTTTTGGGTGACAAGACGGGAAGAGCATCCTTTTTCCCCAGCTCCTGAGACAAGATTGAACAAAATGTTCAAGAAGTCAAAGTCAGAAGCAAACCCCAAAGATTTGTAGAGCATTAATGGGTCCTACTGAGGGCCATTAGCAACAAAGACTCACCAGGGGCTGGTAAGAGCAGAGAATTGTAATCACTGATTCCAGGTAGGCAAAGGAAATGTGGAAGTTGTTGGCTTGTTTAGGAGAACCTCTGATCCTTCCGCCTGGATGCTCTTGTGTCTCCAGCTTGGCAGAGCATGTGTTGGGCTCAGAGATGCCATCCCTTGTCCTCCTGCGAACTGGGGTCAAATCTCTGCATCCCAGCGACAGCATGTTTGGGAGAGCAGTTTGTGAACAGCTGGGAGCCACCATCCAAACCAAGCAAGTGCTGGCTGAGCCCAAGGATTTTTCTCTGAGCTGTGGTGGACAGTGCTGGGGTGAGTCCAACACAGCCATCTATCCCAGCCCCCTCGCGACCCCACAGCACTACTCCCCAGCACTGGCAGGCCCAGAGCTGGTCTCCCCATCGCTGCCCCATGTCCCCTTGGGGCTTCCCCAGCCCTCTGGAGCAGCCTGCCTATTGGCTGGCAGGACGAGGAGGGTGGGGCTGGATTGGACCGAGGGCTCTGCCAGCCAATTGGAGTCCAGTATGTGGAAGGGAAAAAGATGTGAAAGAGGGAAGTGAAAGAGGAGTGGGAGCAAAGCGAGTGAGAGAGAGAGAGCGCACATTCCTTTGCTACATGTTGTTAGGCCACTTGTGCATCTGTAAATCACAGCTAGAAAGGAGACACATTATTACTGTTTGTGCTTTTGAGGTCACTTGTGCCTCAGTGCCTAATGGGCTAGTGCTGCTTATGTGGTTGCCATTGTGGTTGTGAGGTCATTGTGCTTCTGTACCTGATAGGCCAGCAGCAACCACATGGTTTCCATGGCTTTTGAGGTCCCTTCTGCCTCAACGCCTGATAGGCCAGTAGTAGGCTCAAGGCTTTGAAGCTGCCTTGGAAATCACTGTTTCTCAGTGCCTGATATGCAGGCTGCAGGAACGTTGTGGGTATTGTGCTTCTGAGCTCACTTCTGCCTCAGTGCATAATAGGCCAAGAGTAGGAACATGGCTTTGGGGCATATTGTGAGGTCACTTCTTCCTGAGTACTTTAGAGGCCAGCAGCAGGGACATAGCTGCTCTTTGTGCTTGTGAGGTCACATTTTCCTGAGTATGTTACAGGCAAGCAGCTAGCTGATGACTTCAAGGCTGAGAGTGAGCTTACTTCTGCCTCATTACCAGATAACCGAGCAGACAGCATATTGCAACTGTTTGCACTTGTGAGGTAATTTCAGCCTTAGAAACTTTTAGGTCATTTTCCAGCATATGGCTTTGAAATCGACTGTGAGGTAACTATGGTATCAATACCTAACAGACCAGTGCTGGGCAAATGGTAGCTGTTTGTGGTTGTGTGGGCCCTTGTCCCTGCAGCCATGATAGGCTAGTGGTATGGCCATGGCTGCTGGCTGTGCTTGTGAGGTCACTTCTGCATAGTGCCGTTATAGCTCAGTGCTTCTCATCTGGTTGCTGTTTGTGATTCTGAGGTCACTTGTACCTCAGTGCCTGATAGGGCAGTGCTGGTCTAGCAGCAGCTGTTTGTAATTTTGTGGTGACTTGCGCCTCAGTGCCTGATAGGCCAGTGCTGGTCATGTGATTGCCATTTGTGGTTGTGAGGTCACTTTGGCCTGAGGCCCTTGATAGGCTAGTGCTACGGCCATGGCTGCTGGCTGTGCTTGCGAGGTCACTTCTGCATCTTGCTGTTGTTATAGGCCAGTGTTGGTCATGTGGCTGTTGTCTGTGGTTGTTAGATCACTTGTGCCTCAATGCCTGATAGAGCAGTGCTGATCATACAGTCGCTTCTTGATGTTTTGAGGTCAATTGTGCCTCTGTACCTAATAGGGTAGTGCATGGCTGCTGCTAGTGGTTGTGAGGTCACTTGTACCTCAATGCCTGATAGGGCAGTGTTGGTTTGGTGGCTGCTGTTTGCGTCTATGTGGTGACTTGTGTCTCAGTGCCTGCTAGGCCAGTACTAGGCCAATGGCTGCTGTTTGTGGTTGTGAGGACAGTTGTTCACCAGTGCCTGATAGGCCAGTGCTGGTCATGTGTTTGCTGTTTGTGGAGATGAGGTCCCTTGTGCCTCAGTGCCTTATAGGCCAGTACTAGGCCCACGGCTTCCGTTTGTGCTTGTGAGGTCACTTGTGCACCAGTGCCTAATAGGCCAGTGCTAGGCAAATGGCTGCTTTTTGTGGCTGTGTGGTCACTTCTGCCTGAGGCCCTGATAGGCTAGTGGTATTGCCATGGCTGCTGGCTGTGCTTCTGATGTCACTTCTGCATCATGCCATTGTACTCCTGCACTGGTCATGTGACTGCCGTTTGTGGTTGTGAGGTCACTCCTGCCTGAGGCCCTTATAGCTAGGCACATGGCTGCTGTTTGCGCTTGTGTGGGCCCTTGTGCCTGAAGCCCTGATAGGCCAGTGCTATGGCCATGACTGTTGGCTGTGTTTGTGAGGTCACTTCTGCATAATGCTGTTATAGGCCAGTGCTGGTCATATGATTGCTGTTTGTGGTTGTGAGGTCACTTGTGCCTGAGTGTCTGATAGGACAGTGCTGGTCGTGCGGTCGTTGTTTGATATTTTGAGTTCACTGGTGCCTTAGTGCCTGATAGACCAGTGCTAGGCTGTGGATTGCTGCTTGTGGTTGTGAGGTCACTTGTATCTCAATGCCTGATAGGCCAGTACCAGACACACTGCTGTTTATTGTGGTTGTCAGCTTCTCACAGCATGTTTTGTTGCAGTGTCTTGCCAGTGTTTGTGAAGGCTGCTCAGAAAGTTGTTTGAGAATAACTCCTTCAAACATGGATCAAAGTACAGGTCCCTAATAGTATGGCTTTGGACATTTTCCTATCTTCTGTGAGACCTGTGTGAATCAAATGTGTCCTGAATGTGTTGGCTTCATACGGGGTTGTACGGGCCACTATGGCCTGGTAGGGTTAGTGAAGGCCTCTGCGGGCTCATATGGCCTCGTATGGCTTCTGTGAGCTTGTACGGGCTCCTATGGGCTCGTAGAGGCTGGTGTAGGCCTCTGCAGGCTTGGGAGGGATTGTACAGGGTCATGCCAGCCTCTACAGGCTCCTATGGACTCATATGGGCTTGTACAGGCTTGTACAGGCCTCATGAAGGCCTCTGTGGACTCACAGGCTCGTACAGTGTCGTCCTGGCTTCTATGGGCCCATGCGGCACTCTACAGGTTTGTATGGACCCATAGGGGCTTGTGCAGGCCTCTATGTGCTTGTGCAGGCTCGTGCGGGCCACTGTGGTCTTACACGGGCTTGTGAATGCCTCTGCAGGCTCATGCGGGCTCATGTGGGCCTCTATGGGCCTGTACAGGCTCATATGGATGCTCATGGGTTCAGCAGGCCTCTTTGAGCTTGTACAGGCTCATAATGGACCTCTACAGGCCTCTGTGGTCTCATACGGGCTTGTGTGGGCCACCACAGACTCATATGGGCTCCTATAGGCTCGTAAGGGGTCATGACATCAGATGTGGGCATCTACAGGCATCTGCAGTCTCATACAGGCTTGTGCGGGCCACTACGCACTGATACGGGATCCTACAGGCTTGTGTGAAGGCGTACTGGCTGGTGTGGGCCTCTACGGGCTCTTTTGGGCTCTTACGGGCCTCATGCAGGCCTCTGCAGACTCGCACAGGCTCTTATGAGCTCATGCCAGCCTGTACGGGCTCATACGGGCTTGTTTGGCCTCATACAGGCTCATATAGGCTTGTGCGTGCCTCTACAGATTCGTATGGGTTTCTGAGGGCCTCTGTGGGTTCTTACAGGTTTGTGAGTTCCTCTATGGACTCGTACGGTCTCGTACAGGCTCGTAAAGGCTTATACAGGCCTCTATGGGTTTGTACGGGTTGTACAGGTGTGTACAGGCCTCTACGGTCTCATACAGTCTCATATAGACTGGTGTTGGCCTCTACGGGCTCAGGTGGGCTCATACGGGGTCGTGCTGGCCTCTACAGGCTCCTATGGGCTCGTATGGGCTTGTACAGGCTTGTATAGGCCTCATGCAGGCCACTACAGACCTGTAGAGGCTCGTATAGGCTTCTCCTGGCTGCTATGGGCCCATGTGACCCTCTGAGGGCTTTATGGACTCGTATGGGTTCATGCAAGCCTCTACGAGCTTGTGTGGTCTCGCATGGGCCTGTACGGGCTCGTTCCAGCTCAGCAGACCTCTGCGGGCTTTTATGGGCTCACACGGGCCTCTACAGACCTCTGTGATATCATCTGGGCTCGTGCAGACTGCTACGGGCTCGTAGGGGCTCCTACAGGCTTGTGTGTGGTTGTGCTGGCTGGTGTGGGCTTTTATGGGCTCTGACGCGCTCATACGGGCCTCATGCAGGCCCCTATGAACTCGTACAGTCTCGTATGAGCTCATGCCAGCCTGTACGGGCTCACAGAGGCTTGTTCAGACTCGAATAGGCTCATATAGGCTTGTGAGTGTGTACAGGTTCATACAAGTTTGTGAGTACCTCTATGGACTCGTATGGACTCGTACAGGCTCGTAAAGGCCCATGCAGGCCTTGCAGGCTTGCACAGGTCATACAGGTGTGTACAGGCCTCTACGGTCTTGTACAGTCTTGTAATGGCTGGTGTTGGCCTCTACGGACTCAGGTGGGCTCGTACGTGGTCGTGCTGGCCTCTACAGGCTCCTGTGAGCTCGTATGGCCTTGTACAGGCCTCATGCAGGCCACTACGGACCCGTACAGGCTTGTACAGGCTCGTCCTGGCTGCTTTGGGCCCATGTGGACCTCTATGGGCTTTATGGACTCGTATGGGCATGTGCAAGTCTCTGTGAGCTCTTGCAGTCTTGTGTGGGCCTCTACAGGCCTGTATGGACTCGTTCCAGTTCAGCAGACATCTGCGGGCTTGTATGGGCTCACATGGGCCTCTAAAGACCTCTGTGATATCATCTGGGCTCGTGCAGGCCGCTACGGGCTCGTAGGGGCTCCTACACGATGTGCAGGGTCTACAGGCTCCTATGGGCACATTCAGCCCTCAGGCAGGCCTCTAAAGACTTGTACAATATTGTATGAGTTTGTGCGAGCCTGTATGAGCTCATGCCAGGGGAGCTCTTGCCGGCCCTGAGCCAGTGGCATTCCCATTACCTGAAGCCTCCTGACCTCCCCAACACAGGTGCTGTCTGTTGGCCAAGAGCTCCGTGCCCTTCCTGTGCTCCCACGTCAGCCTCCAGCTTCTGCCTGGTCATCTGAGGGCACACAGAGCACCTCCTCATCAGCACCCGCATGTTATACCCCAAAACCTGCCCCTGCCTCTACAATCCCCCAACCTCTCTGCCCTCCTGGCAGGACCCCGCCCTTCCCTGCAGCACCTCACAATGCCAGCCTGCAGCTCCCCACACAGCAGCTGCCTGCAGCACAAGTGACCTCACAACCAAGAGCCCAGCCCTCACACCTCCACTTGCAGCTCCCCCTTGCCTGCCTCTGCCCTCTGCTCTCAGCTCCATGCACTTGCACTCCAAGACTCAATACCAGCCCTGCCATGCCTCTGCCTCTGCCTCCCAGGCCCCAAATGCCTTGGTGCTAGGCTTACAAGATTCCTGGAGGGTTGGGGCCTTTGCAGGAGCAGCATAGGACTTAGGCTTCAGGCATCAGCGGGGGAGGTTGCTCTTTGCAGTTGGTGGGCTTTGGGAAAGCTTTTGGGTGATGGCTGAGTGCTGGGCTTTGTGTTTCTACTCAAGATTTTGGGAATGGGCTAGGTTTGTGGCCGCGGGGTGTGCGTTTGTGTGGGAGTGAGGGCTAGAGCCTGGCCTGGCACTTGAAGGCAAGTGATGAGGCCTAGGGATTAGCTTCAGACACAGGGTAAGAGTGAGTGTAGGGGGTAAGGATTCAGGCTGCAGCACAGCAGTTTGAGTTTGGCCTTAGTCACTAGAGAAGGGCACGGAGGGAAGGCAGAAGGGTAGGGCTTCAGGATGATGGTTAGACTTCAGGTCTGGCCTGCCAGAGGAGCTCTTGCAGGCCCTGTGCCAGTGGCATCCCCAATACCTCAAGCCTCCTGACCTCCCCAACACAGGTGCTGTCCGTTGGCCAAGAGCTCTGTGCCCTTCACGTGCTCCCACGTCAGCCTCCAGCTTCTGCCTGCTCACCTGAGGGCACACAGAGGACCTCCTCATCAGCACCTGAGTGCTGAATCCCAAATCCACCCCTGCCTCTACAATCCCCCAACCTCTCTACTCTCCTGGCATGATCCCGCCCATCCCTGAACCAGTTCACAATGCCAGCCTGCTGCTCCCCACCAATCACCTTGCTGTGACTGGTCAGCAGCCATGGACATGCCACTAGCCAATCAGGCACTAAGACTGCAGTGATCTCATAAGGAAGAAATTTGCCATTTTACACACCACTGGTCTATCAGGCATGGAGGCAGAACTGCCCTCAGAATGACAGCCAGCAGACATGAGTCTGCCGTGGGCCTATCAAGCAGTGAGGCTGCTGTGACGTCACAAGCACAGCCAGCAGCCAGGAGCCTGCCACTGTTTCAGGGGGCACGGAGCCTGATGTGACCTCACAAGGACAGCCAGCAGCCATGAGCCTGCCACTGGCGTGGGAGGCACTGAGGCTGCTATGACCTCACAAGTACAGGCAACAGCCATGAGTCTTCCGCTGGCCTAGGAGGCAATGAGGCCGATTGGACCTCACAAGCACAGTCAGGATGGGGTGCTGGAAAATAACGTATGAGGCACGGAGGCTGCTGTGACCTCACAAGCATAGCCAGCAGGGCACGCTGGACACCAGGCTATGAGGAATGGGGACTGCTGTGACCTCACAAGTATAGTGAGCTGCCATGGGCCTGCCACTGGCCCAGGAGGCAGTCAGGCGGCTGTGACCTCACAAGCACAGCTAGCAGGGGCTGATGGACACTATCCTATGAGGCACAGAGGATGCTGTGACCTCACAAGCATAGCCAGCAGGGCACACTGGACACCAGGCTATGAGGAATGGGGACTGCTGTGAGCTCAGAAGCACAGCCAGCAGCCATGAGCCTGCCACTGGCTTCGGAGGCTTTCAGGCTGCTGTGACCTCACAAGCACAGCCAGCAGCCATGAGCCTGACAGTGACCTAGGAGGCACGGAGGCTGCTGTGACCTCATATGCAGAGCCAGCAACCATGAGCCTGCCACTGTCCTATGAGGCACTCAGGCCGCTGTGACCTCACAAGCACAGCCAGCAGCCATGAGCCTGCCACTGGGCAAGGAGGCAAGGAGGCTACTGTGACCTCACAAGCACAGCCAGCAGCCATGAGCCTGCCACGGCCCTCAGAGGCACGGAGGCTGCTGTGACCTCAGAAGCACAGCCAGCAGCCAGGAGACTGCCACTGGCCTAGCATGCATTCAGGATGCTGTGACCTCACAAGCACAGCCAGTAGCCATGAGACTGACACTGGCCTAGGAGGCATGGAGGCTGCTGTGACCGCACAAGCACAGCCAGCAGCCAGGATCCTGCCACTGGCCTAGGAGGCTGTCAGGCAGCTGTGACCTCACAAGCACAGCCAGCAGCCAGGATCCTGCCACTGGCCTAGGAGGCATGGAGGCTGCTGTGACCTCACAACCACAGCCAGCAGCCATAAGCCTGCCACTGTCCTTGCAGGCACTGAGGCTGCAGTAACCTCACAAGCTCAGCCAGTAGCGATTAGCCTACCAGTGGCCTAGGAGGCATCGAGGCTGCTGTGACCTCACAAGCACAGCCAGCAGCCAGGAGCCTGCCACTGGCCTAGGAGGCACGGAGGCTGCTGTGACCTCAGAAGCACAGCCAGCAGCCAGGAGCCTGCAACTGTCCTTGGGGGCACTGAGGCTGCAGTAACCTCACAAGCACAGGCAGCAGCCAGGAGCCTGCCCCTGGCCTAGGAAGCACGGAGGCTGCTGTGGCGTTACAAGCACAGACTGGGGCCAGGAGCCTGCCACTGGGGAATGAGGCAAGGAGGCTGCTGTGAATTCACAAGCACAACCAGCTGTCCTGAGCCTGCCACTGGCCTCGCAGACCCTCAGGCTGCTGTGAACTCAATAGCACAGCAAGCAGCCATGGGCTTGCCTCTGGCCTAGCATGCATTCAAGATGCTGTGACGTCACAAGCACAGCCAGTAGCCATTAGCCTGCCACTGGCCTAGGAGGCACTCAGGCTGCTGTGACCTCACAAGCACAGCCAGCAGCCAGCAGCCTGCCACTGGTGTAGGAGACATGGAGGCTGCTGTGACCTCACAAACACAGCCAGCAGCCATTAGCATGCTACTGGCCTATGAGGCACTGAGGCTGCTGTGACCTCACAAGCACAGCCTGCAGCCATGAACCTTCCACTGGCCTAGGAGGCACTCAAGCTGCTGTGATCTCACAAGCACAACCAGCAGGGGGCGCTGCTCACTGACCTATGAGGCACTGACGCTGCTGTGACCTCACAAGCACAGCCAGCAGCCATTAGTCTGCCACTGGCCTCGGAGTCAGGGAAGCTGCTGTGGCCTCACAAACACAAACAGCAGTCTTGAGCCTGCCACGGGCCTATGAGTCTCTGAGGCAGCTGTGACCTCACAAGCACAGCCAGCAGCCATGAGCCTGCCACTGGCCTAGGAGGCACTCAGGCTGCTGTCACCTCACAAGCACAGCCAGCAAACAGGAATCTGCCACTGGCCTGGGAGGCACTGCGGCTGCTGTGACCTCACAAGCACAGCCAGCATCCAGGAGCCTGACACTGGCCTCGGAGGCACTGAGGCTGCTGTGACCTCACAAGCACAGCCAGCAGCCATTAGTGTGCTACTGGCCTAGGAGGCACTGAGGATGCTGTGACCTCAGAAGCACAACCAGCAGACATAAAACTGCCACTGGTATCGGAGGAACTCAGGCTTCTGTGACCTCACAAGCACAGCCAGCAGCCATGAGCCTGCCACTGGCCTAGGAGGCACTGAGGCTGCTGTGACCTCACAAGCACAGCCAGCGCAGGGTATTGGACACTAAACAATGAGGCACTGAGGTTGCTGTGACCTCAAAAGCACAGCCAGTAGCCGTGAGACTGCCACTGGCCTCAGAGGCACTGAGGCTGCTGTGACCTCACAAGCACAGCCAGCAGCCAGGAGCCTGTCGCTGGCCTAGGAGGCACTCAGGCTGCTGTTACCTCACAACCACAGCCAGCACGCGGCACTGCTCATTACCTAGGAGGCACTGAGGCTGCTGCTACCTCACAAGCACAGCCAGCAGCCATGTGCCCGCCTCTGACCTCGGAGGCACTGAGGCTGTTGTGACCTCACAAGCACAGCCAGCAGCCATGAGCCTGCCACTGGCCTAGGAGGCACTCAGGGACCTGTGACCTCACAAGCACAGCTAGCACGGGGCACTGCTCACTACCTCTGAGGCAGTGAGGCTGCTGTGACCTCACAAGCACAGGCAGAAGCCAGGAGCCTGCCACTGGCCTGAGAGGCACTCAGACTGCTGTGACCTCACAAGCACAGGCAGAAGCCATGAGCCTACCACTGGACTAGGAGGCACTGAGGCTGCTGTGACCTCACAAGCACAGCCAGCAGCCAGGAGCCTGCCACTGGCCTCGGAGGCACTGAGGCTGCTGTGACCTCACAAGCACAGCCTGCAGCCAGGAGCCTGCCACAATCCTAGCAGCCACTGAGGCTGCTGTGACCTCACAGGCACAGCCAGCAGCCATGAGCCTGCCACTGGCCTAGGAGGCACTGAGGCTGCTGTGACCTCACAAGCACAGCCAACAGCCAGGAGCCTGCCACTGGCGTAGGAAGCATAGAGGCTGCTGTGACCTCACATGCAGAGGCAGCAGCCATGAGCCTGCCACTGGCCTAGGAGGTACTGAGGCTGCTGTGACCTCACAAGCACAGCCAGCAGCCAGGAGCCTTCCAGTCGCCTACGAGGCAGTGACGATGCTGTCAATCTCACAAGCACAGCCAGCAGCGAGGAGAGTGCTACTGACCTATGAGGCACTGAGGCTGCTGTGACCTCACAAGCACAACCAGCAGACAGGAGCCTGCCCCTAGCCTAGCAGGCACTGAGGCTGCTGTGACCTCACAAGCACAGCCAGCAGCCAGGAGCCTGCCCCTGGCCTAGGAGGCACTGCGGCTGCTGTTACCTCAGAAGCACAGCCAGCGGGGTGCCCTGCACACTAACGTATGAGGCACTGAGGCTGCTGTGACCTCACAAGCACAGCCAGCAGCCATGAGCCTGCCACTGGCCTAGGAGGCACTGAGGCTGCTGTGACGTCACAAGCACAGCCAGCAGCCATGAGCCTGCCACTGGCCTAGGAGGTACTGAGGCTGCTGTGACCTCACAAGCACAGCCAGCAGCCAGGAGCCTTCCAGTCGCCTACGAGGCAGTGACGATGCTGTTAATCTCACAAGCACAGCCAGCAGCGAGGAGAGTGCTACTGACCTATGAGGCACTGAGGCTGCTGTGACCTCACAAGCACAACCAGCAGACAGGAGCCTGCCCCTAGCCTAGCAGGCACTGAGGCTGCTGTGACCTCACAAGCACAGCCAGCAGCCAGGAGCCTGCCCCTGGCCTAGGAGGCACTGCGGCTGCTGATACCTCAGAAGCACAGCCAGCGGGGTGCCCTGCACACTAACGTATGAGGCACTGAGGCTGCTGTGACCTCACAAGCACAGCCAGCAGCCATGAGCCTGCCACTGGCCTAGGAGGCACTGAGGCTGCTGTGACGTCACAAGCACAGCCAGCAGCCATGAGCCTGCCACTGGCCTAGGAGGCACTGAGGCTGCTGTGACCTCACAAGCACAGCCAGCAGGGTGCGCTGCTCACTGACCTATGAGGCACTCAGGCTGTTGACACCTCACAAGCACAGCCAGCAGCCATTAGTCTGCCAGTGGCCTAGGAGGCAGGCAAGCTGCTGTCACCTCAGAAGCACAAACAGCAGTCTTGAGCCTGCCACGGGCCTATTACTCTCTGAGGTAGCTCTGACCTCACAAGCACAGCCAGCAGCCAGGAGCCTGTCATTGGCCTAGGAGGCTTTGAGGCTGCTGTGACCTCACAAGCACACCCAGGAAACAGGAGCCTGCCTCTGGCCTGAGAGGCACTCAGACTGCTGTGACCTCACAAGCACAGCCAGCAGCCATTAGCATGCTACTGGGCTATGAGGCACTCAGGTTGCTGTGACCTCACAAGCACAGCCAGCAGCCATGAGCCTGCCCCTGGCCTAGGAAGCACTGAGGATGCTGTGACCTCACAAGCACAGCCAGCAGCCATGAGCCTGCCACTGGCCTAGGAGGCATTGCGGTTGCTGTGACCTCACAAGCACAGCCAGCAGACATGGGCCTGACACTGGCGTAGGAGGCACTGAGGCTGCTGTCACCTCACAAGCACAGGCAGCAGACAGGAGCCTGCCACTGGCCTAGGAGGCACTGAGGTGCGGTGACCTCACAAGCACAGCCAGCAGCCAGGAGCGGGCCACTGGCCTAGGAGGCACTGAGGTTGCTGTGACCTCACAAGAACAGCCAGCAGACATGAGGCTGTCGCTGGCCTAGGAGGCACTGAGGCTGTTGTGACCTCACAAGAACAGCCAGCAGCCATGAGCCTGCCACTGGCCTAGGAGGCACTGCGGTTGCTGTGACGTCACAAGCACAGCCAGCGGGGCCCCCTGCACACTAACGTGTGAGGCACTGAGGCTGCTGTGACCTCACAAGCACAGCCAGGAGCCATGAGCCTGCCACTGGCCTAGGAGGCACTGAGGCTGCTGTGACCTCACATGCACAGCCAGCAGCCAGGAGCCTGCCACTGGCCTAGGAAGCACAGAGGCTGCTGTGACCTCACATGCACAGGCAGCAGCCATGAGCCTGCCACTGGCCTAGGAGGCACTCAGGCTGCTGAGACCTCACAAGCACAGCCAGCAGCCATGACCCTGCCACTGGCCTCAGGGGCAGTGAGGATGCTGTGACCTCACAAGCACAGCCAGCAGCCAGGAGCCTGCTACTAGCCTCAGAGGCACTCAGGTTGCTGTGACCTGACAAGCACAGCCAACAGCCAGGAGCCTGCCACTGGCCTAGGAGACACTCAGGCTGCTGTGACCTCACAAGCACAGCCTGCAGCCATGAACCTTCCACTGGCCTAGGAGGCACTCAAGCTGCTGTGATCTCACAAGCACAACCAGCAGGGGGCGCTGCTCACTGACCTATGAGGCACTGACGCTGCTGTGACCTCACAAGCACAGCCAGCAGCCATTAGTCTGCCACTGGCCTCGGAGTCAGGGAAGCTGCTGTGGCCTCACAAACACAAACAGCAGTCTTGAGCCTGCCACGGGCCTATGAGTCTCTGAGGCAGCTGTGACCTCACAAGCACAGCCAGCAGCCATGAGCCTGCCACTGGCCTAGGAGGCACTCAGGCTGCTGTCACCTCACAAGCACAGCCAGCAAACAGGAATCTGCCACTGGCCTGGGAGGCACTGCGGCTGCTGTGACCTCACAAGCACAGCCAGCATCCAGGAGCCTGACACTGGCCTCGGAGGCACTGAGGCTGCTGTGACCTCACAAGCACAGCCAGCAGCCATTAGTGTGCTACTGGCCTAGGAGGCACTGAGGATGCTGTGACCTCAGAAGCACAACCAGCAGACATAAAACTGCCACTGGTATCGGAGGAACTCAGGCTTCTGTGACCTCACAAGCACAGCCAGCAGCCATGAGCCTGCCACTGGCCTAGGAGGCACTGAGGCTGCTGTGACCTCACAAGCACAGCCAGCGCAGGGTATTGGACACTAAACAATGAGGCACTGAGGTTGCTGTGACCTCAAAAGCACAGCCAGTAGCCGTGAGACTGCCACTGGCCTCAGAGGCACTGAGGCTGCTGTGACCTCACAAGCACAGCCAGCAGCCAGGAGCCTGTCGCTGGCCTAGGAGGCACTCAGGCTGCTGTTACCTCACAACCACAGCCAGCACGCGGCACTGCTCATTACCTAGGAGGCACTGAGGCTGCTGCTACCTCACAAGCACAGCCAGCAGCCATGTGCCCGCCTCTGACCTCGGAGGCACTGAGGCTGTTGTGACCTCACAAGCACAGCCAGCAGCCATGAGCCTGCCACTGGCCTAGGAGGCACTCAGGGACCTGTGACCTCACAAGCACAGCTAGCACGGGGCACTGCTCACTACCTCTGAGGCAGTGAGGCTGCTGTGACCTCACAAGCACAGGCAGAAGCCAGGAGCATGCCACTGGCCTGAGAGGCATTCAGACTGCTGTGACCTCACAAGCACAGGCAGAAGCCATGAGCCTACCACTGGCCTAGGAGGCACTGAGGCTGCTGTGACCTCACAAGCACAGCCAGCAGCCATGAGCCTGCCACTGGCCTAGGAGGCACTGCGGTTGCTGTGACCTCACAAGCACAGCCAGCGGGGCGCCCTGCACACTAACGTATGAGGCACTGAGGCTCCTGTGACCTCACAAGCACAGCCAGCAGCCAGGAGCCTGCCACTGGCCTAGGAAGCACAGAGGCTGCTGTGACCTCACATGCACAGGCAGCAGCCATGAGCCTGCCACTGTCCTTGGAGGCACTCAGGCTGCTGAGACCTCACAAGCACAGCCAGCAGCCAGGAGCCTGCTACTAGCCTCAGAGGCACCCAGGTTGCAGTGACCTGACAAGCACAGCCAACAGCCAGGAGCCTGCCACTGGCCTAGGAGGCACTGAGGCTGCTGTGAGCTCCCAAGCACAGCCAGCAGTGGGAGCCTGCCACTGGCCTAGGAGGCACTGAGGCTGCTGTGACCTCACAAGCACAGCCAGCAGCCATGAGCCTGCCAGTGGCCTAGGATACACTCAGGCTGCTGAGACCTCACAAGCACAGCCAGCAGACATGAGGCTGTCGCTGGTCTTGGAGGCACTGAGGCTGCTGTGACCTCACAAGCACAGCCAGCAGCCAGGAGACTGCCACGGGCCTCGGAGGCACTCAGGCTGCTGTGACCTCACATGCACAGCCAGCAGCCAGGAGCCTGCCACTGGCCTAGGAAGCACAGAGGCTGCTGTGACCTCACAAGCACAGCCAGCAGCCATGAGCCTGCCACTGTCCTTCGAGGCACTCAGGCTGCTGAGACCTCACAAGCACAGCCAGCAGCCAGGAGCCTTCCAGTCGCCTAGGAGGCAGTGACGATGCTGTTATCTCACAAGCACAGCCAGCAACCATGAGCCTGCCACTGACCTCGGAGGCACACAGGCTGCTGTGACCTCACAAGCACAGCCAGCGGGGCGCCCTGCACACTAACGTATGAGGCACTGAGGCTGCTGTGACCTCACAAGCACAGGCAGCAGCCAGGAGCCTGCCACTGGCCTAGGAGGCACTGAGGCTGCTGTGACCTCACAAACACAGCTAGCAGCCAGGAGCCTGCCACTGGCTTAGGAGGCACTGAGGCTGCTGTGACCTCACAAGCACAGCCAGCGGGGCGCCCTGCACACTAACGTATGAGGCACTGAGGCTGCTGTGACCTCACAAGCACAGGCAGCAGCCAGGAGCCTGCCACTGGCCTAGGAGGCACTGAGGCTGCTGTGACCTCACAAGCACAGCCAGCGGGGCGCCCTGCACACTAACGTATGAGGCACTGAGGCTGCTGTGACCTCACAAGCACAGGCAGCAGCCAGGAGCCTGCCAGTGGCCTAGGAGGCACTGAGGCTGCTGTGACCTCACAAACACAGCTAGCAGCCAGGAGCCTGCCACTGGCTTAGGAGGCACTGAGGCTGCTGCGACCTCACAAGCACAGCCAGCGGCCATGAGCCTGCCACTGGCCTAGGAGGCACTGAGGCTGCTGTGACCTCACAAGAACAGCCAGCAGCCAGGAGCCTGCCACTGGCCTAGGAAGCACAGAGGCTGCTGTGACCTCACATGCACAGGCAGCAGCCATGAGCCTGCCACTGGCCTAGGAGGCACTCAGGCTGCTGAGACCTCACAAGCACAGCCAGCAGCCATGACCCTGCCACTGGCCTCAGGAGCAGTGAGGATGCTGTGACCTCACAAGCACAGCCAGCAGCCAGGAGCCTGCTACTAGCCTCAGAGGCACTCAGGTTGCTGTGACCTGACAAGCACAGCCAACAGCCAGGAGCCTGCCACTGGCCTAGGAGGCACTCAGGCTGCTGTGAGCTCCCAAGCACAGCCAGCAGCCAGGAGCCTGCCACTGGCCTAGGAGGCACTGAGTCTGCTGTGACCTCACAAGCACAGTCAGCAGGGGGCGCTGCATAATAACCTATGAGGTGCGGAGTCTGCTGTGACCTCACAAACACAGCCAGCAGCCAGGAGCCTGCCACTGGTCTAGGAGGCACTCAGGCTGCTGTGACGTCACCAGCACAGCCAGCAGTGGGAGCCTGCCACTGGCCTAGTAGGCACTGAGGCTGCTGAGACCTCACAAGCACAGCCAGCAGCCATGAGCCTGCCACTGGCCTAGGAGGCACTCAGCCTGCTGTGACCTTACAAGCACAGGCAGCAGACATGAGGCTGTCGCTGGTCTTGGAGGCACTGAGGCTGCTGTGACCTCACAAGCACAGCCAGCAGCCAGGAGACTGCCACTGGCCTCGGAGGCACTGAGGCTGCTGTGACCTCACATGCACAGCCAGCAGCCAGGAGCCTGACACTGGCCTAGGAAGCACAGAGGCTGCTGTGACCTCACATGCACAGGCAGCAGCCCTGAGCCTGCCACTGTCCTTGGAGGCACTCAGGCTGCTGAGACCTCACAAGCACAGCCAGCAGCCAGGAGCCTGCCACTAGCCTAGGAGGCATCGAGCCTGCTGTGACCTCACAAGCACAGCCAGCAGCCATGAGCCTGCCACTGGCCTAGGAGGCACTCAGGCTGCTGTGACGTCACAAGCACAGCCAGCAGCCAGGAGCCTGCCACTGGCCTAGGAGGCACTGAGGCTGCTGAGATCTCACAAGCACAGCCAGCAGCCAGGAGCCTGCCACTGGCTTAGGAGGCACGGAGGCTGCTGTGACCTCACTAGCACAGCCAGCAGCCAGGAGCCTGCCAGTGCCTATGCGGCACGAAGGCTGTTGTGACCTCACAAGCACAGCCAGCAACCATGAGCCTGCCACTGGCCTCGGAGGCACTGCGGTTGCTGTGACCTCAGAAGCACAGCCAGCGGGGCGCCCTGCACACTAACGTATGAGGCAGTGAGGCTGCTGTGACCTCACAAGCACAGGCAGCAGCCATGAGCCTGCCACTGGCCTCGGAGGCACTGAGGCTGCTGTGACCTCACAAGCACAGCCAGCGGGGCGCCCTGCACACTAACGTATGAGGCACTGAGGCTGCTGTGACCTCACAAACACAGGCAGCAGCCATGAGCCTGCCACTGGCCTAGGAGGCACTGAGGTGCGGTGACCTCACAAGCACAGCCAGCAGCCAGGAGCGGGCCACTGGCCTAGGAGGCACTGAGGTTGCTGTGACCTCACAAGAACAGCCAGCAGACATGAGGCTGTCGCTGGTCTTGGAAGCACTGAGGCTGTTGTGACCTCACAAGCACAGCCAGCAGCCATGAGCCTGCCACTGGCCTAGGAGGAACTGCGGTTGCTGTGACCTCACAAGCACAGCCAGCGGGGCGCCCTGCACACTAACGTATGAGGCACTGAGGCTCCTGTGACCTCACAAGCACAGCCAGCAGCCAGGAGCCTGCCACTGGCCTAGGAAGCACAGAGGCTGCTGTGACCTCACATGCACAGGCAGCAGCCATGAGCCTGCCACTGTCCTTGGAGGCACTCAGGCTGCTGAGACCTCACAAGCACAGCCAGCAGCCATGACCCTGCCACTGGCCTCAGGGGCAGTGAGGATGCTGTGACCTCACAAGCACAGCCAGCAGCCAGGAGCCTGCTACTAGCCTCAGAGGCACCCAGGTTGCAGTGACCTGACAAGCACAGCCAACAGCCAGGAGCCTGCCACTGGCCTAGGAGGCACTGAGGCTGCTGTGAGCTCCCAAGCACAGCCAGCAGTGGGAGCCTGCCACTGGCCTAGGAGGCACTGAGGCTGCTGTGACGTCACAAGCACAGCCAGCAGCCATGAGCCTGCCAGTGGCCTAGGATACACTCAGGCTGCTGTGAGCTGACAAGCACAGGCAGCAGCCAAGAGCCTGCCACTGTCCTTGGAGGCACTCAGCCTGCTGGGACCTCACAAGCACATCCAGCAGACATGAGGCTGTAGCTGGTCTTGGAGGCACTGAGGCTGCTGTGACCTCACAAGCACAGCCAGCAGCCAGGAGACTGCCACGGGCCTAGGAGGCACTCAGGCTGCTGTGACCTCACATGCACAGCCAGCAGCCAGGAGCCTGCCACTGGCCTAGGAAGCACAGAGGCTGCTGTGACCTCACAAGCACAGCCAGCAGCCATGAGCCTGCCACTGGCTTAGGAGGAACTGCGGTTGCTGTGACCTCACAAGCACAGCCAGCGGGGCGCCCTGCACACTAACGTATGAGGCACTGAGGCTCCTGTGACCTCACAAGCACAGCCAGCAGCCAGGAGCCTGCCACTGGCCTAGGAAGCACAGAGGCTGCTGTGACCTCACATGCACAGGCAGCAGCCATGAGCCTGCCACTGTCCTTGGAGGCACTCAGGCTGCTGAGACCTCACAAGCACAGCCAGCAGCCATGACCCTGCCACTGGCCTCAGGGGCAGTGAGGATGCTGTGACCTCACAAGCACAGCCAGCAGCCAGGAGCCTGCTACTAGCCTCAGAGGCACCCAGGTTGCAGTGACCTGACAAGCACAGCCAACAGCCAGGAGCCTGCCACTGGCCTAGGAGGCACTGAGGCTGCTGTGAGCTCCCAAGCACAGCCAGCAGTGGGAGCCTGCCACTGGCCTAGGAGGCACTGAGGCTGCTGTGACGTCACAAGCACAGCCAGCAGCCATGAGCCTGCCAGTGGCCTAGGATACACTCAGGCTGCTGTGAGCTGACAAGCACAGGCAGCAGCCAAGAGCCTGCCACTGTCCTTGGAGGCACTCAGCCTGCTGGGACCTCACAAGCACATCCAGCAGACATGAGGCTGTAGCTGGTCTTGGAGGCACTGAGGCTGCTGTGACCTCACAAGCACAGCCAGCAGCCAGGAGACTGCCACGGGCCTAGGAGGCACTCAGGCTGCTGTGACCTCACATGCACAGCCAGCAGCCAGGAGCCTGCCACTGGCCTAGGAAGCACAGAGGCTGCTGTGACCTCACAAGCACAGCCAGCAGCCATGAGCCTGCCACTGTCCTTCGAGGCACTCAGGCTGCTGAGACCTCACAAGCACAGCCAGCAGCCAGGAGCCTTCCAGTCGCCTAGGAGGCAGTGACGATGCTGTTATCTCACAAGCACAGCCAGCAGCCAGGAGCCTGCTACTGGCATAGGAGGCACTGAGGCTGCTGTGACCTCACAAGCACAGCCAGCAGCCATGAGCCTGCCACTGGCCTAGGAGGCACTCAGGCTGCTGTGACCGACCAAGCACAGCCAGCAGTGGGAGCCTGCCACTGGCCTAGGAGGCACTGAGGCTGCTGTGACCTCACTAGCACAGCCAGCAGCCAGGAGCCTGCCAGTGCCTATGGGGCACGAAGGCTGTTGTGACCTCACAAGCACAGCCAGCAACCATGAGCCTGCCACTGGCCTCGGAGGCACTGAGGCTGCTGTGACCTCACAAACACAGCCAGCAGCCAGGAGCCTGCCACTGGCCTAGGAGGCACTGAGGCTGCTGTGACCTCACAAGCACAGCCAGCGGGGCGCCCTGCACACTAACGTATGAGGCACTGAGGCTGCTGTGACCTCACAAGCACAGCCAGCAGCCATGAGCCTGCCACTGGCCTAGGAGGCACTGAGGCTGCTGTGACCTCACAAACACAGCTAGCAGCCAGGAGCCTGCCACTGGCTTAGGAGGCACTGAGGCTGCTGCGACCTCACAAGCACAACCAGCAGCCATGAGCCTGCCACTGGACTGGGGGGCACGGAGGCTGCTGTGACCTCACAAGCACAGCCAGCAGCCAGGAGCCTGCCACTGGAGTAGGAAGCACAGAGGCTGCTGTGACCTCACATGCAGAGGCAGCAGCCATGAGCCTGCCACTGGCCTAGGAGGCACTGAGGCTGCTGTGACCTCACAAGCACAGCCAGCGGGGCGCCCTGCACACTAACGTATGAGGCACTGAGGCTGCTGTGACCTCAGATGCACAGGCAGCAGCCATGAGCCTGCCACTGGCCTAGGAGGCACTGAGGCTGCTGTGACCTCACAAACACAGCTAGCAGCCAGGAGCCTGCCACTGTCTTAGGAGGCACTGAGGCTGCTGCGACCTCACAAGCACAGCCAGCGGCCATGAGCCTGCCACTGGCCTAGGAGGCACTGAGGCTGCTGTGACCTCACAAGCACAGCCAGCAGCCAGGAGCCTGCCACTGGCCTAGGAGGCACTGAGGCTGCTGTGACCTCACAAGCACAGCCAGCAGCCATGAGCCTGCCAGTGGCCTAGGATACACTCAGGCTGCTGTGAGCTGACAAGCACAGGCAGCAGCCAAGAGCCTGCCACTGTCCTTGGTGGCACTCAGCCTGCTGTGACCTCACAAGCACAGCCAGCAGACATGAGGCTGTCGCTGGTCTTGGAGGCACTGAGGCTGCTGTGACCTCAGAAGCACAGCCAGCAGCCAGGAGACTGCCACTGGCCTCGGAGGCACTGAGGCTGCTGTGACCTCACATGCACAGCCAGCAGCCAGGAGCCTGACACTGGCCTAGGAAGCACAGAGGCTGCTGTGACCTCACATGCACAGGCAGCAGCCATGAGCCTGCCACTGTCCTTGGAGGCACTCAGGCTGCTGAGACCTCACAAGCACAGGCAGCAGCCAGGAGCCTGCCACTAGCCTAGGAGGCATCGAGGCTGCTGTGACCTCACAAGCACAGCCAGCAGCCATGAGCCTGCCACTGGCCTAGGAGGCACTCAGGCTGCTGTGACGTCACAAGCACAGCCAGCAGCCAGGAGCCTGCCACTGGCCTAGGAGGCACTGAGGCTGCTGAGATCTCACAAGCACAGCCAGCAGCCAGGAGCCTGCCACTGGCCTAGGAGGCAGTCAAGCTGCTGTGACCTCACTAGCACAGCCAGCAGCCAGGAGCCTGCCACTGGCCTCGGAGGCACTGCGGTTGCTGTGACCTCAGAAGCACAGCCAGCGGGGCGCCCTGCACACTAACGTATGAGGCAGTGAGGCTGCTGTGACCTCACAAGCACAGCCAGCAGCCATGAGCCTGCCACTGGCATCGGAGGCACTGAGGCTGCTGTGACCTCACAAGCACAGCCAGCGGGGCGCCCTGCACACTAACGTATGAGGCACTGAGGCTGCTGTGACCTCACATGCACAGGCAGCAGCCATGAGCCTGCCACTGGCCTAGGAGGCACTGAGGTGCGGTGACCTCACAAGCACAGCCAGCAGCCAGGAGCGGGCCACTGGCCTAGGAGGCACTGAGGTTGCTGTGACCTCACAAGAACAGCCAGCAGACATGAGGCTGTCGCTGGTCTTGGAAGCACTGAGGCTGTTGTGACCTCACAAGCACAGCCAGCAGCCATGAGCCTGCCACTGGCCTAGGAGGAACTGCGGTTGCTGTGACCTCACAAGCACAGCCAGCGGGGCGCCCTGCACACTAACGTATGAGGCACTGAGGCTCCTGTGACCTCACAAGCACAGCCAGCAGCCAGGAGCCTGCCACTGTCCTAGGAAGCACAGAGGCTGCTGTGACCTCACATGCACAGGCAGCAGCCATGAGCCTGCCACTGTCCTTGGAGGCACTCAGGCTGCTGAGACCTCACAAGCACACCCAGCAGCCATGACCCTGCCACTGGCCTCAGGGGCAGTGAGGATGCTGTGACCTCACAAGCACAGCCAGCAGCCAGGAGCCTGCTACTAGCCTGAGAGGCACCCAGGTTGCAGTGACCTGACAAGCACAGCCAACAGCCAGGAGCCTGCCACTGGCCTAGGAGGCACTGAGGCTGCTGTGAGCTCCCAAGCACAGCCAGCAGTGGGAGCCTGCCACTGGCCTAGGAGGCACTGAGGCTGCTGTGACCTCACAAGCACAGCCAGCAGCCATGAGCCTGCCAGTGGCCTAGGATACACTCAGGCTGCTGTGAGCTGACAAGCACAGGCAGCAGCCAAGAGCCTGCCACTGTCCTTGGTGGCACTCAGCCTGCTGGGACCTCACAAGCACATCCAGCAGACATGAGGCTGTCGCTGGTCTTGGAGGCACTGAGGGTGCTGTGACCTCACAAGCACAGCCAGAAGCCAGGAGACTGCCACGGGCCTCGGAGGCACTCAGGCTGCTGTGACCTCACATGCACAGCCAGCAGCCAGGAGCCTGCCACTGGCCTAGGAAGCACAGAGGCTGCTGTGACCTCACAAGCACAGCCAGCAGGCATGAGCCTGCCACTGTCCTTGGAGGCACTCAGGCTGCTGAGACCTCACAAGCACAGCCAGCAGCCAGGAGCCTTCCAGTCGCCTAGGAGGCAGTGACGATGCTGTTATCTCACAAGCACAGCCAGCAGCCAGGAGCCTGCTACTGGCATAGGAGGCACTGAGGCTGCTGTGACCTCACAAGCACAGCCAGCAGCCATGAGCCTGCCACTGGCCTAGGAGGCACTCAGGCTGCTGTGACCGACCAAGCACAGCCAGCAGTGGGAGCCTGCCACTGGCCTAGGAGGCACTGAGGCTGCTGTGACCTCACTAGCACAGCCAGCAGCCAGGAGCCTGCCAGTGCCTATGGGGCACGAAGGCTGTTTGACCTCACAAGCACAGCCAGCGCAGGGTATTGGACACTAAACAATGAGGCACTGAGGTTGCTGTGACCTCAAAAGCACAGCCAGTAGCCGTGAGACTGCCACTGGCCTCAGAGGCACTGAGGCTGCTGTGACCTCACAAGCACAGCCAGCAGCCAGGAGCCTGTCGCTGGCCTAGGAGGCACTCAGGCTGCTGTTACCTCACAACCACAGCCAGCACGCGGCACTGCTCATTACCTAGGAGGCACTGAGGCTGCTGCTACCTCACAAGCACAGCCAGCAGCCATGTGCCCGCCTCTGACCTCGGAGGCACTGAGGCTGTTGTGACCTCACAAGCACAGCCAGCAGCCATGAGCCTGCCACTGGCCTAGGAGGCACTCAGGGACCTGTGACCTCACAAGCACAGCTAGCACGGGGCACTGCTCACTACCTCTGAGGCAGTGAGGCTGCTGTGACCTCACAAGCACAGGCAGAAGCCAGGAGCATGCCACTGGCCTGAGAGGCATTCAGACTGCTGTGACCTCACAAGCACAGGCAGAAGCCATGAGCCTACCACTGGCCTAGGAGGCACTGAGGCTGCTGTGACCTCACAAGCACAGCCAGCAGCCATGAGCCTGCCACTGGCCTAGGAGGCACTGCGGTTGCTGTGACCTCACAAGCACAGCCAGCGGGGCGCCCTGCACACTAACGTATGAGGCACTGAGGCTCCTGTGACCTCACAAGCACAGCCAGCAGCCAGGAGCCTGCCACTGGCCTAGGAAGCACAGAGGCTGCTGTGACCTCACATGCACAGGCAGCAGCCATGAGCCTGCCACTGTCCTTGGAGGCACTCAGGCTGCTGAGACCTCACAAGCACAGCCAGCAGCCAGGAGCCTGCTACTAGCCTCAGAGGCACCCAGGTTGCAGTGACCTGACAAGCACAGCCAACAGCCAGGAGCCTGCCACTGGCCTAGGAGGCACTGAGGCTGCTGTGAGCTCCCAAGCACAGCCAGCAGTGGGAGCCTGCCACTGGCCTAGGAGGCACTGAGGCTGCTGTGACCTCACAAGCACAGCCAGCAGCCATGAGCCTGCCAGTGGCCTAGGATACACTCAGGCTGCTGAGACCTCACAAGCACAGCCAGCAGACATGAGGCTGTCGCTGGTCTTGGAGGCACTGAGGCTGCTGTGACCTCACAAGCACAGCCAGCAGCCAGGAGACTGCCACGGGCCTCGGAGGCACTCAGGCTGCTGTGACCTCACATGCACAGCCAGCAGCCAGGAGCCTGCCACTGGCCTAGGAAGCACAGAGGCTGCTGTGACCTCACAAGCACAGCCAGCAGCCATGAGCCTGCCACTGTCCTTCGAGGCACTCAGGCTGCTGAGACCTCACAAGCACAGCCAGCAGCCAGGAGCCTTCCAGTCGCCTAGGAGGCAGTGACGATGCTGTTATCTCACAAGCACAGCCAGCAACCATGAGCCTGCCACTGACCTCGGAGGCACACAGGCTGCTGTGACCTCACAAGCACAGCCAGCGGGGCGCCCTGCACACTAACGTATGAGGCACTGAGGCTGCTGTGACCTCACAAGCACAGGCAGCAGCCAGGAGCCTGCCACTGGCCTAGGAGGCACTGAGGCTGCTGTGACCTCACAAACACAGCTAGCAGCCAGGAGCCTGCCACTGGCTTAGGAGGCACTGAGGCTGCTGTGACCTCACAAGCACAGCCAGCGGGGCGCCCTGCACACTAACGTATGAGGCACTGAGGCTGCTGTGACCTCACAAGCACAGGCAGCAGCCAGGAGCCTGCCACTGGCCTAGGAGGCACTGAGGCTGCTGTGACCTCACAAACACAGCCAGCGGGGCGCCCTGCACACTAACGTATGAGGCACTGAGGCTGCTGTGACCTCACAAGCACAGGCAGCAGCCAGGAGCCTGCCAGTGGCCTAGGAGGCACTGAGGCTGCTGTGACCTCACAAACACAGCTAGCAGCCAGGAGCCTGCCACTGGCTTAGGAGGCACTGAGGCTGCTGCGACCTCACAAGCACAGCCAGCGGCCATG
The DNA here is from genome assembly GCF_036370855.1 of Dromaius novaehollandiae. Lineage (NCBI taxonomy): Eukaryota > Metazoa > Chordata > Aves > Casuariiformes > Dromaiidae > Dromaius > Dromaius novaehollandiae. The sequence continues at coordinate 26,400,890 of NC_088107.1, forward strand.
AGCCTGCCACTGGCCTAGGAGGCACTGAGGCTGCTGTGACCTCACAAGAACAGCCAGCAGCCAGGAGCCTGCCACTGGCCTAGGAAGCACAGAGGCTGCTGTGACCTCACATGCACAGGCAGCAGCCATGAGCCTGCCACTGGCCTAGGAGGCACTCAGGCTGCTGAGACCTCACAAGCACAGCCAGCAGCCATGACCCTGCCACTGGCCTCAGGAGCAGTGAGGATGCTGTGACCTCACAAGCACAGCCAGCAGCCAGGAGCCTGCTACTAGCCTCAGAGGCACTCAGGTTGCTGTGACCTGACAAGCACAGCCAACAGCCAGGAGCCTGCCACTGGCCTAGGAGGCACTCAGGCTGCTGTGAGCTCCCAAGCACAGCCAGCAGCCAGGAGCCTGCCACTGGCCTAGGAGGCACTGAGTCTGCTGTGACCTCACAAGCACAGTCAGCAGGGGGCGCTGCATAATAACCTATGAGGTGCGGAGTCTGCTGTGACCTCACAAACACAGCCAGCAGCCAGGAGCCTGCCACTGGTCTAGGAGGCACTCAGGCTGCTGTGACGTCACCAGCACAGCCAGCAGTGGGAGCCTGCCACTGGCCTAGTAGGCACTGAGGCTGCTGAGACCTCACAAGCACAGCCAGCAGCCATGAGCCTGCCACTGGCCTAGGAGGCACTCAGCCTGCTGTGACCTTACAAGCACAGGCAGCAGACATGAGGCTGTCGCTGGTCTTGGAGGCACTGAGGCTGCTGTGACCTCACAAGCACAGCCAGCAGCCAGGAGACTGCCACTGGCCTCGGAGGCACTGAGGCTGCTGTGACCTCACATGCACAGCCAGCAGCCAGGAGCCTGACACTGGCCTAGGAAGCACAGAGGCTGCTGTGACCTCACATGCACAGGCAGCAGCCCTGAGCCTGCCACTGTCCTTGGAGGCACTCAGGCTGCTGAGACCTCACAAGCACAGCCAGCAGCCAGGAGCCTGCCACTAGCCTAGGAGGCATCGAGCCTGCTGTGACCTCACAAGCACAGCCAGCAGCCATGAGCCTGCCACTGGCCTAGGAGGCACTCAGGCTGCTGTGACGTCACAAGCACAGCCAGCAGCCAGGAGCCTGCCACTGGCCTAGGAGGCACTGAGGCTGCTGAGATCTCACAAGCACAGCCAGCAGCCAGGAGCCTGCCACTGGCTTAGGAGGCACGGAGGCTGCTGTGACCTCACTAGCACAGCCAGCAGCCAGGAGCCTGCCAGTGCCTATGCGGCACGAAGGCTGTTGTGACCTCACAAGCACAGCCAGCAACCATGAGCCTGCCACTGGCCTCGGAGGCACTGCGGTTGCTGTGACCTCAGAAGCACAGCCAGCGGGGCGCCCTGCACACTAACGTATGAGGCAGTGAGGCTGCTGTGACCTCACAAGCACAGGCAGCAGCCATGAGCCTGCCACTGGCCTCGGAGGCACTGAGGCTGCTGTGACCTCACAAGCACAGCCAGCGGGGCGCCCTGCACACTAACGTATGAGGCACTGAGGCTGCTGTGACCTCACAAACACAGGCAGCAGCCATGAGCCTGCCACTGGCCTAGGAGGCACTGAGGTGCGGTGACCTCACAAGCACAGCCAGCAGCCAGGAGCGGGCCACTGGCCTAGGAGGCACTGAGGTTGCTGTGACCTCACAAGAACAGCCAGCAGACATGAGGCTGTCGCTGGTCTTGGAAGCACTGAGGCTGTTGTGACCTCACAAGCACAGCCAGCAGCCATGAGCCTGCCACTGGCCTAGGAGGAACTGCGGTTGCTGTGACCTCACAAGCACAGCCAGCGGGGCGCCCTGCACACTAACGTATGAGGCACTGAGGCTCCTGTGACCTCACAAGCACAGCCAGCAGCCAGGAGCCTGCCACTGGCCTAGGAAGCACAGAGGCTGCTGTGACCTCACATGCACAGGCAGCAGCCATGAGCCTGCCACTGTCCTTGGAGGCACTCAGGCTGCTGAGACCTCACAAGCACAGCCAGCAGCCATGACCCTGCCACTGGCCTCAGGGGCAGTGAGGATGCTGTGACCTCACAAGCACAGCCAGCAGCCAGGAGCCTGCTACTAGCCTCAGAGGCACCCAGGTTGCAGTGACCTGACAAGCACAGCCAACAGCCAGGAGCCTGCCACTGGCCTAGGAGGCACTGAGGCTGCTGTGAGCTCCCAAGCACAGCCAGCAGTGGGAGCCTGCCACTGGCCTAGGAGGCACTGAGGCTGCTGTGACGTCACAAGCACAGCCAGCAGCCATGAGCCTGCCAGTGGCCTAGGATACACTCAGGCTGCTGTGAGCTGACAAGCACAGGCAGCAGCCAAGAGCCTGCCACTGTCCTTGGAGGCACTCAGCCTGCTGGGACCTCACAAGCACATCCAGCAGACATGAGGCTGTAGCTGGTCTTGGAGGCACTGAGGCTGCTGTGACCTCACAAGCACAGCCAGCAGCCAGGAGACTGCCACGGGCCTAGGAGGCACTCAGGCTGCTGTGACCTCACATGCACAGCCAGCAGCCAGGAGCCTGCCACTGGCCTAGGAAGCACAGAGGCTGCTGTGACCTCACAAGCACAGCCAGCAGCCATGAGCCTGCCACTGGCTTAGGAGGAACTGCGGTTGCTGTGACCTCACAAGCACAGCCAGCGGGGCGCCCTGCACACTAACGTATGAGGCACTGAGGCTCCTGTGACCTCACAAGCACAGCCAGCAGCCAGGAGCCTGCCACTGGCCTAGGAAGCACAGAGGCTGCTGTGACCTCACATGCACAGGCAGCAGCCATGAGCCTGCCACTGTCCTTGGAGGCACTCAGGCTGCTGAGACCTCACAAGCACAGCCAGCAGCCATGACCCTGCCACTGGCCTCAGGGGCAGTGAGGATGCTGTGACCTCACAAGCACAGCCAGCAGCCAGGAGCCTGCTACTAGCCTCAGAGGCACCCAGGTTGCAGTGACCTGACAAGCACAGCCAACAGCCAGGAGCCTGCCACTGGCCTAGGAGGCACTGAGGCTGCTGTGAGCTCCCAAGCACAGCCAGCAGTGGGAGCCTGCCACTGGCCTAGGAGGCACTGAGGCTGCTGTGACGTCACAAGCACAGCCAGCAGCCATGAGCCTGCCAGTGGCCTAGGATACACTCAGGCTGCTGTGAGCTGACAAGCACAGGCAGCAGCCAAGAGCCTGCCACTGTCCTTGGAGGCACTCAGCCTGCTGGGACCTCACAAGCACATCCAGCAGACATGAGGCTGTAGCTGGTCTTGGAGGCACTGAGGCTGCTGTGACCTCACAAGCACAGCCAGCAGCCAGGAGACTGCCACGGGCCTAGGAGGCACTCAGGCTGCTGTGACCTCACATGCACAGCCAGCAGCCAGGAGCCTGCCACTGGCCTAGGAAGCACAGAGGCTGCTGTGACCTCACAAGCACAGCCAGCAGCCATGAGCCTGCCACTGTCCTTCGAGGCACTCAGGCTGCTGAGACCTCACAAGCACAGCCAGCAGCCAGGAGCCTTCCAGTCGCCTAGGAGGCAGTGACGATGCTGTTATCTCACAAGCACAGCCAGCAGCCAGGAGCCTGCTACTGGCATAGGAGGCACTGAGGCTGCTGTGACCTCACAAGCACAGCCAGCAGCCATGAGCCTGCCACTGGCCTAGGAGGCACTCAGGCTGCTGTGACCGACCAAGCACAGCCAGCAGTGGGAGCCTGCCACTGGCCTAGGAGGCACTGAGGCTGCTGTGACCTCACTAGCACAGCCAGCAGCCAGGAGCCTGCCAGTGCCTATGGGGCACGAAGGCTGTTGTGACCTCACAAGCACAGCCAGCAACCATGAGCCTGCCACTGGCCTCGGAGGCACTGAGGCTGCTGTGACCTCACAAACACAGCCAGCAGCCAGGAGCCTGCCACTGGCCTAGGAGGCACTGAGGCTGCTGTGACCTCACAAGCACAGCCAGCGGGGCGCCCTGCACACTAACGTATGAGGCACTGAGGCTGCTGTGACCTCACAAGCACAGCCAGCAGCCATGAGCCTGCCACTGGCCTAGGAGGCACTGAGGCTGCTGTGACCTCACAAACACAGCTAGCAGCCAGGAGCCTGCCACTGGCTTAGGAGGCACTGAGGCTGCTGCGACCTCACAAGCACAACCAGCAGCCATGAGCCTGCCACTGGACTGGGGGGCACGGAGGCTGCTGTGACCTCACAAGCACAGCCAGCAGCCAGGAGCCTGCCACTGGAGTAGGAAGCACAGAGGCTGCTGTGACCTCACATGCAGAGGCAGCAGCCATGAGCCTGCCACTGGCCTAGGAGGCACTGAGGCTGCTGTGACCTCACAAGCACAGCCAGCGGGGCGCCCTGCACACTAACGTATGAGGCACTGAGGCTGCTGTGACCTCAGATGCACAGGCAGCAGCCATGAGCCTGCCACTGGCCTAGGAGGCACTGAGGCTGCTGTGACCTCACAAACACAGCTAGCAGCCAGGAGCCTGCCACTGTCTTAGGAGGCACTGAGGCTGCTGCGACCTCACAAGCACAGCCAGCGGCCATGAGCCTGCCACTGGCCTAGGAGGCACTGAGGCTGCTGTGACCTCACAAGCACAGCCAGCAGCCAGGAGCCTGCCACTGGCCTAGGAGGCACTGAGGCTGCTGTGACCTCACAAGCACAGCCAGCAGCCATGAGCCTGCCAGTGGCCTAGGATACACTCAGGCTGCTGTGAGCTGACAAGCACAGGCAGCAGCCAAGAGCCTGCCACTGTCCTTGGTGGCACTCAGCCTGCTGTGACCTCACAAGCACAGCCAGCAGACATGAGGCTGTCGCTGGTCTTGGAGGCACTGAGGCTGCTGTGACCTCAGAAGCACAGCCAGCAGCCAGGAGACTGCCACTGGCCTCGGAGGCACTGAGGCTGCTGTGACCTCACATGCACAGCCAGCAGCCAGGAGCCTGACACTGGCCTAGGAAGCACAGAGGCTGCTGTGACCTCACATGCACAGGCAGCAGCCATGAGCCTGCCACTGTCCTTGGAGGCACTCAGGCTGCTGAGACCTCACAAGCACAGCCAGCAGCCAGGAGCCTGCCACTAGCCTAGGAGGCATCGAGGCTGCTGTGACCTCACAAGCACAGCCAGCAGCCATGAGCCTGCCACTGGCCTAGGAGGCACTCAGGCTGCTGTGACGTCACAAGCACAGCCAGCAGCCAGGAGCCTGCCACTGGCCTAGGAGGCACTGAGGCTGCTGAGATCTCACAAGCACAGCCAGCAGCCAGGAGCCTGCCAGTGCCTATGCGGCACGAAGGCTGTTGTGACCTCACAAGCACAGCCAGCAACCATGAGCCTGCCACTGGCCTCGGAGGCACTGCGGTTGCTGTGACCTCAGAAGCACAGCCAGCGGGGCGCCCTGCACACTAACGTATGAGGCAGTGAGGCTGCTGTGACCTCACAAGCACAGGCAGCAGCCATGAGCCTGCCACTGGCCTCGGAGGCACTGAGGCTGCTGTGACCTCACAAGCACAGCCAGCGGGGCGCCCTGCACACTAACGTATGAGGCACTGAGGCTGCTGTGACCTCACATGCACAGGCAGCAGCCATGAGCCTGCCACTGGCCTAGGAGGCACTGAGGTGCGGTGACCTCACAAGCACAGCCAGCAGCCAGGAGCGGGCCACTGGCCTAGGAGGCACTGAGGTTGCTGTGACCTCACAAGAACAGCCAGCAGACATGAGGCTGTCGCTGGTCTTGGAAGCACTGAGGCTGTTGTGACCTCACAAGCACAGCCAGCAGCCATGAGCCTGCCACTGGCCTAGGAGGAACTGCGGTTGCTGTGACCTCACAAGCACAGCCAGCGGGGCGCCCTGCACACTAACGTATGAGGCACTGAGGCTCCTGTGACCTCACAAGCACAGCCAGCAGCCAGGAGCCTGCCACTGGCCTAGGAAGCACAGAGGCTGCTGTGACCTCACATGCACAGGCAGCAGCCATGAGCCTGCCACTGTCCTTGGAGGCACTCAGGCTGCTGAGACCTCACAAGCACAGCCAGCAGCCATGACCCTGCCACTGGCCTCAGGGGCAGTGAGGATGCTGTGACCTCACAAGCACAGCCAGCAGCCAGGAGCCTGCTACTAGCCTCAGAGGCACCCAGGTTGCAGTGACCTGACAAGCACAGCCAACAGCCAGGAGCCTGCCACTGGCCTAGGAGGCACTGAGGCTGCTGTGAGCTCCCAAGCACAGCCAGCAGTGGGAGCCTGCCACTGGCCTAGGAGGCACTGAGGCTGCTGTGACGTCACAAGCACAGCCAGCAGCCATGAGCCTGCCAGTGGCCTAGGATACACTCAGGCTGCTGTGAGCTGACAAGCACAGGCAGCAGCCAAGAGCCTGCCACTGTCCTTGGAGGCACTCAGCCTGCTGGGACCTCACAAGCACATCCAGCAGACATGAGGCTGTAGCTGGTCTTGGAGGCACTGAGGCTGCTGTGACCTCACAAGCACAGCCAGCAGCCAGGAGACTGCCACGGGCCTAGGAGGCACTCAGGCTGCTGTGACCTCACATGCACAGCCAGCAGCCAGGAGCCTGCCACTGGCCTAGGAAGCACAGAGGCTGCTGTGACCTCACAAGCACAGCCAGCAGCCATGAGCCTGCCACTGGCTTAGGAGGAACTGCGGTTGCTGTGACCTCACAAGCACAGCCAGCGGGGCGCCCTGCACACTAACGTATGAGGCACTGAGGCTCCTGTGACCTCACAAGCACAGCCAGCAGCCAGGAGCCTGCCACTGGCCTAGGAAGCACAGAGGCTGCTGTGACCTCACATGCACAGGCAGCAGCCATGAGCCTGCCACTGTCCTTGGAGGCACTCAGGCTGCTGAGACCTCACAAGCACACCCAGCAGCCATGACCCTGCCACTGGCCTCAGGGGCAGTGAGGATGCTGTGACCTCACAAGCACAGCCAGCAGCCAGGAGCCTGCTACTAGCCTCAGAGGCACCCAGGTTGCAGTGACCTGACAAGCACAGCCAACAGCCAGGAGCCTGCCACTGGCCTAGGAGGCACTGAGGCTGCTGTGAGCTCCCAAGCACAGCCAGCAGTGGGAGCCTGCCACTGGCCTAGGAGGCACTGAGGCTGCTGTGACGTCACAAGCACAGCCAGCAGCCATGAGCCTGCCAGTGGCCTAGGATACACTCAGGCTGCTGTGAGCTGACAAGCACAGGCAGCAGCCAAGAGCCTGCCACTGTCCTTGGAGGCACTCAGCCTGCTGGGACCTCACAAGCACATCCAGCAGACATGAGGCTGTAGCTGGTCTTGGAGGCACTGAGGCTGCTGTGACCTCACAAGCACAGCCAGCAGCCAGGAGACTGCCACGGGCCTAGGAGGCACTCAGGCTGCTGTGACCTCACATGCACAGCCAGCAGCCAGGAGCCTGCCACTGGCCTAGGAAGCACAGAGGCTGCTGTGACCTCACAAGCACAGCCAGCAGCCATGAGCCTGCCACTGTCCTTCGAGGCACTCAGGCTGCTGAGACCTCACAAGCACAGCCAGCAGCCAGGAGCCTTCCAGTCGCCTAGGAGGCAGTGACGATGCTGTTATCTCACAAGCACAGCCAGCAGCCAGGAGCCTGCTACTGGCATAGGAGGCACTGAGGCTGCTGTGACCTCACAAGCACAGCCAGCAGCCATGAGCCTGCCACTGGCCTAGGAGGCACTCAGGCTGCTGTGACCGACCAAGCACAGCCAGCAGTGGGAGCCTGCCACTGGCCTAGGAGGCACTGAGGCTGCTGTGACCTCACTAGCACAGCCAGCAGCCAGGAGCCTGCCAGTGCCTATGGGGCACGAAGGCTGTTGTGACCTCACAAGCACAGCCAGCAACCATGAGCCTGCCACTGGCCTCGGAGGCACTGAGGCTGCTGTGACCTCACAAACACAGCCAGCAGCCAGGAGCCTGCCACTGGCCTAGGAGGCACTGAGGCTGCTGTGACCTCACAAGCACAGCCAGCGGGGCGCCCTGCACACTAACGTATGAGGCACTGAGGCTGCTGTGACCTCACAAGCACAGCCAGCAGCCATGAGCCTGCCACTGGCCTAGGAGGCACTGAGGCTGCTGTGACCTCACAAACACAGCTAGCAGCCAGGAGCCTGCCACTGGCTTAGGAGGCACTGAGGCTGCTGCGACCTCACAAGCACAACCAGCAGCCATGAGCCTGCCACTGGACTGGGGGGCACGGAGGCTGCTGTGACCTCACAAGCACAGCCAGCAGCCAGGAGCCTGCCACTGGAGTAGGAAGCACAGAGGCTGCTGTGACCTCACATGCAGAGGCAGCAGCCATGAGCCTGCCACTGGCCTAGGAGGCACTGAGGCTGCTGTGACCTCACAAGCACAGCCAGCGGGGCGCCCTGCACACTAACGTATGAGGCACTGAGGCTGCTGTGACCTCAGATGCACAGGCAGCAGCCATGAGCCTGCCACTGGCCTAGGAGGCACTGAGGCTGCTGTGACCTCACAAACACAGCTAGCAGCCAGGAGCCTGCCACTGTCTTAGGAGGCACTGAGGCTGCTGCGACCTCACAAGCACAGCCAGCGGCCATGAGCCTGCCACTGGCCTAGGAGGCACTGAGGCTGCTGTGACCTCACAAGCACAGCCAGCAGCCAGGAGCCTGCCACTGGCCTAGGAGGCACTGAGGCTGCTGTGACCTCACAAGCACAGCCAGCAGCCATGAGCCTGCCAGTGGCCTAGGATACACTCAGGCTGCTGTGAGCTGACAAGCACAGGCAGCAGCCAAGAGCCTGCCACTGTCCTTGGTGGCACTCAGCCTGCTGTGACCTCACAAGCACAGCCAGCAGACATGAGGCTGTCGCTGGTCTTGGAGGCACTGAGGCTGCTGTGACCTCAGAAGCACAGCCAGCAGCCAGGAGACTGCCACTGGCCTCGGAGGCACTGAGGCTGCTGTGACCTCACATGCACAGCCAGCAGCCAGGAGCCTGACACTGGCCTAGGAAGCACAGAGGCTGCTGTGACCTCACATGCACAGGCAGCAGCCATGAGCCTGCCACTGTCCTTGGAGGCACTCAGGCTGCTGAGACCTCACAAGCACAGCCAGCAGCCAGGAGCCTGCCACTAGCCTAGGAGGCATCGAGGCTGCTGTGACCTCACAAGCACAGCCAGCAGCCATGAGCCTGCCACTGGCCTAGGAGGCACTCAGGCTGCTGTGACGTCACAAGCACAGCCAGCAGCCAGGAGCCTGCCACTGGCCTAGGAGGCACTGAGGCTGCTGAGATCTCACAAGCACAGCCAGCAGCCAGGAGCCTGCCACTGGCCTAGGAGGCAGTCAAGCTGCTGTGACCTCACTAGCACAGCCAGCAGCCAGGAGCCTGCCACTGGCCTCGGAGGCACTGCGGTTGCTGTGACCTCAGAAGCACAGCCAGCGGGGCGCCCTGCACACTAACGTATGAGGCACTGAGGCTGCTGTGACCTCACAAGCACAGCCAGCAGCCATGAGCCTGCCACTGGCATCGGAGGCACTGAGGCTGCTGTGACCTCACAAGCACAGCCAGCGGGGCGCCCTGCACACTAACGTATGAGGCACTGAGGCTGCTGTGACCTCACATGCACAGGCAGCAGCCATGAGCCTGCCACTGGCCTAGGAGGCACTGAGGTGCGGTGACCTCACAAGCACAGCCAGCAGCCAGGAGCGGGCCACTGGCCTAGGAGGCACTGAGGTTGCTGTGACCTCACAAGAACAGCCAGCAGACATGAGGCTGTCGCTGGTCTTGGAAGCACTGAGGCTGTTGTGACCTCACAAGCACAGCCAGCAGCCATGAGCCTGCCACTGGCCTAGGAGGAACTGCGGTTGCTGTGACCTCACAAGCACAGCCAGCGGGGCGCCCTGCACACTAACGTATGAGGCACTGAGGCTCCTGTGACCTCACAAGCACAGCCAGCAGCCAGGAGCCTGCCACTGTCCTAGGAAGCACAGAGGCTGCTGTGACCTCACATGCACAGGCAGCAGCCATGAGCCTGCCACTGTCCTTGGAGGCACTCAGGCTGCTGAGACCTCACAAGCACACCCAGCAGCCATGACCCTGCCACTGGCCTCAGGGGCAGTGAGGATGCTGTGACCTCACAAGCACAGCCAGCAGCCAGGAGCCTGCTACTAGCCTGAGAGGCACCCAGGTTGCAGTGACCTGACAAGCACAGCCAACAGCCAGGAGCCTGCCACTGGCCTAGGAGGCACTGAGGCTGCTGTGAGCTCCCAAGCACAGCCAGCAGTGGGAGCCTGCCACTGGCCTAGGAGGCACTGAGGCTGCTGTGACCTCACAAGCACAGCCAGCAGCCATGAGCCTGCCAGTGGCCTAGGATACACTCAGGCTGCTGTGAGCTGACAAGCACAGGCAGCAGCCAAGAGCCTGCCACTGTCCTTGGTGGCACTCAGCCTGCTGGGACCTCACAAGCACATCCAGCAGACATGAGGCTGTCGCTGGTCTTGGAGGCACTGAGGGTGCTGTGACCTCACAAGCACAGCCAGAAGCCAGGAGACTGCCACGGGCCTCGGAGGCACTCAGGCTGCTGTGACCTCACATGCACAGCCAGCAGCCAGGAGCCTGCCACTGGCCTAGGAAGCACAGAGGCTGCTGTGACCTCACAAGCACAGCCAGCAGGCATGAGCCTGCCACTGTCCTTGGAGGCACTCAGGCTGCTGAGACCTCACAAGCACAGCCAGCAGCCAGGAGCCTTCCAGTCGCCTAGGAGGCAGTGACGATGCTGTTATCTCACAAGCACAGCCAGCAGCCAGGAGCCTGCTACTGGCATAGGAGGCACTGAGGCTGCTGTGACCTCACAAGCACAGCCAGCAGCCATGAGCCTGCCACTGGCCTAGGAGGCACTCAGGCTGCTGTGACCGACCAAGCACAGCCAGCAGTGGGAGCCTGCCACTGGCCTAGGAGGCACTGAGGCTGCTGTGACCTCACTAGCACAGCCAGCAGCCAGGAGCCTGCCAGTGCCTATGGGGCACGAAGGCTGTTTGACCTCACAAGCACAGCCAGCAACCATGAGCCTGCCACTGGCCTCGGAGGCACTGAGGCTGCTGTGACCTCACAAACACAGCCAGCAGCCAGGAGCCTGCCACTGGCCTAGGAGGCACTGAGGCTGCTGTGACCTCACAAGCACAGCCAGCGGGGCGCCCTGCACACTAACGTATGAGGCACTGAGGCTGCTGTGACCTCACAAGCACAGCCAGCAGCCATGAGCCTGCCACTGGCCTAGGAGGCACTGAGGCTGCTGTGACCTCACAAACACAGCTAGCAGCCAGGAGCCTGCCACTGGTTTAGGAGGCACTGAGGCTGCTGCGATCTCACAAGCACAACCAGCAGCCATGAGCCTGCCACTGGACTGGGGGGCACGGAGGCTGCTGTGACCTCACATGCACAGCCAGCAGCCAGGAGCCTGACACTGGCGTAGGAAGCACAGAGGCTGCTGTGACCTCACATGCAGAGGCAGCAGCCATGAGCCTGCCACTGGCCTAGGAGGCACTGAGGCTGCTGAGACCTCACAAGCACAGGCAGCAGCCAGGAGCCTGCCACTAGCCTAGGAGGCACTGAGGCTGCTGTGACCTCACAAGTACAGCCAGCAGCGAGGAGAGTGCTACTGGCATAGGAGGCACTGAGGCTGCTGTGACCTCACAAGCACAGCCAGCAGCCATGAGCCTGCCCCTGGCCTAGGAGGCACTGAGGCTGCTGTGACCTCACAAGCACAGCCAGCAGCCAGGAGCCTGCCACTGGCGTAGGAAGCACAGAGGCTGCTGTGACCTCACATGTAGAGGCAGCAGCCATGAGCCTGCCACTGGCCTAGGAGGCACTGAGGCTGCTGAGACCTCACAAGCACAGGCAGCAGCCAGGAGCCTGCCACTAGCCTAGGAGGCACTGAGGCTGCTGTGTCCTCACAAGCACAGCCAGCAGCGAGGAGAGTGCTACTGGCATAGGAGGCACTGAGGCTGCTGTGACCTCACAAGCACAGCCAGCAGCCATGAGCCTGCCCCTGGCCTAGGAGGCACTGAGGCTGCTGTGACCTCACAAGCACAGCCAGCAGCCAGGAGCCTTTCACTGGCCTAGGAGGCACTCAGGCTACTGAGATCTCACAAGTACAGCCAACAGCCAGGAGCCTGCCACTGGCCTAGGAGACTCTCAAGCTGCTGTGACCTCACAAATACAACCAGCAGACAGGAGCCTGTCCCTGGCCTAGGAGGCACTGAGGCTGCTGTGACCTCACAAGCACAGCCAGCAGCCAGGAGCCTGCCACTGGCCTAGGAGGCACTGAGGCTGCTGTGTCGTCACAAGCACAGCCAGAAGCCAGGAGCCTGCTATTGGCCCAGGAGGCACTGAGGCTGCTGTGACCTCACAAGCACAGCCAGCAGCCAGGATCCTGCCACTGGCCTCGGAGACACTGAGGCTGCTGTGACCTCACAAGCACAGCCAGCAGGGGGTGCTGCTCACTGACCTATGAGGCACTCAGGCTGTTGACACCTCACAAGCACAGCCAGCAGCCATTAGTCTGCCAGTGGCCTAGGAGGCAGGCAAGCTGCTGTCACCTCAGAAGCACAAACAGCAGTCTTGAGCCTGCCACGGGCCTATTACTCTCTGAGGTAGCTCTGACCTCACAAGCACAGCCAGCAGCCAGGAGCCTGTCATTGGCCTAGGAGGCTTTGAGGCTGCTGTGACCTCACAAGCACACTCAGGAAACAGGAGCCTGCCTCTGGCCTAGTAGGCACTCAGACTGCTGTGACCTCACAAGCACAGCCAGCAGCCGTTAGCATGCTACTGGCCTATGAGGCACTCAGGTTGCTGTGACCTCACAAGCACAGCCAGCAGCCATGAGCCTGCCACTGGCCTAGGAAGCACTGAGGATGCTGTGACCTCACAAGTACAGCCAACAGCCAGGAGCCTGCCACTGGCCTCGGAGGCACTGAGGCTGCTGTGAGCTCACAAGAACAGCCAGCACATTGTGCTGGACACTAAACAATGAGGCACTCAGGCTGCTGTGGGCTGACAAGCACAGCCAGCAACCAGGAGCCTGCCAGTGGTCTAGGAGGCATTGCGGCTGCTGTGACCTCACAAGCACAGCCAGCAGACATGGGCCTGACACTGGCGTAGGAGGCACTGAGGCTGCTGTCACCTCACAAGCACAGGCGGCAGACAGGAGCCTGCCACTGGCCTAGGAAGCACAGAGGCTGCTGTGACCTCACAAGCACAGCCAGCAGCCATGAGCCTGCCACTGGCCTTGGAGGCACTCAGGCTGCTGAGACCTCACAAGCACAGCCAGCGGCCATGAACCTGCCACTGGCCTAGGAGGCACTCAGGCTGCTGTGACCTCACAAGCACAGCCAGCGGCCATAAGCCTACCACTGGCCTAGGAGGCACTGAGGTGCGGTGACCTCACAAGCACAGCCAGCAGCCAGGAGGCTGTCGCTGGTCTTGGAGGCACTGAGGCTGTTGTGACCTCACAAGCACAGCCAGCAGCCAGGAGCCTGCCACTGGCCTAGGAGGCACTGCGGTTGCTGTGACCTCACAAGCACAGCCAGCGGGGCGCCCTGCACACTATCGTATGAGGCACTGAGGCTGCTGTGAGCTCACAAGCACAGCCAACAGCCAGGAGCCTGCCACTAGCCTAGGAGGCACTCAGGCTGCTGTTATCTCCCAAGCACAGCCAGCAGTGGGAGCCTGCCACTGGCCTAGGAGGCACTGAGTCTGCTGTGACCTCACAAGCACAGTCAGCAGGGGGCGCTGCATAATAACCTATGAGGCACGGAGTCTGCTGTGACCTCACAAGCACAGCCAGCAGCCAGGAGCCTGCCACTGGTCTAGGAGGCACTCAGGCTGCTGTGACGTCACAAGCACAGCCAGCAGTGGGAGCCTGCCACTGGCCTAGGAGGCACTGAGGCTGCTGTGACCTCACAAGCACAGCCAGCAGCCATGAGCCTGCCAGTGGCCTAGGATACACTCAGGCTGCTGTGAGCTGACAAGCACAGCCAGCAGCCATGAGCCTGCCACTGTCCTAGGAGGCACTCAGCCTGCTGTGACCTCACAAGCACAGCCAGCAGACATGAGGCTGTCGCTGGTCTTGGAGGCACTGAGGCTGCTGTGACCTCACAAGCACAGCCAGCAGCCAGGAGCCTGCCACTAGCCTAGGAGGCATGGAGGCTGCTGTGACCTCACAAGCACAGCCAGCAGCCAGGAGCCTTCCAGTCGCCTAGGAGGCAGTGACGATGCTGTTATCTCACAAGCACAGCCAGCAGCCATGAGCCTGCCACTAGCCTAGGAGGCATCGAGGTTGCTGTGACCTCACAAGCACAGCCAGCAGCTAGGAGCCTGCCACTAGCCTAGGAGGCATGGAGGCTGCTGTGACCTCACAAGCACAGACAGCAGCCAGGAACATTCCAGTCGCCTAGGAGGCAGTGACGATGCTGTTATCTCACAAGCACAGCCAGCAGCCAGGAGCCTGCCACTGGCCTAGGAGGCACTGAGGCTGCTGTGTCGTCACAAGCACAGCCAGCAGCCAGGAGCCTGCTATTGGCCCAGGAGGCACTGAGGCTGCTGTGACCTCACAAGCACAGGCAGCAGCCAGGATCCTGCCACTGGCCTCGGAGACACTGAGGCTGCTGTGACCTCACAAGCACAGCCAGCAGGGTGCGCTGCTCACTGACCTATGAGGCACTCAGGCTGTTGACACCTCACAAGCACAGCCAGCAGCCATTAGTCTGCCAGTGGCCTAGGAGGCAGGCAAGCTGCTGTCACCTCAGAAGCACAAACAGCAGTCTTGAGCCTGCCACGGGCCTATTACTCTCTGAGGTAGCTCTGACCTCACAAGCACAGCCAGCAGCCAGGAGCCTGTCATTGGCCTAGGAGGCTTTGAGGCTGCTGTGACCTCACAAGCACACTCAGGAAACAGGAGCCTGCCTCTGGCCTAGTAGGCACTCAGACTGCTGTGACCTCACAAGCACAGCCAGCAGCCGTTAGCATGCTACTGGCCTATGAGGCACTCAGGTTGCTGTGACCTCACAAGCACAGCCAGCAGCCATGAGCCTGCCACTGGCCTAGGAAGCACTGAGGATGCTGTGACCTCACAAGTACAGCCAACAGCCAGGAGCCTGCCACTGGCCTCGGAGGCACTGAGGCTGCTGTGAGCTCACAAGCACAGCCAACAGCCAGGAGCCTGCCACTAGCCTAGGAGGCACTCAGGCTGCTGTTATCTCCCAAGCACAGCCAGCAGTGGGAGCCTGCCACTGGCCTAGGAGGCACTGAGTCTGCTGTGACCTCACAAGCACAGTCAGCAGGGGGCGCTGCATAATAACCTATGAGGCACGGAGTCTGCTGTGACCTCACAAGCACAGCCAGCAGCCAGGAGCCTGCCACTGGTCTAGGAGGCACTCAGGCTGCTGTGACGTCACAAGCACAGCCAGCAGTGGGAGCCTGCCACTGGCCTAGGAGGCACTGAGGCTGCTGTGACCTCACAAGCACAGCCAGCAGCCATGAGCCTGCCAGTGGCCTAGGATACACTCAGGCTGCTGTGAGCTGACAAGCACAGCCAGCAGCCATGAGCCTGCCACTGTCCTAGGAGGCACTCAGCCTGCTGTGACCTCACAAGCACAGCCAGCAGACATGAGGCTGTCGCTGGTCTTGGAGGCACTGAGGCTGCTGTGACCTCACAAGCACAGCCAGCAGCCAGGAGCCTGCCACTAGCCTAGGAGGCATGGAGGCTGCTGTGACCTCACAAGCACAGACAGCAGCCAGGAGCCTGCCACTAGCCTAGGAGGCATCGAGGTTGCTGTGACCTCACAAGCACAGCCAGCAGCTAGGAGCCTGCCACTAGCCTAGGAGGCATGGAGGCTGCTGTGACCTCACAAGCACAGACAGCAGCCAGGAACATTCCAGTCGCCTAGGAGGCAGTGACGATGCTGTTATCTCACAAGCACAGCCAGCAGCCAGGAGCCTGCCAGTGGCCTAGGAGGCACTGAGGCTGCTGTGTCGTCACAAGCACAGCCAGCAGCCAGGAGCCTGCTATTGGCCCAGGAGGCACTGAGGCTGTTGTGACCTCACAAGCACAGCCAGCAGCCAGGAGCCTGCCAGTGGCCTCGGAGGCACTGAGGCTGCTGTGACCTCACAAACACAGCCAGCAGCCAGGAGCCTGCCACTGGCCTAGGAGGCACTGAGGCTGCTGTGACCTCACAAGCACAGCCAGCGGGGCGCCCTGCACACTAACATATGAGGCACTGAGGCTGCTGTGACCTCACAAGCACAGCCAGCAGCCATGAGCCTGCCACTGGCCTAGGAGGCACTGAGGCTGCTGTGACCTCACAAACACAGCTAGCAGCCAGGAGCCTGCCACTGGCTTAGGAGGCACTGAGGCTGCTGCGACCTCACAAGCACAACCAGCAGCCATGAGCCTGCCACTGGACTGGGGGGCACGGAGGCTGCTGTGACCTCACAAGCACAGCCAGCAGCCAGGAGCCTGCCACTGGAGTAGGAAGCACAGAGGCTGCTGTGACCTCACATGCAGAGGCAGCAGCCATGAGCCTGCCACTGGCCTAGGAGGCACTGAGGCTGCTGTGACCTCACAAGCACAGCCAGCGGGGCGCCCTGCACACTAACGTATGAGGCACTGAGTCTGCTGTGACCTCACAAGCACAGCCAGCAGCCATGAGCCTGCCACTGGCCTAGGAGGCACTGAGGCTGCTGTGACCTCACAAACACAGCTAGCAGCCAGGAGCCTGCCACTGTCTTAGGAGGCACTGAGGCTGCTGCGACCTCACAAGCACAGCCAGCGGCCATGAGCCTGCCACTGGCCTAGGAGGCACTGAGGCTGCTGTGACCTCACAAGCACAGCCAGCAGCCAGGAGCCTGCCAGTGGCCTAGGAGGCACTGAGGCTGCTGTGACCTCACAAGCACAGCCAGCAGCCATGAGCCTGCCAGTGGCCTAGGATACACTCAGGCTGCTGTGAGCTGACAAGCACAGGCAGCAGCCAAGAGCCTGCCACTGTCCTTGGTGGCACTCAGCCTGCTGTGACCTCACAAGCACAGCCAGCAGACATGAGGCTGTCGCTGGTCTTGGAGGCACTGAGGCTGCTGTGACCTCAGAAGCACAGCCAGCAGCCAGGAGACTGCCACTGGCCTCGGAGGCACTGAGGCTGCTGTGACCTCACATGCACAGCCAGCAGCCAGGAGCCTGACACTGGCCTAGGAAGCACAGAGGCTGCTGTGACCTCACATGCACAGGCAGCAGCCATGAGCCTGCCACTGGCCTAGGAGGCACTGAGGCTGCTGAGACCTCACAAGCACAGCCAGCAGCCAGGAGCCTGCCACTAGCCTAGGAGGCATCGAGGCTGCTGTGACCTCACAAGCACAGCCAGCAGCCATGAGCCTGCCACTGGCCTAGGAGGCACTCAGGCTGCTGTGACGTCACAAGCACAGCCAGCAGCCAGGAGCCTGCCACTGGCCTAGGAGGCACTGAGGCTGCTGAGATCTCACAAGCACAGCCAGCAGCCAGGAGCCTGCCACTGGCCTAGGAGGCAGTCAAGCTGCTGTGACCTCACTAGCACAGCCAGCAGCCAGGAGCCTGCCACTGGCCTCGGAGGCACTGCGGTTGCTGTGACCTGACAAGCACAGCCAGCGGGGCGCCCTGCACACTAACGTATGAGGCACTGAGGCTGCTGTGACCTCACAAGCACAGCCAGCAGCCATGAGCCTGCCACTGGCATCGGAGGCACTGAGGCTGCTGTGACCTCACAAGCACAGCCAGCGGGGCGCCCTGCACACTAACGTATGAGGCACTGAGGCTGCTGTGACCTCAGATGCACAGGCAGCAGCCATGAGCCTGCCACTGGCCTAGGAGGCACTGAGGTGCGGTGACCTCACAAGCACAGCCAGCAGCCAGGAGCGGGCCACTGGCCTAGGAGGCACTGAGGTTGCTGTGACCTCACAAGAACAGCCAGCAGACATGAGGCTGTCGCTGGTCTTGGAAGCACTGAGGCTGTTGTGACCTCACAAGCACAGCCAGCAGCCATGAGCCTGCCACTGGCCTAGGAGGAACTGCGGTTGCTGTGACCTCACAAGCACAGCCAGCGGGGCGCCCTGCACACTAACGTATGAGGCACTGAGGCTCCTGTGACCTCACAAGCACAGCCAGCAGCCAGGAGCCTGCCACTGTCCTAGGAAGCACAGAGGCTGCTGTGACCTCACATGCACAGGCAGCAGCCATGAGCCTGCCACTGTCCTTGGAGGCACTCAGGCTGCTGAGACCTCACAAGCACACCCAGCAGCCATGACCCTGCCACTGGCCTCAGGGGCAGTGAGGATGCTGTGACCTCACAAGCACAGCCAGCAGCCAGGAGCCTGCTACTAGCCTGAGAGGCACCCAGGTTGCAGTGACCTGACAAGCACAGCCAACAGCCAGGAGCCTGCCACTGGCCTAGGAGGCACTGAGGCTGCTGTGAGCTCCCAAGCACAGCCAGCAGTGGGAGCCTGCCACTGGCCTAGGAGGCACTGAGGCTGCTGTGACGTCACAAGCACAGCCAGCAGCCATGAGCCTGCCAGTGGCCTAGGATACACTCAGGCTGCTGTGAGCTGACAAGCACAGGCAGCAGCCAAGAGCCTGCCACTGTCCTTGGTGGCACTCAGCCTGCTGGGACCTCACAAGCACATCCAGCAGACATGAGGCTGTCGCTGGTCTTGGAGGCACTGAGGGTGCTGTGACCTCACAAGCACAGCCAGAAGCCAGGAGACTGCCACGGGCCTCGGAGGCACTCAGGCTGCTGTGACCTCACATGCACAGCCAGCAGCCAGGAGCCTGCCACTGGCCTAGGAAGCACAGAGGCTGCTGTGACCTCACAAGCACAGCCAGCAGGCATGAGCCTGCCACTGTCCTTGGAGGCACTCAGGCTGCTGAGACCTCACAAGCACAGCCAGCAGCCAGGAGCCTTCCAGTCGCCTAGGAGGCAGTGACGATGCTGTTATCTCACAAGCACAGCCAGCAGCCAGGAGCCTGCTACTGGCATAGGAGGCACTGAGGCTGCTGTGACCTCACAAGCACAGCCAGCAGCCATGAGCCTGCCACTGGCCTAGGAGGCACTCAGGCTGCTGTGACCGACCAAGCACAGCCAGCAGTGGGAGCCTGCCACTGGCCTAGGAGGCACTGAGGCTGCTGTGACCTCACTAGCACAGCCAGCAGCCAGGAGCCTGCCAGTGCCTATGGGGCACGAAGGCTGTTTGACCTCACAAGCACAGCCAGCAACCATGAGCCTGCCACTGGCCTCGGAGGCACTGAGGCTGCTGTGACCTCACAAACACAGCCAGCAGCCAGGAGCCTGCCACTGGCCTAGGAGGCACTGAGGCTGCTGTGACCTCACAAGCACAGCCAGCGGGGCGCCCTGCACACTAACGTATGAGGCACTGAGGCTGCTGTGACCTCACAAGCACAGCCAGCAGCCATGAGCCTGCCACTGGCCTAGGAGGCACTGAGGCTGCTGTGACCTCACAAACACAGCTAGCAGCCAGGAGCCTGCCACTGGCTTAGGAGGCACTGAGGCTGCTGCGATCTCACAAGCACAACCAGCAGCCATGAGCCTGCCACTGGACTGGGGGGCACGGAGGCTGCTGTGACCTCACATGCACAGCCAGCAGCCAGGAGCCTGACACTGGCGTAGGAAGCACAGAGGCTGCTGTGACCTCACATGCAGAGGCAGCAGCCATGAGCCTGCCACTGGCCTAGGAGGCACTGAGGCTGCTGAGACCTCACAAGCACAGGCAGCAGCCAGGAGCCTGCCACTAGCCTAGGAGGCACTGAGGCTGCTGTGACCTCACAAGTACAGCCAGCAGCGAGGAGAGTGCTACTGGCATAGGAGGCACTGAGGCTGCTGTGACCTCACAAGCACAGCCAGCAGCCATGAGCCTGCCCCTGGCCTAGGAGGCACTGAGGCTGCTGTGACCTCACAAGCACAGCCAGCAGCCAGGAGCCTGCCACTGGCGTAGGAAGCACAGAGGCTGCTGTGACCTCACATGTAGAGGCAGCAGCCATGAGCCTGCCACTGGCCTAGGAGGCACTGAGGCTGCTGAGACCTCACAAGCACAGGCAGCAGCCAGGAGCCTGCCACTAGCCTAGGAGGCACTGAGGCTGCTGTGTCCTCACAAGCACAGCCAGCAGCGAGGAGAGTGCTACTGGCATAGGAGGCACTGAGGCTGCTGTGACCTCACAAGCACAGCCAGCAGCCATGAGCCTGCCCCTGGCCTAGGAGGCACTGAGGCTGCTGTGACCTCACAAGCACAGCCGGCAGCCAGGAGCCTTTCACTGGCCTAGGAGGCACTCAGGCTACTGAGATCTCACAAGTACAGCCAACAGCCAGGAGCCTGCCACTGGCCTAGGAGACTCTCAAGCTGCTGTGACCTCACAAATACAACCAGCAGACAGGAGCCTGTCCCTGGCCTAGGAGGCACTGAGGCTGCTGTGACCTCACAAGCACAGCCAGCAGCCAGGAGCCTGCCACTGGCCTAGGAGGCACTGAGGCTGCTGTGTCGTCACAAGCACAGCCAGAAGCCAGGAGCCTGCTATTGGCCCAGGAGGCACTGAGGCTGCTGTGACCTCACAAGCACAGCCAGCAGCCAGGATCCTGCCACTGGCCTCGGAGACACTGAGGCTGCTGTGACCTCACAAGCACAGCCAGCAGGGGGTGCTGCTCACTGACCTATGAGGCACTCAGGCTGTTGACACCTCACAAGCACAGCCAGCAGCCATTAGTCTGCCAGTGGCCTAGGAGGCAGGCAAGCTGCTGTCACCTCAGAAGCACAAACAGCAGTCTTGAGCCTGCCACGGGCCTATTACTCTCTGAGGTAGCTCTGACCTCACAAGCACAGCCAGCAGCCAGGAGCCTGTCATTGGCCTAGGAGGCTTTGAGGCTGCTGTGACCTCACAAGCACACTCAGGAAACAGGAGCCTGCCTCTGGCCTAGTAGGCACTCAGACTGCTGTGACCTCACAAGCACAGCCAGCAGCCGTTAGCATGCTACTGGCCTATGAGGCACTCAGGTTGCTGTGACCTCACAAGCACAGCCAGCAGCCATGAGCCTGCCACTGGCCTAGGAAGCACTGAGGATGCTGTGACCTCACAAGTACAGCCAACAGCCAGGAGCCTGCCACTGGCCTCGGAGGCACTGAGGCTGCTGTGAGCTCACAAGAACAGCCAGCACATTGTGCTGGACACTAAACAATGAGGCACTCAGGCTGCTGTGGGCTGACAAGCACAGCCAGCAACCAGGAGCCTGCCAGTGGTCTAGGAGGCATTGCGGCTGCTGTGACCTCACAAGCACAGCCAGCAGACATGGGCCTGACACTGGCGTAGGAGGCACTGAGGCTGCTGTCACCTCACAAGCACAGGCGGCAGACAGGAGCCTGCCACTGGCCTAGGAAGCACAGAGGCTGCTGTGACCTCACAAGCACAGCCAGCAGCCATGAGCCTGCCACTGGCCTTGGAGGCACTCAGGCTGCTGAGACCTCACAAGCACAGCCAGCGGCCATGAACCTGCCACTGGCCTAGGAGGCACTCAGGCTGCTGTGACCTCACAAGCACAGCCAGCGGCCATAAGCCTACCACTGGCCTAGGAGGCACTGAGGTGCGGTGACCTCACAAGCACAGCCAGCAGCCAGGAGGCTGTCGCTGGTCTTGGAGGCACTGAGGCTGTTGTGACCTCACAAGCACAGCCAGCAGCCAGGAGCCTGCCACTGGCCTAGGAGGCACTGCGGTTGCTGTGACCTCACAAGCACAGCCAGCGGGGCGCCCTGCACACTATCGTATGAGGCACTGAGGCTGCTGTGAGCTCACAAGCACAGCCAACAGCCAGGAGCCTGCCACTAGCCTAGGAGGCACTCAGGCTGCTGTTATCTCCCAAGCACAGCCAGCAGTGGGAGCCTGCCACTGGCCTAGGAGGCACTGAGTCTGCTGTGACCTCACAAGCACAGTCAGCAGGGGGCGCTGCATAATAACCTATGAGGCACGGAGTCTGCTGTGACCTCACAAGCACAGCCAGCAGCCAGGAGCCTGCCACTGGTCTAGGAGGCACTCAGGCTGCTGTGACGTCACAAGCACAGCCAGCAGTGGGAGCCTGCCACTGGCCTAGGAGGCACTGAGGCTGCTGTGACCTCACAAGCACAGCCAGCAGCCATGAGCCTGCCAGTGGCCTAGGATACACTCAGGCTGCTGTGAGCTGACAAGCACAGCCAGCAGCCATGAGCCTGCCACTGTCCTAGGAGGCACTCAGCCTGCTGTGACCTCACAAGCACAGCCAGCAGACATGAGGCTGTCGCTGGTCTTGGAGGCACTGAGGCTGCTGTGACCTCACAAGCACAGCCAGCAGCCAGGAGCCTGCCACTAGCCTAGGAGGCATGGAGGCTGCTGTGACCTCACAAGCACAGCCAGCAGCCAGGAGCCTTCCAGTCGCCTAGGAGGCAGTGACGATGCTGTTATCTCACAAGCACAGCCAGCAGCCATGAGCCTGCCACTAGCCTAGGAGGCATCGAGGTTGCTGTGACCTCACAAGCACAGCCAGCAGCTAGGAGCCTGCCACTAGCCTAGGAGGCATGGAGGCTGCTGTGACCTCACAAGCACAGACAGCAGCCAGGAACATTCCAGTCGCCTAGGAGGCAGTGACGATGCTGTTATCTCACAAGCACAGCCAGCAGCCAGGAGCCTGCCACTGGCCTAGGAGGCACTGAGGCTGCTGTGTCGTCACAAGCACAGCCAGCAGCCAGGAGCCTGCTATTGGCCCAGGAGGCACTGAGGCTGCTGTGACCTCACAAGCACAGGCAGCAGCCAGGATCCTGCCACTGGCCTCGGAGACACTGAGGCTGCTGTGACCTCACAAGCACAGCCAGCAGGGTGCGCTGCTCACTGACCTATGAGGCACTCAGGCTGTTGACACCTCACAAGCACAGCCAGCAGCCATTAGTCTGCCAGTGGCCTAGGAGGCAGGCAAGCTGCTGTCACCTCAGAAGCACAAACAGCAGTCTTGAGCCTGCCACGGGCCTATTACTCTCTGAGGTAGCTCTGACCTCACAAGCACAGCCAGCAGCCAGGAGCCTGTCATTGGCCTAGGAGGCTTTGAGGCTGCTGTGACCTCACAAGCACACTCAGGAAACAGGAGCCTGCCTCTGGCCTAGTAGGCACTCAGACTGCTGTGACCTCACAAGCACAGCCAGCAGCCGTTAGCATGCTACTGGCCTATGAGGCACTCAGGTTGCTGTGACCTCACAAGCACAGCCAGCAGCCATGAGCCTGCCACTGGCCTAGGAAGCACTGAGGATGCTGTGACCTCACAAGTACAGCCAACAGCCAGGAGCCTGCCACTGGCCTCGGAGGCACTGAGGCTGCTGTGAGCTCACAAGCACAGCCAACAGCCAGGAGCCTGCCACTAGCCTAGGAGGCACTCAGGCTGCTGTTATCTCCCAAGCACAGCCAGCAGTGGGAGCCTGCCACTGGCCTAGGAGGCACTGAGTCTGCTGTGACCTCACAAGCACAGTCAGCAGGGGGCGCTGCATAATAACCTATGAGGCACGGAGTCTGCTGTGACCTCACAAGCACAGCCAGCAGCCAGGAGCCTGCCACTGGTCTAGGAGGCACTCAGGCTGCTGTGACGTCACAAGCACAGCCAGCAGTGGGAGCCTGCCACTGGCCTAGGAGGCACTGAGGCTGCTGTGACCTCACAAGCACAGCCAGCAGCCATGAGCCTGCCAGTGGCCTAGGATACACTCAGGCTGCTGTGAGCTGACAAGCACAGCCAGCAGCCATGAGCCTGCCACTGTCCTAGGAGGCACTCAGCCTGCTGTGACCTCACAAGCACAGCCAGCAGACATGAGGCTGTCGCTGGTCTTGGAGGCACTGAGGCTGCTGTGACCTCACAAGCACAGCCAGCAGCCAGGAGCCTGCCACTAGCCTAGGAGGCATGGAGGCTGCTGTGACCTCACAAGCACAGACAGCAGCCAGGAGCCTGCCACTAGCCTAGGAGGCATCGAGGTTGCTGTGACCTCACAAGCACAGCCAGCAGCTAGGAGCCTGCCACTAGCCTAGGAGGCATGGAGGCTGCTGTGACCTCACAAGCACAGACAGCAGCCAGGAACATTCCAGTCGCCTAGGAGGCAGTGACGATGCTGTTATCTCACAAGCACAGCCAGCAGCCAGGAGCCTGCCAGTGGCCTAGGAGGCACTGAGGCTGCTGTGTCGTCACAAGCACAGCCAGCAGCCAGGAGCCTGCTATTGGCCCAGGAGGCACTGAGGCTGCTGTGACCTCACAAGCACAGGCAGCAGCCAGGATCCTGCCACTGGCCTCGGAGACACTGAGGCTGCTGTGACCTCACAAGCACAGCCAGCAGGGTGCGCTGCTCACTGACCTATGAGGCACTCAGGCTGTTGACACCTCACAAGCACAGCCAGCAGCCATTAGTCTGCCAGTGGCCTAGGAGGCAGGCAAGCTGCTGTCACCTCAGAAGCACAAACAGCAGTCTTGAGCCTGCCACGGGCCTATTACTCTCTGAGGTAGCTCTGACCTCACAAGCACAGCCAGCAGCCAGGAGCCTGTCATTGGCCTAGGAGGCTTTGAGGCTGCTGTGACCTCACAAGCACACTCAGGAAACAGGAGCCTGCCTCTGGCCTAGTAGGCACTCAGACTGCTGTGACCTCACAAGCACAGCCAGCAGCCGTTAGCATGCTACTGGCCTATGAGGCACTCAGGTTGCTGTGACCTCACAAGCACAGCCAGCAGCCATGAGCCTGCCACTGGCCTAGGAAGCACTGAGGATGCTGTGACCTCACAAGTACAGCCAACAGCCAGGAGCCTGCCACTGGCCTCGGAGGCACTGAGGCTGCTGTGAGCTCACAAGCACAGCCAACAGCCAGGAGCCTGCCACTAGCCTAGGAGGCACTCAGGCTGCTGTTATCTCCCAAGCACAGCCAGCAGTGGGAGCCTGCCACTGGCCTAGGAGGCACTGAGTCTGCTGTGACCTCACAAGCACAGTCAGCAGGGGGCGCTGCATAATAACCTATGAGGCACGGAGTCTGCTGTGACCTCACAAGCACAGCCAGCAGCCAGGAGCCTGCCACTGGTCTAGGAGGCACTCAGGCTGCTGTGACGTCACAAGCACAGCCAGCAGTGGGAGCCTGCCACTGGCCTAGGAGGCACTGAGGCTGCTGTGACCTCACAAGCACAGCCAGCAGCCATGAGCCTGCCAGTGGCCTAGGATACACTCAGGCTGCTGTGAGCTGACAAGCACAGCCAGCAGCCATGAGCCTGCCACTGTCCTAGGAGGCACTCAGCCTGCTGTGACCTCACAAGCACAGCCAGCAGACATGAGGCTGTCGCTGGTCTTGGAGGCACTGAGGCTGCTGTGACCTCACAAGCACAGCCAGCAGCCAGGAGCCTGCCACTAGCCTAGGAGGCATGGAGGCTGCTGTGACCTCACAAGCACAGACAGCAGCCAGGAGCCTGCCACTAGCCTAGGAGGCATCGAGGTTGCTGTGACCTCACAAGCACAGCCAGCAGCTAGGAGCCTGCCACTAGCCTAGGAGGCATGGAGGCTGCTGTGACCTCACAAGCACAGACAGCAGCCAGGAACATTCCAGTCGCCTAGGAGGCAGTGACGATGCTGTTATCTCACAAGCACAGCCAGCAGCCAGGAGCCTGCCAGTGGCCTAGGAGGCACTGAGGCTGCTGTGTCGTCACAAGCACAGCCAGCAGCCAGGAGCCTGCTATTGGCCCAGGAGGCACTGAGGCTGCTGTGACCTCACAAGCACAGGCAGCAGCCAGGATCCTGCCACTGGCCTCGGAGACACTGAGGCTGCTGTGACCTCACAAGCACAGCCAGCAGGGTGCGCTGCTCACTGACCTATGAGGCACTCAGGCTGTTGACACCTCACAAGCACAGCCAGCAGCCATTAGTCTGCCAGTGGCCTAGGAGGCAGGCAAGCTGCTGTCACCTCAGAAGCACAAACAGCAGTCTTGAGCCTGCCACGGGCCTATTACTCTCTGAGGTAGCTCTGACCTCACAAGCACAGCCAGCAGCCAGGAGCCTGTCATTGGCCTAGGAGGCTTTGAGGCTGCTGTGACCTCACAAGCACACTCAGGAAACAGGAGCCTGCCTCTGGCCTAGTAGGCACTCAGACTGCTGTGACCTCACAAGCACAGCCAGCAGCCGTTAGCATGCTACTGGCCTATGAGGCACTCAGGTTGCTGTGACCTCACAAGCACAGCCAGCAGCCATGAGCCTGCCACTGGCCTAGGAAGCACTGAGGATGCTGTGACCTCACAAGTACAGCCAACAGCCAGGAGCCTGCCACTGGCCTCGGAGGCACTGAGGCTGCTGTGAGCTCACAAGAACAGCCAGCACATTGTGCTGGACACTAAACAATGAGGCACTCAGGCTGCTGTGAGCTGACAAGCACAGCCAGCAACCAGGAGCCTGCCAGTGGTCTAGGAGGCATTGCGGCTGCTGTGACCTCACAAGCACAGCCAGCAGACATGGGCCTGACACTGGCGTAGGAGGCACTGAGGCTGCTGTCACCTCACAAGCACAGGCAGCAGACAGGAGCCTGCCACTGGCCTAGGAAGCACAGAGGCTGCTGTGACCTCACAAGCACAGCCAGCAGCCATGAGCCTGCCACTGGCCTTGGAGGCACTCAGGCTGCTGAGACCTCACAAGCACAGCCAGCGGCCATGAACCTGCCACTGGCCTAGGAGGCACTCAGGCTGCTGTGACCTCACAAGCACAGCCAGCGGCCATAAGCCTACCACTGGCCTAGGAGGCACTGAGGTGCGGTGACCTCACAAGCACAGCCAGCAGCCAGGAGCCTGCCACTGGCCTAGGAGGCACTGCGGTTGCTGTGACCTCACAAGCACAGCCAGCGGGGCGCCCTGCACACTAACGTATGAGGCACTGAGGCTCCTGTGACCTCACAAGCACAGCCAACAGCCAGGAGCCTGCCACTAGCCTAGGAGGCACTCAGGCTGCTGTTATCTCCCAAGCACAGCCAGCAGTGGGAGCCTGCCACTGGCCTAGGAGGCACTGAGTCTGCTGTGACCTCACAAGCACAGTCAGCAGGGGGCGCTGCATAATAACCTATGAGGCACGGAGTCTGCTGTGACCTCACAAGCACAGCCAGCAGCCAGGAGCCTGCCACTGGTCTAGGAGGCACTCAGGCTGCTGTGACGTCACAAGCACAGCCAGCAGTGGGAGCCTGCCACTGGCCTAGGAGGCACTGAGGCTGCTGTGACCTCACAAGCGCAGCCAGCAGCCATGAGCCTGCCAGTGGCCTAGGATACACTCAGGCTGCTGTGAGCTGACAAGCACAGCCAGCAGCCATGAGCCTGCCACTGTCCTAGGAGGCACTCAGCCTGCTGTGACCTCACAAGCACAGCCAGCAGACATGAGGCTGTCGCTGGTCTTGGAGGCACTGAGGCTGCTGTGACCTCACAAGCACAGCCAGCAGCCAGGAGCCTGCCACTAGCCTAGGAGGCATGGAGGCTGCTGTGACCTCACAAGCACAGACAGCAGCCAGGAGCCTTCCAGTCGCCTAGGAGGCAGTGACGATGCTGTTATCTCACAAGCACAGCCAGCAGCCATGAGCCTGCCACTAGCCTAGGAGGCATCGAGGTTGCTGTGACCTCACAAGCACAGCCAGCAGCTAGGAGCCTGCCACTAGCCTAGGAGGCATGGAGGCTGCTGTGACCTCACAAGCACAGACAGCAGCCAGGAACATTCCAGTCGCCTAGGAGGCAGTGACGATGCTGTTATCTCACAAGCACAGCCAGCAGCCAGGAGCCTGCTACTGGCATAGGAGGCACTGAGGCTGCTGTGACCTCACAAGTACAGCCAGCAGCCATGAGCCTGCCACTGGCCTAGGAGGCACGCAGGCTGCTGTGACCTACCAAGCACAGCCAGCAGCCATGAGCCTGCCACTGGCCTAGGAGGCACTGAGGCTGCTGAGATCTCACAAGCACAGCCAGCAGCCAGGAGCCTGCCACTGGCCTAGGAGGCACTGAGGCTGCTGTGACCTCACAAGCACAGCCAGCGGGGCGCCCTGCACACTAACGTATGAGGCACTGAGGCTGCTGTGACCTCACAAGCACAGCCAGCAGCCATGAGCCTGCCACTGGCCTCGGAGGCACTGAGGCTGCTGTGACCTCACAAACACAGCCAGCAGCCAGGAGCCTGCCACTGGCCTAGGAGGCACTGAGGCTGCTGTGACCTCAGAAGCACAGCCAGCGGGGCGCCCTGCACACTAACGTATGAGGCACTGAGGCTGCTGTGACCTCACAAGCACAGCCAGCAGCCATGAGCCTGCCACTGGCCTAGGAGGCACTGAGGCTGCTGTGACCTCACAAACACAGCTAGCAGCCAGGAGCCTGCCACTGGCTTAGGAGGCACTGAGGCTGCTGTGACCTCACAAGCACAACCAGCAGCCATGAGCCTGCCACTGGACTGGGGGGCACGGAGGCTGCTGTGACCTCACAAGCACAGCCAGCAGCCAGGAGCCTGACACTGGCGTAGGAAGCACAGAGGCTGCTGTGACCTCACATGCAGAGGCAGCAGCCATGAGCCTGCCACTGGCCTAGGAGGCACTGAGGCTGCTGAGACCTCACAAGCACAGGCAGCAGCCAGGAGCCTGCCACTAGCCTAGGAGGCACTGAGGCTGCTGTGACCTCACAAGCACAGCCAGCAGCGAGGAGAGTGCTACTGGCATAGGAGGCACTGAGGCTGCTGTGACCTCACAAGCACAGCCAGCAGCCATGAGCCTGCCCCTGGCCTAGGAGGCACTGAGGCTGCTGTGACCTCACAAGCACAGCCAGCAGCCAGGAGCCTGCCACTGGCGTAGGAAGCACAGAGGCTGCTGTG
Organism: Dromaius novaehollandiae; assembly: GCF_036370855.1. NCBI lineage: Eukaryota > Metazoa > Chordata > Aves > Casuariiformes > Dromaiidae > Dromaius > Dromaius novaehollandiae. Next base: position 26,429,772 of record NC_088107.1, read on the forward strand.
ACCTCACATGCAGAGGCAGCAGCCATGAGCCTGCCACTGGCCTAGGAGGCACTGAGGCTGCTGTGACCTCACAAGCACAGGCAGCAACCAGGAGCCTGCCACTAGCCTAGGAGGCACTGAGGCTGCTGTGACCTCACAAGCACAGCCAGCAGCGAGGAGAGTGATACTGGCATAGGAGGCACTGAGGCTGCTGTGACCTCACAAGCACAGCCAGCAGCCATGAGCCTGCCACTGGCCTAGGAGGCACTGAGGCTGCTGTGACCTCACAAGCTCAGCCAGCAGCCAGGAGCCTTTCACTGGCCTAGGAGGCACTCAGGCTACTGAGATCTCACAAGCACAGCCAACAGCCAGGAGCCTGCCACTGGCCTAGGAGACTCTCAAGCTGCTGTGACCTCACAAATACAACCAGCAGACAGGAGCCTGTCCCTGGCCTAGCAGGCACTGAGGCTGCTGTGACCTCACAAGCACAGCCAGCAGCCAGGAGCCTGCCACTGGCCTAGGAGGCACTGAGGCTGCTGTGTCGTCACAAGCACAGCCAGCAGCCAGGAGCCTGCTATTGGCCCAGGAGGCACTGAGGCTGCTGTGACCTCACAAGCACAGCCAGCAGCCAGGATCCTGCCACTGGCCTCGGAGACACTGAGGCTGCTGTGACCTCACAAGCACAGCCAGCAGGGTGCGCTGCTCACTGACCTATGAGGCACTCAGGCTGTTGACACCTCACAAGCACAGCCAGCAGCTATTAGTCTGCTAGTGGCCTAGGAGGCAGGCAAGCTGCTGTCACCTCAGAAGCACAAACAGCAGTCTTGAGCCTGCCACGGGCCTATTACTCTCTGAGGTAGCTCTGACCTCACAAGCACAGCCAGCAGCCAGGAGCCTGTCATTGGCCTAGGAGGCTTTGAGGCTGCTGTGACCTCACAAGCACACTCAGGAAACAGGAGCCTGCCTCTGGCCTAGTAGGCACTCAGACTGCTGTGACCTCACAAGCACAGCCAGCAGCCGTTAGCATGCTACTGGCCTATGAGGCACTCAGGTTGCTGTGACCTCACAAGCACAGCCAGCAGCCATGAGCCTGCCACTGGCCTAGGAAGCACTGAGGATGCTGTGATCTCACAAGTACAGCCAACAGCCAGGAGCCTGCCACTGGCCTCGGAGGCACTGAGGCTGCTGTGAGCTCACAAGAACAGCCAGCACATTGTGCTGGACACTAAACAATGAGGCACTCAGGCTGCTGTGAGCTGACAAGCACAGCCAGCAACCAGGAGCCTGCCAGTGGTCTAGGCGGCATTGCGGCTGCTGTGACCTCACAAGCACAGCCAGCAGACATGGGCCTGACACTGGCGTAGGAGGCACTGAGGCTGCTGTCACCTCACAAGCACAGGCAGCAGACAGGAGCCTGCCACTGGCCTAGGAAGCACAGAGGCTGCTGTGACCTCACAAGCACAGCCAGCAGCCATGAGCCTGCCACTGGCCTTGGAGGCACTCAGGCTGCTGAGACCTCACAAGCACAGCCAGCGGCCATGAACCTGCCACTGGCCTAGGAGGCACTCAGGCTGCTGTGACCTCACAAGCACAGCCAGCGGCCATAAGCCTACCACTGGCCTAGGAGGCACTGAGGTGCGGTGACCTCACAAGCACAGCCAGCAGCCAGGAGGCTGTCGCTGGTCTTGGAGGCACTGAGGCTGTTGTGACCTCACAAGCACAGCCAGCAGCCAGGAGCCTGCCACTGGCCTAGGAGGCACTGCGGTTGCTGTGACCTCACAAGCACAGCCAGCGGGGCGCCCTGCACACTAACGTATGAGGCACTGAGGCTCCTGTGACCTCACAAGCACAGCCAACAGCCAGGAGCCTGCCACTAGCCTAGGAGGCACTCAGGCTGCTGTTATCTCCTAAGCACAGCCAGCAGTGGGAGCCTGCCACTGGCCTAGGAGGCACTGAGTCTGCTGTGACCTCACAAGCACAGTCAGCAGGGGGCGCTGCATAATAACCTATGAGGCACGGAGTCTGCTGTGACCTCACAAACACAGCCAGCAGCCAGGAGCCTGCCACTGGTCTAGGAGGCACTCAGGCTGCTGTGACGTCACAAGCACAGCCAGCAGTCGGAGCCTGCCACTGGCCTAGGGGGCACTGAGGCTGCTGTGACCTCACAAGCACAGCCAGCAGCCATGAGCCTGCCAGTGGCCTAGGATACACTCAGGCTGCTGTGAGCTGACAAGCACAGCCAGCAGCCATGAGCCTGCCACTGTCCTAGGAGGCACTCAGCCTGCTGTGACCTCACAAACACAGCCAGCAGACATGAGGCTGTCGCTGGTCTTGGAGGCACTGAGGCTGCTGTGACCTCACAAGCACAGCCAGCAGCCAGGAGCCTGCCACTAGCCTAGGAAGCATGGAGGCTGCTGTGACCTCACAAGCACAGCCAGCAGCCAGGAGCCTTCCAGTCGCCTAGGAGGCAGTGACGATGCTGTTATCTCACAAGCACAGCCAGCAGCCAGGAGCCTGCCACTGGTCTAGGAGGCACTCAGGCTGCTGTGACTTCACAAGCACAGCCAGCAGTCGGAGCCTCCCACTGGCCTAGGAGGCACTGAGGCTGCTGTGACCTCACAAGCACAGCCAGCAGCCATGAGCCTGCCAGTGGCCTAGGATACACTCAGGCTGCTGTGAGCTGACAAGCACAGCCAGCAGCCATGAGCCTGCCACTGTCCTAGGAGGCACTCAGCCTGCTGTGACCTCACAAGCACAGCCAGCAGACATGAGGCTGTCGCTGGTCTTGGAGGCACTGAGGCTGCTGTGACCTCAGAAGCACAGCCAGCAGCCAGGAGACTGCCACTGGCCTCGGAGGCACTGAGGCTGCTGTGACCTCACATGCACAGGCAGCAGCCAGGAACCTGACACTGGCCTAGGAAGCACAGAGGCTGCTGTGACCTCACATGCACAGGCAGCAGCCATGAGCCTGCCACTGTCCTTGGAGGCACTCAGGCTGCTGAGACCTCACAAGCACAGCCAGCAGCCAGGAGCCTGCCACTAGCCTAGGAGGCATCGAGGCTGCTGTGACCTCACAAGCACAGCCAGCAGCCATGAGCCTGCCACTGGCCTAGGAGGCACTCAGGCTGCTGTGACGTCACAAGCACAGCCAGCAGCCAGGAGCCTGCCACTGGCCTAGGAGGCACTGAGGCTGCTGAGATCTCACAAGCACAGCCAGCAGCCAGGAGCCTGCCACTGGCCTAGGAGGCAGTCAAGCTGCTGTGACCTCACTAGCACAGCCAGCAGCCAGGAGCCTGCCACTGGCCTCGGAGGCACTGCGGTTGCTGTGACCTCAGAAGCACAGCCAGCGGGGCGCCCTGCACACTAACGTGTGAGGCAGTGAGGCTGCTGTGACCTCACAAGCACAGCCAGCAGCCATGAGCCTGCCACTGGCATCGGAGGCACTGAGGCTGCTGTGACCTCACAAGCACAGCCAGCGGGGCGCCCTGCACACTAACGTATGAGGCACTGAGGCTGCTGTGACCTCACATGCACAGGCAGCAGCCATGAGCCTGCCACTGGCCTAGGAGGCACTGAGGTGCGGTGACCTCACAAGCACAGCCAGCAGCCAGGAGCGGGCCACTGGCCTAGGAGGCACTGAGGTTGCTGTGACCTCACAAGAACAGCCAGCAGACATGAGGCTGTCGCTGGTCTTGGAAGCACTGAGGCTGTTGTGACCTCACAAGCACAGCCAGCAGCCATGAGCCTGCCACTGGCCTAGGAGGAACTGCGGTTGCTGTGACCTCACAAGCACAGCCAGCGGGGCGCCCTGCACACTAACGTATGAGGCACTGAGGCTCCTGTGACCTCACAAGCACAGCCAGCAGCCAGGAGCCTGCCACTGTCCTAGGAAGCACAGAGGCTGCTGTGACCTCACATGCACAGGCAGCAGCCATGAGCCTGCCACTGTCCTTGGAGGCACTCAGGCTGCTGAGACCTCACAAGCACACCCAGCAGCCATGACCCTGCCACTGGCCTCAGGGGCAGTGAGGATGCTGTGACCTCACAAGCACAGCCAGCAGCCAGGAGCCTGCTACTAGCCTGAGAGGCACCCAGGTTGCAGTGACCTGACAAGCACAGCCAACAGCCAGGAGCCTGCCACTGGCCTAGGAGGCACTGAGGCTGCTGTGAGCTCCCAAGCACAGCCAGCAGTGGGAGCCTGCCACTGGCCTAGGAGGCACTGAGGCTGCTGTGACCTCACAAGCACAGCCAGCAGCCATGAGCCTGCCAGTGGCCTAGGATACACTCAGGCTGCTGTGAGCTGACAAGCACAGGCAGCAGGCAAGAGCCTGCCACTGTCCTTGGTGGCACTCAGCCTGCTGGGACCTCACAAGCACATCCAGCAGACATGAGGCTGTCGCTGGTCTTGGAGGCACTGAGGCTGCTGTGACCTCACAAGCACAGCCAGAAGCCAGGAGACTGCCACGGGCCTCGGAGGCACTCAGGCTGCTGTGACCTCACATGCACAGCCAGCAGCCAGGAGCCTGCCACTGGCCTAGGAAGCACAGAGGCTGCTGTGACCTCACAAGCACAGCCAGCAGGCATGAGCCTGCCACTGTCCTTGGAGGCACTCAGGCTGCTGTGACCTCACAAGCACAGCCAGCAGCCAGGAGCCTGCCACTGGCCTAGGAGGCAGTGACGATGCTGTTATCTCACAAGCACAGCCAGCAGCCAGGAGCCTGCTACTGGCATAGGAGGCACTGAGGCTGCTGTGACCTCACAAGCACAGCCAGCAGCCATGAGCCTGCCACTGGCCTAGGAGGCACTCAGGCTGCTGTGACCGACCAAGCACAGCCAGCAGCCCTGAGCCTGCCACTGGCCTAGGAGGCACTGAGGCTGCTGTGACCTCACTAGCACAGCCAGCAGCCAGGAGCCTGCCAGTGCCTATGGGGCACGAAGGCTGTTTTGACCTCACAAGCACAGCCAGCAACCATGAGCCTGCCACTGGCCTCGGAGGCACTGAGGCTGCTGTGACCTCACAAACACAGCCAGCAGCCAGGAGCCTGCCACTGGCCTAGGAGGCACTGAGGCTGCTGTGACCTCACAAGCACAGCCAGCGGGGCGCCCTGCACACTAACGTATGAGGCACTGAGGCTGCTGTGACCTCACAAGCACAGCCAGCAGCCATGAGCCTGCCACTGGCCTAGGAGGCACTGAGGCTGCTGTGACCTCACAAACACAGCTAGCAGCCAGGAGCCTGCCACTGGCTTAGGAGGCACTGAGGCTGCTGCGATCTCACAAGCACAACCAGCAGCCATGAGCCTGCCACTGGACTGGGGGGCACGGAGGCTGCTGTGACCTCACATGCACAGCCAGCAGCCAGGAGCCTGACACTGGCGTAGGAAGCACAGAGGCTGCTGTGACCTCACATGCAGAGGCAGCAGCCATGAGCCTGCCACTGGCCTAGGAGGCACTGAGGCTGCTGAGACCTCACAAGCACAGGCAGCAGCCAGGAGCCTGCCACTAGCCTAGGAGGCACTGAGGCTGCTGTGACCTCACAAGTACAGCCAGCAGCGAGGAGAGTGCTACTGGCATAGGAGGCACTGAGGCTGCTGTGACCTCACAAGCACAGCCAGCAGCCATGAGCCTGCCCCTGGCCTAGGAGGCACTGAGGCTGCTGTGACCTCACAAGCACAGCCAGCAGCCAGGAGCCTGCCACTGGCCTAGGAGGCACTGAGGCTGCTGTGTCGTCACAAGCACAGCCAGCAGCCATGAGCCTGCCAGTGGCCTAGGATACACTCAGGCTGCTGTGAGCTGACAAGCACAGCCAGCAGCCATGAGCCTGCCACTGTCCTAGGAGGCACTCAGCCTGCTGTGACCTCACAAGCACAGCCAGCAGACATGAGGCTGTCGCTGGTCTTGGAGGCACTGAGGCTGCTGTGACCTCAGAAGCACAGCCAGCAGCCAGGAGACTGCCACTGGCCTCGGAGGCACTGAGGCTGCTGTGACCTCACATGCACAGGCAGCAGCCAGGAACCTGACACTGGCCTAGGAAGCACAGAGGCTGCTGTGACCTCACATGCACAGGCAGCAGCCATGAGCCTGCCACTGTCCTTGGAGGCACTCAGGCTGCTGAGACCTCACAAGCACAGGCAGCAGCCAGGAGCCTGCCACTAGCCTAGGAGGCATCGAGGCTGCTGTGACCTCACAAGCACAGCCAGCAGCCATGAGCCTGCCACTGGCCTAGGAGGCACTCAGGCTGCTGTGACGTCACAAGCACAGCCAGCAGCCAGGAGCCTGCCACTGGCCTAGGAGGCACTGAGGCTGCTGAGATCTCACAAGCACAGCCAGCAGCCAGGAGCCTGCCACTGGCCTAGGAGGCAGTCAAGCTGCTGTGACCTCACTAGCACAGCCAGCAGCCAGGAGCCTGCCACTGGCCTCGGAGGCACTGCGGTTGCTGTGACCTCAGAAGCACAGCCAGCGGGGCGCCCTGCACACTAACGTATGAGGCAGTGAGGCTGCTGTGACCTCACAAGCACAGCCAGCAGCCATGAGCCTGCCACTGGCATCGGAGGCACTGAGGCTGCTGTGACCTCACAAGCACAGCCAGCGGGGCGCCCTGCACACTAACGTATGAGGCACTGAGGCTGCTGTGACCTCACATGCACAGGCAGCAGCCATGAGCCTGCCACTGGCCTAGGAGGCACTGAGGTGCGGTGACCTCACAAGCACAGCCAGCAGCCAGGAGCGGGCCACTGGCCTAGGAGGCACTGAGGTTGCTGTGACCTCACAAGAACAGCCAGCAGACATGAGGCTGTCGCTGGTCTTGGAAGCACTGAGGCTGTTGTGACCTCACAAGCACAGCCAGCAGCCATGAGCCTGCCACTGGCCTAGGAGGAACTGCGGTTGCTGTGACCTCACAAGCACAGCCAGCGGGGCGCCCTGCACACTAACGTATGAGGCACTGAGGCTCCTGTGACCTCACAAGCACAGCCAGCAGCCAGGAGCCTGCCACTGTCCTAGGAAGCACAGAGGCTGCTGTGACCTCACATGCACAGGCAGCAGCCATGAGCCTGCCACTGTCCTTGGAGGCACTCAGGCTGCTGAGACCTCACAAGCACACCCAGCAGCCATGACCCTGCCACTGGCCTCAGGGGCAGTGAGGATGCTGTGACCTCACAAGCACAGCCAGCAGCCAGGAGCCTGCTACTAGCCTGAGAGGCACCCAGGTTGCAGTGACCTGACAAGCACAGCCAACAGCCAGGAGCCTGCCACTGGCCTAGGAGGCACTGAGGCTGCTGTGAGCTCCCAAGCACAGCCAGCAGTGGGAGCCTGCCACTGGCCTAGGAGGCACTGAGGCTGCTGAGACCTCACAAGCACAGGCAGCAGCCAGGAGCCTGCCACTAGCCTAGGAGGCACTGAGGCTGCTGTGTCCTCACAAGCACAGCCAGCAGCGAGGAGAGTGCTACTGGCATAGGAGGCACTGAGGCTGCTGTGACCTCACAAGCACAGCCAGCAGCCATGAGCCTGCCCCTGGCCTAGGAGGCACTGAGGCTGCTGTGACCTCACAAGCACAGCCAGCAGCCAGGAGCCTTTCACTGGCCTAGGAGGCACTCAGGCTACTGAGATCTCACAAGCACAGCCAACAGCCAGGAGCCTGCCACTGGCCTAGGAGACTCTCAAGCTGCTGTGACCTCACAAATACAACCAGCAGACAGGAGCCTGTCCCTGGCCTAGGAGGCACTGAGGCTGCTGTGACCTCACAAGCACAGCCAGCAGCCAGGAGCCTGCCACTGGCCTAGGAGGCACTGAGGCTGCTGTGTCGTCACAAGCACAGCCAGCAGCCATGAGCCTGCCAGTGGCCTAGGATACACTCAGGCTGCTGTGAGCTGACAAGCACAGCCAGCAGCCATGAGCCTGCCACTGTCCTAGGAGGCACTCAGCCTGCTGTGACCTCACAAGCACAGCCAGCAGACATGAGGCTGTCGCTGGTCTTGGAGGCACTGAGGCTGCTGTGACCTCAGAAGCACAGCCAGCAGCCAGGAGACTGCCACTGGCCTCGGAGGCACTGAGGCTGCTGTGACCTCACATGCACAGGCAGCAGCCAGGAACCTGACACTGGCCTAGGAAGCACAGAGGCTGCTGTGACCTCACATGCACAGGCAGCAGCCATGAGCCTGCCACTGTCCTTGGAGGCACTCAGGCTGCTGAGACCTCACAAGCACAGCCAGCAGCCAGGAGCCTGCCACTAGCCTAGGAGGCATCGAGGCTGCTGTGACCTCACAAGCACAGCCAGCAGCCATGAGCCTGCCACTGGCCTAGGAGGCACTCAGGCTGCTGTGACGTCACAAGCACAGCCAGCAGCCAGGAGCCTGCCACTGGCCTAGGAGGCACTGAGGCTGCTGAGATCTCACAAGCACAGCCAGCAGCCAGGAGCCTGCCACTGGCCTAGGAGGCAGTCAAGCTGCTGTGACCTCACTAGCACAGCCAGCAGCCAGGAGCCTGCCACTGGCCTCGGAGGCACTGCGGTTGCTGTGACCTCAGAAGCACAGCCAGCGGGGCGCCCTGCACACTAACGTGTGAGGCAGTGAGGCTGCTGTGACCTCACAAGCACAGCCAGCAGCCATGAGCCTGCCACTGGCATCGGAGGCACTGAGGCTGCTGTGACCTCACAAGCACAGCCAGCGGGGCGCCCTGCACACTAACGTATGAGGCACTGAGGCTGCTGTGACCTCACATGCACAGGCAGCAGCCATGAGCCTGCCACTGGCCTAGGAGGCACTGAGGTGCGGTGACCTCACAAGCACAGCCAGCAGCCAGGAGCGGGCCACTGGCCTAGGAGGCACTGAGGTTGCTGTGACCTCACAAGAACAGCCAGCAGACATGAGGCTGTCGCTGGTCTTGGAAGCACTGAGGCTGTTGTGACCTCACAAGCACAGCCAGCAGCCATGAGCCTGCCACTGGCCTAGGAGGAACTGCGGTTGCTGTGACCTCACAAGCACAGCCAGCGGGGCGCCCTGCACACTAACGTATGAGGCACTGAGGCTCCTGTGACCTCACAAGCACAGCCAGCAGCCAGGAGCCTGCCACTGTCCTAGGAAGCACAGAGGCTGCTGTGACCTCACATGCACAGGCAGCAGCCATGAGCCTGCCACTGTCCTTGGAGGCACTCAGGCTGCTGAGACCTCACAAGCACACCCAGCAGCCATGACCCTGCCACTGGCCTCAGGGGCAGTGAGGATGCTGTGACCTCACAAGCACAGCCAGCAGCCAGGAGCCTGCTACTAGCCTGAGAGGCACCCAGGTTGCAGTGACCTGACAAGCACAGCCAACAGCCAGGAGCCTGCCACTGGCCTAGGAGGCACTGAGGCTGCTGTGAGCTCCCAAGCACAGCCAGCAGTGGGAGCCTGCCACTGGCCTAGGAGGCACTGAGGCTGCTGTGACCTCACAAGCACAGCCAGCAGCCATGAGCCTGCCAGTGGCCTAGGATACACTCAGGCTGCTGTGAGCTGACAAGCACAGGCAGCAGGCAAGAGCCTGCCACTGTCCTTGGTGGCACTCAGCCTGCTGGGACCTCACAAGCACATCCAGCAGACATGAGGCTGTCGCTGGTCTTGGAGGCACTGAGGCTGCTGTGACCTCACAAGCACAGCCAGAAGCCAGGAGACTGCCACGGGCCTCGGAGGCACTCAGGCTGCTGTGACCTCACATGCACAGCCAGCAGCCAGGAGCCTGCCACTGGCCTAGGAAGCACAGAGGCTGCTGTGACCTCACAAGCACAGCCAGCAGGCATGAGCCTGCCACTGTCCTTGGAGGCACTCAGGCTGCTGTGACCTCACAAGCACAGCCAGCAGCCAGGAGCCTGCCACTGGCCTAGGAGGCAGTGACGATGCTGTTATCTCACAAGCACAGCCAGCAGCCAGGAGCCTGCTACTGGCATAGGAGGCACTGAGGCTGCTGTGACCTCACAAGCACAGCCAGCAGCCATGAGCCTGCCACTGGCCTAGGAGGCACTCAGGCTGCTGTGACCGACCAAGCACAGCCAGCAGCCCTGAGCCTGCCACTGGCCTAGGAGGCACTGAGGCTGCTGTGACCTCACTAGCACAGCCAGCAGCCAGGAGCCTGCCAGTGCCTATGGGGCACGAAGGCTGTTTTGACCTCACAAGCACAGCCAGCAACCATGAGCCTGCCACTGGCCTCGGAGGCACTGAGGCTGCTGTGACCTCACAAACACAGCCAGCAGCCAGGAGCCTGCCACTGGCCTAGGAGGCACTGAGGCTGCTGTGACCTCACAAGCACAGCCAGCGGGGCGCCCTGCACACTAACGTATGAGGCACTGAGGCTGCTGTGACCTCACAAGCACAGCCAGCAGCCATGAGCCTGCCACTGGCCTAGGAGGCACTGAGGCTGCTGTGACCTCACAAACACAGCTAGCAGCCAGGAGCCTGCCACTGGCTTAGGAGGCACTGAGGCTGCTGCGATCTCACAAGCACAACCAGCAGCCATGAGCCTGCCACTGGACTGGGGGGCACGGAGGCTGCTGTGACCTCACATGCACAGCCAGCAGCCAGGAGCCTGACACTGGCGTAGGAAGCACAGAGGCTGCTGTGACCTCACATGCAGAGGCAGCAGCCATGAGCCTGCCACTGGCCTAGGAGGCACTGAGGCTGCTGAGACCTCACAAGCACAGGCAGCAGCCAGGAGCCTGCCACTAGCCTAGGAGGCACTGAGGCTGCTGTGACCTCACAAGTACAGCCAGCAGCGAGGAGAGTGCTACTGGCATAGGAGGCACTGAGGCTGCTGTGACCTCACAAGCACAGCCAGCAGCCATGAGCCTGCCCCTGGCCTAGGAGGCACTGAGGCTGCTGTGACCTCACAAGCACAGCCAGCAGCCAGGAGCCTGCCACTGGCCTAGGAGGCACTGAGGCTGCTGTGTCGTCACAAGCACAGCCAGCAGCCATGAGCCTGCCAGTGGCCTAGGATACACTCAGGCTGCTGTGAGCTGACAAGCACAGCCAGCAGCCATGAGCCTGCCACTGTCCTAGGAGGCACTCAGCCTGCTGTGACCTCACAAGCACAGCCAGCAGACATGAGGCTGTCGCTGGTCTTGGAGGCACTGAGGCTGCTGTGACCTCAGAAGCACAGCCAGCAGCCAGGAGACTGCCACTGGCCTCGGAGGCACTGAGGCTGCTGTGACCTCACATGCACAGGCAGCAGCCAGGAACCTGACACTGGCCTAGGAAGCACAGAGGCTGCTGTGACCTCACATGCACAGGCAGCAGCCATGAGCCTGCCACTGTCCTTGGAGGCACTCAGGCTGCTGAGACCTCACAAGCACAGGCAGCAGCCAGGAGCCTGCCACTAGCCTAGGAGGCATCGAGGCTGCTGTGACCTCACAAGCACAGCCAGCAGCCATGAGCCTGCCACTGGCCTAGGAGGCACTCAGGCTGCTGTGACGTCACAAGCACAGCCAGCAGCCAGGAGCCTGCCACTGGCCTAGGAGGCACTGAGGCTGCTGAGATCTCACAAGCACAGCCAGCAGCCAGGAGCCTGCCACTGGCCTAGGAGGCAGTCAAGCTGCTGTGACCTCACTAGCACAGCCAGCAGCCAGGAGCCTGCCGCTGGCCTCGGAGGCACTGCGGTTGCTGTGACCTCAGAAGCACAGCCAGCGGGGCGCCCTGCACACTAACGTATGAGGCAGTGAGGCTGCTGTGACCTCACAAGCACAGCCAGCAGCCATGAGCCTGCCACTGGCATCGGAGGCACTGAGGCTGCTGTGACCTCACAAGCACAGCCAGCGGGGCGCCCTGCACACTAACGTATGAGGCACTGAGGCTGCTGTGACCTCACATGCACAGGCAGCAGCCATGAGCCTGCCACTGGCCTAGGAGGCACTGAGGTGCGGTGACCTCACAAGCACAGCCAGCAGCCAGGAGCGGGCCACTGGCCTAGGAGGCACTGAGGTTGCTGTGACCTCACAAGAACAGCCAGCAGACATGAGGCTGTCGCTGGTCTTGGAAGCACTGAGGCTGTTGTGACCTCACAAGCACAGCCAGCAGCCATGAGCCTGCCACTGGCCTAGGAGGAACTGCGGTTGCTGTGACCTCACAAGCACAGCCAGCGGGGCGCCCTGCACACTAACGTATGAGGCACTGAGGCTCCTGTGACCTCACAAGCACAGCCAGCAGCCAGGAGCCTGCCACTGTCCTAGGAAGCACAGAGGCTGCTGTGACCTCACAGGCACAGGCAGCAGCCATGAGCCTGCCACTGTCCTTGGAGGCACTCAGGCTGCTGAGACCTCACAAGCACACCCAGCAGCCATGACCCTGCCACTGGCCTCAGGGGCAGTGAGGATGCTGTGACCTCACAAGCACAGCCAGCAGCCAGGAGCCTGCTACTAGCCTGAGAGGCACCCAGGTTGCAGTGACCTGACAAGCACAGCCAACAGCCAGGAGCCTGCCACTGGCCTAGGAGGCACTGAGGCTGCTGTGAGCTCCCAAGCACAGCCAGCAGTGGGAGCCTGCCACTGGCCTAGGAGGCACTGAGGCTGCTGAGACCTCACAAGCACAGGCAGCAGCCAGGAGCCTGCCACTAGCCTAGGAGGCACTGAGGCTGCTGTGTCCTCACAAGCACAGCCAGCAGCGAGGAGAGTGCTACTGGCATAGGAGGCACTGAGGCTGCTGTGACCTCACAAGCACAGCCAGCAGCCATGAGCCTGCCCCTGGCCTAGGAGGCACTGAGGCTGCTGTGACCTCACAAGCACAGCCAGCAGCCAGGAGCCTTTCACTGGCCTAGGAGGCACTCAGGCTACTGAGATCTCACAAGCACAGCCAACAGCCAGGAGCCTGCCACTGGCCTAGGAGACTCTCAAGCTGCTGTGACCTCACAAATACAACCAGCAGACAGGAGCCTGTCCCTGGCCTAGGAGGCACTGAGGCTGCTGTGACCTCACAAGCACAGCCAGCAGCCAGGAGCCTGCCACTGGCCTAGGAGGCACTGAGGCTGCTGTGTCGTCACAAGCACAGCCAGCAGCCATGAGCCTGCCAGTGGCCTAGGATACACTCAGGCTGCTGTGAGCTGACAAGCACAGCCAGCAGCCATGAGCCTGCCACTGTCCTAGGAGGCACTCAGCCTGCTGTGACCTCACAAGCACAGCCAGCAGACATGAGGCTGTCGCTGGTCTTGGAGGCACTGAGGCTGCTGTGACCTCAGAAGCACAGCCAGCAGCCAGGAGACTGCCACTGGCCTCGGAGGCACTGAGGCTGCTGTGACCTCACATGCACAGGCAGCAGCCAGGAACCTGACACTGGCCTAGGAAGCACAGAGGCTGCTGTGACCTCACATGCACAGGCAGCAGCCATGAGCCTGCCACTGTCCTTGGAGGCACTCAGGCTGCTGAGACCTCACAAGCACAGCCAGCAGCCAGGAGCCTGCCACTAGCCTAGGAGGCATCGAGGCTGCTGTGACCTCACAAGCACAGCCAGCAGCCATGAGCCTGCCACTGGCCTAGGAGGCACTCAGGCTGCTGTGACGTCACAAGCACAGCCAGCAGCCAGGAGCCTGCCACTGGCCTAGGAGGCACTGAGGCTGCTGAGATCTCACAAGCACAGCCAGCAGCCAGGAGCCTGCCACTGGCCTAGGAGGCAGTCAAGCTGCTGTGACCTCACTAGCACAGCCAGCAGCCAGGAGCCTGCCACTGGCCTCGGAGGCACTGCGGTTGCTGTGACCTCAGAAGCACAGCCAGCGGGGCGCCCTGCACACTAACGTATGAGGCAGTGAGGCTGCTGTGACCTCACAAGCACAGCCAGCAGCCATGAGCCTGCCACTGGCATCGGAGGCACTGAGGCTGCTGTGACCTCACAAGCACAGCCAGCGGGGCGCCCTGCACACTAACGTATGAGGCACTGAGGCTGCTGTGACCTCACATGCACAGGCAGCAGCCATGAGCCTGCCACTGGCCTAGGAGGCACTGAGGTGCGGTGACCTCACAAGCACAGCCAGCAGCCAGGAGCGGGCCACTGGCCTAGGAGGCACTGAGGTTGCTGTGACCTCACAAGAACAGCCAGCAGACATGAGGCTGTCGCTGGTCTTGGAAGCACTGAGGCTGTTGTGACCTCACAAGCACAGCCAGCAGCCATGAGCCTGCCACTGGCCTAGGAGGAACTGCGGTTGCTGTGACCTCACAAGCACAGCCAGCGGGGCGCCCTGCACACTAACGTATGAGGCACTGAGGCTCCTGTGACCTCACAAGCACAGCCAGCAGCCAGGAGCCTGCCACTGTCCTAGGAAGCACAGAGGCTGCTGTGACCTCACATGCACAGGCAGCAGCCATGAGCCTGCCACTGTCCTTGGAGGCACTCAGGCTGCTGAGACCTCACAAGCACACCCAGCAGCCATGACCCTGCCACTGGCCTCAGGGGCAGTGAGGATGCTGTGACCTCACAAGCACAGCCAGCAGCCAGGAGCCTGCTACTAGCCTGAGAGGCACCCAGGTTGCAGTGACCTGACAAGCACAGCCAACAGCCAGGAGCCTGCCACTGGCCTAGGAGGCACTGAGGCTGCTGTGAGCTCCCAAGCACAGCCAGCAGTGGGAGCCTGCCACTGGCCTAGGAGGCACTGAGGCTGCTGTGACCTCACAAGCACAGCCAGCAGCCATGAGCCTGCCAGTGGCCTAGGATACACTCAGGCTGCTGTGAGCTGACAAGCACAGGCAGCAGCCAAGAGCCTGCCACTGTCCTTGGTGGCACTCAGCCTGCTGGGACCTCACAAGCACATCCAGCAGACATGAGGCTGTCGCTGGTCTTGGAGGCACTGAGGCTGCTGTGACCTCACAAGCACAGCCAGAAGCCAGGAGACTGCCACGGGCCTCGGAGGCACTCAGGCTGCTGTGACCTCACATGCACAGCCAGCAGCCAGGAGCCTGCCACTGGCCTAGGAAGCACAGAGGCTGCTGTGACCTCACAAGCACAGCCAGCAGGCATGAGCCTGCCACTGTCCTTGGAGGCACTCAGGCTGCTGTGACCTCACAAGCACAGCCAGCAGCCAGGAGCCTGCCACTGGCCTAGGAGGCAGTGACGATGCTGTTATCTCACAAGCACAGCCAGCAGCCAGGAGCCTGCTACTGGCATAGGAGGCACTGAGGCTGCTGTGACCTCACAAGCACAGCCAGCAGCCATGAGCCTGCCACTGGCCTAGGAGGCACTCAGGCTGCTGTGACCGACCAAGCACAGCCAGCAGCCCTGAGCCTGCCACTGGCCTAGGAGGCACTGAGGCTGCTGTGACCTCACTAGCACAGCCAGCAGCCAGGAGCCTGCCAGTGCCTATGGGGCACGAAGGCTGTTTTGACCTCACAAGCACAGCCAGCAACCATGAGCCTGCCACTGGCCTCGGAGGCACTGAGGCTGCTGTGACCTCACAAACACAGCCAGCAGCCAGGAGCCTGCCACTGGCCTAGGAGGCACTGAGGCTGCTGTGACCTCACAAGCACAGCCAGCGGGGCGCCCTGCACACTAACGTATGAGGCACTGAGGCTGCTGTGACCTCACAAGCACAGCCAGCAGCCATGAGCCTGCCACTGGCCTAGGAGGCACTGAGGCTGCTGTGACCTCACAAACACAGCTAGCAGCCAGGAGCCTGCCACTGGCTTAGGAGGCACTGAGGCTGCTGCGATCTCACAAGCACAACCAGCAGCCATGAGCCTGCCACTGGACTGGGGGGCACGGAGGCTGCTGTGACCTCACATGCACAGCCAGCAGCCAGGAGCCTGACACTGGCGTAGGAAGCACAGAGGCTGCTGTGACCTCACATGCAGAGGAAGCAGCCATGAGCCTGCCACTGGCCTAGGAGGCACTGAGGCTGCTGAGACCTCACAAGCACAGGCAGCAGCCAGGAGCCTGCCACTAGCCTAGGAGGCACTGAGGCTGCTGTGACCTCACAAGTACAGCCAGCAGCGAGGAGAGTGCTACTGGCATAGGAGGCACTGAGGCTGCTGTGACCTCACAAGCACAGCCAGCAGCCATGAGCCTGCCCCTGGCCTAGGAGGCACTGAGGCTGCTGTGACCTCACAAGCACAGCCAGCAGCCAGGAGCCTGCCACTGGCGTAGGAAGCACAGAGGCTGCTGTGACCTCACATGTAGAGGCAGCAGCCATGAGCCTGCCACTGGCCTAGGAGGCACTGAGGCTGCTGAGACCTCACAAGCACAGGCAGCAGCCAGGAGCCTGCCACTAGCCTAGGAGGCACTGAGGCTGCTGTGTCCTCACAAGCACAGCCAGCAGTGAGGAGAGTGCTACTGGCATAGGAGGCACTGAGGCTGCTGTGACCTCACAAGCACAGCCAGCAGCCATGAGCCTGCCCCTGGCCTAGGAGGCACTGAGGCTGCTGTGACCTCACAAGCACAGCCAGCAGCCAGGAGCCTTTCACTGGCCTAGGAGGCACTCAGGCTACTGAGATCTCACAAGCACAGCCAACAGCCAGGAGCTGCCACTGGCCTAGGAGACTCTCAAGCTGCTGTGACCTCACAAATACAACCAGCAGACAGGAGCCTGTCCCTGGCCTAGGAGGCACTGAGGCTGCTGTGACCTCACAAGCACAGCCAGCAGCCAGGAGCCTGCCACTGGCCTAGGAGGCACTGAGGCTGCTGTGTCGTCACAAGCACAGCCAGCAGCCATGAGCCTGCTATTGGCCCAGGAGGCACTGAGGCTGCTGTGACCTCACAAGCACAGGCAGCAGCCAGGATCCTGCCACTGGCCTCGGAGACACTGAGGCTGCTGTGACCTCACAAGCACAGCCAGCAGGGTGCGCTGCTCACTGACCTATGAGGCACTCAGGCTGTTGACACCTCACAAGCACAGCCAGCAGCCATTAGTCTGCCAGTGGCCTAGGAGGCAGGCAAGCTGCTGTCACCTCAGAAGCACAAACAGCAGTCTTGAGCCTGCCACGGGCCTATTACTCTCTGAGGTAGCTCTGACCTCACAAGCACAGCCAGCAGCCAGGAGCCTGTCATTGGCCTAGGAGGCTTTGAGGCTGCTGTGACCTCACAAGCACACTCAGGAAACAGGAGCCTGCCTCTGGCCTAGTAGGCACTCAGACTGCTGTGACCTCACAAGCACAGCCAGGAGCCGTTAGCATGCTACTGGCCTATGAGGCACTCAGGTTGCTGTGACCTCACAAGCACAGCCAGCAGCCATGAGCCTGCCACTGGCCTAGGAAGCACTGAGGATGCTGTGACCTCACAAGTACAGCCAACAGCCAGGAGCCTGCCACTGGCCTCGGAGGCACTGAGGCTGCTGTGAGCTCACAAGAACAGCCAGCACATTGTGCTGGACACTAAACAATGAGGCACTCAGGCTGCTGTGAGCTGACAAGCACAGCCAGCAACCAGGAGCCTGCCAGTGGTCTAGGAGGCATTGCGGCTGCTGTGACCTCACAAGCACAGCCAGCAGACATGGGCCTGACACTGGCGTAGGAGGCACTGAGGCTGCTGTCACCTCACAAGCACAGGCGGCAGACAGGAGCCTGCCACTGGCCTAGGAAGCACAGAGGCTGCTGTGACCTCACAAGCACAGCCAGCAGCCATGAGCCTGCCACTGGCCTTGGAGGCACTCAGGCTGCTGAGACCTCACAAGCACAGCCAGCGGCCATGAACCTGCCACTGGCCTAGGAGGCACTCAGGCTGCTGTGACCTCACAAGCACAGCCAGCGGCCATAAGCCTACCACTGGCCTAGGAGGCACTGAGGTGCGGTGACCTCACAAGCACAGCCAGCAGCCAGGAGGCTGTCGCTGGTCTTGGAGGCACTGAGGCTGTTGTGACCTCACAAGCACAGCCAGCAGCCAGGAGCCTGCCACTGGCCTAGGAGGCACTGCGGTTGCTGTGACCTCACAAGCACAGCCAGCGGGGCGCCCTGCACACTATCGTATGAGGCACTGAGGCTGCTGTGAGCTCACAAGCACAGCCAACAGCCAGGAGCCTGCCACTAGCCTAGGAGGCACTCAGGCTGC
This sequence comes from Dromaius novaehollandiae, assembly GCF_036370855.1. Classification (NCBI taxonomy): domain Eukaryota; kingdom Metazoa; phylum Chordata; class Aves; order Casuariiformes; family Dromaiidae; genus Dromaius; species Dromaius novaehollandiae. Next base: position 26,447,729 of record NC_088107.1, read on the forward strand.
TGTTATCTCCCAAGCACAGCCAGCAGTGGGAGCCTGCCACTGGCCTAGGAGGCACTGAGTCTGCTGTGACCTCACAAGCACAGTCAGCAGGGGGCGCTGCATAATAACCTATGAGGCACGGAGTCTGCTGTGACCTCACAAGCACAGCCAGCAGCCAGGAGCCTGCCACTGGTCTAGGAGGCACTCAGGCTGCTGTGACGTCACAAGCACAGCCAGCAGTGGGAGCCTGCCACTGGCCTAGGAGGCACTGAGGCTGCTGTGACCTCACAAGCACAGCCAGCAGCCATGAGCCTGCCAGTGGCCTAGGATACACTCAGGCTGCTGTGAGCTGACAAGCACAGCCAGCAGCCATGAGCCTGCCACTGTCCTAGGAGGCACTCAGCCTGCTGTGACCTCACAAGCACAGCCAGCAGACATGAGGCTGTCGCTGGTCTTGGAGGCACTGAGGCTGCTGTGACCTCACAAGCACAGCCAGCAGCCAGGAGCCTGCCACTAGCCTAGGAGGCATGGAGGCTGCTGTGACCTCACAAGCACAGACAGCAGCCATGAGCCTGCCACTAGCCTAGGAGGCATCGAGGTTGCTGTGACCTCACAAGCACAGCCAGCAGCTAGGAGCCTGCCACTAGCCTAGGAGGCATGGAGGCTGCTGTGACCTCACAAGCACAGACAGCAGCCAGGAACATTCCAGTCGCCTAGGAGGCAGTGACGATGCTGTTATCTCACAAGCACAGCCAGCAGCCAGGAGCCTGCCAGTGGCCTAGGAGGCACTGAGGCTGCTGTGTCGTCACAAGCACAGCCAGCAGCCAGGAGCCTGCTATTGGCCCAGGAGGCACTGAGGCTGCTGTGACCTCACAAGCACAGGCAGCAGCCAGGATCCTGCCACTGGCCTCGGAGACACTGAGGCTGCTGTGACCTCACAAGCACAGCCAGCAGGGTGCGCTGCTCACTGACCTATGAGGCACTCAGGCTGTTGACACCTCACAAGCACAGCCAGCAGCCATTAGTCTGCCAGTGGCCTAGGAGGCAGGCAAGCTGCTGTCACCTCAGAAGCACAAACAGCAGTCTTGAGCCTGCCACGGGCCTATTACTCTCTGAGGTAGCTCTGACCTCACAAGCACAGCCAGCAGCCAGGAGCCTGTCATTGGCCTAGGAGGCTTTGAGGCTGCTGTGACCTCACAAGCACACTCAGGAAACAGGAGCCTGCCTCTGGCCTAGTAGGCACTCAGACTGCTGTGACCTCACAAGCACAGCCAGCAGCCGTTAGCATGCTACTGGCCTATGAGGCACTCAGGTTGCTGTGACCTCACAAGCACAGCCAGCAGCCATGAGCCTGCCACTGGCCTAGGAAGCACTGAGGATGCTGTGACCTCACAAGTACAGCCAACAGCCAGGAGCCTGCCACTGGCCTCGGAGGCACTGAGGCTGCTGTGAGCTCACAAGAACAGCCAGCACATTGTGCTGGACACTAAACAATGAGGCACTCAGGCTGCTGTGAGCTGACAAGCACAGCCAGCAACCAGGAGCCTGCCAGTGGTCTAGGAGGCATTGCGGCTGCTGTGACCTCACAAGCACAGCCAGCAGACATGGGCCTGACACTGGCGTAGGAGGCACTGAGGCTGCTGTCACCTCACAAGCACAGGCAGCAGACAGGAGCCTGCCACTGGCCTAGGAGGCACAGAGGCTGCTGTGACCTCACAAGCACAGCCAGCAGCCATGAGCCTGCCACTGGCCTTGGAGGCACTCAGGCTGCTGAGACCTCACAAGCACAGCCAGCGGCCATGAACCTGCCACTGGCCTAGGAGGCACTCAGGCTGCTGTGACCTCACAAGCACAGCCAGCGGCCATAAGCCTACCACTGGCCTAGGAGGCACTGAGGTGCGGTGACCTCACAAGCACAGCCAGCAGCCAGGAGCCTTCCACTGGCCTAGGAGGCACTGCGGTTGCTGTGACCTCACAAGCACAGCCAGCGGGGCGCCCTGCACACTAACGTATGAGGCACTGAGGCTGCTGTGACCTCACAAGCACAGCCAACAGCCAGGAGCCTGCCACTAGCCTAGGAGGCACTCAGGCTGCTGTTATCTCCCAAGCACAGCCAGCAGTGGGAGCCTGCCACTGGCCTAGGAGGCACTGAGTCTGCTGTGACCTCACAAGCACAGTCAGCAGGGGGCGCTGCATAATAACCTATGAGGCACGGAGTCTGCTGTGACCTCACAAGCACAGCCAGCAGCCAGGAGCCTGCCACTGGTCTAGGAGGCACTCAGGCTGCTGTGACGTCACAAGCACAGCCAGCAGTGGGAGCCTGCCACTGGCCTAGGAGGCACTGAGGCTGCTGTGACCTCACAAGCGCAGCCAGCAGCCATGAGCCTGCCAGTGGCCTAGGATACACTCAGGCTGCTGTGAGCTGACAAGCACAGCCAGCAGCCATGAGCCTGCCACTGTCCTAGGAGGCACTCAGCCTGCTGTGACCTCACAAGCACAGCCAGCAGACATGAGGCTGTCGCTGGTCTTGGAGGCACTGAGGCTGCTGTGACCTCACAAGCACAGCCAGCAGCCAGGAGCCTGCCACTAGCCTAGGAGGCATGGAGGCTGCTGTGACCTCACAAGCACAGACAGCAGCCAGGAGCCTTCCAGTCGCCTAGGAGGCAGTGACGATGCTGTTATCTCACAAGCACAGCCAGCAGCCATGAGCCTGCCACTAGCCTAGGAGGCATCGAGGTTGCTGTGACCTCACAAGCACAGCCAGCAGCTAGGAGCCTGCCACTAGCCTAGGAGGCATGGAGGCTGCTGTGACCTCACAAGCACAGACAGCAGCCAGGAACATTCCAGTCGCCTAGGAGGCAGTGACGATGCTGTTATCTCACAAGCACAGCCAGCAGCCAGGAGCCTGCTACTGGCATAGGAGGCACTGAGGCTGCTGTGACCTCACAAGTACAGCCAGCAGCCATGAGCCTGCCACTGGCCTAGGAGGCACGCAGGCTGCTGTGACCTACCAAGCACAGCCAGCAGCCATGAGCCTGCCACTGGCCTAGGAGGCACTGAGGCTGCTGAGATCTCACAAGCACAGCCAGCAGCCAGGAGCCTGCCACTGGCCTAGGAGGCACTGAGGCTGCTGTGATCTCACAAGCACAGCCAGCGGGGCGCCCTGCACACTAACGTTTGAGGCACTGAGGCTGCTGTGACCTCACAAGCACAGCCAGCAGCCATGAGCCTGCCACTGGCCTCGGAGGCACTGAGGCTGCTGTGACCTCACAAACACAGCCAGCAGCCAGGAGCCTGCCACTGGCCTAGGAGGCACTGAGGCTGCTGTGACCTCACAAGCACAGCCAGCGGGGCGCCCTGCACACTAACGTATGAGGCACTGAGGCTGCTGTGACCTCACAAGCACAGCCAGCAGCCATGAGCCTGCCACTGGCCTAGGAGGCACTGAGGCTGCTGTGACCTCACAAACACAGCTAGCAGCCAGGAGCCTGCCACTGGCTTAGGAGGCACTGAGGCTGCTGTGACCTCACAAGCACAACCAGCAGCCATGAGCCTGCCACTGGACTGGGGGGCACGGAGGCTGCTGTGACCTCACAAGCACAGCCAGCAGCCAGGAGCCTGACACTGGCGGAGGAAGCACAGAGGCTGCTGTGACCTCACATGCAGAGGCAGCAGCCATGAGCCTGCCACTGGCCTAGGAGGCACTGAGGCTGCTGAGACCTCACAAGCACAGGCAGCAGCCAGGAGCCTGCCACTAGCCTAGGAGGCACTGAGGCTGCTGTGACCTCACAAGCACAGCCAGCAGCGAGGAGAGTGCTACTATCATAGGAGGCACTGAGGCTGCTGTGACCTCACAAGCACAGCCAGCAGCCATGAGCCTGCCCCTGGCCTAGGAGGCACTGAGGCTGCTGTGACCTCACAAGCACAGCCAGCAGCCAGGAGCCTGCCACTGGCGTAGGAAGCACAGAGGCTGCTGTGACCTCACATGCAGAGGCAGCAGCCATGAGCCTGCCACTGGCCTAGGAGGCACTGAGGCTGCTGTGACCTCACAAGCACAGGCAGCAGCCAGGAGCGGGCCACTAGCCTAGGAGGCACTGAGGCTGCTGTGACCTCACAAGCACAGCCAGCAGCGAGGAGAGTGATACTGGCATAGGAGGCACTGAGGCTGCTGTGACCTCACAAGCACAGCCAGCAGCCATGAGCCTGCCACTGGCCTAGGAGGCACTGAGGCTGCTGTGACCTCACAAGCTCAGCCAGCAGCCAGGAGCCTTTCACTGGCCTAGGAGGCACTCAGGCTACTGAGATCTCACAAGCACAGCCAACAGCCAGGAGCCTGCCACTGGCCTAGGAGACTCTCAAGCTGCTGTGACCTCACAAATACAACCAGCAGACAGGAGCCTGTCCCTGGCCTAGCAGGCACTGAGGCTGCTGTGACCTCACAAGCACAGCCAGCAGCCAGGAGCCTGCCACTGGCCTAGGAGGCACTGAGGCTGCTGTGTCGTCACAAGCACAGCCAGCAGCCAGGAGCCTGCTATTGGCCCAGGAGGCACTGAGGCTGCTGTGACCTCACAAGCACAGCCAGCAGCCAGGATCCTGCCACTGGCCTCGGAGACACTGAGGCTGCTGTGACCTCACAAGCACAGCCAGCAGGGTGCGCTGCTCACTGACCTATGAGGCACTCAGGCTGTTGACACCTCACAAGCACAGCCAGCAGCCATTAGTCTGCTAGTGGCCTAGGAGGCAGGCAAGCTGCTGTCACCTCAGAAGCACAAACAGCAGTCTTGAGCCTGCCACGGGCCTATTACTCTCTGAGGTAGCTCTGACCTCACAAGCACAGCCAGCAGCCAGGAGCCTGTCATTGGCCTAGGAGGCTTTGAGGCTGCTGTGACCTCACAAGCACACTCAGGAAACAGGAGCCTGCCTCTGGCCTAGTAGGCACTCAGACTGCTGTGACCTCACAAGCACAGCCAGCAGCCGTTAGCATGCTACTGGCCTATGAGGCACTCAGGTTGCTGTGACCTCACAAGCACAGCCAGCAGCCATGAGCCTGCCACTGGCCTAGGAAGCACTGAGGATGCTGTGATCTCACAAGTACAGCCAACAGCCAGGAGCCTGCCACTGGCCTCGGAGGCACTGAGGCTGCTGTGAGCTCACAAGAACAGCCAGCACATTGTGCTGGACACTAAACAATGAGGCACTCAGGCTGCTGTGAGCTGACAAGCACAGCCGGCAACCAGGAGCCTGCCAGTGGTCTAGGCGGCATTGCGGCTGCTGTGACCTCACAAGCACAGCCAGCAGACATGGGCCTGACACTGGCGTAGGAGGCACTGAGGCTGCTGTCACCTCACAAGCACAGGCAGCAGACAGGAGCCTGCCACTGGCCTAGGAAGCACAGAGGCTGCTGTGACCTCACAAGCACAGCCAGCAGCCATGAGCCTGCCACTGGCCTTGGAGGCACTCAGGCTGCTGAGACCTCACAAGCACAGCCAGCGGCCATGAACCTGCCACTGGCCTAGGAGGCACTCAGGCTGCTGTGACCTCACAAGCACAGCCAGCGGCCATAAGCCTACCACTGGCCTAGGAGGCACTGAGGTGCGGTGACCTCACAAGCACAGCCAGCAGCCAGGAGGCTGTCGCTGGTCTTGGAGGCACTGAGGCTGTTGTGACCTCACAAGCACAGCCAGCAGCCAGGAGCCTGCCACTGGCCTAGGAGGCACTGCGGTTGCTGTGACCTCACAAGCACAGCCAGCGGGGCGCCCTGCACACTAACGTATGAGGCAGTGAGGCTCCTGTGACCTCACAAGCACAGCCAACAGCCAGGAGCCTGCCACTAGCCTAGGAGGCACTCAGGCTGCTGTTATCTCCTAAGCACAGCCAGCAGTGGGAGCCTGCCACTGGCCTAGGAGGCACTGAGTCTGCTGTGACCTCACAAGCACAGTCAGCAGGGGGCGCTGCATAATAACCTATGAGGCACGGAGTCTGCTGTGACCTCACAAACACAGCCAGCAGCCAGGAGCCTGCCACTGGTCTAGGAGGCACTCAGGCTGCTGTGACGTCACAAGCACAGCCAGCAGTCGGAGCCTGCCACTGGCCTAGGAGGCAATGAGGCTGCTGTGACCTCACAAGCACAGCCAGCAGCCATGAGCCTGCCAGTGGCCTAGGATACACTCAGGCTGCTGTGAGCTGACAAGCACAGCCAGCAGCCATGAGCCTGCCACTGTCCTAGGAGGCACTCAGCCTGCTGTGACCTCACAAACACAGCCAGCAGACATGAGGCTGTCGCTGGTCTTGGAGGCACTGAGGCTGCTGTGACCTCACAAGCACAGCCAGCAGCCAGGAGCCTGCCACTAGCCTAGGAAGCATGGAGGCTGCTGTGACCTCACAAGCACAGACAGCAGCCAGGAGCCTTCCAGTCGCCTAGGAGGCAGTGACGATGCTGTTATCTCACAAGCACAGCCAGCAGCCAGGAGACTGCCACTAGCCTAGGAGGCATCGAGGTTGCTCTGACCTCACAACCACAGCCAGCAGCCAGGAGCCTGCCACTGGCCTAGGAGGCACTCAGGCTGCTGTGACCTCACAAGCACAGCCAGCAGCCAGGAGCCTGCCAGTGGCCTAGGAGGCACTCAGGCTGCTGTGACCTCACAAGCACAGCCAGCAGCCAGGAGCCTGCCAGTGGCCTAGGAGGCACTGAGGCTGCTGTGACCTCACAAGCACAGCCAGCAGCCAGGAGCCTGACACTGGCTTAGGAGGCACTGAGGCTGCTGTGACCTCACAAGCACAACCAGCAGCCATGAGCCTGCCACTGGACTGGGAGGCACGGAGGCTGCTGTGACCTCACAAGCACAGCCAGCAGCCAGGAGCCTGCCACTGGCGGAGGAAGCACCGAGGCTGCTGTGACCTCACATGCAGAGGCAGCAGCCATGAGCCTGCCACTGGCCTAGGAGGCACTGAGGCTGCTGAGACCTCACAAGCACAGCCAGCAGCCAGGAGCCTTCCAGTCGTCTAGGAGGCACGGAGGCTGCTCTGACCTCACAAGCACAGCCAGCAGCGAGGAGAGTGCTACTGGCATAGGAGGCACTGAGGCTGCTGTGACCTCACAAGCACAGCAAGCAGCCATGAGCCTGCCACTGGCCTAGGAGGCATGGAGGCTGCTGTGACCTCACAAGCACAGCCAGCAGCCAGGAACCTTTCACCGGCCTAGGAGGCACTCAGGCTGCAGTGACCTCACAAGCAGAGCCAGCAGCCCTGAGCCTGCCACTGGCCTAGGAGACACTCAAGCTGCTGTGACCTCACAAGCACAACCAGCAGACAGGAGCCTGCCCCTGGCCTAGCAGGCACTGAGGCTGCTGTGACCTCACAAGCACAGCCAGCAGCCAGGAGCCTACCCCTGGCCTAGCAGGCACTGCGGCTGCTGTGACCTCAGAAGCACAGCCAGCGGGGCGCCCTGCACACTAACGTATGAGGCACTGAGGCTCCTGTGACCTCACAAGCACAGCCAGAAGCCAGGAGCCTGCCACTGGCCTAGGAGGCACTGAGGCTGCTGTGACCTCACAAGCACAGCCAGCAGCCAGGATCCTGCCACTGGCCTCGGAGACACTGAGGCTGCTGTGACCTCACAAGCACAGCCAGCAGGGTGCGCTGCTCACTGACCTATGAGGCACTCAGGCTGTTGACACCTCACAAGCACAGCCAGCAGCCATTAGTCTGCCAGTGGCCTAGGAGGCAGGCAAGCTGCTGTCACCTCAGAAGCACAAACAGCAGTCTTGAGCCTGCCAAGGGCCTATTACTCTCTGAGGTAGCTCTGACCTCACAAGCACAGCCAGCAGCCAGGAGCCTGTCATTGGCCTAGGAGGCTTTGAGGCTGCTGTGACCTCACAAGCACACCCAGGAAACAGGAGCCTGCCTCTGGCCTGAGAGGCACTCAGACTGCTGTGACCTCACAAGCACAGCCAGCAGCCGTTAGCATGCTACTGGCCTATGAGGCACTCAGGTTGCTGTGACCTCACAAGCACAGCCAGCAGCCATGAGCCTGCCACTGGCCTAGGAAGCACTGAGGATGCTGTGACCTCACAAGTACAGCCAACAGCCAGGAGCCTGCCACTGGCCTCGGAGGCACTGAGGCTGCTGTGACCTCACAAGCACAGCCAGCACATTGTGCTGGACACTAAACAATGAGGCACTGAGGCTGCTGTGACCTCACAAGTACAGCCAGCAGCCAGGAGCCTGCCAGTGGCCTAGGAGGCATTGCGGCTGCTGTGACCTCACAAGCACACCAGCAGACATGGGCCTGACACTGGCGTAGGAGGCACTCAGGCTGCTGTCACCTCACAAGCACAGGCAGCAGACAGGAGCCTGCCACTGGCCTAGGAAGCACAGAGGCTGCTGTGACCTCACATGCACAGGCAGCAGCCATGAGCCTGCCACTGTCCTTGGAGGCACTCAGGCTGCTGAGACCTCACAAGCACAGCCAGCGGCCATGAACCTGCCACTGGCCTAGGAGGCACTCAGGCTGCTGTGACCTCACAAGCACAGCCAGCAGCCATGAGCCTGCCCCTGGCCTAGGAGGCACTGAGGTGCGGTGACCTCACAAGCACAGCCAGCAGCCAGGAGCGGGCCACTGGCCTAGGAGGCACTGAGGTTGCTGTGACCTCACAAGCACAGCCAACAGATATGAGGCTGTCGCTGGTCTTGGAGGCACTGAGGCTGTTGTGACCTCACAAGTACAGCCAGCAGCCAGGAGCCTGCCACTGGCCTAGGAGGCACTCAGCCTGCTGTGACCTCACAAGCACAGCCAGCGGGGCGCCCTGCACACTAAGGTATGAGGCACTGAGTCTGCTGTGACCTCACTAGCACAGCCAGCACGCATGAGCCTGCCACTGGCGTAGGAGTCACTGAGGCTGCTGTGACCTCACATGCACAGCTAGCAGCCAGGAGCCTGCCACTGGCCTAGGAAGCACAGAGGCTGCTGTGACCTCACATGCACAGGCAGCAGCCATGAGCCTGCCACTGTCCTTGGAGGCACTCAGGCTGCTGAGACCTCACAAGCACAGCCAGCAGCCAGGAGCCTGCTACTAGCCTCAGAGGCACTCAGGTTGCTGTGACCTGACAAGCACAGCCAACAGCCAGGAGCCTGCCACTGGCCTAGGAGGCACTGAGGCTGCTGTGAGCTCCCAAACACAGCCAGCAGCCAGGAGCCTGCCACTGGCCTAGGAGGCACTGAGTCTGCTGCGACCTCACAAGCACAGTCAGCAGGGGACGCTGCATAATAACCTATGAGGCTCTGAGCCTACTGTGACCTCACAAACACAGCCAGCAGCCATGAGCCTGCCACTGGTCTAGGAGGCACTCAGGCTGCTGTGACCTCACAAGCACAGCCAGCAGTGGGAGCCTGCCACTGGCCTAGGAGGCACTGAGGCTGCTGTGACCTCACAAGCACAGCCAGCAGCCATGAGCCTGCCAGTGGCCTAGGATACACTCAGGCTGCTGTGAGCTGACAAGCACAGCCAGCAGACATGAGGCTGTCGCTGGTCTTGGAGGCACTGAGGCTGCTGTGACCTCACAAGCACAGCCAGCAGCCAGGAGACTGCCACTGGCCTAGGAGGCACTGAGGCTGCTGTGAGCTCCCAAACACAGCCAGCAGCCAGGAGCCTGCCACTGGCCTAGGAGGCACTGAGTCTGCTGCGACCTCACAAGCACAGTCAGCAGGGGACGCTGCATAATAACCTATGAGGCTCTGAGCCTACTGTGACCTCACAAACACAGCCAGCAGCCATGAGCCTGCCACTGGTCTAGGAGGCACTCAGGCTGCTGTGACCTCACAAGCACAGCCAGCAGTGGGAGCCTGCCACTGGCCTAGGAGGCACTGAGGCTGCTGTGACCTCACATGCACAGCCAGCAGCCAGGAGACTGCCACTGGCCTCGGAGGCACTCAGGCTGCTGTGACCTCACATGCACAGCCAGCAGCCAGGAGCCTGCCACTAGCCTAGGAGGCATGGAGGCTGCTGTGACCTCACAAGCACAGCCAGCAGCCAGGAGCCTTCCAGTTGCCTAGGAGGCAGTGACGATGCTGTTATCTCACAAGCACAGCCGGCAGCTAGGAGCCTGCTACGGGCATAGGAGGCACTGAGGCTGCTGTTATCTCACAAGCACAGCCAGCAGCCAGGAGCCTGCCACTGGCCTAGGAGGCACTCAGGCTGCTGTGACCTACCAAGCACAGCTAGCAGCCAGGAGCCTGCCACTGGCCTAGGAGGCACTGAGGCTGCTGAGATCTCACAAGCACAGCCAGCAGCCCTGAGCCTGCCACTGGCCTAGGAGGCAGTCAAGCTGCTGTGACCTCACTAGCACAGCCAGCAGCCAGGAGCCTGCCAGTGCCTATGGGGCACGAAGGCTGCTGTGACCTCACAAGCACAGCCAGCAACCATGAGCCTGCCACTGGCCTCGGAGGCACTGCAGTTGCCGTGACCTCAGAAGCACAGCCAGCGGGGCGCCCTGCACACTAACGTATGAGGCACTGAGGCTGCTGTGACCTCACAAGCACAGCCAGCAGCCATGAGCCTGCCACTGGCCTAGGAGGCACTGAGGCTGCTGTGACCTCAGAAGCACAGCCAGCGGGGCGCCCTGCACACTAACGTATGAGGCACTGAGGCTGCTGTGACCTCACAAGCACAGCCAGCAGCCATGAGCCTGCCACTGGCCTAGGAGGCACTGAGGCTGCTGTGACCTCACAAACACAGCCAGCAGCCAGGAGCCTGCCACTGGCCTAGGAGGCACTGAGGCTGTTGTGACCTCAGAAGCACAATAAGCAGGCATGAGGTTGCCACTGGACTGGGAGGCACTGAGGCTGCTGAGAACTGACAAGCACAGCCATCAGACAGGAGCCTTCCAGTAGCCGAGGAGGCACGGAGGCTGCTGTAAACCCACAAGCACAGCCAGCCCGGGGCGCTAGTTGCCAGGCTATGAGGCACTGAGGCTTCTGTGGCCTCACAAGGACAGCCAGCAGCCATGAGCCTGCCACTGGCCTACGCGGCACCGAGGCTTCTGTGACCTCAGAAGCACAGTCAGCAGCCATGAGCCTGCCACTGGCCTAGGAGGTTCTCAGGCCGCTGTGGCCTCACAACCACAGCCAGCAGACAGGAGCCTGCCACTGGCCTAGCAGGCACTGAGGCTGCTGTGACCTCACAAGCACAGTCACCAGACATTGGCCTGACACTGGCGTAAGAGGCACTGAGGCTGCTGTGACCTGACAAGCACAGCCAGCAGCCATGGGCCTGCCACTGGCCTGGGAGGCACTCAGGCTGCTGTGACCTCACAAGCACAGCCAGCGGCCATGAGCCTGCCACTGGCCTAGGAGGCACTGAGGTGCGGTGACCTCACAAGCACAGCCAGCAGCCAGGAGCGGGCCACTGGCCTAGGAGGCACTGAGGTTGCTGTGACCTCACAAGCACAGCCAGCAGACATGACCCTGCCGCTGGCCTAGGAGGCACTGCGGTTGCTGTGACCTCACATGCACAGGCAGCAGCCATGAGCCTGCCACTGTCCTTGGAGGCACTCAGGCTGCTGAGACCTCACAAGCACAGCCAGCAGCCATGACCCTGCCGCTGGCCTCAGGGGCAGTGAGGATGCTGTGACCTGACAAGCACAGCCAGCAGCCAGGAGCCTGCTGCTAGCCTCAGAGGCACTCATGTTGCTGTGACCTGACAAGCACAGCCAACAGCCAGGAGCCTGCCACTGGCCTAGGAGGCACTCAGGCTGCTGTGAGCTCGCAAGCACAGCCAGCAGCCAGGAGCCTGCCACTGGCCTAGGAGGCACTGAGTCTGCTGTGACCTCACAAGCACAGCCAGCAGCCATGAGCCTGCCACTGGCATAGGAGGCACTGAGGCTGCTGTGTCCTCACAAGCACAGCCAGCAGCCAGGAGCCTGCCACTGGCCTCGCATGCACTGAGGCTGCTTTGACCTCACAAGCACAGCCAGGAGGCATTAGCGTGCTACTGGCCTAGGAGGCACTCAGGCTGCTGTGACCTCACAAGCACAGGCAGCAGCCAGGAGCCTACCACTGACCTAGGAGGCACTGAGGCTGCTGTGACCTCACAAGCACAGCCAGCAGCCATGGCCTTGCCACTGGCCTAGGAGGCACTGAGGCTGCTGTGACCTCACAAGCACAGCCAGCAGCCATGAGCCTGCCACTGGCCTAGGAGGCATGGAGGCTGCTGTGACCTCTCAAGCACAGCCAGCAGCCATGAATCTGCCACTGGCCTAGGAGGCACGGACGCTGCTGTCACCTCACAAGCACAGCTAGCAGCTATGAGCCTGCCACTTGCCTAGGAAGCACGGAGGCTTCTGTGACCTCACAAGCACAGCCAGCAGCCAGGAGCCTGACAGTGGTCTATGAGGCACGGAGGCTGCTGTGACCTCACAAGCACAGCCAGCAGCCAGGAGCCTGCTAGTGACCTAGGAGGCACTGAGGCTGCTGTGACCTCACAAGCACAGCCAGCAGCCATGAGCCTGCCACTGGCCTAGGAGGAACTCAGGCTGCTGTGACCTGACAAGCACAGCCAGCAGCCAGGAGCCTGTCACTGGCCTAGGAAGCACTAAGGCTGCTGTGACCTCACAACCACAGCCAGGATACCAGGAGCCTGCCACTAGCCTAGGAGGCATGGAGGCTGCTGTGAGCTCTCAAGCACAGGCAGCAGCCAGGAGCCTACCACTGGCCTAGGAGGCACGGAGGCTGCTGTGTCGTCACAAGCACAGCCAGCAGCCATGGCCTTGCCACTGGCGTAGGAGGCACTCAGGCTGCTGTGACCTACCAAGCACAACCAGCAGCCAGGAGCCTGCCACTAGCCTCGGAGGCATGGAGGCTGCTGTGACCTCACAAGCACAGCCAGCAGCCAGGAGCCTGCCAGTCACCTAGGAGACAGTGACGATGCTGTTATCTCACAAGCACAGCCAGCAGCCAGGAGCCTGTTACTGGCATAGGAGGCACTGAGGCTGCTGTGACCTCACAAGCACAGCCAGCAGCCAGGAGCCTGCCACTGGCCTAGGAGGCACTCAGTCTGCTGTGACCTACCAAGCACAGCCAGCAGCCATGAGCCTGCCACCGGCCTAGGAGGCACTGAAGCTGCTGTGACCTCACAAGCACAGCCAGCAGCCAGGAGCCTGCCACTGGCCTAGGAGGCACTGAGGCTGCTGAGATCTCACAAGCACAGCCAGCAGCCCTGAGCCTGCCACTGGCCTAGGAGGCACTCAAGCTGCTGTGACCTCACAAGCACAGCCAGCAGCCATGAGCCTGCCACTGGCCTCAGGGGCAGTGAGGATGCTTTTACCTCACAACCACAGCTAGCAGCCAGGAGACTGCTACTGGCCACGGAGGCACTGTGGCTGCTGTGACCACACAAGCACAGCCAGCACAGGGAGCCTGACAGTGGTCTATGAGGCACGGAGGCTGCTGTGACCTCACAAGCACAGCCAGCAGCCAGGACCCTGCCACTGGCCTAGGAGGCACTGAGGCTGCTGGGACCTCACAAGCACAGCCAGCAGCCATGAGCCTGCCACTGGCCTATGAGGCACTGAGGCTGCTGTGTCCTCACAAGCACAGCCAGCAGCCAGGAGCCTGTCACTGGCCCAGGAGGCACTAAGGCTGCTGTGACCTCGCAAGCACAGCCAGCAGCCAGGAGCCTGCCACTGGCCTCGCAGGCACTGAGGCTGCTTTGACCTCACAAGCACAGCCAGGAGGCATTAGCGTGCTACTGGCCTAGGAGGCACTCAGCCTGCTGTGACCTCACAAGCACAGCCAGCAGCCAGGAGCCTGCCACTGGCCTACGAGGCACTGAGGCTGCTGTGACCTCACAAGTACAGCCAGCAGCCATGAGCCTGCCACTGGCCTAGGAGGCACGCAGGCTGCTGTGACCTACCAAGCACAGCCAGCAGCCATGAGCCTGCCACTGGCCTAGGAGGCACTGAGGCTGCTGAGATCTCACAAGCACAGCCAGCAGCCCTGAGCCTGCCACTGGCCTAGGAGGCACTGAGGCTGCTGTGACCTCACTAGCACAGCCAGTAGCCAGGAGCCTGCCAGTGCCTATGGGGCACGAAGGCTGTTGTGACCTCACAAGCACAGCCAGCAACCATGAGCCTGCCACTGGCCTCGCATGCACTGAGGCTGCTTTGACCTCACAAGCACAGCCAGGAGGCATTAGCGTGCTACTGGCCTAGGAGGCACTCAGGCTGCTGTGACCTCACAAGCACAGGCAGCAGCCAGGAGCCTACCACTGACCTAGGAGGCACTGAGGCTGCTGTGACCTCACAAGCACAGCCAGCAGCCATGGCCTTGCCACTGGCCTAGGAGGCACTGAGGCTGCTGTGACCTCACAAGCACAGCCAGGAAACAGGAGCCTGCCACTAGCCTAGGAGGCATGGAGGCTGCTGTGACCTCTCAAGCACAGCCAGCAGCCATGAATCTGCCACTGGCCTAGGAGGCACGGACGCTGCTGTCACCTCACAAGCACAGCTAGCAGCTATGAGCCTGCCACTGGCCTAGGAAGCACGGAGGCTTCTGTGACCTCACAAGCACAGCCAGCAGCCAGGAGCCTGACAGTGGTCTATGAGGCACGGAGGCTGCTGTGACCTCACAAGCACAGCCAGCAGCCAGGAGCCTGCTAGCGACCTAGGAGGCACGGATGCTGCTGTGACCTCACAAGCACAGCCAGCAGCCATGAGCCTGCCACTGGCCTAGGAGGAACTCAGGCTGCTGTGACCTGACAACCACAGCCAGGAAACAGGAGCCTGCCACTAGCCTCGGAGGCATGGAGGCTGCTGTGACCTCACAAGCACAGCCAGAAGCCATGAATCTGCCACGGGCCTAGGAGGCACGGAGGCTGCTGTCACCTCACAAGCACAGCCAGCAGCCAGGAGCCTGCTAGTGATCTAGGAGGCACGGAGGCTGCTGTGACCTCACAAGCACAGCCAGCAGCCATGAGCCTGCCACTGCCCTAGGAGTCACTGAGGCTGCTGTGACCTCACAAGCACAGCCAGCAGCCAGGAGCCTGCTACTGGCATAGGAGGCACTGAGGCTACTGTTGAATTCCAAAGCCCAGCCAGCTGCCATGAGCCTGCCACTGGGAAATGATGCCCTGAGACTGCTGTGACCTCACAAGCACAGCCAGCAGCCAGGAGTCTACCCCTGGCCTCGGAGGCACTGAGGCAGCTGTGACCTCACAGGCACAGCCAGTAGCCAGGAGGCTGCCACTGGCCTAGGAGGCATGGAGGCAGCTGTGACCTCACAAACTCAGCCAGCAGCCAGGAGTCTGCCACTGTCCTAGGAGGCACTCAGGCTGCTGCTACCTCACAAGCACAGCCAGCAGTCAGGAGCCTGCCACTGTCCTAGGAGTCACTCAGGCTGCTGTTACCTCACAAGCACAGCCAGCAGCCATGACCCTGCCACTGCCCTAGGAGGCACTGAGGCAGCTGTGACCTCACAAGCAGAACCAGCAGTGTGTAGTGCACACTAACATATAATGCACAGAGGCTGCTGTGACGTCACAAGCACAGGCAGCAGCCAGGAACCTGCCACTGTCCTAGGAGGCACTGAGGCTGCTGTGACCTCTCAAGCACAACCAGCAGGCGGGGCTACAAGCTAACATATGAGGCACTGAGGCTGCTGTAACCTCACAAGCACAGCCAGCAGCCAGGAGCCTGCAACTGGCCTCGGAGGAACTGAGGCTGCTGTTGAATTCCAAAGCCCAGCCAGCAGCCATGAGCCTGCCACTGGCCTAGGAGGCACTGAGGCTGCTGTGACCTCACAAGCACAGCCAGCAGCCAGGAGTCTACCCCTGGCCTCGGAGGCACTGAGGCAGCTGTGACCTCACAAGCACAGCCAGCAGCCAGGAGCCTGTCGCTGGCCGAGGAGGCACTCAGGCAGCTGTGACCTCACAAGCACAGCCAGCAGCCAGGAGTCTGCTACTGCCTAGGAGGCACTGAGGCTGCTGTGACCTCACAAGCACAGCCAGCAGCCAGGAGCCTGGCACTGGCCTAGGAGGAACTGAGGCTGCTGTGACCTCACAAGCACAGACAGCCGCCAGGAGTCAGCCACTGGCCTAGGACGTACTGAGGCTGCTGTGACCTGACAAGCACAGCCAGCAGCCAGGAGGCTGCCACTGGCCTAGGAGGCACTGAGGCTGCTGTGACCTCACAAGCACAGTCAGTAGCCAGGAGCCTGCCACTGGCCTCTGAGGCACGGAGGCTGCTGTGACCTCACAAATTCAGCCAGCAGCCAGGAGCCTGCCACTGGCCTAGGAGACACTCAGCCTGCTGTGACCAATCACAAGCACAGCCAGGAGGGGGGC
Organism: Dromaius novaehollandiae; assembly: GCF_036370855.1. Classification (NCBI taxonomy): domain Eukaryota; kingdom Metazoa; phylum Chordata; class Aves; order Casuariiformes; family Dromaiidae; genus Dromaius; species Dromaius novaehollandiae. Next base: position 26,464,042 of record NC_088107.1, read on the forward strand.
GCTGTACACTAACGTATGAAGCACTGAGGCTGCTGTGACCTCACAAGCACAGCCAGCAACCATGAGCCTGACCTGGCCTAGGAGGTACTGAGGCTGCTGATCCAAGAAGCACAGCGAGCAGTGGGTGCTGTACAGTAAATTAAGAGTAACTGAGGCTGCTGTGACCTCACAAGCACAGACAGCAGCCAGGAGCCTGCCACTGGCCTAGGAGGCACTCAGGCTGCTGTGACCTCACAACCACAGCCAGGAGGCAGGAGCAGGCCACTGGCCTAGGAGCCACTCAGGCTGCTGTGACCTCACAAGCACAGCCAGCAGCCAGGAGCCTGCCACTGGCCAAGGAGGCACTGAGGCTGCTGTTGAATTCCAAAGCCCAGCCAGCAGCCATGAGCCTGCCACTGGGAAATGAGGCACTGAGGCTGCTGTGACCCCACAAGCACAGCCAGCAGCCAGGAGCCTGCCACTGGCCTAGGAGGCACTGAGGCTGCTGTTGAATTCCAAACCCCAGCCAGCAGCCATTAGCCTGCCACGTGGAAATGAGGCACTGAGGCAGCTATGACCTCACAAGCACAGTCTGCATGGACCACTGCACAATAGTATATGAGGCACTGAGTCTGCTGTTACCTCACAAGCACAGCCATGAGCCTGCCACTGGCCTAGGAGGCACTGAGGCTGCTGTAACCTCACAAGCACAGCCAGCATGCGGAGCCTGCCACTGGCCTCGGAGGCACTGAGGCTGCTGTGACCTCACAAGCACAGCCAGCAGCCATGAGCCTGCCACTGGGCTAGGAGGCACGGAGCGCTGCTGTGACCTCACAAGCACAGCCAGCAATCAGGAGACTGTCGTTGGCCTAGGAGGAACCCAGGCAGCTGTGACCTCACAAGCACAGCCAGCACGCATGAGCCTGCCACTGGCGTAGGAGGCACTGAGGCTGCTGTGACCTCACAGGCACAGCCAGCAGCCATGGGCCTGCAGCTCTCCTAGGAGGCACTGAGGCTGCTGTGACCTCACAAGAACAGCCAGGAGGGGGCGCTGCGCACTAACCTATGGGACACAGAGGCTGCTGTGACCTCACAAGCTCAGCCATCAGCCATGAGCCTGCCACTGGCCTAGGAGGCACTGAGGCAGCTGTGACCTCACAAGCACAGCCAGCAGCCAGGAGCCTGCCACTGGCCTAGGAGGCACTGAGGCTGCTGTGACCTCTCAAGCACAGCCAGCAGACATGAGCCTGCCACTGGCCTCGGAGGCACTGAGGCTGCTGTGACCTCACAAGCACAGCGAACAGCCAGGAGCCTGCCACTGCCCTAGAAGGCACTGATGATGCTCTGACGTCACAAGCACAACCAGCAGCCAGGAACCAGCCACTGGCCAAGGAGGCACTCAGCCTGCTGTTACCTCACAAGCACAGCCTGCAGCCAGGAGCCTGCCACTGGCCGTGGAGGCACTCAGGGAGCTGTGGCCTCACAAGCACAGCCAGCACGGGCCGCTGCTCACTACCTATGAGGCACTGAGGCTGCTGTGACCTCACAAGCACAGCCAGCAGCCAGGAGCCTGCCACTGGCCTACGAGGCACTGAGGCTGCTGTGACCTCACAAGCACAGCCAGCAACCAGGAGTCTGCTACTGCCTAGGAGGCACTCAGGCCGCTGTGACCTCAGAAGCACAGCCAGCAGCCATGAGCCTGCCACTGGCCTAGGAGGCACTCAGGCTGCTGTGACCTCACAAGCACAGCCAGCAGCCAGGAGCCTGCCACTGGCCGAGGAGGCACTGAGGCTGCTGTGACCTCACAAGCACAGCCAGCAGCCAGGAGCCCTCCTCTGGCCTCGGAGGATTGGAGGCTGCTGTGACGTCAGAAGAACAGCCAGTAGCCATTAGGCTGCCACTGGCCTAGGAGGCACTGAGGCTGCTGTGACCTCACAAGCACAGCCAGCAGGGGGTGCTTCAGACCGACGTATGAGTAACTGGGGCTGCTGTGACCTCACAAGCACAGTCAGCAACCATGGGCTTGTCAGTGGCCTAGGAGGCACCGAGGCTGCTGTGACCTCACAAGCACAGCCAGCAACCATGAGCCTGACCCTGGCCTAGGAGGTACTGAGGCTGCTGACCTAACAAGCACAGCGAGCAGTGGGCGCTGTATAGTAAAGTATGAGGAACTGAGGCTGCTGTGACCTCACAAGCACAGCCAGGAGGCAGGAGCCTGCCACTGGCCTAGGAGGCACGGAGGCTGCTGTGACCTCACAACCACAGCCAGGAGGCAAGAGCCTGCCACTGGCCTAGGAGGCACTGAGGCTGCTGTGACCTCACAAACACAGCCAGCAGCCAGGAGCCTGCCACTGGCCTCGGAGGCACTGAGGCTGCTGTTGAATTCCAAAGCCCAGCCAGCAGCCATGAGCCTGCCACTGGGAAATGAGGCATCGAGGCTGCTGTGACCTCACAAGCACAGCCAGCAGCCAGGAGCCTGCCACTGGCCTAGGAGGCACTGAGGCTGCTGTAACCTCACAAGCACAGCCAGCATGCGGAGTCTGCCACTGCCTAGGAGGCACTGAGGCTGCTGTTACCTCACAAGCACAGCCAGCAGCCATGACCCTGCCACTGGCCTCGGCGGCACTGAGGCTGCTGTGACCTCACAAGAACAGCCAGCAACCAGGAGACTGTCGTTGGCCTACCAGGAACTCAGGGAGCTGTGACCTCACAAGCACAGCCAGCACGTGGCGCTGCTCACTACCTATGAGGCACTGAGGCTGCCGTGACCTCACAAGTACAGCCAGGAGGTGGGCGCTGTACACTAACGTATGAGGCACTGAGGCTGCTTTGACCTCACAAGCCCAGCCAGCAGCCATGAGCCTGGCACAGGCCTAGGAGGCACTGAGGCTGCTGTGACGTCACAAGCACAGCCAGCACACAGGAGTCAGCCAGTGGCCTAGGAGGCACTGAGGCTGCTGTGACCTCACAAGCACAGCCAGCAGCCAGGAGCCTGCCACTGGCCAAGGAGGCACTGAGGCTGCTGTCACCTCACAAACACAGCCAGCAGCCAGGAGCCTGCCTCTGGCCTCGGAGGCACTGAGGCTGCTGTGACCTCACAAGCACAGCCAGCAGCCAGGAGCCTGCCACTGGCCTCGGAGGCACTGAGGCTGCTGTGAACTCACAAGCACAGCTCGCAACCATGAGCCTGACCCTGGCCTAGGAGGTACTGAGGCTGCTGACCCAAAATGCACAGCGAGCAGTGGGCGCTGTACAGTAAATTATGAGGAACTGAGGCTGCTGTGACCTCACAAGCACAGCCAGCAGCCAGGAGTCTGCTACTGCCTAGGAGGCACTCAGGCTGCTGTGACCTCACAAGCACAGCCAGCAGCCAGGAGCCTGCCACTGGCCTCGGAGGCACTGAGGCTGCTGTGACCTCACAAGCACAGCCAGCAGCCATGACCCTGACACTGGGAAATGAGGCACTGAGGCTGGTGTGACCTCACAAGCACAGCCAGCAACCAGGAGACTGTCGTTGGCCTAGGAGGCACTCAGGGAGCTGTGACCTCACAGGCACAGCCAGCACGGGGTGCTGCTCACTACCTATGAGGCACTGAGGCTGCTGTGACCTCACAAGCACAGCCAGTAGCCAGGAGCCTGCCACTGGCCTCGGAGGCACCGAGGCTGCTGTAACCCCACAAGCACAGCCAGCAGCCATGAGCCTGCCACTGGCCTAGGAGACACTGAGGCTGCTGTGACCTCACAAGCACAGCCAGCACGCGGTGCTGCACACTAATATATGAGGCCCTGAGGCTGCTGTGACGTCACAAGCACAGCCAGCAGCCAGGAGTCTGCCACTGGCCTTGGAGGCACTCAGGCTGCTGTGACCTCACAAGCACAGCCAGCAGCCAGGAGCCTGCCACTGGCCTAGCAGGCACTCAGGCTGCTGTGACCTCACAAGCACAGCCAGCAGCCAGGAGCCTGCCACTGGCCTAGGAGGCACTCAGGCTGCTGTGACCTCACAAGCACAGCCAGCACGCGGCACTGCTCATTACCTAGGAGGCACTGAGGCTGCTGTGACCTCACAAGCACAGCCAGCAGCCAGGAGCCCGCCACTGGCATCGGAGGCACGGAGGCTGCTGTGACCTCACAAGCACAGCCAGGAGGCAGGAGCCTGCTACTGGCTAGAGGCGCTGAAGCTGCTGTGACTTGACAAGCACAGCCAGCAGCCAGGAGCCTGCCACTGGCCTAGGAGGCACTGAGGCTGCTGTGACCTCACAAGCACAACCAGCAGCCATGAGCCTGCCACTGGCCTCGGAGGAACTGAGGCTGCTGTGACCTCACAAGCACAGCCAGCAGCCAGGAGCCTGCCACTGGCCTAGGAGGCACTGAGGCTGCTGTGATCTCACAAACACAGCCAGCAGCCATGAGCCTGCCACTGGCCTAGGAGTCACTGAGGTTGCTGGGATCTCACAAGCACAGCCAGCAGCCACGACCCTGCTACTGGCTAGGAGGCACTGAAGCTGCTGTGACCTCACAAATACAACCAGCAGACAGGAGCCTGTCCCTGGCCTAGGAGGCACTGAGGCTGCTGTGACCTCACAAGCACAGCCAGCAGGGAGCGCTGTTCACTACCTATGAGGCACTGAGGCTGCTGTGACCTCACAAGCACAGCCAGCAGCCAGGAGCCTGCCACTGGCATAGGAGGCACTGAGGCTACTGTGACCCGACAAGCACAGCCAGCAGCCATGAGCCTGCCACTGACCTAGGAGGCACTGAGGCTGCTGTGACCACACATGCACAGCCAGAAGCCATGAACCTGCCACTGGCATCGGAGGCACTGAGGCTGCTGTGACCTCACAAGCACAGCAAGCAGCCACGACCCTGCTACTGGCTACGAGGCACTCAGGCTGCTGTGACCTCACAAGCACAGCCAGCAGGGAGCGTTGCTCACTACCTATGAGGCACTGAGGCTGCTCTGACCTCACAAGCACAGCCAGCAGCCAGGAGCCTGCCACTGGCCTAGGGGGCACTTAGTCTGCTGTGACCTCACAAGCACAGCCAGCAGCCAGGAGCCTGCCACTGGCCTAGGAGGCACTGAGGCTGCTGTGATCTCACAAGCACAGCCAGCAGCCAGGAGCCTGCCACTGGCCTCGGAGGCACTCAGGCTGCTGTGACCTCACAAGCACAGCCAGCAGCCAGGAGCCTGCCACTGGCCTAGCAGGTACTGAGGCTGCTGTGACCTCCCAAGCACAGCCAGCAACCAGGAGCCTGCCACTGGCCTAGGAGGCACTCAGGGAGCTGTGACCTCACAAGCACAGCCAGCAGCCAGGAGCCTGACACTGGCCTGTGATGCACTCAGGCAGCTGTGACCTCACAAGCACAGCCAGCAGCCAGCAGCCTGCCACTGGCCTTGGAGGCACTGAGGCTGCTGTGACCTCACAAGCACAGCCAGCACGCATGAGACTGTCACTGGCCTAGAAGGCACTGAGGCTGCTGTGACCTCACAGGCACAGCCAGCAGACATGAGCCTGCCACTGGCCTCGGAGGCACTGAGGCTGCTGTGACCTCACACACACAGCGAACAGCCAGGAGCCTGCCACTGGACTATAAGGCACTCAGGCAGCTGTGACCTCACAAGCACAGTCAGCAGCCTGCAGCCTGCCACTGGCCTAGGAGGCACTGAGGCTGCTGTGACCTCACAAGCACAGCCAGCAGCCAGGAGCCTGCCAGTGGACTATGAGGCACTCAGGCAGCTGTTACCTCACAAGCACATGCAGCAGGGGGCGCCCCAAACTAACCTATGAGTCACTGAGGCTGCTGTGACCTCACAACCACAGCCAGCAGCCAGGAGCCTGCCACTGGCCTAGGAGGCACTGAGGCTGCTGTGACCTCACAAGCACAGCCAGCAGACAGAGGCCCGCCACTGGCCTAGGAGGCACTCAGGCTGCTGTGACCTCACAAGCACAGCCGACAGCCAGGAGCGTGCCACTGGCCTAGGAGGCACTCAGGCTGCTGTGACCTCAAGAGCACAGCCAGCAGCCAAGGACCTGCAGCTCTCCTAGGCGGCACTGAGGCTGCTGTGACCTCACAAGCACAGCCAGCAGCCAGGAGCCTGCCACTGGCCTAGGAGGCACTGAGGCTGCTGTGACCTCACAAGCACAGCCAGCAGCCAGGAGCCTGCCACTGGCCAAGGAGGCACTGAGGCTGCTGTGACCTCACAAGCACAGCCAGCAGCCAGGAGCCTGCCACTGGCCTAGGAGGCACTGAGGCTGCTGTGACCTCACAAGCACAGCCAGCAGCCAGGAGCCTGCCACTGGCCAAGGAGGCACTCAGGCTGCTGTGACCTCACAAGCACAGCCAGCAGCCAGGAGCCTGCCAATGGCTTCGGAGGCACTCAGGCTGCTGTGACCTCACATGCACAGCCAGCAGCCATGAGCCTGCCACTGGCCTAGGAGGCACGAAGGCTGCTGTGACCTCCCAAGCACAGCCAGCTGCCATGAGCCTGCCACTGGACTAGGAGGCACTCAGGCTGCTCTGACCTCACAAGCAAATCAAGCAGCCATGAGCCTGCCACTGCCAAGGAGGCGCTCAGGCTGCTGAGACCTCACAAGCAAACCCAGTAGCCATGAGCATGCCACTGGCCTAGGAGGCACTGAGGCTGGTGTCAGCTCGCAAGCACAGCCAGCAGCCATGACCCTGCCACTGGCCTAGAAGGCACTGAGGCTGCTGTGAACTCACATGCACAGCCAGCAGGGGGCACTGCCCACTAACGTATCAGGCAGTGAGGCTGCTGTGACCTCACAAGCACAGCCACCAGCCAGGTGCCTGCCACTGGCCTAGGAGGCACTCAGGCAGCTGAAAACTCACAAGCACAGCCAGCACGCATTAGCCTGTCACTGGCCGAGGAGGCACTCAGACTGTTGTGACCTCACAAGCACAGCCAGCAGGTGGCGGTCCACACTAACATATGAGGCACTGATGCTGCTGGGACCTCAGAAGCACAGCCAGCAGCCATGAGCCTGACACTGGCCTAGTGGGCGCAGAGGCTGCTGTGACCCAACAAGCACAGCCAGCAGCCATGAGAATGCCACTAGTCTCAGAGGCACGCAGGCTTCTGTGACCTCACAAGCTCAGCGAGCAGCTAGGAGCCTTCCACTGGCCTAGGAGGCACTGAGGCTGCTGTGACCTCACAAGCACAGCCAGCAGCCAGGAGCCTGCCATTAGCCTAGGGGTCCCTGAGGCTGCTGTGACCTCACAAGCACAGCCTGCAGCCAGGAGCCTGCCACTGGCCTAGCGGACACTGAGCCTGCTGTGACGTCACAAGCACAGCGAGCAGCCATGAGCCTGCCACTGGCCTAGGAGGCACTGAGGCTGCTGTGACCTCACAAGCACAGCCAGCAGCCATGATCCTTCCACTGGCCTAGGAGGCACTGAGGCTGCTGTGACCTCACAGGCACAGCCAGAAGCCAGGAGCCTGCCACTGGCCTAGCGGACACTGAGCCTGCTGTGACGTCACAAGCACAGCGAGCAGCCAGGAGCCTGCCATTGGTCTTGGAGGCACTGAGGCTGCTGTGACGTCACAAGCACAGCCAGCAGCCAGGACCCTGCCACTGGCCAAGGAGGCACTCAGGCTGCTGTGACCTCACAAGCACAGCCAGCAGCCATGAGCCTGCCACTGGCCTTGGAGGAACTCAGGCTGCTGTGACGTCACAAGCACAGCCAGGAGGCAGGAGCCTGCCACTGGCCTAGCAGGCACTCAGGCTGCTGTGACCTCACAGGCACAGCCAGCAGCCATGATCCTTCCACTGTCCTAGGAGGCACTGAGGCTGCTGTGACCTCACAGGCACAGCCAGCAGCCAGGAGCCGGCCACTGGCCTAGGAGGCACTGAGGCTGCTGTGACCTCACAAACACAGCCAGCAGGGGCCACTGCTCATTACGTAGGACGCACTGAGCCTGCTCTGGCGTTACAAGAACAGCCAGCAGCCAGGAGCCTGCCACTGGCCTAGGAGGCATTGAAGCTGCTGTGACCTCATAAGCACAGCCAGCAGCCAGGAGCCTGTCACTGGCCTCTGAGGCACTGAGGCTGCTGTCACCTCACAAGCAGAGCCAGCAGCCAGGAGCCTGCCACTGGCCTAGGAGGCACTGAGGCTGCTGTGACCTCACAAGCACATCAAGCAGCCAGGAGCCTGCCACTGCCCAGGAGGCGCTCAGGCAGCTGAGACCTCACAAGCACAGCCAGCAGCCAGGAGCATGCCACTGGCCTTGGAGGCACGGAGGCTGCTGTGACATCACAAGCACAGGCAGCCAGCAACCAGGAGCCTGCCACTGGCGTACGAGGCACAGAGGCTGCTGTGAGATCGCAAGCACAGCCAGCAGCCATGAGCCTGCCACTGGCCTAGGAGGCACTCAGGCAGCTGAGACCTCACAAGCACAGCCAGCAGCCAGGAGCCTGCCACCTGCCTCGGAGGCAAACAGGCTGCTGTGACCTCACAAGCACAGCCAGCAGCCATGAGCCTGCCACTGGCCTAGGAGGCACGCCGCCTGCAGTGACCTCAGAAGCTCAGCCAGCAGCCTGGAGCCTGCCACTGACCTAGGAGACACTCAAGCTGCTGTGACCTCACAAGCACAGTCAGCAGCCATGAGCCTGCCCCTGGCCTAGGAGGCACTGAGGCTGTTGTGACCCCACAAGCACAGCCAGCAGCCAGGAGCCTGCCACTGACCTAGGAGGCACTGAGGCTGCTGTGACCTCACAAGCACAGGCAGCAGCCATGAGCCTGCCACTGGCCTAGGAGTCCCTGAGGCTGCTGTGACCTCACAAGCACAGCCTGCAGCCAGGACCCTGCCACTGGCCTCTCAGGCATTAAGGCTGCTGTGACCTCACAAGCACAGCCAGCAGCGATGAGTCTGCCACGTGGAAATGAGGCACTGAGGCTGCTGTGACCTCACAAGCACAGCCAGCAACCAGGAGCCTGCCACTGGCCTCTGAGGCCCTGAAGCTGCTGTGACCTCCCAAGCACAGCCAGCAGCCAGGAGCCTGCCACTGGCCTCGGAGGCACTCAGGCTTCTGTGACCTCACAAGCACAGCCAGCAGCCATGAACCTGGCACAGGCCTTGGAGGCACTGAGGCTGCTCTGACCTCACAAGCACAGCCTGCAGCCAGGACCCTGCCACTGGCCTCTCAGGCATTAAGGCTGCTGTGACCTCACAAGCACAGCCAGCAGCGATGAGTCTGCCACGTGGAAATGAGGCACTGAGGCTGCTGTGACCTCACAAGCACAGCCAGCAACCAGGAGCCTGCCACTGGCCTCTGAGGCCCTGAAGCTGCTGTGACCTCCCAAGCACAGCCAGCAGCCAGGAGCCTGCCACTGGCCTCGGAGGCACTCAGGCTTCTGTGACCTCACAAGCACATCAAGCAGCCATGAGCCTGCCACTGCCAAGGAGGTGCTCAGGCAGCTGAGACCTCACAAGCACAGCCAGCAGCCAGGAGCCTGCCATTGGCCTAGGAGGCACGGAGGCTGCTGTTACCTCACAAGCACAGCCAGCAACCAGGAGCCTGCCACTGTCCTAGGAGGCACGGAGGCTGCTGTTACCTCACAAGCACAGCCAGCAGCCAGGAGCCTGCCACTGGCCTAGGGGGCACTCAGCCTGCAGTCACCTCACAAGACCAGCCAGCAGCCAGGAGCCTGCCACTGAACTAGCAGGTACTGAGGCAGCTGTGACCTCACAAGCACAGCCAGCAACCATGAGCCTGCCACTGGCCTAGGAGGCACTGAGGCTGCTGTGACCTATCAAGCACAGCCAGCAGCCTTCCACTGGCCTGTGATGCACTCAGGCAGCTGTGACCTCACAAGCACAGCCAGCAGCCAGGAGCCTGCTAGTGGCGTAGGAGGCACTGAGGCTGCTGTGATCTCACAAGCACAGCCAGCATCCATGAGCCTGCCACTGGCGTACGAGGCACTGAGGCTGCTGTGACCTCACAGGCACAGCCAGCAGCCAGGAGCCCGCCACTGGCCTAGGAGGCACTGACCATGCTGTGACCTCACAAGCACAGCCGACAGCCAGGAGCGTACCACTGGGCTAGGAGGCACTCAGGCTGCTGTGACCTCAAAAGCACAGCTAGCCGCCATGAGCCTGCCCCTGGCCCTGGAGGCACTGAGGCTGCTGTGACCTCACAAGCACAGCCAGCAGCCAGGAGCATGCCACTGGTCTCGATGTACTCAGCCTGCAGTGACCTCACAAGCACAGCCAGCACGCATGAGCCTGCCGCTGGCCTAGGAGGCACTGTGGCTGCTGTGACCTCACAAGCACAGCCAGCAGCCAGGAGCCTGGGACTGGCCGAGGAGGCACTGAGGCTGCTGTGACTTCACAAGCACAGCCAGCAGCCATGAGCCTGCACTGGTCTCGGAGGCACTGAAGCTGCTGTGACCTCACAAGCACAGTCAGCAGCCATGAGCCTGCCACTGGCCTAGGAGGCACAGAGGCTGCTGTGACCTCACAAGCACAGCCAGCAGCCAGGAGCATGCCACTGGTCTCGAGGTACTCAGCCTGCACTGACCTCACAAGCACAGCCAGCAGCCAGAAGCCTGGGACTGGCCAAGGAGGCACTGAGGATGCTCTGACCTCACAAGCACAGCCAGCAGCCAGGAGCCTGACACTGGCCTCGAGGCACTCAGCCTGCAGTGACCTCACAAGCACAGCCAGCAGCCAGGAGCCTGCCACTGGCCTAGCAGGTACTGAGGCACCTGTGACCTCACAAGCACAGCCAGCAGCCAGGATCCTGCCACTGGCCTAGGAGGCACTAAGGCTGCTGTGACCTCACAAGCACAGCCAGCAGCCAGGAGCCTGCCACTGGCCTGTGATGCACTCAAGCAGCTGTGACCTCACAAGCACAGCCAGCAGCCAGGAGCCTGCCACTGGCCTCGAGGCACTCAACCTGCAGTGACCTCACAAGCAGAGCCAGCAGCCAGGAGCCTGCCACTGGCCTAGGAGGCACTCAGGCTGCTGTCACCTCACAAGCACAGGCATCAGCCATGAGCCTGCCACTGGCCGAGGAGGCACTGAGGCTGCTGTGACCTCACAAGCACAGCGAACAGCCAGGAGCCTGCCACTGGACTAGCAGGTACTGAGGTAGCTGTGACCTCACAAGCACAGCCAGCAACCAGGAGCCTGCCACTGGACTAGGAGGCACTCAGGCTGCTCTGACCTCACAAGCAAATCAAGCAGCCATGAGCCTGCCACTGCCAAGGAGGCGCTCAGGCTGCTGAGACCTCACAAGCAAACCCAGCAGCCATGAGCATGCCACTGGCCTAGGAGGCACTGAGGCTGGTGTCAGCTCGCAAGCACAGCCAGCAGCCATGACCCTGCCACTGGCCTAGAAGGCACTGAGGCTGCTGTGAACTCACATGCACAGCCAGCAGGGGGCACTGCCCACTAACGTATCAGGCAGTGAGGCTGCTGTGACCTCACAAGCACAGCCACCAGCCAGGTGCCTGCCACTGGCCTAGGAGGCACTCAGGCAGCTGAAAACTCACAAGCACAGCCAGCACACATTAGCCTGTCACTGGCCGAGGAGGCACTCAGACTGTTGTGACCTCACAAGCACAGCCAGCAGGTGGCGGTCCACACTAACATATGAGGCACTGATGCTGCTGTGACCTCAGAAGCACAGCCAGCAGCCATGAGCCTGACACTGGCCTAGTGGGCGCAGAGGCTGCTGTGACCCAACAAGCACAGCCAGCAGCCATGAGAATGCCACTAGTCTCAGAGGCACGCAGGCTTCTGTGACCTCACAAGCTCAGCGAGCAGCTAGGAGCCTTCCACTGGCCTAGGAGGCACTGAGGCTGCTGTGACCTCACAAGCACAGCCAGCAGCCAGGAGCCTGCCATTAGCCTAGGGGTCCCTGAGGCTGCTGTGACCTCACAAGCACAGCCTGCAGCCAGGAGCCTGCCACTGGCCTAGCGGACACTGAGCCTGCTGTGACGTCACAAGCACAGCGAGCAGCCATGAGCCTGCCACTGGCCTAGGAGGCACTGAGGCTGCTGTGACCTCACAAGCACAGCCAGCAGCCATGATCCTTCCACTGGCCTAGGAGGCACTGAGGCTGCTGTGACCTCACAGGCACAGCCAGAAGCCAGGAGCCTGCCACTGGCCTAGCGGACACTGAGCCTGCTGTGACGTCACAAGCACAGCGAGCAGCCAGGAGCCTGCCATTGGTCTTGGAGGCACTGAGGCTGCTGTGACGTCACAAGCACAGCCAGCAGCCAGGACCCTGCCACTGGCCAAGGAGGCACTCAGGCTGCTGTGACCTCCCAAGCACAGCCAGCAGCCATGAGCCTGCCACTGGCCTTGGAGGAACTCAGGCTGCTGTGACGTCACAAGCACAGCCAGGAGGCAGGAGCCTGCCACTGGCCTAGCAGGCACTCAGGCTGCTGTGACCTCACAGGCACAGCCAGCAGCCATGATCCTTCCACTGTCCTAGGAGGCACTGAGGCTGCTGTGACCTCACAGGCACAGCCAGCAGCCAGGAGCCGGCCACTGGCCTAGGAGGCACTGAGGCTGCTGTGACCTCACAAGCACAGCCAGCAGGGGCCACTGCTCATTACGTAGGACGCACTGAGCCTGCTCTGGCGTTACAAGAACAGCCAGCAGCCAGGAGCCTGCCACTGGCCTAGGAGGCATTGAAGCTGCTGTGACCTCATAAGCACAGCCAGCAGCCAGGAGCCTGTCACTGGCCTCTGAGGCACTGAGGCTGCTGTCACCTCACAAGCAGAGCCAGCAGCCAGGAGCCTGCCACTGGCCTAGGAGGCACTGAGGCTGCTGTGACCTCACAAGCACATCAAGCAGCCAGGAGCCTGCCACTGCCCAGGAGGCGCTCAGGCAGCTGAGACCTCACAAGCACAGCCAGCAGCCAGGAGCATGCCACTGGCCTTGGAGGCACGGAGGCTGCTGTGACATCACAAGCACAGGCAGCCAGCAACCAGGAGCCTGCCACTGGCGTACGAGGCACAGAGGCTGCTGTGAGATCGCAAGCACAGCCAGCAGCCAGGAGCCTGCCACTGGCCTAGGAGGCACTCAGGCAGCTGAGACCTCACAAGCACAGCCAGCAGCCAGGAGCCTGCCACCTGCGTCGGAGGCAAACAGGCTGCTGTGACCTCACAAGCACAGCCAGCAGCCATGAGCCTGCCACTGGCCTAGGAGGCACGCCGCCTGCAGTGACCTCAGAAGCTCAGCCAGCAGCCTGGAGCCTGCCACTGACCTAGGAGACACTCAAGCTGCTGTGACCTCACAAGCACAGTCAGCAGCCATGAGCCTGCCCCTGGCCTAGGAGGCACTGAGGCTGCTGTGACCCCACAAGCACAGCCAGCAGCCAGGAGCCTGCCACTGACCTAGGAGGCACTGAGGCTGCTGTGACCTCACAAGCACAGGCAGCAGCCATGAGCCTGCCACTGGCCTAGGAGTCCCTGAGGCTGCTGTGACCTCACAAGCACAGCCTGCAGCCATGAGCCTGCCACTGGCCTCTCAGGCATTAAGGCTGCTGTGACCTCACAAGCACAGCCAGCAGCGATGAGTCTGCCACGTGGAAATGAGGCACTGAGGCTGCTGTGACCTCACAAGCACAGCCAGCAACCAGGAGCCTGCCACTGGCCTCTGAGGCCCTGAAGCTGCTGTGACCTCCCAAGCACAGCCAGCAGCCAGGAGCCTGCCACTGGCCTCGGAGGCACTCAGGCTTCTGTGACCTCACAAGCACAGCCAGCAGCCATGAACCTGGCACAGGCCTTGGAGGCACTGAGGCTGCTCTGACCTCACAAGCACAGCCTGCAGCCAGGAGCCTGCCACTGGCCTCTCAGGCATTAAGGCTGCTGTGACCTCACAAGCACAGCCAGCAGCGATGAGTCTGCCACGTGGAAATGAGGCACTGAGGCTGCTGTGACCTCACAAGCACAGCCAGCAACCAGGAGCCTGCCACTGGCCTCTGAGGCCCTGAAGCTGCTGTGACCTCCCAAGCACAGCCAGCAGCCAGGAGCCTGCCACTGGCCTCGGAGGCACTCAGGCTTCTGTGACCTCACAAGCACATCAAGCAGCCATGAGCCTGCCACTGCCAAGGAGGTGCTCAGGCAGCTGAGACCTCACAAGCACAGCCAGCAGCCAGGAGCCTGCCATTGGCCTAGGAGGCACGGAGGCTGCTGTTACCTCACAAGCACAGCCAGCAACCAGGAGCCTGCCACTGTCCTAGGAGGCACTGAGGCTGCTGTGACCTCATAAGCACAGACAGCAGCCATGACCCTGCCTCTGGCCCCGGAGGCACTGCGGCTGCTGTCACCTCACAAGCACAGCCAGCAGCCATGAGCCTGCCACTGGCCTAGGAGGCACTCAGACTGTTGTGACCTCATAAGCACAACCTGCAGCCAGGAGCCTGCCACGGGCCTAGCGGGCACTGAGGCTGCTGTGACGTCACAAGCACAGCGAGTAACCATGAGCCTGCCACTGTCCTAGGAGGCACTGAGGCTGCTGTGACGTCACAAGCACAGCCAGCAGCCATGAGCCTGCCACTGGCCTCGGAGGCACTGCGGCTGCTGTGACCTCAAAAGCACAGCCAGCAGCCAGGAGCCTGCCAGTGGCCTAGGAGACAGTTAGGCTGCTGTGACCTCACAAGCACAGCCAGCAGGGGGCGCTGTACACTAACATATGGGGCACTGAGGCTGCTGTGACCTCACAAGGAGAGCCAGCAGGCAGGAGCCTGCCACTGGCCTAGGAGGCACTCAGGCTGCTGTGACCTCACAAGCACAGCCAGCAGCCAGGAGCCTGCCACAGGCCTTGGAGGCCCTGTGGCTGCTCTGACCTCACAAGCACAGCCTGCAGCCAGGAGCCTGCCATTGGCCTCTGAGGCACTCAGGCTGCTGTGACCTCACAAACACAGCCAGCAGCCATGAGCATTCCACTGGCCAAGGAGGCACTCAGGCTGCTGTGAGCTCACAAGCACAGCCAGCAGCCATGAGCCTGCCACTGGCCTAGCAGGTACTGAGGCTGCTGTGACCTCACAAGCACAGCCAGCAACCAGGAGCCTGCCACTGGCCTAGGAGGCACTGAGGCTGCTGTGAGCTCACAAGCACAGCCAGCAGCCATGAGCCTGCCACTGGCCTCGGAGGCACTCAGGCAGCTGTGACCTCACAAGCACAGCCAGCACGCATGAGCCTGTCACTGGCCTAGTAGGCACTGAGGCTGCTGTGAACTGACAAGCACAGCCACCAGCCGTGAGACTGCCAGTGGCCTCGAGGCATTCAGGTTCCTGTGGCCTCACATGCACAGCAAGCGGCAATGAGCCTGCCACTGCCCTAGGAGGCACTGTGTCTGCTGTCGCCTCACAAGCACAGCCAGCAGCCAGGAGCCTGTCGCTGGACTAGGAGGCACTGAGGCTGCTGTGACCTCACAACCACAGCCAGCAGCCAGGAGCCTGCCACTAGTCTAGGAGGCACTCAGGCTGCTGTGACCTCACAAGCACAGCCAGCAGCCAGGAGCCTGCCACTGGCCTAGGAGGCACTGAGGCTGCTGTGACCTCACAAGCACAGCCAGCAGCCATGAGCCTGCCACTGGCCTAGGAGGCACTGAGGCTGCTGTGACCTCACAAGCACAGCTAGCAGCCATGAGCCTGCCACTGGCCAAGGAGGCACTGAGCCTGCTGTGACTTCACAAGCACAGCCAGCAGCCATGACCCTGCCACTGGCCTCGTGGGCACTCATGCTGCTGTGACCTCACAAGCACAGCCGGCAGCCATGAGCCTGCCACTGTCCTAGGAGGCATTGAGGCTGCTGTGACCTCAACAAGCACAGCCAGAAATCAGGAGCCTGCCGCTGTCCTGGGCGGCACTGAGGCTGCTGTGACCTCACAAGCACAGCCAGCAGCCAGGAGCCTGCCACTGGCCTAGGAGGCACTGAGGCTGCTGTGACCTCACAAGCACAGCCAGCAGCCAGGAGCCTGCTGCTGGCCTGGGCGGCACTGAGATTGCTGTGACCTCACAAGCACAGCCAGCAGCCAGGAGCCTTCCAGTCGCCTAGGAGGCAGTGACGATGCTGTTATCTCACAAGCACAGCCAGGAGGGGGCGCTGCAAACTAATGTATGAGTCACCGAGGCTGCTGTGACCTCACAAGCACAGCCAGGAGCCATGAGCCTGCAAGTGGCCTAGATGGCACTGAGGCTGCTGTGACTTGACTAGCTCAGGCAGCAGCCAGGAGCCTGCCACTGGCCTCGGAGGCACTCAGGCTGCTGTGACCTCACAAGCACAGCCAGCAGCCAGGAGCCTGCCACTGCCCTAGCAGGCACTCAGGATGCTGCGACCTCTCAAGCACAGCCAGCAGCCAGGAGCCTGCCACTGGCCTAGGAGGCACTCAGGCTGCTGTCACCTCACAAGCACAGGCATCAGCCATGAGCCTGCCACTGGCCGAGGAGGCACTGAGGCTGCTGTGACCTCACAAGCACAGCGAACAGCCAGGAGCCTGCCACTGGCCTAGGAGGCACTCAGGCTGCTGTGACCTCACAAGCACAGGCATCAGCCATGAGCCTGCCACTGGCCGAGGAGGCACTGAGGCTGATCTGACCTCACAAGTACAGGCAGCAGCCAGGAGCCTGCCACTGGCCTAGGAGGCACTCAGGCAGCTGTGACCTCACAAGTACATGCAGCAGGCGGCGCTCCACACTGACCTATGAGTCACTGAGGCTGCTGTGACCTCACAAGCACAGCCAGCAGCCATGAGCCTGCCACTGGCCTAGGGGGCACTCAGCCTGCGGTCACCTCACAAGACCAGCCAGCAGCCAGGAGCCTGCCACTGAACTAGCAGGTACTGAGGCAGCTGTGACCTCACAAGCACAGCCAGCAACCATGAGCCTGCCACTGGCCTAGGAGGCACTGAGGCTGCTGTGACCTATCAAGCACAGCCAGCAGCCTTCCACTGGCCTGTGATGCACTCAGGCAGCTGTGACCTCACAAGCACAGCCAGCAGCCAGGAGCCTGCTAGTGGCGTAGGAGGCACTGAGGCTGCTGTGATCTCACAAGCACAGCCAGCATCCATGAGCCTGCCACTGGCTTCGGAGGCACTGAGGCTGCTGTGACCTCACAGGCACAGCCAGCAGCCAGGAGCCCGCCACTGGCCTAGGAGGCACTGACCATGCTGTGACCTCACAAGCACAGCCGACAGCCAGGAGCGTACCACTGGGCTAGGAGGCACTCAGGCTGCTGTGACCTCAAAAGCACAGCTAGCCGCCATGAGCCTGCCCCTGGCCCTGGAGGCACTGAGGCTGCTGTGACCTCACAAGCACAGCCAGCAGCCAGAAGCATGCCACTGGTCTCGATGTACTCAGCCTGCAGTGACCTCACAAGCACAGCCAGCTCGCATGAGCCTGCCGCTGGCCTAGGAGGCACTGTGGCTGCTGTGACCTCACAAGCACAGCCAGCAGCCAGGAGCCTGGGACTGGCCGAGGAGGCACTGAGGCTGCTGTGACTTCACAAGCACAGCCAGCAGCCATGAGCCTGCACTGGTCTCGGAGGCACTGAAGCTGCTGTGACCTCACAAGCACAGTCAGCAGCCATGAGCCTGCCACTGGCCTAGGAGGCACAGAGGCTGCTGTGACCTCACAAGCACAGCCAGCAGCCAGGAGCATGCCACTGGTCTCGAGGTACTCAGCCTGCACTGACCTCACAAGCACAGCCAGCAGCCAGGAGCCTGCCACTGGCCTCGAGGCACTCAGCCTGCAGTGACCTCACAAGCACAGCCAGCAGCCAGGAGCCTGCCACTGGCCTAGCAGGTACTGAGGCACCTGTGACCTCACAAGCACAGCCAGCAGCCAGGATCCTGCCACTGGCCTAGGAGGCACTAAGGCTGCTGTGACCTCACAAGCACAGCCAGCAGCCAGGAGCCTGCCACTGGCCTGTGATGCACTCAAGCAGCTGTGACCTCACAAGCACAGCCAGCAGCCAGGAGCCTGCCACTGGCCTCGAGGCACTCAACCTGCAGTGACCTCACAAGCAGAGCCAGCAGCCAGGAGCCTGCCACTGGCCTAGGAGGCACTCAGGCTGCTGTCACCTCACAAGCACAGGCATCAGCCATGAGCCTGCCACTGGCCGAGGAGGCACTGAGGCTGCTGTGACCTCACAAGCACAGCGAACAGCCAGGAGCCTGCCACTGGACTAGCAGGTACTGAGGTAGCTGTGACCTCACAAGCACAGCCAGCAACCAGGAGCCTGCCACTGGCCTAGGAGGCACTGAGGCTGCTGTGACCTCACAAGCACAGCCGACAGCCAGGAGCGTACCACTGGCCTAGGAGGCACTCAGGCTGCTGTGACCTCAAAAGCACAGCTAGCCGCCATGAGCCTGCCCCTGGCCTAGGAGGCACGGAGGCTGCTGTGACCTCACAAGCACAGCCAGCAGCCAGGAGCCTGCAACTGGCCAAGGAGGTACTGAGGCTGCTGTGACCTCACAAGCACAGCCAACAGCCAAGGGCCTGCAGCTGTACTAGGAGGCACTCAGGCTGCTGTGGCCTCACAAGCACAGCCAGCAGCCAGGAGCCTCCTATTGTCCTAGGAGGCTCTGAGGCTGCTGTGACTTCACAAGCACAGCCAGCAGCCATGAGCCTGCACTGGTCTCGGAGGCACTCAGGCTGCTGTGACCTCACCAGCACAGTCAGCAGCCATGAGCCTGCGACTGGCCTAGGAGGCACTGAGGCTGCTGTGACCTCACAAGCACAGCCAGCAGCCAGGATCATGCCACTGGTCTCGAGGTACTCAGCCTGCAGTGACCTCACAAACACAGCCAGCACGCATGAGCCTGCCGCTGGCCTAGGAGGCACTGTGGCTGCTGTGACCTCACAAGCACAGCCAGCAGCCAGGAGCCTGGGACTGGCCGAGGAGGCACTGAGGCTGCTGTGACCTCACAAGCACAGCGAGCAGCCAGGAGCCTGACACTGGCCTCGAGGCACTCAGCCTGCAGTGACCTCACAAGCACAGCCAGCAGCCAGGAGCCTGCCACTGGCCTAGCAGGTACTGAGGCACCTGTGACCTCACAAGCACAGCCAGCAGCCAGGAGCCTGCCACTGGCCTAGGAGGCACTAAGGCTGCTGTGACCTCTCAAGCACAGCCAGCAGCCAGGAGCCTGCCACCTGCCTCGGAGGCACTGAGGCTGCTGTGACCTCACAAGCACAGCCAGCAGCCAGGAGCCTGCCACTGGCCTGTGATGCACTCAGGCAGCTGTGACCTCACAAGCACAGCCAGCAGCCAGGAGCCTGCCACTGGCCTCGAGGCACTCAACCTGCAGTGACCTCACAAGCAGAGCCAGCAGCCAGGAGCCTGCCATTGGCCTAGGAGGCACTCAGGCTGCTGTGACCTCACAAGCACAGGCATCAGCCATGAGCCTGCCACTGGCCGAGGAGGCACTGAGGCTGATCTGACCTCACAAGCACAGCCAGCAGCCAGGAGCATGCCACTGGCCTAGGAGGCACTCAGGCAGCTCTGACCTCACAAGTACATGCAGCAGGCGGCGCTCCACACTGACCTATGAGTCACTGAGGCTGCTGTGACCTCACAAGCACAGCCAGCAGCCAGGAGCCTGCCACTGGCCTAGGGGGCACTCAGCCTGTGGTCACCTCACAAGCACAGCCAGCAGCCAGGAGCCTGCCACTGAACTAGCAGGTACTGAGGCAGCTGTGACCTCACAAGCACAGCCAGCAACCATGAGCCTGCCACGGGCCTAGGAGGCACTCAGGCTGCTGTGACCTCCCAAACACCTCCAGCAGGCAGCACTGCACACTAATGCATGAGGCACTGAGTCTGCTGTGATGTCTCAAGCACAGCCAGCAGGCATGAGCCTGCCACTGACCTAGGAGGCACTGAGGCTGCTGTGAACTCACAAGCACAGCCAGCAGACAGGAGACTGCTACTGTCCTAGGAGGCACTGAAGCTGCTGTGACCTCATAAGCACAGCAAGCAGCCATGAACCTGATTCTGGCCCCGGAGGCACTGAGGCTGCTGTCACCTCACAAGCACAGCCAGCAGCCATGAGCCTGCCACGAGTCTCGGAGGCACACTGGCTTCTGTGACCTCACAAGCTCAGCCAGCAGCTAGGAGCCTGCCACTGGCCTAGGAGGCACTGAGGCAGCTGTGATCTCACAAGCAGAGCCAGCAGCCAGGAGCCTGCCACTGGCCAAGGAGGCAGTGAGGCTGCTGTGACCTCACAAGCACAGCCAGCAGCCAGGAACCTGCCACTGGCCTAGGAGGCATTCAGGCTGCTGTGACCTCACAAGCACAGCCAGCAGGGGGCGCTGAACACTAACATATGGGGCACTGAGGCTGCTGTGACCTCACAAGGACAGACAGCAGCCAGGAGCCTGCCGCTGGCCTAGGAGGCACTGAGGCTGCTGTGACCTCACAAGCACAGCCAGCAGCCAGGAGCCTGCCACTGGCCAAGGAGGCACTGAGGCTGCTGTGACCTCACAAGCACAGCCAGCAGCCATGAACCTGGCACAGGCCTTGGAGGCACTCAGGCTGCTCTGACCTCACAAGCACAGCCAGCAGCCATGAGCCTGCCACTGGCCTAGGAGGCACTGAGTCTGCTGTGGCCTCACAAGCACAGCCAGCAGGAAGCAGCCTGCCACTGGCCTAGGAGGCCCTGAGGCTGCTGTGACCTCACAAGCACAGCCAGCAGCCAGGAGCCTGCCACTGGCCTCAGAGGCACTCAGGCTTCTGTGACCTCACAAGCACATCAAGCAGCCATGAGCCTGCCACTGCGAAGGAGGTGCTCAGGCAGCTGAGACCTCACAAGCACAGCCAGCAGGCAGGAGCATGCCACTGGCCTTGTAGGCACGGAGGCTGCTGTGACCTCCCAAGCACAGCCAGCAACCAGGAGCCTGCCAGTGGCGTACGAGGCACTGAGGCTGCTGTGAGCTCGCAAGCACAGCCAGCAGCCAGGTGCCTGCCACTGGCCTAGGAGGCACTCAGGCAGCTGAGACCTCACAAGCACAGCCAGCAGGCAGGAGCCTGCCACCTGCGTCGGAGGCACACAGGCTGCTGTGACCTCACAAGCACAGTAAGCAGCCATGAGCCTGACACTGGCCTAGGAGGCACGCCGCCTGCAGTGACCTCAGAAGCTCAGCCAGCAGCCTGGAGCCTGCCACTGGCCTAGGAGACACTCAAGCTGCTGTGACCTCACAAGCACAGTCAGCAGCCATGAGCCTGCCACTGGCCTAGGAGGCACTGAGGCTGCTGTGACCTCACAAGCACAGCCAGCAGCCAGGAGCCTGCCACTGGCCTAGGAGGCACTGAGACTGCTGTGACCTCACAAGCACAGCCAGCAGCCATGAGCCTGCCACCTGCCTCGGAGGCACACAGGCTGCTGTGAGCTCCCAAGCACAGCCAGCAGCCAGCAGCCTGCCACTGGCCTCGTGAGGCACTGAGGCTGCTGTTACCTCACAAGCACAGCCAGCAGCCATGAACCTGGCACAGGCCTTGGAGGCACTGAGGCTGCTGTGACCTCACAAGCACAGCCAGCAGCCAGGACCCTGCCACTGGCCTCTGAGGCATTAAGGTTGCTGTGACCTCACAAGCAGAGCTGGCATCCATGAGCCTGCCACTGGCCTAGGAGGCACTGAGGCTGCTGTGACCTCACAAGCACATCAAGCAGCCATGAGCCTGCCACTGGCCTAGGAGGCACTGAGGCTGCTGTGACCTCCCAAGCACAGCCATGAGCCAGGAACCTGCCACTAGCCTAGGAGTCACTGAGGCTGCTGTGACCTCACAAGCACAGCCAGCAGCCAGGAGCCTGCCACTGGCCTAGGCGGCACTAAGGCTGCTGTGACCTCACAAGCACAGCCAGCAGCCAGGAGCCTGCCACTGGCCTAGGAGTCCCTGAGGCTGCTGTGACCTCACAAGCACAGCCTGCAGCCAGGAGCCTGCCACTGGCCTAGCGGGCACTGAGGATGCTGTGACGTCACAAGCACAGCGAGCAGCCACTAGCTTGCTACTGACCTCGAAGGCACTCAGGCTGCTGTGAGCTCACAAGCACAGCCAGCAGCTAGGAGCCTGCCACTGGCCTAGGAGGCACTGAGGCTCCTGTGACCTCACAAGCACAGCCAGCAGCCAGGAGCCAGACACTGACCTCGAAGGCACTCAGGCTGCTGTGACCTCCCAAGCACAGCCAGCAGCCAGGAGCCTGCCACTGGCCTAGGAGGCACTGAGGCTGCTGTGACCTCACAAGCACAGCCAGCAGCCAGGAGCCTGCCACTGGCCTAGGAGGCACTGAGGCTGCTGTGACCCCACAAGCACAGCCAGAAGCCATGAGCCTGCCACTGCCCTAGGAGGCACACAGGCTGCTGTGACCTCACAAGTACAGCCAGCAGCCACTAGCTTGCTACTGACCTCGAAGGCACTGAGGCTGCTGTGAGCTCACAAGCACAGCCAGCAGCCAGGAGCCTGCCACTGGCCTAGGAGGCACTGAGGCTGCTGTGACCTCACAAGCACAGCCAGCAGCCATGAGCCTGGCACTGGCCTAGGAGGCACTGAGGCTGCTGTGACCTCACAGGCACAGCCAGCAACCAGGAGCCTGCTACTGGCCTCAGAGGCACTGAGGCTGCTGTGACCTCACAAGCATAGCCAGCAGCCATGAGCCTGCCTCTGGCCCTGGAGGCACTGAGGCTGCTGTCACCTCACAAGCACAGCCAGCAGCCATGAGCCTGCCACTAGTCTCAGAGGCGCACAGGCTTCTGTGACCTCACAAGCTCAGGCAGCAGCTAGGAGCCTTCCACTGGCCTAGGAGGCACTGAGGCTGCTGTAATCTCAAAAGCAGAGCCAGCAGCCAGGAGCCTGCCACTGGCCTAGGAGGCATTCAGGCTGCTGTGACCTCACAAGCACAGACAGCAGCCAGGAGCCTGTCACTGGCCTAGGAGGCACTGAGGCTGCTGCGACCTCACAAGCACAGCCAGCAGCCAGGAACCTGCCACTGGCCTAGGAGGCACTGAGGCTGCTGTGACCTCACAAGCACAGCCAGCAGCCAGGAGCCTTCCACTGGCGTAGAGGGCACTGAGGATGCTGTGACGTCACAAGCACAGCGAGCAGCCATGAGCCTACCACTGGCCTCGGAGGCACTCAGGCTGCTGTGACGTCACAAGCACAGCCAGCAGCAAGGAGCCTGCCACGGGCCTAGGAGGCACTCAGGCTGCTGTGACCTCCCAAACACCTCCAGCAGGCAGCACTGCACACTAATGCATGAGGCACTGAGTCTGCTGTGATGTCTCAAGCACAGCCAGCAGGCATGAGCCTGCCACTGACCTAGGAGGCACTGAGGCTGCTGTGAACTCACAAGCACAGCCAGCAGCCAGGAGACTGCTACTGGCCTAGGAGGCACTGAAGCTGCTGTGACCTCATAAGCACAGCAAGCAGCCATGAACCTGATTCTGGCCCCGGAGGCACTGAGGCTGCTGTCACCTCACAAGCACAGCCAGCAGCCATGAGCCTGCCACTAGTCTCGGAGGCACACAGGCTTCTGTGGCCTCACAAGCTCAGCCAGCAGCTAGGAGGCTGCCACTGGCCTAGGAGGCACTGAGGCGGCTGTGATCTCACAAGCAGAGCCAGCAGCCAGGAGCCTGCCACTGGCCTAGGAGGCACTCAGGCTGCTGTGACCTCACAAGCACAGCCAGCAGCCAGGAACCTGCCACTGGCCTAGCGGGCACTGAGGCTGCTGTGACCTCACAAGCACAGCCAGCAGGGGGCGCTGTACACTAACATATGGGGCACTGAGGCTGCTGTGACCTCACAAGGACAGACAGCAGCCAGGAGCCTGCCACTGGCCTAGGAGGCACTGAGGCTGCTGTGACCTCACAAGCACAGCCAGCAGCCAGGAGCCTGCCACTGGCCAAGGAGGCACTGAGGCTGCTCTGACCTCACAAGCACAGCCAGCAGCCATGAACCTGGCACAGGCCTTGGAGGCACTGAGGCTGCTCTGACCTCACAAGCACAGCCTGCAACCAGGAGCCTGCCACTGGCGTACGAGGCACTGAGGCTGCTGTGACCTCACAAGCACAGCCAGCAGGAAGCAGCCTGCCACTGGCCTAGGAGGCCCTGAGGCTGCTGTGACCTCACAAGCACAGCCAGCAGCCAGGAACCTGCCACTGGCCTAGGAGTCCCTGAGGCTGCTGTGACCTCACAAGCACAGCCTGCAGCCAGGAGCCTGCCACTGGCCTAGCGGGCACTGAGGATGCTGTGACGTCACAAGCACAGCGAGCAGAGATGAGCCTGCCACCTGCCTCGGATGCACACAGGCTGCTGTGACCTCACAAGCACAGCAAGCAACCACTAGCTTGCTACTGACCTCGAAGGCACTCAGGCTGCTGTGAGCTCACAAGCACAGCCAGCAGCTAGGAGCCTGCCACTGGCCTAGGAGGCACTGAGGCTCCTGTGACCTCACAAGCACAGCCAGCAGCCAGGAGCCAGACACTGGCCTAGGAGGCACTAAGGCTGCTGTGACCTCCCAAGCACAGCCAGCAGCCATGAGCCTGCCACTGACCTAGGAGGCACTGAGGCTGCTGTGACCTCACAAGCACAGCGAGCAGCCAGGAGCCTGACACTGGCCTAGGAGGCACTGAGGCTGCTGTGACCCCACAAGCACAGCCAGAAGCCATGAGCCTGCCACCTGCCTCGGAGGCACACAGGCTGCTGTGACCTCACAAGCACAGCCAGCAGCCAGGAGCCTGCCACTGGCCTCGGAGGCACTCAGGCTTCTGTGACCTCAGAAGCACATCAAGCAGCCATGAGCCTGCCACTGCCAAGGAGGTGCTCAGGCAGCTGAGACCTCACAAGCACAGCCAGCAGCCAGGAGCATGCCACTGGCCTTGTAGGCACGGAGGCTGCTGTGACCTCCCAAGCACAGCCTGCAACCAGGAGCCTGCCACTGGCGTACGAGGCACTGAGGCTGCTGTGAGCTCGCAAGCACAGCCAGCAGCCAGGTGCCTGCCACTGGCCTAGGAGGCACTCAGGCAGCTGAGACCTCACAAGCACAGCCAGCAGGCAGGAGCCTGCCACCTGCGTCGGAGGCACTCAGGCTGCTGTGAGCTCACAAGCACAGCCAGCAGCCAGGAGACTGCCACTGGCCTCGTGAGGCACTGAGGCTGCTGTTACCTCACAAGCACAGCCAGCAGCCATGATCCTGCCACTGTCCTAGGAGGCACTGAGGCTGTTGTGACCTCACAAGCACAGCCAGCAGCCAGGAGCCTGGCAGTGGCCTAGGAGGCACTGAGGCTGCTGTGACCCCGCAAGCTAAGCCAGCAGGGGGCGCTGCTCATTACGTAGGACGCACTGAGGCTGCTGCGACGTCACAAGCACAGCCAGCAACCAGCAGCCTGCCACTGGCATCGGAGGCACGGAGGCTGCTGTGACCTCACAAGCACAGCCAGCACGCATGAGCCTGCCGCTGGCCTAGGAGGCACAGAGGCTACTGTGACCTCACAAGCACAGCCTGCAGCCAGGAGCCTGCCACTGGCCTAGCGGGCACTGAGGATGCTGTGACGTCACAAGCACAGCGAGCAGCCATGAGCCTGCCACCGGCCTAGGAGGCACACAGGCTGCTGTGACCTCACAAGCACAGCAAGCAGCCACTAGCTTGCTACTGACCTCGAAGGCACTCAGGCTGGTGTGAGCTCACAAGCACAGCCAGCAGCCAGGAGCCTGCCACTGGCCTAGGAGGCACTCAGGCTGCTGTGACCTCACAAGCACAGCCAGCAGCCAGGTGGAAGACACTGGCCTAGGAGGCACTAAGGCTGCTGTGACCTCCCAAGCACAGCCAGCAGCCAGGAGCCTGCCACTGGCCTAGGAGGCACTGAGGCTGCTGTGAGCTCACAAGCACAGCCAGCAGCCAGGAGCCTACCACCTGCCTCGGAGGCACTGAGGCTGCTGTGACCTCACAAGCACAGCCAGCAGCCAGGAGCCTGCCACTGGCCTGTGATGCACTCAGGCAGCTGTGACCTCCCAAGCACAGCCAGCAGCCAGGAGCCTGCCACTAGTCTCAGAGGCGCACAGGCTTCTGTGACCTCACAAGCACAGCCAGCAGCCAGGAGCCTGCAACTGGCCAAGGAGGCACTGAGGCTGCTGTGACCTCACAAGCACAGCCAGCAGCCAAGGGCCTGCAGCTGTACTAGGAGGCACTCTGGCTGCTGTGACCTCACAAGCACAGCCAGCAGCCAGGAGCCTCCTATTGTCCTAGGAGGCTCTGAGGCTGCTGTGAGCTCACAAGCACAGCCAGCAGCCATGAGCCTGCACTGGTCTCGGAGGCACTCAGGCTGCTGTGACCTCACAAGCACAGTCAGCAGCCATGAGCCTGCGACTGGCCTAGGAGGCACCCAGGCTGCTGTGACCTCACAAGCACAGCCAGCAGCCAGGAGCAGGCCACTGGTCTCGAGGTACTCAGCCTGCAGTGACCTCACAAGCACAGCCAGCACGCATGAGCCTGCCGCTGGCCTAGGAGGCACTGTGGCTGCTGTGACCTCACAAGCACAGCCAGCAGCCAGGAGCCTGGGACTGGCCGAGGAGGCACTGAGGCTGCTGTGACCTCACAAGCACAGCGAGCAGCCAGGAGCCTGACACTGGCCTCGAGGCACTCAGCCTGCAGTGACCTCACAAGCACAGCCAGCAGCCAGGAGCCTGGGCCTGGCCGAGGAGGCACTGAGGCTGCTGTGACCTCACAAGCACAGCGAGCAGCCAGGAGCCTGACACTGGCCTCGAGGCACTCAGCCTGCAGTGACCTCACAAGCACAGCCAGCAGCCAGGAGCCTGCCACTGGCCTAGCAGGTACTGAGGCACCTGTGACCTCACAAGCACAGCCAGCAGCCAGGATCCTGCCACTGGCCTAGGAGGCACTAAGGCTGCTGTGACCTCACAAGCACAGCCAGCAGCCAGGAGCCTGCCACCTGCCTCGGAGGCACTGAGGCTGCTGTGACCTCACAAGCACAGCCAGCAGCCAGGAGCCTGCCACTGGCCTGTGATGCACTCAGGCAGCTGTGACCTCACAAGCACAGCCAGCAGCCAGGAGCCTGCCACTGGCCTAGGAGGCCCTCAGGCTGCTGTGACCTCACAAGCACAGGCATCAGCCATGAGCCTGCCACTGGCCGAGGAGGCACTGAGGCTGCTGTGACCTCACAAGCACAGCGAACAGCCAGGAGCCTGCCACTGGACTATAAGGCACTCAGGCAGCTGTGACCCCACAAGCACAGTCAGCAGCCTGCAGCCTGCCACTGGCCTAGGAGGCACTGAGGCTGATCTGACCTCACAAGCACAGCCAGCAGCCAGGATCATGCCACTGGCCTAGGAGGCACTCAGGCAGCTGTGACCTCACAAGTACGTGCAGCAGGCGGCGCTCCACACTGACCTATGAGTCACTGAGGCTGCTGTGACCTCACAAGCACAGCCAGCAGCCATGAGCCTGCGAGTGGCCTAGGAGGCACTGAGGCTGCTGTGACCTCACAAGCACAGCCAGCAGCCAGGAGCATGCCACTGGTCTCGAGGTACTCAGCCTGCAGTGACCTCACAAGCACAGCCAGCACGCATGAGCCTGCCGCTGGCCTAGGAGGCTCTGAGGCTGCTGTGAGCTCACAAGCACAGCCAGCAGCCAGGAGCCTGGGACTGGCCGAGGAGGCACTGAGGCTGCTGTGACTTCACAAGCACAGCCAGCAGCCATGAGCCTGCACTGGTCTCGGAGGCACTGAGGCTGCTGTGACCTCACAAGCACAGTCAGCAGCCATGAGCCTGCCACTGGCCTAGGAGGCACAGAGGCTGCTGTGACCTCACAAGCACAGCCAGCAGCCAGGAGCATGCCACTGGTCTCGAGGTACTCAGCCTGCACTGACCTCACAAGCACAGCCAGCACGCATGAGCCTGCCGCTGGCCTAGGAGGCACTGTGGCTGCTGTGACCTCACAAGCACAGCCAGCAGCCAGAAGCCTGGGACTGGCCGAGGAGGCACTGAGGCTGCTGTGACCTCACAAGCACAGCCAGCAGCCAGGAGCCTGCCACTGGCCTAGCAGGTACTGAGGCTGCTGTGACCTCACAAGCACAGCCAGCAACCAGGATCCTGCCACTGGCCTAGGAGGCACTAAGGCTGCTGTGACCTCACAAGCACAGCCAGCAGCCAGGAGCCTGCCACCTGCCTCGGAGGCACTGAGGCTGCTGTGACCTCACAAGCACAGCCAGCAGCCAGGAGCCTGCCACTGGCCTGTGATGCACTCAGGCAGCTGTGACTTCACAAGCACAGCCAGCAGCCAGGAGCCTGCCACTGGCCTCGAGGCACTCAACCTGCAGTGACCTCACAAGCAGAGCCAGCAGCCAGGAGCCTGCAACTGGCCAAGGAGGCACTGAGGCTGCTGTGACCTCACAAGCACAGCCAGCAGCCAAGGGCCTGCAGCTGTACTAGGAGGCACTCAGGCTGCTGTGACCTCACAAGCACAGCCAGCAGCCAGGAGCCTCCTATTGTCCTAGGAGGCTCTGAGGCTGCTGTGACTTCACAAGCACAGCCAGCAGCCATGAGCCTGCACTGGTCTCGGAGCCACTCAGGCTGCTGTGACCTCACAAGCACAGTCAGCAGCCATGAGCCTGCGACTGGCCTAGGAGGCACTGAGGCTGCTGTGACCTCACAAGCACAGCCAGCAGCCAGGAGCAGGCCACTGGTCTCGAGGAACTCAGGCTGCTGTGACCTCACAAACACAGCCAGCACGCATGAGCCTGCCGCTGGCCTAGGAGGCACTGTGGCTGCTGTGACCTCACAAGCACAGCCAGCAGCCAGGAGCCTGCCACTGGCCTAGGAGGCACTCAAGCTGCTGTGACCTCACAAGCACAGCCAGCAGCCAGGAGCCTGACACTGGCCTCGAGGCACTCAGCCTGCAGTGACCTCACAAGCACAGCCAGCAGCCAGGAGCCTGCGAGTGGCCTAGCAGGTACTGAGGCACCTGTGACCTCACAAGCACAGCCAGCAGCCAGGATCCTGCCACTGGCCTAGGAGGCACTAAGGCTGCTGTGACCCCTCAAGCACAGCCAGCAGCCAGGAGCCTGCCACCTGCCTCGGAGGCACTGAGGCTGCTGTGACCTCACAAGCACAGCCAGCAGCCAGGAGCCTGCCACTGGCCTGTGATGCACTCAGGCAGCTGTGACCTCACAAGCACAGCCAGCAGCCAGGAGCCTGCCACTGGCCTCGAGGCACTCAACCTGCAGTGACCTCACAAGCAGAGCCAGCAGCCAGGAGCCTGCCACTGGCCTAGGAGGCACTCAGGCTGCTGTGACCTCACAAGCACAGCCAGCAGCCATGAGCCTGCCACTGGCCGAGGAGGCACTGAGGCTGATCTGACCTCACAAGTACAGCCAGCAGCCAGGAGCCTGCCACTGGCCTAGGAGGCACTCAGGCAGCTGTGACCTCACAAGTACATGCAGCAGGCGGCGCTCCACACTGACCTATGAGTCACTGAGGCTGCTGTGACCTCACAAGCACAGCCAGCAGCCATGAGCCTGCCACTGGCCTAGGGGGCACTCAGCCTGCGGTCACCTCACAAGACCAACCAGCAGCCAGGAGCCTGCCACTGAACTAGCAGGTACTGAGGCAGCTGTGACCTCACAAGCACAGCCAGCAACCATGAGCCTGCCACTGGCCTAGGAGGCACTGAGGCTGCTGTGACCTATCAAGCACAGCCAGCAGCCTTCCACTGGCCTGTGATGCACTCAGGCAGCTGTGACCTCACAAGCACAGCCAGCAGCCAGGAGCCTGCCACTGTCTTAGGAGGCACGGAGGCTCCTGTGACCTCACAAGCACAGACAGCACGTATGATCCTGTCACTGGCCTAGTAGGCACTGAGGCTGCTCTGACCTCACAAGCACAGCCAGCAGCCATGAACCTGGCACAGGCCTTGGAGGCACTGAGGCTGCTCTGACCTCACAAGCACAGCCTGCAGCCATGAGCCTGCCACTGGCCTAGGAGGCACTGAGGCTGCTGTGACCTCACAAGCACAGCCAGCAGGAAGCAGCCTGCCACTGGCCTAGGAGGCCCTGAGGCTGCTGTCACCTCACAAGCACAGCCAGCAGCCAGGAGCCTGCCACTGGCCTCGGAGGCACTCAGGCTTCTGTGACCTCAGAAGCACATCAAGCAGCCATGAGCCTGCCACTGCCAAGGAGGTGCTCAGGCAGCTGAGACCTCACAAGCACAGCCAGCAGCCAGGAGCATGCCACTGGCCTTGTAGGCACGGAGGCTGCTGTGACCTCCCAAGCACAGCCTGCAACCAGGAGCCTGCCACTGGCGTACGAGGCACTGAGGCTGCTGTGAGCTCGCAAGCACAGCCAGCAGCCAGGTGCCTGCCACTGGCCTAGGAGGCACTCAGGCAGCTGAGACCTCACAAGCACAGCCAGCAGGCAGGAGCCTGCCACCTGCGTCGGAGGCACTCAGGCTGCTGTGACCTCACAAGCACAGCCAGCAGCCAGGAGACTGCCACTGGCCTCGTGAGGCACTGAGGCTGCTGTTACCTCACAAGCACAGCCAGCAGCCATGATCCTGCCACTGTCCTAGGAGGCACTGAGGCTGTTGTGACCTCACAAGCACAGCCAGCAGCCAGGAGCCTGGCAGTGGCCTAGGAGGCACTGAGGCTGCTGTGACCCCGCAAGCTAAGCCAGCAGGGGGCGCTGCTCATTACGTAGGACGCACTGAGGCTGCTGCGACGTCACAAGCACAGCCAGCAACCAGCAGCCTGCCACTGGCATCGGAGGCACGGAGGCTGCTGTGACCTCACAAGCACAGCCAGCAGCCAGGAGCCTGCCGCTGGCCTAGGAGGCACAGAGGCTACTGTGACCTCACAAGCACAGCCTGCAGCCAGGAGCCTGCCACTGGCCTAGCGGGCACTGAGGATGCTGTGACGTCACAAGCACAGCGAGCAGCCATGAGCCTGCCACCGGCCTAGGAGGCACACAGGCTGCTGTGACCTCACAAGCACAGCAAGCAGCCACTAGCTTGCTACTGACCTCGAAGGCACTCAGGCTGCTGTGAGCTCACAAGCACAGCCAGCAGCCAGGAGCCTGCCACTGGCCTAGGAGGCACTGAGGCTGCTGTGACCTCACAAGCACAGCCAGCAGCCAGGTGGAAGACACTGGCCTAGGAGGCACTAAGGCTGCTGTGACCTCCCAAGCACAGCCAGCAGCCAGGAGCCTGCCACTGGCCTAGGAGGCACTGAGGCTGCTGTGAGCTCACAAGCACAGCCAGCAGCCATGAGCCTGCCACTGGCCTAGGAGGAACTCAGGCTGCTGTGACCTCACAGGCACAGCCAGCAGCCAGGAGCCTGCTACTGGCCTCAGAGGCACTGAGGCTGCTGTGACCTCACAAGCACAGCCAGCAGCCATGAGCCTGCCTCTGGCCCTGGAGGCACTGAGGCTGCTGTCACCTCACAAGCACAGCCAGCAGCCATGAGCCTGCCACTAGTCTCAGAGGCGCACAGGCTTCTGTGACCTCACAAGCACAGCCAGCAGCCAGGAGCCTGCAACTGGCCAAGGAGGCACTGAGGCTGCTGTGACCTCACAAGCACAGCCAGCTGCCAAGGGCCTGCAGCTGTACTAGGAGGCACTCTGGCTGCTGTGACCTCACAAGCACAGCCAGCAGCCAGGAGCGTCCTATTGTCCTAGGAGGCTCTGAGGCTGCTGTGAGCTCACAAGCACAGCCAGCAGCCATGAGCCTGCACTGGTCTCGGAGGCACTCAGGCTGCTGTGACCTCACAAGCACAGTCAGCAGCCATGAGCCTGCGACTGGCCTAGGAGGCACTGAGGCTGCTGTGACCTCACAAGCACAGCCAGCAGCCAGGAGCAGGCCACTGGTCTCGAGGTACTCAGCCTGCAGTGACCTCACAAGCACAGCCAGCACGCATGAGCCTGCCGCTGGCCTAGGAGGCACTGTGGCTGCTGTGACCTCACAAGCACAGCCAGCAGCCAGGAGCCTGGGACTGGCCGAGGAGGCACTGAGGCTGCTGTGACCTCACAAGCACAGCGAGCAGCCAGGAGCCTGACACTGGCCTCGAGGCACTCAGCCTGCAGTGACCTCACAAGCACAGCCAGCAGCCAGGAGCCTGGGCCTGGCCGAGGAGGCACTGAGGCTGCTGTGACCTCACAAGCACAGCCAGCAGCCATGAGCCTGACACTGGCCTCGAGGCACTCAGTCTGCAGTGACCTCACAAGCACAGCCAGCAGCCAGGAGCCTGCCACTGGCCTAGCAGGTACTGAGGCACCTGTGACCTCACAAGCACAGCCAGCAGCCAGGATCCTGCCACTGGCCTAGGAGGCACTAAGGCTGCTGTGACCTCACAAGCACAGCCAGCAGCCAGGAGCCTGCCACCTGCCTCGGAGGCACTGAGGCTGCTGTGACCTCACAAGCACAGCCAGCAGCCAGCAGCCTGCCACTGGCCTGTGATGCACTCAGGCAGCTGTGACCTCACAAGCACAGCCAGCAGCCAGGAGCCTGCCACTAGTCTCAGAGGCGCACAGGCTTCTGTGACCTCACAAGCACAGCCAGCAGCCAGGAGCCTGCAACTGGCCAAGGAGGCACTCAGGCTGCTGTGACCTCACAAGCACAGCCAGCAGCCAAGGGCCTGCAGCTGTACTAGGAGGCACTCTGGCTGCTGTGACCTCACAAGCACAGCCAGCAGCCAGGAGCCTCCTATTGTCCTAGGAGGCTCTGAGGCTGCTGTGAGCTCACAAGCACAGCCAGCAGCCATGAGCCTGCACTGGTCTCGGAGGCACTCAGGCTGCTGTGACCTCACAAGCACAGTCAGCAGCCATGAGCCTGCGACTGGCCTAGGAGGCACTGAGGCTGCTGTGACCTCACAAGCACAGCCAGCAGCCAGGAGCAGGCCACTGGTCTCGAGGTACTCAGCCTGCAGTGACCTCACAAACACAGCCAGCACGCATGAGCCTGCCGCTGGCCTAGGAGGCACTGTGGCTGCTGTGACCTCACAAGCACAGCCAGCAGCCAGGAGCCTGCCACTGGCCTAGGAGGCACTCAGGCTGCTGTGACCTCACAAGCACAGCCAGCAGCCAGGAGCCTGCCACTGGCCTAGGAGGCACTCAGCCTGCAGTGACCTCACAAGCACAGCCAGCAGCCAGGAGCCTGCGAGTGGCCTAGCAGGTACTGAGGCACCTGTGACCTCACAAGCACAGCCAGCAGCCAGGATCCTGCCACTGGCCTAGGAGGCACTAAGGCTGCTGTGACCCCTCAAGCACAGCCAGCAGCCAGGAGCCTGCCACCTGCCTCGGAGGCACTGAGGCTGCTGTGACCTCACAAGCACAGCCAGCAGCCAGGAGCCTGCCACTGGCCTGTGATGCACTCAGGCAGCTGTGACCTCACAAGCACAGCCAGCAGCCAGGAGCCTGCCACTGGCCTCGAGGCACTCAACCTGCAGTGACCTCACAAGCAGAGCCAGCAGCCAGGAGCCTGCCACTGGCCTAGGAGGCACTCAGGCTGCTGTGACCTCACAAGCACAGGCATCAGCCATGAGCCTGCCACTGGCCGAGGAGGCACTGAGGCTGATCTGACCTCACAAGTACAGCCAGCAGCCAGGAGCCTGCCACTGGCCTAGGAGGCACTCAGGCAGCTGTGACCTCACAAGTACATGCAGCAGGCGGCGCTCCACACTGACCTATGAGTCACTGAGGCTGCTGTGACCTCACAAGCACAGCCAGCAGCCATGAGCCTGCCAATGGCCTAGGGGGCACTCAGCCTGCGGTCACCTCACAAGACCAGCCAGCACCCTGGAGCCTGCCACTGAACTAGCAGGTACTGAGGCAGCTGTGACCTCACAAGCACAGCCAGCAACCATGAGCCTGCCACTGGCCTAGGAGGCACTGAGGCTGCTGTGACCTATCAAGCACAGCCAGCAGCCTTCCACTGGCCTGTGATGCACTCAGGCAGCTGTGACCTCACAAGCACAGCCAGCAGCCAGGAGCCTGCCACTGTCTTAGGAGGCACGGAGGCTCCTGTGACCTCACAAGCACAGAC
This sequence comes from Dromaius novaehollandiae, assembly GCF_036370855.1. NCBI lineage: Eukaryota > Metazoa > Chordata > Aves > Casuariiformes > Dromaiidae > Dromaius > Dromaius novaehollandiae. Next base: position 26,498,035 of record NC_088107.1, read on the forward strand.
AGCACGCATGATCCTGTCACTGGCCTAGTAGGCACTGAGGCTGCTCTGACCTCACAAGCACAGCCAGCAGCCATGAACCTGGCACAGGCCTTGGAGGCACTGAGGCTGCTCTGACCTCACAAGCACAGCCTGCAGCCATGAGCCTGCCACTGGCCTAGGAGGCACTGAGGCTGCTGTGACCTCACAAGCACAGCCAGCAGGAAGCAGCCTGCCACTGGCCTAGGAGGCCCTGAGGCTGCTGTCACCTCACAAGCACAGCCAGCAGCCAGGAGCCTGCCACTGGCCTCGGAGGCACTCAGGCTTCTGTGACCTCAGAAGCACATCAAGCAGCCATGAGCCTGCCCCTGCCAAGGAGGTGCTCAGGCAGCTGAGACCTCACAAGCACAGCCAGCAGCCAGGAGCATGCCACTGGCCTTGTAGGCACGGAGGCTGCTGTGACCTCCCAAGCACAGCCTGTAACCAGGAGCCTGCCACTGGCGTACGAGGCACTGAGGCTGCTGTGAGCTCGCAAGCACAGCCAGCAGCCAGGTGCCTGCCACTGGCCTAGGAGGCACTCAGGCAGCTGAGACCTCACAAGCACAGCCAGCAGGCAGGAGCCTGCCACCTGCGTCGGAGGCACTCAGGCTGCTGTGACCTCACAAGCACAGCCAGCAGCCAGGAGACTGCCACTGGCCTCGTGAGGCACTGAGGCTGCTGTTACCTCACAAGCACAGCCAGCAGCCATGATCCTGCCACTGTCCTAGGAGGCACTGAGGCTGTTGTGACCTCACAAGCACAGCCAGCAGCCAGCAGCCTGGCAGTGGCCTAGGAGGCACTGAGGCTGCTGTGACCCCGCAAGCTAAGCCAGCAGGGGGCGCTGCTCATTACGTAGGACGCACTGAGGCTGCTGCGACGTCACAAGCACAGCCAGCAACCAGCAGCCTGCCACTGGCATCGGAGGCACGGAGGCTGCTGTGACCGAACAAGCACAGCCAGCACGCATGAGCCTGCCGCTGGCCTAGGAGGCACAGAGGCTACTGTGACCTCACAAGCACAGCCTGCAGCCAGGAGCCTGCCGCTGGCCTAGCGGGCACTGAGGATACTGTGACGTCACAAGCACAGCGAGCAGCCAGGAGCCTGCCACCGGCCTAGGAGGCACACAGGCTGCTGTGACCTCACAAGCACAGCAAGCAGCCACTAGCTTGCTACTGACCTCGAAGGCACTGAGGCTGCTGTGAGCTCACAAGCACAGCCAGCAGCCAGGAGCCTGCCACTGGCCTAGGAGGCACTGAGGCTGCTGTGACCTCACAAGCACAGCCAGCAGCCAGGTGGAAGACACTGGCCTAGGAGGCACTAAGGCTGCTGTGACCTCCCAAGCACAGCCAGCAGCCAGGAGCCTGCCACTGGCCTAGGAGGCACTGAGGCTGCTGTGAGCTCACAAGCACAGCCAGCAGCCAGGAGCATGCCACTGGCCTAGGAGGCACTGAGGCTGCTGTGAGCTCACAAGCACAGCCAGCAGCCATGAGCCTGCCACTGGCCTAGGAGGAACTCAGGCTGCTGTGACCTCACAGGCACAGCCAGCAGCCAGGAGCCTGCTACTGGCCTCGGAGGCACTGAGGCTGCTGTGACCTCACAAGCACAGCCAGCAGCCATGAGCCTGCCTCTGGCCCTGGAGGCACTGAGGCTGCTGTCACCTCACAAGCACAGCCAGCAGCCATGAGCCTGCCACTAGTCTCAGAGGCGCACAGGCTTCTGTGACCTCACAAGCACAGCCAGCAGCCAGGAGCCTGCAACTGGCCAAGGAGGCACTGAGGCTGCTGTGACCTCACAAGCACAGCCAGCTGCCAAGGGCCTGCAGCTGTACTAGGAGGCACTCTGGCTGCTGTGACCTCACAAGCACAGCCAGCAGCCAGGAGCCTCCTATTGTCCTAGGAGGCTCTGAGGCTGCTGTGAGCTCACAAGCACAGCCAGCAGCCATGAGCCTGCACTGGTCTCGGAGGCACTCAGGCTGCTGTGACCTCACAAGCACAGTCAGCAGCCATGAGCCTGCGACTGGCCTAGGAGGCACTGAGGCTGCTGTGACCTCACAAGCACAGCCAGCAGCCAGGAGCAGGCCACTGGTCTCGAGGTACTCAGCCTGCAGTGACCTCACAAGCACAGCCAGCACGCATGAGCCTGCCGCTGGCCTAGGAGGCACTGTGGCTGCTGTGACCTCACAAGCACAGCCAGCAGCCAGGAGCCTGGGACTGGCCGAGGAGGCACTGAGGCTGCTGTGACCTCACAAGCACAGCGAGCAGCCAGGAGCCTGACACTGGCCTCGAGGCACTCAGCCTGCAGTGACCTCACAAGCACAGCCAGGAGCCAGGAGCCTGGGCCTGGCCGAGGAGGCACTGAGGCTGCTGTGACCTCACAAGCACAGCGAGCAGCCAGGAGCCTGACACTGGCCTCGAGGCACTCAGTCTGCAGTGACCTCACAAGCACAGCCAGCAGCCAGGAGCCTGCCACTGGCCTAGCAGGTACTGAGGCACCTGTGACCTCACAAGCACAGCCAGCAGCCAGGATCCTGCCACTGGCCTAGGAGGCACTAAGGCTGCTGTGACCTCACAAGCACAGCCAGCAGCCAGGAGCCTGCCACCTGCCTCGGAGGCACTGAGGCTGCTGTGACCTCACAAGCACAGCCAGCAGCCAGGAGCCTGCCACTGGCCTGTGATGCACTCAGGCAGCTGTGACCTCACAAGCACAGCCAGCAGCCAGGAGCCTGCCACTAGTCTCAGAGGCGCACAGGCTTCTGTGACCTCACAAGCACAGCCAGCAGCCAGGAGCCTGCAACTGGCCAAGGAGGCACTGAGGCTGCTGTGACCTCACAAGCACAGCCAGCAGCCAAGGGCCTGCAGCTGTACTAGGAGGCACTCTGGCTGCTGTGACCTCACAAGCACAGCCAGCAGCCAGGAGCCTCCTATTGTCCTAGGAGGCTCTGAGGCTGCTGTGAGCTCACAAGCACAGCCAGCAGCCATGAGCCTGCACTGGTCTCGGAGGCACTCAGGCTGCTGTGACCTCAGAAGCACAGTCAGCAGCCATGAGCCTGCGACTGGCCTAGGAGGCACTGAGGCTGCTGTGACCTCACAAGCACAGCCAGCAGCCAGGAGCAGGCCACTGGTCTCGAGGCACTCAGCCTGCAGTGACCTCACAAGCACAGCCAGCACGCATGAGCCTGCCGCTGGCCTAGGAGGCACTGTGGCTGCTGTGACCTCACAAGCACAGCCAGCAGCCAGGAGCCTGGGACTGGCCGAGGAGGCACTGAGGCTGCTGTGACCTCACAAGCACAGCGAGCAGCCAGGAGCCTGACACTGGCCAAGGAGGCACTCAGCCTGCAGTGACCTCACAAGCACAGCCAGCAGCCAGGAGCCTGGGCCTGGCCGAGGAGGCACTGAGGCTGCTGTGACCTCACAAGCACAGCGAGCAGCCAGGAGCCTGACACTGGCCTCGAGGCACTCAGCCTGCAGTGACCTCACAAGCACAGCCAGCAGCCAGGAGCCTGCCACTGGCCTAGCAGGTACTGAGGCACCTGTGACCTCACAAGCACAGCCAGCAGCCAGGATCCTGCCACTGGCCTAGGAGGCACTGAGGCTGCTGTGACCTCACAAGCACAGCCAGCAGCCAGGAGCCTGCCACTGGCCTGTGATGCACTCAGGCAGCTGTGACCTCACAAGCACAGCCAGCAGCCAGGAGCCTGCCACTGGCCTAGGAGGCACTCAGGCTGCTGTGACCTCACAAGCACAGGCATCAGCCATGAGCCTGCCACTGGCCGAGGAGGCACTGAGGCTGCTGTGACCTCACAAGCACAGCGAACAGCCAGGAGCCTGCCACTGGACTATAAGGCACTCAGGCAGCTGTGACCCCACAAGCACAGTCAGCAGCCTGCAGCCTGCCACTGGCCTAGGAGGCACTGAGGCTGATCTGACCTCACAAGCACAGCCAGCAGCCAGGATCATGCCACTGGCCTAGGAGGCACTCAGGCAGCTGTGACCTCACAAGTACGTGCAGCAGGCGGCGCTCCACACTGACCTATGAGTCACTGAGGCTGCTGTGACCTCACAAGCACAGCCAGCAGCCATGAGCCTGCCACTGGCCTAGGGGGCACTCAGCCTGCGGTCACCTCACAAGACCAGCCAGCACCCTGGAGCCTGCCACTGAACTAGCAGGTACTGAGGCAGCTGTGACCTCACAAGCACAGCCAGCAACCATGAGCCTGCCACTGGCCTAGGAGGCACTGAGGCTGCTGTGACCTATCAAGCACAGTCAGCAGCCTTCCACTGGCCTGTGATGCACTCAGGCAGCTGTGACCTCACAAGCACAGCCAGCAGCCAGGAGCCTGCTAGTGGCGTAGGAGGCACTGAGGCTGCTGTGATCTCACAAGCACAGCCAGCATCCATGAGCCTGCCACTGGCTTCGGAGGCACTGAGGCTGCTGTGACCTCACAGGCACAGCCAGCAGCCAGGAGCCCGCCACTGGCCTAGGAGGCACTCAGGCTGCTGTGACCTCACAAGCACAGCCGACAGCCAGGAGCGTACCACTGGCCTAGGAGGCACTCAGGCTGCTGTGACCTCAAAAGCACAGCTAGCCGCCATTAGCCTGCCCCTGGCCTAGGAGGCACGGAGGCTGCTGTGACCTCACAAGCACAGCCAGCAGCCAGGAGCCTGCAACTGGCCAAGGAGGCACTGAGGCTGCTGTGACCTCACAAGCACAGCCAGCAGCCAGGATCCTCCTATTCTCCTAGGAAGCTCTGAGGCTGCTGTGACTTCACAAGCACAGCCAGCAGCCATGAGCCTGCACTGGTCTCGGTGGCACTCAGGCTGCTGTGACCTCACAAGCACAGTGAGCAGCCATGAGCCTGCGACTGGCCTAGGAGGCACTGAGGCTGCTGTGACCTCACAAGCACAGCCAGCAGCCAGGAGCATGCCACTGGTCTTGAGGTACTCAGCCTGCAGTGACCTCACAAGCACAGCCAGCACGCATGAGCCTGCTGCTGGCCTAGGAGGCACTGTGGCTGCTGTGACCTCACAAGCACAGCCAGCAGCCAGGTGCCTGGGACTGGCCGAGGAGGCACTGAGGCTGCTGTGACCTCACAAGCACAGCTAGCAGCCAGGAGCCTGAAACTGGCCTCGAGGCACTCAGGCTGCTGTGACCTCACAAGCACAGCCAGCAGCCAGGAGTCTGCCACTGGCCTTGGAGGCACTCAGCCTGCAGTGACCTCACAAGCAGAGCCAGCAGCCATGACCCTGCCACTGGCCTCGTGGGCACTCACGCTGCTCTGACCTCAGAAGCACAGCCGGCAGCCATGAGCCTGCCACTGTCCTAGGAGGCATTGAGGCTGCTGTTACCTCAACAAGCACAGCCAGAAGTCAGGAGCCTGCCACTGTCCTGCGTGGCACTGAGGCTGCTGTGACCTCACAAGCACAGCCAGCAGCCAGGAGCCTGCCACTGGCCTAGGAGGCACGGAGGCTACTGTGACCTCACAAGCACAGCCAGCAGCCATGAGCCTGCCATTGTCCTTCGAGGCACTCAGGCTGCTGTGACCTCACAGGCACAGCCAGCAGCCAGGAGCCTGCTACTGGCCTCAGAGGCACTGAGGCTGCTGTGACCTCACAAGCACAGCCAGCAGCCATGAGCCTGCCTCTGGCCCTGGAGGCACTGAGGCTGCTGTCACCTCACAAGCACAGCCAGCAGCCATGAGCCTGCCACTAGTCTCAGAGGCGCACAGGCTTCTGTGACCTCACAAGCACAGCCAGCAGCCAGGAGCCTGCAACTGGCCAAGGAGGCACTGAGGCTGCTGTGACCTCACAAGCACAGCCAGCTGCCAAGGGCCTGCAGCTGTACTAGGAGGCACTCTGGCTGCTGTGACCTCACAAGCACAGCCAGCAGCCAGGAGCCTCCTATTGTCCTAGGAGGCTCTGAGGCTGCTGTGAGCTCACAAGCACAGCCAGCAGCCATGAGCCTGCACTGGTCTCGGAGGCACTCAGGCTGCTGTGACCTCACAAGCACAGTCAGCAGCCATGAGCCTGCGACTGGCCTAGGAGGCACTGAGGCTGCTGTGACCTCACAAGCACAGCCAGCAGCCAGGAGCAGGCCACTGGTCTCGAGGTACTCAGCCTGCAGTGACCTCACAAGCACAGCCAGCACGCATGAGCCTGCCGCTGGCCTAGGAGGCACTGTGGCTGCTGTGACCTCACAAGCACAGCCAGCAGCCAGGAGCCTGGGACTGGCCGAGGAGGCACTGAGGCTGCTGTGACCTCACAAGCACAGCGAGCAGCCAGGAGCCTGACACTGGCCTCGAGGCACTCAGCCTGCAGTGACCTCACAAGCACAGCCAGGAGCCAGGAGCCTGGGCCTGGCCGAGGAGGCACTGAGGCTGCTGTGACCTCACAAGCACAGCGAGCAGCCAGGAGCCTGACACTGGCCTCGAGGCACTCAGTCTGCAGTGACCTCACAAGCACAGCCAGCAGCCAGGAGCCTGCCACTGGCCTAGCAGGTACTGAGGCACCTGTGACCTCACAAGCACAGCCAGCAGCCAGGATCCTGCCACTGGCCTAGGAGGCACTAAGGCTGCTGTGACCTCACAAGCACAGCCAGCAGCCAGGAGCCTGCCACCTGCCTCGGAGGCACTGAGGCTGCTGTGACCTCACAAGCACAGCCAGCAGCCAGGAGCCTGCCACTGGCCTGTGATGCACTCAGGCAGCTGTGACCTCACAAGCACAGCCAGCAGCCAGGAGCCTGCCACTAGTCTCAGAGGCGCACAGGCTTCTGTGACCTCACAAGCACAGCCAGCAGCCAGGAGCCTGCAACTGGCCAAGGAGGCACTGAGGCTGCTGTGACCTCACAAGCACAGCCAGCAGCCAAGGGCCTGCAGCTGTACTAGGAGGCACTCTGGCTGCTGTGACCTCACAAGCACAGCCAGCAGCCAGGAGCCTCCTATTGTCCTAGGAGGCTCTGAGGCTGCTGTGAGCTCACAAGCACAGCCAGCAGCCATGAGCCTGCACTGGTCTCGGAGGCACTCAGGCTGCTGTGACCTCAGAAGCACAGTCAGCAGCCATGAGCCTGCGACTGGCCTAGGAGGCACTGAGGCTGCTGTGACCTCACAAGCACAGCCAGCAGCCAGGAGCAGGCCACTGGTCTCGAGGCACTCAGCCTGCAGTGACCTCACAAGCACAGCCAGCACGCATGAGCCTGCCGCTGGCCTAGGAGGCACTGTGGCTGCTGTGACCTCACAAGCACAGCCAGCAGCCAGGAGCCTGGGACTGGCCGAGGAGGCACTGAGGCTGCTGTGACCTCACAAGCACAGCGAGCAGCCAGGAGCCTGACACTGGCCAAGGAGGCACTCAGCCTGCAGTGACCTCACAAGCACAGCCAGCAGCCAGGAGCCTGGGCCTGGCCGAGGAGGCACTGAGGCTGCTGTGACCTCACAAGCACAGCGAGCAGCCAGGAGCCTGACACTGGCCTCGAGGCACTCAGCCTGCAGTGACCTCACAAGCACAGCCAGCAGCCAGGAGCCTGCCACTGGCCTAGCAGGTACTGAGGCACCTGTGACCTCACAAGCACAGCCAGCAGCCAGGATCCTGCCACTGGCCTAGGAGGCACTGAGGCTGCTGTGACCTCACAAGCACAGCCAGCAGCCAGGAGCCTGCCACTGGCCTGTGATGCACTCAGGCAGCTGTGACCTCACAAGCACAGCCAGCAGCCAGGAGCCTGCCACTGGCCTAGGAGGCACTCAGGCTGCTGTGACCTCACAAGCACAGGCATCAGCCATGAGCCTGCCACTGGCCGAGGAGGCACTGAGGCTGCTGTGACCTCACAAGCACAGCGAACAGCCAGGAGCCTGCCACTGGACTATAAGGCACTCAGGCAGCTGTGACCCCACAAGCACAGTCAGCAGCCTGCAGCCTGCCACTGGCCTAGGAGGCACTGAGGCTGATCTGACCTCACAAGCACAGCCAGCAGCCAGGATCATGCCACTGGCCTAGGAGGCACTCAGGCAGCTGTGACCTCACAAGTACGTGCAGCAGGCGGCGCTCCACACTGACCTATGAGTCACTGAGGCTGCTGTGACCTCACAAGCACAGCCAGCAGCCATGAGCCTGCCACTGGCCTAGGGGGCACTCAGCCTGCGGTCACCTCACAAGACCAGCCAGCACCCTGGAGCCTGCCACTGAACTAGCAGGTACTGAGGCAGCTGTGACCTCACAAGCACAGCCAGCAACCATGAGCCTGCCACTGGCCTAGGAGGCACTGAGGCTGCTGTGACCTATCAAGCACAGTCAGCAGCCTTCCACTGGCCTGTGATGCACTCAGGCAGCTGTGACCTCACAAGCACAGCCAGCAGCCAGGAGCCTGCTAGTGGCGTAGGAGGCACTGAGGCTGCTGTGATCTCACAAGCACAGCCAGCATCCATGAGCCTGCCACTGGCTTCGGAGGCACTGAGGCTGCTGTGACCTCACAGGCACAGCCAGCAGCCAGGAGCCCGCCACTGGCCTAGGAGGCACTCAGGCTGCTGTGACCTCACAAGCACAGCCGACAGCCAGGAGCGTACCACTGGCCTAGGAGGCACTCAGGCTGCTGTGACCTCAAAAGCACAGCTAGCCGCCATTAGCCTGCCCCTGGCCTAGGAGGCACGGAGGCTGCTGTGACCTCACAAGCACAGCCAGCAGCCAGGAGCCTGCAACTGGCCAAGGAGGCACTGAGGCTGCTGTGACCTCACAAGCACAGCCAGCAGCCAGGATCCTCCTATTCTCCTAGGAAGCTCTGAGGCTGCTGTGACTTCACAAGCACAGCCAGCAGCCATGAGCCTGCACTGGTCTCGGTGGCACTCAGGCTGCTGTGACCTCACAAGCACAGTGAGCAGCCATGAGCCTGCGACTGGCCTAGGAGGCACTGAGGCTGCTGTGACCTCACAAGCACAGCCAGCAGCCAGGAGCATGCCACTGGTCTTGAGGTACTCAGCCTGCAGTGACCTCACAAGCACAGCCAGCACGCATGAGCCTGCTGCTGGCCTAGGAGGCACTGTGGCTGCTGTGACCTCACAAGCACAGCCAGCAGCCAGGTGCCTGGGACTGGCCGAGGAGGCACTGAGGCTGCTGTGACCTCACAAGCACAGCTAGCAGCCAGGAGCCTGAAACTGGCCTCGAGGCACTCAGGCTGCTGTGACCTCACAAGCACAGCCAGCAGCCAGGAGTCTGCCACTGGCCTTGGAGGCACTCAGCCTGCAGTGACCTCACAAGCAGAGCCAGCAGCCATGACCCTGCCACTGGCCTCGTGGGCACTCACGCTGCTCTGACCTCAGAAGCACAGCCGGCAGCCATGAGCCTGCCACTGTCCTAGGAGGCATTGAGGCTGCTGTTACCTCAACAAGCACAGCCAGAAGTCAGGAGCCTGCCACTGTCCTGCGTGGCACTGAGGCTGCTGTGACCTCACAAGCACAGCCAGCAGCCAGGAGCCTGCCACTGGCCTAGGAGGCACGGAGGCTACTGTGACCTCACAAGCACAGCCAGCAGCCATGAGCCTGCCATTGTCCTTCGAGGCACTCAGGCTGCTGTGACCTCACAGGCACAGCCAGCAGCCAGGAGCCTGCTACTGGCCTCAGAGGCACTGAGGCTGCTGTGACCTCACAAGCACAGCCAGCAGCCATGAGCCTGCCTCTGGCCCTGGAGGCACTGAGGCTGCTGTCACCTCACAAGCACAGCCAGCAGCCATGAGCCTGCCACTAGTCTCAGAGGCGCACAGGCTTCTGTGACCTCACAAGCACAGCCAGCAGCCAGGAGCCTGCAACTGGCCAAGGAGGCACTGAGGCTGCTGTGACCTCACAAGCACAGCCAGCTGCCAAGGGCCTGCAGCTGTACTAGGAGGCACTCTGGCTGCTGTGACCTCACAAGCACAGCCAGCAGCCAGGAGCCTCCTATTGTCCTAGGAGGCTCTGAGGCTGCTGTGAGCTCACAAGCACAGCCAGCAGCCATGAGCCTGCACTGGTCTCGGAGGCACTCAGGCTGCTGTGACCTCACAAGCACAGTCAGCAGCCATGAGCCTGCGACTGGCCTAGGAGGCACTGAGGCTGCTGTGACCTCACAAGCACAGCCAGCAGCCAGGAGCAGGCCACTGGTCTCGAGGTACTCAGCCTGCAGTGACCTCACAAGCACAGCCAGCACGCATGAGCCTGCCGCTGGCCTAGGAGGCACTGTGGCTGCTGTGACCTCACAAGCACAGCCAGCAGCCAGGAGCCTGGGACTGGCCGAGGAGGCACTGAGGCTGCTGTGACCTCACAAGCACAGCGAGCAGCCAGGAGCCTGACACTGGCCTCGAGGCACTCAGCCTGCAGTGACCTCACAAGCACAGCCAGGAGCCAGGAGCCTGGGCCTGGCCGAGGAGGCACTGAGGCTGCTGTGACCTCACAAGCACAGCGAGCAGCCAGGAGCCTGACACTGGCCTCGAGGCACTCAGTCTGCAGTGACCTCACAAGCACAGCCAGCAGCCAGGAGCCTGCCACTGGCCTAGCAGGTACTGAGGCACCTGTGACCTCACAAGCACAGCCAGCAGCCAGGATCCTGCCACTGGCCTAGGAGGCACTAAGGCTGCTGTGACCTCACAAGCACAGCCAGCAGCCAGGAGCCTGCCACCTGCCTCGGAGGCACTGAGGCTGCTGTGACCTCACAAGCACAGCCAGCAGCCAGGAGCCTGCCACTGGCCTGTGATGCACTCAGGCAGCTGTGACCTCACAAGCACAGCCAGCAGCCAGGAGCCTGCCACTAGTCTCAGAGGCGCACAGGCTTCTGTGACCTCACAAGCACAGCCAGCAGCCAGGAGCCTGCAACTGGCCAAGGAGGCACTGAGGCTGCTGTGACCTCACAAGCACAGCCAGCAGCCAAGGGCCTGCAGCTGTACTAGGAGGCACTCTGGCTGCTGTGACCTCACAAGCACAGCCAGCAGCCAGGAGCCTCCTATTGTCCTAGGAGGCTCTGAGGCTGCTGTGAGCTCACAAGCACAGCCAGCAGCCATGAGCCTGCACTGGTCTCGGAGGCACTCAGGCTGCTGTGACCTCAGAAGCACAGTCAGCAGCCATGAGCCTGCGACTGGCCTAGGAGGCACTGAGGCTGCTGTGACCTCACAAGCACAGCCAGCAGCCAGGAGCAGGCCACTGGTCTCGAGGCACTCAGCCTGCAGTGACCTCACAAGCACAGCCAGCACGCATGAGCCTGCCGCTGGCCTAGGAGGCACTGTGGCTGCTGTGACCTCACAAGCACAGCCAGCAGCCAGGAGCCTGGGACTGGCCGAGGAGGCACTGAGGCTGCTGTGACCTCACAAGCACAGCGAGCAGCCAGGAGCCTGACACTGGCCAAGGAGGCACTCAGCCTGCAGTGACCTCACAAGCACAGCCAGCAGCCAGGAGCCTGGGCCTGGCCGAGGAGGCACTGAGGCTGCTGTGACCTCACAAGCACAGCGAGCAGCCAGGAGCCTGACACTGGCCTCGAGGCACTCAGCCTGCAGTGACCTCACAAGCACAGCCAGCAGCCAGGAGCCTGCCACTGGCCTAGCAGGTACTGAGGCACCTGTGACCTCACAAGCACAGCCAGCAGCCAGGATCCTGCCACTGGCCTAGGAGGCACTGAGGCTGCTGTGACCTCACAAGCACAGCCAGCAGCCAGGAGCCTGCCACTGGCCTGTGATGCACTCAGGCAGCTGTGACCTCACAAGCACAGCCAGCAGCCAGGAGCCTGCCACTGGCCTAGGAGGCACTCAGGCTGCTGTGACCTCACAAGCACAGGCATCAGCCATGAGCCTGCCACTGGCCGAGGAGGCACTGAGGCTGCTGTGACCTCACAAGCACAGCGAACAGCCAGGAGCCTGCCACTGGACTATAAGGCACTCAGGCAGCTGTGACCCCACAAGCACAGTCAGCAGCCTGCAGCCTGCCACTGGCCTAGGAGGCACTGAGGCTGATCTGACCTCACAAGCACAGCCAGCAGCCAGGATCATGCCACTGGCCTAGGAGGCACTCAGGCAGCTGTGACCTCACAAGTACGTGCAGCAGGCGGCGCTCCACACTGACCTATGAGTCACTGAGGCTGCTGTGACCTCACAAGCACAGCCAGCAGCCATGAGCCTGCCACTGGCCTAGGGGGCACTCAGCCTGCGGTCACCTCACAAGACCAGCCAGCACCCTGGAGCCTGCCACTGAACTAGCAGGTACTGAGGCAGCTGTGACCTCACAAGCACAGCCAGCAACCATGAGCCTGCCACTGGCCTAGGAGGCACTGAGGCTGCTGTGACCTATCAAGCACAGTCAGCAGCCTTCCACTGGCCTGTGATGCACTCAGGCAGCTGTGACCTCACAAGCACAGCCAGCAGCCAGGAGCCTGCTAGTGGCGTAGGAGGCACTGAGGCTGCTGTGATCTCACAAGCACAGCCAGCATCCATGAGCCTGCCACTGGCTTCGGAGGCACTGAGGCTGCTGTGACCTCACAGGCACAGCCAGCAGCCAGGAGCCCGCCACTGGCCTAGGAGGCACTCAGGCTGCTGTGACCTCACAAGCACAGCCGACAGCCAGGAGCGTACCACTGGCCTAGGAGGCACTCAGGCTGCTGTGACCTCAAAAGCACAGCTAGCCGCCATTAGCCTGCCCCTGGCCTAGGAGGCACGGAGGCTGCTGTGACCTCACAAGCACAGCCAGCAGCCAGGAGCCTGCAACTGGCCAAGGAGGCACTGAGGCTGCTGTGACCTCACAAGCACAGCCAGCAGCCAGGATCCTCCTATTCTCCTAGGAAGCTCTGAGGCTGCTGTGACTTCACAAGCACAGCCAGCAGCCATGAGCCTGCACTGGTCTCGGTGGCACTCAGGCTGCTGTGACCTCACAAGCACAGTGAGCAGCCATGAGCCTGCGACTGGCCTAGGAGGCACTGAGGCTGCTGTGACCTCACAAGCACAGCCAGCAGCCAGGAGCATGCCACTGGTCTTGAGGTACTCAGCCTGCAGTGACCTCACAAGCACAGCCAGCACGCATGAGCCTGCTGCTGGCCTAGGAGGCACTGTGGCTGCTGTGACCTCACAAGCACAGCCAGCAGCCAGGTGCCTGGGACTGGCCGAGGAGGCACTGAGGCTGCTGTGACCTCACAAGCACAGCTAGCAGCCAGGAGCCTGAAACTGGCCTCGAGGCACTCAGGCTGCTGTGACCTCACAAGCACAGCCAGCAGCCAGGAGTCTGCCACTGGCCTTGGAGGCACTCAGCCTGCAGTGACCTCACAAGCAGAGCCAGCAGCCATGACCCTGCCACTGGCCTCGTGGGCACTCACGCTGCTCTGACCTCAGAAGCACAGCCGGCAGCCATGAGCCTGCCACTGTCCTAGGAGGCATTGAGGCTGCTGTTACCTCAACAAGCACAGCCAGAAGTCAGGAGCCTGCCACTGTCCTGCGTGGCACTGAGGCTGCTGTGACCTCACAAGCACAGCCAGCAGCCAGGAGCCTGCCACTGGCCTAGGAGGCACGGAGGCTACTGTGACCTCACAAGCACAGCCAGCAGCCATGAGCCTGCCACTGTCCTTCGAGGCACTCAGGCTGCTGAGACCTCACAAGCACAGCCAGCAGCCAGGAGCCTTCCAGTCGCCTAGGAGGCAGTGACGATGCTGTTATCTCACAAGCACAGCCAGGAGGGGGCGCTGCAAACTAATGTATGAGTCACCGAGGCTGCTGTAACCTCACAAGCACAGCCAGGAGCCATGAGCCTGCAAGTGACCTAGATGGCACTGAGGCTGCTGTGACTTGACCAGCTCAGGCAGCAGCCAGGAGCCTGCCACTGGCCTCGGAGGCACTCAGGCTGCTGTGACCTCACAAGCACAGCCAGCAGCTAGGAGCCTGCCACTGCCCTAGCAGGCACTCAGGATGCTGTGACCTCACAAGCACAGGCATCAGCCATGAGCCTGCCACTGGCCGAGGAGGCACTGAGGCTGCTGTGACCTCACAAGCACAGCGAACAGCCAGGAGCCTGCCACTGGCCTAGGAGGCACTCAGGCTGCTGTGACCTCACAAGCACAGGCATCAGCCATGAGCCTGCCACTGGCCAAGGAGGCACTGAGGCTGATCTGACCTCACAAGCACAGCCAGCAGCCAGGAGCATGCCACTGGCCTAGGAGGCACTCAGGCAGCTGTGACCTCACAAGTACATGCAGCAGGCGGCGCTCCACACTGACCTATGAGTCACTGAGGCTGCTGTGACCTCACAAGCACAGCCAGCAGCCATGAGCCTGCCACTGGCCTAGGGGGCACTCAGCCTGCGTTCACCTCACAAGACCAGCCAGCAGCCATGAGCCTGCCACTGAACTAGCAGGTACTGAGGCAGCAGTGACCTCACAAGCACAGCCAGCAACCATGAGCCTGCCACTGGCCTAGGAGGCACTGAGGCTGCTGTGACCTATCAAGCACAGCCAGCAGCCTTCCACTGGCCTGTGATGCACTCAGGCAGCTGTGACCTCACAAGCACAGCCAGCAGCCAGGAGCCTGCTACTGGCGTAGGAGGCACTGAGGCTGCTGTGATCTCACAAGCACAGCCAGCATCCATGAGGCTGCCACTGGCTTAGGAGGCACTGAGGCTGCTGTGACCTCACAGGCACAGCCAGCAGCCAGGAGCCCGCCACTGGCCTAGGAGGCACTCAGGCTGCTGTGACCTCACAAGCACAGCCGACAGCCAGGAGCGTACCACTGGGCTAGGAGGCACTCAGGCTGCTGTGACCTCAAAAGCACAGCTAGCCGCCATGAGCCTGCCCCTGGCCTAGGAGGCACTGAGGCTGCTGTGACCTCACAAGCACAGCCAGCAGCCAGGAGCATGCCACTGGCCTCGAGGTACTCAGCCTGCAGTGACCTCACAAGCACAGCCAGCACGCATGAGCCTGCCGCTGGCCTAGGAGGCACTGTGGCTGCTGTGACCTCACAAGCACAGCCAGCAGCCAGGAGCCTGGGACTGGCCGAGGAGGCACTGAGGCTGCTGTGACTTCACAAGCACAGCCAGCAGCCATGAGCCTGCACTGGTCTCGGAGGCACTGAGGCTGCTGTGACCTCACAAGCACAGTCAGCAGCCATGAGCCTGCCACTGGCCTAGGAGGCACAGAGGCTGCTGTGACCTCACAAGCACAGCCAGCAGCCAGGAGCATGCCACTGGTCTCGAGGTACTCAGCCTGCACTGACCTCACAAGCACAGCCAGCACGCATGAGCCTGCCGCTGGCCTAGGAGGCACTGTGGCTGCTGTGACCTCACAAGCACAGCCAGCAGCCAGAAGCCTGGGACTGGCCTAGCAGGCACTGAGGCTGCTGTGACCTCACAAGCACAGCCAGCAACCATGAGCCTGCCACTGGCCTAGGAGGCACTGAGGCTGCTGTGACCTATCAAGCACAGTCAGCAGCCTTCCACTGGCCTGTGATGCACTCAGGCAGCTGTGACCTCACAAGCACAGCCAGCAGCCAGGAGCCTGCTAGTGGCGTAGGAGGCACTGAGGCTGCTGTGATCTCACAAGCACAGCCAGCATCCATGAGCCTGCCACTGGCTTCGGAGGCACTGAGGCTGCTGTGACCTCACAGGCACAGCCAGCAGCCAGGAGCCCGCCACTGGCCTAGGAGGCACTCAGGCTGCTGTGACCTCACAAGCACAGCCGACAGCCAGGAGCGTACCACTGGCCTAGGAGGCACTCAGGCTGCTGTGACCTCAAAAGCACAGCTAGCCGCCATTAGCCTGCCCCTGGCCTAGGAGGCACGGAGGCTGCTGTGACCTCACAAGCACAGCCAGCAGCCAGGAGCCTGCAACTGGCCAAGGAGGCACTGAGGCTGCTGTGACCTCACAAGCACAGCCAGCAGCCAGGATCCTCCTATTCTCCTAGGAAGCTCTGAGGCTGCTGTGACTTCACAAGCACAGCCAGCAGCCATGAGCCTGCACTGGTCTCGGTGGCACTCAGGCTGCTGTGACCTCACAAGCACAGTGAGCAGCCATGAGCCTGCGACTGGCCTAGGAGGCACTGAGGCTGCTGTGACCTCACAAGCACAGCCAGCAGCCAGGAGCATGCCACTGGTCTTGAGGTACTCAGCCTGCAGTGACCTCACAAGCACAGCCAGCACGCATGAGCCTGCTGCTGGCCTAGGAGGCACTGTGGCTGCTGTGACCTCACAAGCACAGCCAGCAGCCAGGTGCCTGGGACTGGCCGAGGAGGCACTGAGGCTGCTGTGACCTCACAAGCACAGCTAGCAGCCAGGAGCCTGAAACTGGCCTCGAGGCACTCAGGCTGCTGTGACCTCACAAGCACAGCCAGCAGCCAGGAGTCTGCCACTGGCCTTGGAGGCACTCAGCCTGCAGTGACCTCACAAGCAGAGCCAGCAGCCATGACCCTGCCACTGGCCTCGTGGGCACTCACGCTGCTCTGACCTCAGAAGCACAGCCGGCAGCCATGAGCCTGCCACTGTCCTAGGAGGCATTGAGGCTGCTGTTACCTCAACAAGCACAGCCAGAAGTCAGGAGCCTGCCACTGTCCTGCGTGGCACTGAGGCTGCTGTGACCTCACAAGCACAGCCAGCAGCCAGGAGCCTGCCACTGGCCTAGGAGGCACGGAGGCTACTGTGACCTCACAAGCACAGCCAGCAGCCATGAGCCTGCCACTGTCCTTCGAGGCACTCAGGCTGCTGAGACCTCACAAGCACAGCCAGCAGCCAGGAGCCTTCCAGTCGCCTAGGAGGCAGTGACGATGCTGTTATCTCACAAGCACAGCCAGGAGGGGGCGCTGCAAACTAATGTATGAGTCACCGAGGCTGCTGTAACCTCACAAGCACAGCCAGGAGCCATGAGCCTGCAAGTGACCTAGATGGCACTGAGGCTGCTGTGACTTGACCAGCTCAGGCAGCAGCCAGGAGCCTGCCACTGGCCTCGGAGGCACTCAGGCTGCTGTGACCTCACAAGCACAGCCAGCAGCTAGGAGCCTGCCACTGCCCTAGCAGGCACTCAGGATGCTGTGACCTCACAAGCACAGGCATCAGCCATGAGCCTGCCACTGGCCGAGGAGGCACTGAGGCTGCTGTGACCTCACAAGCACAGCGAACAGCCAGGAGCCTGCCACTGGCCTAGGAGGCACTCAGGCTGCTGTGACCTCACAAGCACAGGCATCAGCCAGGAGCCTGCCACTGGCCAAGGAGGCACTGAGGCTGATCTGACCTCACAAGCACAGCCAGCAGCCAGGAGCATGCCACTGGCCTAGGAGGCACTCAGGCAGCTGTGACCTCACAAGTACATGCAGCAGGCGGCGCTCCACACTGACCTATGAGTCACTGAGGCTGCTGTGACCTCACAAGCACAGCCAGCAGCCATGAGCCTGCCACTGGCCTAGGGGGCACTCAGCCTGCGTTCACCTCACAAGACCAGCCAGCAGCCATGAGCCTGCCACTGAACTAGCAGGTACTGAGGCAGCAGTGACCTCACAAGCACAGCCAGCAACCATGAGCCTGCCACTGGCCTAGGAGGCACTGAGGCTGCTGTGACCTATCAAGCACAGCCAGCAGCCTTCCACTGGCCTGTGATGCACTCAGGCAGCTGTGACCTCACAAGCACAGCCAGCAGCCAGGAGCCTGCTACTGGCGTAGGAGGCACTGAGGCTGCTGTGATCTCACAAGCACAGCCAGCATCCATGAGGCTGCCACTGGCTTAGGAGGCACTGAGGCTGCTGTGACCTCACAGGCACAGCCAGCAGCCAGGAGCCCGCCACTGGCCTAGGAGGCACTCAGGCTGCTGTGACCTCACAAGCACAGCCGACAGCCAGGAGCGTACCACTGGGCTAGGAGGCACTCAGGCTGCTGTGACCTCAAAAGCACAGCTAGCCGCCATGAGCCTGCCCCTGGCCTAGGAGGCACTGAGGCTGCTGTGACCTCACAAGCACAGCCAGCAGCCAGGAGCATGCCACTGGCCTCGAGGTACTCAGCCTGCAGTGACCTCACAAGCACAGCCAGCACGCATGAGCCTGCCGCTGGCCTAGGAGGCACTGTGGCTGCTGTGACCTCACAAGCACAGCCAGCAGCCAGGAGCCTGGGACTGGCCGAGGAGGCACTGAGGCTGCTGTGACTTCACAAGCACAGCCAGCAGCCATGAGCCTGCACTGGTCTCGGAGGCACTGAGGCTGCTGTGACCTCACAAGCACAGTCAGCAGCCATGAGCCTGCCACTGGCCTAGGAGGCACAGAGGCTGCTGTGACCTCACAAGCACAGCCAGCAGCCAGGAGCATGCCACTGGTCTCGAGGTACTCAGCCTGCACTGACCTCACAAGCACAGCCAGCACGCATGAGCCTGCCGCTGGCCTAGGAGGCACTGTGGCTGCTGTGACCTCACAAGCACAGCCAGCAGCCAGAAGCCTGGGACTGGCCTAGCAGGCACTGAGGCTGCTGTGACCTCACAAGCACAGCCAGCAGCCAGGAGCCTGCCACTGGCCTAGCAGATACTGAGGCTGCTGTGACCTCACAAGCACAGCCAGCAGCCAGGATCCTGCCACTGGCCTAGGAGGCACTAAGGCTGCTGTGACCTCACAAGCACAGCCAGCAGCCATGAGCCTGCCACCTGCCTAGGAGGCACTGAGGCTGCTGTGACCTCACAAGCACAGCCAACAGCCAGGAGCCTGCCACTGGCCTGTGATGCACTCAGGCAGCTGTGACCTCACAAGCACAGCCAGCAGCCAGGAGCCTGCCACTGGCCTCGAGGCACTCAACCTGCAGTGACCTCACAAGCAGAGCCAGCAGCCAGGAGCCTGCAACTGGCCAAGGAGGCACTGAGGCTGCTGTGACCTCACAAGCACAGCCAGCAGCCAAGGGCCTGCAGCTGTACTAGGAGGCACTCAGGCTGCTGTGACCTCACAAGCACAGCCAGCAGCCAGGAGCCTCCTATTGTCCTAGGAGGCTCTGAGGCTGCTGTGACTTCACAAGCACAGCCAGCAGCCATGAGCCTGCACTGGTCTCGGAGGCACTGAGGCTGCTGTGACCTCACAAGCACAGTCAGCAGCCATGAGCCTGCGACTGGCCTAGGAGGCACTGAGGCTGCTGTGACCTCACAAGCACAGCCAGCAGCCAGGAGCAGGCCACTGGTCTCGAGGTACTCAGCCTGCAGTGACCTCACAAACACAGCCAGCACGCATGAGCCTGCCGCTGGCCTAGGAGGCACTGTGGCTGCTGTGACCTCACAAGCACAGCCAGCAGCCAGGAGCCTGCCACTGCCCTAGGATGCACTCAGGCTGCTGTGACCTCACAAGCACAGCCAGCAGCCAGGAGCCTGACACTGGCCTCGAGGCACTCAGCCTGCAGTGACCTCACAAGCACAGCCAGCAGCCAGGAGCCTGCCACTGGCCTAGCAGGTACTGAGGCACCTGTGACCTCACAAGCACAGCCAGCAGCCAGGATCCTGCCACTGGCCTAGGAGGCACTAAGGCTGCTGTGACCCCTCAAGCACAGCCAGCAGCCAGGAGCCTGCCACCTGCCTCGGAGGCACTGAGGCTGCTGTGACCTCACAAGCACAGCCAGCAGCCAGGAGCCTGCCACTGGCCTGTGATGCACTCAGGCAGCTGTGACCTCACAAGCACAGCCAGCAGCCAGGAGCCTGCCACTGGCCTCGAGGCACTCAACCTGCAGTGACCTCACAAGCAGAGCCAGCAGCCAGGAGCCTGCCACTGGCCTAGGAGGCACTCAGGCTGCTGTGACCTCACAAGCACAGGCATCAGCCATGAGCCTGCCACTGGCCGAGGAGGCACTGAGGCTGATCTGACCTCACAAGTACAGGCAGCAGCCAGGAGCCTGCCACTGCCCTAGGAGGCACTCAGGCAGCTGTGACCTCACAAGTACATGCAGCAGGCGGCGCTCCACACTGACCTATGAGTCACTGAGGCTGCTGTGACCTCACAAGCACAGCCAGCAGCCATGAGCCTGCCACTGGCCAAGGAGGCACTGAGGCTGCTGTGACCTCACAAGCACAGCCAGCAGCCAAGGGCCTGCAGCTGTACTAGGAGGCACTCAGGCTGCTGTGACCTCACAAGCACAGCCAGCAGCCAGGAGCCTCCTATTGTCCTAGGAGGCTCTGAGGCTGCTGTGACGTCACAAGCACAGCCAGCAGCCATGAGCCTGCACTGGTCTCGGAGGCACTGAGGCTGCTGTGACCTCACAAGCACAGTCAGCAGCCATGAGCCTGCGACTGGCCTAGGAGGCACTGAGGCTGCTGTGACCTCACAAGCACAGCCAGCAGCCAGGAGCAGGCCACTGGTCTCGAGGTACTCAGCCTGCAGTGACCTCACAAACACAGCCAGCACGCATGAGCCTGCCGCTGGCCTAGGAGGCACTGTGGCTGCTGTGACCTCACAAGCACAGCCAGCAGCCAGGAGCCTGCCACTGCCCTAGGATGCACTCAGGCTGCTGTGACCTCACAAGCACAGCCAGCAACCAGGAGCCTCCTATTGTCCTAGGAGGCTCTGAGGCTGCTGTGACTTCACAAGCACAGCCAGCAGCCATGAGCCTGCACTGGTCTCGGAGGCACTGAGGCTGCTGTGACCTCACAAGCACAGTCAGCAGCCATGAGCCTGCGACTGGCCTAGGAGGCACTGAGGCTGCTGTGACCTCACAAGCACAGCCAGCAGCCAGGAGCAGGCCACTGGTCTCGAGGTACTCAGCCTGCAGTGACCTCACAAACACAGCCAGCACGCATGAGCCTGTCGCTGGCCTAGGAGGCACTCTGGCTGCTGTGACCTCACAAGCACAGCCAGCAGCCAGGAGCCTGCCACTGCCCTAGGATGCACTCAGGCTGCTGTGACCTCACAAGCACAGCCAGCAGCCAGGAGCCTGACACTGGCCTCGAGGCACTCAGCCTGCAGTGACCTCACAAGCACAGCCAGCAGCCAGGAGCCTGCCACTGGCCTAGCAGGTACTGAGGCACCTGTGACCTCACAAGCACAGCCAGCAGCCAGGATCCTGCCACTGGCCTAGGAGGCACTAAGGCTGCTGTGACCCCTCAAGCACAGCCAGCAGCCAGGAGCCTGCCACCTGCCTCGGAGGCACTGAGGCTGCTGTGACCTCACAAGCACAGCCAGCAGCCAGGATCCTGCCACTGGCCTGTGATGCACTCAGGCAGCTGTGACCTCACAAGCACAGCCAGCAGCCAGGAGCCTGCCACTGGCCTCGAGGCACTCAACCTGCAGTGACCTCACAAGCAGAGCCAGCAGCCAGGAGCCTGCCACTGGCCTAGGAGGCACTCAGGCTGCTGTGACCTCACAAGCACAGGCATCAGCCATGAGCCTGCCACTGGCCGAGGAGGCACTGAGGCTGATCTGACCTCACAAGTACAGGCAGCAGCCAGGAGCCTGCCACTGCCCTAGGAGGCACTCAGGCAGCTGTGACCTCACAAGTACGTGCAGCAGGCGGCGCTCCACACTGACCTATGAGTCACTGAGGCTGCTGTGACCTCACAAGCACAGCCAGCAGCCATGAGCCTGCCACTGGCCTAGGGGGCACTCAGCCTGCGGTCACCTCACAAGACCAGCCAGCAGCCAGGAGCCTGCCACTGGCCTAGCAGGTACTGAGGCAGCTGTGACCTCACAAGCACAGCCAGCAGCCAGGAGCCTGCCACTGGCCTAGGAGGCACTCAGCCTGCTGTGACCTCACAAGCACAGCCAGCAACCAGCAGCCTGCCACTGGCCTAGGAGGCACTCAGGCAGCTGTGACCTCACAAGCACAGCCAGCAGCCGGGAGCCTGCCACTGGCCTTGGAGGCACTCAGCCTGCAATGACCTCACAAGCAGAGCCAGCAGCCAGGAGCCTGCCACTGGCCTAGGATGCAATGAGGCTGCTGTGACCTCACAAGCACAGGCAGCAGCCATGGGCCTGCCACTGGCCTCGGAGGCACTGAGGCTGCTGTGACCTCACAAGCACAGCCAGCAGCCAGCAGCCTGCCACTGGACTATAAGGCACTCAGGCAGCTGTGACCTCACAAGCACAGCCAGCAGCCAGGAGCCTGGCACTGGCCTTGGAGGCACTCAGCCTGCAGTGACCTCACAAGCACAACCAGCAGCCAGGAGCCTGCCACTGGCCTAGCAGGTACTGAGGCAGCTGTGACCTCACAAGCACAGCCAGCAGCCAGGAGCCTATCACTGGCCAAGGAGGCACTCAGGCTGCTGTGACCTGACAAGCACAGCCAGCAGCCGGACACCGGTCTCGGAGGCACTAAGGCTGATGTGACCTCACAAGAATAGCCAGCAGTGGGGGCTGCACACTAACGTATGAGGCACTGAGGCTGCAGTGACCTCACAAGCATAGCCAGCAGCCAGGAGCCTGCCACTGGCCTAGGAAGCACACAGGCTGCTGTGACCTCACAAGCTCACCCAGCAGCCAGGAGCCTGCCACTGGCCGTGGAGGCACTGAGGCTGCTGTGACCTCACAAGCACAGCCAGCAGGCAGGAGCCTGCCACTGGACTAGGAGGCACAGAGGCTGCTGTGACCTCACAAGCACAGCCAGCAGGGGGCGATACTCACAAACCTATGAGGCACGGAGGCTGCTGTGACCTCCCAAGCACAGCCAGCAGGGGGCGATACTCACAAACCTATGAGGCACGGAGGCTGCTGTGACCTCACAAGCACAGCCAGCAGCCATGAGCCTGCCAGTGGCCTAGATGGCACTGAGGCTGCTGTGACCTCACAAGCACAGCCAGCAGCCAGGAGCCTGCCACTGCCCTAGCAGGCACTCAGGATGCTGTGACCTCTCAAGCACAGCCAGCAGCCAGGAGCCTGCCACTGGCCTAGAAGGCACTGAGGCTGCTGTGACCCCACAAGCACAGCCAGCAGCCAGGAGCCTGCCACTGGCCTAGGAGGCACTGAGGCTGCGGTGACCTCACAAGCACAGCCAGCAGCCGTGAGCGTGTCACTGGCCTCGGTGGCACAGAGGCTGCTGTGAACTGACAAGCACAGCCACCAGCCGTGAGACTGCCAGTGGCCTAGTAGGCACTCAGGTTCCTGTGGCCTCACATGCACAGCCAGCGGCAATGAGCCTGCCACTGCCCTAGGAGGCACTGTGTCTGCTGTCGCCTCACAAGCACAGCGAGCAGCCGTGAGCCTGTCACTGGACTAGGAGGCACTGAGGCTGCTGTGACCTCACAATCACAGCCAGCAGCCAGGAGCCTGCCACTGGTCTAGGAGACACTCAGGCTGCTGTGACGTCACAATTACAGGCAGCAGCCAGGAGCCTGCCACTGGCCTAGAAGGCACTGAGGCTGCTGTGACCTCACAAACACAGCCAGCAGCCAGGAGCCTGCCACTGGTCTCGGAGGCACTGCAGCTGCTGTGACCTCACAAGCACAGCCAGCAGTCAGGAGCCTGCCACTGGCCTCGGAGACACTGAGGCTGCTGTGACCTCACAAGCACAGCTAGCAGCCATGAGCCTGCCAGTGGCCAAGGAGGCACTGAGGCTGATGTGACTTCACAAGCACAGCCAGCAGCCATGACCCTGCCACTGGCCTCGTGGGCACTCACGCTGCTCTGACCTCAAAAGCACAGCCGGCAGCCATGAGCCTGCCACTGTCCTAGGAGGCATTGAGGTTGCTGTGACCTGAACAAGCACAGCCAGAAGTCAGGAGCCTGCCGCTGTCCTGGGCGGCACTGAGGCTGCTGTGACCTCACAAGCACAGCCAACAGCCAGGAGCCTGCCACTGGCCTAGGAGGCACTGAGGCTGCTGTGACCTCACAAGCACAACCAGTAGTCGGGAGCCTGCTGCTGGCCTGGGCGGCACTGAGATTGCTGTGACCTCACAACCACAGCCAGCAGCCAGGAGCCTGCCACTGGCCTAGGAGGCACTGAAGCTGCTGTGACCTCACAAGCACAGCCAGGAGGGGGCGCTGCAAACTAATGTATGGGTCACTGAGGCTGCTGTGACTTGACCAGCTCAGGCAGCAGCCGGGAGCCTGCCACTGGCCTGGGAGGCACTCAGGATGGTGCGACCTCTCAAGCACAGCCAGCAGCCAGGAGCCTGCCACTGCCCCAGCAGGCACTCAGGATGGTGCGACGTCTCAAGCACAGCCAGCAGCCAGGAGCCAGACACTGGCCTAGGAGGCACTGATGCTGCTGTGACCCCACAAGCACAGCTAGCAGCCATGAGCCGGCCACTGGCCAAGGAGGCACTGAGGCTGCTGTGACTTCACAAGCACAGCCAGCAGCCATGACCCTGCCACTGGCCTCGTGGGCACTCACGCTGCTCTGACATCACAAGCACAGCCGGCAGCCATGAGCCTGCCACTGTCCTAGGAGGCACTGAGCCTGCTGTGACCTCACAAGCACAGCCAGCAGCCTGGAGCCTGCCACCGGCCTAGGAGGCACTCAGGTTGCTGTGGCCTCACCAGCACAGGCAGCGGCAATGAGCCTGCGACTGGCCTAGGAGGCACTGTGTCTGCTGTCGCCTCACAAGCACAGCGAGCAGCCATGAGCCTGCGACTGGCCTAGGAGGCACTGAGTCTGCTGTGCCCTCGCAAGCATAGCCAGCACGCATGAGCCTGCCCCTGGCCTAGGAGGCACTGAGGCTGCTGTGACCTCAGAAGCACAACCAGCAGTGGGGGCTACAAACTGACGTATGAGGCACTCAGGCAGCTGTGACCTCACAAGCACAGCCAGCAGCCAGGAGCCTGCCACTGGCCTCGAGGCACTCAACCTGCAGTGACCTCACAAGCACAACCAGCAGCCAGGAGCCTGCCACTGGCCTAGGAGGCACTGAGGCTGCTGTGACCTCACAAGCACAGCCAGCAGCCATGAGCCTGGCCCAGGCCTTGGAGGCAATGAGGCTGCTGTGACCTCACAAGCACAGCCTGCACCAAGGAGCCTGCCACTGGCCTCTGAGGCATTAAGGCTGCTGTGACCTCACAAGAACAGCCAGCAGCCATGAGCCTGCCACTGTCCTAGGAGGCACTGAGGCTGCTGTGACCTCACAAGCACAGCCAGCAGGAAGCAGCCTGCCACTGGCCTCTGAGGCACTGAGGCTGCTGTCACCTCACAAGCACAGCCAGCAGCCATGAGCCTGCCACTGGCCTAGGAGGCACTGAGGCTGCTGTGACCTCCCAAGCACAACCAGCAGCCAGGAACCTGCCACTGGCCTAGGAGGCACTGAGGCTGCTGTGACCTCACAAGCACAGCCACAGCCAGGAGCCAGACACTGGCCTAGGAGGCACTCAGGCTGCTGTGACCTCACAAGCACAGCCAGCAGCCAGGAGCCTGCCACTGGCCTAGGAGGCACTGAAGCTGCTGTGACCTCACAAGCACAGCCTGCAGCCAGGAGCCTGCCACTGGCCTAGCGGGCACTGAGGATGCTGTGACGTCACAAGCACAGCGAGCAGCCATGAGCCTGCCACTGGCCTTGGAGGCACTGAGGTTTCTGTGACCTCCCAAACACCTCCA
The DNA here is from genome assembly GCF_036370855.1 of Dromaius novaehollandiae. Taxonomy (NCBI): domain Eukaryota; kingdom Metazoa; phylum Chordata; class Aves; order Casuariiformes; family Dromaiidae; genus Dromaius; species Dromaius novaehollandiae. The sequence continues at coordinate 26,523,469 of NC_088107.1, forward strand.
GCAGGCAGCACTGCACACTAATGCCTGAGGAACTGAGTCTGCTGTGGTGTCTCAAGCACAGCCAGCAGGCATGAGCCTGCCACTGGCCTAGGAGGCACTGAGGCTGATGTGAACTCACAAGCACAGCCCGCAGGCATGAGCCTGCCACTGGCCTAGGAGGCACTGAGGCTGCTGTCACCTCACAAGCACAGCCAGCAGACAGGAGCCTGCCACTGGCCTAGGAGGCACTGAGGCTGCTGTGAACTCACAAGCACAGCCAGCAGCCAGGAGCCTGCCACTGGCCTAGCGGGCACTGAGGCTGCTGTGACCTCACAAGCACAGCCAGCAGCCATGAGGCAGACACTGGCCTAGGAGGCACACAGGCTGCTGTGACCTCACAAGCACAGCCAGCAGCCAGGATCCTGCCACTGGCCTAGGAGGCACTGAGGTTTCTGTGACCTCCCAAACACCTCCAGCAGGCAGCACTGCACACTAATGCCTGAGGAACTGAGTCTGCTGTGATGTCTCAAGCACAGCCAGCAGCCAGGAGCCTGCCACTGACCTAGGAGGCACTGAAGCTGCTGTGACCTCATAAGCACAGCCAGCAGCCATGAGCCTGCCTCTGGCCTAGGAGGCACTGAGGCTGCTGTGACCTCACAAGCACAGCCAGCAGCCATGAGCCTGCCACTAGTCTCGGAGGCACACAGGTTTCTGTGACCTCACAATCTCAGCCAGCAGCTAGGAGCCTTCCACTGGCCTAGGAGGCACTGAGGCTGCTGTGATCTCACAAGCAGAGCCAGCAGCCAGGAACCTGCCACTGGCCTAGGAGGCACTGAGGCTGCTGTGACCTCACAAGCACAGCCTGCAGCCAGGAGCCTGCCACTGGCATCGGAGGCACTGAGGCTGCTGTGACGTCACAAGCACAGCGAGCAACCATGAGCCTGCCACTTGCCTTGGAGGCACTGAGGCTGCTGTGACGTCACAAGCACAGTGAGCAGCCATGAGCCTGCCACTGGCCTTGGAGGCACTGAGGCTGCTGTGACCTCACAAGCACAGCCAGCAGACAGGAGCCTGCCACTGGCCTAGCAGGCACTGAGGCTGCTGTGACCTCACAAGCACAGCCAGCAGGGGGCGCTGTACACTAACATATAGGGCATTGAGGCTGCTGTGACCTCACAAGGACAGCCAGCAGCCAGGAGCCTGCCACTGGCCTAAGAGGCACTGAGGCTGCTGTGACCTCACAAGCACAGCCAGCAGCCAGGAGCCTGCCACTGGCCTAGGAGGCACTGAGGCTGCTGTGACCTCGCAAGCACAACCAGCAGCCAGGAGCCTGCCACTGGCCTCGGAGGCACTGAGGCTGCTGTGACCTCCCAAGCACAGCCAGCAGCCAGGAGCCTGCCACTGGCATCGGAGGCACTGAGGCTGCTGTGACCTCACAAGCACAGCCAGCAGCCAGGAGCCTGCCACTGGCCTCGGAGGCACTGAGGCTGCTGTGACCTCCCAAGCACAGCCAGCAGCCAGGAGCCTGCCACTGGCCTCGGAGGCACTGAGGCTGCTGTGACCTCGCAAGCACAACCAGCAGCCAGGAGCCTGCCACTGGCCTCGGAGGCACTGAGGCTGCTGTGACCTCCCAAGCACAGCCAGCAGCCAGGAGCCTGCCACTGGCCTCGGAGGCACTGAGGCTGCTGTGACCTCACAAGCACAGCCAGCAGCCAGGAGCCTGCCACTGGCCTAGGAGGCACTGAGGCTGCTGTGACCTCACAAGCACAACCAGCAGCCAGGAGCCTGCCACTGGCCTCGGAGGCACTGAGGCTGCTGTGACCTCCCAAGCACAGCCAGCAGCCAGGAGCCTGCCACTGGCATCGGAGGCACTGAGGCTGCTGTGACCTCACAAGCACAGCCAGCAGCCAGGAGCCTGCCACTGGCCTAGGAGGCACTGAGGCTGCTGTGACCTCGCAAGCACAACCAGCAGCCAGGAGCCTGCCACTGGCCTCGGAGGCACTGAGGCTGCTGTGACCTCACAAGCACAGCCAGCAGCCAGGAGCCTGCCACTGGCCTCGGAGGCACTGAGGCTGCTGTGACCTCCCAAGCACAGCCAGCAGCCAGGAGCCTGCCACTGGCCTCGGAGGCACTGAGGCTGCTGTGACCTCGCAAGCACAACCAGCAGCCAGGAGCCTGCCACTGGCCTCGGAGGCACTGAGGCTGCTGTGACCTCCCAAGCACAGCCAGCAGCCAGGAGCCTGCCACTGGCATCGGAGGCACTGAGGCTGCTGTGACCTCACAAGCACAGCCAGCAGCCAGGAGCCTGCCACTGGCCTAGGAGGCACTGAGGCTGCTGTGACCTCGCAAGCACAACCAGCAGCCAGGAGCCTGCCACTGGCCTCGGAGGCACTGAGGCTGCTGTGACCTCCCAAGCACAGCCAGCAGCCAGGAGCCTGCCACTGGCATCGGAGGCACTGAGGCTGCTGTGACCTCACAAGCACAGCCAGCAGCCAGGAGCCTGCCACTGGCCTCGGAGGCACTGAGGCTGCTGTGACCTCCCAAGCACAGCCAGCAGCCAGGAGCCTGCCACTGGCCTCGGAGGCACTGAGGCTGCTGTGACCTCACAAGCACAGCCAGCAGCCAGGAGCCTGCCACTGGCCTTGGAGTCACTGAGGCTGCTGTGACCTCCCAAGCACAGCCAGCAGCTATGAGCCTGTCACTGCTCTAGGAGGCACTGAGGCTGCTGTGAACTCACAAGCACAGCCAGCAGCCAGGAGACTGCTACTGGCCTAGGAGGCACTAATGCTGCTGTGACCTCATAAGCACAGACAGCAGCCATGAACCTGCCTCTGGCCCCGGAGGCACTGAGGCTGCTGTGCCCTCACAAGCACAGCCAGCAGCCAGGAGCCTGCCACTAGTCTCGGAGGCACACAGGCTTCTGTGACCTCACAAGCTCAGCCAGCAGCTAGGAGCCTGCCACTGGCGTAGGAGGCACTGAGGCTGCTGTGACCTCACAAGCACAGCCAGCAGCCAGGAGCCTGCCACTGGCCTTGGAGGCACTGAGGCTGTTGTGACGTCACAAGCACAGCCAGCAGACAGGAGCCTGCCACTGGCCTAGCGGGCACTGAGGCTGCTGTGACCTCAGAAGCACAGCCAGCAGGGGGCGCTGTACACTAACATATGGGGCACAGAGGCTGCTGTGACCTCACAAGGACAGACAGCAGCCATGAGCCTGCTACTGGCCTAGGAGGCACTCAGGCTGCTGTCACCTCACAAGCACAGCCAGCAGCCAGTAGCCTGCCACTGGCCTCGGAGGCACTGAGGCTGCTCTGACCTCACAAGCACAGCCAGCAGCCATGAGCCTGCCACTGGCCTAGGAGGCACTGAGGCTGCTGTGACCTCACAGGCACAGCCAGCAGCCAGGAGCCTGCCACTGGCCTCTGAGGCACTCAGGCTGCTGTCACCTCACAAGCACAGCCAGCAGCCATGAGCATTCCACTGGCCTAGGAGGCACTCAGGCTTCTGTGACCTCACAAGCAAATCAAGCAGCCATGAGCCTGCCACTGCCAAGGAGGCGCTCAGGCAGCTGAGACCTCACAAGCAAAGCCAGCAGCCAGGAGCATGCCACTGGCCTTGGAGGCACGGAGGCTGCTGTGACCTCCCAAACACAGCCAGCAACCAGGAGCCTGCCCGTGGCGTACGAGGCACAGAGGCTGCTGTGAGCTCGCAAGCACAGCCAGCAGCCATGACCCTGCCACTGTCCTAGAAGGCACTGAGGTTGCTGTGATCTCACATGGACATCTAGCAGGGGGCACTGCCCACTAACGTATGAGGCAGTGAGGCTGCTGTGACCTCACAAGCACAGCCAGCAGCCAGGTGCCTGCCACTGGCCTAGGAGGCACTCAGGCAGCTGAGACCTCACAAGCACAGCCAGCAGCCAGGAGCCTGCCACCTGCCTCGGAGGCACACAGGCTGCTGTGACCTCACAAGCACAGCCAGCAGCCATGAGCCTGCCACTGGCCTAGGAGGCACGCCGCCTGCAGTGACCTCAGAAGCTCAGCCAGCAGCCTGGAGCCTGCCACTGGCCTAGGAGACACTCAAGCTGCTGTGACCTCACAAGCACAGTCAGCAGCCAGGAGCCTGCCACTGGCCTAGGAGGCACTGAGGCTGCTCTGACCTCACAAGCACAGCCAGCAGCCAGGAGCCTGCCACCTGCCTAGGACGCACTGAGAGTGCTATGACCTCACAAGCACAGCCAGCAGCCAGGAGCCTGCCACTGGCCTTGGAGGCACTGAGGCTGCTGTGACCTCACAAGCACAGCCAGCAGCCAGGAGCCTGCCGCTGGCCTAGGAGGCACTGAGGCTGCTGTGACCTCACAAACACAGCCAGCAGCCATCATCCTGCCACTGTCCTAGGAGGCACTGAGGCTGCTGTGACCTCACAGGCACAGCCAGCAGCCAGGAGCCTGGCACTGGCCTAGGAGGCACTGAGGCTGCTGTGACCTCGCAAGCTCAGCCAGCAGGGGGTGCTGCTCATTACGTAGGACGCACTGAGGCTGCTGCGACGTCACAAGCACAGCCAGCAGCCAGGAGGCTGCCACTGGCCTAGGAGGCAATCAGACTGTTGTGAACTCACAAACACAGCCAGTAGGCAGGAGCCTGCTACTGGCCTCAGAGGCACTGAGGCTGCTGTGACCTCACAAGCACAGACAGCAACCATGAGCCTGCCTCTGGCCCCGGAGGCACTGAGGCTGCTGTCACCTCACAAGCACAGCCAGCAGCCATGAGCCTGCCACTAGTCTCGGAGGCACACAGGCTTCTGTGACCTCACAAGCTCAGCCAGCAGCTAGGAACCTTCCACTGGCCTAGGAGGCACTGAGGCTGCTGTGATCTCACAAGCAGAGCCAGCAGCCAGGAGCCTGCCACTGGCCTAGCGGGCACTGAGGCTGCTGTGACGTCACAAGCAGAGCCAGCAGCCAGGATCCTGCCACTGGCCTAAGAGGCACTGAGGCTGCTGTGACCTCACAGGCACAGCCAGCAGCCAGGAGCCTGCCACCTGCCTCGGAGGCACACAGGCTGCTGTGACCTCACAAGCACAGCCAGCAGCCATGAGCCTGCCACTGGCCTAGGAGGCACGCCGCCTGCAGTGACCTCAGAAGCTCAGCCAGCAGCCTGGAGCCTGCCACTGGCCTAGGAGACACTCAAGCTGCTGTGACCTCACAAGCACAGTCAGCAGCCAGGAGCCTGCCACTGGCCTAGGAGGCACTGAGGCTGCTCTGACCTCACAAGCACAGCCAGCAGCCAGGAGCCTGCAACTGGCCTAGGAGTCACTGAGGCTGCTGTGACCTCACAAGCACAGCCTGCAGCCAGGAGCCTGCCACTGGCCTTGGAGGCACTGAGGCTGCTGTGACCTCACAAGCTCAGCCAGCAGCCAGGAGCCTGCCACTGGCCTAGGAGGCACTGAGGCTGCTGTGACCTCACAAGCACAGCCAGCAGCCATCATCCTGCCACTGTCCTAGGAGGCACTGAGGCTGCTGTGACCTCGCAAGCTCAGCCAGCAGGGGGTGCTGCTCATTACGTAGGACGCACTGAGGCTGCTGCGACGTCACAAGCACAGCCAGCAGCCAGGAGGCTGCCACTGGCCTAGGAGGCAATCAGACTGTTGTGAACTCACAAACAGACCCAGCAGGCAGGAGCCTGCTACTGGCCTCAGAGGCACTGAGGCTGCTGTGACCTCACAAGCACAGCCAGTAGATATGAGGCTCCTACTGGCCTAGGAGGCACGGAAGCTGCTGTGACCTGACAAGCACAGACAGCAACCATGAGCCTGCCTCTGGCCCCGGAGGCACTGAGGCTGCTGTCACCTCACAAGCACAGCCAGCAGCCATGAGCCTGCCAGTAGTCTCGGAGGCACACAGGCTTCTGTGACCTCACAAGCTCAGCCAGCAGCTAGGAGCCTTCCACTGGCCTAGGAGGCACTGAGGCTGCTGTGATCTCACAAGCAGAGCCAGCAGCCAGGAGCCTGCCACTGGCCTAGCGGGCACTGAGGCTGCTGTGACCTCCCAAGCACAGCCAGCAGCCAGGATCCTGCCACTGGCCTAAGAGGCACTGAGGCTGCTGTGACCTCACAAGCACAGCCAGCAGCCAGCAGCCTGCCACTGGCCTCAGAGGCACTGACGCTGCTGTGACCTCCCAAGCACAGCCAGCAGCCAGGAGCCTGCCACTGGCCTCGGAGGCACTGAGGCTGCTGTGACCTCACAAGCTCAGCCAGCCCGGGGCGCTGTACACTAACGTATGGGGCACTGAGGCTGCTGTGACCTCACAAGGACAGACAGCAGCCATGAGCCTGCCACTGGCCTAGCGGGCACTGAGGCTGCTGTGACCTCACAAGCACAGCCAGCAGCCAGGAGCCTGTCACTGGCCTCGGAGGCACTGAGACTTCTGTGACCTCACAAGCACAGCCAGCAGGGGGCGCTGTACACTAACGTATGGGGCACTGAGGCTGCTGTGACCTCACAAGGACAGACAGCAGCCATGAGCCTGCCACTGGCCTAGGAGGCACTCAGGCTGCTGTGACCTCTCAAGCACAGCCAGCAGCCATGAACCCGCCACTGGCCTCGGAGGCACTGAGGCTGCTGTGACCTCACAAGCACAGCCAGCAGCCATGAACCTGGCACAGGCCTTGGAGGCACTAATGCTGCTGTGACCTCACAAGCACAGCCTGCAGCCAGGAGCCTGCCACTGGCCTCGGAGGCACTGAGGCTGCTGTCACCTCACAAGCACAGCCAGCAGCCATGAGCCTGCCAGTAGTCTCGGAGGCACACAGGCTTCTATGACCTCACAAGCTCAGCCAGCAGCTAGGAGCCTGCCACTGGCCTAGGAGGCACTGAGGCTGCTGTGATCTCACAAGCAGAGCCAGCAGCCAGGAGCCTGCCACTGGCCTAGCGGGCACTGAGGCTGCTGTAACCTCCCAAGCACAGCCAGCAGCCAGGATCCTGCCACTGGCCTAAGAGGCACTGAGGCTGCTGTGACCTCACAAGCACAGCCAGCAGCCAGGAGCCTGCCACTGGCCTAGGAGGCACTGAGGCTGCTCTGACCTCACAAGCACAGCCAACAGCCAGGAGCCTGCCACTGGCCTAGGAGTCACTGAGGCTGCTGTGACCTCACAAGCACAGCCTGCAGCCAGGAGCCTGCCACTGGCCTTGGAGGCACTGAGGCTGCTGTGACCTCACAAGCTCAGCCAGCAGCCAGGAGCCTGCCACTGGCCTAGGAGGCACTGAGGCTGCTGTGACCTCACAAGCACAGCCAGCAGCCATCATCCTGCCACTGTCCTAGGAGGCACTAATGCTGCTGTGACCTGGCAAGCTCAGCCAGCAGGGGGTGCTGCTCATTACGTAGGACGCACTGAGGCTGCTGCGACGTCACAAGCACAGCCAGCAGCCAGGAGGCTGCCACTGGCCTAGGAGGCAATCAGACTGTTGTGAACTCACAAACACACCCAGCAGGCAGGAGCCTGCTACTGGCCTCAGAGGCACTGAGGCTGCTGTGACCTCACAAGCACAGCCAGTAGATATGAGGCTGGTACTGGCCTAGGAGGCACTGAAGCTGCTGTTATCTGACAAGCACAGACAGCAACCATGAGCCTGCCTCTGGCCCCGGAGGCACTGAGGCTGCTGTCACCTCACAAGCACAGCCAGCAGCCATGAGCCTGCCAGTAGTCTCGGAGGCACACAGGCTTCTGTGACCTCACAAGCTCAGCCAGCAGCTAGGAGCCTTCCACTGCCCTAGGAGGCACTGAGGCTGCTGTGATCTCACAAGCAGAGCCAGCAGCCAGGAGCCTGCCACTGGCCTAGCGGGCACTGAGGCTGCTGTGACCTCCCAAGCACAGCCAGCAGCCAGGATCCTGCCACTGGCCTAGGAGGCACTGAGGCTGCTGTGACCTCACAAGCACAGCCAGCAGCCAGGAGCCTGCCACTGGCCTCGGAGGCACTGAGGCTGCTGTGACCTCCCAAGCACAGCCAGCAGCCAGGAGCCTGCCACTGGCATCGGAGGCACTGAGGCTGCTGTGACCTCACAAGCACAGCCAGCAGCCAGGAGCCTGCCACTGGCCTCGGAGGCACTGAGGCTGCTGTGACCTCCCAAGCACAGCCAGCAGCCAGGAGCCTGCCACTGGCCTCGGAGGCACTGAGGCTGCTGTGACCTCACAAGCACAGCCAGCAGGGGGCGCTGTACACTAACGTATGGGGCACTGAGGCTGCTGTGACCTCACAAGGACAGACAGCAGCCATGAGCCTGCCACTGGCCTAGCGGGCACTGAGGCTGCTGTGACGTCACAAGCACAGCCAGCAGCCATGAACCCGCCACTGGCCTCGGAGGCACTGAGGCTGCTCTGACCTCACAAGCACAGCCAGCAGCCATGAACCTGGCCGAGGCCTTGGAGACACTAATGCTGCTGTGACCTCAGAAGCACAGCCTGCAGCCAGGAGCCTGCCACTGGCGTCTGAGGCACTAAGGCTGCTGTGACCTCACAAGCACAGCCAGCAGCCATGATCCTGCCACTGGCCGAGGAGGCACTGAGGCTGCTGTGACCTCACAAGCACAGTAAGCAGCCAGGAGCCTGCCACTGGCCTAGGAGGTACTACGGCTGCTGTGACCTCACAAGCACATCAAGCAGCCAGGAGCCTGCCACTGCCAAGGAGGCGCTCAGGCAGCTGAGACATCACAAGCTCTGCCAGCAGCCAGGAGCCTGCCACTGGCGTACGACGCACTGAGGCTGCTGTGAGCTCACAAGCACAGCCAGCAGCCATGAGCCTGCCACTGGCCTAGGAGGCAATGAGCCTGCTGAGACCTCACAAGCACAGCCACCAGCCAGGTGCCTGCCACTGGCCTAGGAGGCACTCAGGCAGCTGAGACCTCAGAAGCACAGGCAGCAGCCATGATCCTGCCACTGGCCTAGCAGGCACTCAGACTGTTGTGACCTCACAAGCACAGCCAGCAGGTGGCGGTCCACACTAACATATGAGGCACTGATGCTGCTGTGACCTCACAAGCACAGCCAGCACACATGAGCCTGACACTGGCCTAGTAGGCACTCAGGCTGCTGTGACCTCACAAGCACAGCCAGCAGCCAGCATCCTGCCACTGGCCTAGCGGACACTGAGGCTGCTGTGACCTCCCAAGCACAGCCAGCAGCCAGGAGCCTGCCACTAGCCTAGGAGTCACTGAGGCTGCTGTGTCCTCACAAGCACAGCCTGCAGCCAGGAGCCTGCACTGGCCTAGCGGGCACTGAGGCTGCTGTGACCTCACAAGTACAGCCATGAGACAGGAGCCTGCCACTGGCCTAGGAGGCACTGAGGCTGCTGTGACCTCACAAGCGCAGCCAGCAGCTAGGAGCCTGCCGCTGGCCTCGGAGGTGCTCAGGCGGCTGAGACCTCACAAGCACAGCCAGCAATGTGCGATGCACACTAACGTCTGAGGCACTGAGGCTGCTGTGACCTCACAAGCACAGTCAGCAGCCAGGAGCCTGTCGCTGGCCTAGGAGGCACTGAGGCTGCTGTGACCTCACAAGCACAGCCAGGAGCCATTATCCTGCCACTGGCTTAGGAGGCACTGAGGCTCCTGTGACCTCACAAGCACAGCTACCAGGAAGGAGCCTGGCACTGTCCTGGGAGGCACTGAGGCGGCTGTGAGCTCACAAGCACAGCCAGCAGCCAGGAGCCTGGCAGTAACCTAGGAGGCACTGAGGCTGCTGTGACCTCACAAGCACAGCCAGCAGCCAGGAGCCTGCCACTGGCCTAGGAGGCACTGCGGCTGCTGTGACCTCACAAGCACAGCCAGCAGCCAGGAGCCTGCCACTGTCCTAGGAGGCACTGAGGCAGCTCTGACCTCATAAGCACAGCCAGGAGGGCGCGCTGCTCACAACCTGTGAGGCACTGAGGCTGCTGTGACCTCACAAGCACAGCCAGCAGCCATAAGCGTGCCACTGGCCTAGGAGGCACTGAGGCTGCTGTGACCTCACAAGCACAGCCAGCAGCCAGCAGCCTGCCACTGGCCTAGGAGACACTGACGCTGCTGTGCCCTCACCAGCACAGCCAGCAGCCAGCAGCCTGCCACTGCCCTAGGAAATTCTGGGGCTGCTGTGACCCCACAATCAGAGCCAGCAGGGGGCGCAGCTCACAACCAATGAGGCACTGAGGCTGCTGTGACCTCACAAGCACAGCCAGCAGCCAGGAGCCTGCCACTGTCCTAGGTGGCACTGAGTCAGCTCTGACCTCATAAGCACAGCCAGTAGGGGGCGCTGCTCACAACCTGTGAGGCACTGAGGCTGCTGTACCCTCACAAGCACAGCCAGCAGCCAGGAGCCTGCCACTGGCCTAGGAGGCACTGAGGTTGCTGTGACCTCACAAGCACAGCCAGCAGCCATGAGCCTGCCAGTGGCCTAGGAGGCACTGAGGCTGCTGTGACCTCACAAGCACAGCCAGCAGCCTGAGTGCCTGCCGTTGGCCTCGAATGCGCTCAGGCAGCTGTGACCTCGCAAGCACAGCCAGCAGGGGACGCTGTTCACTACCTGTGATGCACTGAGGCTGCTGTGACCTCACAACACAGCCAGCAGCCAGGAGCCTGCCACTGGCCTAGGAGGCACTGAGGCTGCTGTGACCTCACAAGCACAGGCAGCAGCCAGGAGCCTGCCTCTAGCCAAGGAGGCACTGAGGCTGCTGTGACCTCTCAAGCACAGCCAGCAGCCATGAGCCTGGCACTGGCCTAGTAGGCACTCACGCTGCTGTGACGTCACAAGCACAGCCAGCAGCCAGGTGCCTGCCACTGGCCTAGGAGGCTCGGAGGCTGCTGTGACCTCACAAGCACAGCCAGCAGCCGGGAGCCTGCCACTGGCCTCGGAGGCACTGAGGCAGTTGTGACCTCACAAGCACAGCCCGCAGTCATGAGCCTGCCACTGGCCTAGGAGGCACTGAGGCTGCTGTGACCTCACAAACACAGCCAGCAGCCATGAGCCTGCCACTGGCCCAGGAGGCATAGAGACTACTGTGACCTCACAAGCACAGCCCGCAGTCAGGAGCCTGCCACTGGCCTAGGAGGCACTGAGGCTGCTCTGACCTCACAAGCACAGCCAGCAGCCATGATCCTGCCACTGGCCTAGGAGGCACTGAGGCTGCTGTGACCTCACAAGCACAACCAGCAGCCAGGAGCCAGCCACTGGCATAGGATTCACTGAGGTTGCTGTGACCTCACAAGCACAGCCAGCAGCCAGGAGCCTGCCACTGGCCTAAGAGGCACACAGGCTGCTGTGACCTCACAAGCATGACCAGCAGCCAGCAGCCTGTCGCTGGCCTAAGAGGCACACAGGCTGCTGTGACCTCACAAGCACAGCCAGCAGTCAGGAGCCTGCCACTGTCCTACGAGGCACTGAGGCAACTGTGACCTCACAAGCGCGGCCAGCAGCTAGGAGCCTGCCGCTGGCCTCGGCGGTGCTCAGGCGGCTGAGACCTCAGAAGCACAGCCAGCAGGGGGCGATGCACACTAACGTATGAGGCACTGAGGATGCGGTGACTTCACAAGCACAGCCAGTAGTCATGAGCCTGCCACTTGCCTAGGAGGCACTCAGGCTGCTGTGACGTCACAAGCACAGCCAGCAGCCAGGAACCTGCCACTGGCCTGGGAGGCACTGGGGCTGCTTTATTATCACAAGCACAGCCAGCAGGGGAGGCTCCACACTAACGTATGAGTCACGGAGGCTGCTGTGACCTCCCAAGCACAGCCAGCAGCCAGGAGACTGCCACTGGCCTAGGAGGCACTGAGGCTGTTGTGATTTCCCAAGCACAGGCAGCAGCCAGGAGCCTGCCACGGGCCCAGGAGGCACTGATGCTGCTGTGACCTCTCAAGCACAGCCAGCAGCCATAAGCATGCCACTGGCATAGCAGGATCTCAGGCTGCTGTGATCTCACAAGCACAGCCAGCAGCCATGAGCCTGCCACTGGCCTAGGAGGCACCCAGGCTGCTGTGACGTCACAAGCACAGCCAGCAGCCATGAGCCTGCCACTGGCATAGGAGGCACTGAGGCTCCTGTGACCTCACAAGCACAACCAGCAGCCATGATCCTGCCACTGTCCTAGGAGGCACTGAGGCTGCTCTGACCTCACAAGCACAGCCAGCAGCCAGGAGCCTGCCACTGGCCTAGGAGGCACTGAGGCTGCTGTGACCTCACAAGCACAACCAGCAGCCAGGAGCCAGCCACTGGCATAGGATTCACTGAGGCTGCTGTGACCTCACAAGCACAGCCAGCAGCCAGGAGCCTGCCACTGTCCTAGGAGGCACTGAGGCAGCTCTGACCTCATAAGCACAGCCAGGAGGGCGCGCTGCTCACAACCTGTGAGGCACAGAGGCTGCTGTGACCTCACAAGCACAGCCAGCAGCCATAAGCGTGCCACTGCCCTAGGAGGCACTGAGGCTGCTGTGACCTCACAACCACAGCCAACAGCCAGCAGCCTGCCACTGACCTAGGAGACACTGACGCTGCTGTGCCCTCACCAGCACAGCCAGCAGCCAGCAGCCTGCCACTGCCCTAGGAAATTCTGAGGCTGCTGTGATCACAAAATCGGAGCCAGCAGGGGGCGCAGCTCACAACCAATGAGGCACTGAGGCTGCTGTGACCAAACAAGCACAGCCAGCAGGCAGGAGCCTGCCACTGTCCTAGGAGGCACTGAGGCTGCTCTGACCTCACAAGCACAGCCAGCAGTCATGAGCCTGCTACTGGCCTGGGAGGCACACAGGCTGCTGTGCCCTCACAAGCACAGCCAGCAGCCAGGTGCCTGCCGTTGGCCTCGAATGCGCTCAGGCAGCTGTGACCTCACAAGCACAGCCAGCAGGGGACGCTGTTCACTACCTATGATGCACTGAGGCTGCTGTGACCTCACAACACAGCCAGCAGCCAGGAGCCTGCCACGGCCTAACAGGCACTGAGCCTGCTGTCACCACACAAGCACAGCCAGCAGCCAGGAGCCTGTCACTGGCCTAAGAGGCACTGAGGCTGCTGTGACCTCACAAGCACAGCCAGCAGCCATGATCCTGCCACTGGTCTAGGAGACACTGAGGCTGCTGTGACATCACAAGCACAGCCACCAGGGGCCGCTGCTCACTACCAAGGTGGCACTGAGGCTGCTGTGACCTCAGAAGCAGAACCAGCAGCCAGGAACCTGCCAATGGCCTAGGTGGCACTGAGGCTGCTGTGACCTCACAAGCACAGTCAGCAGCCAGGAGCCTGCCACTGGCCTCGGAGGCAATCAGCCTCCTGTGGCATCAACAGCACAGACAGCAGCCATGAGCCTGTCGCTGGCCTAGGAGGCACGGAGGCTGCTGTGCCCTCACAAGCTCAGCCAGTAGCTAGGAGCCTGTCGCTGGCCTAGGAGGCACTCAGGCTGCTGTGACCTCACAAACACAACCAGCAGCCAGGAGCCTACCACTGGCCAAGGAGGCACTCAGGCTGTTCTGACCTCACAAGCACAGCCAGCAGCCATGAGGCTACCACTGGCCTAGGAGGCACTGAGGCTGCTGTGACCTCACAAGCACAGCCAGCAGGGGACGCTGTTCACTACCTATGATGCACTGAGGCTGCTGTGACCTCACAAGCGCAGCCAGCAGCTAGGAGCCTGCCGCTGGCCTCGGAGGTGCTCAGGCGGCTGAGACCTCACAAGCACAGCCAGCAATGTGCGATGCACACTAACGTCTGAGGCACTGAGGCTGCTGTGACCTCACAAGCACAGTCAGCAGCCAGGAGCCTGTCGCTGGCCTAGGAGGCACTGAGGCTGCTGTGACCTCACAAGCACAGCCAGCAGGGGGCGCTGCTCACTTACGTATGAGGCACTGAGGCTGCTGTGACCTCACAAGCACAGCCAGCAGCCATGAGCCTGCCACTGCCCTAGCAGGCACTCAGGATGCTCTGACCTCACAAACACAACAAGCAGCCAGGAGCCTGCCGCTGGCCGAGGAGGCACTGAGGCTGCTGTGACCTCACAAGCATAGCCAGCAACCATGAGGCTACCACTGGCCTAGGAGGCACTGAGGCTGCTGTGCCCTCACAAGCACAGCCAGCAGTCAGGTGCCTGCCACTGGCCTAGGAGGCACTCAGGCTGCTGTGACCTCAGAAGCACAGTCAGGAGGGGGCGCTGCTCACAACCTATGAGGCACAGAGGCTGCTGTGACCTTCCAAGCACAGCCAGCAGCCATGAGCCTTGCACAGTCCTCGGAGGCACTGAGACTGCTGTGACCTCACAAGCACAGCCAGGAGCCATTAACCTGCCACTGGCTTAGGAGGCACTGAGGCTCCTGTGACCTCACAATCACAGCTACCAGGAAGGAGCCTGGCATTGTCCTGGGAGGCACTGAGGCGGCTGTTTCCTCACAAGCACAGCCAGCAGCCAGGAGCCTGGCAGTAACCTAGGAGGCACTGAGGCTGCTGTGAGCTCACAAGCACAGCCAGTAGCCAGGAGCCTGCCCCTTCCCTAGGAGGCACTCAGGCTGCTGTGACCTCACAAACACAGCCAGCAGCCATGAGCCTGCCACTGGCCCAGGAGGCATAGAGACTACTATGACCTCACAAGCACAGCCCGCAGTCAGGAGCCTGCCACTGGCCTAGGAGGCACTCAGGCTGCTGTGACCTCACAAGCACAGCCAACAGCCATGAGACTGCCACTGGCCTAGGAGGAACTCAGGGTACTAAGACCTTCCAAGCAGAGCCAGCAGGCATAGGCCTTGCACAGGCCTAGGAGGCACTGAGGCTGCTGTGAGCTCACAAGCACAGCCAGCAGGCAGGAGCCTGCCACTGGCCTAGGGGGCACTCAGGCTGCTGTGACCTCACAAGCACAGCCAGCAGCCAGGAGCCTGCCACTGGCCTAGCATGCACACAGCCTACTGTGACCTCACCAGCACAGCCAGCAGCCAGGAGACTGTCGTTGGCCTAGGAGGCACTGAGGCTGCTGTGACCTCACAAGCACGACCAGCAGCCAGCAGCCTGCCACTGGCCTAAGAGGCACACAGGCTGCTGTGACCTCACAAGCACAGCCAGCAGTCAGGAGCCTGCCACTGTCCTACGAGGCACTGAGGCAACTGTGACCTCACAAGCGCGGCCAGCAGCTAGGAGCCTGCCGCTGGCCTCGGCGGTGCTCAGGCGGCTGAGACCTCACAAGCACAGCCAGCAGGGGGCGATGCACACTAACGTATGAGGCACTGAGGATGCTGTGACCTCACAAGCACAGCCAGTAGTCATGAGCCTGTCACTTGCCTAGGAGGCACTCAGGCTGCTGTGACGTCACAAGCACAGCCAGCAGCCAGGAACCTGCCACTGGCCTGGGAGGCACTGGGGCTGCTTTATTACCACAAGCACAGCCAGCAGGGGAGGCTCCACACTAACGTATGAGTCACGGAGGCTGCTGTGACCTCCCAAGCACAGCCAGCAGCCAGGAGACTGCCACTGGCGTCGGAGGCACTGGGGCTGTTGTGATCTCCCAAGCACAGGCAGCAGCCAGGAGCCTGCCACGGGCCCAGGAGGCACTGATGCTGCTGTGACCTCTCAAGCACAGCAAGCAGCCATAAGCATGCCAGTGGCATAGCAGGATCTCAGGCTGCTGTGATCTCACAAGCACAGCCAGCAGCCATGAGCCTGCCACTGGCCTAGGAGGCACCCAGGCTGCTGTGACGTCACAAGCACAGCCAGCAGCCATGATTCTGCCACTGGCATAGGAGGCACTCAGGCTGCTGTGACCTCACAAGCACAACCAGCAGCCATGATCCTGCCACTGGCCTAGGAGGCACTGAGGCTACTGTGACCTCACAAGCACAGCCAGCAGGGGGCCGCTGCTCACTACCAAGGTGGCACTGAGGCTGCTGTGACCTCACAAGCACAGCCAGCGGCCATGATCCTGCCACTGGCCTAGGAGGCACTGAGGCTGCTGTGACCTCACAAGCACAGCCAGCAGCCAGGAGCCTGCCACTGTCCTAGGAGGCACTGAGGCAGCTCTGACCTCATAAGCACAGCCAGGAGGGCGCGCTGCTCACAACCTGTGAGGCACAGAGGCTGCTGTGACTTCACAAGCACAGCCAGCAGCCATAAGCGTGCCACTGGCCTAGGAGGCAATGAGGCTGCTGTGACCTCACAACCACAGCCAACAGCCAGCAGCCTGCCACTGACCTAGGAGACACTGACGCTGCTGTGCCCTCACCAGCACAGCCAGCAGCCAGCAGCCTGCCACTGCCCTAGGAAATTCTGGGGCTGCTGTGATCTCAAAATCGGAGCCAGCAGGGGGCGCAGCTCACAACCAATGAGGCACTGAGGCTGCTGCGACCAAACAAGCACAGCCAGCAGGCAGGAGCCTGCCACTGTCCTAGGAGGCACTGAGGCTGCTGTGACCTCACAAGCACAGCCAGCAGTCATGAGCCTGCTACTGGCCTGGGAGGCACACAGGCTGCTGTGCCCTCACAAGCACAGCCAGCAGCCAGGTGCCTGCCGTTGGCCTCGAATGCGCTCAGGCAGCTGTGACCTCACAAGCACAGCCAGCAGGGGACGCTGCTCACTACCAAGGTGGCACTGAGGCTGCTGTGACCTCACAAGCACAACCAGCAGCCAGGAACCTGCCACTGGCCTAGGTGGCACTGAGGCTGCTGTGACCTCACAAGCACAGTCAGCAGCCAGGAGCCTGCCACTGGCCTCGGAGGCAATCAGCCTCCTGTGGCATCAACAGCACAGCCAGCAGCCATGAGCCTGTCGCTGGCCTAGGAGGCACTCAGGCTGCTATGACCTCACAACCACAACCAGCAGGGGGCGCTGCTGACTAACGTATGAGGCACTGAGGCTTCTGTAACCTCACAAGCGCAGCCAGCAGCCATGAGCCTGCTACTGGCCTAGCAGGCACGGAGGCTGCTCTGACCTCACAAACACAAACAGCAGCCAAGAGCCTGCCACTGGCCAAGGAGGCACTCAGGCTGTTCTGACCTCACAAGCACAGCCAGCAGCCATGAGGCTACCACTGGCCTAGGAGGCACTGAGGCTGCTGTGCCCTCACAAGCACAGCCAGCAGTCAGGAGCCTACCACTGGCCTAGGAGGCACTCAGGCTGCTGTGACCTCACAAGCACAGCCAGGAGGGGGCGCTGCTCACAACCTATGAGGCAGAGAGGCTGCTGTGACCTCACAAGCACAGCCAGCAGCCAGGAGCCTGCCACTGGCCTAAGAGGCACACAGGCTGCTGTGACCTCACAAGCACGACCAGCAGCCAGCAGCCTGTCGCTGGCCTAAGAGGCACACAGGCTGCTGTGACCTCACAAGCACAGCCAGCAGTCAGGAGCCTGCCACTGTCCTACGAGGCACTGAGGCAACTGTGACCTCACAAGCGCGGCCAGCAGCTAGGAGCCTGCCGCTGGCCTCGGCGGTGCTCAGGCGGCTGAGACCTCACAAGCACAGCCAGCAGGGGGTGATGCACACTAACGTATGAGGCACTGAGGATGCTGTGACCTCACAAGCACAGCCAGTAGTCATGAGCCTGCCACTTGCCTGGGAGGCACTGAGGCTGCTGTGACGTCACAAGCACAGCCAGCAGCCAGGAACCTGCCACTCGCCTGGGAGGCACTGGGGCTGCTTTATTATCACAAGCACAGCCAGCAGGGGAGGCTCCACACTAACGTATGAGTCACGGAGGCTGCTGTGACCTCCCAAGCACAGCCAGCAGCCAGGAGACTGCCACTGGCCTAGGAGGCACTGAGGCTGTTGTGATTTCCCAAGCACAGGCAGCAGCCAGGAGCCTGCCACGGGCCCAGGACGCACTGATGCTGCTGTGACCTCTCAAGCACAGCCAGCAGCCATAAGCATGCCACTGGCATAGCAGGATCTCAGGCTGCTGTGACCTCACAAGCACAGCCAGCAGCCATGAGCCTGCCACTGGCCTAGGAGGCACCCAGGCTGCTGTGACGTCACAAGCACAGCCAGCAGCCATGATTCTGCCACTGGCATAGGAGGCACTCAGGCTGCTGTGACCTCACAAGCACAACCAGCAGCCATGATCCTGCCACTGTCCTAGGAGGCACTGAGGCTGCTCTGACCTCACAAGCACAGCCAGCAGCCATGATCCTGCCACTGGCCTAGTAGGCACTGAGGCTGCTGTGACCTCACAAGCACAACCAGCAGCCAGGAGCCAGCCACTGGCATAGGATTCACTGAGGCTGCTGTGACCTCACAAGCACAACCAGCAGCCAGGAGCCTGCCACTGTCCTAGGAGGCACTGAGGCAGCTCTGACCTCATAAGCACAGCCAGGAGGGCGCGCTGCTCACAACCTGTGAGGCACAGAGGCTGCTGTGACCTCACAAGCACAGCCAGCAGCCATAAGCGTGCCACTGCCCTAGGAGGCACTGAGGCTGCTGTGACCTCACAACCACAGCCAACAGCCAGCAGCCTGCCACTGACCTAGGAGACACTGACGCTGCTGTGCCCTCACCAGCACAGCCAGCAGCCAGCAGCCTGCCACTGCCCTAGGAAATTCTGAGGCTGCTGTGATCACAAAATCGGAGCCAGCAGGGGGCGCAGCTCACAACCAATGAGGCACTGAGGCTGCTGTGACCAAACAAGCACAGCCAGCAGGCAGGAGCCTGCCACTGGCCTAGGAGGCACTGAGGCTGCTCTGACCTCACAAGCACAGCCAGCAGTCATGAGCCTGCTACTGGCCTGGGAGGCACACAGGCTGCTGTGCCCTCACAAGCACAGCCAGCAGCCAGGTGCCTGCCGTTGGCCTCGAATGCGCTCAGGCAGCTGTGACCTCACAAGCACAGCCAGCAGGGGACGCTGTTCACTACCTATGATGCACTGAGGCTGCTGTGACCTCACAACACAGCCAGCAGCCAGGAGCCTGCTACGGCCTAACAGGCACTGAGCCTGCTGTCACCACACAAGCACAGCCAGCAGCCAGGAGCCTGTCACTGGCCTAAGAGGCACTGAGGCTGCTGTGACCTCACAAGCACAGCCAGCAGCCATGATCCTGCCACTGGTCTAGGAGACACTGAGGCTGCTGTGACATCACAAGCACAGCCACCAGGGGCCGCTGCTCACTACCAAGGTGGCACTGAGGCTGCTGTGACCTCACAAGCACAACCAGCAGCCAGGAACCTGCCAATGGCCTAGGTGGCACTGAGGCTGCTGTGACCTCACAAGCACAGTCAGCAGCCAGGAGCCTGCCACTGGCCTCGGAGGCAATCAGCCTCCTGTGGCATCAACAGCACAGCCAGCAGCCATGAGCCTGTCGCTGGCCTAGGAGGCACGGAGGCTGCTGTGACCTCACAAGCTCAGCCAGTAGCTAGGAGCCTGTCGCTGGCCTAGGAGGCACTCAGGCTGCTGTGACCTCACAAGCACAACCAGCAGCCAGGAGCCTGTCACTGTCCTAGGAGGCACTGAGGCAGCTCTGACCTCATAAGCACAGCCAGGAGGGCGCGCTGCTCACAACCTGTGAGGCACAGAGGCTGCTGTGACCTCACAAGCACAGCCAGCAGCCATAAGCGTGCCACTGCCCTAGGAGGCACTGAGGCTGCTGTGACCTCACAACCACAGCCAACAGCCAGCAGCCTGCCACTGACCTAGGAGACACTGACGCTGCTGTGCCCTCACCAGCACAGCCAGCAGCCAGCAGCCTGCCACTGCCCTAGGAAATTCTGAGGCTGCTGTGATCACAAAATCGGAGCCAGCAGGGGGCGCAGCTCACAACCAATGAGGCACTGAGGCTGCTGTGACCAAACAAGCACAGCCAGCAGGCAGGAGCCTGCCACTGGCCTAGGAGGCACTGAGGCTGCTCTGACCTCACAAGCACAGCCAGCAGTCATGAGCCTGCTACTGGCCTGGGAGGCACACAGGCTGCTGTGCCCTCACAAGCACAGCCAGCAGCCAGGTGCCTGCCGTTGGCCTCGAATGCGCTCAGGCAGCTGTGACCTCACAAGCACAGCCAGCAGGGGACGCTGTTCACTACCTATGATGCACTGAGGCTGCTGTGACCTCACAACACAGCCAGCAGCCAGGAGCCTGCTACGGCCTAACAGGCACTGAGCCTGCTGTCACCACACAAGCACAGCCAGCAGCCAGGAGCCTGTCACTGGCCTAAGAGGCACTGAGGCTGCTGTGACCTCACAAGCACAGCCAGCAGCCATGATCCTGCCACTGGTCTAGGAGACACTGAGGCTGCTGTGACATCACAAGCACAGCCACCAGGGGCCGCTGCTCACTACCAAGGTGGCACTGAGGCTGCTGTGACCTCACAAGCACAACCAGCAGCCAGGAACCTGCCAATGGCCTAGGTGGCACTGAGGCTGCTGTGACCTCACAAGCACAGTCAGCAGCCAGGAGCCTGCCACTGGCCTCGGAGGCAATCAGCCTCCTGTGGCATCAACAGCACAGCCAGCAGCCATGAGCCTGTCGCTGGCCTAGGAGGCACTGAGGCTGCTGTGACCTCACAAGCTCAGCCAGTAGCTAGGAGCCTGTCGCTGGCCTAGGAGGCACTCAGGCTGCTGTGACCTCACAACCACAACCAGCAGGGGGCGCTGCTGACTAACGTATGGGGCACTGAGGCTTCTGTAACCTCACAAGCACAGCCAGCAGCCAGGAGCCTGCTACTGGCCTAGCAGGCACTCAGGCTGCTCTGACCTCACAAACACAACCAGCAGCCAGGAGCCTACCACTGGCCTAGGAGGCACTCAGGCTGTTCTGACCTCACAAGCACAGCCAGCAGCCATGAGGCTACCACTGGCCTAGGAGGCACTGAGGCTGCTGTGACCTCACAAGCACAGCCAGCAGGGGACGCTGTTCACTACCTATGATGCACTGAGGCTGCTGTGACCTCACAAGCGCAGCCAGCAGCTAGGAGCCTGCCGCTGGCCTCGGAGGTGCTCAGGCGGCTGAGACCTCACAAGCACAGCCAGCAATGTGCGATGCACACTAACGTCTGAGGCACTGAGGCTGCTGTGACCTCACAAGCACAGTCAGCAGCCAGGAGCCTGTCGCTGGCCTAGGAGGCACTGAGGCTGCTGTGACCTCACAAGCACAGCCAGCAGGGGGCGCTGCTCACTTACGTATGAGGCACTGAGGCTGCTGTGACCTCACAAGCACAGCCAGCAGCCATGAGCCTGCCCCTGGCCTAGCAGGCACTCATGCTGCTCTGACCTCACAAACACAAGCAGCAGCCAGGAGCCTGCCGCTGGCCGAGGAGGCACTGAGGCTGCTGTGACCTCACAAGCATAGCCAGCAACCATGAGGCTACCACTGGCCTAGGAGGCACTGAGGCTGCTGTGCCCTCACAAGCACAGCCAGCAGTCAGGAGCCTGCCACTGGCCTAGGAGGCACTCAGGCTGCTGTGACCTCAGAAACACAGCCAGGAGGGGGCGCTGCTCACAACCTATGAGGCACAGAGGCTGCTGTGACCTTCCAAGCACAGCCAGCAGCCATGAGGCTTGCACAGTCCTCGGAGGCACTGAGACTGCTGTGACCTCACAAGCACAGCCAGGAGCCATTAACCTGCCACTGGCTTAGGAGGCACTGAGGCTCCTGTGACCTCACAATCACAGCTACCAGGAAGGAGCCTGGCATTGTCCTGGGAGGCACTGAGGCGGCTGTTTCCTCACAAGCACAGCCAGCAGCCAGGAGCCTGGCAGTAACCTAGGAGGCACTGAGGCTGCTGTGAGCTCACAAGCACAGCCAGTAGCCAGGAGCCTGCCCCTTCCCTAGGAGGCACTCAGGCTGCTGTGACCTCACAAACACAGCCAGCAGCCATGAGCCTGCCACTGGCCCAGGAGGCATAGAGACTACTGTGACCTCACAAGCACAGCCCGCAGTCAGGAGCCTGCCACTGGCCTAGGAGGCACTCAGGCTGCTGTGACCTCACAAGCACAGCCAACAGCCATGAGACTGCCACTGGCCTAGGAGGAACTCAGGGTACTAAGACCTTCCAAGCAGAGCCAGCAGGCATAGGCCTTGCACAGGCCTAGGAGGCACTGAGGCTGCTGTGAGCTCACAAGCACAGCCAGCAGGCAGGAGCCTGCCACTGGCCTAGGGGGCACTCAGGCTGCTGTGACCTCACAAGGACAGCCAGCAGCCAGGAGCCTGCCACTGGCCTAGCATGCACACAGCCTACTGTGACCTCACCAGCACAGCCAGCAGCCAGGAGACTGTCGTTGGCCTAGGAGGCACTCAGGCTGCTGTGACCTCACAAGCACGACCAGCAGCCAGCAGCCTGCCACTGGCCTAAGAGGCACACAGGCTGCTGTGACCTCACAAGCACAGCCAGCAGTCAGGAGCCTGCCACTGTCCTACGAGGCACTGAGGCAACTGTGACCTCACAAGCGCGGCCAGCAGCTAGGAGCCTGCCGCTGGCCTCGGCGGTGCTCAGGCGGCTGAGACCTCACAAGCACAGCCAGCAGGGGGCGATGCACACTAACGTATGAGGCACTGAGGATGCTGTGACCTCACAAGCACAGCCAGTAGTCATGAGCCTGTCACTTGCCTAGGAGGCACTCAGGCTGCTGTGACGTCACAAGCACAGCCAGCAGCCAGGAACCTGCCACTCGCCTGGGAGGCACTGGGGCTGCTTTATTACCACAAGCACAGCCAGCAGGGGAGGCTCCACACTAACGTATGAGTCACGGAGGCTGCTGTGACCTCCCAAGCACAGCCAGCAGCCAGGAGACTGCCACTGGCCTAGGAGGCACTGAGGCTGTTGTGATCTCCCAAGCACAGGCAGCAGCCAGGAGCCTGCCACGGGCCCAGGAGGCACTGATGCTGCTGTGACCTCTCAAGCACAGCCAGCAGCCATAAGCATGCCAGTGGCATAGCAGGATCTCAGGCTGCTGTGATCTCACAAGCACAGCCAGCAGCCAGCAGCCTGCCACTGGCCTAGGAGGCACCCAGGCTGCTGTGACGTCACAAGCACAGCCAGCAGCCATGATTCTGCCACTGGCATAGGAGGCACTCAGGCTGCTGTGACCTCACAAGCACAACCAGCAGCCATGATCCTGCCACTGGCCTAGGAGGCACTGAGGCTGCTGTGACCTCACAAGCACAGCCAGCAGGGGGCCGCTGCTCACTACCAAGGTGGCACTGAGGCTGCTGTGACCTCACAAGCACAGCCAGCAGCCATGATCCGGCCACTGGCCTAGGAGGCACTGAGGCTGCTGTGACCTCACAAGCACAGCCAGCAGCCAGGAGCCTGCCACTGTCCTAGGATGCACTGAGGCAGCTCTGACCTCATAAGCACAGCCAGGAGGGCGCGCTGCTCACAACCTGTGAGGCACAGAGGCTGCTGTGACCTCACAAGCACAGCCAGCAGCCATAAGCGTGCCACTGGCCTAGGAGGCAATGAGGCTGCTGTGACCTCACAACCACAGCCAACAGCCAGCAGCCTGCCACTGACCTAGGAGACACTGTGGCTGCTGTGCCCTCACCAGCACAGCCAGCAGCCAGCAGCCTGCCACTGCCCTAGGAAATTCTGGGGCTGCTGTGATCTCAAAATCGGAGCCAGCAGGGGGCGCAGCTCACAACCAATGAGGCACTGAGGCTGCTGCGACCAAACAAGCACAGCCAGCAGGCAGGAGCCTGCCACTGTCCTAGGAGGCACTGAGGCTGCTGTGACCTCACAAGCACAGCCAGCAGTCATGAGCCTGCTACTGGCCTGGGAGGCACACAGGCTGCTGTGCCCTCACAAGCACAGCCAGCAGCCAGGTGCCTGCCGTTGGCCTCGAATGCGCTCAGGCAGCTGTGACCTCACAAGCACAGCCAGCAGGGGACGCTGCTCACTACCAAGGTGGCACTGAGGCTGCTGTGACCTCACAAGCACAACCAGCAGCCAGGAACCTGCCACTGGCCTAGGTGGCACTGAGGCTGCTGTGACCTCACAAGCACAGTCAGCAGCCAGGAGCCTGCCACTGGCCTCGGAGGCAATCAGCCTCCTGTGGCATCAACAGCACAGCCAGCAGCCATGAGCCTGTCGCTGGCCTAGGAGGCACGGAGGCTGCTGTGACCTCACAAGCTCAGCCAGTAGCTAGGAGCCTGTCGCTGGCCTAGGAGGCACTCAGGCTGCTGTGACCTCACAACCACAACCAGCAGGGGGGGCTGCTGACTAACGTATGAGGCACTGAGGCTTCTGTAACCTCACAAGCGCAGCCAGCAGCCATGAGCCTGCTACTGGCCTAGCAGGCACTCAGGCTGCTCTGACCTCACAAACACAAACAGCAGCCAAGAGCCTGCCACTGGCCAAGGAGGCACTCAGGCTGTTCTGACCTCACAAGCACAGCCAGCAGCCATGAGGCTACCACTGGCCTAGGAGGCACTGAGGCTGCTGTGCCCTCACAAGCACAGCCAGCAGTCAGGAGCCTGCCACTGGCCTAGGAGGCACTCAGGCTGCTGTGACCTCACAAGCACAGCCAGGAGGGGGCGCTGCTCACAACCTATGAGGCAGAGAGGCTGCTGTGACCTCACAAGCACAGCCAGCAGCCATGAGCCTGCCACTGGCCTAGGAGGCACTGAGGCTGCTGTCACCTCAAAAGCACAGCCAGCAGCTAGCAGCCTGCCACTGGCGTCGGAGGCACTGAGGCTGCTGTGACCTCACAAGCACAGCCAGCAGCCAGCAGCCTGCCACTGGCCTAGGAGACACTGACGCTGCTGTGCCCTCACCAGCACAGCCAGCAGCCAGCAGCCTGCCACTGCCCTAGGAAATTCTGGTGCTGCTGTGACCTCACAATCAGAGCCAGCAGGGGGCGCAGCTCACAACCAATGAGGCACTGAGGCTGCTCTGACCTCACAAGCACAGCCAGCAGCCAGGAGCCTGCCACTGTCCTAGGTGGCACTGAGGCAGCTCTGACCTCATAAGCACAGCCAGTAGGGGGCGCTGCTCACAACCTGTGAGGCACTGAGGCTGCTGTACCCTCACAAGCACAGCCAGCAGCCAGGAGCCTGCCACTGGCCTAGGAGGCACTGAGGTTGCTGTGACCTCACAAGCACAGCCAGCAGCCATGAGCCTGCCAGTGGCCTAGGAGGCACTGAGGCTGCTGTGACCTCACAAGCACAGCCAGCAGCCTGAGTGCCTGCCGTTGGCCTCGAATGCGCTCAGGCAGCTGTGGCCTCGCAAGCACAGCCAGCAGGGGACGCTGTTCACTACCTGTGATGCACTGAGGCTGCTGTGACCTCACAACACAGCCAGCAGCCAGGAGCCTGCCACTGGCCTAGGAGGCACTGAGGCTGCTGTGACCTCACAAGCACAGCCAGCAGCCATTGGTGTGCTACTTGCCGAGAAGGCACTGAGGCTGCTGTGACCTCACAAGCGCAGCCAGCAGCTAGGAGCCTGCCGCTGGCCTCGGAGGTGCTCAGGCGACTGAGACCTCACAAGCACAGCCAGCAATGTGCGATGCACACTAACGTCTGAGGCACTGAGGCTGCTGTGACCTCACAAGCACAGTCAGCAGCCAGGAGCCTGTCGCTGGCCTAGGAGGCACTGAGGCTGCTGTGACCTCACAAGCACAGCCAGCAGGGGGCGCTGCTCACTTACGTATGAGGCACTGAGGCTGCTGTGACCTCACAAGCACAGCCAGCAGCCATGAGCCTGCCCCTGGCCTAGCAGTCACTCATGCTGCTCTGACCTCACAAACACAAGCAGCAGCCAGGAGCCTGCCGCTGGCCGAGGAGGCACTGAGGCTGCTGTGACCTCACAAGCATAGCCAGCAACCATGAGGCTACCACTGGCCTAGGAGGCACTGAGGCTGCTGTGCCCTCACAAGCACAGCCAGCAGTCAGGTGCCTGCTACTGGCCTAGGAGGCACTCAGGCTGCTGTGAACTCAGAAGCACAGCCAGGAGGGGCCGCTGCTCACAACCTATGAGGCACTGAGGCTGCTGTGACCTTCCAAGCACAGCCAGCAGCCATGAGCCTTGCACAGTCCTCGGAGGCACTGAGGCTGCTGTGACCTCACAAGCACAGCCAGGAGCCATTAACCTGCCACTGGCTTAGGAGGCACTGAGGCTCCTGTGACCTCACAATCACAGCTACCAGGAAGGAGCCTGGCACTGTCCTGGGAGGCACTGAGGCGGCTGTTTCCTCACAAGCACAGCCAGCAGCCAGGAGCCTGGCAGTAACCTAGGAGGCACTGAGGCTGCTGTGAGCTCACAAGCACAGCCAGCAGCCAGGAGCCTGTCCCTTCCCCAGGAGGCACTCAGGCTGCTGTGACCTCACAAGCACAGCCAGCAGCTAGGAGCCTGCCGCTGCCCAAGGAGGCACGGAGGCTGCTGTGATCTCACAACCACAGCCAGCAACCAGGAGCCTGCCCCTGGCCTAGGAGGCACGGAGGCTGCTGTGACCTCTCAAGCACAGCCAGCAGCCATGAGCCTGGCACTGGCTTAGTAGCTACTCACGCTGCTGTGACGTCACAAGCACAGCCCGCAGCCATGAGCCTGTCGCTGGCCTAGGAGGCACGGAGGCTGCTGTGACCTCACAAGCTCAGCCAGTAGCTAGGAGCCTGTCGCTGGCCTAGGAGGCACTCAGGCTGCTGTGACCTCACAACCACAACCAGCAGGGGGCGCTGCTCACTAACGTATGAGGCACTGAGGCTTCTGTAACCTCACAAGCGCAGCCAGCAGCCATGAGCCTGCTACTGGCCTAGCAGGCACTCAGGCTGCTCTGACCTCACAAACACAAACAGCAGCTAGCAGCCTGCCACTGGCCAAGGAGGCACTCAGGCTGCTCTGACCTCACAAGCACAGCCAGCATCCATGAGGCTACCACTGGCCTAGGAGGCACTGAGGCTGCTGTGCCCTCACAAGCACAGCCAGCAGTCAGGAGCCTGCCACTGGCCTAGGAGGAACTCAGGCTGCTGTGACCTCAGAAGCACAGCCAGGAGGGGGCGCTGCTCACAACCTATGAGGCACAGAGGCTGCTGTGACCTCACAAGCACAGCCAGCAGCCAGGAGCCTGCCACTGGCCTAGGAGGCACTGAGGCTGCTGTGACCTCACAAGCACAGCCAGCAGCCAGGAGCCTGCCACTGTCCTAGGTGGCACTGAGGCAGCTCTGACCTCATAAGCACAGCCAGTAGGGGGCGCTGCTCACAACCTGTGAGGCACTGAGGCTGCTGTACCCTCACAAGCACAGCCAGCAGCCAGGAGCCTGCCACTGGCCTAGGAGGCACTGAGGCTGCTGTGACCTCACAAGCACAGCCAGCAGCTAGCAGCCTGCCACTGGCATCGGAGGCACTGAGGCTGCTGTGACCTCACAAGCACAGCCAGCAGCCAGGAGCCTGCCACTGTCCTAGGAGACACTGAGGCAGCTCTGACCTCATAAGCACAGCCAGCAGGGGGCGCTGCTCACAACCTGTGAGGCACAGAGGCTGCTGTGACCTCACAAGCACAGCCAGCAGCCATAAGCGTGCCACTGGCCTAGGAGGCACTGAGGCTGCTGTGACCTCACAAGCACAGCCAGCAGCCAGCAGCCTGCCACTGGCCTAGGAGACACTGACGCTGCTGTGCCCTCACCAGCACAGCCAGCAGCCAGCAGCCTGCCACTGCCCTAGGAAATTCTGGGGCTGCTGTGACCCCATAATCAAAGCCAGCAGGGGGCGCAGCTCACAACCAATGAGGCACTGAGGCTGCTGTGACCTCACAAGCACAGCCAGCAGCCAGGAGCCTGCCACTGTCCTAGGTGGCACTGAGGCAGCTCTGACCTCATAAGCACAGCCAGTAGGGGGCGCTGCTCACAACCTGTGAGGCACTGAGGCTGCTGTACCCTCACAAGCAGAGCCACCAGGGGCCGCTGCTCACTACCAAGGTGGCACTGAGGCTGCTGTGACCTCACAAGCACAGCCAGCAGCCATTGGTGTGCTACTCGCCGAGAAGGCACTGAGGCTGCTGTGACCTCACAAGCGCAGCCAGCAGCTAGGAGCCTGCCGCTGGCCTCGGAGGTGTTCAGGCGGCTGAGACCTCACAAGCACAGCCAGCAATGTGCGATGCACACTAACGTCTGAGGCACTGAGGCTGCTGTGACCTCACAACCACAGTCAGCAGCCAGGAGCCTGTCGCTGGCCTAGGAGGCACTGAGGCTGCTGTGACCTCACAAGCACAGCCAGCAGGGGGCGCTGCTCACTTACGTATGAGGCACTGAGGCTGCTGTGACCTCACAAGCACAGCCAGCAGCCAGGAGCCTGCCACTGGCCTAGCAGGCACTCAGGCTGCTTTGACCTCACAAACACAACCAGCAGCCAGGAGCCTGCCGCTGGCCGAAGAGGCACTGAGGCTGCCGTGACCTCACAAGCATAGCCAGCAACCATGAGGCTACCACTGGCCTAGGAGGCACTGAGGCGGCTGTTTCCTCACAAGCACAGCCAGCAGCCAGGAGCCTGGCAGTAACCTAGGAGGCACTGAGGCTGCTGTGAGCTCACAAGCCCAGCCAGCAGCCAGGAGCCTGCCCCTTCCCTAGGAGGCACTCAGGCTGCTGTGACCTCACAAGCACAGCCAGCAGCTAGGAGCCTGCTGCTGTCCAAGGAGGCACAGAGGGTGCTGTGACCTCACAAGCACAGGCAGCAGCCAGGAGCCTGCCTCTAGCCAAGGAGGCACTGAGGCTGCTGTGACCTCTCAACCACAGCCAGCAGCCATGAGCCTGGCACTGGCCTAGGAGGCACTCACGGTGCTGTGACGTCACAAGCACAGCCAGCAGCCAGGTGCCTGCCACTGTCCTAGGAGGCGCTGAGCCTGCTGTCACCACAAAAGCACAGCCAGCAGCCAGGAGCCTGCCACTGGCCTCGGAGGCACTGAGGCAGTTGTGACCTCACAAGTACAGCCCGCAGTCATGAGCCTGCCACTGGCCTAGGAGGCACTCAGGCTGCTGTGACCTCACAAGCACAGCCAACAGCCATGAGACTGCCACTGGCCTAGGAGGAACTCAGGGTACTAAGACCTTCGAAGCAGAGCCAGCAGCCATAGGCCTTGCACAGGCCTAGGAGGCACTGAGGCTGCTGTGATGTCACAAGCACAGCCAGCAGGCAGGAGGCTGCCACTGGCCTAGGGGGCACTCAGCCTGCTGTGACCTCACAGGCACAGCCAGCAGCCAGGAGCCTGCCACTGGCCTAGCATGCACACAGCCTGCTGTGACCTCACCAGCACAGCCAGCAGCCAGGAGACTGTCGTTGGCCTAGGAGGCACTCAGGCTGCTGTGACCTCACAAGCACGAGCAGCAGCCAGCAGCCTGTCGCTGGCCTAAGAGGCACACAGGCTGCTGTGACCTCACAAGCACAGCCAGCAGTCAGGAGCCTGCCACTGGCCTAGGAGGCACTGAGGCATCTGTGACCTCACAAGTGCGGCCAGCAGCTAGGAGCCTGCCGCTGGCCTCGGCGGTGCTCAGGCGGCTGAGACCTCACAAGCACAGCCAGCAGGGGGCGATGCACACTAACGTATGAGGCACTGAGGCTGCTGTGACCTCACAAGCACAGCCAGTAGTCATGAGCCTGCCACTTGCCTGGGAGGCACTGAGGCTGCTGTGACGTCACAAGCACAGCCAGCAGCCAGGAACCTGCCACTGGCCTGGGAGGCACTGGGGCTGCTTTATTATCACAAGCACAGCCAGCAGGGGAGGCTCCGCACTAACGTATGAGTCACGGAGGCTGCTGTGACCTCCCAAACACAGCCAGCAGCCATGAGCCTGCCACTGGCCTAGGAGGCACTGAGGCTGTTGTGATCTCCCAAGCACAGGCAGCAGCCAGGAGCCTGCCACGGGCCCAGGAGGCACTGATGCTGCTGTGACCTCTCAAGCACAGCCAGCAGCCATAAACATGCCACTGGCATAGCAGGATCTCAGGCTGCTGTGATCTCACAAGCACAGCCAGCAGCCAGGAGCCTGCCACTTGACTAGGAGGCACCCAGGCTGCTGTGACGTCACAAGCACAGCCAGCAGCCATGATTCTGCCACTGGCATAGGAGGCACTCAGGCTGCTGTGACCTCACAACCACAGCCAGCAGCCATGATCCTGCCACTGTCCTAGGAGGCACTGAGGCTGCTCTGACCTCACAAGCACAGCCAGCAGGGGGCCGCTGCTCACTACCAAGGTGGCACTGAGGCTGCTGTGACCTCACAACCACAGCCAGCAACTAGCAGCCTGCCACTGGCCTAGGAGGCAATCAGCCTCCTGTGACCTCACAAGCACAGCCAGCAGAAATGAGCCTGTCGCTGGCCTAGGAGGCACTCAGGCTGCTGTGACCTCACAACCACAACCAGCAGCCAGGAGCCTGCCACTGGCCTCGGAGGCACTGAGGCTGCTGTGCCCTCAGCAGCACAGCCAGCAGCCAGCAGCCTGCCACTGCCCTAGGAAATTCTGGGGCTGCTGTGACCTCACAATCAGAGCCAGCAGGGGGCGCAGCTCACAACCATTGAGGCACTGAGGCTGCTGTGACCTCACAAGCACAGCCAGCAGCCATGATTCTGCCACTGGCATAGGAGGCGCTCAGGCTGCTGTGACCTCACAAGAACAGCCAGCAGCCATGATCCTGCCACTGTCCTAGGAGGCACTGAGGCTGCTGTGACCTCACAAACACAGCCAGCAGGGGGCCGCTGCTCACTACCAAGGTGGCACTGAGGCTGCTGTGACCTCACAAGCACAGCCAGCAGCTAGCAGCCTGCCACTGGCGTCGGAGGCACTGAGGCTGCTGTGAGCTCACAAGCACAGCCAGCAGCCAGGAGCCTGCCACTGTCCTAGGAGGCACTGAGGGAGCTCTGACCTCATAAGCACAGCCTGGAGGGGGCGCTGCTCACAACCTGTGAGGCACAGAGGCTGCTGTGACCTCACAAGCACAGCCAGCAGCCATAAGCGTACCACTGGCCTAGGAGGCACTGAGCCTGCTGTGACTTCACAAGCACAGCCAGCAGCCAGCAGCCTGCTACTGGCCTAGGAGACACTGACGCTGCTGTGCCCTCACCAGCACAGCCAGCAGCCAGCAGCCTGCCACTGCCCTAGGAAATTCTGGGGCTGCTGTGACCTCACAATCAGAGCCAGCAGGGGGCGCAGCTCACAACCATTGAGGCACTGAGGCTGCTGTGACCTCTCAAGCACAGCCAGCAGCCATGAGCCTGGCACTGGCCTAGGAGGCACTGAGGCAGCTCTGACCTCATAAGCACAGCCAGGAGGGTACGCTGCTCACAACCTGTGAGGCACTGAGGCTGCTGTACCCTCACAAGCACAGCCAGCAGCCAGGAGCCTGCCACTGGCCTCGGAGGCACTGAGGCAGTTGTGACCTCACAAGCACAGCCCGCAGTCATGAGCCTGCCACTGGCAGAGGAGGCACTGAGGCTGCTGTGACCTCACAAACACAGCCAGCAGCCAGGAGCCTGCCACTGGCCCAGGAGGCATAGAGACTACTGTGACCTCACAAGCACAGCCAGCAGTCAGGAGCCTGCCACTGGCCTAGGAGGCACTCAGGCTGCTGTGACCTCACAAGCACAGCCAACAGCCATGAGACTGCCACTGGCCTAGGAGGAACTCAGGGTACTAAGACCTTCCAAGCAGAGCCAGCAGGCATAGGCCTTGCACAGGCCTAGGAGGCACTGAGGCTGCTGTGATGTCACAAGCACAGCCAGCAGGCAGGAGCCTGCCACTGGCCTAGGAGGCACTGAGGCTGCTGTGACCTCCCAAGCACAGCCAGCAGCCATGAGCCTGCCACTGGCCTAGGAGGCACTGAGGCTGCTGTGACCTCACCAGCACAGCCAGCAGCCAGGAGACTGTCGTTGGCCTAGGAGGCACTCAGGCTGCTGTGACCTCACAAGCACGACCAGCAGCCAGCAGCCTGTCGCTGGCCTAAGAGACACAGACTGCTGTGACCTCACAAGCACAGCCAGCAGTCAGGAGCCTGCCACTGTCCTACGAGGCACTGAGGCAACTGTGACCTCACAAGTGCGGCCAGCAGCTACAATACTGCCGCTGGCCTCGGCGGTGCTCAGGCGGCTGAGACCTCACAAGCACAGCCAGCAGGGGGTGATGCACACTAACATATGAGGCACTGAGGCTGCTGTGACCTCACAAGCACAGCCAGTAGTCATGAGCCTGCCAGTTGCCTAGGAGGCACTCAGGCTGCTGTGACGTCACAAGCACAGCCAGCAGCCAGGAACCTGCCACTGGCCTGGGAGGCACTGGGGCTGCTTTATTATCACAAGCACAGCCAGCAGGGGAGGCTCCACACTAACGTATGAGTCACGGAGGCTGCTGTGACCTCCCAAGCACAGCCAGCAGCCAGGAGACTGCCACTGGCCTAGGAGGCACTGAGGCTGTTGTGATCTCCCAAGCACAGGCAGCAGCCAGGAGCCTGCCACGGGCCCAGGAGGCACTGATGCTGCTGTGACCTCTCAAGCACAGCCAGCAGCCATAAGAATGCCACTGGCATAGCAGGATCTCAGGCTGCTGTGAGCTCACAAGCACAGCCAGCAGCCAGGAGCCTGCCACTGGCCTAGGAGGCACTGAGGCTGCTGTGACCTCCCAAGCACAGCCAGCAGCCATGATTCTGACACTGGCATAGGAGGCACTCAGGCTGCTGTGACCTCACAAGCACAACCAGCAGCCATGATCCTGCCACTGTCCTAGGAGGCACTGAGGCTGCTCTGACCTCACAAGCACAGCCAGCAGCCATGATCCTGCCACTGGCCTAGGAGGCACTGAGGCTGCTGTGACCTCAGAAGCACAGCCACCAGGGGCCGCTGCTCACTACCAAGGTGTCACTGAGGCTGCTGTGACCTCACAAGCAGAGCCAGCAGCCAGGAACCTGCCAATGGCCTAGGTGGCACTGAGGCTGCTGTGACCTCACAAACACAGCCAGCAGCCATTAGTGTGCTACTCGCCGAGGAGGCACTGAGGCTGTTGTGACCTCACAAGCACAATTAAGCAGCCAGGAGCCTGCCACTGGCCTCGGAGGCAATCAGCCTCCTGTGACCTCAACAGCACAGCCAGCAGAAATGAGCCTGTCGCTAGCGTAGGAGGCACGGAGGCTGCTGTGACCTCACAAGCTCAGCCAGCAGCTAGGAGCCTGTCGCTGGCCTAGGAGGCACTCAGGCTGCTGTGACCTCACAACCACAACCAGCAGCCAGGAGCCTACCACTGGCCTTGGAGGCACTGAGGCTGCTGTGACCTCACAACCACAGCCAGCAGCCATGAGCCTGCCACTGGCGTCGGAGGCACTGAGGCTGCTGTGACCTCACAAGCACAACCAGCAGCCAGGAGCCTGCCACTGTCCTAGGAGGCACTGAGGCAGCTCTGAACTCATAAGCACAGCCTGAGGGGGCGCTGCTCACAACCTGTGAGGCACAGAGGCTGCTGTGACCTCACAAGCACAGCCAGCAGCCATAAGCGTGCCACTGGCCTAGGAGGCACTGAGGCTGCTGTGACCTCACAAGCACAGCCAGCAGCCAGCAGCCTGCCACTGGCCTAGGAGACACTGACGCTGCTGTGCCCTCACCAGCACAGCCAGCAGCCAGCAGCCTCCCACTGCCCTAGGAAATTCTGGGGCTGCTGTGACCTCACAATCAGAGCCAGCAGGGGGCGCAGCTCACAACCAATGAGGCACTGAGGCTGCTGTGACCTCACAAGCACAGCCAGCAGCCAGGAGCCTGCCACTGTCCTAGGAGGCACTGAGGCAGCTCTGACCTCATAAGCACAGCCAGGAGGGGGCGCTGCTCACAACCTGTGAGGCACTGAGGCTGCTGTACCCTCACAAGCACAGCCAGCAGCCAGGAGCCTGCCACTGGCCTAGGAGGCACTGAGGTTGCTGTGACCTCACAAGCACAGCCAGCAGCCATGAGCCTGCCAGTGGCCTAGCAGGCACTGACGCTGCTGTGACCTCACAAGCACAGCCAGCAGCCTGAGTGCCTGCCGTTGGCCTCGAATGCGCTTAGGCAGCTGTGACCTCGCAAGCACAGCCAGCAGGGGACGCTGTTCACTACCTGTGATGCAGTGAGGCTGCTGTGACCTCACAACACAGCCAGCAGCCAGGAGCCTGCCAGGGCCTAACAGGCACTGAGGCTGCTGTGACCTCACCAGCACAGCCACCAGGGGCCGCTGCTCACTACCAAGGTGGCACTGAGGCTGCTGTGACCACACAAGCACAGCCAGCAGCCAGGAGCCTGCCACTGGCCTAGGAGGCACTG
Organism: Dromaius novaehollandiae; assembly: GCF_036370855.1. Taxonomy (NCBI): domain Eukaryota; kingdom Metazoa; phylum Chordata; class Aves; order Casuariiformes; family Dromaiidae; genus Dromaius; species Dromaius novaehollandiae. The sequence goes on from NC_088107.1 coordinate 26,557,608, forward strand.
AGGCTGCTGTGACCTCACAAGCACAGCCAGCAGCCATTGGTGTGCTACTCGCCGAGAAGGCACTGAGGCTGCTGTGACCTCACAAGCGCAGCCAGCAGCTAGGAGACTGCCGCTGGCCTCGGAGGTGCTCAGGCGGCTGCGACCTCACAAGCACAGCCAGCAATGTGCGATGCACACTAACGTCTGAGGCACTGAGGCTGCTGTGACCTCACAAGCACAGCCAGCAGCCATGAGCCTGCCACTGGCCTAGGAGGCACTGAGGTTGCTGTGACCTCACAAGCACAACCAGCAGCCGTAAGCCACCCACTCACCTAGGAGGCACTGAGGCTACTGTGACCTCACAAGCACAGCCAGCAGCCAGGAGCATGCCACTGGCCTCGGAGGCACTGAGGCTGCTGTGACCTCACAAGCACAGCCAGCAGCCAGGAACCTGTCACTGGCCTCGGAGGCACGGAGGCTGCTGTGACCACACAAGCACAGCCAGCAGCCATAAGCCTGCCACTGGGCTATGAGGCACGGAGGCTGCTGTGATCTCACAAGCACAGCCAGCAGCCAGCAGCCTGCCACTGGCCTCGGAGGCACTGAGGCTGCTGTGACGTCACAAGCACAGCCAGCAGCCAGGAGTCCGCCACTGGCCTAGGAGGCACTGAGGCTGCTAGGACCTCAGAAGCATAGTCAGCAGGGGGCGCTGCCCACAACCTATGAGGCACTGAGGCTTCTGTGCCCCCACAAGCACAGGCAGCAGCCAGGAGCCTGCCTCTAGCCAAGGAGGCACTGAGGCTGCTGTGACCTCTCAAGCACAGCCAGCAGCCATGAGCCTGGCACTGGCCTAGTAGGCACTCACGCTGCTGTGACCTCACAAGCACAGCCAGCAGCCAGGTGCCTGCCACTGGCCTAGGAGGTGCTGAGCCTGCTGTCACCACACAAGCACAGCCAGCAGCCGGGAGCCTGCCACTCGCCTCGGAGGCACTGAGGCAGTTGTGACCTCACAAGCACAGCCCGCAGTCATGAGCCTGCCACTGGCCTCGTGAGGCACTGAGGCTGCTGTGACCTCACAAACACAGCCAGCAGCCATGAGCCTGCCACTGGCCCAGGAGGCATAGAGACTACTGTGACCTCACAAGCACAGCCAGCAGTCAGGAGCCTGCCACTGGCCTAGGAGGCACTGAGGCTGCTGTGACCTCACAAGCACAGCCAACAGCCATGAGACTGCCACTGGCCTAGGAGGAACTCAGGGTACTAAGACCTTCCAAGCAGAGCCAGCAGCCATAGGCCTTGCACAGGCCTAGGAGGCACTGAGGCTGCTGTGATGTCACAAGCACAGCCAGCAGGCAGGAGCCTGCCACTGGCCTAGGGGGCACTCAGGCTGCTGTGACCTCACAAGCACAGCCAGCAGCCAGGAGCCTGCCACTGGCCTAGCATGCACACAGCCTACTGTGACCTCACCAGCACAGCCAGCAGCCAGGAGACTGTCGTTGGCCTAGGAGGCACTCAGGCTGCTGTGACCTCACAAGCACAGCCAGCAGCCAGCAGCCTGTCGCTGGCCTAAGAGGCACACAGGCTGCTGTGACCTCACAAGCACAGCCAGCAGTCAGGAGCCTGCCACTGTCCTACGAGGCACTGAGGCAACTGTGACCTCACAAGTGCGGCCAGCAGCTACAATACTGCCGCTGGCCTCGGCGGTGCTCAGGCGGCTAAGACCTCACAAGCACAGCCAGCAGGGGGCAATGCACACTAACGTATGAGGCACTGAGGATGCTGTGACCTCACAAGCACAGCCAGTAGTCATGAGCCTGCCACTTGCCTAGGAGGCACTCAGGCTGCTGTGACGTCACAAGCACAGCCAGCAGCCAGGAACCTGCCACTGGCCTGGGAGGCACTGGGGCTGCTTTACTATCACAAGCACAGCCAGCAGGGGAGGCTCCACACTAACGTATGAGTCACGGAGGCTGCTGTGACCTCCCAAGCACAGCCAGCAGCCAGGAGACTGCCACTGGCCTAAGAGGCACTGAGGCTGTTGTGATCTCCCAAGCACAGCCAGCAGCCAGGAGCCTGCCACGGGCCCAGGAGGCACTGATGCTGCTGTGACCTCTCAAGCACAGCCAGCAGCCATAAGCATGCCACTGGCATAGCAGGATCTCAGGCTGCTGTGAGCTCACAAGCACAGCCAACAGCCAGGAGCCTGCCACTGGCCAAGGAGGCACTGAGGCTGCTGTGACCTCACAAGCACAGCCAGCAGCCAGGAGCCTGCCACTGGCATAGGAGGCACTCAGGCTGCTGTGACCTCCCAAGCACAGCCAGCAGCCAGGAGACTGCCACTGGCCTAAGAGGCACTGAGGCTGTTGTGATCTCCCAAGCACAGGCAGCAGCCAGGAGCCTGCCACGGGCCCAGGAGGCACTGATGCTGCTGTGACCTCTCAAGCACAGCCAGCAGCCATAAGCATGCCACTGGCATAGCAGGATCTCAGGCTGCTGCGACCTCACAAGCACAGCCAGCAGCCAGGAGCCTGCCACTGGCCAAGGAGGCACCCAGGCTGCTGTGACCTCACAAGCACAGCCAGCAGCCAGGAGCCTGCCACTGGCATAGGAGGCACTCAGGCTGCTGTGACCTCCCAAGCACAGCCAGCAGCCATGAGCCTGCCACTGTCCTAGGAGGCACTGAGGCTGCTCTGACCTCACAAGCACAGCCAGCAGCCATGATCCTGCCACTGGCCTAGGAGGCACTGAGGCTGCTGTGACCTCACAAGCACAACCAGCAGCCAGGAACCTGCCAATGGCCTAGGTGGCACTGAGGCTGCTGTGACCTCACAAACACAGCCAGCAGCCATTAGTGTGCTACTCGCCGAGGAGGCACTGAGGCCGTTGTGACCTCACAAGCACAGTCAGCAGCCAGGAGCCTGCCACTGGCCTAGGAGGCAATCAGCCTCCTGTGACCTCAACAGCACAGCCAGCAGAAATGAGCCTGTCGCTGGCCTATGAGGCACGGAGGCTGCTGTGACCTCACAAGCTCAGCCAGTAGCTAGGAGCTTGTCGCTGGCCTAGGAGGCACTCAGGCTGCTGTGACCTCACAACCACAACCAGCAGCCAGGAGCCTGCCACTGGCCTAGGAGGCACTCAGGCTGCTCTGACCTCACAAACACAACCAGCAGCCAGGAGCCTGCCACTGGCCTCGGAGGCACTGAGGCTGCTGTGACCTCACAAGCACAGCCAGCAGCCAGGAGCCTGTCGCTGGCCTCGGAGGCACTCAGGCTGCTCTGACTTCATAAGCACAGCCAGCAGTCAGGAGCCTACCACTGGCCTAGGAGGCACTCAGGCTGCTGTGACCTGAGAAGCACAGCCAGGAGGGGGCGCTGCTCACAACCTATGAGGCACTGAGGCTGCTGTGACCTCACAGGCACAGCCAGCAGCCAGGAGCCTGCCAGTGGCCTAGGAGGCACTGAGGTTGCTGTGACCTCACAAGCACAGCCAGCAGCCATGAGCCTGAGAGTGGCCTAGCAGGCACTGAGGCTGCTGTGACCTCACAAGCACAGCCAGCAGCCTGAGTGCCTGCCGTTGTCCTCGAATGCGCTTAGGCAGCTGTGACCTCGCAAGCACAGCCAGCAGGGGACGCTGTTCACCACCTGTGATGCACTGAGGCTGCTGTGACCTCACAACACAGCCAGCAGCCAGGAGCCTGCCAGGGCCTAACAGGCACTGAGGCTGCTGTGACCTCACCAGCACAGCCACCAGGGGCCGCTGCTCACTACCAAGGTGGCACTGAGGCTGCTGTGACCACACAAGCACAGCCAGCAGCCAGGAGCCTGCCACTGGCCTAGGAGGCACTGAGGCTGCTGTGACCTCACAAGCACAGCCAGCAGCCATTGGTGTGCTACTCGCCGAGAAGGCACTGAGGCTGCTGTGACCTCACAAGCGCAGCCAGCAGCTAGGAGACAGCCGCTGGCCTCGGAGGTGCTCAGGCGGCTGAGACCTCACAAGCACAGCCAGCAATGTGCGATGCACACTAACGTCTGAGGCACTGAGGCTGCTGTGACCTCACAAGCACAGCCAGCAGCCATGAGCCTGCCACTGGCCTAGGAGGCACTGAGGTTGCTGTGACCTCACAAGCACAACCAGCAGCCGTAAGCCACCCACTCGCCTAGGAGGCACTGAGGCTACTGTGACCTCACAAGCACAGCCAGCAGCCAGGAGCATGCCACTGGCCTCGGAGGCACTGAGGCTGTTGTGACCTCACAAGCACAGCCAGCAGCCAGGAACCTGTCACTGGCCTCGGAGGCACGGAGGCTGCTGTGACCACACAAGCACAGCCAGCAGCCATAAGCCTGCCACTGGGCTATGAGGCACTCAGGCTACTGTGATCTCACAAGCACAGCCAGCAGCCAGCAGCCTGCCACTGGCCTCGGAGGCACTGAGGCTGCTGTGACGTCACAAGCACAGCCAGCAGCCAGGAGCCCGCCACTGGCCTAGGAGGCACTGAGGCTGCTAGGACCTCAGAAGCATAGTCAGCAGTGGGCGCTGCCTACAACCTATGAGGCACTGAGGCTTCTGTGCCCCCACAAGCACAGGCAGCAGCCAGGAGCCTGCCTCTAGCCAAGGAGGCACTGAGGCTGCTGTGACCTCTCAAGCACAGCCAGCAGCCATGAACCCGCCACTGGCCTCGGAGGCACTGAGGCTGCTGTGACCTCACAAGCACAGCCAGCAGCCATGAACCTGGCACAGGCCTTGGAGGCACTAATGCTGCTGTGACCTCACAAGCACAGCCAGCAGCCAGGAGCCTGCCACTGGCCTCGGAGGCACTGAGGCTGCTGTCACCTCACAAGCACAGCCAGCAGTCATGAGCCTGCCACTGGCCTCGTGAGGCACTGAGGCTGCTGTGACCTCACAAACACAGCCAGCAGCCATGAGCCTGCCACTGGCCCAGGAGGCATAGAGACTACTGTGACCTGACAAGCACAGCCAGTAGTCAGGAGCCTGCCACTGGCCTAGGAGGCACTGAGGCTGCTGTGACCTCACAAGCACAGCCAACAGCCATGAGACTGCTACTGGCCTAGGAGGAACTCAGGGTACTAAGACCTTCCAAGCAGAGCCAGCAGCCATAGGCCTTGCACAGGCCTAGGAGGCACTGAGGCTGCTGTGATGTCACAAGCACAGCCAGCAGGCAGGAGCCTGCCACTGGCCTAGGGGGCACTCAGGCTGCTGTGACCTCACAAGCACAGCCAGCAGCCAGGAGCCTGCCACTGGCCTAGCATGCACACAGCCTACTGTGACCTCACCAGCACAGCCAGCAGCCAGGAGACTGTCGTTGGCCTAGGAGGCACTCAGGCTGCTGTGACCTCACAAGCACAGCCAGCAGCCAGCAGCCTGTCGCTGGCCTAAGAGGCACACAGGCTGCTGTGACCTCACAAGCACAGCCAGCAGTCAGGAGCCTGCCACTGTCCTACGAGGCACTGAGGCAACTGTGACCTCACAAGTGCGGCCAGCAGCTACAATACTGCCGCTGGCCTCGGCGGTGCTCAGGCGGCTAAGACCTCACAAGCACAGCCAGCAGGGGGCGATGCACACTAACGTATGAGGCACTGAGGATGCTGTGACGTCACAAGCACAGCCAGCAGCCAGGAACCTGCCACTGGCCTGGGAGGTACTGGGGCTGCTTTACTATCACAAGCACAGCCAGCAGGGGAGGCTCCACACTAACGTATGAGTCACGGAGGCTGCTGTGACCTCCCAAGCACAGCCAGCAGCCAGGAGACTGCCACTGGCCTAAGAGGCACTGAGGCTGTTGTGATCTCCCAAGCACAGCCAGCAGCCAGGAGCCTGCCATGGGCCCAGGAGGCACTGATGCTGCTGTGACCTCTCAAGCACAGCCAGCAGCCATAAGCATGCCACTGGCATAGCAGGATCTCAGGCTGCTGTGAGCTCACAAGCACAGCCAGCAGCCAGGAGCCTGCCACTGGCCAAGGAGGCACTGATGCTGCTCTGACCTCACAAGCACAGCCAGCAGCCAGGAGCCTGCCACTGGCATAGGAGGCACTCAGGCTGCTGTGACCTCCCAAGCACAGCCAGCAGCCAGGAGACTGCCACTGGCCTAAGAGGCACTGAGGCTGTTGTGATCTCCCAAGCACAGGCAGCAGCCAGGAGCCTGCCACGGGCCCAGGAGGCACTGATGCTGCTGTGACCTCTCAAGCACAGCCAGCAGCCATAAGCATGCCACTGGCATAGCAGGATCTCAGGCTGCTGCGAGCTCACAAGCACAGCCAGCAGCCAGGAGCCTGCCACTGGCCAAGGAGGCACCCAGGCTGCTGTGACCTCACAAGCACAGCCAGCAGCCAGGAGCCTGCCACTGGCCTAGGAGGCACTCATGCTGCTGTGACCTCACAAACACAGCCAGCAGCCAGGAGCCTGCCACTGGCCTAGCGGGCACTGAGGCTGCTGTGACCTCACAAACACCGCCAGCAGGGGGCGCTGTAAACTAACATATGGGGCACTGAGGCTGCTGTGACCTCACAAGCACAACCAGCAGCCAGGAGCCTGCCACTGGCCTAGGAGGCACTGAGGCTGCTGTGACCTCACAAGCACAGCCAGCAGCCATGATCCTGCCACTGGCCTAGGAGGCACTGAGGCTGCTGTGACCTCACAAGCACAACCAGCAGCCAGGAACCTGCCAATGGCCTAGGTGGCACTGAGGCTGCTGTGACCTCACAAACACAGCCAGCAGCCATTAGTGTGCTACTCGCCGAGGAGGCACTGAGGCCGTTGTGACCTCACAAGCACAGTCAGCAGCCAGGAGCCTGCCACTGGCCTAGGAGGCAATCAGCCTCCTGTGACCTCAACAGCACAGCCAGCAGAAATGAGCCTGTCGCTGGCCTATGAGGCACGGAGGCTGCTGTGACCTCACAAGCTCAGCCAGTAGCTAGGAGCTTGTCGCTGGCCTAGGAGGCACTCAGGCTGCTGTGACCTCACAACCACAACCAGCAGCCAGAAGCCTGCCACTAGCCTAGGAGGCACTCAGGCTACTGTGACCTGAGAAGCACAGCCAGGAGGGGGCGCTGCTCACAACCTATGAGGCACTGAGGCTGCTGTGACCTCACAAGCACAGCCAGCAGCCAGGAGCCTGCCACTGGCCTAGGAGGCACTGAGGCTGCTGTGACCTCGCAAGCACAGCCAGCAGGCAGGAGCCTGCCACTGGCCTAGGAGGCACTGAGGCTGCTGTGAGCTCACAAGCACAGCCAGCAGCCAGCAGTCTCGCACTGACCTAGGAGACTCTGACGCTGCTGTGCCCTCACCAGCACAGCCAGCAGCCAGCAGCTTGCCACTGCCCTAGGAAATTCTGGGGCTGCTGTGACCTCACAATCAGAGCCAGCAGGGGGCGCAGCTCACAACCAATGAGGCACTGAGGCTGCTGTGACCACACAAGCACAGCCAGCAGCGAGGAGCCTGCCACTGGCCTAGGAGGCACACAGGATGCTGTGACCTCACAAGCACAGCCAGCAGTCATGAGCCTGCCACTGGCCTGGGAGGCACACAGGCTGCTGTGACCTCACAAGCACAGCCAGCAGCCAGGAGCCTGCCACTTCCCTAGGAGGCACTCAGCCTGCCGTGACCTCACAAGCACAGCCAGCAGCCATGAGCCTGCCACTGGCCTAGGAGGCACTGAGGCTGCTCTGACCTCACAAGCACAGCCAGCAGCCAGGAACCTGCCAATGGCCTAGGTGGCACTGAGGCTGCTGTGACCTCACAAACACAGCCAGCAGCCATTAGTGTGCTACTCGCCGAGGAGGCACTGAGGCCGTTGTGACCTCACAAGCACAGTCAGCAGCCAGGAGCCTGCCACTGGCCTAGGAGGCAATCAGCCTCCTGTGACCTCAACAGCACAGCCAGCAGAAATGAGCCTGTCGCTGGCCTATGAGGCACGGAGGCTGCTGTGACCTCACAAGCTCAGCCAGTAGCTAGGAGCTTGTCGCTGGCCTAGGAGGCACTCAGGCTGCTGTGACCTCACAACCACAACCAGCAGCCAGAAGCCTGCCACTGGCCTAGGAGGCACTCAGGCTACTGTGACCTGAGAAGCACAGCCAGGAGGGGGCGCTGCTCACAACCTATGAGGCACTGAGGCTGCTGTGACCTCACAAGCACAGCCAGCAGCCAGGAGCCTGCCACTGGCCTAGGAGGCACTGAGGCTGCTGTGGCCTCGCAAGCACAGCCAGCAGGCAGGAGCCTGCCACTGGCCTAGGAGGCACTGAGGCTGCTGTGAGCTCACAAGCACAGCCAGCAGCCAGCAGTCTCGCACTGACCTAGGAGACTCTGACGCTGCTGTGCCCTCACCAGCACAGCCAGCAGCCAGCAGCTTGCCACTGCCCTAGGAAATTCTGGGGCTGCTGTGACCTCACAATCAGAGCCAGCAGGGGGCGCAGCTCACAACCAATGAGGCACTGAGGCTGCTGTGACCACACAAGCACAGCCAGCAGCCATGAGCCTGCCACTGGCCTAGGAGGCACTGAGCCTGCTGTCACCACACAAGCACAGCCAGCAGCCAGCAGCCTTTCACTGGCCTAAGAGGCACTGAGGCTGCTGTGACCTCACAAGCACAGCCAGCAGCCATGAGCCTGCCACTGGCCTAGGAGGCACTGAGGCTGCTGTGACCTCACAAGCACAGCCACCAGGGGCCGCTGCTCACTACCAAGGTGGCACTGAGGCTGCTGTGACCTCACAAGCACAGCCAGCAGCCATGAGCCTGCCACTGGCCTAGGTGGCACTCAGGCTGCTGTGACCTCACAAGCACAGTCAGCAGCCAGGAGCCTGCCACTGGCCTAGGAGGCAATCAGCCTCCTGTGGCCTCAACAGCACAGCCAGCAGCCATGAGCCTGTCGCTGGCCTAGCAGGCACTCAGGCTGCTCTGACCTCACAAACACAACCAGCAGCCAGGAGCCCGCCACTGGCCGAAGAGGCACTGAGGCTGCTGTGACCTCACAAGCACAGCCAGCAGCCATGAGGCTACCACTGACCTAGGAGGCACTCAGGCTGCTGTGCCCTCACAAACACAACCAGCAGCCAGGAGCCTGCCACTTGCCTAGGAGGCACTCAGCCTGCTGTGACCTCACAAGCACAGCCAGCAGCCATGATCCTGCCACTGACCTAGGAGGCACTGAGGCTGCTGTGACCTCACAAGCACAACCAGCAGCCAGGAACCTGCCAATGGCCTAGGTGGCACTGAGGCTGCTGTGACCTCACAAACACAGCCAGCAGCCATTAGTGTGCTACTCGCCTCGGAGGCACTGAGGCCGTTGTGACCTCACAAGCACAGTCAGCAGCCAGGAGCCTGCCACTGGCCTAGGAGGCAATCAGCCTCCTGTGACCTCAACAGCACAGCCAGCAGAAATGAGCTTGTCGCTGGCCTAGGAGGCACTGAGGCTGCTGTGACCTCACAACCACAACAAGCAGCCAGGAGCCTGCCACTGGCCTAGGAGGCACTCAGGCTGCTCTGACCTCACAAACACAGCCAGCAGCCAGGAGCCTGCCACTGGCCTAGCAGGCACTGAGGCTGCTGTGACCTCACAAGCACAGCCAGCAGCCAGGAGCCTGTCGCTGGCCTCGGAGGCACTCAGGCTGCTCTGACTTCATAAGCACAGCCAGCAGTCAGGAGCCTACCACTGGCCTAGGAGGCACTCAGGCTGCTGTGACCTGAGAAGCACAGCCAGGAGGGGGCGCTGCTCACAACCTATGAGGCACTGAGGCTGCTGTGACCTCACAAGCACAGCCAGCAGCCAGGAGCCTGCCACTGGCCTAGGAGGCACTGAGGCTGCTGTGACCTCACAAGCACAGCCAGCAGCCAGGAGCCTGCCACTGGCCTAGGAGGCACTGAGGCTGCTGTGACCTCACAAGCACAGCCAGCAGCCAGCAGTCTCGCACTGACCTAGGAGACTCTGACGCTGCTGTGCCCTCACCAGCACAGCCAGCAGCCAGCAGCTTGCCACTGCCCTAGGAAATTCTGGGGCTGCTGTGACCTCACAATCAGAGCCAGCAGCGGGCGCAGCTCACAACCAATGAGGCACTGAGGCTGCTGTGACCACACAAGCACAGCCAGCAGCGAGGAGCCTGCCACTGGCCTAGGAGGCACACAGGATGCTGTGACCTCACAAGCACAGCCAGCAGTCATGAGCCTGCCACTGGCCTGGGAGGCACACAGGCTGCTGTGCCCTCACAAGCACAGCAAGCAGCCAGGAGCCTGCCACTTGCCTAGGAGGCACTCAGCCTGCCGTGACCTCACAAGCACAGCCAGCAGCCATGAGCCTGCCACTGGCCTAGGAGGCACTGAGGCTGCTCTGACCTCACAAGCACAGCCAGCAGCCATGAGCCTGCCACTGGCCTAGGAGGCACTGAGCCTGCTGTCACCACACAAGCACAGCCAGCAGCCAGCAGCCTTTCACTGGCCTAAGAGGCACTGAGGCTGCTGTGACCTCACAAGCACAGCCAGCAGCCATGAGCCTGCCACTGGCCTAGGAGGCACTCAGGCTGCTGTCACCTCACAAGCACAGCCACCAGGGGCCGCTGCTCACTACCAAGGTGGCACTGAGGCTGCTGTGACCTCACAAGCACAGCCAGCAGCCATGAGCCTGCCACTGGCCTAGGTGGCACTCAGGCTGCTGTGACCTCACAAGCACAGTCAGCAGCCAGGAGCCTGCCACTGGCCTAGGAGGCACTCAGGCTGCTGTGCCCTCACAAACACAACCAGCAGCCAGGAGCCTGCCACTTGCCTAGGAGGCACTCAGCCTGCCGTGACCTCACAAGCACAGCCAGCAGCCATGAGCCTGCCACTGGCCTAGGAGGCACTGAGGCTGCTGTGACCTCACAAGCACAGCCAGCAGCCAGGTGCCTGCCGTTGGCCTCGAATGCGCTCAGGCAGCTGTGACCTCACAAGCACAGCCAGCAGGGGACGTTGTTCACTACCTATGATGCACTGAGGCTGCTGTGACCTCACAAGCACAGCCAGCAGCCAGGAGCCTGCCACTGGCCGAGGAGGCACTGAGGCTGCTGTGACCTCACAAGCACAGCCACCAGGGGCCGCTGCTCATTACCAAGGTGGCACTGAGGCTGCTGTGACCTCACAAGCACAACCAGCAGCCAGGAACCTGCCAATGGCCTAGGTGGCACTGAGGCTGCTGTGACCTCACAAACACAGCCAGCAGCCATTAGTGTGCTACTCGCCGAGGAGGCACTGAGGCTGCTGTGACCTCACAAGCACAGTCAGCAGCCAGGAGCCTGCCACTGGCCTAGGAGGCAATCAGCCTCCTGTGACCTCAACAGCACAGCCAGCAGAAATGAGCCTGTCGCTGGCCTATGAGGCACGGAGGCTGCTGTGACCTCACAAGCTACGCCAGTAGCTAGGAGCTTGTCGCTGGCCTAGGAGGCACTCAGGCTGCTGTGACCTCACAACCACAACCAGCAGCCAGGAGCCTGCCACTGGCCTAGGAGGCACTCAGGCTGCTCTGACCTCACAAACACAACCAGCAGCCAGGAGCCTGCCACTGGCCTGGGAGGCACTGAGGCTGCTGTGACCTCACAAGCACAGCCAGCAGCCAGGAGCCTGTCGCTGGCCTCGGAGGCACTCAGGCTGCTCTGACTTCATAAGCAAAGCCAGCAGTCAGGAGCATGCCACTGGCCTAGGAGGCACTCAGGCTGCTGTGACCTGAGAAGCACAGCCAGGAGGGGGCGCTGCTCACAACCTATGAGGCAGTGAGGCTGCTGTGACCTCACAAGCACAGCCAGCAGCCATGAGCCTGCCACTGGCCTAGGAGGCACTGAGCCTGCTGTCACCACACAAGCACAGCCAGCAGCCAGCAGCCTGTCACTGTCCTAAGAGGCACTGAGGCTGCTGTGACCTCACAAGCACAGTCAGCAGCCAGGAGCCTGCCACTGGCCTAGGAGGCACTGAGGCTGCTGTGACATCACAAGCACAGCCACCAGGGGCCGCTGCTCACTACCAAGGTGGCACTGTGGCTGCTGTGACCTCACAAGCACAACCAGCAGCCATGAGCCTGCCACTGGCCTAGGTGGCACTCAGGCTGCTGTGACCTCACAAGCACAGTCAGCAGCCAGGAGCCTGCCACTGGCCTAGGAGGCAATCAGTCTCCTGTGGCCTCAGCAGCACAGCCAGCAGCCATGAGCCTGTCGCTGGCCTAGCAGGCACTCAGGCTGCTCTGACCTCACAAACACAACCAGCAGCCAGGAGCCCGCCACTGGCCGAAGAGGCACTGAGGCTGCTGTGACCTCACAAGCACAGCCAGCAGCCATGAGGCTACCACTGGCCTAGGAGGCACTCAGGCTGCTGTGCCCTCACAAACACAACCAGCAGCCAGGAGCCTGCCACTGGCCGAGGAGGCACTGAGGCTGCTGTGACCTCACAAGCAGAGCCAGCAGCCAGGAGCCTGCCACTGGCCTAGGAGGCACTCAGGCTGCTGTGACCTCAGAAGCACAGCCAGTAGGGGGCGCTGCTCACAACCTATGAGGCACACAGGCTGCTGTGCCCTCACAAACACAGCCGGCAGCCATGAGCCTTGCACAGTCCTCTGAGGCACTGAGGCTGCTATGACCTCACAAGCACAGCCAGCAGCCAGCAGCCTGCCACTGGCCTAGGAGGCACTGAGGTTGTTGTGACCTCACAAGCACAGCCAGGAGCCATTAACCTGCCACTGGCTTAGGAGGCACTGAGGCTCCTGTGACCTCACAATCACAGCTACCAGGAAGGACCCTGGCACTGTCCTGGGAGGCACTGTGGCTGCTGTGAGCTCACAAGCACAGCCAGCAGCCAGGAGCCTGCCCCTTGCCTAGGAGGCACTGAGGCTGCTGTGACCTCACAAGCACAGGCAGCAACCAGGAGCCTGCCGCTGCCCAAGGAGGCACGGAGGCTGCTGTGATCTCACAAGCACAGCCAGCAGCCAGGAGACTGTCGTTGGCCTAGGAGGCACTAAGGCTGCTGTGACCTCACAAGCACGGCCAGCAGCCAGCAGCCTGTCGCTGGCCTAGGAGGTACACAGGCTGCTCTGACCTCACAAGCACAGCCAGCAGTCAGGAGCCTGCCACTGGTCTTGGAGGCACTGAGGCAACTGTGACCTCACAAGCAGAGCCAGCAGGCAGCGCTGCACACTAACATATGATGCACCGAGGCTGCTATGACCTCGCAAGCACAGCCAGCAGCCATGAGCCTGCCACTGGCCGAGGAGGCACTGAGGCACCTCTGACCTCATAAGCACAGCCAGGAGGGGGCGCTGCTCAAAACCTGTGAGGCACAGAGGCTGCTGTGACCTCAGAAGCACAGCCAGCAGCCATAAACGTGCCACTGGCCTAGGAGGCACTGAGGCTGCTGTGACCTCACAAGCACAGCCAGCAGCCAGGTGCCTGCCGTTGGTCTCGAATGCGCTCAGGCAGCTGTGAACTCACAAGCACAGCCAGCAGCCAGGAGCCTGCCACTGGCCTAGAAGGCACTGACGCTGCTGTGCCCTCACCAGCACAGCCAGCAGCCAGCAGCCTTCCACTGCCCTAGGAAATTCTGGGGCTGCTGTGAGCTCACAAGCACAGCCAGCAGGGGGCACAGCTCACAACCTATGAGGCACTGAGGCTGCTGTGACCACACATCACAGCCAGCAGGCAGGAGCCTGCCACTGTCCTAGGAGGCACTGAGGCTGCTGTGACCTCACAAGCACAGCCAGCAGCCATGATCCTGCCACTGGCCTAAGAGGCACTGAAACTGCTGTGACCTCACAACCACAACCAGCAGGGGGCGCTGGTCACTAACGTATGAGGCACTGAGGCTTCTGTGACCTCACAAGCGCAGCCAGCAGCCATGGGCCTGCCACTGGACTAGGAGGCACTCAGCCTGCTGTGACCTCACAAGCACAGCCAGCAGCCCGCAGCCTCAGTGCCACTGGCCTAGGAGGCACACAGGCTGCTGTGACCTCACTACCAAAGCCTGCAGGGGTCGCTGCTCACTACCAATGAGGCACTGAGGCTGCTGTGACCTCACAAGCACAGCCAGCAGCCATGAGCCTGCCACTTCCCTAGGAGGCACTGAGGCTGCCGTGACCTCACAAGCAGAGCCCTCAGCCAGGAGCCTGCCACTGTCCTAGGAGGCACTGAGGCTGCTGTGACGTCACAAGCACAGCCAGCAGCCATGAGCCTGCCTCTGGCCTAGGAGGCACTGAGGCTGCTGTGACCTCACAAGCACAGCCTGCAGCCAGGAGCCTGCCACTGGCCTCGGAGGCACTGAGGCTGCTGTGACCTCACAAGCACAGCCAGCAGCCAGGAGCCTGCCACTGGCCTAGGAGGCACTGAGGGTGCTGTGACCTCACAACCACAGGCAGCAGCCATGAGCCTGCCACTGTACTAGAAGGCACTGAGGCTGCTGTGACCTCACAACCACAGGCAGGAATCAGGTGCCTGCCAATAGCCTAGGTGGCACTGAGGCTGCTGTGACCTCACAAGCACAGTCAGCAGCCAGGAGCCTGCCACTGGCCTAGGAGGCAATCAACCTGCTGTGACCTCAACAGCACAGCCAGCAGAAATGAGCCTGTCGCTGGCCTAGGAGGCACGGAGGCTGCTGTGACCTCACAAGCTCAGACAGTAGCTTGGAGCCTGCCGCTGCCCAAGGAGGCACTCAGGCTGCTGTGACCTCACAACCACAACCAGCAGCCATGAGCCTGCCACTGGCCTAGGAGGCACTCAGGCTGCTGTGACCTCACAAGCAGAGCCAGCAGCCTTGAGCCTGCCACTGGCCTAGGAGGCACTCAGGCTGCTCTGACCTCACAAGCACAGCCAGCAGCCAGGAGCCTGCCACTGGCCTAGCAGGCACTGAGGCTGCTGTGACCTCACAAGCACAGCCAGCAGCCATGAGGGCTACCGCTAGCCTAGGAGGCACTGAGGCTGCTGTGCCCTCACAAACACAGGCAGCAGCCATGAGCCTACCACTGGCCTAGGAGGCACTCAGGCTGCTGTGACCTCACAAGCACAGCCAGCAGCCATGAGGGCTACCACTAGCCTAGGAGGCACTGAGGCTGCTGTGATGTCACAAGCACAGCCAGCAGGCAGGAGCCTGCCACTGGCCTAGGGGGCACTCAGGCTGCTGTGACCTCACAAGCACAGCCAGCAGCCAGGTGCCTGCCACTAGACTACGAGGCATTGAGGCTACTATGACCTCACAAGCACAGCCAGCAGGAGGGGCTGCACACAAATGTATGGGGCACTGAGGCTGCTGTGACCTCACAAGCACAGCCAGCAGCCATGAGCCTGCCACTGGCCTAGGAGGCACTGAGGCTACTGTGACCTCACAAGCACAGCCAGCAGCCAGGAGCATGCCACTGGCCTAGGAGGCACTGAGGCTGCTGTGACCTCACAAGCACAGCCAGCAGCCAGGAACCTGTCACTGGCCTCGGAGGCACGGAGGCTGCTGTGACCTCACAAGCACAGCCAGCAGCCATAAGCCTGCCACTGGGCTATGAGGCACTGAGGCTGCTGTGATCTCACAAGCACAGCCAGCAGCCATGAGCCTGCCACTGGCCGAGGAGGCACTGAGGCTGCTGTGACGTCACAAGCACAGCCAGCAGCCAGGAGCCCGCCACTGGCCTAGGAGGCACTGAGGCCGCTAGGACCTCAGAAGCATAGTCAGCAGGGGGCGCTGCCCACTACCTATGAGGCACTGAGGCTGCTGTGACCTCACAAGCACAGGCAGCAGCCAGGAGCCTGCCTCTAGCCAAGGAGGCACTGAGGCTGCTGTGACCTCTCAAGCACAGCCAGCAGCCATGAGCCTGCCACTGGCCTCGTAGGCACTCACGCTGCTGTGAGCTCACAAGCACAGCCAGCAGCCAGGTGCCTGCCACTGGCCTAGGAGGCGCTGAGCCTGCTGTCACCACACAAGCACAGCCAGCAGCCGGGAGCCTGCTACTGGCCTCGGAGGCACTGAGGCAGTTGTGACCTCACAAGCACAGCCCGCAGTCATGAGCCTGCCACTGGCCGAGGAGGCACTGAGGCTGCTGTGACCTCACAAACACAGCCAGCAGCCATGAGCCTGCCACTGGCCCAGGAGGCATAGAGACTACTGTGACCTCACAAGCACAGCCAGCAGTCAGGAGCCCGCCACTGGCCTAGTAGGCACTCAGGCTGCTGTGACCTCACAAGCACAGCCAACAGCCATGAGACTGCCACTGGCCGAGGAGGCACTCAGGGTACTAAGACCTTCCAAGCAGAGCCAGCAGCCATAGGCCTTGCACAGGCCTAGGAGGCACTGAGGCTGCTGTGAGCTCACAAGCACAGCCAGCAGGCAGGAGCCTGCCACTGGCCTAGGGGGCACTCAGGCTGCTGTGACCTCACAAGCACAGCCAGCAGCCAGGAGCCTGCCACTGGCCTAGCATGCACACAGCCTGCTGTGACCTCACCAGCACAGCCAGCAGCCAGGAGACTGTCGTTGGCCTAGGAGGCACTCAGGCTGCTGTGACCTCACAAGCACGACCAGCAGCCAGCAGCCTGTCGCTGGCCTAAGAGGCACACAGGCTGCTGTGACCTCACAAGCACAGCCAGCAGTCAGGAGCCTGCCACTGTCCTACGAGGCACTGAGGCAACTGTGACCTCACAAGCGCGGCCAGCAGCTAGGAGCCTGCCGCTGGCCTCGGCGGTGCTCAGGCGGCTGAGACCTCACAAGCACAGCCAGCAGGGGGCGATGCACACTAACGTATGAGGCACTGAGGATGCTGTGACCTCACAAGCACAGCCAGTAGTCATGAGCCTGCCACTTGCCTAGGAGGCACTCAGGCTGCTGTGATGTCACAAGCACAGCCAGCAGCCAGGAACCTGCCACTGGCCTGGGAGGCACTGGGGCTGCTTTATTATCACAAGCAAAGCCAGCAGGGGAGGCTCCACACTAAAGTATGAGTCACGGAGGCTGCTGTGACCTCCCAAGCACAGCCAGCAGCCAGGAGACTGCCACTGGCCTAGGAGGCACTGAGGCTGTTGTGATCTCCCAAGCACAGGCAGCAGCCAGGAGCCTGCCACGGGCCCAGGAGGCACTGATGCTGCTGTGACCTCACAAGCACAGCCAGCAGCCATAAGCATGCCACTGGCATAGCAGGATCTCAGGCTGCTGTGAGCTCACAAGCACAGCCAGCAGCCAGGAGCCTGCCACTTGACTAGGAGGCACGGAGGCTGCTGTGACCTCACAAGCACAGCCAGCAGCCATGAGCCTGCCACTGGCCTAGGAGGCACTGAGGCTGCTGTGACCTCACAAGCACAGCCAGCAGCTAGGTGCCTGCCGTTGGCCTCGAATGCGCTCAGGCAGCTGTGACCTCACAAGCACAGCCAGCAGGGGACGCTGTTCACTACCTATGATGCACTGAGGCTGCTGTGACCTCACAACACAGCCAGCAGCCAGGAGCCTGCCACGGCCTAACAGGCACTGAGCCTGCTCTCACCACACAAGCACAGCCAGCAGCCAGCAGCCTGTCACTGGCCTAAGAGGCACTGAGGCTGCTGTGACCTCACAAGCACAGCCAGCAGCCATGATCCTGCCACTGGCCGAGGAGGCACTGAGGCTGCTGTGACATCACAAGCACAGCCAGCAGCCATGAGGGCTACCACTAGCCTAGGAGGCACTGAGGCTGCTGTGCCCTCACAAGCACAGCCAGCAGGCATGAGCCTACCAGTGGCCTAGGAGGCACTCAGGCTGCTGTGACCTCACAAGCACAGCCAGGAGGGGGCGCTGCTCACAACCTATGAGGCACTGAGGCTGCTGTGACCTCACAAGCACAGCCAGCAGCCAGGAGCCTGCCACTGGCCTAGGAGGCACTGAGGCTGCTGTGACCTCACAAGCACAGTCAGCAGCCAGCAGCCTTCCACTGCCCTAGGAGGCACTGAGGCTGCTGTGACCTCACAAGCACAGCCAGCAGCCAGGAGCCTGCTACTGTCCTAGGAGGCACTGAGGCACCTCTGACCTCATAAGCACAGCCAGGAGGGGGCGCTGCTCACAACCTGTGAGGCACAGAGGCTGCCGTGACCTCAGAAGCACAGCCAGCAGCCATAAACGTGCCACTGGCCTAGGAGGCACTGAGGCTGCTGTGACCTCACAAGCACAGCCAGCAGCCAGCAGCCTGCCACTGACCTAGGAGACACTGACGCTGCTGTGCCCTCACCAGCACAGCCAGCAGCCAGCAGCCTGCCACTGCCCTAGGAAATTCTGGGTCTGCTGTGATCTCAAGATCAGAGCCAGCAGGGGGCGCAGCTCAAAACCAATGAGGCACTGAGGCTGCTGTGACCAAACAAGCACAGCCAGCAGGCAGGAGCCTGCCACTGTCCTAGGAGGCACTGAGGCTGCTGTGACCTCACAAGCACAGCCAGCAGTCATGAGCCTGCTACTGGCCTGGGAGGCACACAGGCTGCTGTGCCCTCACAAGCACAGCCAGCAGCCAGGTGCCTGCCGTTGGCCTCGCATGCGCTCAGGCAGCTGTGACCTCACAAGCACAGCCAGCAGGGGACGCTGTTCACTACCTATGATGCACTGAGGCTGCTGTGACCTCACAAGCACAGCCAGCAGCCAGGAGCCTGCCACGGCCTAACAGGCACTGAGCCTGCTGTCACCACACAAGCACAGCCAGCAGCCAGCAGCCTGTCGCTGGCCTAAGAGGCACTGAGGCTGCTGTGACCTCACAAGCACAGCCAGCAGCCATGATCCTGCCACTGGCCGAGGAGGCACTGAGGCTGCTGTGACCTCACAAGCACAGCCACCAGGGGCCGCTGCTCAATACCAAGGTGGCACTGAGGCTGCTGTGACCTCACAAGCACAACCAGCAGCCAGGAACCTGCCACTGGCCGAGGAGGCACTGAGGCTGCTGTGACCTCACAAGCACAGCCACCAGGGGCCGCTGCTCACTACCAAGGTGGCACTGAGGCTGCTGTGACCTCACAAGCACAACCAGCAGCCAGGAACCTGCCACTGGCCTAGGTGGCACTGAGGCTGCTGTGACCTCACAAGCACAGTCAGCAGCCAGGAGCCTGCCACTGGCCTCGGAGGCAATCAGCCTCCTGTGGCCTCAACAGCACAGCCAGCAGCCATGAGCCTGTCGCTGGCCTAGGAGGCACGGAGGCTGCTGTGACCTCACAAGCTCAGCCAGTAGCTAGGAGCCTGTCGCTGGCCTAGGAGGCACTCAGGCTGCTGTGACCTCACAACCACAACCAGCAGGGGGCGCTGCTCACTAACGTATGAGGCACTGAGGCTGCTGTGACCTCACAAGCGCAGCCAGCAGCCATGAGCCTGCTACTGGCCTAGCAGGTAGTCAGGCTTCTGTGACCTCACAAACACAAACAGCAGCCAGGAGCCTGCCACTGGCCGAGCAGGCACTGAGGCTGCTGTGACCTCACAAGCACAGTCAGCAGCCAGCAGCCTTCCACTGCCCTAGGAGGCACTGAGGCTGCTGTGACCTCACAAGCACAGCCAGCAGCCAGGAGCCTGCCACTGTCCTATGAGGCACTGAGGCACCTCTGACCTCATAAGCACAGCCAGGAGGGGGCGCTGCTCACAACCTGTGAGGCACAGAGGCTGCTGTGACCTCACAAGCACAGCCAGCAGCCATAAGCGTGCCACTGGCCTAGGAGGCACTGAGGCTGCTGTGACCTCACAAGCACAGCCAGCAGCCAGCAGCCTGCCACTGACCTAGGAGACACTGACGCTGCTGTGCCCTCACCAGCACAGCCAGCAGCCAGCAGCCTGCCACTGCCCTAGGAAATTCTGGGGCTGCTGTGATCTCAAGATCAGAGCCAGCAGGGGGCGCAGCTCACAACCAATGAGGCACTGAGGCTGCTGTGACCAAACAAGCACAGCCAGCAGCCAGGAGCCTGCCACTGGCCTAGGAGGCACTGAGGCTGCTGTGACCTCACAAGCACAGCCAGCAGTCATGAGCCTGCTACTGGCCTGGGAGGCACACAGGCTGCTGTGCCCTCACAAGCACAGCCAGCAGCCAGGTGCCTGCCGTTGGCCTCGAAGGCGCTCAGGCAGCTGTGACCTCACAAGGACAGCCAGCAGGGGACGCTGTTCACTACCTATGATGCACTGAGGCTGCTGTGACCTCACAAGCACAGCCAGCAGCCAGGAGCCTGCCACTGGCCTAGGAGGCACTGAGGCTGCTGTGACCTCACAAGCACAGTCAGCAGCCAGCAGCCTTCCACTGCCCTAGGAGGCACTGAGGCTGCTGTGACCTCACAAGCACAGCCAGCAGCCATGAGCCTGCCACTGTCCTAGGAGGCACTGAGGCACCTCTGACCTCATAAGCACAGCCAGGAGGGGGCGCTGCTCACAACCTGTGAGGCACAGAGGCTGCTGTGACCTCAGAAGCACAGCCAGCAGCCATAAACGTGCCACTGGCCTAGGAGGCACTGAGGCTGCTGTGACCTCACAAGCACAGCCAGCAGCCAGCAGCCTGCCACTGACCTAGGAGACACTGACGCTGCTGTGCCCTCACCAGCACAGCCAGCAGCCAGCAGCCTGCCACTGCCCTAGGAAATTCTGGGTCTGCTGTGATCTCAAGATCAGAGCCAGCAGGGGGCGCAGCTCACAACCAATGAGGCACTGAGGCTGCTGCGACCAAACAAACACAGCCAGCAGGCAGGAGCCTGCCACTGTCCTAGGAGGCACTGAGGCTGCTGTGACCTCACAAGCACAGCCAGCAGTCATGAGCCTGCTACTGGCCTGGGAGGCACACAGGCTGCTGTGCCCTCACAAGCACAGCCAGCAGCCAGGTGCCTGCCGTTGGCCTCGAATGCGCTCAGGCAGCTGTGACCTCACAAGCACAGCCAGCAGGGGACGCTGTTCACTACCTATGATGCACTGAGGCTGCTGTGACCTCACAAGCACAGCCAGCAGCCAGGAGCCTGCCACGGCCTAACAGGCACTGAGCCTGCTGTCACCACACAAGCACAGCCAGCAGCCAGCAGCCTGTCGCTGGCCTAAGAGGCACTGAGGATGCTGTGACCTCACAAGCACAGCCAGCAGCCATGATCCTGCCACTGGCCGAGGAGGCACTGAGGCTGCTGTGACCTCACAAGCACAGCCACCAGGGGCCGCTGCTCACTACCAAGGAGGCACTGAGGCTGCTGTGACCTCACAACCACAACCAGCAGGGGGCGCTGCTCACTAACGTATGAGGCACTGAGGCTTCTGTGACCTCACAAGCGCAGCCAGCAGCCATGAGCCTGCTACTGGCCTAGGAGGCACTCAGGCTTCTGTGACCTCACAAACACAAACAGCAGCCAGGAGCCTGCCACTGTCCGAGCAGGCACTGAGGCTGCTGTGACCTCACAAGCACAGTCAGCAGCCAGCAGCCTTCCACTGCCCTAGGAGGCACTGAGGCTGCTGTGACCTCACAAGCACAGCCAGCAGCCAGGAGCCTGCCACTGTCCTAGGAGGCACTGAGGCACATCTGACCTCATAAGCACAGCCAGGAGGGGGCGCTGCTCACAACCTGTGAGGCACAGAGGCTGCTGTGACCTCACAAGCACAGCCAGCAGCCATAAACGTGCCACTGGCCTAGGAGGCACTGAGGCTGCTGTGACCTCACAAGCACAGCCAGCAGCCAGCAGCCTGCCACTGACCTAGGAGACACTGACGCTGCTGTGCCCTCACCAGCACAGCCAGCAGCCAGCAGCCTGCCACTGCCCTAGGAAATTCTGGGGCTGCTGTGATCTCAAGATCAGAGCCAGCAGGGGGCGCAGCTCACAACCAATGAGGCACTGAGGCTGCTGTGACCAAACAAGCACAGCCAGCAGGCAGGAGCCTGCCACTGTCCTAGGAGGCACTGAGGCTGCTGTGACCTCACAAGCACAGCCAGCAGTCATGAGCCTGCTACTGGCCTGGGAGGCACACAGGCTGCTGTGCCCTCACAAGCACAGCCAGCAGCCAGGTGCCTGCCGTTGGCCTCGAAGGCGCTCAGGCAGCTGTGACCTCACAAGCACAGCCAGCAGGGGACGCTGTTCACTACCTATGATGCACTGAGGCTGCTGTGACCTCACACGCACAGCCAGCAGCCAGCAGCCTGTCACTGGCCTAAGAGGCACTGAGGCTGCTGTGACCTCACAAGCACAGCCAGCAGCCATGATCCTGCCACTGGCCGAGGAGGCACTGAGGCTGCTGTGACCTCACAAGCACAGCCACCAGGGGCCGCTGCTCACTACCAAGGTGGCACTGAGGCTGCTGTGACCTCACAAGCACAACCAGCAGCCAGGAACCTGCCACTGGCCTAGGTGGCACTGAGGCTGCTGTGACCTCACAAGCACAGTCAGCAGCCAGGAGCCTGCCACTGGCCTCGGAGGCAATCAGCCTCCTGTGGCCTCAACAGCACAGCCAGCAGCCATGAGCCTGTCGCTAGCCTAGGAGGCACGGAGGCTGCTGTGACCTCACAAGCACAGCCAGCAGCTAGGAGCCTGTCGCTGGCCTAGGAGGCACTCAGGCTGCTGTGACCTCACAACCACAACCAGCAGGGGGCGCTGCTCACTAACGTATGAGGCACTGAGGCTTCTGTGACCTCACAAGCGCAGCCAGCAGCCATGAGCCTGCTACTGGCCTAGCAGGCACTCAGGCTTCTGTGACCTCACAAACACAAACAGCAGCCAGGAGCCTGCCACTGGCCTAGGAGGCACTCAGGCTGCTGTGACCTCACAAGCACAGCCAGCAGCCATAAGCGTGCCACTGGCCTAGGAGGCACTGAGGCTGCTGTGACCTCACAAGCACAGCCAGCAGCCAGCAGCCTGCCACTGGCCTAGGAGACACTGACGCTGCTGTGCCCTCACCAGCACAGCCAGCAGCCAGCAGCCTGCCACTGCCCTAGGAAATTCTGGGGCTGCTGTGACCTCACAATCAGAGCCAGCAGGGGGCGCAGCTCACAACCAATGAGGCACTGAGGCTGCTGTGACCTCACAAGCACAGCCAGCAGCCAGGAGCCTGCCACTGTCCTAGGAGGCACTGAGGCAGCTCTGACCTCATAAGCACAGCCAGGAGGGGGCGCTGCTCACAACCTTGGAGGCACTGAGGCTGCTGTACCCTCACAAGCACAGCCAGCAGCCATTGGTGTGCTACTCGCCGAGAAGGCACTGAGGCTGCTGTGACCTCACAACACAGCCAGCAGCCAGGAGCCTGCCAGGGCCTAACAGGCACTGAGGCTGCTGTGACCTCACAAGCACAGTCACCAGGGGCCGCTGATCACTACCAAGGTGGCACTGAGGCTGCTGTGACCTCACAAGCAGAGCCAGCAGCCAGGAGCCTGCCACTGGCCTAGGTGGCACTCAGGCTGCTGTGACCTCACAAGCACAGCCAGCAGCCATTGGTGTGCTACTCGCCGAGAAGGCACCGAGGCTGCTGTGACCTCACAAGCGCAGCCAGCAGGTAGGAGCCTGCCGCTGGCCTAGGAGGCAGTGAGGCTGCTGTGACCTCACAAGCGCAGCCAGCAGGGGGCGCTGCTCACTAACGTATGAGGCACTCAGGCTGCTGTGACCTCATAAGCACAGCCAGCAGCCATGAGCCTGCCACTGGCCTAGCAGGCACTGAGGCTGCTCTGACCTCACAAACACAACCAGCAGCCAGGAGCCTGCCGCTGGCCGAGGAGGCACTGAGGCTGCTGTGACCTCACAAGCATAGCCAGCAACCATGAGGCTACCACTGGCCTAGGAGGCACTGAGGCTGCTGTGACCTCACAAGCACAGCCAGCAGTCAGGAGCCTGCCACTGGCCTAGGAGGCACTGAGGCTGCTGTGACCTCAGAAGCACAGCCAGGAGGGGGCGCTGCTCACAACCTAT
This sequence comes from Dromaius novaehollandiae, assembly GCF_036370855.1. Lineage (NCBI taxonomy): Eukaryota > Metazoa > Chordata > Aves > Casuariiformes > Dromaiidae > Dromaius > Dromaius novaehollandiae. The sequence goes on from NC_088107.1 coordinate 26,581,416, forward strand.
GAGGCACAGAGGCTGCTGCGACCTTCCAAGCACAGCCAGCAGCCATGAGCCTTGCACAGTCCTCGGAGGCACTCAGGCTGCTGTGACCTGACAAGCACAGCCAGCAGCCAGGTGCCTGCCACTGGCCTAGGAGGCGCTGAGCCTGCTGTCACCACACAAGCACAGCCAGCAGCCGGGAGCCTGCTACTGGCCTCGGAGGCACTGAGGCAGTTGTGACCTCACAAGCACAGCCCGCAGTCATGAGCCTGCCACTGGCCTAGGAGGCACTGAGGCTGCTGTGACCTCACAAACACAGCCAGCAGCCAGGAGCCTGCCACTGGCCCAGGAGGCATAGAGTCTACTGTGACCTCACAATCACAGCCAGCAGTCAGGAGCCCGCCACTGGCCTAGTAGGCACTCAGGCTGCTGTGACCTCACAAGCACAGCCAACAGCCATGAGACTGCCACTGGCCTAGGAGAAACTCAGGGTACTAAGACCTTCCAAGCAGAGCCAGCAGCCATAGGCCTTGCACAGGCCTAGGAGGCACTGAGGCTGCTGTGATGTCACAAGCACAGCCAGCAGGCAGGAGCCTGCCACTGGCCTAGGGGGCAGTCAGGCTGCTGTGACCTCACAAGCACAGCCAGCAGCCAGGAGCCTGCCACTGGCCTAGCATGCACACAGCCTGCTGTGACCTCACCAGCACAGCCAGCAGCCAGGAGACTGTCGTTGGCCTGGGAGGCACTCAGGCTGCTGTGACCTCACAAGCACAGCCAGCAGTCAGGAGCCTGCCACTGTCCTACGAGGCACTGAGGCAACTGTGACCTCACAAGCGCGGCCAGCAGCTAGGAGCCTGCCGCTGGCCTCGGCGGTGCTCAGGCGGCTGAGACCTCACAAGCACAGCCAGCAGGGGGCGATGCACACTAACGTATGAGGCACTGAGGATGCTGTGACCTCACAAGCACAGCCAGTAGTCATGAGCCTGCCACTTGCCTAGGAGGCACTCAGGCTGCTGTGACGTCACAAGCACAGCCAGCAGCCAGGAACCTGCCACTGGCCTGGGAGGCACTGGGGCTGCTTTATTATCACAAGCAAAGCCAGCAGGGGAGGCTCCACACTAACGTATGAGTCACGGAGGCTGCTGTGACCTCCCAAGCACAGCCAGCAGCCAGGAGACTGCCACTGGCCTAGGAGGCACTGAGGCTGTTGTGATCTCCCAAGCACAGGCAGCAGCCAGGAGCCTGCCACGGGCCCAGGAGGCACTGATGCTGCTGTGACCTCTCAAGCACAGCCAGCAGCCATAAGCATGCCACTGGCATAGCAGGATCTCAGGCTGCTGTGAGCTCACAAGCACAGCCAGCAGCCAGGAGCCTGCCACTTGACTAGGAGGCACCCAGGCTGCTGTGACCTCACAAGCACAGCCAGCAGCTAGGTGCCTGCCGTTGGCCTCGAATGCGCTCAGGCAGCTGTGACCTCACAAGCACAGCCAGCAGGGGACGCTGTTCACTACCTATGATGCACTGAGGCTGCTGTGACCTCACAACACAGCCAGCAGCCAGGAGCCTGCCACGGCCTAACAAGCACTGAGCCTGCTCTCACCACACAAGCACGGCCAGCAGCCAGCAGCCTGTCACTGGCCTAAGAGGCACTGAGGCTGCTGTGACCTCACAAGCACAGCCAGCAGCCATGATCCTGCCACTGGCCGAGGGGACACTGAGGCTGCTGTGACATCACAAGCACAGCCACCAGGGGCCGCTGCTCACTACCAAGGTGGCACTGAGGCTGCTGTGACCTCACAAGCACAACCAGCAGCCAGGAACCTGCCACTGGCCTAGGAGGCACTCAGGCTGCTGTGACCTCACAAGCACAGCCAGCAGCCAGGTGCCTGCCGTTGGCCTCGAATGCGCTCAGGCAGCTGTGAACTCACAAGCACAGCCAGCAGCCAGGAGCCTGCCACTGGCCTAGAAGGCACTGACGCTGCTGTGCCCTGACAAGCACAGCCAGCAGCCAGCAGCCTTCCACTGCCCTAGGAAATTCTGGGGCTGCTGTGAGCTCACAATCAGAGCCAGCAGGGGGCGCAGCTCACAACCTATGAGGCACTGAGGCTGCTGTGACCACACAAGCACAGCCAGCAGGCAGGAGCCTGCCACTGGCCTAGGAGGCACTGAGGCTGCTGTCACCTCACAAGTACAGCCAGCAGCCATGATCCTGCCACTGTCCTAGGAGGAACTGAGGCTGCTCTGACCTCAGAAGCACAGCCAGCAGCCATGATCCTGCCACTGGCCTAGGAGGCACTGAGGCTGCTGTGACCTCACAAGCACAGCCACCAGGGGCCGCTGCTCACTACCAAGGTGGCACTGAGGCTGCTGTGACCTCACAAGCACAACCAGCAGCCAGGAACCTGCCAATAGCCTAGGTGGCACTGAGGCTGCTGTGACCTCACAAGCACAGTCAGCAGCCAGGAGCCTGCCACTGGCCTAGGAGGCAATCAACCTCCTGTGACCTCAACAGCACAGCCAGCAGAAATGAGCCTGTCGCTGGCCGAGGAGGTACTGAGGCTGCTGTGACCTCACAAGCTCAGCCAGTAGCTAGCAGCCTGTCGCTGGCCTAGGAGGCACTCAGGCTGCTGTGACCTCACAACCACAACCAGCAGCCAGGAGCCTGCCACTGGCCTAGGAGGCACTGAGGGTTCTGTGACCTCACAAGCAGAGCCAGCAGCCTTGAGCCTGCTACTGGCCTAGAAGGCACTCAGGCTGCTCTGACCTCACAAACACAACCAGCAGCCATGAGCCTGCCACTGACCTTGGAGGCACTGAGGCTGCTGTGACCTCACAAGCACAGCCAGCAGCCATGAGGGCTACCACTAGCCTAGGAGGCACAGAGCCTGCTGTGACCTCACAAGCACAGCCAGCAGCCATGAGCCTGCCACTGGCATAGCAGGATCTCAGGCTCCTGTGAGCTCACAAGCACAGCCAGCAGCCAGCAGCCTTCCACTGCCCTAGGAGGCACTGAGGCTGCTGTGACCTCACAAGCACAGCCAGCAGCCAGGAGCCTGCCACTGTCCTAGGAGGCACTGAGGCAGCTCTGACCTCATAAGCACAGCCTGGAGGGGGCGCTGCTCACAACCTGTGAGGCACAGAGGCTGCTGTGACCTCACAAGCCCAGCCAGCAGCCATGAACGTGCCACTGGCCTAGGAGGCACTGAGGCTGCTATGACCTCACAAGCACAGCCAGCAGCCAGCAGCCTGCCACTGGCCTAGGAGACACTGACGCTGCTGTGCCCTCACCAGCACAGCCAGCAGCCAGCAGCCTGCCACTGCCCTAGGAAATTCTGGGGCTGCTGTGATCTCAAAATCAGAGCCAGCAGGGGGCGCAGCTCACAACCAATGAGGCACTGAGGCTGCTGTGACCAAACAAGCACAGCCAGCAGGCAGGAGCCTGCCACTGGCCTAGGAGGCACTGAGGTTGTTGTGACCTCACAAGCACAGCCAGGAGCCATTAACCTGCCACTGGCTTAGGAGGCACTGAGGCTCCTGTGACCTCACAATCATAGCTACCAGGAAGGAGCCTGGCACTGTCCTGGGAGGCACTGAGGCTGCTGTGAGCTCACAAGCACAGCCAGCAGCCAGGAGCCTGGCAATAACCTAGGACGCACTGAGGCTGCTGTGAGCTCACAAGCACAGCCAGCAGCCATGAGCCTGCCCCTTCCCTAGGAGGCACTCAGGCTGCTGTGACCTCACAAGCACAGCCAGCAGCTAGGAGCCTGCCGCTGCCCAAGGAGGCATGGAGGCTGCTGTGATCTCACAAGCACAGCCAGCAGACAGGAGCCTGCCCCTGGCCTAGGAGGCACGGAGGCTGCTGTGACCTCACAAGCACAGCCCGCAGGCATGAGCCTGCCACTGGCCTAGGAGACACTGAGGCTGCTGTGACCTCACAAACACAGCCAGCAGCCATGAGCCTGCCACTGGCCTCGGAGGCATAGAGACTACTGTGACCTCACAAGCACAGCCAGCAGCCAGGAGCCTGCCACTGGCCTAGGAGGCATTCAGGGTGCTAAGACCTTCCAAGCAGAGCCAGCAGGCATAGGCCTTAAACACGCCTAGGAGGCACTGAGGCTGCTGTGATGTCACAAGCACAGCCAGCAGGCAGGAGCCTGCCACTGGCCTAGGGGCACTCAGGCTGCTGTGACCTCACAAGCACAGCCAGCAGCCAGGAGCCTGCCGCTAGACTAGGAGGCACTGAGGCTGCTATGACCTCACAAGCACAGCCAGCAGTGGGGGCTGCACACAAATGTATGGGGCACTGAGGCTGCTGTGACCTCACAAGCACAGCCAGCAGCCATGAGCCTGCCACTGGCCTAGGAGGCACTGAGGTTGCTGTGACCTCACAAGCACAACCAGCAGCCATAAGCCACCCACTCGCCTAGGAGGCAGAGAGGCTACTGTGACCTCACAAGCACAGCCAGCAGCCAGGAGCATGCCACTGGCCTCGGAGGCACTGAGGCTGCTGTGACCTCACAAGCACAGCCAGCAGCCAGGAACCTGTCACTGGCCTCGGAGGCACGGAGGCTGCTGTGACCACACAAGCACAGCCAGCAGCCATAAGCCTGCCACTGGGCTATGAGGCACTCAGGCTGCTGTGATCTCACAAGCACAGCCAGCAGCCATGAGCCTGCCACTGGCCTAGGAGGCACTGAGGCTGCTGTCACCTCACAAGCACAGCCAGCAGCCAGGAGCCCGCCACTGGCCTAGGAGGCACTCAGGCTGCTAGGACCTCAGAAGCATAGTCAGCAGGGGGCGCTGCCCACTACCTATGAGGCACTGAGGCTGCTGTGACCTCACAAGCACAGGCAGCAGCCAGGAGCCTGCCTCTAGCCAAGGAGGCACTGAGGCTGCTGTGACCTCTCAAGCACAGCCAGCAGCCAGCAGCCTGCCACTGGCCTAGGAGGCACTGAGGCTGCTGTCACCTCACATGCACAGCCAGCAGCCAGGAGCCCGCCACTGGCCTAGGAGGCACTCAGGCTGCTAGGACCTCAGAAGCATAGTCAGCAGGGGGCGCTGCCCACTACCTATGAGGCACTGAGGCTGCTGTGACCTCACAAGCACAGGCAGCAGCCAGGAGCCTGCCTCTAGCCAAGGAGGCACTGAGGCTGCTGTGACCTCACAAGCACAGCCAGCAGTCAGGAGCCTGCCACTGGCCTAGAAGGCACTCAGGCTGCTGTGACCTCACAAGCACAGCCAACAGCCATGAGACTGCCACTGGCCTAGGAGGAACTCAGAGTACTAAGACCTTCCAAGCAGAGCCAGCAGCCATAGGCCTTGAACAGGCCTAGGGGGCACTCAGGCTTCTGTGACCTCACAAGCACAGCCAGCAGCCAGGAGCCTGCCACTGGGCTAGCATGCACACAGCCTACTGTGACCTCACCAGCACAGCCAGCAGCCAGGAGACTGTCGTTGGCCTAGGAGGCACTCAGGCTGCTGTGACCTCACAAGCGCGACCAGCAGCCAGCAGCCTGTCGCTGGCCTAAGAGGCACACAGGCTGCTGTGACCTCACAAGCACAGCCAGCAGTCAGGAGCCTGCCACTGTCCTACGAGGCACTGAGGCAACTGTGACCTCACAAGTGCGGCCAGCAGCTAGGAGACTGCCGCTGGCCTCGGCGGTGCTCAGGCGGCTGAGACCTCACAAGCACAGCCAGCAGGGGGCGATGCACACTAACGTATGAGGCACTGAGGATGCTGTGACCTCACAAGCACAGCCAGTAGTCATGAGCCTGCCACTTGCCTAGGAGGCACTCAGGCTGCTGTGACGTCACAAGCACAGCCAGCAGCCAGGAACCTGCCACTGGCCTGGGAGGCACTGGGGCTGCTTTATTATCACAAGCACAGCCAGCAGGGGAGGCTCCACACTAACGTATGAGTCACGGAGGCTGCTGTGACCTCCCAAGCACAGCCTGCAGCCAGGAGACTGCCACTGGCCTAGGAGGCATTGAGGCTGCTGAGACCTCACAAGCACAGGCAGCAGCCAGGAGCCTGCCACGGGCCCAGGAGGCACTGATGCTGCTGTGACCTCACCAGCACAGCCAGCAGCCATAAGCATGCCACTGGCATAGCAGGATCTCAGGCTGCTGTGATCTCACAAGCACAGCCAGCAGCCATGAGCCTGCCACTTGACTAGGAGGCACCCAGGCTGCTGTGACGTCACAAGCACAGCCAGCAGCCATGATTCTGCCACTGGCATAGGAGGCACTCAGGCTGCTGTGACCTCACAAGCACAACCAGCAGCCATGATCCTGCCACTGTCCTAGGAGGCACTGAGGCTGCTCTGACCTCACAAGCACAGCCAGCAGCCATGATCCTGCCACTGGCCTAGGAGGCACTGAGGCTGCTGTGACCTCACAAGCACAGCCACGAGGGGCCGCTGCTCACTACCAAGGTGGCACTGAGGCTGCTGTGACCTCACAAGCACAGCCAGCAGCTAGGAGCCTGCCGCTGCCCAAGGAGGCATGGAGGCTGCTGTGATCTCACAAGCACAGCCAGCAGCCAGGAGCCTGCCCCTGGCCTAGGAGGCACGGAGCCTGCTGTGACCTCACAAGCACAGCCCGCAGGCATGAGCCTGCCACTGGCCTAGGAGGCACTGAGGCTGCTGTGACCTCACAAGCACAGCCAGCAGCCAGGAGCCTGCCACTGGCCTCGGAGGCATAGAGACTACTGTGACCTCACAAGCACAGCCAACAGCCAGGAGCCTGCCACTGGCCTAGGAGGCACTCAGGGTGCTAAGACCTTCCAAGCAGAGCCAGCAGGCATAGGCCTTACACACGCCTAGGAGGCACTGAGGCTGCTGTGATGTCACAAGCACAGCCAGCAGGCAGGAGCCTGCCACTGGCCTAGGGGGCACTCAGGCTGCTGTGACCTCACAAGCACAGCCAGCAGCCAGGAGCCTGCCACTACACTAGGAGGCATTGAGGCTGCTATGACCTCACAAGCACAGCCAGCAGGGGGGGCTGCACACAAATGTATGGGGCACTGAGGCTGCTGTGACCTCACAAGCACAGCCAGCAGCCATGAGCCTGCCACTGGCCAAGGAGGCACTGAGGTTGCTGTGACCTCACAAGCACAACCAGCAGCCAGGAGCCAACCACTCGCCTAGGAGGCAGAGAGGCTACTGTGTCCTCACAAGCACAGCCAGCAGCCAGGAGCATGCCACTGGCCTGGGAGGCACTGAGGCTGCTGTGACCTCACAAGCACAGCCAGCAGCCAGGAACCTGTCACTGGCCTCGGAGGCACGGAGGCTGCTGTGACCACACAAGCACAGCCAGCAGCCATAAGCCTGCCACTGGGCTATGAGGCACTCAGGCTGCTGTGATCTCGCAAGCACAGCCAGCAGCCATGAGCCTGCCACTGGACTCGGAGGCACTGAGGCTGCTGTCACCTCACAAGCACGGCCAGCAGCCAGGAGCCCGCCACTGGCCTAGGAGGCACTCCGGCTGCTAGGACCTCAGAAGCATAGTCAGCAGGGGGCGCTGCCCACTACCTATGAGGCACTGAGGCTGCTGTGACCTCACAAGCACAGGCAGCAGCCAGGAGCCTGCCTCTAGCCAAGGAGGCACTGAGGCTGCTGTGACCTCTCAAGCACAGCCAGCAGCCATGAGCCTGCCACTGGCCTAGGAGGCACTGAGGCTGCTGTCACCTCACAAGCACAGCCAGCAGCCAGGAGCCCGCCACTGGCCTAGGAGGCACTGAGGCTGCATTACCTCAGAAGCATAGTCAGCAGGGTGCGCTGCCCACTACCTATGAGGCACTGAGGCTGCTGTGACCTCACAAGAACAGCCAGCAGTCAGGAGCCTGCCACTGGCCTAGAAGGCACTCAGGCTGCTGTGACCTCACAAGCACAGCAAACAGCCATGAGACTGCCACTGGCCTAGGAGAAACTCAGGGTACTAAGACCTTCCAAGCAGAGCCAGCAGCCATAGGCCTTGCACAGGCCTAGGAGGCACTGAGGCTGCTGTGACTTCACAAGCACAGCCAGCAGCCAGGAGCCTGCCACTGGCCTAGGGGGCACTGAGGCTGCTGTGACCTCACAAGCACAGCCAGCAGCCAGGAGCCTGCCACTGGGCTAGCATTCACACAGCCTGCTGTGACCTCACCAGCACAGCCAGCAGCCAGGAGACTGCCGTTGGCCTCGAATGCGCTCAGGCAGCTGTGACCTCACAAGCACAGCCAGCAGGGGACGCTGTTCACTACCTATGATGCACTGAGGCTGCTGTGACCTCACAACACAGCCAGCAGCCAGGAGCCTGCCACGGCCTAACAGGCACTGAGCCTGCTGTCACCACACAAGCACAGCCAGCAGCCAGCAGCCTGTCACTGGCCTAAGAGGCACTGAGGCTGCTGTGACCTCACAAGCACAGCCAGCAGCCATGATCCTGCCACTGGCCGAGGAGGCACTGAGGCTGCTGTGACCTCACAAGCACAGCCACCAGGGGCCGCTGCTCACTACCAAGGTGGCACTGAGGCTGCTGTGACCTCACAAGCACAGCCAGCAGCCAGGAACCTGCCACTGGCCTAGGTGGCACTGAGGCTGCTGTGACCTCACAAGCACAGTCAGCAGCCAGGAGCCTGCCACTGGCCTCGGAGGCAATCAGCCTCCTGTGGCCTCAACAGCACAGCCAGCAGCCATGAGCCTGTCGCTGGCCTAGGAGGCACGGAGGCTGCTGTGACCTCACAAGCTCAGCCAGTAGCTAGGAGCCTGTCGCTGGCCTAGGAGGCACTGAGGCTGCTGTGACCTCACAACCACAACCAGCAGGGGGCGCTGCTCGCTAACGTATGAGGCACTGAGGCTTCTGTGACCTCACAAGCGCAGCCAGCAGCCATGAGCCTGCCACTTGACTAGGAGGCATCCAGGCTGCTGTGACGTCACAAGCACAGCCAGCAGCCATGAGCCTGCCACTGGCCTAGGAGGCACTGAGGCTGCTGTGACCTCACAAGCACAGCCAGCAGGGGCCGCTGCTCACTACCAAGGTGGCACTGAGGCTGCTGTGACCTCACAAGCACAGCCAGCAGCCATGATCCTGCCACTGTCCTAGGAGGCACTGAGGCTGCTCTGACCTCACAAGCACAGCCAGCAGCCATGATCCTGCCACTGGCCTAGGAGGCACTGAGGCTGCTGTGACCTCAGAAGCACAGCCAGCAGCCAGGAACCTGCCAACGGCCTAGGTGGCACTGAGGCTGCTGTGACATCACAAGCACAGGCAGCAGCCAGGAGCCTGCCACTGTCCTAGGAGGCACTGAGGCAGCTCTGACCTCATAAGCACAGCCAGGAGGGGGCGCTGCTCACAACCTGTGAGGCACAGAGGCTGCTGTGACCTCACAAGCACAGCCAGCAGCCATAAGCGTGCCACTGGCCTAGGAGGCACTGAGGCTGCTGTGACCTCACAAGCACAGCCAGCAGCCAGCAGCCTGCCACTGACCTAGGAGACACTGACGCTGCTGTGCCCTCACCAGCACAGCCAGCAGCCAGCAGCCTGCCACTGCCCTAGGAAATTCTGGGTCTGCTGTGATCTCAAGATCAGAGCCAGCAGGGGGCGCAGCTCACAACCAATGAGGCACTGAGGCTGCTGTGACCAAACAAGCACAGCCAGCAGGCAGGAGCCTGCCACTGTCCTAGGAGGCACTGAGGCTGCTGTGACCTCACAAGCACAGCCAGCAGTCATGAGCCTGCTACTGGCCTGGGAGGCACACAGGCTGCTGTGCCCTCACAAGCACAACCAGCAGCCAGGTGCCTGCCGTTGGCCTCGAATGCGCTCAGGCAGCTGTGACCTCACAAGCACAGCTAGCAGGGGACGTTGTTCACTACCTATGATGCACTGAGGCTGCTGTGACCTCACAACACAGCCAGCAGCCAGTAGGCTGCCAGGGCCTAACAGGCACTAAGCCTGCTGTCACCACACAAGCACAGCCAGCAGCCAGCAGCCTGTCACTGGCCTAAGAGGCACTGAGGCTGCTGTGACCTCACAAGCACAGCCAGCAGCCATGATCCTGCCACTGGCCGAGGAGGCACTGAGGCTGCTGTGACCTTACAAGCACAGCCAGCAGCCATGATCCTGCCACTGGCCTAGGAGGCACTGAGGCTGCTGTGACCTCACAAGCACAGCCACCAGGGGCCGCTGCTCACTACCAAGGTGGCACTGAGGCTGCTGTGACCTCACAAGCACAACCAGCAGCCAGGAACCTGCCAATGGCCTAGGTGGCACTGAGGCTGCTGTGACCTCACAAGCACAGCCAGCAGCCAGGAGCCTGCCACTGTCCTAGGAGGCACTGAGGCAGCTCTGACCTCATAAGCACAGCCAGGAGGGGGCGCTGCTCACAACCTGTGAGGCACAGAGGCTGCTGTGACCTCACAAGCACAGCCAGCAGCCATAAGCGTGCCACTGGCCTAGGAGGCACTGAGGCTGCTGTGACCTCACAAGCACAGCCAGCAGCCAGCAGCCTGCCACTGACCTAGGAGACACTGACGCTGCTGTGCCCTCACCAGCACAGCCAGCCGCCAGCAGCCTGCCACTGCCCTAGGAAATTCTGGGTCTGCTGTGATCTCAAGATCAGAGCCAGCAGGGGGCGCAGCTCACAACCAATGAGGCACGGAGGCTGCTGTGACCTCACAAGCACAGCCACCAAGGGCCACTGCTCACTACCAAGGTGGCACTGAGGCTGCTGTGACGTCACAAGCACAGCCAGCAGCCAGGAGCCTGCCAATGGCCTAGGAGGTACTCAGGCTGCTGTGACCTCACAAGCACAGCCAGCAGCCATTGGTGTGCTGCTCGCCGAGAAGGCACTGAGGCTGCTGTGACCTCACAAGCGCAGCCAGCAGCTAGGAGCCTGCCGCTGACCTCGGAGGTGCTCAGGCGGCTGAGACCTCACAAGCACAGCCAGCAATGTGCGATGCACACTAACGTCTGAGGCACTAAGCCTGCTGTGACCTCACAAGCACAGTCAGCAGCCAGGAGCCTGTCGCTGGCCTAGGAGGCACTGAGGCTGCTGTGACCTCACAAGCGCAGGCAGCAGCTGGGAGCCTGCCGCTGGCCTCGGAGGTGCTCAGGCGGCTGAGACCTCACAAGCACAGCCAGCAATGTGCGATGCACACTAACGTAGGAGGCACTGAGGCTGCTGTGACCTCACAAGCACAGCCAGCAGGGGGCGCTGCTGACTTACATATGAGGCACTCAGGCTGCTGTGACCTCCCAAGCACAGCCAGCAGCCATGAGCCTGTCACTGGCCTAGCAGGCACTCAGGCTGCTCTGACCTCACAAACACAACCAGCAGCCAGGAGCCTGCCGCTGGCCGAGGAGGCACTGAGGCTGCTGTGACCTCACAAGCATAGCCAGCAACCATGAGGCTACCACTGGCCTAGGAGGCACTGAGGCTGCTGTGCCCTCACAAGCACAGTCAGCAGCCAGGAGCCTGTCGCTGGCCTAGGAGGCACTGAGGCTGCTGTGACCTCACAAGCGCAGGCAGCAGCTGGGAGCCTGCCGCTGGCCTCGGAGGTGCTCAGGCGGCTGAGACCTCACAAGCACAGCCAGCAATGTGCGATGCACACTAACGTAGGAGGCACTGAGGCTGCTGTGACCTCACAAGCACAGCCAGCAGGGGGCGCTGCTGACTTACATATGAGGCACTGAGTCTGCTGTGACCTCATAAGCACAGCCAGCAGCCAGGAGCCTGCCACTGGCCTAGGAGGCACTGAGGTTGCTGTGACCTCACAAGCACAACCAGCAGCCATAAGCCACCCACTCGCCTAGGAGGCAGAGAGGCTACTGTGTCCTCACAAGCACAGCCAGCAGCCAGGAGCATGCCACTGGCCTGGGAGGCACTGAGGCTGCTGTGACCTCACAAGCACAGCCAGCAGCCAGGAACCTGTCACTGGCCTCGGAGGCACGGAGGCTGCTGTGACCACACAAGCACAGCCAGCAGCCATAAGCCTGCCACTGGGCTCTGAGGCACTCAGGCTGCTGTGGTCTCACAAGCACAGCCAGCAGCCATGAGCCTGCCACTGGCCTAGGAGGCACTGAGGCTGCTGTCACCTCACAAGCACAGCCAGCAGCCAGGAGCCCGCCACTGGCCTAGGAGGCACTCAGGCTGCTAGGACCTCAGAAGCATAGTCAGCAGGGGGCGCTGCCCACTACCTATGAGGCACTGAGGCTGCTGTGACCTCACAAGCACAGGCAGCAGCCAGGAGCCTGCCTCTAGCCAAGGAGGCACTGAGGCTGCTGTGACCTCTCAAGCACAGCCAGCAGCCAGCAGCCTGCCACTGGCCTAGGAGGCACTGAGGCTGCTGTCACCTCACATGCACAGCCAGCAGCCAGGAGCCCGCCACTGGCCTAAGAGGCACTGAGGCTGCATTACCTCAGAAGCATAGTCAGCAGGGGGCGCTGCCCACTACCTATGAGGCACTGAGGCTGCTGTGACCTCACAAGCACAGCCAGCAGTCAGGAGCCTGCCACTGGCCTAGAAGGCACTCAGGCTGCTGTGACCTCACAAGCACAGCCAACAGCCATGAGACTGCCACTGGCCTAGGAGGAACTCAGGGTACTAAGACCTTCCAAGCAGAGGCAGCAGCCATAGGCCTTGAACAGGCCTAGGGGGCACTCAGGCTTCTGTGACCTCACAAGCACAGCCAGCAGCCAGGAGCTTGCCACTGGGCTAGCATTCACACAGCCTGCTGTGACCTCACCAGCACAGCCAGCAGCCAGGAGACTGTCGTTGGCCTAGGAGGCACTCAGGCTGCTGTGACCTCACAAGCACGACCAGCAGCCAGCAGCCTGTCGCTGGCCTAAGAGGCACACAGGCTGCTGTGACCTCACAAGCACAGCCAGCAGTCAGGAGCCTGCCACTGTCCTACGAGGCACTGAGGCAACTGTGACCTCACAAGTGCGGCCAGCAGCTAGGAGCCTGCCGCTGGCCTCGGCGGTGCTCAGGCGGCTGAGACCTCACAAGCACAGCCAGCAGGGGGCGATGCACACTAACGTATGAGGCACAGAGGCTGCTGTGACCTCACAAGCACAGCCAGTAGTCATGAGCCTGCCACTTGCCTAGGAGGCACTCAGGCTGCTGTGACGTCACAAGCACAGCCAGCAGCCAGGAACCTGCCACTGGCCTGGGAGGCACTGGGGCTGCTTTATTATCACAAGCACAGCCAGCAGGGGAGGCTCCACACTAACGTATGAGTCACGGAGGCTGCTGTGACCTCCCAAGCACAGCCTGCAGCCAGGAGACTGCCACTGGCCTAGGAGGCACTGAGGCTGCTGAGACCTCACAAGCACAGCCACCAGGGGCCGCTGCTCACTACCAAGGTGGCACTGAGGCTGCTGTGACCTCACAAGCACAGCCAGCAGCTAGGAGCCTGCCGCTGCCCAAGGAGGCATGGAGGCTGCTGTGATCTCACAAGCACAGCCAGCAGCCAGGAGCCTGCCCCTGGCCTAGGAGACACTGAGGCTGCTGTGACCTCACAAGCACAGCCAGCAGCTAGGAGCCTGCCACTGGCCTAGGAGACACTGAGGCTGCTGTGCCCTCACAAGCACAGTCAGCAGCCAGGAGCCTGTCGCTGGCCTAGGAGGCACTGAGGCTGCTGTGACCTCACAAGCACAGCCAGCAGGCAGGAGCCTGCCACTGGCCTAGGGGGCACTCAGGCTGCTGTGACCTCACAAGCACAGCCAGCAGCCAGGAGCCTGCCACTAGACTAGGAGGCATTGAGGCTGCTATGACCTCACCAGCACAGCCAGCAGGGGGGGCTGCACACAAATGTATGGGGCACTGAGGCTGCTGTGGCCTCACAAGCACAGCCAGCAGCCATGAGCCTGCCACTGGCCAAGGAGGCACTGAGGTTGCTGTGACCTCACAAGCACAACCAGCAGCCAGGAGCCAACCACTCGCCTAGGAGGCAGAGAGGCTACTGTGTCCTCACAAGCACAGCCAGCAGCCAGGAGCATGCCACTGGCCTGGGAGGCACTGAGGCTGCTGTGACCTCACAAGCACAGCCAGCAGCCAGGAACCTGTCACTGGCCTCGGAGGCACGGAGGCTGCAGTGACCACACAAGCACAGCCAGCAGCCATAAGCCTGCCACTGGGCTATGAGGCACTCAGGCTGCTGTGATCTCACAAGCACAGCCAGCAGCCATGAGCCTGCCACTGGACTCGGAGGCACTGAGGCTGCTGTCACCTCACAAGCACAGCCAGCAGCCAGGAGCCCGCCACTGGCCTAGGAGGCACTCAGGCTGCTAGGACCTCAGAAGCATAGTCAGCAGGGGGCGCTGCCCACTACCTATGAGGCACTGAGGCTGCTGTGACCTCACAAGCACAGGCAGCAGCCAGGAGCCTGCCTCTAGCCAAGGAGGCACTGAGGCTGCTGTGACCTCTCAAGCACAGCCAGCAGCCATGAGCCTGCCACTGGCCTAGGAGGCACTGAGGCTGCTGTGACCTCACAAGCACAGCCAGCAGCCAGGAGCCCGCCACTGGCCTAGGAGGCACTGAGGCTGTATTACCTCAGAAGCATAGTCAGCAGGGGGCGCTGCCCACTACCTATGAGGCACTGAGGCTGCTGTGACCTCACAAGCACAGCCAGCAGTCAGGAGCCTGCCACTGGCCTAGAAGGCACTCAGGCTGCTGTGACCTCACAAGCACAGCAAACAGCCATGAGACTGCCACTGGCCTAGGAGAAACTCAGGGTACTAAGACCTTCCAAGCAGAGCCAGCAGCCATAGGCCTTGCACAGGCCTAGGAGGCACTGAGGCTGCTGTGAGGTCACAAGCACAGCCAGCAGCCAGGAGCCTGCCACTGGCCTAGGGGGCACTGAGGCTGCTGTGACCTCACAAGCACAGCCAGCAGCCAGGAGCCTGCCACTGGGCTAGCATGCACACAGCCTGCTGTGACCTCACCAGCACTGCCAGCAGCCAGGAGACTGTCGTTGGCCTAGGAGGCACTCAGGCTGCTGTGACCTCACAAGCACGACCAGCAGCCAGGAGCCTGTCGCTGGCCTACGAGGCACTGAGGCAACTGTGACCTCACAAGTGCGGCCAGCAGCTAGGAGCCTGCCGCTGGCCTCGGCGGTGCTCAGGCGGCTGAGACCTCACAAGCACAGCCAGCAGGGGGCGATGCACACTAACGTATGAGGCACTGAGGCTGCTGTGACCTCACAAGCACAGCCAGTAGTCATGAGCCTGCCACTTGCCTAGGAGGCACTCAGGCTGCTGTGACGTCACAAGCACAGCCAGCAGCCAGGAACCTGCCACTGGCCTGGGAGGCACTGGGGCTGCTTTATTATCACAAGCACAGCCAGCAGGGGAGGCTCCACACTAACGTATGAGTCACGGAGGCTGCTGTGACCTCCCAAGCACAGCCTGCAGCCAGGAGACTGCCACTGGCCTAGGAGGCACTCAGGCTGCTGTGACCTCACAAGCACAGGCAGCAGCCAGGAGCCTGCCACGGGCCCAGGAGGCACTGATGCTGCTGTGACCTCTCAAGCACAGCCAGCAGCCATAAGCATGCCACTGGCATAGCAGGATCTCAGGCTGCTGTGATCTCACAAGCACAGCCAGCAGCCATGAGCCTGCCACTTGACTAGGAGGCACCCAGGCTGCTGTGACGTCACAAGCACAGCCAGCAGCCATGATTCTGCCACTGGCATAGGAGGCACTCAGGCTGCTGTGACCTCACAAGCACAACCAGCAGCCATGATCCTGCCACTGTCCTAGGAGGCACTGAGGCTGCTGTGACCTCACAAGCACAGCCAGCAGCCATGATCCTGCCACTGGCCTAGGAGGCACTGAGGCAGCTCTGACCTCATAAGCACAGCCAGGAGGGCGCGCTGCTCACAACCTGTGAGGCACAGAGGCTGCTGTGACCTCACAAGCACAGCCAGCAGCCATAAGCGTGCCACTGGCCTAGGAGGCACTGAGGCTGCTGTGACCTCACAAGCACAGCCAGCAGCCAGCAGCCTGCCACTGACCTAGGAGACACTGACGCTGCTGTGCCCTCACCAGCACAGCCAGCAGCCAGCAGCCTGCCACTGCCCTAGGAAATTCTGGGGCTGCTGTGATCTCAAAATCGGAGCCAGCAGGGGGCGCAGCTCACAACCAATGAGGCACTGAGGCTGCTGTGACCAAACAAGCACAGCCAGCAGGCAGGAGCCTGCTACTAGCCTGGGAGGCACACAGGCTGCTGTGCCCTCCCAAGCACAGCCAGCAGCCAGGTGCCTGCCGTTGGCCTCGAATGCACTCAGGCAGCTGTGACCTCACAAGCACAGCCAGCAGGGGACGCTGTTCACTACCTATGATGCACTGAGGCTGCTGTGACCTCACAACACAGCCAGCAGCCATGATTCTGCCACGGCCTAACAGGCACTGTACCTGCTGTCACTACACAAGCACAGCCAGCAGCCAGCAGCCTGTCACTGGCCTAAGAGGCACTGAGGCTGCTGTGACCTCACAAGCACAGCCAGCAGCCATAAGCATGCCACTGGCTGAGGAGGCACTGAGGCTGCTGTGACCTCACAAGCACAACCAGCAGGGGCCGCTGCTCACTACCAAGGTGGCACTGAGGCTGCTGTGACCTCACAAGCACAACCAGCAGCCAGGAACCTGCCACTGGCCTAGGTGGCACTGAGGCTGCTGTGACCTCACAAGCACAGTCAGCAGCCAGGAGCCTGCCACTGGCCTCGGAGGCAATCAACCTCCTGTGGCATCAACAGCACAGCCAGCAGCCATGAGCCTGTCGCTGGACTAGGAGGCACGGAGGCTGCTGTGACCTCACAAGCTCAGCCAGTAGCTAGGAGCCTGTCGCTGGCCTAGGAGGTACTCAGGCTGCTGTGACCTCACAACCACAACCAGCAGGGGGCGCTGCTCACTAATGTATGAGGCACTGAGGCTTCTGTAACCTCACAAGCGCAGCCAGAAGCCATGAGGCTACCACTGGCCTAGGAGGCACTGAGGCTGCTGTGCCCTCACAAGCACAGCCAGCAGTCAGGAGCCTGCCACTGGCCTAGGAGGCACTCAGGCTGCTGTGACCTCACAAGCACAGCCAGGAGGGGGCGCTGCTCACAACCTATGAGGCACAGAGGCTGCTGTGACCTCACAAGCACAGCCCGCAGCCATGAGCCTGCCACTGGCCTAGGAGGCACTGAGGCTGCTGTGACCTCACAAGCAACAGCCAGCAGCCATGAGCCTGCCACTGGCGTCGGAGGCACTGAGGCTGCTGTGACCTCACAAGCACAGCCAGCAGCCAGGAGCCTGGCACTGTCCTAGGAGGCACTGAGGCAGCTCTGACCTCATAAGCACAGCCTGGAGGGGGCGCTGCTCACAACCTGTGAGGCACTCAGGCTGCTGTGACCTCACAAGCACAGCCAGCAGCCATAAGCGTGCCAGTGGCCTAGGAGGCACTGAGGCTGCTGTGACCTCACAAGCACAGCCAGCAGCCAGCAGCCTGCCACTGGCCTAGGAGACACTGACGCTGCTGTGCCCTCACCAGCACAGCCAGCAGCCAGCAGCCTGCCACTGCCCTAGGAAATTCTGGGGCTGCTGTGACCCCACAATCAGAGCCAGCATGGGGTGCAGCTCACAACCAATGACGCACTGAGGCTGCTGTGACCTCACAAGCACAGCCAGCAGCCAGGAGCCTGCCACTGTCCTAGGTGGCACTCAGGCAGCTCTGACCTCATAAGCACAGCCAGTAGGGGGCACTGGTCACAACCTGTGAGGCACTGAGGCTGCTGTACCCTCACAAGCTCAGCCAGCAGCCAGGAGCCTGCCACTGGCCTAGGAGGCACTGAGGTTGCTGTGACCTCACAAGCACAACCAGCAGCCATGAGCCTGCCAGTGGCCTAGGAGGCACTCAGGCTGCTGTGACCTCACAAGCACAGCCAGCAGCCTGAGTGCCTGCCGTTGGCCTCGAATGCGCTCAGGCAGCTGTGACCTCGCAAGCACAGCCAGCAGGGGACGCTGTTCACTACCTGTGATGCACTGAGGCTGCTGTGACCTCACAACACAGCCAGCAGCCAGGAGCCTGCCAGGGCCTAAGAGGCACTGAGGCTGCTGTGACCTCACAAGCACAGCCACCAGGGGCCGCTGCTCACTACCAAGGTGACACTGAGGCTGCTGTGACCTCACAAGCACAGCCAGCAGCCATGATTCTGCCACTGGCCTAGGAGGCACTGAGGCTGCTGTGACCTCACAAGCACAGCCAGCAGCCATTGGTGTGCTACTCGCCGAGAAGACACTGAGGCTGCTGTGACCTCACAAGCGCAGCCAGCAGCTAGGAGCCTGCCGCTGGCCTCGGAGGTGCTCAGGCGGCTGAGACCTCACAAGCACAGCCTGCAATGTGCGATGCACACTAATGTCTGAGGCACTGAGGCTGCTGTGACCTCACAAGCACAGCCAGCAGCCAGGAGCCTGCCACTGGCCTAGGAGGCACTGAGGCTGCTGTGACCTCACAAGCACAGCCAGCAGCCATTGGTGTGCTACTCGCCGAGAAGACACTGAGGCTGCTGTGACCTCACAAGCGCAGCCAGCAGCTAGGAGCCTGCCGCTGGCCTCGGAGGTGCTCAGGCGGCTGAGACCTCACAAGCACAGCCTGCAATGTGCGATGCACACTAATGTCTGAGGCACTGAGGCTGCTGTGACCTCACAAGCACAGCCAGCAGGGGGCGCTGCTCACTTACGTATGAGGCACTGTGGCTGCTGTGACCTCACAAGCACAGCCAGCAGCCATGAGCCTGCCACTGGCCTAGCAGGCACTCAGGCTGCTCTGACCTCACAAACACAACCAGCAGCCAGGAGCCTGCCGCTGGCCGAGGAGGCACTGAGGCTGCTGTGACCTCACAAGCATAGCCAGCAACCATGAGGCTACCACTGGCCTAGGAGGCACTGAGGCTGCTGTGACCTCACAAGCACAGCCAGCAGTCAGGAGCCTGCCACTGGCCTAGGAGGCACTCAGGCTGCTGTGACCTCAGAAGCACAGCCAGTAGGGGGCGCTGCTCACAACCTGTGAGGCACTGAGGCTGCTGTACCCTCACAAGCTCAGCCAGCAGCCAGGAGCCTGCCACTGGCCTAGGAGGCACTGAGGTTGCTGTGACCTCACAAGCACAACCAGCAGCCATGTGCCTGCCAGTGGCCTAGGAGACACTGAGGCGGCTGTGACCTCACAAGCACAGCCAGCAGCCTGCGTGCCTGCCGTTGGCCTCGAATGCGCTCAGGCAGCTGTGACCTCGCAAGCACAGCCAGCAGGGGACGCTGTTCACTACCTGTGATGCACTGAGGCTGCTGTGACCTCACAGCACAGCCAGCAGCCAGGAGCCTGCCAGGGCCTAAGAGGCACTGAGGCTGCTGTGACCTCACAAGCACAGCCACCAGGGGCCGCTGCTCACTACCAAGGTGACACTGAGGCTGCTGTGACCTCACAAGCACAGCCAGCAGCCATTGGTGTGCTACTCGCCGAGAAGGCACTGAGGCTGCTGTGACCTCACAAGCGCAGCCAGCAGCTAGGAGCCTGCCGCTGGCCTCGGCGGTGCTCAGGCGGCTGAGACCTCACAAGAACAGCCAGCAATGTGCGATGCACACTAATGTCTGAGGCACTGAGGCTGCTGTGACCTCACAAGCACAGCCAGCAGGGGGCGCTGCTCACTTACGTATGAGGCACTGTGGCTGCTGTGACCTCACAAGCACAGCCAGCAGCCATGAGCCTGCCACTGGCCTAGCAGGCACTCAGGCTGCTCTGACCTCACAAACACAACCAGCAGCCAGGAGCCTGCCGCTGGCCGAGGAGGCACTGAGGCTGCTGTGACCTCACAAGCATAGCCAGCAACCATGAGGCTACCACTGGCCTACGAGGCACTGAGGCTGCTGTGACCTCACAAGCACAGCCAGCAGTCAGGAGCCTGCCACTGGCCTAGGAGGCACTCAGGCTGCTGTGACCTCAGAAGCACAGCCAGGAGGGGGCGCTGCTCACAACCTATGAGGCACAGAGGCTGCTGCGACCTTCCAAGCACAGCCAGCAGCCATGAGCCTTGCACAGTCCTCGGAGGCACTCAGGCTGCTGTGACCTGACAAGCACAGCCAGCAGCCATGAGCCTGCCACTGGCCTAGGAGGCACTGAGGTTGTTGTGACCTCACAAGCACAGCCAGGAGCCATTAACCTGCCACTGGCTTAGGAGGCACTGAGGCTCCTGTGACCTCACAATCACAGCTACCAGGAAGGAGCCTGGCACTGTCCTGGGAGGCACTGAGGCGGCTGTGAGCTCACAAGCACAGCCAGCAGCCAGGAGCCTGGCAGTAACCTAGGAGGCACTGAGGCTGCTGTGAGCTCACAAGCACAGCCAGCAGCCAGGAGCCTGCCCCTTCCCTAGGAGGCACAGAGGCTGCTGTGACCTGACAAGCACAGCCAGCAGCTAGGAGCCTGCCGCTGCCCAAGGAGGCACGGAGGCTGCTGTGACCTCACAAGCACAGCCCGCAGGCATGAGCCTGCCACTGGCCTAGGAGACACTGAGGCTGCTGTGACCTCACAAGCACAGCCCGCAGTCATGAGCCTGCCACTGGCCCAGGAGGCATAGAGACTACTGTGACCTCACAAGCACAGCCAGCAGCCAGGAGCCTGCCACTGGCCTAGCAGGCACTCAGGCTGCTCTGACCTCACAAACACAACCAGCAGCCAGGAGCCTGCCACTGGCCGAGGAGGCACTGAGGCTGCTGTGCCCTCACAAACACAGCCAGCAGTCAGGAGCCTGCCACTGGCCTAGGAGGCAATCAGGCTGCTGTGACCTCAGAAGCACAGCCAGGAGGGGGCGCTGCTCACAACCTATGAGGTACAGAGGCTGCTGCGACCTTCCAAGCACAGCCAGCAGCCATGAGCCTTGCACAGTCCTCGGAGGCACTGAGGCTGCTGTGACCTCACAAGCACAGCCAGCAGCCATGAGCCTGCCACTGGCCTAGGAGGCACTGATGTTGTTGTGACCTCACAAGCACAGCCAGGAGCCATTAACCTGCTACTGGCTTAGGAGGCACTGATGCTCCTGTGACCTCACAATCACAGCTACCAGGAAGGAGCCTGGCACTGTCCTGGGAGGCACTGAGGCGGCTGTGAGCTCACAAGCACAGCCTGCAGCCAGGAGCCTGGCAGTAACCTAGGAGGCACTGAGGCTGCTGTGAGCTCACAAGCCCAGCCAGCAGCCAGCAGCCTGCCCCTTCCCTAGGAGGCACTCAGGCTGCTGTAACCTCACAAGCACAGCCAGCAGCTAGGAGCCTGCCGCTGCCCAAGGAGGCACGGAGGCTGCTGTGATCTCACAAGCACAGCCAGCAGCCAGGAGCCTGCCCCTGGCCTAGGAGGCACTGAGGCTGCTGTGACCTCACAAGCACAGCCCGCAGTCATGAGCCTGCCACTGGCCCAGGAGGCATAGAGACTACTGTGACCTCACAAGCACAGCCAGCAGTCAGGAGCCTGCCACTGGCCTAGGAGGCACTCAGGCAGCTGTGACCTCACAAGCACAGCCAACAGCCATGAGACTGCCACTGGCCTAGGAGGAACTCAGGGTACTAAGACCTTCCAAGCAGAGCCAGCAGCCATAGGCCTTGCACAGGCCTAGGAGGCACTGAGGCTGCTGTGAGCTCACAAGCACAGCCAGCAGCCAGGAGCCTGCCACTGGCCTAGGGGGCACTCAGGCTGCTGTGACCTCACAAGCACAGCCAGCAGCCAGGAGCCTGCCACTGGCCTAGCATGCACACAGCCTACTGTGACCTCACCAGCACAGCCAGCAGCCAGGAGACTGTCGTTGGCCTAGGAGGCACTCAGGCTGCTGTGACCTCACAAGCACGACCAGCAGCCAGCAGCCTGTCGCTGGCCTAAGAGGCACTCAGGCTGCTGTGACCTCACAAGCACAGCCAGCAGTCAGGAGCCTGCCACTGTCCTAAGAGGCACTGAGGCAACTGTGACCTCACAAGCGCGGCCAGCAGCTAGGAGCCTGCCGCTGGCCTCGGCGGTGCTCAGGCGGCTGAGACCTCACAAGCACAGCCAGCAGGGGGCGATGCACACTAACGTATGAGGCACTGAGGATGCTGTGACCTCACAAGCACAGCCAGTAGTCATGAGCCTGCCACTTGCCTAGGAGGCACTCAGGCTGCTGTGACGTCACAAGCACAGCCAGCAGCCAGGAACCTGCCACTGGCCTGGGAGGCACTGGGGCTGCCTTATTATCACAAGCACAGCCAGCAGGGGAGGCTCCACACTAACGTATGAGTCACGGAGGCTGCTGTGACCTCCCAAGCACAGCCAGCAGCCAGGAGACTGCCACTGGCCTAGGAGGCACTGAGGCTGTTGTGATCTCCCAAGCACAGGCAGCAGCCAGGAGCCTGCCACGGGCCCAGGAGGCACTGATGCTGCTGTGACCTCTCAAGCACAGCCAGCAGCCATAAGCATGCCACTGGCATAGCAGGATCTCAGGCTACTGTGATCTCACAAGCACAGCCAGCAGCCATGAGCCTGCCACTGGCCTAGGAGGCACCCAGGCTGCTGTGACGTCACAAGCACAGCCAGCAGCCACGATTCTGCCACTGGCATAGGAGGCACTCAGGCTGCTGTGACCTCACAAGCACAACCAGCAGCCATAAGCGTGCCACTGGCCTAGGAGGCACTGAGGCTGCTGTGACCTCACAACCACAGCCAGCAGCTAGCAGCCTGCCACTGGCGTCGGAGGCACTGAGGCTACTGTGACCTCACAAACACAGCCAGCAGCCAGGAGCCTGCCACTGTCCTAGGAGGCACTGAGGCAGCTGTGACCTCATAAGCACAGCCTGGAGGGGGCGCTGCTCACAACCTGTGAGGCACAGAGGCTGCTGTGACCT
Source organism: Dromaius novaehollandiae (assembly GCF_036370855.1). Taxonomy (NCBI): domain Eukaryota; kingdom Metazoa; phylum Chordata; class Aves; order Casuariiformes; family Dromaiidae; genus Dromaius; species Dromaius novaehollandiae. The sequence goes on from NC_088107.1 coordinate 26,604,264, forward strand.
CACAAGCACAGCCAGCAGCCATAAGCGTGCCACTGGCCTAGGAGGCACTGAGGCTGCTGTGACCTCACAAGCACAGCCAGCAGCCAGCAGCCTGCCACTGGCCTAGGAGACACTGACGCTGCTGTGCCCTCACCAGCACAGCCAGCAGCCAGCAGCCTGCCACTGCCCTAGGAAATTCTGGGGCTGCTGTGACCCCACAATCAGAGCCAGCAGGGGGCGCAGCTCACAAGCAATGAGGCACTGAGGCTGCTGTGACCTCACAAGCACAGCCAGCAGCCAGGAGCCTGCCACTGTCCTAGGTGGCACTGAGGCAGCTCTGACCTCATAAGCACAGCCAGTAGGGGGCGCTGCTCACAACCTGTGAGGCACTGAGGCTGCTGTACCCTCACAAGCACAGCCAGCAGCCAGGAGCCTGCCACTGGCCTAGGAGGCACTGAGGTTGCTGTGACCTCACAAGCACAGCCAGCAGTCATGAGCCTGCCAGTGGCCTAGGAGGCACAGAGGCTGCTGTGACCTCACAAGCACAGCCAACAGCCATGAGACTGCCACTGGCCTAGGATGAACTCAGGGTACTAAGACCTTCCAAGCAGAGCCAGCAGCCATAGGCCTTGCACAGGCCTAGGAGGCACTGAGGCTGCTGTGACCTCACAAGCACAGCCAGCAGCCAGGAGCCTGCCACTGGCCTAGGGGGCACTCAGGCTGCTGTGACCTCACAAGCACAGCCAGCAGCCAGGAGCCTGCCACTGGCCTAGCATGCACACAGCCTACTGTGACCTCACCAGCACAGCCAGCAGCCAGGAGACTGTCGTTGGCCTAGGAGGCACTCAGGCTGCTGTGACCTCACAAGCACGACCAGCAGCCAGCAGCCTGTCGCTGGCCTAAGAGGCACTCAGGCTGCTGTGCCCTCACAAGTACAGCCAGCAGCCAGGTGCCTGCCGTTGGCCTCGAATGCGCTCAGGCAGCTGTGACCTCACAAGCACAGCCAGCAGGGGACGCTGTTCACTACCTATGATGCACTGAGGCTGCTGTGACCTCACAACCACAGCCAGCAGCTAGCAGCCTGCCACTGGCGTCGGAGGCACTGAGGCTACTGTGACCTCACAAGCACAGCCAGCAGCCAGGAGCCTGCCACTGTCCTAGGAGGCACTGAGGCAGCTCTGACCTCATAAGCACAGCCTGGAGGGGGCGCTGCTCACAACCTGTGAGGCACAGAGGCTGCTGTGACCTCACAAGCACAGCCAGCAGCCATAAGCGTGCCACTGGCCTAGGAGACACTGACGCTGCTGTGCCCTCACCAGCACAGCCAGCAGCCAGCAGCCTGCCACTGCCCTAGGAAATTCTGGGGCTGCTGTGACCCCACAATCAGAGCCAGCAGGGGGCGCAGCTCACAAGCAATGAGGCACTGAGGCTGCTGTGACCTCACAAGCACAGCCAGCAGCCAGGAGCCTGCCACTGTCCTAGGTGGCACTGAGGCAGCTCTGACCTCATAAGCACAGCCAGTAGGGGGCGCTGCTCACAACCTGTGAGGCACTGAGGCTGCTGTACCCTCACAAGCACAGCCAGCAGCCAGGAGCCTGCCACTGGCCTAGGAGGCACTGAGGTTGCTGTGACCTCACAAGCACAGCCAGCAGTCATGAGCCTGCCAGTGGCCTAGGAGGCACAGAGGCTGCTGTGACCTCACAAGCACAGCCAGCAGCCTGAGTGCCTGCCGTTGGCCTCGAATGCGCTCAGGCAGCTGTGACCTCGCAAGCACAGCCAGCAGGGGACGCTGTTCACTACCTGTGATGCACTGAGGCTGCTGTGACCTCACAACACAGCCAGCAGCCAGGAGCCTGCCAGGGCCTAACAGGCACTGAGGCTGCTGTGACCTCACAAGCACAGCCACCAGGGGCCGCTGCTCACTACCAAGGTGGCACTGAGGCTGCTGTGACCTCACAAGCACAGCCAGCAGCCATTGGTGTGCTACTCGCCGAGAAGGCACTGAGGCTGCTTTGACCTCACAAGCGCAGCCAGCAGCTAGGAGCCTGCCGCTGGCCTCGGAGGTGCTCAGGCGGCTGAGACCTCACAAACACAGCCAGCAATGTGCGATACACACTAACGTCTGAGGCACTGAGGCTGCTGTGACCTCACAAGCACAGTCAGCAGCCAGGAGCCTGTCGCTGGCCTAGGAGGCACTGAGGCTGCTGTGACCTCACAAGCACAGCCAGCAGGGGGTGCTGCTCACTTACGTATGAGGCACTGAGGCTGCTGTTACCTCACAAGCACAGCCAGCAGCCATGAGCCTGCCACTGGCCTAGCAGGCACTCAGGCTGCTCTGACCTCACAAACACAACCAGCAGCCAGGAGCCTCCCGCTGGCCGAGGAGACACTGAGGCTGCTGTGCCCTCACAAGCACAGCCAGCAGTCAGGAGCCTGCCACTGGCCTAGGAGGCACTCAGGCTGCTGTGACCTCAGAAGCACAGCCAGGAGAGGGCGCTGCTCACAACCTATGAGGCACAGAGGCTGCTGCGACCTTCCAAGCACAGCCAGCAGCCATGAGCCTTGCACAGTCCTCGGAGGCACTGAGGCTGCTGTGACCTCACAAGCACAGCCAGCAGCCAGCAGCCTGCCACTGGCCTAGGAGGCACTGAGGTTGTTGTGACCTCACAAGCACAGCCAGGAGCCATTAACCTGCCACTGGCTTAGGAGGCACTGAGGCTCCTGTGACCTCACAATCACAGCTACCAGGAAGGAGCCTGGCACTGTCCTGGGAGGCACTGAGGCGGCTGTGAGCTCACAAGCACAGCCAGCAGCCAGGAGCCTGGCAGTAACCTAGGAGGAACTGAGGCTGCTGTGAGCTCACAAGCCCAGCCAGCAGCCAGGAGCCTGCCCCTTCCCTAGGAGGCACTCAGGCTGCTGTGACCTCACAAGCACAGCCAGCAGCTAGGAGCCTGCCGCTGCCCAAGGAGGCACGGAGGCTGCTGTGACCTCCCAAACACAGCCAGCAGCCAGGAGCCTGCCACTGGCCCAGGAGGCATAGAGACTACTGTGACCTCACAAGCACAGCCAACAGCCAGGAGCCTGCCACTGGCCTAGGAGGCACTCATGGTGCTAAGACCTTCCAAGCAGAGCCAGCAGCCATAGGCCTTGCACAGGCCTAGGAGGCACTGAGGCTGCTGTGAGCTCACAAGCACAACCAGCAGCCAGGAGCCTGCCACTGGCCTAGGGGCACTCAGGCTGCTGTGACCTCACAAGCACAGCCAGCAGCCAGGAGCCTGCCACTAGACTAGGACGCATTGAGGCTGCTATGACCTCACAAGCACAGCCAGCAGCCATGAGCCTGCCACTGGCCGAGGAGGCACTGAGGTTGCTGTGACCTCACAAGCACAACCAGCAGCCATAAGCCACCCACTCGCCTAGGAGGCACTGAGGCTACTGTGACCTCACAAGCACAGCCAGCAGCCAGGAGCATGCCACTGGCCTAGGAGGCACTGAGGCTGCTGTGACCTCACAAGCACAGCCAGCAGCCAGGAACCTGTCACTGGCCTCGGAGGCACGGAGGCTGCTGTGACCACACAAGCACAGCCAGCAGCCATAAGCCTGCCACTGGGCTATGAGGCACTCAGGCTGCTGTGATTTCACAAGCACAGCCAGCAGCCATGAGCCTGCCACTGGCCTAGGAGGCAATCAGGCTGCTGTGACGTCACAAGCACAGCCAGCAGCCAGGAGCCCGCCACTGGCCTAGGAGGCACTGAGGCTGCTAGGACCTCACAAGCATAGTCAGCAGGGGGCACTGCCCACTACCTATGAGGCACTGAGGCTGCTGTGACCTCAGAAGCACAGCCAGCAGCCATGAGCCTGCCACTGGCCTAGGAGGCACTGAGGCTGCTGTGACCTCACAAGCACGGCCAGCAGCCTGAGTGCCTGCCGTTGGCCTCGAATGCGCTCAGGCAGCTGTGACCTCGCAAGCACAGCCAGCAGGGGACGCTGTTCACTACCTGTGATGCACTGAGGCTGCTGTGACCTCACAACACAGCCACCAGCCAGGAGCCTGCCAGGGCCTAACAGGCACTGAGGCTGCTGTGACCTCACAAGCACAGCCACCAGGGGCCGCTGCTCACTACCAAGGTGGCACTGAGGCTGCTGTGACCTCACAAGCACAGCCAGCAGCCAGGAGCCTGCCACTGGCCTAGGAGGCACACAGCCTGCTGTGACCTCACAAGCACAGCCAGCAGCCATTGGTGTGCTACTCGCCGAGAAGGCACTGAGGCTGCTGTGACCTCACAAGCGCAGCCAGCAGCTAGGAGCCTGCCGCTGGCCTCGGAGGTGCTCAGGCGGCTGAGACCTCACAAGCACAGCCAGCAATGTGCGATGCACACTAATGTCTGAGGCACTGAGGCTGCTGTGACCTCACAAGCACAGTCTGCAGCCAGGAGCCTGTCGCTGGCCTAGGAGGCACTGAGGCTGCTGTGACCTCACAAGCACAGCCAGCAGGGGGCGCTGCTCACTTACGTATGAGGCACTGAGGCTGCTGTGACCTCACAAGCACAGCCAGCAGCCATGAGCCTGCCACTGGCCTAGCAGGCACTCAGGCTGCTGTGACCTCACAAGCACAACCAGCAGCCAGGAGCATGCCGCTGGCCGAGGAGGCACTGAGACTGCCGTGACCTCACAAGCATAGCCAGCAACCATGAGGCTACCACTGGCCTAGGAGGCACTGAGGCTGCTGTGCCCTCACAAGCACAGCCAGCAGTCAGGAGCCTGCCACTGGCCTAGGAGGCACTCAGGCTGCTGTGACCTCACAAGCACAGCCAGGAGCCATTAACCTGCCACTGGCTTAGGAGGCACTGAGGCTCCTGTGACCTCACAATCACAGCTACCAGGAAGGAGCCTGGCACTGTCCTGGGAGGCACTGAGGCGGCTGTTTCCTCACAAGCACAGCCAGCAGCCAGGAGCCTGGCAGTAACCTAGGAGGCACTGAGGCTGCTGTGAGCTCACAAGCACAGCCAGCAGCCAGGAGCCTGCCCCTTCCCTAGGAGGCACTCAGGCTGCTGTGACCTCACAAGCACAGCCAGCAGCTAGGAGCCTGCCGCTGGCCTAGGAGGCACGGAGGCTGCTGTGATCTCACAACCACAGCCAGCAGCCAGGAGCCTGCCCCTGGCCTAGGAGGCACTCAGGCTGCTGTGACCTCACAAGCACAGCCCGCAGGCATGAGCCTGCCACTGGCCTAGCAGACAATGAGGCTGCTGTGACCTCACAAACACAGCCAGCAGCCAGGAGCCTGCCACTGGCCCAGGAGGCATAGAGACTACTGTGACCTCACAAGCACAGCCAACAGCCAGGAGCCTGCCACTGGCCTAGGAGGCACTCAGGCTGCTAAGACCTTCCAAACAGACCCAGCAGCCATAGGCCTTGCACAGGCCTAGGAGGCACTGAGGCTGCTGTGATGTCACAAGCACAGCCAGCAGGCAGGAGCCTGCCACCGGACGGGGGGGCACTGAGGCTGCTGTGACCTCACAAGCACATCCAGCAGCCAGGAGCCTGCCACTAGACTAGGAGGCATTGAGGCTGCTATGACCTCACAAGCACAGCCAGCAGGGGGGGCTGCACACAAATGTATGGGGCACTGAGGCTGCTGTGACCTCACAAGCACAGGCAGCAGCCAGGAGCCTGCCACTGGCCTAGGAGGCACTGAGGCTGCTGTGACGTCACAAGCACAGCCAGCAGCCAGGAGCCCGCCACTGGCCTAGGAGGCACTGAGGCTGCTAGGACCTCAGAAGCATAGTCAGCAGGGGGCACTGCCCACTACCTATGAGGCACTGAGGCTGCTGTGACCTCAGAAGCACAGCCAGCAGCCATGAGCCTGCCAGTGGCCTAGGAGGCACTGAGGCTGCTGTGACCTCACAAGCACGGCCAGCAGCCTGAGTGCCTGCCGTTGGCCTCGAATGCGCTCAGGCAGCTGTGACCTCGCAAGCACAGCCAGCAGGGGACGCTGTTCACTACCTGTGATGCACTGAGGCTGCTGTGACCTCACAATACAGCCACCAGCCAGGAGCCTGCCAGGGCCTAACAGGCACTGAGGCTGCTGTGACCTCACAAGCACAGCCACCAGGGGCCGCTGCTCACTACCAAGGTGGCACTGAGGCTGCTGTGACCTCACAAGCACAGCCAGCAGCCAGGAGCCTGCCACTGGCCTAGAAGGCACACAGCCTGCTGTGACCTCACAAGCACAGCCAGCAGCCATTGGTGTGCTACTCGCCGAGAAGGCACTGAGGCTGCTGTGACCTCACAAGCGCAGCCAGCAGCTAGGAGCCTGCCGCTGGCCTCGGAGGTGCTCAGGCGGCTGAGACCTCACAAGCACAGCCAGCAATGTGCGATGCACACTAATGTCTGAGGCACTGAGGCTGCTGTGACCTCACAAGCACAGTCTGCAGCCAGGAGCCTGTCGCTGGCCTAGGAGGCACTGAGGCTGCTGTGACCTCACAAGCACAGACAGCAGGGGGCGCTGCTCACTTACGTATGAGGCACTGAGGCTGCTGTGACCTCACAAGCACAGCCAGCAGCCATGAGCCTGCCACTGGCCTAGCAGGCACTCAGGCTGCTGTGACCTCACAAGCACAACCAGCAGCCAGGAGCATGCCGCTGGCCGAGGAGGCACTGAGACTGCCGTGACCTCACAAGCATAGCCAGCAACCATGAGGCTACCACTGGCCTAGGAGGCACTGAGGCTGCTGTGCCCTCACAAGCACAGCCAGCAGTCAGGAGCCTGCCACTGGCCTAGGAGGCACTCAGGCTGCTGTGACCTCACAAGCACAGCCAGGAGCCATTAACCTGCCACTGGCTTAGGAGGCACTGAGGCTCCTGTGACCTCACAATCACAGCTACCAGGAAGGAGCCTGGCACTGTCCTGGGAGGCACTGAGGCGGCTGTTTCCTCACAAGCACAGCCAGCAGCCAGGAGCCTGGCAGTAACCTAGGAGGCACTGAGGCTGCTGTGAGCTCACAAGCACAGCCAGCAGCCAGGAGCCTGCCCCTTCCCTAGGAGGCACTCAGGCTGCTGTGACCTCACAAGCACAGCCAGCAGCTAGGAGCCTGCCGCTGGCCTAGGAGGCACGGAGGCTGCTGTGATCTCACAACCACAGCCAGCAGCCAGGAGCCTGCCCCTGGCCTAGGAGGCATGGAGGCTGCTGTGACCTCACAAGCACAGCCCGCAGGCATGAGCCTGCCACTGGCCTAGCAGACAATGAGGCTGCTGTGACCTCACAAACACAGCCAGCAGCCAGGAGCCTGCCACTGGCCCAGGAGGCATAGAGACTACTGTGACCTCACAAGCACAGCCAACAGCCAGGAGCCTGCCACTGGCCTAGGAGGCACTCAGGCTGCTAAGACCTTCCAAACAGACCCAGCAGCCATAGGCCTTGCACAGGCCTAGGAGGCACGGAGGCTGCTGTGATGTCACAAGCACAGCCAGCAGGCAGGAGCCTGCCACTGGACTGGGGGGCACTCAGGCTGCTGTGACCTCACAAGCACATCCAGCAGCCAGGAGCCTGCCACTAGACTAGGAGGCATTGAGGCTGCTATGACCTCACAAGCACAGCCAGCAGGGGGGGCTGCACACAAATGTATGGGGCACTGAGGCTGCTGTGACCTCACAAGCACAGGCAGCAGCCAGGAGCCTGCCACTGGCCTAGGAGGCACTGAGGCTGCTGTGACGTCACAAGCACAGCCAGCAGCCAGGAGCCCGCCACTGGCCTAGGAGGCACTGAGGCTGCTAGGACCTCAGAAGCATAGTCAGCAGGGGGCACTGCCCACTACCTATGAGGCACTGAGGCTGCTGTGACCTCAGAAGCACAGCCAGCAGCCATGAGCCTGCCAGTGGCCTAGGAGGCACTGAGGCTGCTGTGACCTCACAAGCACGGCCAGCAGCCTGAGTGCCTGCCGTTGGCCTCGAATGCGCTCAGGCAGCTGTGACCTCGCAAGCACAGCCAGCAGGGGACGCTGTTCACTACCTGTGATGCACTGAGGCTGCTGTGACCTCACAATACAGCCACCAGCCAGGAGCCTGCCAGGGCCTAACAGGCACTGAGGCTGCTGTGACCTCACAAGCACAGCCACCAGGGGCCGCTGCTCACTACCAAGGTGGCACTGAGGCTGCTGTGACCTCACAAGCACAGCCAGCAGCCAGGAGCCTGCCACTGGCCTAGGAGGCACACAGCCTGCTGTGACCTCACAAGCACAGCCAGCAGCCATTGGTGTGCTACTCGCCGAGAAGGCACTGAGGCTGCTGTGACCTCACAAGCGCAGCCAGCAGCTAGGAGCCTGCCGCTGGCCTCGGAGGTGCTCAGGCGGCTGAGACCTCACAAGCACAGCCAGCAATGTGCGATGCACACTAATGTCTGAGGCACTGAGGCTGCTGTGACCTCACAAGCACAGTCTGCAGCCAGGAGCCTGTCGCTGGCCTAGGAGGCACTGAGGCTGCTGTGACCTCACAAGCACAGCCAGCAGGGGGCGCTGCTCACTTACGTATGAGGCACTGAGGCTGCTGTGACCTCACAAGCACAGCCAGCAGCCATGAGCCTGCCACTGGCCTAGCAGGCACTCAGGCTGCTGTGACCTCACAAGCACAACCAGCAGCCAGGAGCATGCCGCTGGCCGAGGAGGCACTGAGACTGCCGTGACCTCACAAGCATAGCCAGCAACCATGAGGCTACCACTGGCCTAGGAGGCACTGAGGCTGCTGTGCCCTCACAAGCACAGCCAGCAGTCAGGAGCCTGCCACTGGCCTAGGAGGCACTCAGGCTGCTGTGACCTCACAAGCACAGCCAGGAGCCATTAACCTGCCACTGGCTTAGGAGGCACTGAGGCTCCTGTGACCTCACAATCACAGCTACCAGGAAGGAGCCTGGCACTGTCCTGGGAGGCACTGAGGCGGCTGTTTCCTCACAAGCACAGCCAGCAGCCAGGAGCCTGGCAGTAACCTAGGAGGCACTGAGGCTGCTGTGAGCTCACAAGCACAGCCAGCAGCCAGGAGCCTGCCCCTTCCCTAGGAGGCACTCAGGCTGCTGTGACCTCACAAGCACAGCCAGCAGCTAGGAGCCTGCCGCTGGCCTAGGAGGCACGGAGGCTGCTGTGATCTCACAACCACAGCCAGCAGCCAGGAGCCTGCCCCTGGCCTAGGAGGCATGGAGGCTGCTGTGACCTCACAAGCACAGCCCGCAGGCATGAGCCTGCCACTGGCTTAGCAGACAATGAGGCTGCTGTGACCTCACAAACACAGCCAGCAGCCAGGAGCCTGCCACTGGCCCAGGAGGCATAGAGACTACTGTGACCTCACAAGCACAGCCAACAGCCAGGAGCCTGCCACTGGCCTAGGAGGCACTCAGGCTGCTAAGACCTTCCAAACAGACCCAGCAGCCATAGGCCTTGCACAGGCCTAGGAGGCACTGAGGCTGCTGTGATGTCACAAGCACAGCCAGCAGGCAGGAGCCTGCCACTGGACTGGGGGGCACTCAGGCTGCTGTGACCTCACAAGCACATCCAGCAGCCAGGAGCCTGCCACTAGACTAGGAGGCATTGAGGCTGCTATGACCTCACAAGCACAGCCAGCAGGGGGGGCTGCACACAAATGTATGGGGCACTGAGGCTGCTGTGACCTCACAAGCACAGGCAGCAGCCAGGAGCCTGCCACTGGCCTAGGAGGCACTGAGGTTGCTGTGACCTCACAAGCACAACCAGCAGCCATAAGCCACCTACTCGCCTAGGAGGCACTGAGTCTACTGTGACCTCACAAGCACAGCCAGCAGCCAGGAGCATGCCACTGGCCTCGGAGGCACTCAGGCTGCTGTGACCTCACAAGCACAGCCGGCAGCCAGGAACCTGTCACTAGCCCCGGAGGCACGGAGGCTGCTGTGACCACACAAGCACAGCCAGCAGCCATAAGCCTGCCACTGGCCTAGGTGGCACTGAGGCTGCTGTGACCTCACAAGCACAGCCAGCAGCCAGGAGCCCGCCACTGTCCTAGGAGGCACTGAGGCTGCTAGGACCTCAGAAGCATAGTCAGCAGGGGGTGCTGCCCACTACCTATGAGGCACTGAGGCTGCTGTGACCTCACAAGCACAGGCAGCAGCCAGGAGCCTGCCTCTAGCCAAGGAGGCACTGAGGCTGCTGTGACCTCTCAAGCACAGCCAGCAGCCATGAGCCTGGCTCTGGCCTAGTAGGTACTCACGCTGCTGTGACGTCACAAGCACAGCCAGCAGCCAGGTGCCTGCCACTGGCCTAGGAGGCGCTGAGCCTGCTGTCACCACACAAGCGCAACCAGCAGCCAGGAGCCTGCCACTGGCCTCGGAGGCACTGAGGCAGTTGTGACCTCACAAGCACAGCCCACAGTCATGAGCCTGCCACTGGCCTAGGAGGAACTCAGGGTACTAAGACCTTCCAAGCAGAGCCAGCAGCCATAGGCCTTGCACAGGCCTAGGAGGCACTGAGGCTGCTGTGATGTCACAAGCACAGCCAGCAGGCAGGAGCCTGCCACTGGCCTAGGGGGCACTCAGGCTGCTGTGACCTCACAAGCACAGCCAGCAGCCAGGAGCCTGCCACTGGCCTAGCATGCACACAGCCTGCTGTGACCTCACCAGCACAGCCAGCAGCCAGGAGACTGTCGTTGGCCTAGGAGGCACTCAGGCTGCTGTGACCTCACAAGCACGACCAGCAGCCAGCAGCCTGTCGCTGGCCTAAGAGGCACACAGGCTGCTGTGACCTCACAAGCACAGCCAGCAGTCAGGAGCCTGCCACTGTCCTACGAGGCACTGAGGCATCTGTGACCTCACAAGTGCGGCCAGCAGCTAGGAGCCTGCCGCTGGCCTCGGCGGTGCTCAGGCGGCTGAGACCTCACAAGCACAGCCAGCAGGGGGCGATGCACACTAACGTATGAGGCACTGAGGCTGCTGTGACCTCACAAGCACAGCCAGTAGTCATGAGCCTGCCACTTGCCTAGGAGGCACTCAGGCTGCTGTGACGTCACAAGCACAGCCAGCAGCCAGGAACCTGCCACTGTCCTGGGAGGCACTGGGGCTGCTTTATTATCAGAAGCACAGCCAGCAGGGGAGGCTCCACACTAACGTATGAGTCACGGAGGCTGCTGTGACCTCCCAAGCACAGCCTGCAGCCAGGAGACTGCCACTGGCCTAGGAGGCATTGAGGCTGTTGTGATCTCCCAAGCACAGGCACCAGCCAGGAGGCTGCCACGGGCCCAGGAGGCACTGATGCTGCTGTGACCTCTCAAGCACAGCCAGCAGCCATAAGCATGCCACTGGCATAGCAGGATCTCAGGCTGCTGTGACCTCACAATCACAGCCAGCAGCCATGATCCTGCCACTTGACTAGGAGGCACCCAGGCTGCTGTGACCTCACAAGCAGAGCCACCAGGGGCCGCTGCTCACTACCAAGGTGGCACTGAGGCTGCTGTGACCTCACAAATACAACCAGCAGCCAGGAACCTGCCAATGGCCTAGGTGGCACTGAGGCTGCTGTGACCTCACAAGCACAGCCAGCAGCCATTAGTGTGTTACTCGCCGAGGAGGCACTGAGGCTGTTGTGACCTCACAAGCACAGTCAGCAGCCAGGAGCCTGTCGCTGGCCTAGGAGGCACTGAGGCTGCTGTGACCTCACAAGCTCAGCCAGTAGCTAGGAGCCTGTCGCTGGCCTAGGAGGCACTCAGGCTGCTGTGACCTCACAAGCACAACCAGCAGCCAGGAGCCTGCCACTGGCCTAGGAGGCACTCAGGCTGCTCTGACCTCACAAACACAACAAGCAGCCATGAGCCTGCCACTGGCCTCAGAGGCACTGAGGCTGCTGTGACCTCACAAGCACAGCCAGCAGCCAGGAGCCTGTTGCTGGCCTCGGAGGCACTCAGGCTGCTCTGACTTCAAAAGCACAGCCAGCAGTCAGGAGCCTGACACTGGCCTAGGAGGCACTGAGGCTGCTGTGAGCTCACAAGCACAGCCAGCAGCCAGGAGCCTGACACTGGCCTAGGAGGCACTGAGGCTGCTGTGACCTCACAAGCACAGCCAGGAGGAGGCGCTGCTCACAACCTATGAGGCACAGAGGCTGCTGTGACCTCACAAGCACAGCCAGCAGCCAGCAGCCTGCCACTGGCGTCGGAGGCACTGAGGCTGCTGTGACCTCACAAGCACAGCCAGCAGCCATGAGCCTGCCACTGGCCTAGGAGGCACTGAGGCTGCTGTGACCTGAAAAGCACAGGCAGCAGCCAGGAGCCTGCCCCTGGCCTAGGAGGCATGGAGGCTGCTGTGACCTCACAAGCACAGCCCGCAGGCATGAGCCTGCCACTGGCCTAGGAGACACTGAGGCTGCTGTGACCTCACAAACACAGCCAGCAGCCAGGAGCCTGCCACTGGCCCAGGAGGCATAGAGACTACTGTGACCTCACAAGCACAGCCAGCAGCCAGGAGCCTGCCACTGGCCTAGGAGGCACTCAGGGTGCTAAGACCTTCCAAGCAGAGCCAGCAGCCATAGGCCTTGCAGAGGCCTAGGAGGCACTGAGGCTGCTGTGATGTCACAAGCACAGCCAGCAGGCAGGAGCCTGCCACTGGCCTAGGGGGCACTCAGGCTGCTGTGACCTCACAAGCACAGCCCGCAGTCAGGAGCCTGCCACTGGCCTAGGAGGCATTGAGGCTGCTATGACCTCACAAGCACAGCCAGCAGGGGGGGCTGCACACAAATGTATGGGGCACTGAGGCTGCTGTGACCTCACAAGCACAGCCAGCAGCCAGGAGCCTGCCACTGGCCTAGGAGGCACTGAGGTTGCTGTGACCTCACAAGCACAACCAGCAGCCATAAGCCTGCCACTGGCCTAGGAGGCACTGAGGCTGCTGTGACCTCACAAGCACAGCCAGCAGCCTGAGTGCCTGCCGTTGGTCTCGAATGCGCTCAAGCAGCTGTGACCTCACAAGCACAGCCACCAGGGGCCGCTGATCACTACCAAGGTGGCACTGAGGCTGCTGTGACCTCACAAGCACAGCCAGCAGCCAGGAGCCTGCCACTGGCCTAGGAGGCACTGAGGCTGCTGTGACCTCACAAGCACAGTCAGCAGCCATTGGTGTGCTAATTGCCGAGAAGGCACTGAGGCTGCTGTGACCTCACAAGCGCAGCCAGCAGCTAGGAGCCTGCCGCTGGCCTCGGAGGTGCTCAGGCGGCTGAGACCTCACAAGCACAGCCAGCAATGTGCGATGCACACTAACGTCTGAGGCTGCTGTGACCTCACAAGCACAGTCAGCAGCCAGGAGCCTGTCGCTGGCCTAGGAGGCACTCAGGCTGCTGTGACCTCACAAGCACAGCCAGCAGGGGGCGCTGCTCACTTACGTATGAGGCACTGAGGCTGCTGTGACCTCACAAGCACAGCCAGCAGCCATGAGCCTGCCACTGGCCTAGCAGGCACTCAGGCTGCTCTGACCTCACAAACACAACCAGCAGCCAGGAGCCTGCCGCTGGCCGAGGAGGCACTGAGGCTGCTGTGACCTCACAAGCATAGCCAGCAACCATGAGGCTACCACTGGCCTAGGAGGCACTGAGGTTGCTGTGACTTCACAAGCACAGCCAGCACCCAGGAGCCTGTCACTGGACAGGGAGGCACTCAGCCTGCTGTGACCTCACAAGCACAGCCAGCAGCCATGAGCCCGTCGCTGGCCTAGGAGGCACTGAGGCTGCTGTGACCTCCCAAGCACAGCCAGCAGCCAGGAGCCTGCCACTGGCCAAAGAGGCACTCAGGCTGCTGTGGCCTCCCAAGCACAGCCAGCAAGTGTGGTTGCAGACTAAAGTATGAGGCACTGAGGCTGCTGTGACCCATCAAGCACAGCCAGCAGCCAGGTGCCTGCCTCTGGCCTAGGAGGCACTGAGGCTGCTGTGACCACACAAGCACAGCCAGCAGCCAGCAGCCTGCCACTGGCCTAGGAGGCACTCAGCCTGCTGTGACCTGACAAGCACAATGAGCAGCCATGAGCCTGCCACTGGCCTAGGATGCACGGAAGCTGCTGTGACCTCCCAAGCACAGCCAGCAGCCATGAGCCTGCCACTGGCCTAGGAGACACTGAGGCTGCTGTGACCTCACAAACACAGCCAGCAGCCAGGAGCCTGCCACTGGCCCAGGAGGCATAGAGACTACTGTGACCTCACAAGCACAGCCAGCAGCCAGGAGCCTGCCACTGGCCTAGGAGGCACTCAGGGTGCTAAGACCTTCCAAGCAGAGCCAGCAGCCATAGGCCTTGCAGAGGCCTAGGAGGCACTGAGGCTGCTGTGATGTCACAAGCACAGCCAGCAGGCAGGAGCCTGCCACTGGCCTAGGGGGCACTCAGGCTGCTGTGACCTCACAAGCACAGCCCGCAGTCAGGAGCCTGCCACTGGCCTAGGAGGCATTGAGGCTGCTATGACCTCACAAGCACAGCCAGCAGGGGGGGCTGCACACAAATGTATGGGGCACTGAGGCTGCTGTGACCTCACAAGCACAGCCAGCAGCCAGGAGCCTGCCACTGGCCTAGGAGGCACTGAGGTTGCTGTGACCTCACAAGCACAACCAGCAGCCACAAGCCTGCCACTGGCCTAGGAGGCACTGAGGCTGCTGTGACCTCACAAGCACAGCCAGCAGCCTGAGTGCCTGCCGTTGGTCTCGAATGCGCTCAAGCAGCTGTGACCTCACAAGCACAGCCACCAGGGGCCGCTGATCACTACCAAGGTGGCACTGAGGCTGCTGTGACCTCACAAGCACAGCCAGCAGCCAGGAGCCTGCCACTGGCCTAGGAGGCACTGAGGCTGCTGTGACCTCACAAGCACAGTCAGCAGCCATTGGTGTGCTAATTGCCGAGAAGGCACTGAGGCTGCTGTGACCTCACAAGCGCAGCCAGCAGCTAGGAGCCTGCCGCTGGCCTCGGAGGTGCTCAGGCGGCTGAGACCTCACAAGCACAGCCAGCAATGTGCGATGCACACTAACGTCTGAGGCACTGAGGCTGCTGTGACCTCACAAGCACAGTCAGCAGCCAGGAGCCTGTCGCTGGCCTAGGAGGCACTGAGGCTGCTGTGACCTCACAAGCACAGCCAGCAGGGGGCGCTGCTCACTTACGTATGAGGCACTGAGGCTGCTGTGACCTCACAAGCACAGCCAGCAGCCATGAGCCTGCCACTGGCCTAGCAGGCACTCAGGCTGCTCTGACCTCACAAACACAACCAGCAGCCAGGAGCCTGCCGCTGGCCGAGGAGGCACTGAGGCTGCTGTGACCTCACAAGCATAGCCAGCAACCATGAGGCTACCACTGGCCTAGCAGGCACTGAGGTTGCTGTGACTTCACAAGCACAGCCAGCACCCAGGAGCCTGTCACTGGACAGGGAGGCACTCAGCCTGCTGTGACCTCACAAGCACAGCCAGCAGCCATGAGCCCGTCGCTGGCCTAGGAGGCACTGAGGCTGCTGTGACCTCCCAAGCACAGCCAGCAGCCAGGAGCCTGCCACTGGCCAAAGAGGCACTCAGGCTGCTGTGGCCTCCCAAGCACAGCCAGCAAGTGTGGTTGCAGACTAAAGTATGAGGCACTGAGGCTGCTGTGACCCATCAAGCACAGCCAGCAGCCAGGTGCCTGCCTCTGGCCTAGGAGGCACTGAGGCTGCTGTGACCACACAAGCACAGCCAGCAGCCAGCAGCCTGCCACTGGCCTAGGAGGCACTCAGCCTGCTGTGACCTGACAAGCACAATGAGCAGCCATGAGCCTGCCACTGGCCTAGGATGCACGGAAGCTGCTGTGACCTCCCAAGCACAGCCAGCAGCCATGAGCCTGCCACTGGCCTAGGAGGCACTGAGGCTGCTGTGACCTCACAAGCACAGCCAGCAGCCAGGAGCTTGCCACTGGCCTAGGAGACAGTTAGGCTGCTGTGACCTCACAAGTAGACCCAGCAGCCATGAGCCTGCCACTGGCCAAGGAGGCAACCAGGCTGTTGTGACCTCAAAAGCACAGCCAGCAGGGGGCGCTGCTCATTACCCAGGGGGCATTGATGCCGCTGTGACCTGCCAAGCACAGCCAGCTGCCATGAGCCTGCCACTGGCCTAGGAGGCACTGAGGCTGCTGTGACCTCACAAGCACAGCCAACAGCCAGGAGCCTCCCACTGGCCTAGGAGACAATCAGGCTGCTGTGACCTCACAAGCACAGCCAGCAGCCAGGAGCCTGCCTCTGGCCTAGTAGGCACTGAGGCTGCTGTGACCTCCCAAGAACAGCCAGCAGCCAGGAGCCTGCCACTGGCCTAGGAGGCACTGAGGTTGCTGTGACCACTCAAGCTCAGCCAGCAGCCAGGAGCCTCCCACTGGCCTAGGAGGCACGGAGGATTCTCTGACGTCACAAGCACAGCCAGCAGCCAGTAGCCTGCCACTGGCCTAGCAGGCACTCAGGCTGCTGTGACCTCACAAGCAGAGCCAGCAGGTGGTGCTGCACACTAAAGTATGAGGCACTGAGGCTGCTGTGACGACACAAGAACAGCCAGCAGCCAGGAGCCTGCCTCTGGCCAAGTAGGCACACAGCCTGCTGTGACCTCACAAGCACAGCCAGCAGGTGGGGCTGCACACTAAAGTATGAGGCACTGAGGCTGCTGTTACCACACAAGCACAGCCAGCAGCCAGGAGCCTGTCACTGGCCTCGGAGGCACTGAGGCTGCTGTGACTTCACAAGCACAACCAGCAGGTGGGGCTGCACACTAAAGTATGAGGCACTAAGCCTGCTGTGACCTCACAAGCACAGCCAGCAGCCATGAGCCTGCCACTGGCCTAGGAGGCACTGAGGCTGCTGTGACCTCACAAGCACAGCCATCAGCCATGAGCCTGCGGGTGGCCTAGGAGGCACTGAGGATTCTGTGACGTCACAAGCACAACCAGCAGGTGCGGCTGCACACCAAAGTATGAGGCACTGAGCCTGATGTGACCTCACAAGCTCATCCAGCAGCCAGCAGCCTGCCTCTGGCCTAGGAGGCACACAGCCTGCTGTGACCTCCCAAGCACAGCTAGCAGCCATGAGCCTGCGAGTGGCCTAGGAGGCACTGAGGCTGCTGTGACCTCACAAGCACAGCCATCAGCCATGAGCCTGCCACTGGCCTAGGAGGCACTGAGGCTGCTGTGACGTCACAAGCTCAGCCAGCAGCCAGGAGTCTGTCTCTGGCCTAGGAGGCACTCAGGCTGCTGTGACCTCACAAGCACAGCCAGCAGCCATGAGCCTGCCACTGGCCTAGTAGGCACTGAGGCTGCTGTGACCTCACAAGCTCTGCCAGCAGCCAGGAGCCTCCCACTGGACTGGGAGGCACTCAGCCTGCTGCGACCTCACAAGCACAGCCAGCTGCCATGAGCCTGCCACTGGCCGAGGAGGCATTCAGGCTGCTGTGACCTCACAAGCACAGCCAGCAGCCAGGAGCTTGCCACTGGCCTAGGAGACAGTTAGGCTGCTGTGACCTCACAAGTAGACCCAGCAGCCATGAGCCTGCCACTGGCCAAGGAGGCAACCAGGCTGTTGTGACCTCCCAAACACAGCCAGCAGCCATGAGCCTGCGAGTGGCCTAGGAGGCACTGAGGCTGCTGTGACCTCCCAAGCACAGCCAACAGCCAGGAGCCTCCCACTGGCCTAGGAGGCACGGAGGATTCTGTGACGTCACAAGCACAGCCAGCAGCCAGGAGCCTCCCACTGGCCTAGGAGGCACTCAGCCTGCTGTGACCTCACAAGCACAGCCAGCAGCCATGAGCCTGCGACTGGCCGAGGAGGCACTGAGGCTGCTGTGACCTCACAAGCACAGCCAACAGCCATGAGCCTGCCACTGGCCTAGGAGGCACTGAGGCTGCTGTGACCTCACAAGCACAGGCAGCAGAAAGGAGCCTGCCACTGGCCTAGCAGGCACTCAGCCTCCTCTGACCTCACAAGCACAGCCAGCAGCCATGAGCCTGCCACTGGCCTAGGAGGCACTGAGGCTGCTGTGACCTCACAAGCACAGCCAACAGGGGGCGCTGCACACTATCGTATGAGGCACTGAGCCTGCTGATACCTCCCAAGCACAGCCAGCAGCCAGGAGCCTGCCACTGGCCAAAGAGGCACTCAGGCTGCTGTGACCACTCAAGCTCAGCCAGCAGCCAGGAGCCTGCCACTGGCCTCGGAGGCACTGAGGCTGCTGTGACTTCACAAGCACAATCAGCAGGTGGGGCTGCACACTAAAGTATGAGGCACTGAGGCTGCTGTGACCTCACAAGCTCATCCAGCAGCCAGGAGCCTGCCTCTGGCCTAGCAGGCACTCATCCTGCTGTGACCTCACAAGCACAGCCAGCAGCCATGAGCCTGCGACTGGCCTAGGAGGCACTCAGGCTGCTGTGACCTCACAAGCACAGCCAGCAGCCAGGAGCCTGCCACTGGCCTAGGAGGCAACCAGGCTGTTGTGACCTCCCAAGCACAGCCAGCAGGGGGCGCTGCTCATTACCCAGGGGGCATTGATGCCGCTGTGACCTGCCAAGCACAGCCAGCTGCTAGGAGCCTGCCACTGGACTCGGAGGACCTCAGCCTCCTGTGACCTCACAAGCACAGCCAGCAGCCATGAGCCTGCCACTGGCCTAGGAGGCACTCAGGCTGCTGTGACCTCCCAAGCTCTGCCAGCAGCCAGGAGCCTCCCACTGGCCTGGGAGGCACTCAGGCGTCTGTGACGTCACAAGCACAGCCAGCTGCCAGGAGCCTGCCACTGCACTCGGAGGCAACCAGGCTGTTGTGACCTCACAAGCACAGCCAGCAGGGCGCGCTGCTCATTACCCAGGGGGCATTGATGCCGCTGTGACCTGCCAAGCACAGCCAGCTGCTAGGAGCCTGCCACTGGACTCGGTGGCACTCAGCCTGCTGTGACCTCACAAGCACAGCCAGCAGCCAGGAGCCTGCCACTGGCCTAGGAGACACTGAGGCTGCTGTGACCGCACAAGCACAGCCAGCAGGCAGGAGCCTGCCACTGGCCTAGGAGGCACTCAGGCTTCTGTGACGTCACAAGCATAGCCAGCTGCCATGAGCCTGCCACTGGACTGGGAGGCACTCAGCCTGCTGTGACCTCACAAGCACAGCCAGCAGCCAGGAGCCTGCCACTGGCCTAGGAGGCAATCAGGCTGCTGTGACCTCACAAGCACAGCCAGCAGCCAGGAGCCTGCCACTGGCCTAGGAGGCACTCAGCCTGCTGTGACCTCCCAAGCACAGCCAACAGCCATGAGCCTGGTACTGGCCTAGGAGGCACTGAGGCAGCTGTGACCTCACAAGCACAGCCAGCAGGTGGGGCTGCACACTAACCTATGAGGCACTGAGGCTACTGTGACCTCACAAGCACAGCCAGCAGCCAGGAGCCAGCCACTGCTCTCGGAGGTACTGAGGATGCTGTGACCTCACAAGCACAGTCAGCAGCCATGAGCCTGCCACTGACTTCGGACGCACTCAGGCTGCTGTGACCTGCCAAGCACAGCCAGCAGCCAGGAGCCTGCCACTGGCCTAGGAGACAGTTAGGCTGCTGTGACCTCACAAGAACAACCAGCAGCCATGAGCCTGCCACTGGCCTAGGAGGCACTCAGCCTCCTCTGACCTCACAAGGACAGCCAGCAGCCAGGAGCCTGCCACTGGCCTAGGAGGCACTGAGGCTGCTGTGACCTCACAAGCACAGCCAACAGGGGGCGCTGCACACTATCGTATGAGGCACTGAGCCTGCTGATACCTCCCAAGCACAGCCAGCAGCCATGAGCCTGCCACTGGCCTAGGAGACAGTTAGGCTGCTGTGACCTCACAAGAACAACCAGCAGCCATGAGCCTGCCACTGGCCTAGGAGGCACTGAGGCTGCTGTGACGTCACAAGCACAGCCAGCAACAGGAGCCTGTCACTGGCCTAGGAGGCACTGAGGCTGCTGTGACCTCACAAGCACAGCCAGCAGCCAGGAGCCTGCCACTGGCCGAGGAAGCACTGAGGCTGCTGTGACCTCACAAGCACAGCCAGCAGCCAGGAGCCTGCCACTGGCCTAGCAGGCACTCAGCCTCCTCTGACCTCACAAGCACAGCCAGCAGCCAGGAGCCTGCCACTGGCCTAGGAGGCACTCAGGCTGCTGTGACCTCACAAGCACAGCCAGCAGCCAGCAGCCTGCCACGGGCCTAGGAGGCACTCAGGCTGCTGTGACCTCACAAGCACAGCCAACAGGGGGCGCTGCACACTATCGTATGAGGCACTGAGCCTGCTGATACCTCCCACGCACAGCCAGCAGCCAGGAGCCTGCCACTGGCCTAGGAGGCACTGAGGCTGCTGTGACCACTCAAGCTCAGCCAGCAGCCAGGAGCCTCCCACTGGCCTAGGAGGCACGGAGGATTCTGTGACGTCACAAGCACAGCCAGCAGCCAGGCGCATGCCTCTGGCCAAGTAGGCACACAGCCTGCTGTGACCTCACAAGCACAGCCAGCAGGTGGGGCTGCACACTAATGTATGAGGCACTGAGGCTGCTGTGGCCTCACAAGCACAGCCAGCAGCCAGGAGCCTGTCACTGGCCTAGGAGGCACTGCGGCTGCTGTGAGCTCACAAGCACAGCCAGCAGCCATGAGCCTGTCACTGGCCTCGGAGGCACTGAGGCTGCTCTGACTTCACAAGCACAACCAGCAGGTGGGGCTGCACACTAACGTATGAGGCACTGAGCCTGCTGTGACCTCACAAGCTCATCCAGCAGCCCGGAGCCTGCCTCTGGCCGAGGAGGCACACAGCCTGCTTTGACCTCACAAGCACAGCCAGCAGTCATGAGCCTGCGACTGGCCTAGGAGGCACTGCGGCTGCTGTGACCTCACAAGCACAGCCAGCAGCCAGGAGCCTGCCACTGGCCTAGTAGGCACGGAGGCTGCTGTGACCTCACAAGCTCAGCCAGCAGCCAGGAGCCTGCCACTGGCCTAGGAGGCACTGAGGATTCTGTGATGTCACAAGCACAGCCAGCAGCCAGCAGCCTGCCACTGGCCTAGGAGGCACTCAGCCTGCTGTGACCTCCCAAGCACAGCCAGCAGCCATGAGCCTGCCACTGGCCTAGGAGGCACTGAGGCTGCTGTGACCTCACAAGCACAGCCAGCAAGGGGCGCTGCACACTATCGTATGAGGCACTGAGTCTGCTGATACCTCCCAAGCACAGCCAGCAGCCATGAGCCTGCCACTGGCCTAGGAGGCACTGAGGCTGCTGTGACCTCACAAGCACAGCCAGTAGCCAGGAGCCTGCCACTGCCCTCGGAGGAACTGAGGATGCTGTGACCTCACAAGCACAGGCAGCAGCCATGAGCCTGCCACTGACCTCGGACGCACTCAGGCTGCTGTGACATCACAAGCTCAGCCAGCAGCCAGGAGCTGGCCACTGGCCTAAGAGGCACTGAGGCTGCTGTGACCTCACAAGCACAGCCAGCAGGCAGGAGCCTGCCACTGGCCTAGGAGGCACTGAGGCTGCTGTGACAATTCAAGCTCAGCCAGCAGCCAGGAGCCTCCCACTGGCCTAGGAGGCACGGAGGATTCTGTGACGTCACAAGCACAGCCAGCAGCCAGGAGCCTGCCACTGGCCTAAGAGGCACTCAGGCTGCTATGACATCACAAGCAGAGCCAGCAGGTGGGGCTGCACACTAAAATATGAGGCACTGAGGCTGTTGTGACCACACAAGCACAGCCAGCAGCCAGGAGCCTGCCTCTGGCCTAGTAGGCACACAGCTTGCTGTGACCTCACAAGCACAGCCAGCAGGTGGGGCTGCACACTAACGTATGAAGCACTGAGGCTGCTGTGACCTCACAAGCACAGCCAGCAGCCAGGAGCCTGTCACTGGCCTCGGAGGCACTGAGGCTGCTGTGACTTCACAAGCACAATCAGCAGGTGGGGCTGCACACTAAAGTATGAGGCACAGAGCCTGCTGTGACCTCACAAGCTCATCCAGCAGCCAGGAGCCTGCCTCTGGCATAGGAGGCAACCAGGCTGTTGTGACCTCACAAGCACAGCCAGCAGCCATGAGCCTGCCACTGGCCTAGGAGGCAACCAGGCTGTTGTGACCTCACAAGCACAGCCAGCAGGGGGCGCTGCTCATTACCCAGGGGGCATTGATGCCGCTGTGACCTGCCAAGCACAGACAGCTGCTAGGAGCCTGCCACTGGACTCGGAGGCACTCAGCCTGCTGAAACCTCACAAGCACAGCCAGCAGCCAGGAGCCTGCCACTTGCGTAGGAGACACTGAGGCTGCTGTGACCTCACAAGCACAGCCAGCAGCCAGGAGCCTGCCACTGGCCAAGAGGCACTCAGGCTTCTGTGACGTCGCAAGCATAGCCAGCTGCCATGAGCCTGCCACTGGACTGGGAGGCACTCAGCCTGCTGTGACCTCACAAGCACAGCCAGCAGCCAGGAGCCTGCCACTGGCCGAGGAGGCACTGAGGCTGCTGTGACCTCACAAGCACAGCCAGCAGCCAGGAGCATGCCACTGGCCTAGTAGGCACTCAGGCTGCTGTGACCTCACAAGCACAGCCAGCAGCCAGCAGCCTGCCACTGGCCGAGGAGGCACTCAGCCTGCTGTGACCTCCCAAGCACAGTCAACAGCCATGAGCCTGGTACTGGCCTAGGAGGCACTGAGGCTGCTGTGACCTCACAAGCACAGCCAGCAGGTGGGGCTGCACACTAAGCTATGAGGCACTGAGGCTACTGTGACCTCACAAGCACAGCCAGCAGCCAGGAGCCTGCCACTGCTCTCGGAGGTACTGAGGATGCTGTGACCTCACAAGCACAGTCAGCAGCCATGAGCCTGCCACTGACCTCGGACGCACTCAGGCTGCTGTGACGTCACAAGCTCAGCCAGCAGCCATGAGCCGGCCACTGGCCTAGGAGGCACGGAGGCTTCTGTGATGTCCCAAGCACAGCCACCTGCCAGGAGCCTGCCACTGGACTCGTAAGCTCTGAGGCTGCTGTGACCTCAAAAGCACAGCCAGCAGCCATGAGCCTGCCACTGGCCTAGGAGACAGTTAGGCTGCTGTGACCTCACAAGAACAACCAGCAGCCATGAGCCTGCCACTGGCCTAGGAGGCACTGAGGCTGCTGTGACCTCACAAGCACAGCCAGCAGACAGGAGCCTGTCATTGGCCTAGGAGGCACTGAGGCTGCTGTGACCTCACAAGCACAGCCAGCAGCCATGAGCCTGCCACTGGCCGAGGAGGCACTGAGGCTGCTGTGACCTCACAAGCACAGCCAGCAGCCAGGAGCCTGCCACTGGCCTAGCAGGCACTCAACCTCCTCTGACCTCACAAGCACAGCCAGCAGCCAGGAGCCTGCCACTGGCCTAGGAGGCACTCAGCCTGCTGTGACCTCACCAGCACAGCCAGCAGCCAGCAGCCTGCCACGGGCCTAGGAGGCACTCAGGCTGCTGTGACCTCACAATCACAGCCAACAGGGGGCGCTGCACACTATCGTATGAGGCACTGAGCCTGCTGATACCTCCCAAGCACAGCCAGCAGCCAGTAGCCTGCCACTGGCCTAGGAGGCACTGAGGCTGCTGTGACCACTCAAGCTCAGCCAGCAGCCAGGAGCCTCCCACTGGCCTAGGAGGCACGGAGGATTCTGTGACCTCACAAGCACAGCCAGCAGCCAGGAGCCTGCCACTGGCCTAAGAGGCACTCAGGCTGCTGTGACCTCACAAGCAGAGCCAGCAGGTGGTGCTGCACACTAAAGTATGAGGCACTGAGGCTGCTGTGACCACACAAGAACAGCCAGCAGCCAGGAGCCTGCCTCTGGCCTAGGAGGCACACAGCCTGCTGTGACCTCACAAGCACAGCCAGCAGATGGGGCGGCACACTAACGTATGAGGCAATGAGGCTGCTGTGGCTTCACAAGCACAGCCAGCAGCCATGAGCCTGTCACTGGCCTCGGAGGCACTGAGGCTGCTCTGACTTCACAAGCACAAACATCAGGTGGGGCTGTACACTAAAGTATGAGGCACTGAGGCTGCTGTGACCTCACAAGCACAGCCAGCAGCCAGGAGCCTGCCTCTGGCCTAGGAGGCACACAGCCTGCTGTGACCTCACAAGCACAGCCAGCAGCCATGAGCCTGCGACTGGCCTAGGAGGCACTGAGGCTGCTGTGACCTCACAAGCACAGCGAGCAGCCAGGAGCCTGCCACTGGCCTAGGAGGCACGGAGGCTGCTGTGATCTCACAAGCACAGCCAGCAGCCAGGAGCCTGCCACTGTCCTAGGAGGCACTCAGGCTGCTGTGACCTCACAAGCGCAGCCAACAGGGGGCGCTGCACACTATCATATGAGGCACTGAGCCTGCTGATACCTCCCAAGCACAGCCAGCAGCCATGAGACTGCCACTGGCCTAGGAGGCACTGAGGCTGCTGTGACAATTCAAGCTCAGCCAGCAGCCAGGAGCCTCCCACTGGCCTAGGAGGCACGGAGGATTCTGTGACGTCACAAGCACAGCCAGCAGCCAGGAGCCTGCCACTGGCCTAGGAGGCACGCAGGCTGGTGTGACCTACCAAGCACAGCCAACAGGGTGCGCTGCACACTATCGTATGAGGCACTGAGCCTGCTGATACCTCCCAAGCACAGCCATCAGCCAGGAGCCTGCCACTGGCCTAGGAGGCACTGAGGTTGCTGTGACCACTCAAGCTCAGCCAGCATCCAGGAGCCTGCCACTGGCCTAGGAGGCACGGAGGATTCTGTGACGTCACAAGCACAGCCAGCAGCCAGGAGCCTGCCACTGGCCTAAGAGGCACTCAGGCTGCTGTGACCTCACAAGCAGAGCCAGCAGGTGGGGCTGCACACTAAAATATGAGTCACTGAGGCTGCTGTGACCACACAAGCACAGCCAGCAGCCAGGAGCCTGCCTCTGGCCTACTAGGCACACAGCTTACTGTGACCTCACAAGCACAGCCAGCAGGTGGGGCTGCACACTAACGTATGAGGCACTGAGCCTGCTGTGACCTCACAAGCACAGCCAGCAGCCAGGAGCCTGTCACTGGCCTCGGAGGCACTGAGGCTGCTCTGACTTCACAAGCACAACCAGCAGGTGGGGCTGCACACTAAAGTATGAGGCACTGAGCCTGCTGTGACCTCACAAGCTCATCCAGCAGCCAGGAGCCTGCCTCTGGCCTAGGAGTCACACAGCCTGCTGTGATCTCACAAGCACAGCCAGCAGCCAGGAGCCTGCCACTGGCCTAGGAGGCACTGAGGCTGCTGTGACCTCACAAGCACAGCCAGCAGCCAGGAGCCTGCCACTGGCCTAGGAGGCAATCAGGATTCTGTGACGTCACAAGCACAGCCAGCAGCCAGGAGTCTGTCTCTGGCCTAGGAGGCACTCAGGCTGCTATGACCTCACAAGCACAGCCAGCAGCCAGGAGCCTGCCACTGGCCTAGGAGGCACTGAGGCTGCTGTGACCTCACAAGCACAGCCAGCTGCCATGAGCCTGCCACTGGCCAAGGAGGCAATCAGGCTGCTGTGACCTCACAAGCACAGCCAGCAGCCAGGAGCTTGCCACTGGCCTAGGAGACAGTTAGGCTGCTGTGACCTCACAAGTAGACCCAGCAGCCATGAGCCTGCCACTGGCCTAGGAGGCAACCAGGCTGCTGTGACCCCACAAGCACAGCCAGCAGGGGGCGCTGCTCATTACCCAGGGGGCATTGATGCCGCTGTGACCTGCCAAGCACAGCCAGCAGCCATGAGCCTGCCACTGGCCTAGGAGGCACTGAGGCTGCTGTGACCTCCCAAGCACAGCCAACAGCCAGGAGCCTCCCACTGGCCTAGGAGGCACGGAGGATTCTGTGACGTCACAAGCACAGCCAGCTGCCAGGAGCCTCCCACTGGACTGGGAGGCACTCAGCCTGCTGTGACCTCACAAGCACAGCCAGCAGCCAGGAGCCTGCCACTGGCCGAGGAGGCAATCAGGCTGCTCTGACCTCACAAGCACAGCCAGCAGCCAGGAGCCTGCCACTGGCCGAGGAGACACTGAGGCTGCTGTGACCTCACAAGCACAGCCAGCAGCCAGGAGCCTGCTTCTGGCCTAGTAGGCACTCAGGCTGCTGTGACCTCACAAGCACAGCCAGCAGCCAGCAGCCTGCCACTGGCCTAGGAGGCACTCAGCCTGCTGTGACCTCCCAAGCACAGGCAACAGCCATGAGCCTGCCACTGGCCTAGGAGGCACTGAGGCAGCTGTGACCTCACAAGCACAGCCAGCAGGTGGGGCTGCACACTAATGTATGACGCACTGAGGCTGCTGTGGCCTCACAAGCACAGCCAGCAGCCATGAGCCTGTCACTGGCCACGGAGGCACTGAGGCTGCTGTGACTTCACAAGCAAAACCAGCAGGTGGGGCTGTACACTAAAGCATGAGGCACTGAGCCTGCTGTGACCTCACAAGCTCATCCAGCAGCCAGGAGCCTGCCTCTGGCCTAGGAGGCACTCAGCCTGCTGTGACCTCACAAGCACAGCCAGCTGCCATGAGCCTGCCACTGGCCGAGGGGGCAATCAGGCAGCTGTGACCTCACAAGCACAGCCAGCAGCCAGGGGCTTGCCACTGGCCTAGGAGACAGTTAGGCTGCTGTGACCTCACAAGTAGACCCAGCAGCCATAATCCTGCCACTGGCCTAGGAGGCACTCAGCCTCCTCTGACCTCCCAAGCACAGCCAGCAGCCAGGAGCCTGTCGCTGGCCTAGGAGGCACTGAGGCTGCTGTGACCTCACAAGCACAGCCAGCAGACAGGAGCATGCCACTGACCTAGGAGGCACTGAGGCTGCTGTGACCTCACAAGCACAGCCAACAGGGGGCGCTGCACAATATCGTATGAGGCACTGAGCCTGCTGATACCTCCCAAGCACAGCCAGCAGCCAGGAGCCTGCCACTGGCCTAGGAGGCACTGAGACTGCTGTGACCACTCAAGCTCAGCCAGCAGCCAGGAGCCTCCCACTGGCCTAGGAGGCACGGAGGATTCTGTGACGTCACAAGCACAGCCAGCAGCCAGGAGCCTGCCACTGGCCTAAGAGGCACTCAGGCTGCTGTGACCTCACAAGCAGAGCCAGCAGGTGGGGCAGCACACTAAAGTATGAGGCACTGAGGCTGCTGTGACCACACAAGCACAGCCAGCAGCCAGGAGCCTGCCTCTGGCCAAGTAGGCACACAGCCTGCTGTGACCTCACAAGCACAGCCAGCAGGTGGGGCTACACACTAACGTATGAGGCACTGAGGCTGCTGTGGCCTCACAAGCACAGCCAGCAGCCATGAGCCTGTCACTGGCCTCGGAGGCACTGAGGCTGCTGTGACTTCACAAGCACAACCAGCAGGTGGGGCTGTACACTAAAGTATGAGGCACTGAGCCTGCTGTGACCTCACAAGCTCATCCAGCAGCCAGGAGCCTGCCTCTGGCCTAGGAGGCACACAGCCTGCTGTGACCTCACAAGCACAGCCAGCAGCCATGAGCCTGCGACTGGCCTAGGAGGCACTGAGGCTGCTGTGACGTCACAAGCACAGCCAGCAGCCAGGAGCCTGCTACTGGCCTAGGAGGCACGGAGGATTCTGTGACGTCACAAGCACAGCCAGCAGCCAGGAGCCTGCCACTGGCCTAAGAGGCACTCAGGCTGCTGTGACCTCACAAGCAGAGCCTGCAGGTGGGGCGGCACACTAAAGTATGAGGCACTGAGGCTGCTGTGACCACACAAGAACAGCCAGCAGCCAGGAGCCTGCCACTGGCCTAGGAGGCACTGAGGCTGCTGTGACCTCACAAGCACAGCCAGCAGGTGGGGCTGCACACTAACGTATGAGGAACCGAGGCTGCTGTGGCCTCACAAGCACAGCCAGCAGCCAGG
Source organism: Dromaius novaehollandiae (assembly GCF_036370855.1). Classification (NCBI taxonomy): domain Eukaryota; kingdom Metazoa; phylum Chordata; class Aves; order Casuariiformes; family Dromaiidae; genus Dromaius; species Dromaius novaehollandiae. The sequence continues at coordinate 26,632,114 of NC_088107.1, forward strand.
AACCTGGCACTGGCCTAGGAGGCACAGAGGCTGCTGTGACCTCCCAAGCACAGCCAGCAGCCAGGAGCCTGCCACTGGCCTAGGAGGCACTGAGGCTGCTGTGACGTCACAAGCTCAGCCAGCAGCCAGGAGTCTGTCTCTGGCCTAGGAGGCACTCAGGCTGCTGTGACCTCCCAAGCACAGCCAGCAGCCAGGAGCCTGCCACTGGCCTAGGAGGCACTCAGGCTGCTGTGACCTCACAAGCACAGCCAGCTGCCATGAGCCTGCCACTGTCCTAGGAGGCAATCAGGCTGCTGTGACCTCACAAGCACAGCCAGCAGCCAGGAGCTTGCCACTGGCCTAGGAGACAGTTAGGCTGCTGTGACCTCACAAGTAGACCCAGCAGCCATGAGCCTACCACTGGCCTAGGAGGCACGGAGGCTGCTGTGATCTCACAAGCACAGCCAGCAGCCAGGATCCTGCCACTGGCCTAGGAGGCACTGAGGCTGCTGTGACCTCACAAGCACAGCCAACAGGGGGCGCTGCACACTATCGTATGAGGCACTGAGCCTGCTGATACCTCCCAAGCACAGCCAGCAGCCTTGAGACTGCCACTGGCCTAGGAGGCACTCAGGCTGCTGTGACCACTCAAGCTCAGCCAGCAGCCATGAGCCTGCCACTGGCCTAGGAGGCACGGCGGATTCTGTGACGTCACAAGCACAGCCAGCAGCCAGGAGCCTGCCACTGGCCTAAGAGGCACTGAGGATGCTGTGGCCTCACAAGCACAGCCAGCAGCCATGAGCCTGCCACTGGCCTAGGAGGAGCTGAGGCTGCTGTGACCTCACAAGCACAGCCAGCAGGTGGGGCTGCACACTAACGTATGAAGCACCCAGGCTGCTGTGGCCTCACAAGCACAGCCAGCAGCCAGGAACCTTGGCACTGGCCTAGGAGGCACTCAGGCTGCTGTGACCTCACAAGCACAGCCAGCAGCCATGAGCCTGCCACTGGCCTAGGAGGCACTCAGGCTGCTGTGACGTCACAAGCTCAGCCAGCAGCCAGGAGTCTGTCTCTGGCCTAGGAGGCACTCAGGCTGCTGTGACCTCACAACCACAGCCAGCAGCCAGGAGCCTCCCACTGGCCTGGGAGGCACTCAGGCGTCTGTGACGTCACAAGCACAGCCAGCTGCCAGGAGCCTGCCACTGGACTCGGAGGCACTGAGGCTGCTGTGACCTCCCAAGCACAGCCAGCAGCCAGGAGCCTGCCACTGGACTCGGAGGCACTCAGCCTGCTGTGACCTCACAAGCACAGCCAGCAGCCATGAGCCTGCCACTGGCCGAGGAGGCAATCAGGCTGCTGTGACCTCACAAGCACAGCCAGCAGCCAGGAGCTTGCCACTGGCCTAGGAGACAGTTAGGCTGCTGTGACCTCACAAGTAGACCTAGCAGCCATGAGCCTGCCACTGGCCTAGGAGGCAATCAGGCTGTTGTGACCTCACAAGCACAGCCAACACGGGGCGCTGCTCATTACCCAGGGAACATTGATGCCACTGTGACCTGCCAAGCACAGCCAGCAGCCATTAGCCTGCCACTGGCCTAGGAGGCACTGAGGCTGCTGTGACCTCCCAAGCACAGCCAACAGCCAGGAGCCTCCCACTGGCCTAGGAGGCACGGAGGATTCTGAGACGTCACAAGCACAGCCAGCTGCCAGGAGCCTGCCACTGGCCTCGGAGGCACTCAGCCTGCTGTGACCTCACAAGCACAGCCAGCAGCCAGGAGCCTGCCACTGGCCTAGGAGACACTGAGGCTGCTGTGACCTCACAAGCACAGCCAGCAGCCAGGAGCCTGCCACTGGCCTAGGAGGCACTCAGCCTGCTGTGACCTCCCAAGCACAGCCAACAGCCATGAGCCTGGCACTGGCCTAGGAGGCACTGAGGCAGCTGTGACCTCACAAGCACAGCCAGCAGGTGGGGCTGCACACTAACCTATGAGGCACTGAGACTGCTGTGACCTCACAAGCACAGCCAGCAGCCAGGAGCCTGCCACTGGCCGAGGAGGAACTGAGGCAGCTGTGACCTCACAAGCACAGTCAGCAGCCATGAGCCTGCCACTGACCTCGGACGCACTCAGGCTGCTGTGACGTCACAAGCTCAGCCAGCAGCCAGGAGCCTGCCACTGGCCGAGGAGGCACTGAGGCTTCTGTGATGTCCCAAGCACAGCCACCTGCCAGGAGCCTGCCACTGGACTCGGAAGCACTCAGCCTGCTATGACCTCACAAGCACAGTCAGCAGCCATGAGCCTGCCACTGGCCTAGGAGACAGTTAGGCTGCTGTGACCTCACAAGAACAACCAGCAGCCATGAGCCTGCCACTGGCCTAGGAGGCACTGAGGCTGCTGTGACCTCACAAGCACAGCCAGCAGCCAGGAGCCTGCCACTGGCCTAGGAGGCACACAGCCTGCTGTGACCTCACAAGCACAGCCAGCAGCCAGGAGCCTGCCACTGGCCTAGCAGGCACTCAGCCTCCTCTGACCTCACAAGCACAGCCAGCAGCCAGGAGCCTGTCGCTGGCCTAGGAGGCATTGAGGCTGCTGTGACCTCCCAAGCACAGCCAGCAGCCATGAGCCTGCCACTGGCCTAGGAGGCACTGAGGCTGCTGTGACCTCACAAGCACAGCCAGCAGACAGGAGCCTGTCATTGGCCTAGGAGGCACTGAGACTGCTGTGACCTCACAAGCACAGCCAGCAGCCATGAGCCTGCCACTGGCCTAGGAGGCACTGAGGCTGCTGTGACCTCACAAGCACAGCCAGCAGACAGGAGCCTGTCATTGGCCTAGGAGGCACTGAGACTGCTGTGACCTCACAAGCACAGCCAGCAGCCATGAGCCTGTCACTGGCCTAGGAGGCACTCAGGCTGCTGTGACCTCACAAGCACAGCCAGCAGCCAGGAGCCTGCCACTGGCCTAGGAGGCACTCAGGCTGCTGTGACCTCACAATCACAGCCAACAGGGGGCGCTGCACACTATCGTATGAGGCACTGAGCCTGCTGATACCTCCCAAGCACAGCCAGCAGCCAGTAGCCTGCCACTGGCCTAGGAGGCACTGAGGCTGCTGTGACCACTCAAGCTCAGCCAGCAGCCAGGAGCCTCCCACTGGCCTAGGAGGCACGGAGGATTCTGTGACCTCACAAGCACAGCCAGCAGCCAGGAGCCTGCCACTGGCCTAAGAGGCACTCAGGCTGCTGTGACCTCACAAGCAGAGCCAGCAGGTGGTGCTGCACACTAAAGTATGAGGCACTGAGGCTGCTGTGACCACACAAGAACAGCCAGCAGCCAGGAGCCTGCCTCTGGCCTAGGAGGCACACAGCCTGCTGTGACCTCACAAGCACAGCCAGCAGATGGGGCGGCACACTAACGTATGAGGCAATGAGGCTGCTGTGGCTTCACAAGCACAGCCAGCAGCCATGAGCCTGTCACTGGCCTCGGAGGCACTGAGGCTGCTCTGACTTCACAAGCACAAACATCAGGTGGGGCTGTACACTAAAGTATGAGGCACTGAGGCTGCTGTGACCTCACAAGCACAGACAGCTGCTAGGAGCCTGCCACTGGACTCGGAGGCACTCAGCCTGCTGAAACCTCACAAGCACAGCCAGCAGCCAGGAGCCTGCCACTTGCGTAGGAGACACTGAGGCTGCTGTGACCTCACAAGCACAGCCAGCAGCCAGGAGCCTGCCACTGGCCAAGAGGCACTCAGGCTTCTGTGACGTCGCAAGCATAGCCAGCTGCCATGAGCCTGCCACTGGACTGGGAGGCACTCAGCCTGCTGTGACCTCACAAGCACAGCCAGCAGCCAGGAGCCTGCCACTGGCCGAGGAGGCACTGAGGCTGCTGTGACCTCACAAGCACAGCCAGCAGCCAGGAGCATGCCACTGGCCTAGTAGGCACTCAGGCTGCTGTGACCTCACAAGCACAGCCAGCAGCCAGCAGCCTGCCACTGGCCGAGGAGGCACTCAGCCTGCTGTGACCTCCCAAGCACAGTCAACAGCCATGAGCCTGGTACTGGCCTAGGAGGCACTGAGGCTGCTGTGACCTCACAAGCACAGCCAGCAGGTGGGGCTGCACACTAAGCTATGAGGCACTGAGGCTACTGTGACCTCACAAGCACAGCCAGCAGCCAGGAGCCTGCCACTGCTCTCGGAGGTACTGAGGATGCTGTGACCTCACAAGCACAGTCAGCAGCCATGAGCCTGCCACTGACCTCGGACGCACTCAGGCTGCTGTGACGTCACAAGCTCAGCCAGCAGCCATGAGCCGGCCACTGGCCTAGGAGGCACGGAGGCTTCTGTGATGTCCCAAGCACAGCCACCTGCCAGGAGCCTGCCACTGGACTCGTAAGCTCTGAGGCTGCTGTGACCTCAAAAGCACAGCCAGCAGCCATGAGCCTGCCACTGGCCTAGGAGACAGTTAGGCTGCTGTGACCTCACAAGAACAACCAGCAGCCATGAGCCTGCCACTGGCCTAGGAGGCACTGAGGCTGCTGTGACCTCACAAGCACAGCCAGCAGACAGGAGCCTGTCATTGGCCTAGGAGGCACTGAGGCTGCTGTGACCTCACAAGCACAGCCAGCAGCCATGAGCCTGCCACTGGCCGAGGAGGCACTGAGGCTGCTGTGACCTCACAAGCACAGCCAGCAGCCAGGAGCCTGCCACTGGCCTAGCAGGCACTCAACCTCCTCTGACCTCACAAGCACAGCCAGCAGCCAGGAGCCTGCCACTGGCCTAGGAGGCACTCAGCCTGCTGTGACCTCACCAGCACAGCCAGCAGCCAGCAGCCTGCCACGGGCCTAGGAGGCACTCAGGCTGCTGTGACCTCACAATCACAGCCAACAGGGGGCGCTGCACACTATCGTATGAGGCACTGAGCCTGCTGATACCTCCCAAGCACAGCCAGCAGCCAGTAGCCTGCCACTGGCCTAGGAGGCACTGAGGCTGCTGTGACCACTCAAGCTCAGCCAGCAGCCAGGAGCCTCCCACTGGCCTAGGAGGCACGGAGGATTCTGTGACCTCACAAGCACAGCCAGCAGCCAGGAGCCTGCCACTGGCCTAAGAGGCACTCAGGCTGCTGTGACCTCACAAGCAGAGCCAGCAGGTGGTGCTGCACACTAAAGTATGAGGCACTGAGGCTGCTGTGACCACACAAGAACAGCCAGCAGCCAGGAGCCTGCCTCTGGCCTAGGAGGCACACAGCCTGCTGTGACCTCACAAGCACAGCCAGCAGATGGGGCGGCACACTAACATATGAGGCAATGAGGCTGCTGTGGCTTCACAAGCACAGCCAGCAGCCATGAGCCTGTCACTGGCCTCGGAGGCACTGAGGCTGCTCTGACTTCACAAGCACAAACATCAGGTGGGGCTGTACACTAAAGTATGAGGCACTGAGGCTGCTGTGACCTCACAAGCACAGCCAGCAGCCAGGAGCCTGCCTCTGGCCTAGGAGGCACACAGCCTGCTGTGACCTCACAAGCACAGCCAGCAGCCATGAGCCTGCGACTGGCCTAGGAGGCACTGAGGCTGCTGTGACCTCACAAGCACAGCGAGCAGCCAGGAGCCTGCCACTGGCCTAGGAGGCACGGAGGCTGCTGTGATCTCACAAGCACAGCCAGCAGCCAGGAGCCTGCCACTGTCCTAGGAGGCACTCAGGCTGCTGTGACCTCACAAGCGCAGCCAACAGGGGGCGCTGCACACTATCATATGAGGCACTGAGCCTGCTGATACCTCCCAAGCACAGCCAGCAGCCATGAGACTGCCACTGGCCTAGGAGGCACTGAGGCTGCTGTGACAATTCAAGCTCAGCCAGCAGCCAGGAGCCTCCCACTGGCCTAGGAGGCACGGAGGATTCTGTGACGTCACAAGCACAGCCAGCAGCCAGGAGCCTGCCACTGGCCTAGGAGGCACGCAGGCTGGTGTGACCTACCAAGCACAGCCAACAGGGTGCGCTGCACACTATCGTATGAGGCACTGAGCCTGCTGATACCTCCCAAGCACAGCCATCAGCCAGGAGCCTGCCACTGGCCTAGGAGGCACTGAGGTTGCTGTGACCACTCAAGCTCAGCCAGCATCCAGGAGCCTGCCACTGGCCTAGGAGGCACGGAGGATTCTGTGACGTCACAAGCACAGCCAGCAGCCAGGAGCCTGCCACTGGCCTAAGAGGCACTCAGGCTGCTGTGACCTCACAAGCAGAGCCAGCAGGTGGGGCTGCACACTAAAATATGAGTCACTGAGGCTGCTGTGACCACACAAGCACAGCCAGCAGCCAGGAGCCTGCCTCTGGCCTACTAGGCACACAGCTTACTGTGACCTCACAAGCACAGCCAGCAGGTGGGGCTGCACACTAACGTATGAGGCACTGAGCCTGCTGTGACCTCACAAGCACAGCCAGCAGCCAGGAGCCTGTCACTGGCCTCGGAGGCACTGAGGCTGCTCTGACTTCACAAGCACAACCAGCAGGTGGGGCTGCACACTAAAGTATGAGGCACTGAGCCTGCTGTGACCTCACAAGCTCATCCAGCAGCCAGGAGCCTGCCTCTGGCCTAGGAGTCACACAGCCTGCTGTGATCTCACAAGCACAGCCAGCAGCCAGGAGCCTGCCACTGGCCTAGGAGGCACTGAGGCTGCTGTGACCTCACAAGCACAGCCAGCAGCCAGGAGCCTGCCACTGGCCTAGGAGGCAATCAGGATTCTGTGACGTCACAAGCACAGCCAGCAGCCAGGAGTCTGTCTCTGGCCTAGGAGGCACTCAGGCTGCTATGACCTCACAAGCACAGCCAGCAGCCAGGAGCCTGCCACTGGCCTAGGAGGCACTGAGGCTGCTGTGACCTCACAAGCACAGCCAGCTGCCATGAGCCTGCCACTGGCCAAGGAGGCAATCAGGCTGCTGTGACCTCACAAGCACAGCCAGCAGCCAGGAGCTTGCCACTGGCCTAGGAGACAGTTAGGCTGCTGTGACCTCACAAGTAGACCCAGCAGCCATGAGCCTGCCACTGGCCTAGGAGGCAACCAGGCTGCTGTGACCCCACAAGCACAGCCAGCAGGGGGCGCTGCTCATTACCCAGGGGGCATTGATGCCGCTGTGACCTGCCAAGCACAGCCAGCAGCCATGAGCCTGCCACTGGCCTAGGAGGCACTGAGGCTGCTGTGACCTCCCAAGCACAGCCAACAGCCAGGAGCCTCCCACTGGCCTAGGAGGCACGGAGGATTCTGTGACGTCACAAGCACAGCCAGCTGCCAGGAGCCTCCCACTGGACTGGGAGGCACTCAGCCTGCTGTGACCTCACAAGCACAGCCAGCAGCCAGGAGCCTGCCACTGGCCGAGGAGGCAATCAGGCTGCTCTGACCTCACAAGCACAGCCAGCAGCCAGGAGCCTGCCACTGGCCGAGGAGACACTGAGGCTGCTGTGACCTCACAAGCACAGCCAGCAGCCAGGAGCCTGCTTCTGGCCTAGTAGGCACTCAGGCTGCTGTGACCTCACAAGCACAGCCAGCAGCCAGCAGCCTGCCACTGGCCTAGGAGGCACTCAGCCTGCTGTGACCTCCCAAGCACAGGCAACAGCCATGAGCCTGCCACTGGCCTAGGAGGCACTGAGGCAGCTGTGACCTCACAAGCACAGCCAGCAGGTGGGGCTGCACACTAATGTATGACGCACTGAGGCTGCTGTGGCCTCACAAGCACAGCCAGCAGCCATGAGCCTGTCACTGGCCACGGAGGCACTGAGGCTGCTGTGACTTCACAAGCAAAACCAGCAGGTGGGGCTGTACACTAAAGCATGAGGCACTGAGCCTGCTGTGACCTCACAAGCTCATCCAGCAGCCAGGAGCCTGCCTCTGGCCTAGGAGGCACTCAGCCTGCTGTGACCTCACAAGCACAGCCAGCTGCCATGAGCCTGCCACTGGCCGAGGGGGCAATCAGGCAGCTGTGACCTCACAAGCACAGCCAGCAGCCAGGGGCTTGCCACTGGCCTAGGAGACAGTTAGGCTGCTGTGACCTCACAAGTAGACCCAGCAGCCATGAGCCTGCCACTGGCCTAGGAGGCAACCAGGCTGCTGTGACCCCACAAGCACAGCCAGCAGGGGGCGCTGCTCATTACCCAGGGGGCATTGATGCCGCTGTGACCTGCCAAGCACAGCCAGCAGCCATGAGCCTGCCACTGGCCTAGGAGGCACTGAGGCTGCTGTGACCTCCCAAGCACAGCCAACAGCCAGGAGCCTCCCACTGGCCTAGGAGGCACGGAGGATTCTGTGACGTCACAAGCACAGCCAGCTGCCAGGAGCCTCCCACTGGACTGGGAGGCACTCAGCCTGCTGTGACCTCACAAGCACAGCCAGCAGCCAGGAGCCTGCCACTGGCCGAGGAGGCAATCAGGCTGCTCTGACCTCACAAGCACAGCCAGCAGCCAGGGGCTTGCCACTGGCCTAGGAGACAGTTAGGCTGCTGTGACCTCACAAGTAGACCCAGCAGCCATAATCCTGCCACTGGCCTAGGAGGCACTCAGCCTCCTCTGACCTCCCAAGCACAGCCAGCAGCCAGGAGCCTGTCGCTGGCCTAGGAGGCACTGAGGCTGCTGTGACCTCCCAAGCACAGCCAGCAGCCATGAGCATGCCACTGACCTAGGAGGCACTGAGGCTGCTGTGACCTCACAAGCACAGCCAACAGGGGGCGCTGCACAATATCGTATGAGGCACTGAGCCTGCTGATACCTCCCAAGCACAGCCAGCAGCCAGGAGCCTGCCACTGGCCTAGGAGGCACTGAGACTGCTGTGACCACTCAAGCTCAGCCAGCAGCCAGGAGCCTCCCACTGGCCTAGGAGGCACGGAGGATTCTGTGACGTCACAAGCACAGCCAGCAGCCAGGAGCCTGCCACTGGCCTAAGAGGCACTCAGGCTGCTGTGACCTCACAAGCAGAGCCAGCAGGTGGGGCAGCACACTAAAGTATGAGGCACTGAGGCTGCTGTGACCACACAAGCACAGCCAGCAGCCAGGAGCCTGCCTCTGGCCAAGTAGGCACACAGCCTGCTGTGACCTCACAAGCACAGCCAGCAGGTGGGGCTACACACTAACGTATGAGGCACTGAGGCTGCTGTGGCCTCACAAGCACAGCCAGCAGCCATGAGCCTGCGACTGGCCTAGGAGGCACTGAGGCTGCTGTGACGTCACAAGCACAGCCAGCAGCCATGAGCCTGCCACTGGCCTAGGAGGCACGGAGGATTCTGTGACGTCACAAGCACAGCCAGCAGCCAGGAGCCTGCCACTGGCCTAAGAGGCACTCAGGCTGCTGTGACCTCACAAGCAGAGCCTGCAGGTGGGGCGGCACACTAAAGTATGAGGCACTGAGGCTGCTGTGACCACACAAGAACAGCCAGCAGCCAGGAGCCTGCCACTGGCCTAGGAGGCACTGAGGCTGCTGTGACCTCACAAGCACAGCCAGCAGGTGGGGCTGCACACTAACGTATGAGGAACCGAGGCTGCTGTGGCCTCACAAGCACAGCCAGCAGCCATGAACCTGGCACTGGCCTAGGAGGCACAGAGGCTGCTGTGACCTCCCAAGCACAGCCAGCAGCCAGGAGCCTGCCACTGGCCTAGGAGGCACTGAGGCTGCTGTGACGTCACAAGCTCAGCCAGCAGCCAGGAGTCTGTCTCTGGCCTAGGAGGCACTCAGGCTGCTGTGACCTCCCAAGCACAGCCAGCAGCCAGGAGCCTGCCACTGGCCTAGGAGGCACTCAGGCTGCTGTGACCTCACAAGCACAGCCAGCTGCCATGAGCCTGCCACTGTCCTAGGAGGCAATCAGGCTGCTGTGACCTCACAAGCACAGCCAGCAGCCAGGAGCTTGCCACTGGCCTAGGAGACAGTTAGGCTGCTGTGACCTCACAAGTAGACCCAGCAGCCATGAGCCTACCACTGGCCTAGGAGGCACGGAGGCTGCTGTGATCTCACAAGCACAGCCAGCAGCCAGGATCCTGCCACTGGCCTAGGAGGCACTGAGGCTGCTGTGACCTCACAAGCACAGCCAACAGGGGGCGCTGCACACTATCGTATGAGGCACTGAGCCTGCTGATACCTCCCAAGCACAGCCAGCAGCCTTGAGACTGCCACTGGCCTAGGAGGCACTCAGGCTGCTGTGACCACTCAAGCTCAGCCAGCAGCCATGAGCCTGCCACTGGCCTAGGAGGCACGGCGGATTCTGTGACGTCACAAGCACAGCCAGCAGCCAGGAGCCTGCCACTGGCCTAAGAGGCACTGAGGCTGCTGTGGCCTCACAAGCACAGCCAGCAGCCATGAGCCTGCCACTGGCCTAGGAGGAGCTGAGGCTGCTGTGACCTCACAAGCACAGCCAGCAGGTGGGGCTGCACACTAACGTATGAAGCACCCAGGCTGCTGTGGCCTCACAAGCACAGCCAGCAGCCAGGAACCTGGCACTGGCCTAGGAGGCACTCAGGCTGCTGTGACCTCACAAGCACAGCCAGCAGCCATGAGCCTGCCACTGGCCTAGGAGGCACTCAGGCTGCTGTGACGTCACAAGCTCAGCCAGCAGCCAGGAGTCTGTCTCTGGCCTAGGAGGCACTCAGGCTGCTGTGACCTCACAACCACAGCCAGCAGCCAGGAGCCTCCCACTGGCCTGGGAGGCACTCAGGCGTCTGTGACGTCACAAGCACAGCCAGCTGCCAGGAGCCTGCCACTGGACTCGGAGGCACTGAGGCTGCTGTGACCTCCCAAGCACAGCCAGCAGCCAGGAGCCTGCCACTGGACTCGGAGGCACTGAGGCTGCTGTGACCTCACAAGCACAGCCAGCAGCCATGAGCCTGCCACTGGCCGAGGAGGCAATCAGGCTGCTGTGACCTCACAAGCACAGCCAGCAGCCAGGAGCTTGCCACTGGCCTAGGAGACAGTTAGGCTGCTGTGACCTCACAAGTAGACCTAGCAGCCATGAGCCTGCCACTGGCCTAGGAGGCAATCAGGCTGTTGTGACCTCACAAGCACAGCCAACACGGGGCGCTGCTCATTACCCAGGGAACATTGATGCCACTGTGACCTGCCAAGCACAGCCAGCAGCCATTAGCCTGCCACTGGCCTAGGAGGCACTGAGGCTGCTGTGACCTCCCAAGCACAGCCAACAGCCAGGAGCCTCCCACTGGCCTAGGAGGCACGGAGGATTCTGAGACGTCACAAGCACAGCCAGCTGCCAGGAGCCTGCCACTGGCCTCGGAGGCACTCAGCCTGCTGTGACCTCACAAGCACAGCCAGCAGCCAGGAGCCTGCCACTGGCCTAGGAGACACTGAGGCTGCTGTGACCTCACAAGCACAGCCAGCAGCCAGGAGCCTGCCACTGGCCTAGGAGGCACTCAGCCTGCTGTGACCTCCCAAGCACAGCCAACAGCCATGAGCCTGGCACTGGCCTAGGAGGCACTGAGGCAGCTGTGACCTCACAAGCACAGCCAGCAGGTGGGGCTGCACACTAACCTATGAGGCACTGAGACTGCTGTGACCTCACAAGCACAGCCAGCAGCCAGGAGCCTGCCACTGCTCTCGGAGGAACTGAGGCAGCTGTGACCTCACAAGCACAGTCAGCAGCCATGAGCCTGCCACTGACCTCGGACGCACTCAGGCTGCTGTGACGTCACAAGCTCAGCCAGCAGCCAGGAGCCGGCCACTGGCCGAGGAGGCACTGAGGCTTCTGTGATGTCCCAAGCACAGCCACCTGCCAGGAGCCTGCCACTGGACTCGGAAGCACTCAGCCTGCTATGACCTCACAAGCACAGTCAGCAGCCATGAGCCTGCCACTGGCCTAGGAGACAGTTAGGCTGCTGTGACCTCACAAGAACAACCAGCAGCCATGAGCCTGCCACTGGCCTAGGAGGCACTGAGGCTGCTGTGACCTCACAAGCACAGCCAGCAGCCAGGAGCCTGCCACTGGCCTAGGAGGCACACAGCCTGCTGTGACCTCACAAGCACAGCCAGCAGCCAGGAGCCTGCCACTGGCCTAGCAGGCACTCAGCCTCCTCTGACCTCACAAGCACAGCCAGCAGCCAGGAGCCTGTCGCTGGCCTAGGAGGCATTGAGGCTGCTGTGACCTCCCAAGCACAGCCAGCAGCCATGAGCCTGCCACTGGCCTAGGAGGCACTGAGGCTGCTGTGACCTCACAAGCACAGCCAGCAGACAGGAGCCTGTCATTGGCCTAGGAGGCACTGAGACTGCTGTGACCTCACAAGCACAGCCAGCAGCCATGAGCCTGCCACTGGCCTAGGAGGCACTGAGGCTGCTGTGACCTCCCAAGCACAGCCAGCAGCCATGAGCCTGCCACTGGCCTAGGAGGCACTGAGGCTGCTGTGACCTCACAAGCACAGCCAGCAGCCAGGAGCCTGTCATTGGCCTAGGAGGCACTGAGACTGCTGTGACCTCACAAGCACAGCCAGCAGCCATGAGCCTGTCACTGGCCTAGGAGGCACTCAGGCTGCTGTGACCTCACAAGCACAGCCAGCAGCCAGGAGCCTGCCACTGGCCTAGGAGGCACTCAGGCTGCTGTGACCTCACAATCACAGCCAACAGGGGGCGCTGCACACTATCGTATGAGGCACTGAGCCTGCTGATACCTCCCAAGCACAGCCAGCAGCCAGTAGCCTGCCACTGGCCTAGGAGGCACTGAGACTGCTGTGACCACTCAAGCTCAGCCAGCAGCCAGGAGCCTCCCACTGGCCTAGGAGGCACGGAGGATTCTGTGACCTCACAAGCACAGCCAGCAGCCAGGAGCCTGCCACTGGCCTAAGAGGCACTCAGGCTGCTGTGACCTCACAAGCAGAGCCAGCAGGTGGTGCTGCACACTAAAGTATGAGGCACTGAGGCTGCTGTGACCACACAAGAACAGCCAGCAGCCAGGAGCCTGCCTCTGGCCTAGGAGGCACACAGCCTGCTGTGACCTCACAAGCACAGCCAGCAGATGGGGCGGCACACTAACGTATGAGGCAATGAGGCTGCTGTGGCTTCACAAGCACAGCCAGCAGCCATGAGCCTGTCACTGGCCTCGGAGGCACTGAGGCTGCTCTGACTTCACAAGCACAAACATCAGGTGGGGCTGTACACTAAAGTATGAGGCACTGAGGCTGCTGTGACCTCACAAGCACAGCCAGCAGCCAGGAGCCTGCCTCTGGCCTAGGAGGCACACAGCCTGCTGTGACCTCACAAGCACAGCCAGCAGCCATGAGCCTGCGACTGGCCTAGGAGGCACTGAGGCTGCTGTGACCTCACAAGCACAGCGAGCAGCCAGGAGCCTGCCACTGGCCTAGGAGGCACGGAGGCTGCTGTGATCTCACAAGCACAGCCAGCAGCCAGGAGCCTGCCACTGTCCTAGGAGGCACTCAGGCTGCTGTGACCTCACAAGCGCAGCCAACAGGGGGCGCTGCACACTATCATATGAGGCACTGAGCCTGCTGATACCTCCCAAGCACAGCCAGCAGCCATGAGACTGCCACTGGCCTAGGAGGCACTGAGGCTGCTGTGACAATTCAAGCTCAGCCAGCAGCCAGGAGCCTGCCACTGGCCTAGGAGGCACGGAGGATTCTGTGACGTCACAAGCACAGCCAGCAGCCAGGAGCCTGCCACTGGCCTAGGAGGCACGCAGGCTGGTGTGACCTACCAAGCACAGCCAACAGGGTGCGCTGCACACTATCGTATGAGGCACTGAGCCTGCTGATACCTCCCAAGCACAGCCATCAGCCAGGAGCCTGCCACTGGCCTAGGAGGCACTGAGGTTGCTGTGACCACTCAAGCTCAGCCAGCATCCAGGAGCCTGCCACTGGCCTAGGAGGCACGGAGGATTCTGTGACGTCACAAGCACAGCCAGCAGCCAGGAGCCTGCCACTGGCCTAAGAGGCACTCAGGCTGCTGTGACCTCACAAGCAGAGCCAGCAGGTGGGGCTGCACACTAAAATATGAGTCACTGAGGCTGCTGTGACCACACAAGCACAGCCAGCAGCCAGGAGCCTGCCTCTGGCCTACTAGGCACACAGCTTACTGTGACCTCACAAGCACAGCCAGCAGGTGGGGCTGCACACTAACGTATGAGGCACTGAGCCTGCTGTGACCTCACAAGCACAGCCAGCAGCCAGGAGCCTGTCACTGGCCTCGGAGGCACTGAGGCTGCTCTGACTTCACAAGCACAACCAGCAGGTGGGGCTGCACACTAAAGTATGAGGCACTGAGCCTGCTGTGACCTCACAAGCTCATCCAGCAGCCAGGAGCCTGCCTCTGGCCTAGGAGTCACACAGCCTGCTGTGATCTCACAAGCACAGCCAGCAGCCAGGAGCCTGCCACTGGCCTAGGAGGCACTGAGGCTGCTGTGACCTCACAAGCACAGCCAGCAGCCAGGAGCCTGCCACTGGCCTAGGAGGCAATCAGGATTCTGTGACGTCACAAGCACAGCCAGCAGCCAGGAGTCTGTCTCTGGCCTAGGAGGCACTCAGGCTGCTATGACCTCACAAGCACAGCCAGCAGCCAGGAGCCTGCCACTGGCCTAGGAGGCACTGAGGCTGCTGTGACCTCACAAGCTCTGCCAGCAGCCAGGAGCCTGCCACTGGACTGGGAGGCACTCAGCCTGCTGTGACCTCACAAGCACAGCCAGCTGCCATGAGCCTGCCACTGGCCAAGGAGGCAATCAGGCTGCTGTGACCTCACAAGCACAGCCAGCAGCCAGGAGCTTGCCACTGGCCTAGGAGACAGTTAGGCTGCTGTGACCTCACAAGTAGACCCAGCAGCCATGAGCCTGCCACTGGCCTAGGAGGCAACCAGGCTGCTGTGACCCCACAAGCACAGCCAGCAGGGGGCGCTGCTCATTACCCAGGGGGCATTGATGCCGCTGTGACCTGCCAAGCACAGCCAGCAGCCATGAGCCTGCCACTGGCCTAGGAGGCACTGAGGCTGCTGTGACCTCCCAAGCACAGCCAACAGCCAGGAGCCTCCCACTGGCCTAGGAGGCACGGAGGATGCTGTGACGTCACAAGCACAGCCAGCTGCCAGGAGCCTCCCACTGGACTGGGAGGCACTCAGCCTGCTGTGACCTCACAAGCACAGCCAGCAGCCAGGAGCCTGCCACTGGCCGAGGAGGCAATCAGGCTGCTCTGACCTCACAAGCACAGCCAGCAGCCAGGAGCCTGCCACTGGCCGAGGAGACACTGAGGCTGCTGTGACCTCACAAGCACAGCCAGCAGCCAGGAGCCTGCCTCTGGCCTAGTAGGCACTCAGGCTGCTGTGACCTCACAAGCACAGCCAGCAGCCAGGAGCCTGCCACTGGCCTAGGAGGCACTCAGCCTGCTGTGACCTCCCAAGCACAGGCAACAGCCATGAGCCTGCCACTGGCCTAGGAGGCACTGAGGCAGCTGTGACCTCACAAGCACAGCCAGCAGGTGGGGCTGCACACTAATGTATGACGCACTGAGGCTGCTGTGGCCTCACAAGCACAGCCAGCAGCCATGAGCCTGTCACTGGCCACGGAGGCACTGAGGCTGCTGTGACTTCACAAGCAAAACCAGCAGGTGGGGCTGTACACTAAAGCATGAGGCACTGAGCCTGCTGTGACCTCACAAGCTCATCCAGCAGCCAGGAGCCTGCCTCTGGCCTAGGAGGCACTCAGCCTGCTGTGACCTCACAAGCACAGCCAGCTGCCATGAGCCTGCCACTGGCCGAGGGGGCAATCAGGCAGCTGTGACCTCACAAGCACAGCCAGCAGCCAGGAACCTGTCGCTGGCCTAGGAGACAGTTAGGCTGCTGTGACCTCACAAGTAGACCCAGCAGCCATGATCCTGCCACTGGCCTAGGAGGCACTCAGCCTCCTCTGACCTCCCAAGCACAGCCAGCAGCCAGGAGCCTGTCGCTGGCCTAGGAGGCACTGAGGCTGCTGTGACCTCCCAAGCACAGCCAGCAGCCATGAGCATGCCACTGACCTAGGAGGCACTGAGGCTGCTGTGACCTCACAAGCACAGCCAACAGGGGGCGCTGCACAATATCGTATGAGGCACTGAGCCTGCTGATACCTCCCAAGCACAGCCAGCAGCCAGGAGCCTGCCACTGGCCTAGGAGGCACTGAGACTGCTGTGACCACTCAAGCTCAGCCAGCAGCCAGGAGCCTCCCACTGGCCTAGGAGGCACGGAGGATTCTGTGACGTCACAAGCACAGCCAGCAGCCAGGAGCCTGCCACTGGCCTAAGAGGCACTCAGGCTGCTGTGACCTCACAAGCAGAGCCAGCAGGTGGGGCAGCACACTAAAGTATGAGGCACTGAGGCTGCTGTGACCACACAAGCACAGCCAGCAGCCAGGAGCCTGCCTCTGGCCAAGTAGGCACACAGCCTGCTGTGACCTCACAAGCACAGCCAGCAGGTGGGGCTACACACTAACGTATGAGGCACTGAGGCTGCTGTGGCCTCACAAGCACAGCCAGCAGCCATGAGCCTGTCACTGGCCTCGGAGGCACTGAGGCTGCTGTGACTTCACAAGCACAACCAGCAGGTGGGGCTGTACACTAAAGTATGAGGCACTGAGCCTGCTGTGACCTCACAAGCTCATCCAGCAGCCAGGAGCCTGCCTCTGGCCTAGGAGGCACACAGCCTGCTGTGACCTCACAAGCACAGCCAGCAGCCATGAGCCTGCGACTGGCCTAGGAGGCACTGAGGCTGCTGTGACGTCACAAGCACAGCCAGCAGCCAGGAGCCTGCCACTGGCCTAGGAGGCACGGAGGATTCTGTGACGTCACAAGCACAGCCAGCAGCCAGGAGCCTGCCACTGGCCTAAGAGGCACTCAGGCTGCTGTGACCTCACAAGCAGAGCCTGCAGGTGGGGCGGCACACTAAAGTATGAGGCACTGAGGCTGCTGTGACCACACAAGAACAGCCAGCAGCCAGGAGCCTGCCACTGGCCTAGGAGGCACTGAGGCTGCTGTGACCTCACAAGCACAGCCAGCAGGTGGGGCTGCACACTAACGTATGAGGAACCGAGGCTGCTGTGGCCTCACAAGCACAGCCAGCAGCCAGGAACCTGGCACTGGCCTAGGAGGCACAGAGGCTGCTGTGACCTCCCAAGCACAGCCAGCAGCCAGGAGCCTGCCACTGGCCTAGGAGGCACTGAGGCTGCTGTGACGTCACAAGCTCAGCCAGCAGCCAGGAGACTGTCTCTGGCCTAGGAGGCACTCAGGCTGCTGTGACCTCCCAAGCACAGCCAGCAGCCAGGAGCCTGCCACTGGCCTAGGAGGCACTCAGGCTGCTGTGACCTCACAAGCACAGCCAGCTGCCATGAGCCTGCCACTGGCCTAGGAGGCAATCAGGCTGCTGTGACCTCACAAGCACAGCCAGCAGCCAGGAGCTTGCCACTGGCCTAGGAGACAGTTAGGCTGCTGTGACCTCACAAGTAGACCCAGCAGCCATGAGCCTACCACTGGCCTAGGAGGCACGGAGGCTGCTGTGATCTCACAAGCACAGCCAGCAGCCAGGATCCTGCCACTGGCCTAGGAGGCACTGAGGCTGCTGTGACCTCACAAGCACAGCCAACAGGGGGCGCTGCACACTATCGTATGAGGCACTGAGCCTGCTGATACCTCCCAAGCACAGCCAGCAGCCTTGAGACTGCCACTGGCCTAGGAGGCACTCAGGCTGCTGTGACCACTCAAGCTCAGCCAGCAGCCATGAGCCTGCCACTGGCCTAGGAGGCACGGCGGATTCTGTGACGTCACAAGCACAGCCAGCAGCCAGGAGCCTGCCACTGGCCTAAGAGGCACTGAGGCTGCTGTGGCCTCACAAGCACAGCCAGCAGCCATGAGCCTGCCACTGGCCTAGGAGGAGCTGAGGCTGCTGTGACCTCACAAGCACAGCCAGCAGGTGGGGCTGCACACTAACGTATGAAGCACCCAGGCTGCTGTGGCCTCACAAGCACAGCCAGCAGCCAGGAACCTGGCACTGGCCTAGGAGGCACTCAGGCTGCTGTGACCTCACAAGCACAGCCAGCAGCCATGAGCCTGCCACTGGCCTAGGAGGCACTCAGGCTGCTGTGACGTCACAAGCTCAGCCAGCAGCCAGGAGTCTGTCTCTGGCCTAGGAGGCACTCAGGCTGCTGTGACCTCACAACCACAGCCAGCAGCCAGGAGCCTCCCACTGGCCTGGGAGGCACTCAGGCGTCTGTGACGTCACAAGCACAGCCAGCTGCCAGGAGCCTGCCACTGGACTCGGAGGCACTGAGGCTGCTGTGACCTCCCAAGCACAGCCAGCAGCCAGGAGCCTGCCACTGGACTCGGAGGCACTCAGCCTGCTGTGACCTCACAAGCACAGCCAGCAGCCATGAGCCTGCCACTGGCCGAGGAGGCAATCAGGCTGCTGTGACCTCACAAGCACAGCCAGCAGCCAGGAGCTTGCCACTGGCCTAGGAGACAGTTAGGCTGCTGTGACCTCACAAGTAGACCTAGCAGCCATGAGCCTGCCACTGGCCTAGGAGGCAATCAGGCTGTTGTGACCTCACAAGCACAGCCAACACGGGGCGCTGCTCATTACTCAGGGAACATTGATGCCACTGTGACCTGCCAAGCACAGCCAGCAGCCATGAGCCTGCCACTGGCCTAGGAGGCACGCAGGCTGCTGTGACCTCCCAAGCACAGCCAACAGCCAGGAGCCTCCCACTGGCCTAGGAGGCACGGAGGATTCTGAGACGTCACAAGCACAGCCAGCTGCCAGGAGCCTGCCACTGGCCTCGGAGGCACTCAGCCTGCTGTGACCTCACAAGCACAGCCAGCAGCCAGGAGCCTGCCACTGGCCTAGGAGACACTGAGGCTGCTGTGACCTCACAAGCACAGCCAGCAGCCAGGAGCCTGCCACTGGCCTAGGAGGCACTCAGCCTGCTGTGACCTCCCAAGCACAGCCAACAGCCATGAGCCTGGCACTGGCCTAGGAGGCACTGAGGCAGCTGTGACCTCACAAGCACAGCCAGCAGGTGGGGCTGCACACTAACCTATGAGGCACTGAGACTGCTGTGACCTCACAAGCACAGCCAGCAGCCAGGAGCCTGCCACTGCTCTCGGAGGAACTGAGGCAGCTGTGACCTCACAAGCACAGTCAGCAGCCATGAGCCTGCCACTGACCTCGGACGCACTCAGGCTGCTGTGACGTCACAAGCTCAGCCAGCAGCCAGGAGCCGGCCACTGGCCGAGGAGGCACTGAGGCTTCTGTGATGTCCCAAGCACAGCCACCTGCCAGGAGCCTGCCACTGGACTCGGAAGCACTCAGCCTGCTATGACCTCACAAGCACAGTCAGCAGCCATGAGCCTGCCACTGGCCTAGGAGACAGTTAGGCTGCTGTGACCTCACAAGAACAACCAGCAGCCATGAGCCTGCCACTGGCCTAGGAGGCACTGAGGCTGCTGTGACCTCACAAGCACAGCCAGCAGCCAGGAGCCTGCCACTGGCCTAGGAGGCACACAGCCTGCTGTGACCTCACAAGCACAGCCAGCAGCCAGGAGCCTGCCACTGGCCTAGCAGGCACTCAGCCTCCTCTGACCTCACAAGCACAGCCAGCAGCCAGGAGCCTGTCGCTGGCCTAGGAGGCATTGAGGCTGCTGTGACCTCCCAAGCACAGCCAGCAGCCATGAGCCTGCCACTGGCCTAGGAGGCACTGAGGCTGCTGTGACCTCACAAGCACAGCCAGCAGACAGGAGCCTGTCATTGGCCTAGGAGGCACTGAGACTGCTGTGACCTCACAAGCACAGCCAGCAGCCATGAGCCTGCCACTGGCCTAGGAGGCACTGAGGCTGCTGATACCTCCCAAGCACAGCCAGCAGCCATGAGCCTGCCACTGGCCTAGGAGGCACTGAGGCTGCTGTGACCTCACAAGCACAGCCAGCAGACAGGAGCCTGTCATTGGCCTAGGAGGCACTGAGACTGCTGTGACCTCACAAGCACAGCCAGCAGCCATGAGCCTGTCACTGGCCTAGGAGGCACTCAGGCTGCTGTGACCTCACAAGCACAGCCAGCAGCCAGGAGCCTGCCACTGGCCTAGGAGGCACTCAGGCTGCTGTGACCTCACAAGCTCTGCCAGCAGCCATGAGCCTCCCACTGGCCTGGGAGGCAGTCAGGCATCTGTGACGTCACAAGCACAGCCAGCTGCCAGGAGCCTGCCACTGGACTCGGAGGCACTCAGCCTGCTGTGACTTCACAAGCACAGCCAGCAGCCAGGAGCCTGCCACTGGACTGGGAGGCACTGAGCCTGCTGTGACCTCACAAGCACAGCCAGCTGCCATGAGCCTGCCACTGGCCGAGGGGGCAATCAGGCAGCTGTGACCTCACAAGCACAGCCAGCAGCCAGGAGCTTGCCACTGGCCTAGGAGACAGTTAGGCTGCTGTGACCTCACAAGTAGACCCAGCAGCCATGATCCTGCCACTGGCCTAGGAGGCACTCAGCCTCCTCTGACCTCCCAAGCACAGCCAGCAGCCAGGAGCCTGTCGCTGGCCTAGGAGGCACTGAGGCTGCTGTGACCTCCCAAGCACAGCCAGCAGCCATGAGCATGCCACTGACCTAGGAGGCACTGAGGCTGCTGTGACCTCACAAGCACAGCCAACAGGGGGCGCTGCACATTATCGTATGAGGCACTGAGCCTGCTGATACCTCCCAAGCACAGCCAGCAGCCAGGAGCCTGCCACTGGCCTAGGAGGCACTGAGACTGCTGTGACCACTCAAGCTCAGCCAGCAGCCAGGAGCCTCCCACTGGCCTAGGAGGCACGGAGGATTCTGTGACGTCACAAGCACAGCCAGCAGCCAGGAGCCTGCCACTGGCCTAAGAGGCACTCAGGCTGCTGTGACCTCACAAGCAGAGCCAGCAGGTGGGGCAGCACACTAAAGTATGAGGCACTGAGGCTGCTGTGACCACACAAGCACAGCCAGCAGCCAGGAGCCTGCCTCTGGCCAAGTAGGCACACAGCCTGCTGTGACCTCACAAGCACAGCCAGCAGGTGGGGCTACACACTAACGTATGAGGCACTGAGGCTGCTGTGGCCTCACAAGCACAGCCAGCAGCCATGAGCCTGTCACTGGCCTCGGAGGCACTGAGGCTGCTGTGACTTCACAAGCACAACCAGCAGGTGGGGCTGTACACTAAAGTATGAGGCACTGAGCCTGCTGTGACCTCACAAGCTCATCCAGCAGCCAGGAGCCTGCCTCTGGCCTAGGAGGCACACAGCCTGCTGTGACCTCACAAGCACAGCCAGCAGCCATGAGCCTGCGACTGGCCTAGGAGGCACTGAGGCTGCTGTGACGTCACAAGCACAGCCAGCAGCCAGGAGCCTGCCACTGGCCTAGGAGGCACGGAGGATTCTGTGACGTCACAAGCACAGCCAGCAGCCAGGAGCCTGCCACTGGCCTAAGAGGCACTCAGGCTGCTGTGACCTCACAAGCAGAGCCTGCAGGTGGGGCGGCACACTAAAGTATGAGGCACTGAGGCTGCTGTGACCACACAAGAACAGCCAGCAGCCAGGAGCCTGCCACTGGCCTAGGAGGCACTGAGGCTGCTGTGACCTCACAAGCACAGACAGCAGGTGGGGCTGCACACTAACGTATGAGGAACCGAGGCTGCTGTGGCCTCACAAGCACAGCCAGCAGCCAGGAGCCTGCCACTGGACTCGGAGGCACAGAGGCTGCTGTGACCTCCCAAGCACAGCCAGCAGCCAGGAGCCTGCCACTGGCCTAGGAGGCACTGAGGCTGCTGTGACGTCACAAGCTCAGCCAGCAGCCAGGAGTCTGTCTCTGGCCTAGGAGGCACTCAGGCTGCTGTGACCTCACAAGCACAGCCAGCAGCCAGGAGCCTGCCACTGGCCTAGGAGGCACTCAGGCTGCTGTGACCTCACAAGCACAGCCAGCAGCCAGGAGCTTGCCACTGGCCTAGGAGACAGTTAGGCTGTTGTGACCTCACAAGTAGACCCAGCAGCCATGAGCCTACCACTGGCATAGGAGGCAATCAGGCTGTTGTGACCTCCCAAGCACAGCCAGCAGGGGGCGCTGCTCATTACCCAGGGGGCATTGATGCCGCTGTGACCTGCCAAGCACAGCCACCAGCCATGAGCCTGCCACTGGCCTAGGAGGCACTCAGCCTCCTCTGACCTCACAAGCACAGCCAGCAGCCAGGAGCCTGTCGCTGGCCTAGGAGGCACTGAGGCTGCTGTGACCTCCCAAGCACAGCCAGCAGCCAGGAGCCTCCCACTGGCCTAGGAGGCACTGAGACTGCTGTGACCACTCAAGCTCAGCCAGCAGCCAGGAGCCTCCCACTGGCCTAGGAGGCACGGAGGATTCTGTGACGTCACAAGCACAGCCAGCAGCCAGGAGCCTGCCACTGGCCTAAGAGGCACTCAGGCTGCTGTGACCTCACAAGCACAGCCAGCAGGTGGGGCGGAACACTAAAGTATGAGGCACTGAGGCTGCTGTGACCACACAAGAACAGCCAGCAGCCAGGAGCCTGCCTCTGGCCAAGTAGGCACACAGCCTGCTGTGACCTCACAAGCACAGCCAGCAGGTGGGGCTGCACACTAATGTATGAGGCACTGAGGCTGCTGTGGCCTCACAAGCACAGCCAGCAGCCATGAGCCTGTCACTGGCCTCGGAGGCACTGAGGCTGGTCTGACTTCACAAGCACAACCAGCAGGTGGGGCTGTACACTAAAGTATGAGGCACTGAGCCTGCTGTGACCTCACAAGCTCATCCAGCAGCCAGGAGCCTGCCTCTGGCCTACGAGGCACACAGCCTGCTGTGACCTCACAAGCACAGCCAGCTGCCATGAGCCTGCGACTGGCCTAGGAGGCACTGAGGCTGCTGTGAGCTCACAAGCACAGCCAGCAGCCAGGAGCCTGCCACTGGCCTAGGAGGCACGGAGGCTGCTGTGATCACACAAGCACAGCCAGCAGCCAGGAGCCTGTCGCTGGCCTAGGAGGCACTGAGGCTGCTGTGACCTCCCAAGCACAGCCAGCAGCCATGAGCCTGCCACTGGCCTAGGAGGCACTGAGGCTGCTGTGACCTCAAAAGCACAGCCAACAGGGGGCGCTGCACACTATCGTATGAGGCACTGAGCCTGCTGATACCTGCCAAGCACAGCCAGCAGCCAGGAGCCTGCCACTGGCCTAGGAGGCACTCAGCCTGCTGTGACCTCCCAAGCACAGCCAACAGCCATGAGCCTGGCACTGGCCTAGGAGGCATTGAGGCAGCTGTGACCTCACAAGCACAGCCAGCAGGTGGGGCTGCACACTAACCTATGAGGCACTGAGGCTGCTGTGACCTCACAAGCACAGCCAGCAGCCATGAGCCTGCCACTGCCCTCGGAGGAACTGAGGATGCTGTGACCTCACAAGCACAGTCAGCAGCCATGAGCCTGCCACTGACCTCGGACGCACTCAGGCTGCTCTGACGTCACAAGCTCAGCCAGCAGCCAGGAGCCTGCCACTGGCCGAAGAGGCACTCAGGCTGCTGTGACCTCACAAGCAGAGCCAGCAGGTGGGGCGGCACACCAAAGTATGAGGCACTGAGGCTGCTGTGACCACACAAGCACAGCCAGCAGCCAGGAGCCTGCCTCTGGCCAAGTAGGCACACAGCCTGCTGTGACCTCACAAGCACAGCCAGCAGGTGGGGCTGCACACTAACGTATGAGGCACTGAGGCTGCTGTGGCCTCACAAGCACAGCCAGCAGCCATGAGCCTGTCACTGGCCTCGGAGGCACTGAGGCTGCTCTGACTTCACAAGCACAACCAGCAGGTGGGGCTGCACACTAACGTATGAGGCACTGAGCCTGCTGTGACCTCACAAGCTCATCCAGCAGCCAGGAGCCTGCCACTGGCCTAGGAGGCACAGAGCCTGCTGTGACCTGCCAAGCACAGCCAACAGCCAGGAGCCTGCCACTGGCCTAGGAGGCACGGAGGCTTCTGTGAGGTCCCAAGCACAGCCACCTGCCAGGAGCCTGCCACTGGACTCGGAAGCACTCAGCCTGCTGTGACCTCACAAGCACAGTCAGCAGCCATGAGCCTGCCACTGGCCTAGGAGACAGTTAGGCTGCTGTGACCTCACAAGAACAACCAGCAGCCATGAGCCTGCCACTGGCCTAGGAGGCACTGAGGCTGCTGTGACCTCAAAAGCACAGCCAGCAGACAGGAGCCTGTCATTGGCCTAGGAGGCACTGAGGCTGCTGTGACCTCACTACCACAGCCAGCAGCCATGAGCCTGCCACTGGCCTAGGAGGCACACAGCCTGCTGTGACCTCACAAGCACAGCCAGCAGCCAGGAGCCTGCCACTGGCCTAGCAGGCACTCAGCCTCCTCTGACCGCACAAGCACAGCCAGCAGCCAGGAGCGTGTCGCGGGCCTAGGAGGCACTGAGGCTGCTGTGACCTTCCAAGCACAGCCAGCAGCCATGAGCCTGCCACTGGCCTAGCAGGCACTCAGGCTGCTGTGACCTCACAAGCACAGCCAGCAGCCATGAGCCTGCCACTGGCCTAGGAGGCACTCAGGCTGCTGTGACCTCCCAAGCACAGCCAGCAGCCATGAGCCTGCCACTGGCCTAGGAGGCACTGAGGCTGCTGTGACCTCACAAGCTCAGCCAACAGGGGGCGCTGCACACTATCGTATGAGGCACTGAGCCTGCTGATACCTCCCAAGCACAGCCAGCAGCCAGGAGCCTGCCACTGGCCTAGGAGGCACTGAGACTGCTGTGACCACTCAAGCTCAGCCAGCAGCCAGGAGCCTCCCACTGGCCTAGGAGGCACGGAGGATTCTGTGATGTCACAAGCACAGCCAGCAGCCAGGAGCCTGCCACTGGCCTAAGAGGCACTCAGGCTGCTGTAACCTCACAAGCAGAGCCAGCAGGTGGGGCGGAACACTAAAGTATGAGGCACTGAGGCTGCTGTGACCACACAAGAACAGCCAGCAGCCAGGAGCCTGCCTCTGGCCAAGTAGGCACACAGCCTGCTGTGACCTCACAAGCACAGCCAGCAGGTGGGGATGCACACTAATGTATGAGGCACTGAGGCTGCTGTGGCCTCACAAGCACAGCCAGCAGCCATGAGCCTGTCACTGGCCTCGGAGGCACTGAGGCTGCTGTGACTTCACAAGCACAACCAGCAGGTGGGGCTGTACACTAAAGTATGAGGCACTGAGCCTGCTGTGACCTCACAAGCTGATCCAGCAGCCAGGAGCCTGCCTCTGGCCTACGAGGCACACAGCCTGCTGTGACCTCACAAGCACAGCCAGCTGCCATGAGCCTGCGACTGGCCTAGGAGGCACTGAGGCTGCTGTGAGCTCACAAGCACAGCCAGCAGCCAGGAGCCTGCCACTGGCCTAGGAGGCACGGAGGCTGCTGTGATCACACAAGCACAGCCAGCAGCCAGGAGCCTGTCGCTGGCCTAGGAGGCACTGAGGCTGCTGTGACCTCCCAAGCACAGCCAGCAGCCATGAGCCTGCCACTGGCCTAGGAGGCACTGAGGCTGCTGTGACCTCAAAAGCACAGCCAACAGGGGGCGCTGCACACTATCGTATGAGGCACTGAGCCTGCTGATACCTGCCAAGCACAGCCAGCAGCCAGGAGCCTGCCACTGGCCTAGGAGGCACTCAACCTGCTGTGACCTCCCAAGCACAGCCAACAGCCATGAGCCTGGCACTGGCCTAGGAGGCACTGAGGCAGCTGTGACCTCACAAGCACAGCCAGCAGGTGGGACTGCACACTAACCTATGAGGCACTGAGACTGCTGTGACCTCACAAGCACAGCCAGCAGCCAGGAGCCTGCCACTGCCCTCGGAGGAACTGAGGATGCTGTGACCTCACAAGCACAGTCAGCAGCCATGAGCCTGCCACTGACCTCGGACGCACTCAGGCTGCTGTGACGTCACAAGCTCAGCCAGCAGCCAGGAGCCTGCCACTGGCCGAAGAGGCACTCAGGCTGCTGTGACCTCACAAGCAGAGCCAGCAGGTGGGGCGGCACACTAAAGTATGAGGCACTGAGGCTGCTGTGACCACACAAGCACAGCCAGCAGCCAGGAGCCTGCCTCTGGCCAAGTAGGCACACAGCCTGCTGTGACCTCACAAGCACAGCCAGCAGGTGGGGCTGCACACTAAGGTATGAGGCACTGAGGCTGCTGTGGCCTCACAAGCACAGCCAGCAGCCATGAGCCTGTCACTGGCCTCGGAGGCACTGAGGCTGCTCTGACTTCACAAGCACAACCAGCAGGTGGGGCTGTACACTAAAGTATGAGGCACTGACCTGCTGTGACCTCACAAGCTCATCCAGCAGCCAGGAGCCTGCCACTGGACTAGGAGGCACACAGCCTGCTGTGACCTGCCAAGCACAGCCAGCAGCCATGAGCCTGCCACTGGCCTAGGAGTCACTGAGGCTGCTGTGACCTCCCAAGCACAGCCAACAGCCAGGAGCCTGTCGCTGGCCTAGGAGGCACGGAGGATTCTGTGACGTCACAAGCACAGCCAGCTGCCAGGAGCCTGCCAGTGGCCTCGGAGGCACTCAGCCTGCTGTGACCTCACAAGCACAGCCAGCAGCCAGGAGCCTGCCACTGGCCGAGGAGACACTGAGGCTGCTGTGACCTCACAAGCACAGCCAGCAGCCAGGAGCCTGCCTCTGGCCTAGTAGGCACTCAGGCTGCTGTGACCTCCCAAGCACAGCCATCAGCCAGGAGCCTGCCACTGGCCTAGGAGGCACTCAGCCTGCTGTGACCTCCCAAGCACAGCCAACAGCCATGAGCCTGGCACTGGCCTAGGAGGCACTGAGGCAGCTGTGACCTCAGAAGCACAGCCAGCAGGTGGGGCTGCACACTAACCTATGAGGCACTGAGGCTGCTATGACCTCCCAAGCACAGCCAGCAGCCAGGAGCCTGCTTCTGCTCTCGGAGGTACTGAGGATGCTGTGACCTCACAAGCACAGTCAGCAGCCAGGAGCCTGCCACTGACCTCGGACGCACTCAGGCTGCTGTGATGTCACAAGCTCAGCCAGCAGCCAGGAGCCGGCCACTGGCCTAGGAGGCACGGAGGCTTCTGTGAGGTCCCAAGCACAGCCACCTGCCAGGAGCCTGCCACTGGACTTGGAAGCACTCAGCCTGCTATGACCTCACAAGCACAGTCAGCAGCCATGAGCCTGCCACTGGCCTAGGAGACAGTTAGGCTGCTGTGACCTCCCAAGAACAACCAGCAGCCATGAGCCTGCCACTGGCCTAGGAGACAGTTAGGCTGCTGTGACCTCCCAAGAACAACCAGCAGCCATGAGCCTGCCACTGGCCTAGGAGGCACTGAGGCTGCTGTGACCTCACAAGCACAGCCAGCAGACAGGAGCCTGCCACTGGCCTAGGAGGCACTGAGGCTGCTGTGACCTCACAAGCACAGCCAACAGGGGGCGCTGCACACTATCGTATGAGGCACTGAGCTTGCTGATACCTCCCAAGCACAGCCAACAGCCATGAGCCTGCCAATGGCCTAGGAGGCACTGAGGCTGCTGTGACCACTCAAGCTCCGCCAGCAGCCAGGAGCCTCCCACTGGCCTAGGAGGCACGGAGGATTCTGTGACGTCACAAGCACAGCCAGCAGCCAGGAGCCTGCCACTGGCCTAAGAGGCACTCAGGCTGCTGTGACCTCACAAGCAGAGCCAGCAGGTGGGGCGGCACACTAAAGTGTGAGGCACTGAGGCTGCTGTGACCACACAAGCACAGCCAGCAGCCAGGAGCCTGCCTCTGGCCAAGTAGGCACACAGCCTGCTGTGACCTCACAAGCACAGCCAGCAGGTGGGGCTGCACACTAACGTATGAGGCACTGAGGCTGCTGTGGCCTCACAAGCACAGCCAGCAGCCATGAGCCTGTCACTGGCCTCGGAGGCACTGAGGCTGCTGTGACTTCACAAGCACAACCAGCAGGTGGGGCTGTACACTAAAGTATGAGGCACTGAGCCTGCTGTGACCTCACAAGCTCATCCAGCAGCCAGGAGCCTGCCTCTGGCCTAGGAGGCACACAGCCTGCTGTGACCTCACAAGCACAGCCAGCAGCCATGAGCCTGCGACTGGCCTAGGAGGCACTGAGGCTGCTGTGACGTCACAAGCACAGCCAGCAGCCAGGAGCCTGCCACTGGCCTAGGAGGCACGGAGGATTCTGTGACGTCACAAGCACAGCCAGCAGCCAGGAGCCTGCCACTGGCCTAAGAGGCACTCAGGCTGCTGTGACCTCACAAGCAGAGCCTGCAGGTGGGGCGGCACACTAAAGTATGAGGCACTGAGGCTGCTGTGACCACACAAGAACAGCCAGCAGCCAGGAGCCTGCCACTGGCCTAGGAGGCACTGAGGCTGCTGTGACCTCACAAGCACAGACAGCAGGTGGGGCTGCACACTAACGTATGAGGAACCGAGGCTGCTGTGGCCTCACAAGCACAGCCAGCAGCCAGGAGCCTGCCACTGGACTCGGAGGCACAGAGGCTGCTGTGACCTCCCAAGCACAGCCAGCAGCCAGGAGCCTGCCACTGGCCTAGGAGGCACTGAGGCTGCTGTGACGTCACAAGCTCAGCCAGCAGCCAGGAGTCTGTCTCTGGCCTAGGAGGCACTCAGGCTGCTGTGACCTCACAAGCACAGCCAGCAGCCAGGAGCCTGCCACTGGCCTAGGAGGCAC
Organism: Dromaius novaehollandiae; assembly: GCF_036370855.1. Lineage (NCBI taxonomy): Eukaryota > Metazoa > Chordata > Aves > Casuariiformes > Dromaiidae > Dromaius > Dromaius novaehollandiae. The sequence continues at coordinate 26,660,777 of NC_088107.1, forward strand.
TCAGGCTGCTGTGACCTCACAAGCACAGCCAGCAGCCAGGAGCTTGCCACTGGCCTAGGAGACAGTTAGGCTGTTGTGACCTCACAAGTAGACCCAGCAGCCATGAGCCTACCACTGGCATAGGAGGCAATCAGGCTGTTGTGACCTCCCAAGCACAGCCAGCAGGGGGCGCTGCTCATTACCCAGGGGGCATTGATGCCGCTGTGACCTGCCAAGCACAGCCACCAGCCATGAGCCTGCCACTGGCCTAGGAGGCACTCAGCCTCCTCTGACCTCACAAGCACAGCCAGCAGCCAGGAGCCTGTCGCTGGCCTAGGAGGCACTGAGGCTGCTGTGACCTCCCAAGCACAGCCAGCAGCCAGGAGCCTCCCACTGGCCTAGGAGGCACTGAGACTGCTGTGACCACTCAAGCTCAGCCAGCAGCCAGGAGCCTCCCACTGGCCTAGGAGGCACGGAGGATTCTGTGACGTCACAAGCACAGCCAGCAGCCAGGAGCCTGCCACTGGCCTAAGAGGCACTCAGGCTGCTGTGACCTCACAAGCACAGCCAGCAGGTGGGGCGGAACACTAAAGTATGAGGCACTGAGGCTGCTGTGACCACACAAGAACAGCCAGCAGCCAGGAGCCTGCCTCTGGCCAAGTAGGCACACAGCCTGCTGTGACCTCACAAGCACAGCCAGCAGGTGGGGCTGCACACTAATGTATGAGGCACTGAGGCTGCTGTGGCCTCACAAGCACAGCCAGCAGCCATGAGCCTGTCACTGGCCTCGGAGGCACTGAGGCTGCTGTGACTTCACAAGCACAACCAGCAGGTGGGGCTGTACACTAAAGTATGAGGCACTGAGCCTGCTGTGACCTCACAAGCTCATCCAGCAGCCAGGAGCCTGCCTCTGGCCTACGAGGCACACAGCCTGCTGTGACCTCACAAGCACAGCCAGCTGCCATGAGCCTGCGACTGGCCTAGGAGGCACTGAGGCTGCTGTGAGCTCACAAGCACAGCCAGCAGCCAGGAGCCTGCCACTGGCCTAGGAGGCACGGAGGCTGCTGTGATCACACAAGCACAGCCAGCAGCCAGGAGCCTGTCGCTGGCCTAGGAGGCACTGAGGCTGCTGTGACCTCCCAAGCACAGCCAGCAGCCATGAGCCTGCCACTGGCCTAGGAGGCACTGAGGCTGCTGTGACCTCAAAAGCACAGCCAACAGGGGGCGCTGCACACTATCGTATGAGGCACTGAGCCTGCTGATACCTGCCAAGCACAGCCAGCAGCCAGGAGCCTGCCACTGGCCTAGGAGGCACTCAGCCTGCTGTGACCTCCCAAGCACAGCCAACAGCCATGAGCCTGGCACTGGCCTAGGAGGCATTGAGGCAGCTGTGACCTCACAAGCACAGCCAGCAGGTGGGGCTGCACACTAACCTATGAGGCACTGAGGCTGCTGTGACCTCACAAGCACAGCCAGCAGCCATGAGCCTGCCACTGCCCTCGGAGGAACTGAGGATGCTGTGACCTCACAAGCACAGTCAGCAGCCATGAGCCTGCCACTGACCTCGGACGCACTCAGGCTGCTCTGACGTCACAAGCTCAGCCAGCAGCCAGGAGCCTGCCACTGGCCGAAGAGGCACTCAGGCTGCTGTGACCTCACAAGCAGAGCCAGCAGGTGGGGCGGCACACCAAAGTATGAGGCACTGAGGCTGCTGTGACCACACAAGCACAGCCAGCAGCCAGGAGCCTGCCTCTGGCCAAGTAGGCACACAGCCTGCTGTGACCTCACAAGCACAGCCAGCAGGTGGGGCTGCACACTAACGTATGAGGCACTGAGGCTGCTGTGGCCTCACAAGCACAGCCAGCAGCCATGAGCCTGTCACTGGCCTCGGAGGCACTGAGGCTGCTCTGACTTCACAAGCACAACCAGCAGGTGGGGCTGCACACTAACGTATGAGGCACTGAGCCTGCTGTGACCTCACAAGCTCATCCAGCAGCCAGGAGCCTGCCACTGGCCTAGGAGGCACAGAGCCTGCTGTGACCTGCCAAGCACAGCCAACAGCCAGGAGCCTGCCACTGGCCTAGGAGGCACGGAGGCTTCTGTGAGGTCCCAAGCACAGCCACCTGCCAGGAGCCTGCCACTGGACTCGGAAGCACTCAGCCTGCTGTGACCTCACAAGCACAGTCAGCAGCCATGAGCCTGCCACTGGCCTAGGAGACAGTTAGGCTGCTGTGACCTCACAAGAACAACCAGCAGCCATGAGCCTGCCACTGGCCTAGGAGGCACTGAGGCTGCTGTGACCTCAAAAGCACAGCCAGCAGACAGGAGCCTGTCATTGGCCTAGGAGGCACTGAGGCTGCTGTGACCTCACTACCACAGCCAGCAGCCATGAGCCTGCCACTGGCCTAGGAGGCACACAGCCTGCTGTGACCTCACAAGCACAGCCAGCAGCCAGGAGCCTGCCACTGGCCTAGCAGGCACTCAGCCTCCTCTGACCGCACAAGCACAGCCAGCAGCCAGGAGCGTGTCGCGGGCCTAGGAGGCACTGAGGCTGCTGTGACCTTCCAAGCACAGCCAGCAGCCATGAGCCTGCCACTGGCCTAGCAGGCACTCAGGCTGCTGTGACCTCACAAGCACAGCCAGCAGCCATGAGCCTGCCACTGGCCTAGGAGGCACTCAGGCTGCTGTGACCTCCCAAGCACAGCCAGCAGCCATGAGCCTGCCACTGGCCTAGGAGGCACTGAGGCTGCTGTGACCTCACAAGCTCAGCCAACAGGGGGCGCTGCACACTATCGTATGAGGCACTGAGCCTGCTGATACCTCCCAAGCACAGCCAGCAGCCAGGAGCCTGCCACTGGCCTAGGAGGCACTGAGACTGCTGTGACCACTCAAGCTCAGCCAGCAGCCAGGAGCCTCCCACTGGCCTAGGAGGCACGGAGGATTCTGTGATGTCACAAGCACAGCCAGCAGCCAGGAGCCTGCCACTGGCCTAAGAGGCACTCAGGCTGCTGTAACCTCACAAGCAGAGCCAGCAGGTGGGGCGGAACACTAAAGTATGAGGCACTGAGGCTGCTGTGACCACACAAGAACAGCCAGCAGCCAGGAGCCTGCCTCTGGCCAAGTAGGCACACAGCCTGCTGTGACCTCACAAGCACAGCCAGCAGGTGGGGATGCACACTAATGTATGAGGCACTGAGGCTGCTGTGGCCTCACAAGCACAGCCAGCAGCCATGAGCCTGTCACTGGCCTCGGAGGCACTGAGGCTGCTGTGACTTCACAAGCACAACCAGCAGGTGGGGCTGTACACTAAAGTATGAGGCACTGAGCCTGCTGTGACCTCACAAGCTGATCCAGCAGCCAGGAGCCTGCCTCTGGCCTACGAGGCACACAGCCTGCTGTGACCTCACAAGCACAGCCAGCTGCCATGAGCCTGCGACTGGCCTAGGAGGCACTGAGGCTGCTGTGAGCTCACAAGCACAGCCAGCAGCCAGGAGCCTGCCACTGGCCTAGGAGGCACGGAGGCTGCTGTGATCACACAAGCACAGCCAGCAGCCAGGAGCCTGTCGCTGGCCTAGGAGGCACTGAGGCTGCTGTGACCTCCCAAGCACAGCCAGCAGCCATGAGCCTGCCACTGGCCTAGGAGGCACTGAGGCTGCTGTGACCTCAAAAGCACAGCCAACAGGGGGCGCTGCACACTATCGTATGAGGCACTGAGCCTGCTGATACCTGCCAAGCACAGCCAGCAGCCAGGAGCCTGCCACTGGCCTAGGAGGCACTCAACCTGCTGTGACCTCCCAAGCACAGCCAACAGCCATGAGCCTGGCACTGGCCTAGGAGGCACTGAGGCAGCTGTGACCTCACAAGCACAGCCAGCAGGTGGGACTGCACACTAACCTATGAGGCACTGAGACTGCTGTGACCTCACAAGCACAGCCAGCAGCCAGGAGCCTGCCACTGCCCTCGGAGGAACTGAGGATGCTGTGACCTCACAAGCACAGTCAGCAGCCATGAGCCTGCCACTGACCTCGGACGCACTCAGGCTGCTGTGACGTCACAAGCTCAGCCAGCAGCCAGGAGCCTGCCACTGGCCGAAGAGGCACTCAGGCTGCTGTGACCTCACAAGCAGAGCCAGCAGGTGGGGCGGCACACTAAAGTATGAGGCACTGAGGCTGCTGTGACCACACAAGCACAGCCAGCAGCCAGGAGCCTGCCTCTGGCCAAGTAGGCACACAGCCTGCTGTGACCTCACAAGCACAGCCAGCAGGTGGGGCTGCACACTAAGGTATGAGGCACTGAGGCTGCTGTGGCCTCACAAGCACAGCCAGCAGCCATGAGCCTGTCACTGGCCTCGGAGGCACTGAGGCTGCTCTGACTTCACAAGCACAACCAGCAGGTGGGGCTGTACACTAAAGTATGAGGCACTGACCTGCTGTGACCTCACAAGCTCATCCAGCAGCCAGGAGCCTGCCACTGGACTAGGAGGCACACAGCCTGCTGTGACCTGCCAAGCACAGCCAGCAGCCATGAGCCTGCCACTGGCCTAGGAGTCACTGAGGCTGCTGTGACCTCCCAAGCACAGCCAACAGCCAGGAGCCTGTCGCTGGCCTAGGAGGCACGGAGGATTCTGTGACGTCACAAGCACAGCCAGCTGCCAGGAGCCTGCCAGTGGCCTCGGAGGCACTCAGCCTGCTGTGACCTCACAAGCACAGCCAGCAGCCAGGAGCCTGCCACTGGCCGAGGAGACACTGAGGCTGCTGTGACCTCACAAGCACAGCCAGCAGCCAGGAGCCTGCCTCTGGCCTAGTAGGCACTCAGGCTGCTGTGACCTCCCAAGCACAGCCATCAGCCAGGAGCCTGCCACTGGCCTAGGAGGCACTCAGCCTGCTGTGACCTCCCAAGCACAGCCAACAGCCATGAGCCTGGCACTGGCCTAGGAGGCACTGAGGCAGCTGTGACCTCAGAAGCACAGCCAGCAGGTGGGGCTGCACACTAACCTATGAGGCACTGAGGCTGCTATGACCTCCCAAGCACAGCCAGCAGCCAGGAGCCTGCTTCTGCTCTCGGAGGTACTGAGGATGCTGTGACCTCACAAGCACAGTCAGCAGCCAGGAGCCTGCCACTGACCTCGGACGCACTCAGGCTGCTGTGATGTCACAAGCTCAGCCAGCAGCCAGGAGCCGGCCACTGGCCTAGGAGGCACGGAGGCTTCTGTGAGGTCCCAAGCACAGCCACCTGCCAGGAGCCTGCCACTGGACTTGGAAGCACTCAGCCTGCTATGACCTCACAAGCACAGTCAGCAGCCATGAGCCTGCCACTGGCCTAGGAGACAGTTAGGCTGCTGTGACCTCCCAAGAACAACCAGCAGCCATGAGCCTGCCACTGGCCTAGGAGACAGTTAGGCTGCTGTGACCTCCCAAGAACAACCAGCAGCCATGAGCCTGCCACTGGCCTAGGAGGCACTGAGGCTGCTGTGACCTCACAAGCACAGCCAGCAGACAGGAGCCTGCCACTGGCCTAGGAGGCACTGAGGCTGCTGTGACCTCACAAGCACAGCCAACAGGGGGCGCTGCACACTATCGTATGAGGCACTGAGCTTGCTGATACCTCCCAAGCACAGCCAACAGCCATGAGCCTGCCAATGGCCTAGGAGGCACTGAGGCTGCTGTGACCTCAAAAGCACAGCCAGCAGACAGGAGCCTGTCATTGGCCTAGGAGGCACTGAGGCTGCTGTGACCTCACTACCACAGCCAGCAGCCATGAGCCTGCCACTGGCCTAGGAGGCACACAGCCTGCTGTGACCTCACAAGCACAGCCAGCAGCCAGGAGCCTGCCACTGGCCTAGCAGGCACTCAGCCTCCTCTGACCGCACAAGCACAGCCAGCAGCCAGGAGCGTGTCGCGGGCCTAGGAGGCACTGAGGCTGCTGTGACCTTCCAAGCACAGCCAGCAGCCATGAGCCTGCCACTGGCCTAGCAGGCACTCAGGCTGCTGTGACCTCACAAGCACAGCCAGCAGCCATGAGCCTGCCACTGGCCTAGGAGGCACTCAGGCTGCTGTGACCTCCCAAGCACAGCCAGCAGCCATGAGCCTGCCACTGGCCTAGGAGGCACTGAGGCTGCTGTGACCTCACAAGCTCAGCCAACAGGGGGCGCTGCACACTATCGTATGAGGCACTGAGCCTGCTGATACCTCCCAAGCACAGCCAGCAGCCAGGAGCCTGCCACTGGCCTAGGAGGCACTGAGACTGCTGTGACCACTCAAGCTCAGCCAGCAGCCAGGAGCCTCCCACTGGCCTAGGAGGCACGGAGGATTCTGTGATGTCACAAGCACAGCCAGCAGCCAGGAGCCTGCCACTGGCCTAAGAGGCACTCAGGCTGCTGTAACCTCACAAGCAGAGCCAGCAGGTGGGGCGGAACACTAAAGTATGAGGCACTGAGGCTGCTGTGACCACACAAGAACAGCCAGCAGCCAGGAGCCTGCCTCTGGCCAAGTAGGCACACAGCCTGCTGTGACCTCACAAGCACAGCCAGCAGGTGGGGATGCACACTAATGTATGAGGCACTGAGGCTGCTGTGGCCTCACAAGCACAGCCAGCAGCCATGAGCCTGTCACTGGCCTCGGAGGCACTGAGGCTGCTGTGACTTCACAAGCACAACCAGCAGGTGGGGCTGTACACTAAAGTATGAGGCACTGAGCCTGCTGTGACCTCACAAGCTGATCCAGCAGCCAGGAGCCTGCCTCTGGCCTACGAGGCACACAGCCTGCTGTGACCTCACAAGCACAGCCAGCTGCCATGAGCCTGCGACTGGCCTAGGAGGCACTGAGGCTGCTGTGAGCTCACAAGCACAGCCAGCAGCCAGGAGCCTGCCACTGGCCTAGGAGGCACGGAGGCTGCTGTGATCACACAAGCACAGCCAGCAGCCAGGAGCCTGTCGCTGGCCTAGGAGGCACTGAGGCTGCTGTGACCTCCCAAGCACAGCCAGCAGCCATGAGCCTGCCACTGGCCTAGGAGGCACTGAGGCTGCTGTGACCTCAAAAGCACAGCCAACAGGGGGCGCTGCACACTATCGTATGAGGCACTGAGCCTGCTGATACCTGCCAAGCACAGCCAGCAGCCAGGAGCCTGCCACTGGCCTAGGAGGCACTCAACCTGCTGTGACCTCCCAAGCACAGCCAACAGCCATGAGCCTGGCACTGGCCTAGGAGGCACTGAGGCAGCTGTGACCTCACAAGCACAGCCAGCAGGTGGGACTGCACACTAACCTATGAGGCACTGAGACTGCTGTGACCTCACAAGCACAGCCAGCAGCCAGGAGCCTGCCACTGCCCTCGGAGGAACTGAGGATGCTGTGACCTCACAAGCACAGTCAGCAGCCATGAGCCTGCCACTGACCTCGGACGCACTCAGGCTGCTGTGACGTCACAAGCTCAGCCAGCAGCCAGGAGCCTGCCACTGGCCGAAGAGGCACTCAGGCTGCTGTGACCTCACAAGCAGAGCCAGCAGGTGGGGCGGCACACTAAAGTATGAGGCACTGAGGCTGCTGTGACCACACAAGCACAGCCAGCAGCCAGGAGCCTGCCTCTGGCCAAGTAGGCACACAGCCTGCTGTGACCTCACAAGCACAGCCAGCAGGTGGGGCTGCACACTAAGGTATGAGGCACTGAGGCTGCTGTGGCCTCACAAGCACAGCCAGCAGCCATGAGCCTGTCACTGGCCTCGGAGGCACTGAGGCTGCTCTGACTTCACAAGCACAACCAGCAGGTGGGGCTGTACACTAAAGTATGAGGCACTGACCTGCTGTGACCTCACAAGCTCATCCAGCAGCCAGGAGCCTGCCACTGGACTAGGAGGCACACAGCCTGCTGTGACCTGCCAAGCACAGCCAGCAGCCATGAGCCTGCCACTGGCCTAGGAGTCACTGAGGCTGCTGTGACCTCCCAAGCACAGCCAACAGCCAGGAGCCTGTCGCTGGCCTAGGAGGCACGGAGGATTCTGTGACGTCACAAGCACAGCCAGCTGCCAGGAGCCTGCCAGTGGCCTCGGAGGCACTCAGCCTGCTGTGACCTCACAAGCACAGCCAGCAGCCAGGAGCCTGCCACTGGCCGAGGAGACACTGAGGCTGCTGTGACCTCACAAGCACAGCCAGCAGCCAGGAGCCTGCCTCTGGCCTAGTAGGCACTCAGGCTGCTGTGACCTCCCAAGCACAGCCATCAGCCAGGAGCCTGCCACTGGCCTAGGAGGCACTCAGCCTGCTGTGACCTCCCAAGCACAGCCAACAGCCATGAGCCTGGCACTGGCCTAGGAGGCACTGAGGCAGCTGTGACCTCAGAAGCACAGCCAGCAGGTGGGGCTGCACACTAACCTATGAGGCACTGAGGCTGCTATGACCTCCCAAGCACAGCCAGCAGCCAGGAGCCTGCTTCTGCTCTCGGAGGTACTGAGGATGCTGTGACCTCACAAGCACAGTCAGCAGCCAGGAGCCTGCCACTGACCTCGGACGCACTCAGGCTGCTGTGATGTCACAAGCTCAGCCAGCAGCCAGGAGCCGGCCACTGGCCTAGGAGGCACGGAGGCTTCTGTGAGGTCCCAAGCACAGCCACCTGCCAGGAGCCTGCCACTGGACTTGGAAGCACTCAGCCTGCTATGACCTCACAAGCACAGTCAGCAGCCATGAGCCTGCCACTGGCCTAGGAGACAGTTAGGCTGCTGTGACCTCCCAAGAACAACCAGCAGCCATGAGCCTGCCACTGGCCTAGGAGACAGTTAGGCTGCTGTGACCTCCCAAGAACAACCAGCAGCCATGAGCCTGCCACTGGCCTAGGAGGCACTGAGGCTGCTGTGACCTCACAAGCACAGCCAGCAGACAGGAGCCTGCCACTGGCCTAGGAGGCACTGAGGCTGCTGTGACCTCACAAGCACAGCCAACAGGGGGCGCTGCACACTATCGTATGAGGCACTGAGCTTGCTGATACCTCCCAAGCACAGCCAACAGCCATGAGCCTGCCAATGGCCTAGGAGGCACTGAGGCTGCTGTGACCACTCAAGCTCCGCCAGCAGCCAGGAGCCTCCCACTGGCCTAGGAGGCACGGAGGATTCTGTGACGTCACAAGCACAGCCAGCAGCCAGGAGCCTGCCACTGGCCTAAGAGGCACTCAGGCTGCTGTGACCTCACAAGCAGAGCCAGCAGGTGGGGCGGCACACTAAAGTGTGAGGCACTGAGGCTGCTGTGACCACACAAGCACAGCCAGCAGCCCGGAGCCTGCCTCTGGCCTAGGAGGCACTCAGGCTGCTGTGACCTCACAAGCACAGCCAGCAGCCAGGAGCCTGCCACTGGCCTAGGAGGCACTCAGGCTGCTGTGACCTCACAAGCACAGCCAGCTGCCATGAGCCTGCCACTGGCCTAGGAGGCAATCAGGCTGCTGTGACCTCACAAGCACAGCCAGCAGCCAGGAGCTTGCCACTGGCCTAGGAGACAGTTAGGCTGTTGTGACCTCACAAGTAGACCCAGCAGCCATGAGCCTACCACTGGCCTAGGAGGCAATCAGGCTGTTGTGACCTCCCAAGCACAGCCAGCAGGGGGCGCTGCTCATTACCCAGGGGGCATTGATGCCGCTGTGACTTGCCAAGCACAGCCACCAGCCATGAGCCTGCCACTGGCCTAGGAGGCACTCAGCCTCCTCTGACCTCACAAGCACAGCCAGCAGCCAGGAGCCTGTCGCTGGCCTAGGAGGCACTGAGGCTGCTGTGACCTCCCAAGCACAGCCAGCAGCCAGGAGCCTCCCACTGGCCTAGGAGGCACTGAGACTGCTGTGACCACTCAAGCTCAGCCAGCAGCCAGGAGCCTCCCACTGGCCTAGGAGGCACGGAGGATTCTGTGACGTCACAAGCACAGCCAGCAGCCAGGAGCCTGCCACTGGCCTAAGAGGCACTCAGGCTGCTGTGACCTCACAAGCAGAGCCAGCAGGTGGGGCGGAACACTAAAGTATGAGGCACTGAGGCTGCTGTGACCACACAAGAACAGCCAGCAGCCAGGAGCCTGCCTCTGGCCAAGTAGGCACACAGCCTGCTGTGACCTCACAAGCACAGCCAGCAGGTGGGGCTGCACACTAATGTATGAGGCACTGAGGCTGCTGTAGCCTCACAAGCACAGCCAGCAGCCATGAGCCTGTCACTGGCCTCGAAGGCACTGAGGCTGCTGTGACTTCACAAGCACAACCAGCAGGTGGGGCTGTACACTAAAGTATGAGGCACTGAGCCTGCTGTGACCTCACAAGCTCATCCAGCAGCCAGGAGCCTGCCTCTGGCCTACGAGGCACACAGCCTGCTGTGACCTCACAAGCACAGCCAGCTGCCATGAGCCTGCGACTGGCCTAGGAGGCACTGAGGCTGCTGTGAGCTCACAAGCACAGCCAGCAGCCAGGAGCCTGCCACTGGCCTAGGAGGCACGGAGGCTGCTGTGATCACACAAGCTCAGCCAGCAGCCAGGAGCCTCCCACTGGCCTAGGAGGCACGGAGGATTCTGTGACGTCACAAGCACAGCCAGCAGCCAGGAGCCTGCCACTGGCCTAAGAGGCACTCAGGCTGCTGTGACCTCACAAGCAGAGCCAGCAGGTGGGGCGGAACACTAAAGTATGAGGCACTGAGGCTGCTGTGACCACACAAGAACAGCCAGCAGCCAGGAGCCTGCCTCTGGCCAAGTAGGCACACAGCCTGCTGTGACCTCACAAGCACAGCCAGCAGGTGGGGCTGCACACTAATGTATGAGGCACTGAGGCTGCTGTGGCCTCACAAGCACAGCCAGCAGCCATGAGCCTGTCACTGGCCTCGAAGGCACTGAGGCTGCTGTGACTTCACAAGCACAACCAGCAGGTGGGGCTGTACACTAAAGTATGAGGCACTGAGCCTGCTGTGACCTCACAAGCTGATCCAGCAGCCAGGAGCCTGCCTCTGGCCTACGAGGCACACAGCCTGCTGTGACCTCACAAGCACAGCCAGCTGCCATGAGCCTGCGACTGGCCTAGGAGGCACTGAGGCTGCTGTGAGCTCACAAGCACAGCCAGCAGCCAGGAGCCTGCCACTGGCCTAGGAGGCACGGAGGCTGCTGTGATCACACAAGCACAGCCAGCAGCCAGGAGCCTGTCGCTGGCCTAGGAGGCACTGAGGCTGCTGTGACCTCCCAAGCACAGCCAGCAGCCATGAGCCTGCCACTGGCCTAGGAGGCACTGAGGCTGCTGTGACCTCAAAAGCACAGCCAACAGGGGGCGCTGCACACTGTCGTATGAGGCACTGAGCCTGCTGATACCTGCCAAGCACAGCCAGCAGCCAGGAGCCTGCCACTGGCCTAGGAGGCACTCAGCCTGCTGTGACCTCCCAAGCACAGCCAACAGCCATGAGCCTGGCACTGGCCTAGGAGGCACTGAGGCAGCTGTGACCTCACAAGCACAGCCAGCAGGTGGGGCTGCACACTAACCTATGAGGCACTGAGGCTGCTGTGACCTCACAAGCACAGCCAGCAGCCAGGAGCCTGCCACTGCCCTCGGAGGAACTGAGGATGCTGTGACCTCACAAGCACAGCCAGCAGCCATGAGCCTGCCACTGACCTCGGACGCACTCAGGCTGCTGTGACGTCACAAGCTCAGCCAGCAGCCAGGAGCCGGCCACTGGCCTAGGAGGCACTGAGGCTTCTGTGATGTCCCAAGCACAGCCACCTGCCAGGAGCCTGCCACTGGACTCGGAAGCACTCAGCCTGCTATGACCTCACAAGCACAGCCAGCAGCCAGGAGCCTGTCGCTGGCCTAGGAGGCACTGAGGCTGCTGTGACCTCACAAGAACAACCAGCAGCCATGAGCCTGCCACTGGCCTAGGAGGCACTGAGGCTGCTGTGACCTCACAAGCACAGCCAGCAGCCAAGAGCCTGCCACTGGCCTAGGAGGCACTGATGCTGCTGTGACCTATCAAGCACAGCCAGCAGCCAGGAGCCTCCCACTGGCCTAGGAGGCATGCAGGATTCTGTGACGTCACAAGCACAGCCAGCAGCCAGGAGCCTGCCACTGCCCTAAGAGGCACTCAGGCTGCTGTGACCTCACAAGCACAGCCAGCAGGTGGGGCGGCACACTAAAGTATGAGGCACTGAGGCTGCTGTGACCACACAAGCACAGCCAGCAGCCAGGAGCATGCCTCTGGCCGAGGAGGCACAGCCTGCTGTGACCTCTCAAGCACAGCCAGCAGCCATGAGCCTGCCACTGGCCTAGGAGGCACTGAGGTTGCTGTGACCTCACAAGCACAGCCAGCAGCCATGAGCATGTCACTGGCCTAGGAGGCACGGAGGCTGCTGTGACCTCACAAGCACAGCCAGCAGCCATGAGCCTGCCAGTGGCCTAGGAGGCACTCAGGCTGCTGTGACCTCACAAGCACAGCCAGCAGCCAGGAGCCTGCCACTGGCCTAGGAGGCACTGAGGCTGCTGTGACCTCACAAGCACAGCCAACAGGGGGCGCTGCACACTATCGTATGAGGCACTGAGCCTGCTGATACCTCCCAAGCACAGCCAGCAGCCATGAGACTGCCACTGGCCTAGGAGGCACTGAGGCTGCTGTGACCACTCAAGCTCAGCCAGCAGCCAGGAGCCTGCCACTGGCCTAGGAGGCACGGCGGATTCTGTGACGTCACAAGCACAGCCAGCAGCCAGGAGCCTGCCACTGGCCTAAGAGGCACTGAGGCTGCTGTGGCCTCACAAGCACAGCCAGCAGCCATGAGCCTGCCACTGGCCTAGGAGGAGCTGAGGCTGCTGTGACCTCACAAGCACAGCCAGCAGGTGGGGCTGCACACTAACGTATGAGGCACCCAGGCTGCTGTGGCCTCACAAGCACAGCCAGCAGCCAGGAACCTGGCACTGGCCTAGGAGGCACTCATGCTGCTGTGACCTCCCAAGCACAGCCAGCAGCCATGAGCCTGCCACTGGCCTAGGAGGCACTCAGGCTGCTGTGACGTCACAAGCTCAGCCAGCAGCCAGGAGTCTGTCTCTGGCCTAGGAGGCACTCAGGCTGCTGTGACCTCACAAGCTCTGCCAGCAGCCAGGAGCCTCCCACTGGCCTGGGAGGCACTCAGGCGTCTGTGACGTCACAAGCACAGCCAGCTGCCAGGAGCCTGCCACTGGACTCGGAGGCACTCAGCCTGCTGTGACCTCACAAGCACAGCCAGCAGCCAGGAGCCTGCCACTGGACTGGGAGGCACTCAGCCTGCTGTGACCTCACAAGCACAGCCAGCAGCCATGAGCCTGCCACTGGCCTAGGAGGCACGGAGGATTCTGTGACGTCACAAGCACAGCCAGCAGCCAGGAGCCTGCCACTGGCCTCGGAGGCACTCAGCCTGCTGTGACCTCACAAGCACAGCCAGCAGCCAGGAGCCTGCCACTGGCCTAGGAGACACTGAGGCTGCTGTGACCTCACAAGCACAGCCAGCAGCCAGGAGCCTGCCTCTGGCCTAGTAGGCTCTCAGGCTGCTGTGACCTCACAAGCTCAGCCAGCAGCCAGCAGCCTGCCACTGGCCTAGGAGGCACTCAGCCTGCTGTGACCTCCCAAGCACAGCCAACAGCCATGAGCCTGGCACTGGCCTAGGAGGCACTGAGGCAGCTGTGACCTCACAAGCACAGCCAGCAGGTGGGGCTGCACACTAACCTATGAGGCACTGAGACTGCTGTGACCTCACAAGCACAGCCAGCAGCCAGGAGCCTGCCACTGCCCTCGGAGGAACTGAGGCTGCTGTGACCTCACAAGCACAGTCAGCAGCCATGAGCCTGCCACTGACCTCGGACGCACTCAGGCTGCTGTGACGTCACAAGCTCAGCCAGCAGCCAGGAGCCGGCCACTGGCCTAGGAGGCACTGAGGCTTCTGTGATGTCCCAAGCACAGCCACCTGCCAGGAGCCTGCCACTGGACTCGGAAGCACTCAGCCTGCTATGACCTCACAAGCACAGCCAGCAGCCAGGAGCCTGTCGCTGGCCTAGGAGGCACTGAGGCTGCTGTGACCTCCCAAGCACAGCCAGCAGCCATGAGCCTGCCACTGGCCTAGTAGGCACTGAGGCTGCTGTGACCTCACAAGCACAGCCAGCAGACAGGAGCCTGTCATTGGCCTAGGAGGCACTGATGCTGCTGTGACCTCCCAAGCACAGCCAGCAGGCAGGAGCCTGCCACTGGCCTAGGAGGCACTGAGGCTGCTGTGACCTCACAAGCACAGCCAGCAGCCATGAGCCTGCCACTGGCCTAGGAGGCACTCAGCCTGCTGTGACCTCACAAGCACAGCCAACAGGGGGCGCTACACACTATCGTATGAGGCACTGAGCCTGCTGATACCTCCCAAGCACAGCCAGCAGCCAGGAGCCTGCCACTGGCCTAGGAGGCACGGAGGTTTCTGTGACGTCACAAGCACAGCCAGCAGCCAGGAGCCTGCCACTGGCCTAAGAGGCACTCAGGCTGCTGTGACCTCACAAGCAGAGCCAGCAGGTGGGGCGGCACACTAATGTATGAGGCACTGAGGCTGCTGTGGCCTCACAAGCACAGCCAGCAGCCATGAGCCTGTCACTGGCCTCGGAGGCACTGAGCCTGCTGTGACCTCACAAGCTCATCCAGCAGCCAGGAGCCTGCCTCTGGCCTAGGAGGCACACAGTCTGCTGTGACCTCACAAGCACAGCCAGCAGCCATGAGACTGCGACTGGCCTAGGAGGCACTGAGGCTGCTGTGACCTCCCAAGCACAGCCAGCAGCCAGGAGCCTGCCACTGGCCTAGGAGGCACTCAGCCTGCTGTGACGTCACAAGCTCAGCCAGCAGCCAGGAACCTGGCACTGGCCTAGGAGGCACTGAGGCTGCTGTGACCTCACAAGCACAGCCAGCAGCCAGGAGCCTGCCACTGGCCTAGGAGGCACTCAGGCTGCTGTGACCTCACAAGCTCTGCCAGCAGCCAGGAGCCTCCCACTGGCCTGGGAGGCACTCAGGCGTCTGTGACGTCACAAGCACAACCAGCTGCCAGGAGCCTGCCACTGGACTCGGAGGCACTCAGCCTGCTGTGACCTCACAAGCACAGCCAGCTGGCATGAGCCTGCCACTGGCCGAGGACGCAATCAGGCTGCTGTGACCTCACAAGCACAGCCAGCAGCCAGGAGCTTGCCACTGGCCTAGGAGACAGTTAGGCTGCTGTGACCTCACAAGTAGACCCAGCAGCCACGATCCTGCCACTGGCCTAGGAGGCAATCAGGCTGTTGTGACCTCCCAAGCACAGCCAGCAGGGGGCGCTGCTCATTACCCAGGGGGCATTGATGCCGCTGTGACCTGCCAAGCACAGCCAGCAGCCATGAGCCTGCCACTGGCCTAGGAGGCACTCAGCCTCCTCTGACCTCCCAAGCACAGCCAGCAGCCAGGAGCCTGTCGCTGGCCTAGGAGGCACTGAGGCTGCTGTGACCTCCGAAGCACAGCCAGCAGCCATGAGCCTGCCACTGGCCTAGGAGGCACTCAGGCTGCTGTGACGTCACAAGCTCAGCCAGCAGCCAGGAGTCTGTCTCTGGCCTAGGAGGAACTCAGGCTGCTGTGACCTCACAAGCTCTGCCAGCAGCCAGAAGCCTCCCACTGGCCTGGGAGGCACTCAGCCTGCTGATACCTCCCAAGCATAGCCAGCAGCCATGAGCCTGCCACTGGCCTAGGAGGCACTCAGGCTGCTGTGACCTCAAAAGCACAGCCAACAGGGGGCGCTGCACACTATCGTATGAGGCACTGAGCCTGCTGATACCTGCCAAGCACAGCCAGCAGCCAGGACCCTGCCACTGGCCTAGGAGGCACTCAACCTGCTATGACCTCCCAAGCACAGCCAACAGCCAGGAGCCTGGCACTGGCCTAGGAGGCACTGAGGCAGCTGTGACCTCACAAGCACAGCCAGCAGGTGGGGCTGCACACTAACCTATGAGGCACTGAGGCTGCTGTGACCTCACAAGCACAGCCAGCAGCCAGGAGCCTGCCACTGCCCTCGGAAGAACTGAGGATGCTGTGACCTCACAAGCACAGTCAGCAGCCATGAGCCTGCCACTGACCTCGGACGCACTCAGGCTGCTGTGACGTCACAAGCTCAGCCAGCAGCCAGGAGCCTGCCACTGGCCTAAGAGGCACTCAGGCTGCTGTGACCTCACAAGCAGAGCCAGCAGGTGGGGCGGCACACTAAAGTATGAGGCACTGAGGCTGCTGTGACCACACAAGCACAGTCAGCAGCCAGGAGCCTGCCTCTGGCCAAGTAGGCACACAGCCTGCTGTGACCTCACAAGCACAGCCAGCAGGTGGGGCTGCACACTAATGTATGAGGCACTGAGGCTGCTGTGGCCTCACAAGCACAGCCAGCAGCCATGAGCCTGCCACTGGCCTCGGAGGAGCTGAGGCTGCTGTGACCTCACAAGCACAGCCAGCAGGTGGGGCTGCACACTAACGTATGAGGCACCCAGGCTGCTGTGGCCTCACAAGCACAGCCAGCAGCCAGGAACCTGGCACTGGCCTAGGAGGCACTCATGCTGCTGTGACCTCCCAAGCACAGCCAGCAGCCATGAGCCTGCCACTGGCCTAGGAGGCACTCAGGCTGCTGTGACGTCACAAGCTCAGCCAGCAGCCAGGAGTCTGTCTCTGGGCTAGGAGGCACTCAGGCTGCTGTGACCTCACAAGCTCTGCCAGCAGCCAGGAGCCTCCCACTGGCCTGGGAGGCACTCAGGCGTCTGTGACGTCACAAGCACAGCCAGCTGCCAGGAGCCTGCCACTGGACTCGGAGGCACTCAGCCTGCTGTGACTTCACAAGCACAGCCAGCAGCCAGGAGCCTGCCACTGGCCTAGGAGGCACTGAGGCTGCTGTGACCTCCCAAGCACAGCCAACAGCCAGGAGCCTCCCACTGGCCTAGGAGGCACGGAGGATTCTGTGACGTCACAAGCACAGCCAGCAGCCAGGAGCCTGCCACTGGCCGAGGAGGCACTCAGCCTGCTGTGACCTCACAAGCACAGCCAGCAGCTAGGAGCCTGCCACTGGACTGGGAGGCACTCAGCCTGCTGTGACTTCACAAGCACAGCCAGCAGCCAGGAGCCTGCCACTGGACTGGGAGGCACTCAGGCTGCTGTGACCTCACAAGCACAGCCAGCTGCCATGAGCCTGCCACTGGCCGAGGACGCAATCAGGCTGCTGTGACCTCACAAGCACAGCCAGCAGCCAGGAGCTTGCCACTGGCCTAGGAGACAGTTAGGCTGCTGTGACCTCACAAGTAGACCCAGCAGCCATGAGCCTGCCACTGGCCTAGGAGGCAATCAGGCTGTTGTGACCTCCCAAGCAAAGCCAGCAGGGGGCGCTGCTCATTACCCGGTGGCATTGATGCCGCTGTGACCTGCCAAGCACAGCCAGCAGTCATGAGCCTGCCACTGGCCTAGGAGGCACTCAGCCTCCTCTGACCTCACAAGCACAGCCAGCAGCCAGGAGCCTGTCGCTGGCCTAGGAGGCACTGAGGCTGCTGTGACCTCCCAAGCACAGCCAACAGGGGGCGCTGCACACTATCGTATGAGGCACTGAGCCTGCTGATACCTGCCAAGCACAGCCAGCAGCCAGGACCCTGCCACTGGCCTAGGAGGCACTCAACCTGCTATGACCACCCAAGCACAGCCAGCAGCCAGGAGCCTGCCACTGGCCTAGGAGGCACTGAGGCAGCTGTGACCTCACAAGCACAGCCAGCAGGTGGGGCTGCACACTAACCTATGAGGCACTGAGGCTGCTGTGACCTCACAAGCACAACCAGCAGCCAGGAGCCTGCCACTGCCCTCGGAGGAACTGAGGATGCTGTGACCTCACAAGCACAGTCAGCAGCCATGAGCCTGCCACTGACCTCGGACGCACTTAGGCTGCTGTGACCTCACAAGCTCAGCCAGCAGCCAGGAGCCTGCCACTGGCCTAAGAGGCACTCAGGCTGCTGTGACCTCACAAGCAGAGCCAGCAGGTGGGGCGGCACACTAAAGTATGAGGCACTGAGGCTGCTGTGACCACACAAGCACAGTCAGCAGCCAGGAGCCTGCCTCTGGCCAAGTAGGCACACAGCCTGCTGTGACCTCACAAGCACAGCCAGCAGGTGGGGCTGCACACTAATGTATGAGGCACTGAGGCTGCTGTGGCCTCACAAGCACAGCCAGCAGCCATGAGCCTGTCACTGGCCTCGGAGGCACTGAGGCTGGTCTGACTTCACAAGCACAACCAGCAGGTGGGGCTGTACACTAAAGTATGAGGCACTGAGCCTGCTGTGACCTCACAAGCTCATCCAGCAGCCAGGAGCCTGCCACTGGACTAGGAGGCACACAGCCTGCTGTGACCTGCCAAGCACAGCCAGCAGCCATGAGCCTGCCACTGGCCTAGGAGGCACTGAGGCTGCTGTGACCTCCCAAGCACAGCCAACAGCCAGGAGCCTCCCACTGGCCTAGGAGGCACGGAGGATTCTGTGACGTCACAAGCACAGCCAGCTGCCAGGAGCCTGCCACTGGCCTCGGAGGCACTCAGCCTGCTGTGACCTCCCAAGCACAGCCAGCAGCCAGGAGCCTGCCACTGGCCGAGGAGACACTGAGGCTGCTGTGACCTCACAAGCACAGCCAGCAGCCAGGAGCCTGCCTCTGGCCTAGTAGGCACTCAGGCTGCTGTGACCTCCCAAGCACAGCCAGCAGCCAGCAGCCTGCCACTGGCCTAGGAGGCACTCAGCCTGCTGTGACCTACCAAGCACAGCCAACAGCCATGAGCCTGGCACTGGCCTAGGAGGCACTGAGGCAGCTGTGACCTCAGAAGCACAGCCAGCAGGTGGGGCTGCACACTAATCTATGAGGCACTGAGGCTGCTGTGACCTCACAAGCACAGCCAGCAGCCAGGAGCCTGCCACTGCCCTCGCAGGAACTGAGGATGCTGTGACCTCACAAGCACAGTCAGCAGCCAGGAGCCTGCCACTGACCTCGGACGCACTCAGGCTTCTGTGACGTCACAAGCTCAGCCAGCAGCCAGGAGCCGGCCACTGGCCTAGGAGGCACGGAGGCTTCTGTGAGGTCCCCAGCACAGCCACCTGCCAGGAGCCTGCCTCTGGACTCGGAAGCACTCAGCCTGCTATGACCTCACAAGCACAGTCAGCAGCCATGAGCCTGCCACTGGCCTAGGAGACAGTTAGGCTGCTGTGACCTCACAAGAACAACCAGCAGCCATGAGCCTGCCACTGGCCTAGGAGGCACTGAGCCTGCTGATACCTCCCAAGCACAGCCAGCAGCCATGAGCCTGCCACTGGCCTAGCAGGCACTCAGCCTCCTCTGACGTCACAAGCACAGCCAGCAGCCAGGAGCCTGCCACTGGCCTAGGAGGCACTGAGACTGCTGTGAGTACTCAAGCTCAGCCAGCAGCCAGGAGCCTGCCACTGGCCTAGGAGGCACGGAGGATTCTGTGACGTCACAAGCACAGCCAGCAGCCAGGAGCCTGCCACTGCCCTAAGAGGCACTCAGGCTGCTGTGACCTCACAAGCACAGCCAGCAGGTGGGGCGGCACACTAAAGTATGAGGCACTGAGGCTGCTGTGACCACACAAGCACAACCAGCAGCCAGGAGCCTGCCTCTGGCCAAGTAGGCACACAGCCTGCTGTGACCTCACAAGCACAGCCAGCAGGTGGGGCTGCACACTAACGTATGAGGCACTGAGGCTGCTGTGGCCTCACAAGCACAGCCAGCAGCCAGGAGCCTGTCACTGGGCTCGGAGGCACTGAGGCTGCTCTGACTTCACAAGCACAACCAGCAGGTGGGGCTGTACACTAAAGTATGAGGCACTGAGCCTGCTGTGACCTCACAAGCTCATCCAGCAGCCAGGAGCCTGCCACTGGCCTAGGAGGCACGGAGGCTGCTGTGACCTCACAAGCACAGCCAGCAGCCAGGAGCCTGCCACTGGCCTAGGAGGCACACAGCCTGCTGTGACCTCCCAACCACAGCCAGCAGGGGGGGCTGCTCATTACCCTGGGGGCACTGATGCTGCTGTGACCTGCCAAGCGCAGGCAGCAGCCATGAGCCTGCCACTGGCCTAGGAGGCACTGAGGCTGCTGTGACCTCACAAGCACAGCCAGCAGCCAGGAGCCTGCCACTGGACTAAGAGGTACTCAAGCTGCTGTGACTGCACAAGCACAGCCAGCAGGCAGGAGCCTGCCACTGGACTGGGAGGCACTCAGGATGCTGTGACATCACAAGCATAGTCATCAGCCAGGAGCCTGCCACTGGCCTAGAAGACAGTTAGGCTGCTGTGACCTCACAAGTAGATCCAGCAGCCATGAGCCTGCCCCTGGCCTAGGAGACACTGAGGCTGCTGTGACCTCCCAAGCACAGCCAGCAGGGGGTGATGCTCATTTCCCATGGGGCACTGATGCTGCTGTGACCTGCCAAGCACAGGCAGCAGCCAGGAGCCTGCCACTGGCCTCGGAGGTACTGAGGCTGCTGTGACCTCCCAAGCACAACCAGCAGGTGGAGCTTGCCACTGGCCTAGGAGGCACTCAGCCTGCTGTGACCTCACAAGCACAGCCAACAGCAGTGAGCCTGCGACTGGCCTAGGAGATACTGAGGCTGCTGTGGCCTCCCAAGCACAGCCAGCTGCCAGGAGCCTGCCACTGGCCTAGCAGGCACTCAGGCTGCTGTGACCTCACAAGCTCAGCCAGCAGCCAGGAGCCTGCCACTGGCCTAGGAGGCACTGAGGCTGCTGTGACCTCACAAGCACAGCCAGCAGCTAGGAGCCTGCCACTGGCCTAGGAGGCACTGAGGCTGCTGTGACCTCACAGGAACAGCCAGCAACCAGGTGCCTGCCACTGGCCTGGCGGCACTGAGGCTGCTGTGACCTCACAAGCACAGCCAGCAGCCATGAGCTTGCCACTGGCTTCGGAGGCATTGAGGCTGCTGTGACCTCACAAGCACAGCCAGCAGGCAGGAGCCTGCCACTGGCCGAGGTGGCAATCAGCCTCCTGTGACCTCCCAAGCACAGCCAACCGCCATGAGCCTACCACTGTCCTAGGAGGCACTGAGGCTGCTGTGAACTCACAAGCACAGCCATCAGGTGGGGCTGCACACTAACGTTTGAGGCATTGAGGCAGCTGTGACCTGACAAGCACAGCCAGCAGCCATGAGCCTGCCACTGGCCTAGCAGGCACTGAGCCTGCTGTGACCTCCCAAGGAGAGCCAACAGCCATGAGCCTGCCACTGGACTCGGAGGCACTGAGGCTGCTGTGACGTCACAAGCTCAGCCAGCAGCCAGGAGCCAGCCACTGGCCTGGGAGGCACTCAGGCTGCTGTGACGTCACAAGCACAGCCAGCAGCCAGCAGCCTGCCACTGGACTCGGAGGCACTCAGCCTGCTGTGACCTCCCAAGCACAGCCAGCAGCCATGAGCCTGCCACTGGCCTAGGAGGCACTCAGGCTGCTGTGACCTCACAAGCAGAGCCAGCAGCCAGGAGCCTGTCGCTGGCCTAGGAGGCAGTGAGGCTGCTGTGACCTACCAAGCACAGGCAGCAGCTAGGAGCCTGCCACTGGCCTAGGAGGCACTCAGGCTGCTGTGACCTCACAAGCTCTGCAAGCAGCCATGAGCCTGCCACTGGCCTAGGAGGCACTGAGGCAGCTGTGACCTCACAAGCACAGCCAGCAGCTAGGAGCCTCCCACTGGCCTAGGAGGCACGGAGGATTCTGTGACGTCACAAGCTCAGCCAGCAGCCAGGAGCCTCCCACTGGCCTAGGAGGCACGGAGGATTCTGTGACGTCACAAGCACAGCCAGCAGCCATGAGCCTGCCACTGGACTCGGAAGTACTCAGCCTGCTGTGACCTCACAAGCACAGCCAGCTGCCAGGAGCCTGCCACTGGACTCGGAGGCACTCAGCCTCCTGTGAGCTCACAAGCACAGCCAGCAGCCAGGAACCTGTCGCTGGCCTAGGAGGCACTGAGGCTGCTGTGACCTCCCAAGCACAGCCAGCAGCCAGGATTCTCCCACTGGCCTAGGAGGCACGGAGGGTTCTGTGACGTCACAAGCTCAGCCAGGAGCCTGGAGCCTCCCACTGGCCTAGGAGACACTGAGGCTGCTGTGACCTCACAAGCACAGCCAGCAGGCGGCGCTAAACACTAATGTATGAGGCACTGAGGCTGCTGTGACCTCCCAAGCACAGCCAGCAGCCAGGAGCCTGCCACTGGCCTAGGAGGCACTGAGGCTTCTGTGAGGTCCAAAGCACAGCCACCTGCCAGGAGCCTGCCACTGGACTCGGAAGCACTCAGCCTGCTATGACCTCACAAGCACAGTCAGCAGCCATGAGCCTGCCACTGGCCTAGGAGACACGGAGGCTGCTGTGACCTCACAAGAACAACCAGCAGTCATGAGCCTGCCACTGGCCTAGGAGGAGCTGAGGCTGCTGTGACCTCACAAGCACAGCCAGCAGACAGGAGCCTGTTATTGGCCTAGGAGGCACTGAGGCTGCTGTGACCTCACAAGCAGAGCCAGCAGCCAGGAGCCGGCCACTGGCCTAGGAGGCACACAGCCTGCTCTGACCTCACAAGCACAGCCAGCAGCCAGGAGCCTGCCACTGGCCTAGCAGGCATTCAGCCTCCCCTGACCTCACAAGCACAGCCAGCAGCCAGGAGCCTGTCGCTGGCCTAGGAGGCACTGAGGCTGCTGTGACCTCCCAAGCACAGCCAGCAGCCATGAGCCTGGCACTGGCCTAGGAGGCACTGAGGCTGCTGTGACCTCACAAGCACAGCCAGCAGACAGGAGCCTGTCATTGGCCTAGGAGGCACTGAGGCTGCTGTGACCTCACAAGCACAGCCAGCAGCCAGGAGCCTGCCACTGGCCTAGGTGGCACTGAGGCTGCTGTGACCTCACAAGCACAGCCAGCAGCCATGAGCCTGCCACTGGCCTAGCAGGCACTCAGCCTCCTCTGACGTCACAAGCACAGCCAGCAGCCAGGAACCTGTCGCTGGCCTAGGAGGCACTGAGGCTGCTGTGACCTCACAAGCACAGCCAGCAGCCATGAGCCTGCCACTGGCCTAGGAGGAACTGAGGCTGCTGTGACCTCACAAGCACAGCCAACAGGGGGCGCTGCACTCTATCGTATGAGGCACTGAGCCTGCTGATACCTCCCAAGCACAGCCAACAGCCATGAGCCTGCCACTGGCCTAGGAGGCACTGAGACTGCTGTGAGCACTCAAGCTCAGCCAGCAGCCAGGAGCCTGCCACTGGCCTAGGAGGCACGGAGGATTCTGTGACCTCACAAGCACAGCCAGCACCCAGGAGCCTGCCACTGGCCTAAGAGGCACTCAGGCTGCTGTGACCTCACAAGCAGAGCCAGCAGGTGGGGCGGCACACTAAAGTATGAGGCACTGAGGCTGCTGTGACCACACAAGCACAACCAGCAGCCAGGAGCCTGCCTCTGGCCAAGTAGGCACACAGCCTGCTGTGACCTCACAAGCACAGCCAGCAGGTGGGGCTGCACACTAACGTATGAGGCACTGAGGCTGCTGTGGCCTCACAAGCACAGCCAGCAGCCAGGAGCCTGTCACTGGGCTCGGAGGCACTGAGGCTGCTCTGACTTCACAAGCACAACCAGCAGGTGGGGCTGTACACTAAAGTATGAGGCACTGAGCCTGCTGTGACCTCACAAGCACAGCCAGCAGCCAGGAGCCTGCCACTGGCCTAGGAGGCACGGAGGCTGCTGTGACCTCACAAGCACAGCCAGCAGCCAGGAGCCTGCCACTGGCCTAGGAGGCACACAGCCTGCTGTGACCTCCCAACCACAGCCAGCAGGGGGGGCTACTCATTACCCTGGGGGCACTGATGCTGCTGTGACCTGCCAAGCGCAGGCAGCAGCCATGAGCCTGCCACTGGCCTAGGAGGCACTGAGGCTGCTGTGACCTCACAAGCACAGCCAGCAGCCAGGAGCCTGCCCTGGCCTAGGAGGCACTGATGCTGCTGTGACCTGCCAAGCGCAGGCAGCAGCCATGAGCCTGCCACTGGCCTAGCAGGCACTGAGCCTGCTGTGACCTCACAAGCACAGCCAGCAGGCAGGAGCCTGCCACTGGCCTAGGAGGCACTCAGGCTGCTGTGACCTGACAAGCACAGCCAGCAGCCAGGAGCCTGCCACTGGCCTAGGAGGCACTGATGCTGCTTTAACCTGCCAAGCACAGGCAGCTGCCATGAGCCTGCCACTGGCCTAGCAGGCACTGAGCCTGCTGTGACCTCACAAGCACAGCCAGCAGGCAGGAGCCTGCCACTGGCCTAGGAGGCACTGAGGCAGCTGTGACCTGACAAGCACAGCCAGCAGCCAGGAGCCTGCCTCTGGCCTAGTAGGCACTCTGGCTGCTGTGACCTCCCAAGCACAGCCAGCAGCCAGCAGCCTGCCACTGGCCTAGGAGGCACTCAGCCTGCTGTGACCTCCCAAGCACAGCCAACAGCCATGAGCCTGGCACTGGCCTAGGAGGCACTGAGGCAGCTGTGACCTCAGAAGCACAGCCAGCAGGTGGGGCTGCACACTAACCTATGAGGCACTGAGGCTGCTGTGACCTCACAAGCACAGCCAGCAGCCAGGAGCCTGCCACTGCCCTCGGAGGAACTGAGGATGCTGTGACCTCACAAGCACAGTCAGCAGCCAGGAGCCTGCCACTGACCTCGGACGCACTCAGGCTTCTGTGACGTCACAAGCTCAGCCAGCAGCCAGGAGCCGGCCACTGGCCTAGGAGGCACGGAGGCTTCTGTGAGGTCCCCAGCACAGCCACCTGCCAGGAGCCTGCCTCTGGACTCGGAAGCACTCAGCCTGCTATGACCTCACAAGCACAGTCAGCAGCCATGAGCCTGCCACTGGCCTAGGAGACAGTTAGGCTGCTGTGACCTCACAAGAACAACCAGCAGCCATGAGCCTGCCACTGGCCTAGGAGGCACTGAGCCTGCTGATACCTCCCAAGCACAGCCAGCAGCCATGAGCCTGCCACTGGCCTAGCAGGCACTCAGCCTCCTCTGACGTCACAAGCACAGCCAGCAGCCAGGAGCCTGCCACTGGCCTCGGAGGCACTGAGACTGCTGTGAGCACTCAAGCTCAGCCAGCAGCCAGGAGCCTGCCACTGGCCTAGGAGGCACGGAGGATTCTGTGACGTCACAAGCACAGCCAGCACCCAGGAGCCTGCCACTGGCCTAAGAGGCACTCAGGCTGCTGTGACCTCACAAGCAGAGCCAGCAGGTGGGGCGGCACACTAAAGTATGAGGCACTAAGGCTGCTGTGACCACACAAGCACAACCAGCAGCCAGGAGCCTGCCTCTGGCCAAGTAGGCACACAGCCTGCTGTGACCTCACAAGCACAGCCAGCAGGTGGGGCTGCACACTAACGTATGAGGCACTGAGGCTGCTGTGGCCTCACAAGCACAGCCAGCAGCCAGGAGCCTGTCACTGGGCTCGGAGGCACTGAGGCTGCTCTGACTTCACAAGCACAACCAGCAGGTGGGGCTGTACACTAAAGTATGAGGCACTGAGCCTGCTGTGACCTCACAAGCTCATCCAGCAGCCAGGAGCCTGCCACTGGCCTAGGAGGCACGGAGGCTGCTGTGACCTCACAAGCACAGCCAGCAGCCAGGAGCCTGCCACTGGCCTAGGAGGCACACAGCCTGCTGTGACCTCCCAACCACAGCCAGCAGGGGGGGCTGCTCATTACCCTGGGGGCACTGATGCTGCTGTGACCTGCCAAGCGCAGGCAGCAGCCATGAGCCTGCCACTGGCCTAGGAGGCACTGAGGCTGCTGTGACCTCACAAGCACAGCCAGCAGCCAGGAGCCTGCCCTGGCCTAGGAGGCACTGATGCTGCTTTGACCTGCCAAGCACAGCCAGCAGCCATGAGCCTGCCACTGGCCTAGCAGGCACTGAGCCTGCTGTGACCTCACAAGCACAGCCAGCAGGCAGGAGCCTGCCACTGGCCTAGGAGGCACTGAGGCAGCTGTGACCTGACAAGCACAGCCAGCAGCCAGGAGCCTGCCCTGGCCTAGGAGGCACTGATGCTACTTTGACTTGCCAAGCACAGGCAGCTGCCATGAGCCTGCCACTGGCCTAGCAGGCACTGAGCCTGCTGTGACCTCACAAGCACAGCCAGCAGGCAGGAGCCTGCCACTGGCCTAGGAGGCACTGAGGCAGCTGTGACCTGACAAGCACAGCCAGCAGCCAGGAGCGTGCCACTGGACTCTGAGGCACTGAGGCTGCTGTGACGTCACAAGCTCAGCCAGCAGCCAGGAGCCGGCCACTGGCCTGGGAGGCACAGAGGCTTCTGTGACGTCACAAGCACAGCCAGCAGCCAGGAGCCTGCCACTGGACTCGGAGGCACTCAGGCTGCTGTGACCTCACAAGCACAGCCAGCAGGCAGCGCTGCACACTAAAGTATGAGGCACTGCGGCTGCTGTTACCTCACAAGCACAGGCATCAGCCAGGCGCCTGCCACTGTCCTAGGAGGCACTCAGGCTGCGGTGACCTTACAAGCACAGCCAGCAGGCAGCGCTGCACACTAAAGTATGAGGCACTCAGGCTGCTGTGACCTCACAAGGACAGCCAGCTGCCATGAGCCTACCACTGCCCTAGGAGTCATTCAGGCTGCTGTGACCTCACAAGCACAGCCAGCTGCCAGGAGCCTGCCACTGGCCTAGGAGGCACTGAGGCAGCTGTGACCTCACAAGCACAGCCAGCAGCCAGGAGCCTGCGACTGGCCTAGGAGGCACTGAGGCTGCTGTAATCTCACAAGCACAGCCAACAGCCATGAACCTACCACTGTCCTAGGAGGCACTCATGCTGCTGTGACCTGCCAAGCACAGCCACCAGCCAGAAGCCTACCACTAGCCTAGGAGGCACTGAGGCAGCTGTGACCTCACAAGCAGAGCCAGCAGCCAGGAGCCTCCGACTGGCCTAGGAGGCACTCAGGCTGCTGTGATCTCACAAGCACAGTCAGCAGGGGCCACTGCACACTCACGTATGAGGCAAGGAGCCCACTGTGACCACAGAAGAACAGCCAGCAGCCAGGAACCTGGAACTGGCCTAGGAGGCACTGAGGCTGCTGTGACCTCACAAGCACAGCGAGCAGCCATGAGCCTGCCACTGGCCTAGGAGGCACGGAGGCTGCTGTGACGTCACAAGCACAGCCAGCAGCCATGAGCCTGTCTCTGGCCTAGGAGACACTGAGGCTGCTGTGACCTCACAAGCACAGCCAGCAGCCAGGAGCCTGCCACTGGCCTAGGAGGCACTCAGGCTTCTGTGACATCGCAAGCATAGCCAGCTGCCAGGAGCCTGCCACTGGACTAAGAGGTACTCAAGCTGCTGTGACTTCACAAGCACAGCCAGCAGGCAGGAGCCTGCCACTGGACTGGGAGGCACTCAGGATGCTGTGACCTCACAAGCATAGTCATCAGCCAGGAGCCTGCCACTGGCCTAGAAGACAGTTAGGCTGCTGTGACCTCACAAGTAGATCCAGCAGCCATGAGCCTGCCCCTGGCCTAGGAGACACTGAGGCTGCTGTGACCTCCCAAGCACAGCCAGCAGGGGGTGATGCTCATTTCCCATGGGGCACTGATGCTGCTGTGACCTGCCAAGCACAGGCAGCAGCCAGGAGCCTGCCACTGGCCTCGGAGGTACTGAGGCTGCTGTGACCTCCCAAGCACAACCAGCAGGTGGAGCTTGCCACTGGCCTAGGAGGCACACAGCCTGCTCTGACCTCACAAGCACAGCCAGCAGCCAGGAGCCTGCCACTGGCCTAGCAGGCATTCAGCCTCCCCTGACCTCACAAGCACAGCCAGCAGCCAGGAGCCTGTCGCTGGCCTAGGAGGCACTGAGGCTGCTGTGACCTCCCAAGCACAGCCAGCAGCCATGAGCCTGGCACTGGCCTAGGAGGCACTGAGGCTGCTGTGACCTCACAAGCACAGCCAGCAGACAGGAGCCTGTCATTGGCCTAGGAGGCACTGAGGCTGCTGTGACCTCACAAGCACAGCCAGCAGCCAGGAGCCTGCCACTGGCCTAGGTGGCACTGAGGCTGCTGTGACCTCACAAGCACAGCCAGCAGCCATGAGCCTGCCACTGGCCTAGCAGGCACTCAGCCTCCTCTGACGTCACAAGCACAGCCAGCAGCCAGGAACCTGTCGCTGGCCTAGGAGGCACTGAGGCTGCTGTGACCTCACAAGCACAGCCAGCAGCCATGAGCCTGCCACTGGCCTAGGAGGAACTGAGGCTGCTGTGACCTCACAAGCACAGCCAACAGGGGGGGCTGCACTCTATCGTATGAGGCACTGAGCCTGCTGATACCTCCCAAGCACAGCCAACAGCCATGAGCCTGCCACTGGCCTAGGAGGCACTGAGACTGCTGTGAGCACTCAAGCTCAGCCAGCAGCCAGGAGCCTGCCACTGGCCTAGGAGGCACGGAGGATTCTGTGACGTCACAAGCACAGCCAGCAGCCAGGAGCCTGCCACTGGCCTAAGAGGCACTCAGGCTGCTGTGACCTCACAAGCAGAGCCAGCAGGTGGGGCGGCACACTAAAGTATGAGGCACTGAGGCTGCTGTGACCACACAAGCACAACCAGCAGCCAGGAGCCTGCCTCTGGCCAAGTAGGCACACAGCCTGCTGTGACCTCACAAGCACAGCCAGCAGGTGGGGCTGCACACTAACGTATGAGGCACTGAGGCTGCTGTGGCCTCACAAGCACAGCCAGCAGCCAGGAGCCTGTCACTGGGCTCGGAGGCACTGAGGCTGCTCTGACTTCACAAGCACAACCAGCAGGTGGGGCTGTACACTAAAGTATGAGGCACTGAGCCTGCTGTGACCTCACAAGCACAGCCAGCAGCCAGGAGCCTGCCACTGGCCTAGGAGGCACGGAGGCTGCTGTGACCTCACAAGCACAGCCAGCAGCCAGGAGCCTGCCACTGGCCTAGGAGGCACACAGCCTGCTGTGACCTCCCAACCACAGCCAGCAGGGGGGGCTACTCATTACCCTGGGGGCACTGATGCTGCTGTGACCTGCCAAGCGCAGGCAGCAGCCATGAGCCTGCCACTGGCCTAGGAGGCACTGAGGCTGCTGTGACCTCACAAGCACAGCCAGCAGCCAGGAGCCTGCCCTGGCCTAGGAGGCACTGATGCTGCTGTGACCTGCCAAGCGCAGGCAGCAGCCATGAGCCTGCCACTGGCCTAGCAGGCACTGAGCCTGCTGTGACCTCACAAGCACAGCCAGCAGGCAGGAGCCTGCCACTGGCCTAGGAGGCACTCAGGCTGCTGTGACCTGACAAGCACAGCCAGCAGCCAGGAGCCTGCCACTGGCCTAGGAGGCACTGATGCTGCTTTAACCTGCCAAGCACAGGCAGCTGCCATGAGCCTGCCACTGGCCTAGCAGGCACTGAGCCTGCTGTGACCTCACAAGCACAGCCAGCAGGCAGGAGCCTGCCACTGGCCTAGGAGGCACTGAGGCAGCTGTGACCTGACAAGCACAGCCAGCAGCCAGGAGCGTGCCACTGGCCTAGGAGGCACGGAGGCTGCTGTGATATCACAAGCACGGCCAGCAGCCATGAACCTGCCACTGGCCTAGCAGGCACTGAGCCTGCTGTGACCTCCGAAGGACAGCCAACAGCCATGAGCCTGCCACTGGACTCTGAGGCACTGAGGCTGCTGTGACGTCACAAGCTCAGCCAGCAGCCAGGAGCCGGCCACTGGCCTGGGAGGCACAGAGGCTTCTGTGACGTCACAAGCACAGCCAGCAGCCAGGAGCCTGCCACTGGACTCGGAGGCACTCAGGCTGCTGTGACCTCACAAGCACAGCCAGCAGGCAGCGCTGCACACTAAAGTATGAGGCACTGCGGCTGCTGTTACCTCACAAGCACAGGCATCAACCAGGCGCCTGCCACTATCCTAGGAGGCACTCAGGCTGCTGTGACCTCACAAGCACAGCCACCAGCAGGAGCATCCCACTGGCCTAGGAGGCACTGAGGCTGCTGTGACCTCACAAGCTCAGCCAGCAGCCAGGAGCCTGCGACTGGCCTAGGAGGCACTGAGGCTGCTGTAATCTCACAAGCACAGCCACCAGCCAGAAGCCTACCACTGGCCTAGGAGGCACTGAGGCAGCTGTGACCTCACAAGCAGAGCCAGCAGCCAGGAGCCTGCGACTGGCCTAGGAGGCACTCAGGCTGCTGTGATCTCACAAGCACAGCCAGCAGCCATGAGCCTGTCTCTGGCCTAGGAGACATTGAGGCTGCTGTGACCTCACAAGCACAGCCAGCAGCCAGGAGCCTGCCACTGGCCTAGAAGACAGTTAGGCTGCTGTGACCTCAAAAGTAGATCCAGCAGCCATGAGCCTGCCCCTGGCCTAGGAGACACTGAGGCTGCTGTGACCTCCCAAGCACAGCCAGCAGGGGGTGATGCTCATTTCCCATGGGGCACTGATGCTGCTGTGACCTGACAAGCACAACCAGCAGCCATGAGCCTGCCACTGGCCTAGGAGGCACTCAGCCTGCTGTGACCTCACAAGCACAGCCAGCAGGTGGGGCTGCACTGCAGTGAGCCTGCCACTGGCCTAGGAGGCACTGAGGAAGCTGTGACCTCACAAGCACAGCAAGGAGCCAGGAGCCTGCCACTGGCCTAGGAGGCACTCAGGCTGCTGTGACCTCACAAGCACAGCCAGCAGCCAGGAGCCTGCGACTGGCCTAGGAGATACTGAGGCTGCTGTGGCCTCCCAAGCACAGCCAGCTGCCAGGAGCCTGCCACTGGCCTAGCAGGCACTCAGGCTGCTGTGACCTCACAAGCTCAGCCAGCAGCCAGGAGCCTGCCACTGGCCTAGGAGGCACTGAGGCTGCTGTGACCTCACAAGCACAGCCAGCAGCTAGGAGCCTGCCACTGGCCTAGGAGGCACTGCGGCTGCTGTGACCTCACAGGAACAGCCAGCAACCAGGTGCCTGCCACTGGCCTGGCGGCACTGAGGCTGCTGTGACCTCACAAGCACAGCCAGCAGCCATGAGCCAGCCACTGGCTTCGGAGGCATTGAGGCTGCTGTGACCTCACAAGCACAGCCAGCAGGCAGGAGCCTGCCACTGGCCGAGGTGGCAATCAGCCTCCTGTGACCTCCCAAGCACAGCCAACCGCCATGAGCCTACCACTGTCCTAGGAGGCACTGAGGCTGCTGTGAACTCACAAGCACAGCCATCAGGTGGGGCTGCACACTAACATTTGAGGCATTGAGGCAGCTGTGACCTGACAAGCACAGCCAGCAGCCATGAGCCTGCCACTGGCCTAGGAGGCACGGAGGCTGCTGTAATATCACAAGCACGGCCAGCAGCCATGAACCTGCCACTGGCCTAGCAGGCACTGAGCCTGCTGTGACCTCCCAAGGAGAGCCAACAGCCATGAGCCTGCCACTGGACTCGGAGGCACTGAGGCTGCTGTGAAGTCACAAGCTCACCCAGCAGCCAGGAGCCGGCCACTGGCCTGGGAGGCACTCAGGCTGCTGTGACGTCACAAGCACAGCCAGCAGCCAGGAGCCTGCCACTGGACTCGGAGGCACTCAGCCTGCTGTGACCTCCCAAGCACAGCCAGCAGCCATGAGCCTGCCACTGGCCTAGGAGGCACTCAGGCTGCTGTGACCTCACAAGCAGAGCCAGCAGCCAGGAGCCTGCCACTGTCCTCGGAGGCACTGAGGCTGCTGTGACCTCACAAGCACAGCCAGCAGCTAGGAGCCTGCCACTGGCCTAGCAGGCACTCAGGCTGCTGTGACGTCACAAGCTCAGCCAGCAGCCAGGAGCCGGCCACTGGCCTGGGAGGCACTCAGGCTGCTGTGACGTCACAAGCACAGCCAGCAGCCAGGAGCCTGCCACTGGACTCGGAGGCACTCAGCCTGCTGTGACCTCACAAGCACAGCCAGCAGCCAGGAGCCTGCCACTGGCCTAGGAGGCACTCAGGCTGCTGTGACCTCACAAGCACCGCCAGCAGCCAGGAGCGTGTCGCTGGCCTAGGAGGCACTGAGGCTGCTGTGACCTCACAAGCACAGCCAACAGGGGGCGCTGCACACTAACGTATGAGGCACTGAAGTTGCTGTGACCTCACAACCACAGCCAGCAGCTAGGAGCCTGCCACTGGCCTAGCAGCACTGAGGTTGCTGTGACCTCACAAGCACAGCCAGCAGCTAGGAGCCTGCCACTGGCCTAGCAGGCACTGAGGCTGCTGTGACCTCACAAGCTCTGCCAGCAGCCATGAGCCTCCCACTGGCCTAGGAGGCATTGAGGCAGCTGTGACCTCACAAGCACAGCCAGCAGCCAGGAGCCTGCCACTGACCTCGGACGCACTCAGGTTGCTGTGACGTCACAAGCTCAGCCAGCAGCCAGGAGCCTCCCACTGGCCTAGGAGGCACTCAGGCTGCTGTGACCTCACAAGCTCTGCCAGCAGCCAGGAGACTCCCACTGGCCGGGGTGGCACTCAGGCATCTGTGACGTTACAAGCACAGCCAGCTGCCAGGAGCCTGCCACTGGCCAAAGAGGCACTCAGCCTGCTGTGACTTCACAAGCACAGCCAGCAGCCAAGAGCCTGCCACTGGACTGGGAGGCACTCAGCCTGCTGTGACCTCACAAGCACAGCCAGCTGCCCTGAGCCTGCCACTGGCCGAGGACGCAATCAGGCTGCTGTGACCTCACAAGCAGAACCAGCAGCCATGAGCCTGCCACTGACCTCGGACGCACTCAGGCTGCTGTGACGTCACAAGCTCAGCCAGCAGCCAGGAGCCTGCCACTGGCCTAAGAGGCACTCAGGCTGCTGTGACCTCACAAGCAGAGCCAGCAGGTGGGGCTGCACACTAACGTATGAGGCACTGAGGCTGCTGTGGCCTCACAAGCACAGCCAGCAGCCAGGAGCCTGTCACTGGGCTCGGAGGCACTGAGGCTGGTCTGACTTCACAAGCACAACCAGCAGGTGGGGCTGTACACTAAAGTATGAGGCACTGAGCCTGCTGTGACCTCACAAGCTCATCCAGCAGCCAGGAGCCTGCCACTGGACTAGGAGGCACACAGCCTGCTGTGACCTGCCAAGCACAGCCAGCAGCCATGAGCCTGCCACTGGCCTAGGAGGCACTGAGGCTGCTGTGACCTCCCAAGCACAGCCAACAGCCAGGAGCCTCCCACTGGCCTAGGAGGCACGGAGGATTCTGTGACGTCACAAGCACAGCCAGCTGCCAGGAGCCTGCCACTGGCCTCGGAGGCACTCAGCCTGCTGTGACCTCCCAAGCACAGCCAGCAGCCAGGAGCCTGCCACTGGCCGAGGAGACACTGAGGCTGCTGTGACCTCACAAGCACAGCCAGCAGCCAGGAGCCTGCCTCTGGCCTAGTAGGCACTCAGGCTGCTGTGACCTCCCAAGCACAGCCAGCAGCCAGCAGCCTGCCACTGGCCTAGGAGGCACTCAGCCTGCTGTGACCTCCCAAGCACAGCCAACAGCCATGAGCCTGGCACTGGCCTAGGAGGCACTGAGGCAGCTGTGACCTCAGAAGCACAGCCAGCAGGTGGGGCTGCACACTAACCTATGAGGCACTGAGGCTGCTGTGACCTCACAAGCACAGCCAGCAGCCAGGAGCCTGCCACTGCCCTCGGAGGAACTGAGGATGCTGTGACCTCACAAGCACAGTCAGCAGCCAGGAGCCTGCCACTGACCTCGGACGCACTCAGGCTGCTGTGACGTCACAAGCTCAGCCAGCAGCCAGGAGCCGGCCACTGGCCTAGGAGGCACTGAGGCTTCTGTGATGTCCCAAGCACAGCCACCTGCCAGGAGCCTGCCTCTGGACTCGGAAGCACTCAGCCTGCTATGACCTCACAAGCACAGTCAGCAGCCATGAGCCTGCCACTGGCCTAGGAGACAGTTAGGCTGCTGTGACCTCACAAGAACAACCAGCAGTCATGAGCCTGCCACTGGCCTAGGAGGCACACAGCCTGCTGTGACCTCACAAGCACAGCCAGCAGCCATTAGCCTGCCACTGGCCTAGCAGGCACTCAGCCTCCTCTGACGTCACAAGCACAGCCAGCAGCCAGGAGCCTGTCGCTGGCCTAGGAGGCACTGAGGCTGCTGTGACCTCCCAAGCACAGCCAACAGGGGGCGCTGCACACTATCGTATGAGGCACTGAGCCTGCTGATACCTCCCAAGCACAGCCAGCAGCCATGAGACTGCCACTGGCCTAGGAGGCACTCAACCTGCTATGACCTCCCAAGCACAGCCAACAGGGGGCGCTGCACACTATCGTATGAGGCACTGAGCCTGCTGATACCTGCCAAGCACAGCCAGCAGCCAGGAGCCTGCCACTGGCCTAGGAGGCACGCAACCTGCTATGACCTCCCAAGCACAGCCAACAGCCATGAGCCTGGCACTGGCCTAGGAGGCACTGAGGCAGCTGTGACCTCACAAGCACAGCCAGCAGGTGGGGCTGCACACTAACCTATGAGGCACTAAGGCTGCTGTGACCTCACAAGCACAGCCAGCAGCCAGGAGCCTGCCACTGCCCTCGGAGGAACTGAGGATGCTGTGACCTCACAAGCACAGTCAGCAGCCAGGAGCCTGCCACTGACCTCGGACGCACTCAGGCTGCTGTGACGTCACAAGCTCAGCCAGGAGCCAGGAGCCTGCCACTGGCCTAAGAGGCACTCAGGCTGCTGTGACCTCACAAGCACAGCCAGCAGGTGGGGCGGCACACTAAAGTATGAGGCACTGAGGCTGCTGTGACCACACAAGCACAGCCAGCAGCCAGGAGCCTGCCTCTGGCCAAGTAGGCACACAGCCTGCTGTGACCTCACAAGCACAGCCAGCAGGTGGGGCTGCACACTAATGTATGAGGCACTGAGGCTGCTGTGGCCTCACAAGCACAGCCAGCAGCCATGAGCCTGTCACTGGCCTCGGAGGCACTGAGGCTGGTCTGACTTCACAAGCACAACCAGCAGGTGGGGCTGTACACTAAAGTATGAGGCACTGAGCCTGCTGTGACCTCACAAGCTCATCCAGCAGCCAGGAGCCTGCCACTGGACTAGGAGGCACACAGCCTGCTGTGACCTGCCAAGCACAGCCAGCAGCCATGAGCCTGCCACTGGCCTAGGAGGCACTGAGGCTGCTGTGACCTCCCAGGCACAGCCAACAGCCAGGAGCCTTCCACTGGCCTAGGAGGCACGGAGGATTCTGTGACGTCACAAGCACAGCCAGCTGCCAGGAGCCTGCGACTGGCCTCGGAGGCACTCAGCCTGCTGTGACCTCACAAGCACAGCCAGCAGGTGGGCGGCACACTAAAGTATGAGGCACTGAGGCTGCTGTGGCCTCACAAGCACAGCCAGCAGCCATGAGCCTGTCACTGGCCTCGGAGGCACTGAGGCTGGTCTGACTTCACAAGCACAACCAGCAGGTGGGGCTGTACACTAAAGTATGAGGCACTGAGCCTGCTGTGACCTCACAAGCTCATCCAGCAGCCAGGAGCCTGCCACTGGACTAGGAGGCACACAGCCTGCTGTGACCTGCCAAGCACAGCCAGCAGCCATGAGCCTGCCACTGGCCTAGGAGGCACTGAGGCTGCTGTGACCTCCCAAGCACAGCCAACAGCCAGGAGCCTCCCACTGGCCTAGGAGGCACGGAGGATTCTGTGACGTCACAAGCACAGCCAGCTGCCAGGAGCCTGCCACTGGCCTCGGAGGCACTCAGCCTGCTGTGACCTCCCAAGCACAGCCAGCAGCCAGGAGCCTGCCACTGGCCGAGGAGACACTGAGGCTGCTGTGACCTCACAAGCACAGCCAGCAGCCAGGAGCCTGCCTCTGGCCTTGGAGGCACTCAGGCTGCTGTGACCTCCCAAGCACAGCCAGCAGCCAGCAGCCTGCCACTGGCCTAGGAGGCACTCAGCCTGCTGTGACCTCCCAAGCACAGCCAACAGCCATGAGCCTGGCACTGGCCTAGGAGGCACTGAGGCAGCTGTGACCTCAGAAGCACAGCCAGCAGGTGGGGCTGCACACTAACCTATGAGGCACTGAGGCTGCTGTGACCTCACAAGCACAGCCAGCAGCCAGGAGCCTGCCACTGCCCTCGGAGGAACTGAGGATGCTGTGACCTCACAAGCACAGTCAGCAGCCAGGAGCCTGCCACTGACCTCGGACGCACTCAGGCTGTTGTGACGTCACAAGCTCAGCCAGCAGCCATGAGCCGGCCACTGGCCTAGGAGGCACTGAGGCTTCTGTGATGTCCCAAGCACAGCCACCTGCCAGGAGCCTGCCTCTGGACTCGGAAGCACTCAGCCTGCTATGACCTCACAAGCACAGTCAGCAGCCATGAGCCTGCCACTGGCCTAGGAGACAGTTAGGCTGCTGTGACCTCACAAGAACAACCAGCAGTCATGAGCCTGCCACTGGCCTAGGAGGCACACAGCCTGCTGTGACCTCACAAGCACAGCCAGCAGCCATTAGCCTGCCACTGGCCTAGCAGGCACTCAGCCTCCTCTGACGTCACAAGCACAGCCAGCAGCCAGGAGCCTGTCGCTGGCCTAGGAGGCACTGAGGCTGCTGTGACCTCCCAAGCACAGCCAACAGGGGGCGCTGCACACTATCGTATGAGGCACTGAGCCTGCTGATACCTCCCAAGCACAGCCAGCAGCCATGAGCCTGCCACTGGCCTAGGAGGCACTCAGGCTGCTGTGACCACTCAAGCTCAGCCAGCAGCCAGGAGCCTGCCACTGGCCTAGGAGGCACAGAGGATTCTGTGACGTCACAAGCACAGCCAGCAGCCAGGAGCCTGCCACTGGCCTAAGAGGCACTCAGGCTGCTGTGACCTCACAAGCACAGCCAGCAGGTTGGGCGGCACACTAACGTATGAGGCACTGAGGCTGCTATGGCCTCACAAGCACAGCCAGCAGCCAGGAAACTGGCACTGGCCTAGGAGGCACTGAGGCTGCTGTGACCTCACAAGCACAGCCAGCAGGGGCCGCTGCTCATTACCCAGGGGGCATTGATGCCGCTGTGACCTGCCAAGCACAGCCAGCAGCCATGAGCCTCCCACTGGCCTAGGAGGCACTCAGACTCCTCTGACCTCACAAGCACAGCCAGCAGCCAGGAGCCTGTCGCTGGCCTAGGAGGCACTGAGGCTGCTGTGACCTCACAAGCTCTGCCAGCAGCCATGAGCCTGCCACTAGCCTAGGAGGCACTGAGGCTGCTGTGACCTCACAAGCACAGCCAGGAGGGGGCGCTGCACAGTATCGTATGAGGCACTGAGCCTGCTGATACCTCCCAAGCACAGCCAGCAGCCAGGAGCCTGCCACTGGCCTAGGAGGCACTGAGGCTGTTGTGACCTCCCAAGCACAGCCAGCAGCCAGGAGCCTGCCACTGGCCTAGGAGGCACTGAGGCTGCTGTGACCTCACAAGCACAGCCAGCAGCCAGGAGCCTCCCACTGGCCTAGCAGGCACTCAGCCTCCTCTGACCTCACAAGCACAGCCAGCAGCCAGGAGCCTGTCGCTGGCCTAGGAGGCACTGAGGCTGCTGTGACCTCCCAAGCACAGCCAGCAGCCATGAGCCTGCCACTGGCCTAGGAGGCACTGAGGCTGCTGTGACCTCACAAGCACAGCCAACAGGGGGCGCTGCACTCTATCGTATGAGGCACTGAGCCTGCTGATACCTCCCAAGCACAGCCAGCAGCCAGGAGCCTCCCACTGGCCTAGGAGGCACTCAGGCTGCTGTGACCACTCAAGCTCAGCCAGCAGCCAGGAGCCTGCCACTGGCCTAGGAGGCACGGAGGATTCTGTGACCTCACAAGCACAGCCAGCAGCCAGGAGCCTGCCACTGGCCTAAGAGGCACTCAGGCTGCTGTGACCTCACAAGCACAGCCAGCAGGTGGGGCGGCACACTAACGTATGAGGCACTGAGGCTGCTGTGACCACACAAGAACAGCCAGCAGCCAGGAGCCTGCCTCTGGCCAAGTAGGCACACAGCCTGCTGTGAGCTCACAAGCACAGCCAGCAGCCATGAGCCTGTCACTGGGCTCGGAGGCACTGAGGCTGCTCTGAGTTCACAAGCACAACCAGCAGGTGGGGCTGTACACTAAAGTATGAGGCACTGAGCCTGCTGTGACCTCACAAGCACAGCCAGCAGACAGGAGCCTGTCATTGGCCTAGGAGGCACTGAGGCTGCTTAACCTCACAAGCAGAGCCAGCAGCCAGGAGCCGGCCACTGGCCTAGGAGGCACACAGCCTGCTCTGACCTCACAAGCACAGCCAGCAGCCAGGAGCCTGCCACTGGCCTAGCAGGCACTCAGCCTCCCCTGACCTCACAAGCACAGCAAGCAGCCAGGAGCCTGTCGCTGGCCTAGGAGGCACTGAGGCTGCTGTGACCTCACAAGCACAGCCAGCAGCCAGGAGCCTGTCATTGGCCTAGGAGGCACTGAGGCTGCTGTGACCTCACAAGCACAGCCAGCAGCCAGGAGCCTGTCGCTGGCCTAGGAGGCACTGAGGCTGCTGTGACGTCCCAAGCACAGCCAGCAGCCATGAGCCTGCCACTGGCCTCGGAGGAACTGAGGCTGCTGTGACCTCACAAGCACAGCCAACAGGGGGCGCTGCACACTATCGTATGAGGCACTGAGCCTGCTGATACCTCCCAAGCACAGCCAACAGCCATGAGCCTGCCACTGGCCTAGGAGGCACTGAGACTGCTGTGAGCACTCAAGCTCAGCCAGCAGCCAGGAGCCTCCCACTGGCCTAGGAGGCACGGAGGATTCTGTGACGTCACAAGCACAGCCAGCAGCCAGGAGCCTGCCACTGGCCAAAGAGGCACTCAGGCTGCTGTGACCTCACAAGCAGAGCCAGCAGGTGGGGCGGCACACTAAAATATGAGGCACTGAGGCTGCTGTGACCACACAAGCACAACCAGCCGCCAGGAGCCTGCCTCTGGCCAAGTAGGCACACAGCCTGCTGTGACCTCACAAGCACAGCCAGCAGCCAGGAGCCTGCCACTGGCCTAGGAGGCACTGAGGCTGTTGTGACCTCCCAAGCACAGCCAGCAGCCAGGAGCCTGCCACTGGCCTAGGAGGCACTGAGGCTGCTGTGACCTCACAAGCACAGCCAGCAGCCAGGAGCCTCCCACTGGCCTAGCAGGCACTCAGCCTCCTCTGACCTCACAAGCACAGCCAGCAGCCAGGAGCCTGTCGCTGGCCTAGGAGGCACTGAGGCTGCTGTGACCTCCCAAGCACAGCCAGCAGCCATGAGCCTGCCACTGGCCTAGGAGGCACTGAGGCTGCTGTGACCTCACAAGCACAGCCAACAGGGGGCGCTGCACTCTATCGTATGAGGCACTGAGCCTGCTGATACCTCCCAAGCACAGCCAGCAGCCAGGAGCCTCCCACTGGCCTAGGAGGCACTCAGGCTGCTGTGACCACTCAAGCTCAGCCAGCAGCCAGGAGCCTGCCACTGGCCTAGGAGGCACGGAGGATTCTGTGACCTCACAAGCACAGCCAGCAGCCAGGAGCCTGCCACTGGCCTAAGAGGCACTCAGGCTGCTGTGACCTCACAAGCACAGCCAGCAGGTGGGGCGGCACACTAACGTATGAGGCACTGAGGCTGCTGTGACCACACAAGAACAGCCAGCAGCCAGGAGCCTGCCTCTGGCCAAGTAGGCACACAGCCTGCTGTGAGCTCACAAGCACAGCCAGCAGCCATGAGCCTGTCACTGGGCTCGGAGGCACTGAGGCTGCTCTGACTTCACAAGCACAACCAGCAGGTGGGGCTGTACACTAAAGTATGAGGCACTGAGCCTGCTGTGACCTCACAAGCACAGCCAGCAGACAGGAGCCTGTCATTGGCCTAGGAGGCACTGAGGCTGCTTAACCTCACAAGCAGAGCCAGCAGCCAGGAGCCGGCCACTGGCCTAGGAGGCACACAGCCTGCTCTGACCTCACAAGCACAGCCAGCAGCCAGGAGCCTGCCACTGGCCTAGCAGGCACTCAGCCTCCCCTGACCTCACAAGCACAGCAAGCAGCCAGGAGCCTGTCGCTGGCCTAGGAGGCACTGAGGCTGCTGTGACCTCACAAGCACAGCCAGCAGCCAGGAGCCTGTCATTGGCCTAGGAGGCACTGAGGCTGCTGTGACCTCACAAGCACAGCCAGCAGCCAGGAGCCTGTCGCTGGCCTAGGAGGCACTGAGGCTGCTGTGACGTCCCAAGCACAGCCAGCAGCCATGAGCCTGCCACTGGCCTCGGAGGAACTGAGGCTGCTGTGACCTCACAAGCACAGCCAACAGGGGGCGCTGCACACTATCGTATGAGGCACTGAGCCTGCTGATACCTCCCAAGCACAGCCAACAGCCATGAGCCTGCCACTGGCCTAGGAGG
Source organism: Dromaius novaehollandiae (assembly GCF_036370855.1). Taxonomy (NCBI): domain Eukaryota; kingdom Metazoa; phylum Chordata; class Aves; order Casuariiformes; family Dromaiidae; genus Dromaius; species Dromaius novaehollandiae. The sequence goes on from NC_088107.1 coordinate 26,701,138, forward strand.
CACTGAGACTGCTGTGAGCACTCAAGCTCAGCCAGCAGCCAGGAGCCTCCCACTGGCCTAGGAGGCACGGAGGATTCTGTGACGTCACAAGCACAGCCAGCAGCCAGGAGCCTGCCACTGGCCAAAGAGGCACTCAGGCTGCTGTGACCTCACAAGCAGAGCCAGCAGGTGGGGCGGCACACTAAAGTATGAGGCACTGAGGCTGCTGTGACCACACAAGCACAACCAGCCGCCAGGAGCCTGCCTCTGGCCAAGTAGGCACACAGCCTGCTGTGACCTCACAAGCACAGCCAGCAGCCATGAGCCTGTCACTGGGCTCGGAGGCACTGAGGCTGCTCTGACTTCACAAGCACAACCAGCAGGTGGGGCTGTACACTAAAGTATGAGGCACTGAGCCTGCTGTGACCTCACAAGCACAGCCAGCAGCCAGGAGCCTGCCACTGGCCTAGGAGGCACGGAGGCTGCTGTGATCTCACAAGCACAGCCAGCAGCCAGGAGCCTGCCACTGGCCTAGGAGGCACTGAGGCTGCTGTGACCTCACAAGCACAGCCAATAGGGGGCGCTGCACACTATCGTATGAGGCACTGAGGCTGCTGATACCTCCCAAGCACAGCCAGCAGCCATGAGCCTGCCACTGGCCTAGGAGGCACTGAGGCTGCTGTGACCACTCAAGCTCAGCCAGCAGCCATGAGACTGCCACTGGCCTAGGAGGCACGGAGGATTCTGTGACGTCACAAGCTCAGCCAGCAGGCAGGAGCCTGCCACTGGCCTAAGAGGCACTCAGGCTGCTGTGGCCTCACAAGCACAGCCAGCAGCCATGAGCCTGCCACTGGCCTAGGAGGAGCTGAGGCTGCTGTGACCTCACAAGCAGAGCCAGCAGGTGGGGCTGCACACTACAGTATGAGGCACTGAGGCTGCTGTGACCTCACAAGCACAGCCAGCAGATGGGGCTGCACACTAACGTATGAGGCACCGAGGCTGCTGTGGCCTCACAAGCACAGCCAGCAGCCATGAGCCTGCCACTGGCCTAGGAGGCACAGAGGCAGCTGTGACCTCCCAAGCACAGCCAGCAGCCAGGAGCCTGCCACTGGCCTAGGAGGCACTCAGGCTGCTGTGACGTCACAAGCTCAGCCAGCAGCCAGGAGTCTGTCTCTGGCCTAGAAGGCACTCAGGCTGCTGTGACCTCACAAGCACAGCCAGCAGCCAGGAGCCTGCCACTGGCGTAGGAGGCACTCAGGCTGCTGTGACCTCACAAGCACAGCCAGCAGCCAGGAGCCTGCCACTGGCCTGGGATGCACTCAGGCGTCTGTGACCTCACAAGCACAGCCAGCAGCCAGGAGCCTGCCACTGGACTCGGAGGCACTCAGCCTGCTGTGACTTCACAAGCACAGCCAGCAGCCAGGAGCCTCCCACTGGACTGGGAGGCACTCAGCCTGCTGTGACCTCACAAGCACAGCCAGCTGCCATGAGCCTGCCACTGTCCTCGGAGGCACTGAGGGTGCTGTGACCTCACAAGCACAGCCAGCAGCCAGGAGCTTGCCACTGGCCTAGGAGACAGTTAGGCTGCTGTGACCTCACAAGTAGACCCAGCAGCCATGAGCCTGCCACTGGCCTAGAAGGCAATCAGGCTGTTGTGACCTCCCAAGCACAGCCAGCAGGGGGCGCTGCTCATTACCCGGGGGCATTGATGCCGCTGTGACCTGCCAAGCACAGCCAGCAGCCAGGAGCCTGCCACTGGCCTAGGAGGCACTCAGCCTCCTCTGACCTCACAAGCACAGCCAGCAGCCAGGAGCCTGTCGCTGGCCTAGGAGGCACTCAGGCTGCTGTGACCTCCCAAGCACAGCCAGCAGCCATGAGCCTGGCACTGGCCTAGGAGGCACTGAGGCAGCTGTGACCTCACAAGCACAGTCAGCAGGTGGGGCTGCACACTAACCTATGAGGCACTGAGCCTGCTGAAACCTCCCAAGCACAGCCAGCAGCCAGGAGCCTGCCACTGGCCTAGGAGGCACTCAGCCTGCTGTGACCTCACAAGCAGAGCCAGCAGGTGGGGCGGCACACTAAAGTATGAGGCACTGAGGCTGCTGTGACCTCACAAGCACAGCCAGCAGCCAGGAGCCTGCCACTGCCATCGGCGGAACTGAGGATGCTGTGACCTCACAAGCACAGTCAGCAGCCATGAGCCTGCCACTGACCTCGGACGCACTCAGGCTGCTGTGACGTCACAAGCTCAGCCAGCAGCCATGAGCCGGCCACTGGCCTAGGAGGCACTGAGGCTTCTGTGATGTCCCAAGCACAGCCACCTGCCAGGAGCCTGCCACTGGACTCGGAAGCACTCAGCCTGCTATGACCTCACAAGCACAGTCAGCAGCCATGAGCCTGCCACTGGCCTAGGAGACACGGAGGCTGCTGTGACCTCACAAGCACAGCGAGCAGCCATGAGCCTGCCACTGGCCTAGGAGGCACTGAGGCTGCTGTGACCTCACAAGCACAGCCAGCAGACCGGAGCCTGTCATTGGCCTAGGAGGCACTGAGGCTGCTGTGACCTCACAAGCAGAGCCAGCAGCCAGGAGCCGGCCACTGGCCTAGGAGGCACACAGCCTGCTCTGACCTCACAAGCACAGCCAGCAGCCAGGAGCCTGCCACTGGCCTAGCAGGCACTCAACCTCCCCTGACCTCACAAGCACAGCCAGCAGCCAGGAGCCTGTCGCTGGCCTAGTAGGCACTGAGGCTGCTGTGACCTCCCAAGCACAGCCAGCAGCCATGAGCCTGCCACTGGCCTAGGAGGCACTGAGGCTGCTGTGACCTCCCAAGCACAGCCAGCAGCCATGAGCCTGGCACTGGCCTAGGAGGCACTGAGGCTGCTGTGACCTCACAAGCACAGCCAGCAGCCAGGAGCCTGCCACTGGCCTAGGAGGCACTGAGGCTGCTGTGACCTCACAAGCACAGCCAGCAGCCATGAGCCTGCCACTGGCCTAGCAGGCACTCAGCCTCCTCTGACGTCACAAGCACAGCCAGCAGCCAGGAGCCTGTCGCTGGCCTGTGATGCACTGAGGCTGCTGTGACCTCCCAAGCACAGCCAGCAGCCATGAGCCTGTCACTGGCCTAGGAGGAACTGAGGCTGCTGTGACCTCACAAGCACAGCCAACAGGGGGCGCTGCACACTATCGTATGAGGCACTGAGCCTGCTGATACCTCCCAAGCACAGCCAACAGCCATGAGCCTGCCACTGGCCTCGGAGGCACTGAGACTGCTGTGAGCACTCAAGCTCAGCCAGCAGCCAGGAGCCTGCCACTGGCCTAGGAGGCACGGAGGATTCTGTGACGTCACAAGCACAGCCAGCAGCCAGGAGCCTGCCACTGGCCTAAGAGGCACTCAGGCTGCTGTGACCTCACAAGCAGAGCCAGCAGGTGGGGCGGCACACTAAAGTATGAGGCACTGAGGCTGCTGTGACCACACAAGCACAACCAGCAGCCAGGAGCCTGCCTCTGGCCAAGTAGGCACACAGCCTGCTGTGACCTCACAAGCACAGCCAGCAGGTGGGGCTGCACACTAACGTATGAGGCACTGAGGCTGCTGTGGCCTCACAAGCACAGCCAGCAGCCAGGAGCCTGTCACTGGGCTCGGAGGCACTGAGGCTGCTCTGACTTCACAAGCACAACCAGCAGGTGGGGCTGTACACTAAAGTATGAGGCACTGAGCCTGCTGTGACCTCACAAGCACAGCCAGCAGCCAGGAGCCTGCCACTGGCCTAGGAGGCACGGAGGCTGCTGTGACCTCACAAGCACAGCCAGCAGCCAGGAGCCTGCCACTGGCCTAGGAGGCACACAGCCTGCTGTGACCTCCCAACCACAGCCAGCAGGGGGGGCTGCTCATTACCCAGGGGGCACTGATGCTGCTGTGACCTGCCAAGCGCAGGCAGCAGCCATGAGCCTGCCACTGGCCTAGGAGGCACTGAGGCTGCTGTGACCTCACAAGCACAGCCAGCAGCCAGGAGCCTGCCCTGGCCTAGGAGGCACTGATGCTGCTTTGACCTGCCAAGCACAGCCAGCAGCCATGAGCCTGCCACTGGCCTAGCAGGCACTGAGGCTGCTGTGACCTCACAAGCACAGCCAGCAGGCAGGAGCCTGCCACTGGCCTAGGAGGCACTGAGGCAGCTGTGACCTGACAAGCACAGCCAGCAGCCAGGAGCCTGCCCTGGCCTAGGAGGCACTGATGCTACTTTGACTTGCCAAGCACAGGCAGCTGCCATGAGCCTGCCACTGGCCTAGGAGGCACGCAGACTCCTCTGACCTCACAAGCACAGCCAGCAGCCAGGAGCCTGTCGCTGGCCTAGGAGGCACTGAGGCTGCTGTGACCTCACAAGCTCTGCCAGCAGCCATGAGCCTGCCACTAGCCTAGGAGGCACTGAGGCTGCTGTGACCTCACAAGCACAGCCAGGAGGGGGCGCTGCACAGTATCGTATGAGGCACTGAGCCTGCTGATACCTCCCAAGCACAGCCAGCAGCCAGGAGCCTGCCACTGGCCTAGGAGGCACTGAGGCTGTTGTGACCTCCCAAGCACAGCCAGCAGCCAGGAGCCTGCCACTGGCCTAGGAGGCACTGAGGCTGCTGTGACCTCACAAGCACAGCCAGCAGCCAGGAGCCTCCCACTGGCCTAGCAGGCACTCAGCCTCCTCTGACCTCACAAGCACAGCCAGCAGCCAGGAGCCTGTCGCTGGCCTAGGAGGCACTGAGGCTGCTGTGACCTCCCAAGCACAGCCAGCAGCCATGAGCCTGCCACTGGCCTAGGAGGCACTGAGGCTGCTGTGACCTCACAAGCACAGCCAACAGGGGGCGCTGCACTCTATCGTATGAGGCACTGAGCCTGCTGATACCTCCCAAGCACAGCCAGCAGCCAGGAGCCTCCCACTGGCCTAGGAGGCACTCAGGCTGCTGTGACCACTCAAGCTCAGCCAGCAGCCAGGAGCCTGCCACTGGCCTAGGAGGCACGGAGGATTCTGTGACCTCACAAGCACAGCCAGCAGCCAGGAGCCTGCCACTGGCCTAAGAGGCACTCAGGCTGCTGTGACCTCACAAGCACAGCCAGCAGGTGGGGCGGCACACTAACGTATGAGGCACTGAGGCTGCTGTGACCACACAAGAACAGCCAGCAGCCAGGAGCCTGCCTCTGGCCAAGTAGGCACACAGCCTGCTGTGAGCTCACAAGCACAGCCAGCAGCCATGAGCCTGTCACTGGGCTCGGAGGCACTGAGGCTGCTCTGACTTCACAAGCACAACCAGCAGGTGGGGCTGTACACTAAAGTATGAGGCACTGAGCCTGCTGTGACCTCACAAGCACAGCCAGCAGACAGGAGCCTGTCATTGGCCTAGGAGGCACTGAGGCTGCTTAACCTCACAAGCAGAGCCAGCAGCCAGGAGCCGGCCACTGGCCTAGGAGGCACACAGCCTGCTCTGACCTCACAAGCACAGCCAGCAGCCAGGAGCCTGCCACTGGCCTAGCAGGCACTCAGCCTCCCCTGACCTCACAAGCACAGCAAGCAGCCAGGAGCCTGTCGCTGGCCTAGGAGGCACTGAGGCTGCTGTGACCTCACAAGCACAGCCAGCAGCCAGGAGCCTGTCATTGGCCTAGGAGGCACTGAGGCTGCTGTGACCTCACAAGCACAGCCAGCAGCCAGGAGCCTGTCGCTGGCCTAGGAGGCACTGAGGCTGCTGTGACGTCCCAAGCACAGCCAGCAGCCATGAGCCTGCCACTGGCCTCGGAGGAACTGAGGCTGCTGTGACCTCACAAGCACAGCCAACAGGGGGCGCTGCACACTATCGTATGAGGCACTGAGCCTGCTGATACCTCCCAAGCACAGCCAACAGCCATGAGCCTGCCACTGGCCTAGGAGGCACTGAGACTGCTGTGAGCACTCAAGCTCAGCCAGCAGCCAGGAGCCTCCCACTGGCCTAGGAGGCACGGAGGATTCTGTGACGTCACAAGCACAGCCAGCAGCCAGGAGCCTGCCACTGGCCAAAGAGGCACTCAGGCTGCTGTGACCTCACAAGCAGAGCCAGCAGGTGGGGCGGCACACGAAAGTATGAGGCACTGAGGCTGCTGTGACCACACAAGCACAACCAGCCGCCAGGAGCCTGCCTCTGGCCAAGTAGGCACACAGCCTGCTGTGACCTCACAAGCACAGCCAGCAGCCAGGAGCCTGCCACTGGCCTAGGAGGCACTGAGGCTGTTGTGACCTCCCAAGCACAGCCAGCAGCCAGGAGCCTGCCACTGGCCTAGGAGGCACTGAGGCTGCTGTGACCTCACAAGCACAGCCAGCAGCCAGGAGCCTCCCACTGGCCTAGCAGGCACTCAGCCTCCTCTGACCTCACAAGCACAGCCAGCAGCCAGGAGCCTGTCGCTGGCCTAGGAGGCACTGAGGCTGCTGTGACCTCCCAAGCACAGCCAGCAGCCATGAGCCTGCCACTGGCCTAGGAGGCACTGAGGCTGCTGTGACCTCACAAGCACAGCCAACAGGGGGCGCTGCACTCTATCGTATGAGGCACTGAGCCTGCTGATACCTCCCAAGCACAGCCAGCAGCCAGGAGCCTCCCACTGGCCTAGGAGGCACTCAGGCTGCTGTGTCCACTCAAGCTCAGCCAGCAGCCAGGAGCCTGCCACTGGCCTAGGAGGCACGGAGGATTCTGTGACCTCACAAGCACAGCCAGCATCCAGGAGCCTGCCACTGGCCTAAGAGGCACTCAGGCTGCTGTGACCTCACAAGCACAGCCAGCAGGTGGGGCGGCACACTAACGTATGAGGCACTGAGGCTGCTGTGACCACACAAGAACAGCCAGCAGCCAGGAGCCTGCCTCTGGCCAAGTAGGCACACAGCCTGCTGTGAGCTCACAAGCACAGCCAGCAGCCATGAGCCTGTCACTGGGCTCGGAGGCACTGAGGCTGCTCTGACTTCACAAGCACAACCAGCAGGTGGGGCTGTACACTAAAGTATGAGGCACTGAGCCTGCTGTGACCTCACAAGCACAGCCAGCAGACAGGAGCCTGTCATTGGCCTAGGAGGCACTGAGGCTGCTTAACCTCACAAGCAGAGCCAGCAGCCAGGAGCCGGCCACTGGCCTAGGAGGCACACAGCCTGCTCTGACCTCACAAGCACAGCCAGCAGCCAGGAGCCTGCCACTGGCCTAGCAGGCACTCAGCCTCCCCTGACCTCACAAGCACAGCAAGCAGCCAGGAGCCTGTCGCTGGCCTAGGAGGCACTGAGGCTGCTGTGACCTCACAAGCACAGCCAGCAGCCAGGAGCCTGTCATTGGCCTAGGAGGCACTGAGGCTGCTGTGACCTCACAAGCACAGCCAGCAGCCAGCAGCCTGTCGCTGGCCTAGGAGGCACTGAGGCTGCTGTGACGTCCCAAGCACAGCCAGCAGCCATGAGCCTGCCACTGGCCTCGGAGGAACTGAGGCTGCTGTGACCTCACAAGCACAGCCAACAGGGGGCGCTGCACACTATCGTATGAGGCACTGAGCCTGCTGATACCTCCCAAGCACAGCCAACAGCCATGAGCCTGCCACTGGCCTAGGAGGCACTGAGACTGCTGTGAGCACTCAAGCTCAGCCAGCAGCCAGGAGCCTCCCACTGGCCTAGGAGGCACGGAGGATTCTGTGACGTCACAAGCACAGCCAGCAGCCAGGAGCCTGCCACTGGCCAAAGAGGCACTCAGGCTGCTGTGACCTCACAAGCAGAGCCAGCAGGTGGGGCGGCACACTAAAGTATGAGGCACTGAGGCTGCTGTGACCACACAAGCACAACCAGCCGCCAGGAGCCTGCCTCTGGCCAAGTAGGCACACAGCCTGCTGTGACCTCACAAGCACAGCCAGCAGCCATGAGCCTGTCACTGGGCTCGGAGGCACTGAGGCTGCTCTGACTTCACAAGCACAACCAGCAGGTGGGGCTGTACACTAAAGTATGAGGCACTGAGCCTGCTGTGACCTCACAAGCACAGCCAGCAGCCAGGAGCCTGCCACTGGCCTAGGAGGCACGGAGGCTGCTGTGATCTCACAAACACAGCCAGCAGCCAGGAGCCTGCCACTGGCCTAGGAGGCACTGAGGCTGCTGTGACCTCACAAGCACAGCCAATAGGGGGCGCTGCACACTATCGTATGAGGCACTGAGGCTGCTGATACCTCCCAAGCACAGCCAGCAGCCATGAGCCTGCCACTGGCCTAGGAGGCACTGAGGCTGCTGTGACCACTCAAGCTCAGCCAGCAGCCATGAGACTGCCACTGGCCTAGGAGGCACGGAGGATTCTGTGACGTCACAAGCTCAGCCAGCAGGCAGGAGCCTGCCACTGGCCTAAGAGGCACTCAGGCTGCTGTGGCCTCACAAGCACAGCCAGCAGCCATGAGCCTGCCACTGGCCTAGGAGGAGCTGAGGCTGCTGTGACCTCACAAGCAGAGCCAGCAGGTGGGGCTGCACACTACAGTATGAGGCACTGAGGCTGCTGTGACCTCACAAGCACAGCCAGCAGATGGGGCTGCACACTAACGTATGAGGCACCGAGGCTGCTGTGGCCTCACAAGCACAGCCAGCAGCCATGAGCCTGCCACTGGCCTAGGAGGCACAGAGGCAGCTGTGACCTCCCAAGCACAGCCAGCAGCCAGGAGCCTGCCACTGGCCTAGGAGGCACTCAGGCTGCTGTGACGTCACAAGCTCAGCCAGCAGCCAGGAGTCTGTCTCTGGCCTAGAAGGCACTCAGGCTGCTGTGACCTCACAAGCACAGCCAGCAGCCAGGAGCCTGCCACTGGCGTAGGAGGCACTCAGGCTGCTGTGACCTCACAAGCACAGCCAGCAGCCAGGAGCCTGCCACTGGCCTGGGATGCACTCAGGCGTCTGTGACCTCACAAGCACAGCCAGCAGCCAGCAGCCTGCCACTGGACTCGGAGGCACTCAGCCTGCTGTGACTTCACAAGCACAGCCAGCAGCCAGGAGCCTCCCACTGGACTGGGAGGCACTCAGCCTGCTGTGACCTCACAAGCACAGCCAGCTGCCATGAGCCTGCCACTGTCCTCGGAGGCACTGAGGGTGCTGTGACCTCACAAGCACAGCCAGCAGCCAGGAGCTTGCCACTGGCCTAGGAGACAGTTAGGCTGCTGTGACCTCACAAGTAGACCCAGCAGCCATGAGCCTGCCACTGGCCTAGAAGGCAATCAGGCTGTTGTGACCTCCCAAGCACAGCCAGCAGGGGGCGCTGCTCATTACCCGGGGGCATTGATGCCGCTGTGACCTGCCAAGCACAGCCAGCAGCCAGGAGCCTGCCACTGGCCTAGGAGGCACTCAGCCTCCTCTGACCTCACAAGCACAGCCAGCAGCCAGGAGCCTGTCGCTGGCCTAGGAGGCACTCAGGCTGCTGTGACCTCCCAAGCACAGCCAGCAGCCATGAGCCTGGCACTGGCCTAGGAGGCACTGAGGCAGCTGTGACCTCACAAGCACAGTCAGCAGGTGGGGCTGCACACTAACCTATGAGGCACTGAGCCTGCTGAAACCTCCCAAGCACAGCCAGCAGCCAGGAGCCTGCCACTGGCCTAGGAGGCACTCAGCCTGCTGTGACCTCACAAGCAGAGCCAGCAGGTGGGGCGGCACACTAAAGTATGAGGCACTGAGGCTGCTGTGACCTCACAAGCACAGCCAGCAGCCAGGAGCCTGCCACTGCCATCGGCGGAACTGAGGATGCTGTGACCTCACAAGCACAGTCAGCAGCCATGAGCCTGCCACTGACCTCGGACGCACTCAGGCTGCTGTGACGTCACAAGCTCAGCCAGCAGCCATGAGCCGGCCACTGGCCTAGGAGGCACTGAGGCTTCTGTGATGTCCCAAGCACAGCCACCTGCCAGGAGCCTGCCACTGGACTCGGAAGCACTCAGCCTGCTATGACCTCACAAGCACAGTCAGCAGCCATGAGCCTGCCACTGGCCTAGGAGACACGGAGGCTGCTGTGACCTCACAAGCACAGCGAGCAGCCATGAGCCTGCCACTGGCCTAGGAGGCACTGAGGCTGCTGTGACCTCACAAGCACAGCCAGCAGACCGGAGCCTGTCATTGGCCTAGGAGGCACTGAGGCTGCTGTGACCTCACAAGCACAGCCAGCAGCCAGGAGCCTGCCACTGGCCTAGGAGGCACTGAGGCTGCTGTGACCTCACAAGCACAGCCAGCAGCCATGAGCCTGCCACTGGCCTAGCAGGCACTCAGCCTCCTCTGACGTCACAAGCACAGCCAGCAGCCAGGAGCCTGTCGCTGGCCTGTGATGCACTGAGGCTGCTGTGACCTCCCAAGCACAGCCAGCAGCCATGAGCCTGCCACTGGCCTAGGAGGAACTGAGGCTGCTGTGACCTCACAAGCACAGCCAACAGGGGGCGCTGCACTCTATCGTATGAGGCACTGAGCCTGCTGATACCTCCCAAGCACAGCCAACAGCCATGAGCCTGCCACTGGCCTAGGAGGCACTGAGACTGCTGTGAGCACTCAAGCTCAGCCAGCAGCCAGGAGCCTCCCACTGGCCTAGGAGGCACGGAGGATTCTGTGACGTCACAAGCACAGCCAGCAGCCAGGAGCCTGCCACTGGCCTAAGAGGCACTCAGGCTGCTGTGACCTCACAAGCAGAGCCAGCAGGTGGGGCGGCACACTAAAGTATGAGGCACTGAGGCTGCTGTGACCACACAAGCACAACCAGCAGCCAGGAGCCTGCCTCTGGCCAAGTAGGCACACAGCCTGCTGTGACCTCACAAGCACAGCCAGCAGGTGGGGCTGCACACTAACGTATGAGGCACTGAGGCTGCTGTGGCCTCACAAGCACAGCCAGCAGCCAGGAGCCTGTCACTGGGCTCGGAGGCACTGAGGCTGCTCTGACTTCACAAGCACAACCAGCAGGTGGGGCTGTACACTAAAGTATGAGGCACTGAGCCTGCTGTGACCTCACAAGCACAGCCAGCAGCCAGGAGCCTGCCACTGGCCTAGGAGGCACGGAGGCTGCTGTGACCTCACAAGCACAGCCAGCAGCCAGGAGCCTGCCACTGGCCTAGGAGGCACACAGCCTGCTGTGACCTCCCAACCACAGCCAGCAGGGGGGGCTGCTCATTACCCAGGGGGCACTGATGCTGCTGTGACCTGCCAAGCGCAGGCAGCAGCCATGAGCCTGCCACTGGCCTAGGAGGCACTGAGGCTGCTGTGACCTCACAAGCACAGCCAGCAGCCAGGAGCCTGCCCTGGCCTAGGAGGCACTGATGCTGCTTTGACCTGCCAAGCACAGCCAGCAGCCATGAGCCTGCCACTGGCCTAGCAGGCACTGAGGCTGCTGTGACCTCACAAGCACAGCCAGCAGGCAGGAGCCTGCCACTGGCCTAGGAGGCACTCAGGCTGCTGTGACCTGACAAGCACAGCCAGCAGCCAGGAGCCTGCCCTGGCCTAGGAGGCACTGATGCTGCTTTGACCTGCCAAGCACAGGCAGCTGCCATGAGCCTGCCACTGGCCTAGCAGGCACTGAGCCTGCTGTGACCTCACAAGCACAGCCAGCAGGCAGGAGCCTGCCACTGGCCTAGGAGGCACTGAGGCAGCTGTGACCTGACAAGCACAGCCAGCAGCCAGGAGCGTGCCACTGGCCTAGGAGGAACGGAGGCTGCTGTGATATCACAAGCACGGCCAGCAGCCATGAACCTGCCACTGGCCTAGCAGGCACTGAGCCTGCTGTGACCTCCGAAGGACAGCCAACAGCCATGAGCCTGCCACTGGACTCTGAGGCACTGAGGCTGCTGTGACGTCACAAGCTCAGCCAGCAGCCAGGAGCCGGCCACTGGCCTGGGAGGCACAGAGGCTTCTGTGACGTCACAAGCACAGCCAGCAGGCAGCGCTGCACACTAAAGTATGAGGCACTGCGGCTGCTGTTACCTCACAAGCACAGGCATCAGCCAGGCGCCTGCCACTGTCCTTGGAGGCACTCAGGCTGCTGTGACCTCACAAGCACAGCCAGCTGCCATGAGCCTGCCACTGGCCTAGGAGTCATTCAGGCTTCTGTGACCTCACAAGCACAGCCAGCTGCCAGGAGCCTGCCACTGGCCTAGGAGGCACTGAGGCAGCTGTGACCTCACAAGCACAGCCAGCAGCCAGGAGCCTGCGACTGGCCTAGGAGGCACTCAGGCTGCTGTAATCTCACAAGCACAGCCAACAGCCATGAACCTACCACTGTCCTAGGAGGCACTCATGCTGCTGTGACCTGCCAAGCACAGCCACCAGCCAGCAGCCTACCACTAGCCTAGGAGGCACTGAGGCAGCTGTGACCTCACAAGCAGAGCCAGCAGCCAGGAGCCTCCGACTGGCCTAGGAGGAACTCAGGCTGCTGTGATCTCACAAGCACAGTCAGCAGGGGCCGCTGCACACTCACGTATGAGGCAAGGAGCCCACTGTGACCACAGAAGAACAGCCAGCAGCCAGGAACCTGGAACTGGCCTAGGAGGCACTGAGGCTGCTGTGACCTCACAAGCACAGCGAGCAGCCATGAGCCTGCCACTGGCCTAGGAGGCACGGAGGCTGCTGTGACCTCACAAGCACAGCCAGCAGCCATGAGCCTGTCTCTGGCCTAGGAGACACTGAGTCTGCTGTGACCTCACAAGCACAGCCAGCAGCCAGGAGCCTGCCACTGGCCTAGGAGGCAATCAGGCTTCTGTGACATCGCAAGCATAGCCAGCTGCCAGCAGCCTGCCACTGGCCTAAGAGGTATTCAAGCTGCTGTGACTTCACAAGCACAGCCAGCAGGCAGGAGCCTGCCACTGGACTGGGAGGCACTCAGGATGCTGTGACCTCACAAGCATAGTCATCAGCCAGGAGCCTGCCACTGGCCTAGAAGACAGTTAGGCTGCAGTGACCTCACAAGTAGATCCAGCAGCCATGAGCCTGCCCCTGGCCTAGGAGACACTGAGGCTGCTGTGACCTCCCCAGCACAGCCAGCAGGGGGTGATGCTCATTTCCCATGGGGCACTGATGCTGCTGTGACCTGCCAAGCACAGGCAGCAGCCAGGAGCCTGCCACTGGCCTCGGAGGTACTGAGGCTGCTGTGACCTCCCAAGCACAACCAGCAGCCATGAGCCTGCCACTGGCCTGGGAGGCACTCAGCCTGCTGTGACCTCACAAGCACAGCCAACAGCAGTGAGCCTGCGACTGGCCTAGGAGATACTGAGGCTGCTGTGGCCTCCCAAGCACAGCCAGCTGCCAGGAGCCTGCCACTGGCCTAGCAGGCACTCAGGCTGCTGTGACCTCACAAGCTCAGCCAGCAGCCAGGAGCCTGCCACTGGCCTAGGAGGCACTGAGGCTGCTGTGACCTCACAAGCACAGCCAGCAGCTAGGAGCCTGCCACTGGCCTAGGAGGCACTGAGGCTGCTGTGACCTCACAGGAACAGCCAGCAACCAGGTGCCTGCCACTGGCTTCGGAGGCATTGAGGCTGCTGTGACCTCACAAGCACAGCCAGCAGGCAGGAGCCTGCCACTGGCCGAGGTGGCAATCAGCCTCCTGTGACCTCCCAAGCACAGCCAACCGCCATGAGCCTACCACTGTCCTAGGAGGCACTGAGGCTGCTGTGAACTCACAAGCACAGCCATCAGGTGGGGCTGCACACTAACGTTTGAGGCATTGAGGCAGCTGTGACCTGACAAGCACAGCCAGCAGCCATGAGCCTGCCACTGGTCTAGGAGGCACGGAGGCTGCTGTAATATCACAAGCACGGCCAGCAGCCATGAACCTGCCACTGGCCTAGCAGGCACTGAGCCTGCTGTGACCTCCCAAGGACAGCCAACAGCCATGAGCCTGCCACTGGACTCGGAGGCACTGAGGCTGCTGTGACGTCACAAGCTCAGCCAGCAGCCAGGAGCCGGCCACTGGCCTGGGAGGCACTCAGGCTGCTGTGACGTCACAAGCACAGCCAGCAGCCAGCAGCCTGCCACTGGACTCGGAGGCACTCAGCCTGCTGTGACCTCCCAAGCACAGCCAGCAGCCATGAGCCTGCCACTGGCCTAGGAGGCACTCAGGCTGCTGTGACCTCACAAGCAGAGCCAGCAGCCAGGAGCCTGTCGCTGGCCTAGGAGGCACTGAGGCTGCTGTGACCTCACAAGCACAGCCAGCAGCTAGGAGCCTGCCACTGGCCTAGCAGGCACTCAGGCTGCTGTGACCTCACAAGCACAGCCAGCAGGCAGGAGCCTGTCGCTGGCCTAGGAGGCACACAGCCTGCTGTGACCTCACAAGCACAACCAACAGGGGGCGCTGCACACTAACGTATGAGGCACTGAGGCTGCTGTGACCTCCCAAGCACAGCCAGCACCCATGAGCCTACCACTGGCCTAGGAGGCACTGAGGTTGCTGTGACCTCACAAGCACAGCCAGCAGCTAGGAGCCTGCCACTGGCCTAGCAGGCACTGAGGCTGCTGTGACCTCACAAGCTCTGCAAGCAGCCATGAGCCTGCCACTGGCCTAGGAGGCACTGAGGCAGCTGTGACCTCACAAGCACAGCCAGCAGCCAGGAGCCTCCCACTGGCCTAGGAGGCACGGAGGATTCTGTGACGTCACAAGCTCAGCCAGCAGCCAGGAGCCTCCCACTGGCCTAGGAGGCACGGAGGATTCTGTGACGTCACAAGCACAGCCAGCAGCCATGAGCTTGCCACTGGACTCGGAAGCACTCAGCCTGCTGTGACCTCACAAGCACAGCCAGCAGCCAGGAACCTGGCACTGGCCTAGGAGGCACTCAGGCTGCTGTGACCTCACAAGCAGAGCCAGCAGCCAGGAGCCTGCCACTGGCCTAGGAGGCACTCTGCCTGCTGTGACCTCACAAGCACAGCCAGCAGCTAGGAGCCTGCCACTGGCCTAGCAGGCACTCAGGCTGCTGTGACCTCACAAGCAGAGCCAGCAGCCAGGAGCCTGCCACTGGCCTAGGAGGCACTGAGGTTGCTGTGACCTCTCAAGCACAGACAGCAGCCAGGAGCCTGCCCCTGGCCCAGGGGGCACGGAGGGTTCTGTGACGTCACAAGCTCAGCCAGGAACCTGGAGCCTCCCACTGGCCTAGGAGACACTGAGGCTGCTGTGACCTCACAAGCACAGCCAGCAGGCGGCGCTGTACACTAATGTATGAGGCACTGAGGCTGCTGTGACCTCCCAAGCACAGCCAGCACCCATGAGCCTGCCACTGGCCTAGGAGTCACTGAGGCTGCTGTGACCTCACAAGCACAGCCACCAGGCAGGAGCCTGCCACTGGCCTAGGAGGCACTCAGGCTGCTGTGACGTCACAAGCTCTGCCAGCAGCCAGGAGCCTGGCACTGGCCTGGGAGGCACTCAGGCTCCTGGGACCTCCCAAGCACAGCCAACAGCCATGAGCCTACCACTGTCCTAGGAGGCACTCAGCCTGCTGTGAGCTGCCAAGCACAGCCACCAGCCAGGAGCCTGCAACTGGCCTAGGAGGCACTGAGGCAGCTGTGACCTCACAAGCACAGCCAGCAGCCAGGAGCCTGCCACTGGCCTAGGAGGCACTGAGGCTGATGTGATCTCACAAGCACAGCCAGCAGGGGGCGCTGCACACTCACGTATGAGGCACGGAGCCTGCGGTGACCAAAAAAGAACAGCCAGCAGCCAGGAACCTGGCACTGGCCTCGGAGACACTGAGGCTGCTGTGGCCTCACAAGCACAGCCAGCAGCCAGGAGCCTGCCACTAGCCTAGGAGGCACGGAGGCTTCTGTGAGGTCCAAAGCACAGCCACCTGCCAGGAGCCTGCCACTGGACTCGGAAGCACTCAGCCTGCTATGACCTCACAAGCACAGTCAGCAGCCATGAGCCTGCCACTGGCCTAGGAGACACGGAGGCTGCTGTGACCTCACAAGAACAACCAGCAGTCATGAGCCTGCCACTGGCCTAGGAGGCACTGAGGCTGCTGTGACCTCACAAGCACAGCCAGCAGACAGGAGCCTGTCATTGGCCTAGGAGGCACTGAGGCTGCTGTAACCTCACAAGCAGAGCCAGCAGCCAGGAGCCGGCCACTGGCCTAGGAGGCACACAGCCTGCTCTGACCTCACAAGCACAGCCAGCAGCCAGGAGCCTGCCACTGGCCTAGCAGGCATTCAGCCTCCCCTGACCTCACAAGCACAGCCAGCAGCCAGGAGCCTGTCGCTGGCCTAGGAGGCACTGAGGCTGCTGTGACCTCCCAAGCACAGCCAGCAGCCATGAGCCTGGCACTGGCCTAGGAGGCACTGAGGCTGCTGTGACCTCACAAGCACAGCCAGCAGACAGGAGCCTGTCATTGGCCTAGGAGGCACTGAGGCTGCTGTGACCTCACAAGCACAGCCAGCAGCCAGGAGCCTGCCACTGGCCTAGGAGGCACTGAGGCTGCTGTGACCTCACAAGCACAGCCAGCAGCCATGAGCCTGCCACTGGCCTAGCAGGCACTCAGCCTCCTCTGACGTCACAAGCACAGCCAGCAGCCAGGAGCCTGTCGCTGGCCTAGGAGGCACTGAGGCTGCTGTGACCTCCCAAGCACAGCCAGCAGCCATGAGCCTGCCACTGGCCTAGGAGGAACTGAGGCTGCTGTGACCTCACAAGCACAGCCAACAGGGGGCGCTGCACTCTATCGTATGAGGCACTGAGCCTGCTGATACCTCCCAAGCACAGCCAACAGCCATGAGCCTGCCACTGGCCTAGGAGGCACTGAGACTGCTGTGAGCACTCAAGCTCAGCCAGCAGCCAGGAGCCTGCCACTGGCCTAGGAGGCACGGAGGATTCTGTGACGTCACAAGCACAGCCAGCAGCCAGGAGCCTGCCACTGGCCTAAGAGGCACTCAGGCTGCTGTGACGTCACAAGCTCTGCCAGCAGCCAGGAGCCTGGCACTGGCCTGGGAGGCACTCAGGCTCCTGGGACCTCCCAAGCACAGCCAACAGCCATGAGCCTACCACTGTCCTAGGAGGCACTCAGCCTGCTGTGAGCTGCCAAGCACAGCCACCAGCCAGGAGCCTGCCACTGGCCTAGGAGGCACGGAGGCTGCTGTGACCTCACAAGCACAGCCAGCAGCCAGGAGCCTGCCACTGGCCTAGGAGGCACACAGCCTGCTGTGACCTCCCAACCACAGCCAGCAGGGGGGGCTACTCATTACCCTGGGGGCACTGATGCTGCTGTGACCTGCCAAGCGCAGGCAGCAGCCATGAGCCTGCCACTGGCCTAGGAGGCACTGAGGCTGCTGTGACCTCACAAGCACAGCCAGCAGCCAGGAGCCTGCCCTGGCCTAGGAGGCACTGATGCTGCTTTGACCTGCCAAGCACAGGCAGCAGCCATGAGCCTGCCACTGGCCTAGCAGGCACTGAGCCTGCTGTGACCTCACAAGCACAGCCAGCAGGCAGGAGCCTGCCACTGGCCTAGGAGGCACTCAGGCTGCTGTGACCTGACAAGCACAGCCAGCAGCCAGGAGCCTGCCACTGGCCTAGGAGGCACTGATGCTGCTTTGACCTGCCAAGCACAGGCAGCTGCCATGAGCCTGCCACTGGCCTAGCAGTCACTGAGCCTGCTGTGACCTCACAAGCACAGCCAGCAGGCAGGAGCCTGCCACTGGCCTAGGAGGCACTGAGGCAGCTGTGACCTGACAAGCACAGCCAGCAGCCAGGAGCGTGCCACTGGCCTAGGAGGCACGGAGGCTGCTGTGATATCACAAGCACGGCCAGCAGCCATGAACCTGCCACTGGCCTAGCAGGCACTGAGCCTGCTGTGACCTCCGAAGGACAGCCAACAGCCAGGAGCCTGCCACTGGACTCTGAGGCACTGAGGCTGCTGTGACGTCACAAGCTCAGCCAGCAGCCAGGAGCCGGCCACTGGCCTGGGAGGCACAGAGGCTTCTGTGACGTCACAAGCACAGCCAGCAGCCAGGAGCCTGCCACTGGACTCGGAGGCACTCAGGCTGCTGTGACCTCACAAGCACAGCCAGCAGGCAGCGCTGCACACTAAAGTATGAGGCACTGCGGCTGCTGTTACCTCACAAGCACAGGCATCAACCAGGCGCCTGCCACTGTCCTAGGAGGCACTCAGGCTGCTGTGACCTCACAAGCACAGCCAGCTGCCATGAGCCTGCCACTGGCCTAGGAGTCATTCAGGCTGCTGTGACCTCACAAGCACAGCCAGCTGCCAGGAGCCTGCCACTGGCCTAGGAGGCACTGAGGCTGCTGTGACCTCACAAGCACAGCCAGCAGCCAGGAGCCTGCGACTGGCCTAGGAGGCACTCAGGCTGCTGTAATCTCACAAGCACAGCCAACAGCCATGAACCTACCACTGTTCTAGGAGGCACTCATGCTGCTGTGACCTGCCAAGCACAGCCACCAGCCAGAAGCCTACCACTGGCCTAGGAGGCACTGAGGCAGCTGTGACCTCACAAGCAGAGCCAGCAGCCAGGAGCCTGCGACTGGCCTAGGAGGCACTCAGGCTGCTGTGATCTCACAAGCACAGTCAGCAGCCATGAGCCTGTCTCTGGCCTAGGAGACATTGAGGCTGCTGTGACCTCACAAGCACAGCCAGCAGCCAGGAGTCTGCCACTGGCCTAGAAGACAGTTAGGCTGCTGTGACCTCAAAAGTAGATCCAGCAGTCATGAGCCTGCCCCTGGCCTAGGAGACACTGAGGCTGCTGTGACCTCCCAAGCACAGCCAGCAGGGGGTGATGCTCATTTCCCATGGGGCACTGATGCTGCTGTGACCTGCCAAGCACAACCAGCAGCCATGAGCCTGCCACTGGCCTAGGAGGCACTCAGCCTGCTGTGACCTCACAAGCACAGCCAGCAGGTGGGGCTGCACTGCAGTGAGCCTGCCACTGACCTAGGAGGCACTGAGGAAGCTGTGACCTCACAAGCACAGCAAGGAGCCAGGAGCCTGCCACTGGCCTAGGAGGCACTCAGGCTGCTGTGACCTCACAAGCACAGCCAGCAGCCAGGAGCCTGCGACTGGCCTAGGAGATACTGAGGCTGCTGTGGCCTCCCAAGCACAGCCAGCTGCCAGGAGCCTGCCACTGGCCTAGCAGGCACTCAGGCTGCTGTGACCTCACAAGCTCAGCCAGCAGCCAGGAGCCTGCCACTGGCTTCGGAGGCATTGAGGCTGCTGTGACCTCACAAGCACAGCCAGCAGGCAGGAGCCTGCCACTGGCCGAGGTGGCAATCAGCCTCCTGTGACCTCCCAAGCACAGCCAACCGCCATGAGCCTACCACTGTCCTAGGAGGCACTGAGGCTGCTGTGAACTCACAAGCACAGCCATCAGGTGGGGCTGCACACTAACGTTTGAGGCATTGAGGCAGCTGTGACCTGACAAGCACAGCCAGCAGCCATGAGCCTGCCACTGGCCTAGGAGGCACGGAGGCTGCTGTAATATCACAAGCACGGCCAGCAGCCATGAACCTGCCACTGGCCTAGGGCACTGAGCCTGCTGTGACCTCCCAAGGACAGCCAACAGCCATGAGCCTGCCACTGGACTCGGAGGCACTGAGGCTGCTGTGACGTCACAAGCTCAGCCAGCAGCCAGGAGCCGGCCACTGGCCTGGGAGGCACTCAGGCTGCTGTGACGTCACAAGCACAGCCAGCAGCCAGGAGCCTGCCACTGGACTCGGAGGCACTCAGCCTGCTGTGACCTCCCAAGCACAGCCAGCAGCCATGAGCCTGCCACTGGCCTAGGAGGCACTGAGGCTGCTGTGACCTCACAAACACAGCCAGCAGCTAGGAGCCTGCCACTGGCCTAGCAGGCACTCAGGCTGCTGTGACGTCACAAGCTCAGCCAGCAGCCAGGAGCCTGCCACTGGACTCGGAGGCACTCAGCCTGCTGTGACCTCCCAAGCACAGCCAGCAGCCATGAGCCTGCCACTGGCCTAGGAGGCACTCAGGCTGCTGTGACCTCACAAGCACCGCCAGCAGCCAGGAGCGTGTCGCTGGCCTAGGAGGCACTGAGGCTGCTGTGACCTCACAAGCACAGCCAACAGGGGGCGCTGCACACTAACGTATGAGGCACTGAGGTTGCTGTGACCTCACAAGCACAGCCAGCAGCTAGGAGCCTGCCACTGGCCTAGCAGCACTGAGGTTGCTGTGACCTCACAAGCACAGCCAGCAGCTAGGAGCCTGCCACTGGCCTAGCAGGCACTGAGGCTGCTGTGACCTCACAAGCACATCAAGCAGCCATGAGCCTCCCACTGGCCTAGGAGGCATTGAGGCAGCTGTGACCTCACAAGCACAGCCAGCAGCCAGGAGCCTGCCACTGACCTCGGACGCACTCAGGTTGCTGTGACGTCACAAGCTCAGCCAGCAGCCAGGAGCCTCCCACTGGCCTAGGAGGCATGGAGGATTCTGTGACGTCACAAGCACAGGCAGCAGCCATGAGCCTGCCACTGGACTCGGAAGCACTCAGCCTGCTGTGACCTCACAAGCGCAGCCAGCTGCCAGGTGCCGGCCACTGGACTCGGAGGTACTCAGCCTCCTGTGAGCTCACAAGCACAGCCAGCAGCCAGGAGCCTGCCACTGGCCTAGGAGGCACTGAGGCTGCTGTGACCTTACAAGCACAGCCAGCAGCCATGAGCCTGCCACTGGCCTAGGAGGTACTCAGGCTGCTGTGACCTTACAAGCACAGCCAGCACCCATGAGCCTGCCACTGGCCTAGGAGGCACTGAGGTTGCTGTGACCTCTCAAGCACAGACAGCAGCCAGGAGCCTGCCACTGGCCTAGGAGGCACTCAGGCTGCTGTGACGTCACAAGCTCTGCCAGCAGCCAGGAGCCTGGCACTGGCCTGGGAGGCACTCAGGCTCCTGGGACCTCCCAAGCACAGCCAACAGCCATGAGCCTACCACTGTCCTAGGAGGCACTCATGATGCTGTGAGCTGCCAAGCACAGCCACCAGCCAGGAGCCTGCAACTGGCCTAGGAGGCACTGAGGCTGCTGTGACCTCACAAGCACAGCCAGCAGCCAGGAGCCTGCCACTGGCCTAGGAGGCACGGAGGCTGCTGTGACCTCACAAGCACAGCCAGCAGACAGGAGCCTGCCACTGGCCTAGGAGGCACTGAGGCTGCTGTGACCTCACAAGCACAGCCAGCAGCCAGGAGCCTGCCACTGGCCTAGGAGGCACTCAGGCTTCTGTGACGTCACAAGCATAGCCAGCTGCCAGGAGCCTGCCACTGTACTGGGAGGCACTCAGGCTGCTGTGACTTCACAAGCATAGCCAGCAGCCAGGAGCCTGCCACTGGACTCGGAGGCACTCAGGTTGCTGTGACCTCACAAACACAGCCAGCAGGGGGCGCTGCTCATTACCCATGGGGCACTGATGCTGCTGTGACCTGCCAAGCACAGGCAGCAGCCATGAGCCTGCCACTGGCCTCGGAGGCACTGCGGCTGCTGTGACCTCCCAAGCACAGCCAGCAGCCAGGAGCCTGCCACTGGCCTAGGAGGCACTGAGGCTGCTGTGACCTCCCAAGCACAGCCAACAGCCATGAGCCTGCCACTGGCCTAGGAGGCACTGAGGCTGCTGTGACCTCACAAGCTCAGCCAGCAGCCAGGAGCCTCCCACTGGCCTGGGAGGCACTCAGGTTTCTGTGACGTCACAAGCACAGCCAGCTGCCATGAGCCTGCCACGGGCAGAGGAGACAATCAGGCTGCTGTGACCTCACAAGCACAGCCAGCAGCCAGGAGCCTGCCACTGGCCTAGGACACAGTTAGGCTGCTGTGACCTCACAAGTAGACCCATCAGCCAGGAGCCTGCCACTGGCCTAGGAGGCACTGAGGCTGCTGTGACCTCCCAAGCACAGCCAGCAGGGGGCGCTGCTCATTACCCGGGTGGCATTGATGCCGCTGTGACCGGGCAAGCACAGCCAGCAGAAAGGAGCCTGCCACTGGCGTAGGAGACACTCAGCCTGCTGTGCCCTCCCAAGCACAGCCAGCTGCCAGGAGCCTGCCACTGGACTCGGAGGCACAGAGGCTGCTGTGACCTCAGAAGCACAGCCAGCAGCCAGGAGCCTGCCACTGGCCTAGGAGACACTGAGGCTGCTGTGACCTCACAAGCACAGCCAGCAGGCAGGAGCCTGCCACTGGCCTAGGAGGCACTCAGGCTTCTGTGCCGTCGCAAGCACAGCCAGCGGCCAGGAGCCTGCCACTGGACTGGGAGGCATTCAGGCTGCTGTGACCTCACAAGCACAGCCAGCAGCCAGGAGCCTGCCACTGGCCGAGGAGGCACTGAGCCTGCTGATACCTCCCAAGCACAGCCAGCAGCCATGAGCCTCCCACTGGCCTAGGAGGCACTCAGCCTCCTGGGACCTCACAAGCACAGCCAACAGCCATGAGCCTACCACTGTCCTAGGAGGCACTCATGCTACTGTGACCTGCCAAGCACAGCCAGCAGCCAGGAGCCTGCCACTGGCCTAGGAGGCACTGAGGCAGCTGTGACCTCAGAAGCACAGCCAGCAGCCAGGAACCTGCGACTGGCCTAGGAGGCACTCAGGCTGCTGTGATCTCACAAGCACAGCCAGCAGGGGGCGCTGCACACTCACGTATGAGGCACGGAGCCTGCGGTGACCACAGAAGAACAGCCAGCAGCCAGGAACCTGCCACTGGCCTAGGAGGCACGGAGGCTGCTGTGACCTCACAAGCACAGCCAGCAGCCATGAGCCTGCCACTGACCTAGGAGGCACTGAGGCTGCTGTGACGTCACAAGCACAGCCAGGAGCCATGAGCCTCCCACTGGCCTAGGAGGCACTCAGGCTTCTGTGACGTCGCAAGCACATCCAGCTGCCATTAGCCTGCCACTGACCTAAGAGGAAGTGAGGCTGCTGTGACTTCACAAGCACAGCCAGCAGCCATGAGCCTGCCACTGTACTGGGAGGCACTGAGGCAGCTGTGACCTCCCAAGCACAGCCAGCAGCCAGGAACTTGCCACTGGCCTAGGAGGCAATCAGGCTGCTGTGACCTCACAAGCACAGCCAGCAGCCAGGAGCCTGCCAGTGGCCTAGGAGACAGTTAGGCTGCTGTGACCTCACAAGCACAGCCAGCAGGGGGCGCTGCTCATTACCCAGGGGCACTGATGCTGCTGTGACCTGCCAAGCACAGCCAGCAGCCATGAGCCTGCCACTGCCCTGGGAGACATTCAGCCTGCTGTGACCTCCCAAGCACAGCCAGCAGCCAGGAGCCTCTCACTGGCCTAGGAGGCACTGAGGCTGCTGTGATCTCACAAGCACAGCCAGCAGCCAGGAGCTTGCCACTGGCCTAGCAGGCACTGAGCCTGCTGTGACCGCACAAGGACAGCCAGCAGCCATGAGCCAGGCACTGGCCTAGGAGGCACTCAGGCTTCTGTGACCTCACAAGCACAGCCAGCAGCCAGGAGCCTGCCACTGGACTTGGAGGCACTCAGCCTGCTGTGACCTCACAAGCACAGGCAGCAGCCATGAGCCTGCCAGTGGCCTAGGAGACAGTTAGGCTGCTGTGACCTCACAAGCACAGCCAGCAGCCAGGAGCCTGCCACTGGCCTAGGAGGCACTCAGCCTGCTGTGACCTCCCAAGCACAGCCAGCAGCCAGGAGCCTGTCGCTGGCCTAGGAGGCACTGAGGCTGCTGTGACCTCACAAGCACGGCCAACAGGGGGCGCTGTACACTAACGTATGAGGCACTGAGGCTGCTGTGACCTCCCAAGCACAGCCAGCAGCCATGAACCTGCCACTGGCCTAGGAGGCACTGAGATTTCTGAGACGTCACAAGCACAGCCAGCTGCTAGGAGCCTGCCACTGGCCTAGGGGACAGTTAGGCTGCTGTGACGTCACAAGCACAGGCAGCAGCCAGGAGCCTGCCCCGGCATAGGAGTCACCCAGGCTGCTGTGATCTCACAAGCACAGCCATCAGGGGGCCCTGCTCATTACCCATGGGGCACTGATGCTGCTGTGACCTGCCAAGCTCAGGGAGCATCCAGGAGCCTGCCACTGGCCTAGGAGGCACTCAGCCTCCTGTGACCTCAAAAGCACAGCCAGCAGCCAGGAGCCTGCCACTGGCCTAGGAGGCATTCAGCCTGCTGTGACCTCTCAAGCACAGCCAGCAGTCATGAGCCTGCCACTGGCCTAGGAGGCACTGAGGCTGCTGTGATCTCACAAGCACAGTCAGCAGGGGGCGCTGCACACTCACGTATGAGGCACTGAGGTTGCTGTGACCTCCCAAGCACAGCCAGCAGCCAGGAGCCTGCCTCTGACCTGCAGGCGCTGAGGCTGCTGTGACCTCACAAGCACAGCCAGCAGCCATGAGCCTCCCACTGGACGAGGAGGCACTCAAGCTGCTGTGACCTCACAAGCACAGCCAGCAGCCAGGAGCCTGCCAGTGGCCTAGGAAGCACTCAGGCTGCTGTGACCTCCCAAGCACAGCCAGCAGCCATGAGCTTGCCACTGGGCTAGGAGGCACTCAGGCAGCTGCGACCTCACAAGCACAGCCAGCAGCCAGGAGCCTGCCACTCGCCTAGGAGGCACTGAGAGTGCTGTGATCTCACAAGCACAGGCAGCAGGTGTCGCTGCACACTAACACATGAGGCACTGATGCTGGTGTGACCAACAACCACAGCCAGCAGCCAGGAACCTGCCACTGGCCTAGGAGGCAGTGAGGCTGCTGTGACCTCACAAGCACAGCCAGCAGCCATGAGCCTGCCACTGGCCGAGGAGGCACTCAGGCTGCTGTGACCTCACAAGCACAGCCAGCAGCCAGGAGCCTCCCACTGGCCTAGGAGGCACTGAGGCTGCTGTGACGTCACAAGCACAGCCAGCAGCCAGGAGCCTGCCACTGGCCTAGGAGGCACTGAGGTTGCTGTGAAGTCACAAGCACAGCCAGCAGCCAGGAGCCTGCGACTGGCCTAGGAGGCACTCAGCCTGCTGTGACTTCACAAGCACAGCCATCTGCCAGGAGCCTGCCACTGGCCTAGGAGGCACTCAGGCTGCTGTGACTTCACAAGCTCAGCCAGCAGCCATGAGCCTGCCACTGGCCTCGGAGGCAGTGAGGCTTCTGTGACCTCACAAGCACAGCCAGCTGCCATGAGCCTGCCACTGGCCGAGGAGGCAATCAGGCTGCTGTGACCTCACAACCACAGCCAGCTGCCAGGAGCCTGCCACTGGACTCGGAAGCACTCAGCCTGCTATGACCTCACAAGCACAGCCAGCAGCCATGAGCCTGTCCCGGCCTAGGAGGCACTCATGCTGCTGTGACCTCCCAAGCACAGCCAGCAGCCAGGAACCTGCCACTGGCCTAGGAGGCAGTGAGGCTGCTGTGACCTCACAAGCACAGCCAGCAGCCATGAGCCTGCCACTGGCCGAGGAGGCACTCAGGCTGCTGTGACCTCACAAGCACAGCCAGCAGCCAGGAGCCTCCCACTGGCCTAGGAGGCACTGAGGCTGCTGTGACGTCACAAGCACAGCCAGCAGCCAGGAGCCTGCCACTGGCCTAGGAGGCACTGAGGTTGCTGTGAAGTCACAAGCACAGCCAGCAGCCAGGAGCCTGCGACTGGCCTAGGAGGCACTCAGCCTGCTGTGACTTCACAAGCACAGCCATCTGCCAGGAGCCTGCCACTGGCCTAGGAGGCACTCAGGCTGCTGTGACTTCACAAGCTCAGCCAGCAGCCAGGAGCCTGCCACTGGCCTCGGAGGCAGTGAGGCTTCTGTGACCTCACAAGCACAGCCAGCTGCCATGAGCCTGCCACTGGCCGAGGAGGCAATCAGGCTGCTGTGACCTCACAACCACAGCCAGCTGCCAGGAGCCTGCCACTGGCCTAGGACACAGTTAGGCTGCTGTGACCTCACAAGTAGACCCAGCAGCCATGAGCCTGTCCCGGCCTAGGAGGCACTCATGCTGCTGTGACCTCCCAAGCACAGCCAGCAGGGGGCGCTGCTCATTACCCAGGGGGCACTGATGCTGCTGTGACCTGCCAAGAACAGCCAGCAGCCATGAGCCTGCCACTGGCCTAAGAGGCACTCAGGCTGCTGTGAGCTCACAAGCACAGCTGTCAGCCAGGAGCCTGCCACTGGTCTAGGAGGAAATCAGGCCTGCTGTGACCTCACAAGCACACCCAACAGCCATGAGCATACCACTGGCCTAGGAGGCACTCATGCTGCTCTGAACTCACAAGCACAGCCAGCAGGTGGCGCTGCACACTAACGTTTGAGGTACTGATGCTGCTTTGACCTCACAAGCACAGCCAGCAGCCAGGAGCCTGCCACTGGCCTAGGAGGCACGGAGGCTGCTGTGACCTCACAAGCACAGCCAGCAGCCAGGAGCCTGCCACTGGCCTAGGAGGCACTGAGGCTGCTGTGACCTCATAAGCACAGCCAGCAGGGGGCGCTGCACACTAACGTTTGAGGCACTGATGCTGCTGTGACCTCACAAGCACAGCCAGCAGCCAGCAGCCTGCCACAGGCCTAGGAGGCAGTCAGGCTGCTCTGACCTCACAAGCACAGCCAGCAGCCAGGAGCCTGCCACTGGCCTCGGAGGCACTGAGGCTGCTGTGAGCTCACAAGCACAGCCAGCAGGAGAGGCTGCACATTAAAGTATGAGGCACTGAGTCTGCTGTGATGTCACAACCACGGCCAGCAGCCATGAGCCTGCCACTAGCCAAAGAGGCACTGAGGCTGCTGTGACCTCACAAGCACAGCCAGCAGCCAGGAGCCTGCCACTGGCCTAGGAGGCACTGAGGCTGCTGTGACCTCACAAGCACAGCCAGCAGGTGGCGCTGCTCACTAACGGTTGAGGTACTGATGCTGCTGTGACCACACAAGCACAGCCAGCAGCCAGGAGCCTGCCACTGGCCTAGGAGGCACTCAGGCTGCTGTGACCTCACAAGCACAGCCACCAGGCAGGAGCCTGCCACGGGCCAAGGAGGCACTGAGGCTGCTGTGACCTCACAGGCACAGCCAGCAGCCATGAACCTGCCACTGGCCTAGGAGGCACTGAGGCTGCTGTGATGTCACAAGCACAGCCAGCAGGCATGAGCTTGCCACTGGCCTAGGAGGCACTCAGGTAGCTGTGACCCCACAAGCACAGCCAGCAGGCATGAGCCTGCCACTGGCCTCGGAGGAACTCAGCCTGCTGTGACCTCACAAGCTCAGCCAGCAGCCATGAACCTGCCAGTGGCCTAGGAAGCACTGAGGCTGCTGTGATCTCACAAGCACAGCCAGCAGGGGGCGCTGCACACTAACGTATGAGGCACTAAGGCTGCTGTGACCAACAAGCACAGCCAGCAGCCATGAGCCTGGCACTGGCCTAGGAGGCACTGAGGCTGCTGTGACCTCACAAGCACAGCCAGCAGCCATGAGCCTGCCAGTGGCCTAGGAGGCAACCAGGCTGCTGTGACCTCCCAACTACAGCCAGCACCCATGAGCCTGCCACTGGCCTAGGAGTCAATGAGGCTGCTGTGACCTACCAAGTACAGATAGCAGGGGCGCTGCATACTAACGTATGAGACACTGAGGCTGCTGTGAACACAGAAAAACAGCCAGCAGCCAGGAACCTGCCACTGGCCTAGGAGGCACTGAGGCTGCTGTGACCTCCCAAGCATAACCAGCAGCCATGAGCCTGCCACTGGCCTAGGAGGCACTGATGCTCCTGTCACCTCACAAACACAGCCAGCAGCCAGGAGCCTGTCACTGGCCTCGGAGGCACTGAGGCTGCTGTGCCCTCACAAGCACAACCAGCAGGTGGGGCGGCACACAAACGTATGAGGCACGGAGGCTGCTGTGATGTCACAGGCACAGCCAGCAGCCATGAGCCTGCCACTGGCCTAGGAGGCACTCAGGCTGCTCTGACCTCACAAGCACAGCCAGCAGCCAGGAGCCTGCCACTGGTCTAGGAGGCACTGAGGCTGCTGTGAGCTCACAAGAACAGTCAGCAGGGGCCACTGCTCACTACCTATGAGGCACGGAGGCTGCTGTGACCTCACAAGCACAGCCACCTGCCAGGAGCCTGCCACTGGCCTAGGAGGCACTCAGGCTGCTGTGACCTCACAAGCACAGGCAGCAGCCAGGAGCCTGCCACTGGCCTAAGAGGCACTCAGGCAGCTGAGACCTCACAACCACAGCCAGCAGCCATGAGCCTCCCACTGGCCTAGGAGGCACTGAGGATGCTGTGACCTCACAAGCACAGCCAGCAGCCATGAACCTGCCACTGGCCTAGGAGGCACTGAGGCTGCTGTGACCTCACAAGCACAGCCAGCAGCCATGAACCTGCCACTGGCCTAGGAGGCACTGATGTTGCTGCGACCTCTCAAGCTCAGCCAGCAGCCAGGAGCCTGCCACTGGCCTAGGAGGCACGGAGGATTCTGTGACGTCACAAGCACAGCCAGCTGCCAGGAGCCTGCCACTGGACTCGGAGGCACGGAGACAGCTGTGACCTCACAAGCACAGCCAGCAGCCATGAGCCTGCCACTGGACTGGGAGGCACTCAGGCAGCTGCGACCTCACAAGCACAGCCAGCAGCCAGGAGCCTGCCACTCGCCTAGGAGGCACTGAGAGTGCTGTGATCTCACAAGCACAGGCGGCAGGTGGCGCTGCACACTAACACATGAGGCACTGATGCTGGTGTGACCAACAACCACAGCCAGCAGCCAGGAACCTGCCACTGGCCTAGGAGGCAGTGAGGCTGCTGTGACCTCACAAGCACAGCCAGCAGCCATGAGCCTGCCACTGGCCGAGGAGGCACTCAGGCTGCTGTGACCTCACAAGCACAGCCAGCAGCCAGGAGCCTCCCACTGGCCTAGGAGGCACTGAGGCTGCTGTGACGTCACAAGCACAGCCAGCAGCCAGGAGCCTGCCACTGGCCTAGGAGGCACTGAGGTTGCTGTGAAGTCACAAGCACAGCCAGCAGCCAGGAGCCTGCGACTGGCCTAGGAGGCACTCAGCCTGCTGTGACTTCACAAGCACAGCCATCTGCCAGGAGCCTGCCACTGGCCTAGGAGGCACTCAGGCTGCTGTGACTTCACAAGCTCAGCCAGCAGCCATGAGCCTGCCACTGGCCTCGGAGGCAGTGAGGCTTCTGTGACCTCACAAGCACAGCCAGCTGCCATGAGCCTGCCACTGGCCGAGGAGGCAATCAGGCTGCTGTGACCTCACAGCCACAGCCAGCTGCCAGGAGCCTGCCACTGGCCTAGGACACAGTTAGGCTGCTGTGACCTCACAAGTAGACCCAGCAGCCTTGAGCCTGTCCCGGCCTAGGAGGCACTCATGCTGCTGTGACCTCCCAAGCACAGCCAGCAGGGGGCGCTGCTCATTATCCAGGGGGCACTGATGCTGCTGTGACCTGCCAAGAACAGCCAGCAGCCATGAGCCTGCCACTGGCCTAAGAGGCACTCAGGCTGCTGTGAGCTCACAAGCACAGCTGTCAGCCAGGAGCCTGCCACTGGTCTAGGAGGAACTCAGGCCTGCTGTGACCTCACAAGCACAGCCAACAGCCATGAGCATACCACTGGCCTAGGAGGCACTCATGCTGCTCTGAACTCAAAAGCACAGCCAGCAGGTGGCGCTGCACACTAACGTTTGAGGTACTGATGCTGCTTTGACCTCACAAGCACAGCCAGCAGCCAGGAGCCTCCCACTGGCCTAGGAGGCACGGAGGCTGCTGTGACCTCACAAGCACAGCCAGCAGCCAGGAGCCTGCCACTGGCCTCGGAGGCACTGAGGCTGCTGTGACGTCACAAGCTAAGCCAGCGGCCATGGTCCTGCCGCTGGCCTAGAAGGCACTGGGGCTGCTGTGGCCTCACAAGCACAGCCAGCAGCCATGAGCCTGCCACTGGCCTGGGAGGCACTCAGGCTTCTGTGACGTCACAAGCACAGCCAGCTGCCAGGAGCCTGACACTGGCCTAGGAGGCACAGGGGATTCTGTGACGTCAGAAGCACAGCCAGCTGCCAGGAGCCTGACACTGGTCAAAGAGGCACTCAGGCTGCTGTGGCCTCACAAACACAGCCAGCAGCCATGAGCCTGCCACTGGCCTCGGAGGAACTCAGCCTGCTGTGACCTCACAAGCTCAGCCAGCAGCCATGAACCTGCCAGTGGCCTAGGAAGCACTGAGGCTGCTGTGATGTCACAAGCACAGCCAGCAGGCATGAGCTTGCCACTGGCCTAGGAGGCACTCAGGCAGCTGTGACCCCACAAGCACAGCCAGCAGGCATGAGCCTGCCACTGGCCTCGGAGGAACTCAGCCTGCTGTGACCTCACAAGCTCAGCCAGCAGCCATGAGCCTGCCAGTGGCCTAGGAGGCAACCAGGCTGCTGTGACCTCCCAACTACAGCCAGCACCCATGAGCCTGCCACTGGCCTAGGAGGCAATGAGGCTGCTGTGACCTACCAAGTACAGAAAGCAGGGGGCGCCGCATACTAACGTATGAGACACTGAGGCTGCTGTGAACACAGAAAAACAGCCAGCAGCCAGGAACCTGCCACTGGCCTAGGAGGCACTGAGGCTGCTGTGACCTCACAAGCACAACCAGCAGCAATGAGCCTGCCACTGGCCTCGGAGGCACTGATGCTCCTGTCACCTCACAAACACAGCCAGCAGCCAGGAGCCTGTCACTGGCCTCGGAGGCACTGAGGCTGCTGTGCCCTCACAAGCACAACCAGCAGGTGGGGCGGCACACTAACGTATGAGGCACGGAGGCTGCTGTGATGTCACAAGCACAGCCAGCAGCCATGAGCCTGCCACTGGCCTAGGAGGCACGGAGGCTGCTGTGACCTCACAAGCACAGCCAGCAGCCTGCCTCTGGCCTAGGAGGCACTGAGGCTGCTGTGACCTCACAAGCACAGCCAGCAGCCAGGAGCCTGCCACTGGCCTAGGAGGCACTGAGGCTGCTGTGACCTCATAAGCACAGCCAGCAGGGGGCGCTGCACACTAACGTTTGAGGCACTGATGCTGCTGTGACCTCACAAGCACAGCCAGCAGCCAGCAGCCTGCCACAGGCCTAGGAGGCAGTCAGGCTGCTCTGACCTCACAAGCACAGCCAGCAGCCAGGAGCCTGCCACTGGCCTCGGAGGCACTGAGGCTGCTGTGAGCTCACAAGCACAGCCAGCAGGAGAGGCTGCACATTAAAGTATGAGGCACTGAGTCTGCTGTGATGTCACAACCACGGCCAGCAGCCATGAGCCTGCCACTGGCCAAAGAGGCACTGAGGCTGCTGTGACCTCACAAGCACAGCCAGCAGCCAGGAACCTGCCACTGGCCTAGGAGGCACTGAGGCTGCTGTGACCTCACAAGCACAGCCAGCAGGTGGCGCTGCTCACTAACGGTTGAGGTACTGATGCTGCTGTGACCACACAAGCACAGCCAGCAGCCAGGAGCCTGCCACTGGCCTAGGAGGCACTGAGGCTGCTGTGACCTCACAAGCACAGCCAGCAGCCAGGAGCCTCCCACGGGCCAAGGAGGCACTGAGGCTGCTGTGACCTCACAGGCACAGCCAGCAGCCATGAACCTGCCACTGGCCTAGGAGGCACTGAGGCTGCTGTGACGTCACAAGCTAAGCCAGCGGCCATGGTCCTGCCGCTGGCCTAGGAGGCACTGAGGCTGCTGTGGCCTCATAAGCACAGCCAGCAGCCATGAGCCTGCCAGTGGCCTAGGAGGCACCGAGGATTCTGTGACGTCACAAGCACAGCCAGCTGCCAGGAGCCTGCCACTGGCCTCGGAGGAACTCAGCCTGCTGTGACCTCACAAGCTCAGCCAGCAGCCATGAACCTGCCAGTGGCCTAGGAAGCACTGAGGCTGCTGTGATCTCACAAGCAGAGCCAGCAGGGGGCGCTGCACACTAATGTATGAGGCACTAAGGCTGCTGTGACCAACAAGCACAGCAAGCAGCCATGAGCCTGGCACTGGCATAGGAGGCACTGAGGCTGCTGTGACCTCACAAGCACAGCCAGAAGCCATGAGCCTGCCAGTGGCCTAGGAGGCAACCAGGCTGCTGTGACCTCCCAACTACAGCCAGCACCCATGAGCCTGCCACTGGCCTAGGTGGCAATGAGGCTGCTGTGACCTACCAAGTACAGATAGCAGGGGGCGCTGCATACTAACGTATGAGACACCGAGGCTGCTGTGAACACAGAAAAACAGCCAGCAGCCAGGAACCTGCCACTGGCCTAGGAGGCACTGAGGCTGCTGTGACCTCCCAAGCACAACCAGCAGCCATGAGCCTGCCACTGGCCTAGGAGGCACTGATGCTCCTGTCACCTCACAAACACAGCCAGCAGCCATGAGCCTGTCACTGGCCTAGGAGGCACTGAGGCTGCTGTGCCCTCACAAGCACAACCAGCAGGTGGGGCGGCACACTAACGTATGAGGCACGGAGGCTGCTGTGATGTCACAAGCACAGCCAGCAGCCATGAGCCTGCCACTGGCCTAGGAGGCACTGAGGTTGCTGTGACCTCACAAGCACAGCCATGAGCCTGCCACTGGCCTAGGAGGTACTGAGGCTGCTGTGACCTCACAAGCACAGCCAGCAGGCGCGGCTGCACACTAACGTATGAGGCACGGAGGCTGCTGTGACCTCACAAGCACAGCCAGCAGCCTGCCTCTGGCCTAGGAGGCACTGAGGCTGCTGTGACCTCACAAGCACAGCCAGCAGCCATGAGCCTGCCACTGGCCTAGGAGGCACTGAGGCTGCTGTGACCTCCCAAGCACAGCCAGCAGGGGGCGCTGCACACTAACATTTGAGGCACTGATGCTGCTGTGACCTCACAAGCACAGCCAGCAGCCAGCAGCCTGCCACAGGCCTAGGAGGCAGTCAGGCTGCTCTGACCTCACAAGCACAGCCAGCAGCCAGGAGCCTGCCACTTGCCGAGGAGGCACTGAGGCTGCTGTGAGCTCACAAGCACAGCCAGCAGGAGAGGCTGCACATTAAAGTATGAGGCACTGAGTCTGTTGTGATGTCACAACCACGGCCAGCAGCCAGGAGCCTGCCACTGGCCTAGGAGGCACTGAGGTTGCTGTGACCTCACAA
The DNA here is from genome assembly GCF_036370855.1 of Dromaius novaehollandiae. Taxonomy (NCBI): domain Eukaryota; kingdom Metazoa; phylum Chordata; class Aves; order Casuariiformes; family Dromaiidae; genus Dromaius; species Dromaius novaehollandiae. Next base: position 26,734,126 of record NC_088107.1, read on the forward strand.
GCACAGCCAGCAGCCAGGAGCCTGCCAATGGCCTAGGAGGCACTGAGGCTGCTGTGACCTCACAAGCACAGCCAGCAGGTGGCGCTGCTCACTAACGGTTGAGGTACTGATGCTGCTGTGACCACACAAGCACAGCCAGCAGCCAGGAGCCTGCCACTGGCCTAGGAGGCACTGAGGCTGCTGTGACCTCACAAGCACAGCCAGCAGCCAGGAGCCTCCCACAGGCCTAGGAGGCACTGAGGCTGCTGTGACCTCACAGGCACAGCCAGCAGCCATGAGCCTGCCACTGGCCTTGGCTGCACTGAGCCTGCTGTGACTTCACAGGCACAGCCAGCAGCCAGGAACCTGCCACTGGCCTAGGAGGCACTGAGGCTGCTGTGACCTCACAAGCACAGCCAGCAGCCATGAGCCTGCCACTGGCCTTGGATGCACTGAGGCTGCTGTGACCTCACAGGCACAGCCAGCAGCCAGGAGCCGGCCACTGGCCTGGGAGGCACTCAGGCTGCTGTGGCCTCACAAGCACAGCCAGCAGCCATGAGCCTGCCAGTGGCCTTGGAGGCACCCAGGCTGCTGTGACCTCACAAGCACAGCCAACAGCCAGGAGCCTCCCACTGGCCTAGGAAGCACTGAGGCTGCTGTGACCTCACAAGCACAGCCAGGAGCCAGGAGCCTGCCACTGGCCTAGGAGGCACTGAGGCTGCTGTGGCCTCCCAAGCACAGCCAGCAGCCAGGAGCCTGTCGCTGGCCTCGGTGGCACTGAGGCTGCTGTGCCCTCACAAGCACAATCAGCAGGTAGGGCTGCACACTAACGTTTGAGGCAGTGAAGCTGCTGTGATGTCACAAGCACGGCCAGCATCCATGAGCCTGCCACTGGCCTAGGAGGCACTGAGGCTGCTGTGACCTCACAAGCAAAGCCAGGAGCCTGGCACTGGCCTCAGCGGAACTGAGGCTGCTGTGACCTCACAAGTACAGCCAGCAGGTGCGGCTGCACAATAACGTATGAGGCACGGAGGCTGCTGTGACCTCACAAGCACAGCCAGCAGGCAGGAGCCTGCCTCTGGCCTAGGAGGCACTCAGCCTGCTCTTACCTCCCAAGCACAGCCAGCAGCCAGGAGCCTGCCACTGGCCTCGGAGGCACTGAGGCTGCTGTGACCTCACAAGAACAGTCAGCAGGGGCCACTGCTCACTACCTATGAGGCACGGAGGCTGCTGTGACCTCACAAGCACAGCCACCAGCCAGGAGCCTGCCACTGGCCTAGGAGGCACTCAGGCTGCTCTGACCTCACAAGCACAGCCAGCAGGTGGCGCTGCTCACTAACGGTTGAGGTACTGATGCTGCTGTGACCACACAAGCACAGCCAGCAGCCAGGAGCCTGCCACTGGCCTAGGAGGCACTGAATCTGCTGTGACCTCACAAGCACAGCCAGCAGCCAGGAGCCTGTCGCTGGCCTAGGAGGCACTGAGGCTGCTGTGACCTCACAGGCACAGCCAGCAGCCATGAGCCTGCCACTGGCCTTGGCTGCACTGAGGCTGCTGTGACTTCACAGGCACAGCCAGCAGCCAGGAACCTGCCACTGGCCTAGGAGGCACTGAGGCTGCTGTGACCTCACAAGCACAGCCAGCAGCCATGAGCCTGCCACTGGCCTTGGATGCACTGAGGCTGCTGTGACCTCACAGGCACAGCCAGCAGCCATGAGCCTGTCGGTGGCCTAGGAGGCACTGAGGCTGCTGTGGCCTCACAAGCACAGCCAGCAGCCATGAGCCTGCCAGTGGCCTAGGAGACAGTTAGGCTGCTGTGACCTCACAAGCACAGCCAACAGCCAGGAGCCTGCCACTGGCCTAGGAAGCACTGAGGCTGCTGTGACCTCACAAGCACAGCCAGGAGCCAGGAGCCTGCCACTGGCCTAGGAGGCACTGAGGCTGCTGTGGCCTCCCAAGCACAGCCAGCAGCCAGGAGCCTGTCGCTGGCCTCGGTGGCACTGAGGCTGCTGTGCCCTCACAAGCACAATCAGCAGGTAGGGCTGCACACTAACGTTTGAGGCAGTGAAGCTGCTGTGATGTCACAAGCACGGCCAGCATCCATGAGCCTGCCACTGCCCTAGGAGGCACTGAGGCTGCTGTGACCTCACAAGCACAGCCAGGAGCCTGCCACTGGCCTCAGCGGAACTGAGGCTGCTGTGACCTCACAAGTACAGCCAGCAGGTGCGGCTGCACAATAACGTATGAGGCACGGAGGCTGCTGTGACCTCACAAACACAGCCAGCAGGCAGGAGCCTGCCTCTGGCCTAGGAGGCACTCAGCCTGCTCTTACCTCCCAAGCACAGCCAGCAGCCAGGAGCCTGCCACTGGCCTCGGAGGCACTGAGGCTGCTGTGACCTCACAAGAACAGTCAGCAGGGGCCACTGCTCACTACCTATGAGGCACGGAGGCTGCTGTGACCTCACAAACACAGCCAGCAGGCAGGAGCCTGCCTCTGGCCTAGGAGGCACTCAGCCTGCTCTTACCTCCCAAGCACAGCCAGCAGCCAGGAGCCTGCCACTGGCCTCGGAGGCACTGAGGCTGCTGTGACCTCACAAGAACAGTCAGCAGCGGCCACTGCTCACTACCTATGAGGCACGGAGGCTGCTGTGACCTCACAAGCACAGCCACCAGCCAGGAGCCTGCCACTGGCCTAGGAGGCACTCAGGCTGCTCTGACCTCACAAGCACAGCCAGCAGCCAGGAGCCTGCCACTGGCCTCGGAGACACTGAGGCTGCTGTGACCTCACAAGCACAGCCAGCAGGGGCCACTGCTTACTAGCTATGAGGCATTGAGGCTGCTGTGACCTCACAAGCACACCCAGCAGCCATGAGCCTGCCACTAGCCTAGGAGGCACTCAGCCTGCTGTGACCTCACAAGCACAGCCAGCAGCCAGGAGCCTGTCGCTGGCCTAGGAGGCACTGAGGCTGCTGTGACGTCCCAAGCACAGCCAGCAGCCATGAGCCTGCCACTGGCCTCGGAGGAACTGAGGCTGCTGTGACCTCACAAGCACAGCCAACAGGGGGCGCTGCACACTATCGTATGAGGCACTGAGCCTGCTGATACCTCCCAAGCACAGCCAACAGCCATGAGCCTGCCACTGGCCTAGGAGGCACTGAGACTGCTGTGAGCACTCAAGCTCAGCCAGCAGCCAGGAGCCTCCCACTGGCCTAGGAGGCACGGAGGATTCTGTGACGTCACAAGCACAGCCAGCAGCCAGGAGCCTGCCACTGGCCAAAGAGGCACTCAGGCTGCTGTGACCTCACAAGCAGAGCCAGCAGGTGGGGCGGCACACTAAAGTATGAGGCACTGAGGCTGCTGTGACCACACAAGCACAACCAGCCGCCAGGAGCCTGCCTCTGGCCAAGTAGGCACACAGCCTGCTGTGACCTCACAAGCACAGCCAGCAGCCATGAGCCTGTCACTGGGCTCGGAGGCACTGAGGCTGCTCTGACTTCACAAGCACAACCAGCAGGTGGGGCTGTACACTAAAGTATGAGGCACTGAGCCTGCTGTGACCTCACAAGCACAGCCAGCAGCCAGGAGCCTGCCACTGGCCTAGGAGGCACGGAGGCTGCTGTGATCTCACAAGCACAGCCAGCAGCCAGGAGCCTGCCACTGGCCTAGGAGGCACTGAGGCTGCTGTGACCTCACAAGCACAGCCAACAGGGGGCGCTGCACACTATCGTAGGAGGCACTGAGGCTGCTGATACCTCCCAAGCACAGCCAGCAGCCATGAGCCTGCCACTGGCCTAGGAGGCACTGAGGCTGCTGTGACCACTCAAGCTCAGCCAGTAGCCATGAGACTGCCACTGGCCTAGGAGGCACGGAGGATTCTGTGACGTCACAAGCTCAGCCAGCAGCCAGGAGCCTGCCACTGGCCTAAGAGGCACAGAGGCAGCTGTGACCTGCCAAGCACAGCCAGCAGCCAGGAGCCTGCCACTGGCCTAGGAGGCACTCAGGCTGCTGTGACCTGACAAGCTCAGCCAGCAGCCAGGAGTCTGTCTCTGGCCTAGGAGGCACTCAGGCTGCTGTGACCTCCCAACCACAGCCAGCAGGCAGGAGCCTGCCACTGGCCTAGGAGGCACTCAGGCTGCTGTGACCTGACAAGCACAGCCAGCAGCCAGGAGCCTGCCCTGGCCTAGGAGGCACTGATGCTGCTTTGACCTGCCAAGCACAGGCAGCTGCCATGAGCCTGCCACTGGCCTAGCAGGCACTGAGCCTGCTGTGACCTCACAAGCACAGCCAGCAGGCAGGAGCCTGCCACTGGCCTAGGAGGCACTGAGGCAGCTGTGACCTGACAAGCACAGCCAGCAGCCAGGAGCGTGCCACTGGCCTAGGAGGCACGGAGGCTGCTGTGATATCACAAGCACGGCCAGCAGCCATGAACCTGCCACTGGCCTAGCAGGCACTGAGCCTGCTGTGACCTCCCAAGGACAGCCAACAGCCATGAGCCTGCCACTGGACTCTGAGGCACTGAGGCTGCTGTGACGTCACAAGCTCAGCCAGCAGCCAGGAGCCGGCCACTGGACTCGGAGGCACAGAGGCTTCTGTGACGTCACAAGCACAGCCAGCAGCCAGGAGCCTTCCACTGGACTCGGAGGCACTCAGGCTGCTGTGACCTCACAAGCACAGCCAGCAGGCAGCGCTGCACACTAAAGTATGAGGCACTGCGGCTGCTGTTACCTCACAAGCACAGGCATCAGCCAGGCGCCTGCCACTGTCCTAGGAGGCACTCAGGCTGCTGTGACCTCACAAGCACAGCCAGCAGGCAGCGCTGCACACTAAAGTATGAGGCACTCAGGCTGCTGTGACCTCACAAGGACAGCCAGCTGCCATGAGCCTGCCACTGGCCTAGGAGTCATTCAGGCTGCTGTGACCTCACAAGCACAGCCAGCTGCCAGGAGCCTGCCACTGGCCTAGGAGGCACTGAGGCAGCTGTGACCTCACAAGCACAGCCAGCAGCCAGGAGCCTGCGACTGGCCTAGGAGGCACTCAGGCTGCTGTAATCTCACAAGCACAGCCAACAGCCATGAACCTACCACTGTCCTAGGAGGCACTCATGCTGCTGTGACCTGCCAAGCACAGCCACCAGCCAGAAGCCTACCACTAGCCTAGGAGGCACTGAGGCAGCTGTGACCTCACAAGCAGAGCCAGCAGCCAGGAGCCTCCGACTGGCCTAGGAGGCACTCAGGCTGCTGTGATCTCACAAGCACAGTCAGCAGGGGCCGCTGCACACTCACGTATGAGGCAAGGAGCCCACTGTGACCACAGAAGAACAGCCAGCAGCCAGGAACCTGGAACTGGCCTAGGAGGCACTGAGGCTGCTGTGACCTCACAAGCACAGCGAGCAGCCATGAGCCTGCCACTGGCCTAGGAGGCACGGAGGCTGCTGTGACCTCACAAGCACAGCCAGCAGCCATGAGCCTGTCTCTGGCCTAGGAGACACTGAGTCTGCTGTGACCTCACAAGCACAGCCAGCAGCCAGGAGCCTGCCACTGGCCTAGGAGGCACTCAGGCTTCTGTGACATCGCAAGCATAGCCAGCTGCCAGCAGCCTGCCACTGGCCTAAGAGGTACTCAAGCTGCTGTGACTTCACAAGCACAGCCAGCAGGCAGGAGCCTGCCACTGGACTGGGAGGCACTCAGGATGCTGTGACCTCACAAGCATAGTCATCAGCCAGGAGCCTGCCACTGGCCTAGAAGACAGTTAGGCTGCTGTGACCTCACAAGTAGATCCAGCAGCCATAAGCCTGCCCCTGGCCTAGGAGACACTGAGGCTGCTGTGACCTCCCCAGCAGAGCCAGCAGGGGGTGATGCTCATTTCCCATGGGGCACTGATGCTGCTGTGACCTGCCAAGCACAGGCAGCAGCCAGGAGCCTGCCACTGGCCTAGGAGGCACTGAGGCTGCTGTGAACTCACAAGCACAGCCAACAGGCAAGAGCCTGCCACTGGCCTAGGAGGCACTCAGCCTGCTGTGACCTCACAAGCACAGCCAACAGCAGTGAGCCTGCGACTGGCCTAGGAGATACTGAGGCTGCTGTGGCCTCCCAAGCACAGCCAGCTGCCAGGAGCCGGCCACTGGCCTAGCAGGCACTCAGGCTGCTGTGACCTCACAAGCTCAGCCAGCAGCCAGGAGCCTGCCACTGGCCTAGGAGGCACTGAGGCTGCTGTGACCTCACAAGCACAGCCAGCAGCTAGGAGCCTGCCACTGCCCTAGGAGGCACTGAGGCTGCTGTGACCTCACAGGAAAAGCCAGCAACCAGGTGCCTGCCACTGGCCTGGCGGCACTGAGGCTGCTGTGACCTCACAAGCACAGCCAGCAGCCATGAGCTTGCCACTGGCTTCGGAGGCATTGAGGCTGCTGTGACCTCACAAGCACAGCCAGCAGGCAGGAGCCTGCCACTGGCCGAGGTGGCAATCAGCCTCCTGTGACCTCCCAAGCACAGCCAACCGCCATGAGCCTACCACTGTCCTAGGAGGCACTGAGGCTGCTGTGAACTCACAAGCACAGCCATCAGGTGGGGCTGCACACTAACGTTTGAGGCATTGAGGCAGCTGTGACCTGACAAGCACAGCCAGCAGCCATGAGCCTGCCACTGGCCTAGGAGGCACGGAGGCTGCTGTAATATCACAAGCACGGCCAGCAGCCATGAACCTGCCACTGGCCTAGCAGGCACTGAGCCTGCTGTGACCTCCCAAGGACAGCCAGCAGGCAGGAGCCTGCCACTGGACTCGGAGGCACTGAGGCTGCTGTGACGTCACAAGCTCAGCCAGCAGCCAGGAGCCGGCCACTGGCCTGGGAGGCACTCAGGCTGCTGTGACGTCACAAGCACAGCCAGCAGCCAGCAGCCTGCCACTGGACTCGGAGGCACTCAGCCTGCTGTGACCTCCCAAGCACAGCCAGCAGCCATGAGCCTGCCACTGGCCTAGGAGGCACTCAGGCTGCTGTGACCTCACAAGCAGAGCCAGCAGCCAGGAGCCTGTCGCTGGCCTAGGAGGCACTGAGGCTGCTGTGACCTCACAAGCACAGCCAGCAGCTAGGAGCCTGCCACTGGCCTAGCAGGCACTCAGGCTGCTGTGACCTCACAAGCACCACCAGCAGCCAGGAGCCTGTCGCTGGCCTAGGAGGCACTGAGGCTGCTGTGACCTCACAAGCACAACCAACAGGGGGCGCTGCACACTAACGTATGAGGCACTGAGCCTGCTGTGACCTCCCAAGCACAGCCAGCACCCATGAGCCTGCCACTGGCCTAGCAGGCACTGAGGCTGCTGTGACCTCACAAGCTCTGCAAGCAGCCATGAGCCTGCCACTGGCCTAGGAGGCACTGAGGTTTCTGTGACCTCACAAGCACAGCCAGCAGCCAGGAGCCTCCCACTGGCCTAGGAGGCACGGAGGATTCTGTGACGTCACAAGCTCAGCCAGCAGCCAGGAGCCTCCCACTGGCCTAGGAGGCACGGAGGATTCTGTGACGTCACAAGCACAGCCAGCAGCCATGAGCCTGCCACTGGACTCGGAAGCACTCAGCCTGCTGTGACCTCACAAGCACAGCCAGCTGCCAGGAGCCTGCCACTGGACTAGGAGGCACAGAGGCTGCTGTGACCTCCCAAGCACAGCCAGCAGCCATGAGCCTGCCACTGGCCTAGGAGGCACTGAGGCTGCTGTGACCTTACAAGCACAGCCAACAGGGGGCGCTGCACACTAACGTATGAGGCACTGAGCCTGCTGTGACCTCCCAAGCACAGCCAGCAGCCATGAGCCTGCCACTGGCCTAGCAGGCACTCAGGCTGCTGTGACCTCACAAGCACCACCAGCAGCCAGGAGCCTGTCGCTGGCCTAGGAGGCACTGAGGCTGCTGTGACCTCACAAGCACAGCCAGCAGGCGGCGCTCTACACTAATGTATGAGGCACTGAGGCTTCTGTGACCTCCCAAGCACAGGCAGCACCCATGGGCCTGCCACTGGCCTAGGAGGCACTGAGGCTGCTGTGACCTCACAAGCACAGCCACCAGGCAGGAGCCTGCCACTGGCCTAGGAGGCACTCAGGCTGCTGTGACGTCACAAGCTCTGCCAGCAGCCAGGAGCCTGGCACTGGCCTGGGAGGCACTCAGGCTCCTGGGACCTCCCAAGCACAGCCAACAGCCATGAGCCTACCACTGTCCTAGGAGGCACTCAGCCTGCTGTGAGCTGCCAAGCACAGCCACCAGCCAGGAGCCTGCAACTGGCCTAGGAGGCACTGAGGCAGCTGTGACCTCACAAGCACAGCCAGCAGCCAGGAGCCTGCCACTGGCCTAGGAGGCACTGAGGCTGATGTGATCTCACAAGCACAGCCAGCAGGGGGCGCTGCACACTCACGTATGTGGCACGGAGCCTGCGGTGACCAAAAAAGAACAGCCAGCAGCCAGGAACCTGGCACTGGCCTCGGAGACACTGAGGCTGCTGTGGCCTCACAAGCACAGCCAGCAGCCAGGAGCCTGCCACTAGCCTAGGAGGCACGGAGGCTTCTGTGAGGTCCAAAGCACAGCCACCTGCCAGGAGCCTGCCACTGGACTCGGAAGCACTCAGCCTGCTATGACCTCACAAGCACAGTCAGCAGCCATGAGCCTGCCACTGGCCTAGGAGACACGGAGGCTGCTGTGACCTCACAAGAACAGCCAGCAGTCATGAGCCTGCCGCTGGCCTAGGAGGCACTGAGGCTGCTGTGACCTCACAAGCACAGCCAGCAGCCAGGAGCCTGTCATTGGCCTAGGAGGCACTGAGGCTGCTGTGACCTCACAAGCAGAGCCAGCAGCCAGGAGCCGGCCACTGGCCTAGGAGGCACACAGCCTGCTCTGACCTCACAAGCACAGCCAGCAGCCAGGAGCCTGCCACTGGCCTAGCAGGCATTCAGCCTCCCCTGACCTCACAAGCACAGCCAGCAGCCATGAGCCTGTCGCTGGCCTAGGAGGCACTGAGGCTGCTGTGACCTCCCAAGCACAGCCAGCAGCCATGAGCCTGCCACTGGCCTAGGAGGCACTGAGGCTGCTGTGACCTCACAAGCACAGCCAGCAGACAGGAGCCTGTCATTGGCCTAGGAGGCACTGAGGCTGCTGTGACCTCACAAGCACAGCCAGCATCCAGGAGCCTGCCACTGGCCTAGGAGGCACTGAGGCTGCTGTGACCTCACAAGCACAGCCAGCAGCCAGGAGCCTGCCACTGGCCTAGCAGGCACTCAGCCTCCTCTGACGTCACAAGCACAGCCAGCAGCCAGGAGCCTGTCGCTGGCCTAGGAGGCACTGAGGCTGCTGTGACCTCCCAAGCACAGCCAGCAGCCATGAGCCTGCCACTGGCCTAGGAGGAACTGAGGCTGCTGTGACCTCACAAGCACAGCCAACAGGGGGCGCTGCACTCTATCGTATGAGGCACTGAGCCTGCTGATACCTCCCAAGCACAGCCAACAGCCATGAGCCTGCCACTGGCCTAGGAGGCACTGAGACTGCTGTGAGCACTCAAGCTCAGCCAGCAGCCAGGAGCCTGCCACTGGCCTAGGAGGCACGGAGGATTCTGTGACGTCACAAGCACAGCCATCAGCCAGGAGCCTGCCACTGGCCTAAGAGGCACTCAGCCTGCTGTGACCTCACAAGCACAGCGAGCAGGTGGGGCTGCACACTAACGTATGAGGCACTGAGGCTGCTGTGGCCTCACAAGCACAGCCAGCAGCCAGGAGCCTGTCACTGGGCTCAGAGGCACTGAGGCTGCTCTGACTTCACAAGCACAACCAGCAGGTGGGGCTGTACACTAAAGTATGAGGCACTGAGCCTGCTGTGACCTCACAAGCACAGCCAGCAGCCAGGAGCCTGCCACTGGCCTAGGAGGCACGGAGGCTGCTGTGACCTCACAAGCACAGCCAGCAGCCAGGAGCCTGCCACTGGCCTAGGAGGCACACAGCCTGCTGTGACCTCCCAACCACAGCCAGCAGGGGGGGCTACTCTTTACCCTGGGGGCACTGATGCTGCTGTGACCTGCCAAGCGCAGGCAGCAGCCATGAGCCTGCCACTGGCCTAGGAGGCACTGAGGCTGCTGTGACCTCACAAGCACAGCCAACAGCCAGGAGCCTGCCCTGGCCTAGGAGGCACTGATGCTGCTGTGACCTCCCAAGCACAGGCAGCAGCCATGAGCCTGCCACTGGCCTAGCAGGCACTGAGCCTGCTGTGACCTCACAAGCACAGCCAGCAGGCAGGAGCCTGCCACTGGCCTAGGAGGCACTCAGGCTGCTGTGACCTGACAAGCACAGCCAGCAGCCAGGAGCCTGCCACTGGCCTAGGAGGCACTGATGCTGCTTTGACCTGCCAAGCACAGGCAGCTGCCATGAGCCTGCCACTGGCCTAGCAGGCACTGAGCCTGCTGTGACCTCACAAGCACAGCCAGCAGGCAGGAGCCTGCCACTGGCCTAGGAGGCACTGAGGCAGCTGTGACCTGACAAGCACAGCCAGCAGCCAGGAGCGTGCCACTGGCCTAGGAGGCACGGAGGCTGCTGTGATATCACAAGCACGGCCAGCAGCCATGAACCTGCCACTGGCCTAGCAGGCACTGAGCCTGCTGTGACCTCCGAAGGACAGCCAACAGCCATGAGCCTGCCACTGGACTCTGAGGCACTGAGGCTGCTGTGACCTCACAAGCACAGCCAGCAGCCAGGAGCCGGCCACTGGCCTGGGAGGCACAGAGGCTTCTGTGACGTCACAAGCACAGCCAGCAGCCAGGAGCCTGCCACTGGACTCGGAGGCACTCAGGCTGCTGTGACCTCACAAGCACAGCCAGCAGGCAGCGCTGCACACTAAAGTATGAGGCACTGCGGCTGCTGTTACCTCACAAGCACAGGCATCATCCAGGCGCCTGCCACTGTCCTAGGAGGCACTCAGGCTGCTGTGACCTCACAAGCACAGCCAGCAGGCAGCGCTGCACACTAAAAGATGAGGCACTCAGGCTGCTGTGACCTCACAAGGACAGCCAGCTGCCATGAGCCTGCCACTGGCCTAGGAGTCATTCAGGCTGCTGTGACCTCACAAGCACAGCCAGCTGCCAGGAGCCTGCCACTGGCCTAGGAGTCATTCAGGCTGCTGTGACCTCACAAGCACAGCCAGCTGCCAGGAGCCTGCCACTGGCCTAGGAGGCACTGAGGCAGCTGCGACCTCACAAGCAGAGCCAGCAGCCAGGAGCCTCCGACTGGCCTAGGAGGCACTCAGGCTGCTGTGATCTCACAAGCACAGTCAGCAGGGGGCGCTGCACACTCACGTATGAGGCAAGGAGCCCACTGTGACCACAGAAGAACAGCCAGCAGCCAGGAACCTGGAACTGGCCTAGGAGGCACTGAGGCTGCTGTGACCTCACAAGCACAGCGAGCAGCCATGAGCCTGCCACTGGCCTAGGAGGCACGGAGGCTGCTGTGACCTCACAAGCACAGCCAGCAGCCATGAGCCTGTCTCTGGCCTAGGAGACATTGAGGCTGCTGTGACCTCACAAGCACAGCCAGCAGCCAGGAGCCTGCCACTGGCCTAGAAGACAGTTAGGCTGCTGTGACCTCAAAAGTAGATCCAGCAGCCATGAGCCTGCCCCTGGCCTAGGAGACACTGAGGCTGCTGTGACCTCCCAAGCACAGCCAGCAGGGGGTGATGCTCATTTCCCATGGGGCACTGATGCTGCTGTGACCTGCCAAGCACAACCAGCAGCCATGAGCCTGCCCCTGGCCTAGGAGGCACTCAGCCTGCTGTGACCTCACAAGCACAGCCAGCAGGTGGGGCTGCACTGCAGTGAGCCTGCCACTGGCCTAGGAGGCACTGAGGAAGCTGTGACCTCACAGGCACAGCAAGGAGCCAGGAGCCTGCCACTGGCCTAGGAGGCACTCAGGCTGCTGTGACCTCACAAGCACAGCCAGCAGCCAGGAGCCTGCGACTGGCCTAGGAGATACTGAGGCTGCTGTGGCCTCCCAAGCACAGCCAGCTGCCAGGAGCCTGCCACTGGCCTAGCAGGCACTCAGGCTGCTGTGACCTCACAAGCTCAGCCAGCAGCCAGGAGCCTGCCACTGGCCTAGGAGGCACTGAGGCTGCTGTGACCTCACAAGCACAGCCAGCAGCTAGGAGCCTGCCACTGGCCTAGGAGGCACTGAGGCTGCTGTGACCTCACAGGAACAGCCAGCAACCAGGTGCCTGCCACTGGCCTGGCGGCACTGAGGCTGCTGTAACCTCACAAGCACAGCCAGCAGCCATGAGCTTGCCACTGGCTTCGGAGGCATTGAGGCTGCTGTGACCTCACAAGCACAGCCAGCAGGCAGGAGCCTGCCACTGGCCGAGGTGGCAATCAGCCTCCTGTGACCTCCCAAGCACAGCCAACCGCCATGAGCCTACCACTGTCCTAGGAGGCACTGAGGCTGCTGTGAACTCACAAGCACAGCCATCAGGTGGGGCTGCACACTAACGTTTGAGGCATTGAGGCAGCTGTGACCTGACAAGCACAGCCAGCAGCCATGAGCCTGCCACTGGCCCAGGAGGCACGGAGGCTGCTGTAATATCACAAGCACGGCCAGCAGCCATGAACCTGCCACTGGCCTAGCAGGCACTGAGCCTGTTGTGACCTCCCAAGGACAGCCAACAGCCATGAGCCTGCCACTGGACTCGGAGGCACTGAGGCTGCTGTGACGTCACAAGCTCAGCCAGCAGCCAGGAGCCTGCCACTGGCCTGGGAGGCACTCAGGCTGCTGTGACGTCACAAGCACAGCCAGCAGCCAGGAGCCTGCCACTGGACTCGGAGGCACTGAGGCTGCTGTGACCTCCCAAGCACAGCCAGCAGCCATGAGCCTGCCACTGGCCTAGGAGGCACTCAGGCTGCTGTGACCTCACAAGCAGAGCCAGCAGCCAGGAGCCTGCCACTGGCCTAGGAGGCACTGAGGCTGCTGTGACCTTACAAGCACAGCCAGCAGCTAGGAGCCTGCCACTGGCCTAGCAGGCACTCAGGCTGCTGTGACGTCACAAGCTCAGCCAGCAGCCAGGAGCCGGCCACTGGCCTGGGAGGCACTCAGGCTGCTGTGACGTCACAAGCACAGCCAGCAGCCAGGAGCCTGCCACTGGACTCGGAGGCACTCAGCCTGCTGTGACCTCCCAAGCACAGCCAGCAGCCATGAGCCTGCCACTGGCCTAGGAGGCACTCAGGCTGCTGTGACCTCACAAGCACCGCCAGCAGGGGGCGCTGCACACTAACGTATGAGGCACTGAGGTTGCTGTGACCTCACAAGCACAGCCAACAGGGGGCGCTGCACACTAACGTATGAGGCACTGAGGTTGCTGTGACCTCACAAGCACAGCCAGCAGCCAGGAGCCTGCCACTGGCCTAGCAGCACTGAGGTTGCTGTGACCTCACAACCACAGCCAGCAGCTAGGAGCCTGCCACTGGCCTAGCAGGCACTGAGGCTGCTGTGACCTCACAAGCTCTGCCAGCAGCCATGAGCCTCCCACTGGCCTAGGAGGCATTGAGGCAGCTGTGACCTCACAAGCACAGCCAGCAGCCAGGAGCCTGCCACTGACCTCGGACGCACTCAGGTTGCTGTGACGTCACAAGCTCAGCCAGCAGCCAGGAGCCTCCCACTGGCCTAGGAGGCATGGAGGATTCTGTGACGTCACAAGCACAGGCAGCAGCCATGAGCCTGCCACTGGACTCGGAAGCACTCAGCCTGCTGTGACCTCACAAGCGCAGCCAGCTGCCAGGAGCCTGCCACTGGACTCGGAGGCACTCAGCCTCCTGTGAGCTCACAAGCACAGCCAGCAGCCAGGAGCCTGCCACTGGCCTAGGAGGCACTGAGGCTGCTGTGACCTTACAAGCACAGCCAGCAGCCAGGAGCCTGCCACTGGCCTAGGAGGTACTCAGGCTGCTGTGACCTTACAAGCACAGCCAGCACCCATGAGCCTGCCACTGGCCTAGGAGGCACTGAGGTTGCTGTGACCTCTCAAGCACAGACAGCAGCCAGGAGCCTGCCACTGGCCTAGGAGGCACTCAGGCTGCTGTGACGTCACAAGCACAGCCAGCAGCCAGGAGCCTGGCACTGGCCTGGGAGGCACTCAGGCTCCTGGGACCTCCCAAGCACAGCCAACAGCCATGAGCCTACCACTGTCCTAGGAGGCACTCATGCTGCTGTGAGCTGCCAAGCACAGCCACCAGCCAGGAGCCTGCAACTGGCCTAGGAGGCACTGAGGCTGCTGTGACCTCACAAGCACAGCCAGCAGCCAGGAGCCTGCCACTGGCCTAGGAGGCACGGAGGCTGCTGTGACCTCACAAGCACAGCCAGCAGACAGGAGCCTGCCACTGGACTAGGAGGAACTCAGGCTGCTGTGACCTCACAAGCACAGCCAGCAGCCAGGAGCCTGCCACTGGCCTAGGAGGCACTCAGGCTTCTGTGACGTCACAAGCATAGCCAGCTGCCAGGAGCCTGCCACTGTACTGGGAGGCACTCAGGCTGCTGTGACTTCACAAGCATAGCCAGCAGCCAGGAGCCTGCCACTGGACTCGGAGGCACTCAGGTTGCTGTGACCTCACAAACACAGCCAGCAGGGGACGCTGCTCATTACCCATGGGGCACTGATACTGCTGTGACCTGCCAAGCACAGGCAGCAGCCATGAGCCTGCCACTGGCCTCGGAGGCACTGCGGATGCTGTGACCTCCCAAGCACAGCCAGCAGCCATGAGCCTGCCACTGGCCTAGGAGGTACTGAGGCTGCTGTGACCTCACAAGCTCAGCCAGCAGCCAGGAGCCTCCCACTGGCCTGGGAGGCACTCAGGCTTCTGTGACGTCACAAGCACAGCCAGCTGCCATGAGCCTGCCACGGGCCGAGGAGGCAATCAGGCTGCTGTGACCTCACAAGCACAGCCAGCAGCCAGGAGCCTGCCACTGGCCTAGGACACAGTTAGGCTGCTGTGACCTCACAAGTAGACCCATCAGCCAGGAGCCTGCCACTGGCCTAGGAGGCCCTGAGGCTGCTGTGACCTCCCAAGCACAGCCAGCAGGGGGCGCTGCTCATTACCCGGGGGGCATTGATGCCGCTGTGACCGGGCAAGCACAGCCAGCAGAAAGGAGCCTGCCACTGGCGTAGGAGACACTCAGCCTGCTGTGACCTCAGAAGCACAGCCAGCAGCCAGGAGCCTGTCGCTGGCCTAGGAGACACTGAGGCTGCTGTGACCTCACAAGCACAGCCAGCAGGCAGGAGCCTGCCACTGGCCTAGGAGGCACTCAGGCTTCTGTGCCGTCGCAAGCACAGCCAGCGGCCAGGAGCCTGCCACTGGACTGGGAGGCATTCAGGCTGCTGTGACCTCACAAGCACAGCCAGCAGCCAGGAGCCTGCCACTGGCCGAGGAGGCACTGAGCCTGCTGATACCTCCCAAGCACAGCCAGCAGCCAGGAGCCTGCCACTGCCCTAGGAGGCACTCAGCCTCCTGGGACCTCACAAGCACAGCCAACAGCCATGAGCCTACCACTGTCCTAGGAGGCACTCATGCTGCTGTGACCTGCCAAGCACAGCCAGCAGCCAGGAGCCTGCCACTGGCCTAGGAGGCACTGAGGCAGCTGTGACCTCACAAGCACAGCCAGCAGCCAGGAACCTGCGACTGGCCTAGGAGGCACTCAGGCTGCTGTGATCTCACAAGCACAGCCAGCAGGGGGCGCTGCACACTCACGTATGAGGCATGGAGCCTGCGGTGACCACAGAAGAACAGCCAGCAGCCAGGAACCTGCCACTGGCCTAGGAGGCACGGAGGCTGCTGTGACCTCACAAGCACAGCCAGCAGCCATGAGCCTGTCGCTGGCCTAGGAGACACTGAGGCTGCTGTGACTTCACAAGCACAGCCAGCAGCCAGGAGCCTGCCACTGTACTGGGAGGCACTGAGGCTGCTGTGACCTCACAAGCACAGCCAGCAGCCATGAGCCTGCCAATGGCCTAGGAGGTACTGAGGCTGCTGTGACCTCCCAAACACAGCCAGCAGCCATGAGCCTGCCACTGGCCTAGGAGGCACTGAGGTTGCTCTGATCTCACAAGCACAGCCAGCAGCCATGAGCCTGGCACTGGGCTCGGAGGCACTCAGGCTGCTGTGACCTCACAAGCACAGCCAGCAGCCATGAGCCTGCCACTGACCTAGGAGGCACTGAGGCTGCTGTGACGTCACAAGCACAGCCAGCAGCCATGAGCCTCCCACTGGCCTAGGAGGCACTCAGGCTTCTGTGACGTCGCAAGCACATCCAGCTGCCATTAGCCTGCCACTGACCTAAGAGGCAGTGAGGCTGCTGTGACCTCCCAAGCACAGCCAGCAGCCAGGAGCCTCCCACTGGCCTAGGAGGCACTGAGGCAGCTGTGACCTCCCAAGCACAGCCAGCAGCCAGGAACTTGCCACTGGCCTAGGAGGCAATCAGGCTGCTGTGACCTCACAAGCACAGCCAGCAGCCAGGAGCCTGCCAGTGGCCTAGGAGACAGTTAGGCTGCTGTGACCTCACAAGCACAGCCAGCAGGGGGCGCTGCTCATTACCCAGGGGCACTGATGCTGCTGTGACCTGCCAAGCACAGCCAGCAGCCAGGAGCCTCCCACTGGCCTAGGAGGCACTGAGGCTGCTGTGATCTCACAAGCACAGCCAGCAGCCAGGAGCCTGCCACTGGCCTAGCAGGCACTGAGCCTGCTGTGACCTCCCAAGGACAGCCAGCAGCCATGAGCCAGGCACTGGCCTAGGAGGCACTCAGGCTTCTGTGACCTCACAAGCACAGCCAGCTGCCAGGAGCCTGCCACTGGCCTAGGAGGCACTGAGGTTTCTGTGACGTCACAAGCACAGCCAGCTGCCAGGAGCCTGCCACTGGCCTAGGGGACAGTTAGGCTGCTGTGACGTCACAAGCACAGGCAGGAGCCAGGAGCCTGCCCCGGCATAGGAGTCACACAGCCTGCTGTGATCTCACAAGCACAGCCATCAGGGGGCCCTGCTCATTACCCATGGGGCACTGATGCTGCTGTGACCTCACAAGCTCAGGGAGCATCCAGGAGCCTGCCACTGGCCTAGGAGGCACTCAGCCTGCTGTGACCTCAAAAGCACAGCCAGCAGCCAGGAGCCTGCCACTGGCCTAGGAGGCACTCAGCCTGCTGTGACCTCCCAAGCACAGCCAGCAGCCATGAGCCTCCCACTGGCCTAGGAGGCACTGAGGCTGCTGTGATCTCACAAGCACAGTCAGCAGGGGGCGCTGCACACTCACGTATGAGGCACTGAGGCTGCTGTGACCACAGAAGAACAGCCAGCAGCCAGGAGCCTGCCACTGGCCTTGAAGGCACTGAGCCTGCTGTGACCTCACAAGCACAGCCAGCAGCCAGGAGCCTGCCACTGGCCTAGGAGGCACACAGCCTGCTGTGACCTCACAAGCACAGCCAGCAGCCATGAGCCTGACACTGGCCTCGGAGGCACTGAGGCTGCTATGACCTCCCAAGTACAACCAGCAGGTGGGACTGCACACTGAAGTGTGAGACACTGAGGCTGCTGTGACCTCACAAGCACAGCCAGCAGCCAGGAGCCTGCCTCTGGCCTAGGAGGCACTGAGGCTGCTGTGACCTCACAAGCACAGCCGGCAGGTGGCGCTGCACACTAACGTATGAGGCACTGAGGTTGCTGTGACCTCCCAAGCACAGCCAGCAGCCAGGAGCCTGCCTCTGACCTGGAGGCGCTGAGGCTGCTGTGGCCTCACAAGCACAGCCAGCTGCCAGGAGCCTGCCACTGGACTCGGAGGCACTGAGGCTGCTGTGACCTCACAAGCACAGCCAGCAGCCAGGAGCCTCCCACTGGACGAGGAGGCACTCAGCCTGCTGTGACCTCACAAGCACAGCCAACAGCCAGGAGCCTGCCACTGGCCTAGGAAGCACTCAGGCTGCTGTGACCTGCCAAGCACAGCCAGCAGCCATGAGCCTGCCACTGGGCTAGAAGGCACTCAGGCAGCTGCGACCTCACAAGCACAGCCAGCAGCCAGGAGCCTGCCACTTGCCGAGGAGGCACTCAGGCTGCTGCGACCTCACAAGCACAGCCAGCACCCAGGAGCCTGCCACTCGCCTAGGAGGCACTGAGACTGCTGTGACCTCACAAGCACAGCCAGCAGGTGGCGCTGCACACTAACACATGAGGCACTGAGGCTGGTGTGACCAACAACCACAGCCAGCAGCCAGGAACCTGCCACTGGCCTAGGAGGCAGTGAGGCTGCTGTGACCTCACAAGCACAGCCAGCAGCCATGAGCCTGCCACTGGCCTAGGAGGCTCTCAGGCTGCTGTGACCTCACAAGCACAGCCAGCAGCCATGAGCCTGCCACTGACCTAGGAGGCACTGAGGCTGCTGTGACGTCACAAGCACAGCCAGCAGCCATGAGCCTCCCACTGGCCTAGGAGGCACTCAGGCTTCTGTGACGTCGCAAGCACATCCAGCTGCCATTAGCCTGCCACTGACCTAAGAGGCAGTGAGGCTGCTGTGACCTCCCAAGCACAGCCAGCAGCCAGGAGCCTCCCACTGGCCTAGGAGGCACTGAGGCAGCTGTGACCTCCCAAGCACAGCCAGCAGCCAGGAACTTGCCACTGGCCTAGGAGGCAATCAGGCTGCTGTGACCTCACAAGCACAGCCAGCAGCCAGGAGCCTGCCAGTGGCCTAGGAGACAGTTAGGCTGCTGTGACCTCACAAGCACAGCCAGCAGGGGGCGCTGCTCATTACCCAGGGGCACTGATGCTGCTGTGACCTGCCAAGCACAGCCAGCAGCCATGAGCCTGCCACTGCCCTGGGAGACATTCAGCCTGCTGTGACCTCCCAAGCACAGCCAGCAGCCAGGAGCCTCTCACTGGCCTAGGAGGCACTGAGGCTGCTGTGATCTCACAAGCACAGCCAGCAGCCAGGAGCTTGCCACTGGCCTAGCAGGCACTGAGCCTGCTGTGACCGCACAAGGACAGCCAGCAGCCATGAGCCAGGCACTGGCCTAGGAGGCTCTCAGGCTTCTGTGACCTCACAAGCACAGCCAGCAGCCAGGAGCCTGCCACTGGACTTGGAGGCACTCAGCCTGCTGTGACCTCACAAGCACAGGCAGCAGCCATGAGCCTGCCAGTGGCCTAGGAGACAGTTAGGCTGCTGTGACCTCACAAGCACAGCCAGCAGCCAGGAGCCTGCCACTGGCCTAGGAGGCACTCAGCCTGCTGTGACCTCCCAAGCACAGCCAGCAGCCAGGAGCCTGTCGCTGGCCTAGGAGGCACTGAGGCTGCTGTGACCTCACAAGCACGGCCAACAGGGGGCGCTGTACACTAACGTATGAGGCACTGAGGCTGCTGTGACCTCCCAAGCACAGCCAGCAGCCATGAACCTGCCACTGGCCTAGGAGGCACTGAGGTTTCTGAGACGTCACAAGCACAGCCAGCTGCCAGGAGCCTGCCACTGGCCTAGGGGACAGTTAGGCTGCTGTGACGTCACAAGCACAGGCAGCAGCCAGGAGCCTGCCCCGGCATAGGAGTCACCCAGCCTGCTGTGATCTCACAAGCACAGCCATCAGGGGGCCCTGCTCATTACCCATGGGGCACTGATGCTGCTGTGACCTGCCAAGCTCAGGGAGCATCCAGGAGCCTGCCACTGGCCTAGGAGGCACTCAGCCTCCTGTGACCTCAAAAGCACAGCCAGCAGCCAGGAGCCTGCCACTGGCCTAGGAGGCACTCAGCCTGCTGTGACCTCTCAAGCACAGCCAGCAGTCATGAGCCTCCCACTGGCCTAGGAGGCACTGAGGCTGCTGTGATCTCACAAGCACAGTCAGCAGGGGGCGCTGCACACTCACGTATGAGGCACTGAGGTTGCTGTGACCTCCCAAGCACAGCCAGCAGCCAGGAGCCTGCCTCTGACCTGCAGGCGCTGAGGCTGCTGTGACCTCACAAGCACAGCCAGCAGCCATGAGCCTCCCACTGGACGAGGAGGCACTCAAGCTGCTGTGACCTCACAAGCACAGCCAGCAGCCAGGAGCCTGCCAGTGGCCTAGGAAGCACTCAGGCTGCTGTGACCTCCCAAGCACAGCCAGCAGCCATGAGCTTGCCACTGGGCTAGGAGGCACTCAGGCAGCTGCGACCTCACAAGCACAGCCAGCAGCCAGGAGCCTGCCACTCGCCTAGGAGGCACTGAGAGTGCTGTGATCTCACAAGCACAGGCAGCAGGTGGCACTGCACACTAACACATGAGGCACTGATGCTGGTGTGACCAACAACCACAGCCAGCAGCCAGGAACCTGCCACTGGCCTAGGAGGCAGTGAGGCTGCTGTGACCTCACAAGCACAGCCAGCAGCCATGAGCCTGCCACTGGCCGAGGAGGCACTCAGGCTGCTGTGACCTCACAAGCACAGCCAGCAGCCAGGAGCCTCCCACTGGCCTAGGAGGCACTGAGGCTGCTGTGACGTCACAAGCACAGACAGCAGCCAGGAGCCTGCCACTGGCCTAGGAGGCACTGAGGTTGCTGTGAAGTCACAAGCACAGCCAGCAGGCAGGAGCCTGCCACTGGCCTAGGAGGCACTCAGCCTGCTGTGACTTCACAAGCACAGCCATCTGCCAGGAGCCTGCCACTGGCCTAGGAGGCACTCAGGCTGCTGTGACTTCACAAGCTCAGCCAGCAGCCATGAGCCTGCCACTGGCCTCGGAGGCAGTGAGGCTTCTGTGACCTCACAAGCACAGCCAGCTGCCATGAGCCTGCCACTGGCCGAGGAGGCAATCAGGCTGCTGTGACCTCACAAGCACAGCCAGCTGCCATGAGCCTGCCACTGGCCGAGGAGGCAATCAGGCTGCTGTGACCTCACAACCACAGCCAGCTGCCAGGAGCCTGCCACTGGCCTAGGACACAGTTAGGCTGCTGTGACCTCACAAGTAGACCCAGCAGCCATGAGCCTGTCCCGGCCTAGGAGGCACTCATGCTGCTGTGACCTCCCAAGCACAGCCAGCAGGGGGCGCTGCTCATTACCCAGGGGGCACTGATGCTGCTGTGACCTGCCAAGCACAGCCAGCAGCCATGAGCCTGCCACTGGCCTAAGAGGCACTCAGGCTGCTGTGAGCTCACAAGCACAGCTGTCAGCCAGGAGCCTGCCACTGGTCTAGGAGGAACTCAGGCCTGCTGTGACCTCACAAGCACAGCCAACAGCCATGAGCATACCACTGGCCTAGGAGGCACTCATGCTGCTCTGAACTCACAAGCACAGCCAGCAGGTGGCGCTGCACACTAACGTTTGAGGTACTGATGCTGCTTTGACCTCACAAGCACAGCCAGCAGCCAGGAGCATACCACTGGCCTAGGAGGCACGGAGGCTGCTGTGACCTCACAAGCACAGCCAGCAGCCAGGAGCCTGCCACTGGCCTCGGAGGCACTGAGGCTGCTGTGACGTCACAAGCTAAGCCAGCGGCCATGGTCCTGCCGCTGGCCTAGAAGGCACTGGGGCTGCTGTGGCCTCACAAGCACAGCCAGCAGCCATGAGCCTGCCAGTGGCCTAGGAGGCACGGAGGATTCTGTGACGTCACAAGCACAGCCAGCTGCCAGGAGCCTGACACTGGCCAAAGAGGCACGGAGGTTTCTGTGACGTCACAGGCACAGCCAGCTGCCAGGAGCCTGACACTGGCCAAAGAGGCACTCAGGCTGCTGTGGCCTCACAAGCACAGAGAACAGGAGGCGCTGCACACTAACGTAAGAGGCACTGAGGCTGCTGTGACTTCCCAAGCACAGCCAGCAGCCAGGAGCCTGCCACTGGCCTAGGAGGCAATGAGGTTGACGTGACCACTCAAACTCAGCCAGCTTCCAAGAACCTCCCACTGGCCTAGGAGGCACAGGGGATTCTGTGACGTCAGAAGCACAGCCAGCTGCCAGGAGCCTGACACTGGTCAAAGAGGCACTCAGGCTGCTGTGGCCTCACAAACACAGCCAGCAGCCATGAGCCTGCCACTGGCCTCGGAGGAACTCAGCCTGCTGTGACCTCACAAGCTCAGCCAGCAGCCATGAACCTGCCAGTGGCCTAGGAAGCACTGAGGCTGCTGTGATGTCACAAGCACAGCCAGCAGGCATGAGCTTGCCACTGGCCTAGGAGGCACTCAGGCAGCTGTGACCCCACAAGCACAGCCAGCAGGCATGAGCCTGCCACTGGCCTCGGAGGAACTCAGCCTGCTGTGACCTCACAAGCTCAGCCAGCAGCCATGAGCCTGCCAGTGGCCTAGGAGGCAACCAGGCTGCTGTGACCTCCCAACTACAGCCAGCACCCATGAGCCTGCCACTGGCCTAGGAGGCAATGAGGCTGCTGTGACCTACCAAGTACAGAAAGCAGGGGGCGCCGCATACTAACGTATGAGACACTGAGGCTGCTGTGAACACAGAAAAACAGCCAGCAGCCAGGAACCTGCCACTGGGCTATGAGGCACTGAGGCTGCTGTGACCTCACAAGCACAACCAGCAGCAATGAGCCTGGCACTGGCCTAGGAGGCACTGATGCTCCTGTCACCTCACAAACACAGCCAGCAGCCAGGAGCCTGTCACTGGCCTCGGAGGCACTGAGGCTGCTGTGCCCTCACAAGCACAACCAGCAGGTGGGGCGGCACACTAACGTATGAGGCACGGAGGCTGCTGTGATGTCACAAGCACAGCCGGCAGCCATGAGCCTGCCACTGGCCTAGGAGGCACTGAGGCTGCTGTGACCTCACAAGCACAGCCAGGCGCCTGCCACTGGCCTAGGAGGTACTGAGGCTGCTGTGACCTCACAAGCACAGCCAGCAGGCGCGGCTGCACACTAACGTATGAGGCACGGAGGCTGCTGTGACCTCACAAGCACAGCCAGCAGCCTGCCTCTGGCCTAGGAGGCACTGAGGCTGCTGTGACCTCACAAGCACAGCCAGCAGCCAGGAGCCTGCCACTGGCCTAGGAGGCACTGAGGCTGCTGTGACCTCATAAGCACAGCCAGCAGGGGGCGCTGCACACTAACGTTTGAGGCACTGATGCTGCTGTGACCTCACAAGCACAGCCAGCAGCCAGCAGCCTGCCACTGCCCTGGGAGACATTCAGCCTGCTGTGACCTCCCAAGCACAGCCAGCAGCCAGGAGCCTCTCACTGGCCTAGGAGGCACTGAGGCTGCTGTGATCTCACAAGCACAGCCAGCAGCCAGGAGCTTGCCACTGGCCTAGCAGGCACTGAGCCTGCTGTGACCGCACAAGGACAGCCAGCAGCCATGAGCCAGGCACTGGCCTAGGAGGCTCTCAGGCTTCTGTGACCTCACAAGCACAGCCAGCAGCCAGGAGCCTGCCACTGGACTTGGAGGCACTCAGCCTGCTGTGACCTCACAAGCACAGGCAGCAGCCATGAGCCTGCCAGTGGCCTAGGAGACAGTTAGGCTGCTGTGACCTCACAAGCACAGCCAGCAGCCAGGAGCCTGCCACTGGCCTAGGAGGCACTCAGCCTGCTGTGACCTCCCAAGCACAGCCAGCAGCCAGGAGCCTGTCGCTGGCCTAGGAGGCACTGAGGCTGCTGTGACCTCACAAGCACGGCCAACAGGGGGCGCTGTACACTAACGTATGAGGCACTGAGGCTGCTGTGACCTCCCAAGCACAGCCAGCAGCCATGAACCTGCCACTGGCCTAGGAGGCACTGAGGTTTCTGAGACGTCACAAGCACAGCCAGCTGCCAGGAGCCTGCCACTGGCCTAGGGGACAGTTAGGCTGCTGTGACGTCACAAGCACAGGCAGCAGCCAGGAGCCTGCCCCGGCATAGGAGTCACCCAGCCTGCTGTGATCTCACAAGCACAGCCATCAGGGGGCCCTGCTCATTACCCATGGGGCACTGATGCTGCTGTGACCTGCCAAGCTCAGGGAGCATCCAGGAGCCTGCCACTGGCCTAGGAGGCACTCAGCCTCCTGTGACCTCAAAAGCACAGCCAGCAGCCAGGAGCCTGCCACTGGCCTAGGAGGCACTCAGCCTGCTGTGACCTCTCAAGCACAGCCAGCAGTCATGAGCCTCCCACTGGCCTAGGAGGCACTGAGGCTGCTGTGATCTCACAAGCACAGTCAGCAGGGGGCGCTGCACACTCACGTATGAGGCACTGAGGTTGCTGTGACCTCCCAAGCACAGCCAGCAGCCAGGAGCCTGCCTCTGACCTGCAGGCGCTGAGGCTGCTGTGACCTCACAAGCACAGCCAGCAGCCATGAGCCTCCCACTGGACGAGGAGGCACTCAAGCTGCTGTGACCTCACAAGCACAGCCAGCAGCCAGGAGCCTGCCAGTGGCCTAGGAAGCACTCAGGCTGCTGTGACCTCCCAAGCACAGCCAGCAGCCATGAGCTTGCCACTGGGCTAGGAGGCACTCAGGCAGCTGCGACCTCACAAGCACAGCCAGCAGCCAGGAGCCTGCCACTCGCCTAGGAGGCACTGAGAGTGCTGTGATCTCACAAGCACAGGCAGCAGGTGGCACTGCACACTAACACATGAGGCACTGATGCTGGTGTGACCAACAACCACAGCCAGCAGCCAGGAACCTGCCACTGGCCTAGGAGGCAGTGAGGCTGCTGTGACCTCACAAGCACAGCCAGCAGCCATGAGCCTGCCACTGGCCGAGGAGGCACTCAGGCTGCTGTGACCTCACAAGCACAGCCAGCAGCCAGGAGCCTCCCACTGGCCTAGGAGGCACTGAGGCTGCTGTGACGTCACAAGCACAGACAGCAGCCAGGAGCCTGCCACTGGCCTAGGAGGCACTGAGGTTGCTGTGAAGTCACAAGCACAGCCAGCAGGCAGGAGCCTGCCACTGGCCTAGGAGGCACTCAGCCTGCTGTGACTTCACAAGCACAGCCATCTGCCAGGAGCCTGCCACTGGCCTAGGAGGCACTCAGGCTGCTGTGACTTCACAAGCTCAGCCAGCAGCCATGAGCCTGCCACTGGCCTCGGAGGCAGTGAGGCTTCTGTGACCTCACAAGCACAGCCAGCTGCCATGAGCCTGCCACTGGCCGAGGAGGCAATCAGGCTGCTGTGACCTCACAAGCACAGCCAGCTGCCATGAGCCTGCCACTGGCCGAGGAGGCAATCAGGCTGCTGTGACCTCACAACCACAGCCAGCTGCCAGGAGCCTGCCACTGGCCTAGGACACAGTTAGGCTGCTGTGACCTCACAAGTAGACCCAGCAGCCATGAGCCTGTCCCGGCCTAGGAGGCACTCATGCTGCTGTGACCTCCCAAGCACAGCCAGCAGGGGGCGCTGCTCATTACCCAGGGGGCACTGATGCTGCTGTGACCTGCCAAGCACAGCCAGCAGCCATGAGCCTGCCACTGGCCTAAGAGGCACTCAGGCTGCTGTGAGCTCACAAGCACAGCTGTCAGCCAGGAGCCTGCCACTGGTCTAGGAGGAACTCAGGCCTGCTGTGACCTCACAAGCACAGCCAACAGCCATGAGCATACCACTGGCCTAGGAGGCACTCATGCTGCTCTGAACTCACAAGCACAGCCAGCAGGTGGCGCTGCACACTAACGTTTGAGGTACTGATGCTGCTTTGACCTCACAAGCACAGCCAGCAGCCAGGAGCATACCACTGGCCTAGGAGGCACGGAGGCTGCTGTGACCTCACAAGCACAGCCAGCAGCCAGGAGCCTGCCACTGGCCTCGGAGGCACTGAGGCTGCTGTGACGTCACAAGCTAAGCCAGCGGCCATGGTCCTGCCGCTGGCCTAGAAGGCACTGGGGCTGCTGTGGCCTCACAAGCACAGCCAGCAGCCATGAGCCTGCCAGTGGCCTAGGAGGCACGGAGGATTCTGTGACGTCACAAGCACAGCCAGCTGCCAGGAGCCTGACACTGGCCAAAGAGGCACGGAGGTTTCTGTGACGTCACAGGCACAGCCAGCTGCCAGGAGCCTGACACTGGCCAAAGAGGCACTCAGGCTGCTGTGGCCTCACAAGCACAGAGAACAGGAGGCGCTGCACACTAACGTAAGAGGCACTGAGGCTGCTGTGACTTCCCAAGCACAGCCAGCAGCCAGGAGCCTGCCACTGGCCTAGGAGGCAATGAGGTTGACGTGACCACTCAAACTCAGCCAGCTTCCAAGAACCTCCCACTGGCCTAGGAGGCACAGGGGATTCTGTGACGTCAGAAGCACAGCCAGCTGCCAGGAGCCTGACACTGGTCAAAGAGGCACTCAGGCTGCTGTGGCCTCACAAACACAGCCAGCAGCCATGAGCCTGCCACTGGCCTCGGAGGAACTCAGCCTGCTGTGACCTCACAAGCTCAGCCAGCAGCCATGAACCTGCCAGTGGCCTAGGAAGCACTGAGGCTGCTGTGATGTCACAAGCACAGCCAGCAGGCATGAGCTTGCCACTGGCCTAGGAGGCACTCAGGCAGCTGTGACCCCACAAGCACAGCCAGCAGGCATGAGCCTGCCACTGGCCTCGGAGGAACTCAGCCTGCTGTGACCTCACAAGCTCAGCCAGCAGCCATGAGCCTGCCAGTGGCCTAGGAGGCAACCAGGCTGCTGTGACCTCCCAACTACAGCCAGCACCCATGAGCCTGCCACTGGCCTAGGAGGCAATGAGGCTGCTGTGACCTACCAAGTACAGAAAGCAGGGGGCGCCGCATACTAACGTATGAGACACTGAGGCTGCTGTGAACACAGAAAAACAGCCAGCAGCCAGGAACCTGCCACTGGGCTATGAGGCACTGAGGCTGCTGTGACCTCACAAGCACAACCAGCAGCAATGAGCCTGGCACTGGCCTAGGAGGCACTGATGCTCCTGTCACCTCACAAACACAGCCAGCAGCCAGGAGCCTGTCACTGGCCTCGGAGGCACTGAGGCTGCTGTGCCCTCACAAGCACAACCAGCAGGTGGGGCGGCACACTAACGTATGAGGCACGGAGGCTGCTGTGATGTCACAAGCACAGCCGGCAGCCATGAGCCTGCCACTGGCCTAGGAGGCACTGAGGCTGCTGTGACCTCACAAGCACAGCCAGGCGCCTGCCACTGGCCTAGGAGGTACTGAGGCTGCTGTGACCTCACAAGCACAGCCAGCAGGCGCGGCTGCACACTAACGTATGAGGCACGGAGGCTGCTGTGACCTCACAAGCACAGCCAGCAGCCTGCCTCTGGCCTAGGAGGCACTGAGGCTGCTGTGACCTCACAAGCACAGCCAGCAGCCAGGAGCCTGCCACTGGCCTAGGAGGCACTGAGGCTGCTGTGACCTCATAAGCACAGCCAGCAGGGGGCGCTGCACACTAACGTTTGAGGCACTGATGCTGCTGTGACCTCACAAGCACAGCCAGCAGCCAGCAGCCTGCCACAGGCCTAGGAGGCAGTCAGGCTGCTCTGACCTCACAAGCACAGCCAGCAGCCAGGAGCCTGCCACTTGCCGAGGAGGCACTGAGGCTGCTGTGAGCTCACAAACACAGCCAGCAGGAGAGGCTGCACATTAAAGTATGAGGCACTGAGTCTGTTGTGATGTCACAACCACGGCCAGCAGCCATGAGCCTGCCACTGGCCAAAGATGCACTGAGGCTGCTGTGACCTCACAAGCACAGCCAGCAGCCAGGAGCCTGCCACTGGCCTAGGAGGCACTGAGGCTGCTGTGACCTCACAAGCACAGCCAGCAGGTGGCGCTGCTCACTAACGGTTGAGGTACTGAATGCTGCTGTGACCACACAAGCACAGCCAGCAGCCAGGAGCCTGCCACTGGCCTAGGAGGCACTGAGGCTGCTGTGACCTCACAAGCACAGCCAGCAGCCAGGAGCCTCCCACGGGCCAAGGAGGCACTGAGGCTGCTGTGACCTCACAGGCACAGCCAGCAGCCATGAACCTGCCACTGGCCTAGGAGGCACTGAGGCTGCTGTGATGTCACAAGCACAGCCAGCAGGCATGAGCTTGCCACTGGCCTAGGAGGCACTCAGGTAGCTGTGACCCCACAAGCACAGCCAGCAGGCATGAGCCTGCCTCTGGCCTCGGAGGAACTCAGCCTGCTGTGACCTCACAAGCTCAGCCAGCAGCCATGAACCTGCCAGTGGCCTAGGAAGCACTGAGGCTGCTGTGATCTCACAAGCACAGCCAGCAGGGGGCGCTGCACACTGACGTATGAGGCACTAAGGCTGCTGTGACCAACAAGCACAGCAAGCAGCCATGAGCCTGGCACTGGCCTAGGAGGCACTGAGGCTGCTGTGACCTCACAAGCACAGCCAGCAGCCATGAGCCTGCCAGTGGCCTAGGAGGCAACCAGGCTGCTGTGACCTCCCAACTACAGCCAGCACCCATGAGCCTGCCACTGGCCTAGGAGTCAATGAGGCTGCTGTGACCTACCAAGTACAGATAGCAGGGGGCGCTGCATACTAACGTATGAGACACTGAGGCTGCTGTAAACACAGAAAAACAGCCAGCAGCCAGGAACCTGCCACTGGCCTAGGAGGCACTCAGGCTGCTGTGACCTCCCAAGCATAACCAGCAGCCATGAGCCTGCCACTGGCCTAGGAGGCACTGATGCTCCTGTCACCTCACAAACACAGCCAGCAGCCAGGAGCCTGTCACTGGCCTCGGAGGCACTGAGGCTGCTGTGCCCTCACAAGCACAACCAGCAGCTGGGGCGGCACACTAACGTATGAGGCACTGAGTCTGCTGTGATGTCACAACCACGGCCAGCAGCCATGAGCCTGCCACTGGCCTAGGAGGCACTGAGGCTGCTGTGACCTCACAAGCACAGCCAGCAGCCAGGAGCCTGCCACTGGCCTAGGAGGCAGTCATGCTGCTGTGGCCTCACAAACACAGCCAGCAGGTAGCGCTGCACACTAACGGTTGAGGTACTGATGCTGCTGTGACCACACAAGCACAGCCAGCAGCCATGAGCCTGCCACTGGCCTTGGATGCACTGAGGCTGCTGTGACCTCACAGGCACCGCCAGCAGCCAGGAACCTGCCACTGGCCTAGGACGCACTGAGGCTGCTGTGACCTCACAAGCACAGCCAGCAGCCATGAGCCTGCCACTGGCCTTGGATGCACTGAGGCTGCTGTGACCTCACAGGCACAGCCAGCAGCCATGAGCCTGTCGGTGGCCTAGGAGGCACTGAGGCTGCTGTGGCCTCACAAGCACAGCCAGCAGCCAGGAGCCTGCCAGTGGCCTTGGAGGCACTCAGGCAGCTGTGACCTCACAAGCACAGCCAGCAGCCAGGAGCCTCCCACTGGCCTAGGAAGCACTGAGGCTGCTGTGACCTCACAAGCACAGCCAGGAGCCAGGAGCCTGCCACTGGCCTAGGAGGCACTGAGGCTGCTGTGATCTCAGAAGCACAGCCAGCAGCCAGGAGCCTGTCGCTGGCCTCGGTGGCACTGAGGCTGCTGTGCCCTCACAAGCACAACCAGCAGGTAGGGTTGCACACTAACGTTTCAGGCAGTGAAGCTGCTGTGATGTCACAAGCACGGCCAGCATCCATGAGCCTGCCACTGGCCTAGGAGGCACTGAGGCTGCTGTGACCTCACAAGCACAGCCAGGAGCCTGGCACTGGCCTCAGCGGAACTGAGGCTGCTGTGACCTCACAAGTACAGCCAGCAGGTGGGGCTGCACAATAACGTATGAGGCACGGAGGCTGCTGTGACCTCACAAGCACAGCCAGCAGGCAGGAGCCTGCCTCTGGCGTAGGAGGCACTCAGCCTGCTCTTACCTCCCAAGCACAGCCAGCAGCCAGGAGCCTGCCACTGGCCTCGGAGGCACTGAGGCTGCTGTGACCTCACAAGAACAGTCAGCAGGGGCCACTGCTCACTACCTATGAGGCACGGAGGCTGCTGTGACCTCACAAGCACAGCCACCAGCCAGGAGCCTGCCACTGGCCTAGGAGGCACTCAGGCTGCTCTGACCTCACAAGCACAGCCAGCAGCCAGGAGCCTGCCACTGGTCTAGGAGGCACTGAGGCTGCTGTGAGCTCACAAGAACAGTCAGCAGGGGCCACTGCTCACTACCTATGAGGCACGGAGGCTGCTGTGACCTCACAAGCACAGCCACCTGCCAGGAGCCTGCCACTGGCCTTGGAGGCACTCAGGCTGCTGTGACCTCACAAGCACAGCCAGCAGCCAGGAGCCTGCCACTGGCCTAAGAGGCACTCAGGCAGCTGAGACCTCACAACCACAGCCAGCAGCCATGAGCCTGTCGCTGGCCTAGGAGGCACTGAGGATGCTGTGACCTCACAAGCACAGCCAGCAGCCATGAACCTGCCACTGGCCTAGGAGGCACTGAGGCTGCTGTGACCTCACAAGCACAGCCAGCAGCCATGAACCTGCCACTGGCCTAGGAGGCACTGATGTTGCTGCGACCTCTCAAGCTCAGCCAGCAGCCAGGAGCCTCCCACTGGCCTAGGAGGCACGGAGGATTCTGTGACGTCACAAGCACAGGCAGCTGCCAGGAGCCTGCCACTGGACTCGGAGGCACGGAGACAGCTGTGACCTCACAAGCACAGCCAGCAGCCATGAGCCTGCCACTGTACTGGGAGGCACTCAGCCTGCTGTGACCTCACAAGCACAGCCAGCAGCCAGGAGCCTGCCACTTGCCTAGGAGACAGTTATGCTGCTGTGACCTCACAAGTAGACCCAACAGCCCTGAGACTGCCACTGGCCTAGGAGGCACGGAGGCTGCTGTGAGCTCACAAATACAGCTGTCAGCCATGAGCCTGCCACTGGCCTAGGAGGCACTCAGCCTGTTGTGACCTCCCAAGCACAGCCAACAGCCAGCAGCCTGCCACGGGCCTAGTACGCACGGACGCTGCTGTGACCTCACAAGCACAGCCAGCAGGGGGCGCTGCACACTAACGTATCAGGCACTGAGGCCACTGTGACCACGCAAGCACAGCCAGAACCCATGGGCCTGCCACTGGCCTAGGAGGCACTGAGGCTGCTGTGACCACAGAAGAACAGCCAGCAGCCAGGAACCTGCCACTGGCCTAGCAGTCACGGAGGCTGCTGTGACGTCACAAGCACAGCCAGCAGCCAGGTGCCCGTCGCTGGCCTCGAAGGCACTGAGGCTGCTGTGACCTCACAAGCACAGCCAGCAGCCATGAGCCTGTCGCTGGCCTAGGAGACACTGAGGCTGCTGTGACCTCCCAAGCACAGGCAGCAGGCAGGAGCCTCCCACTGTCCTAGGAGGCTCTGAGGCTGCTGTGACCTCACAAGCACAGCCAGCAGCCAGGAGCCCGCCATTGGCCCAGCAGGCACTCAGCCTCCTGTGACCTCACAAGCACAGCCAGCAGCCAGGCGCCTGCCACTGGCCTAGGAGGCACTGAGGCTGCTGTGAGCTCCCAAGCACAGCCAGCACCCATGAGCCTGCCACTGGCCTAGGAGGCACTCAGGCTGCTGTGACCTCCCAAGCATAGCCAACAGGAAGCGCTGCACACTAACGTATGAGGCACTGAGCCTGCTGTGACCTCCCAAGCACAGCTAGCAGCCAGGAGCCTGCCACTGGCCTACGATGCACTGAGGTTGCTGTGACCTCAGAAGCACAGCCAGCAGCCAAGAGCCTCCCACTGGCCAAAGAGGCACTGAGGCTGCTGTGATCTCGCAAGCACAGCCAGCAGCCAGGAGCCTGCCACTGGCCTAGGAGGCAATCAGGCTGCTGTGACCTCACAAGCACAGACAGCAGGTGGGGCTGCACAGTAAAGTATGAGGTACTGAGGCTGCTGTGACGTCACAAGCACAGCCAGCAGCCAGGAGCCTGCCTCTGGCCTAGGAGGCACACAGCCTGCTGTGACCTCACAAGCACAGCCAGCAGCCATGAGCCTGCCACTGGCCTAGGAGGCAGTCATCCTGCTGTGACCTCACAAGCACAGCCAGCACCCATGAGCCTGCCACTGGCCTAGGAGGCACTGAGGCTGCTGTGATCTCAAAAGCACAGCCAGGAGCCTGGCACTGGCCTCAGCGGAACTGAGGCTGCTGTTACCTCACAAGTACAGCCAGCAGGTGCGGCTGCACACTAACGTATGAGGCACTGAGGCTGCTGTGACCACAGAAGAACAGCCAGCAGCCAGTAACCTGTCACTGGCCTCGGAGGCACATAGGCTGCTGTGACGTCACAAGCACGGCCAGCATCCATGAGCCTGCCACTGGCCTAGGAGGCACTGAGGCTGCTGTGACCTCACAAGCACAGCCAGCAGCCTGGCACTGGCCTCAGCGGATCTGAGGCTGCTGTGACCTCACAAGTACAGCCAGGAGGTGGGGCTGCACAATAACGTATGAGGCACTGAGGCTGCTGTGACCTCCCAAGCACAGCCAGTAGGCAGGAGCCTGCCTCTGGCCTAGGAGGCACTCAGCCTGCTGGGACCTCACAAGCACAGCCAATAGCCATGAGCCTGCCACTGGCCTAGGAGGCACTCAGGCTGCTGTGACCTCACAAGCACAGCCAGCAGGTGGCGCTGCACACTTATGTAAGAGGCACTGAGGATGCTGTGACCACTCAATCACAGCCAGCTGCCAGGAGCCTGCCACTGTCCTAGGAGGCACTGAGGCTTTTGTGGCCTCAGAAGTACAGCCAGCACCCATGAGCCCGCCCCTGGCCTAGGAGGCACTGAGGCTGCTGTGACCTCCCAAGCACAGCCAGGAGGGGGCGCTGCTCATTACCCAGGGGGCACTGATGCTGTTGTGACCTGCCAAGCACAGCCAGCAGCCATGAGCCTGCGACTGGCCTAGGAGGCACTGAGGCTGCTGTGACCTCACAAGCACAGCCAGCAGGGGCCACTGCTCACTACCTATGAGGCATTGAGGCTGCTGTGACCTCACAAGCACAGCCACCAGCAGGAGCATCCCACTGTCCCCGCAGGCACTGATGCTGCTGTGACCTCACAAGCACAGCCAGCAGCCATGAGCCTGCCACTGGCCTAGGACGCAATCATGCTGCTGTGACCTCCCAAGTACAGCCAGCCGCCAAGAGCCTGCCACTGGCATAGGAGACAGTTAGGCTGCTGTGACCTCCCAAGCACAGACAGCAGCCATGAGCCTGCCTCTGGCCTAGGAGGCGCTGAGGATGCTGTGACCTCACAAGCACAGCCAGCAGCCATGAGCCTGCCACTGTCCTCAGAGGCACTGAGGCTGCTGCGACCTCCCAAGCACAGCCAGCAGCCATGAGCCTGCCACTGGCCTAGGAGGCACTGAGGCTGCTGTAACCTCACAAGCACAGCCAGCAGGCATGAGCCTGCCACTGTCCTAGGAGGCACTGAGGCTTTTGTGGCCTCAGAAGTACAGCCAGCACCCATGAGCCCGCCCCTGGCCTAGGAGGCACTGAGGCTGCTGTGACCTCCCAAGCACAGCCAGGAGGGGGTGCTGCTCATTACCCAGAGGGCACTGATGCTGTTGTGACCTGCCAAGCACAGCCAGCAGCCATGAGCCTGCGACTGGCCTAGGAGGCACTGAGGCTGCTGTGACCTCACAAGCACAGCCAGCAGGGGCCACTGCTCACTACCTATGAGGCATTGAGGCTGCTGTGACCTCACAAGCACAGCCACCAGCAGGAGCATCCCACTGTCCCCGCAGGCACTGATGCTGCTGTGACCTCACAAGCACAGCCAGCAGCCAGGAGCCTGCCACTGGCCTAGGAGGCACTCAGGCTACGGTATCCTGACAAGCACAGCCAGCAGCCATGAGCCTGCCGCTGGCCTGGGAGGCTCTCAGGCAGCTGAGACCTTACAACCACAGCCAGCAGGGGGCGGTATACACTAACGTATGAGGCACTGAGGCTGCTGTGACCTCACAAGCACAGCCAGCAGCCAGGAGCCTGCCACTGGCATAGGACGCAATCATGCTGCTGTGACCTCCCAAGTACAGCCAGCAGGCAGGAGCCTGCCTCTGACCTAGGAGGCGCTGAGGATGCTGTGACCTCACAAGCACAGCCAGCAGCCAGGAGCCTGCCACTGGCCTAGGAGGCACTGAGGCTGCTGTGACCTCCCAAGCACAGCCAGCAGGCAGGAGCCTCCCACTGGCCTAGGAGGCACTGAGGCTGCTGTGACCTCACAAGCACAGCCAGCAGGCAGTAGCCTGCCACTGGACTCAGAGGCACTGAGGCTGCTGTGACCCCACAAGCACAGTCAGCATCCATGAGCTTGCCACTGGCCTAGGAGGTACTGAGGCTGCTGTGACCTCACAACTAGACCAAGCAGCCATGAGCCTGCCACTGGCCTAGGAGGCACTCAGCCAGCTCTGACCCCCCAAGCACAGCCAGCAGCCATGAGCCTGCCACTGGCCAAGGAGGAACGAGGGCTGCTGTGACCTCACAAGCACAGCCAGCAGGTGGCGCTGCGCACAAACGTATGGGGCACTGAGGCTGCTGTGACCTCACAAGCAGAGCCATCAGCCACGATACTGCCTCTGGTTTCGGAGGCACTCAGCCTGCTGTGACCTCCCAAGCACAGCTAGCAGCCATGAGCCGGCCACTGGCCTAGAAGGCACTGAGGCTGCTGTGACCTCACAAACACAGCCAGCAACCATGAGCCTGCGACTGGCCTAGGAGGCAATCAGGCTGCTGTGACCTCATAAGCTCAGTCAGGAGCCAGGAGCCTCCCACTGGCCTAGGAGGCACTCAGCCTGCTGTGACCTCCCAAGCACAGCCAGCAGCCATGAGCCTGCCACTGGCCTAGGAGGCACTGAGGCTGCTGTGACGTCACAAGCACAGACAGCAGCCAGGAGCCTGCCACTGGCCTAGGAGGCACTGAGGTTGCTGTGACCTCACAAGCAGAGCCAGCAGCCAGGAGCCTGCGACTGGCCTAGGAGGCACTCAGCCTGCTGTGACTTCACAAGCACAGCCATCTGCCAGGAGCCTGCCACTGGCCTAGGAGGCACTCAGGCTGCTGTGACTTCACAAGCTCAGCCAGCAGCCATGAGCCTGCCACTGGCCTCGGAGGCAGTGAGGCTGCTGTGACCTCACAAGCACAGCCAGCAGCCATGAGCCTGCCACTGGCCTAGGAGGCAATCAGGCTGCTGTGACCTCACAACCACAGCCAGCAGCCAGCAGCCTGCCACTGGCCTAGGACACAGTTAGGCTGCTGTGACCTCACAAGTAGACCCAGCAGCCATGAGCCTGTCCCGGCCTAGGAGGCACTCATGCTGCTGTGACCTCCCAAGCACAGCCAGCAGGGGGCGCTGCTCATTGCCCATGGGGCACTGATACTGCTGTGACCTGCCAAGAACAGCCAGCAGCCATGAGCCTGCCACTGGCCTAAGAGGCACTCAGGCTGCTGTGAGCTCACAAGCACAGCTGTCAGCCAGGAGCCTGCCACTGGTCTAGGAGGAACTCAGGCCTGCTGTGACCTCACAAGCACAGCCAGCAGCCATGAGCATACCACTGGCCTAGGAGGCACTCATGCTGCTCTGAACTCACAAACACAGCCAGCAGGAGGCGCTGCACACTAACGTTTGAGGTACTGATGCTGCTTTGACCTCACAAGCACAGCCAGCAGCCATGAGCCTGCCACTGGCCTAGGAGTCACTGAGGCTGCTGTGACCTCACAAGCACAGCCAGCAGCCAGGAGCCTGCCACTGGCCTCGGAGGCACTGAGGTTGCTGTGACGTCACAAGCTAAGCCAGCGGCCATGGTCCTGCCGCTGGCCTAGGAAGCACTGAGGCTGCTGTGATCTCACAAGCACAGCCAGCAGGGGGCGCTGCACACTAATGTATGAGGCACTAAGGCTGCTGTGACCAACAAGCACAGCAAGCAGCCATGAGCCTGGCACTGGCCTAGGAGGCACTGAGGCTGCTGTGACCTCACAAGCACAGCCAGAAGCCATGAGCCTGCCAGTGGCCTAGGAGGCAACCATGCTGCTGTGACCTCCCAACTACAGCCAGCACCCATGAGCCTGCCACTGGCCTAGGAGGCAATGAGGCTGCTGTGACCTACCAAGTACAGATAGCAGGGGGCGCTGCATACTAACGTATGAGACACCGAGGCTGCTGTGAACACAGAAAAACAGCCAGCAACCAGGAGCCTGCCACTGGCCTAAGAGGCACTGAGGCTGCTGTGACCTCCCAAGCACAACCAGCAGCCATGAGCCTGCCACTGGCCTAGGAGGCACTGATGCTCCTGTCACCTCACAAACACAGCCAGCAGCCATGAGCCTGTCACTGGCCTAGGAGGCACTGAGGCTGCTGTGCCCTCACAAGCACAACCAGCAGGTGGGGCGGCACACTAACGTATGAGGCACGGAGGCTGCTGTGATGTCACAAGCACAGCCAGCAGCCATGAGCCTGCCACTGGCCTAGGAGGCACTGAGGTTGCTGTGACCTCACAAGCACAGCCATGAGCCTGCCACTGGCCTAGGAGGTACTCAGGCTGCTCTGACCTCACAAGCACAGCCAGCAGGCGCGGCTGCACACTAACGTATGAGGCACGGAGGCTGCTGTGACCTCACAAGCAGAGCCAGCAGCCTGCCTCTGGCCTAGGAGGCACTGAGGCTGCTGTGACCTCCCAAGCACAGCCAGCAGGGGGCGCTGCACACTAACGTTTGAGGCACTGATGCTGCTGTGACCTCACAAGCACAGCCAGCAGCCAGCAGCCTGCCACAGGCCTAGGAGGCAGTCAGGCTGCTCTGACCTCACAAGCACAGCCAGCAGCCAGGAGCCTGCCACTTGCCGAGGAGGCACTGAGGCTGCTGTGAGCTCACAAGCACAGCCAGCAGGAGAGGCTGCACATTAAAGTATGAGGCACTGAGTCTGTTGTGATGTCACAACCACGGCCAGCAGCCAGGAGCCTGCCACTGGCCTAGGAGGCACTGAGGTTGCTGTGACCTCACAAGCAGAGCCAGCAGCCATGAGCCTGCCACTGGCCTAGGAGGCACTGAGGCTGCTGTGACCTCACAAGCACAGCCAGCAGCCAGGAGCCTCCCACAGGCCTAGGAGGCACTCAGGCTGCTGTGACCTCACAGGCACAGCCAGCAGCCATGAGCCTGCCACTGGCCTTGGCTGCACTGAGGCTGCTGTGACTTCACAGGCACAGCCAGCAGCCAGGAACCTGCCACTGGCCTAGGAGGCACTGAGGCTGCTGTGACCTCACAAGCACAGCCAGCAGCCATGAGCCTGCCACTGGCCTTGGATGCACTGAGGCTGCTGTGACCTCACAGGCACAGCCAGCAGCCATGAGCCTGTCGGTGGCCTAGGAGGCACTGAGGCTGCTGTGGCCTCACAAGCACAGCCAGCAGCCATGAGCCTGCCAGTGGCCTTGGAGGCACCCAGGCTGCTGTGACTTCACAAGCACAGCCAGCAGCCATGAGCCTCCCACTGGCCTCGGAGGAACTCAGCCTGCTGTGACCTCACAAGCACAGCCAGGAGCCAGGAGCCTGCCACTGGCCTAGGAGGCACTGAGGCTGCTGTGATCTCAGAAGCACAGCCAGCAGCCAGGAGCCTGTCGCTGGCCTCGGTGGCACTGAGGCTGCTGTGCCCTCACAAGCACAATCAGCAGGTAGGGCTGCACACTAACGTTTGAGGCAGTGAACCTGCTGTGATGTCACAAGCACGGCCAGCATCCATGAGCCTGCCACTGGCCTAGGAGGCACTGAGGCTGCTGTGACCTCACAAGCACAGCCAGGAGCCTGCCACTGGCCTCAGCGGAACTGAGGCTGCTGTGACCTCACAAGTACAGCCAGCAGGTGCGGCTGCACAATAACGTATGAGGCACGGAGGCTGCTGTGACCTCACAAGCACAGCCAGCAGGCAGGAGCCTGCCTCTGGCCTAGGAGGCACTCAGCCTGCTCTTACCTCCCAAGCACAGCCAGCAGCCAGGAGCCTGCCACTGGCCTCGGAGGCACTGAGGCTGCTGTGACCTCACAAGAACAGTCAGCAGGGGCCACTGCTCACTACCTATGAGGCACGGAGGCTGCTGTGACCTCACAAGCACAGCCACCAGCCAGGAGCCTGCCACTGGCCTAGGAGGCACTCAGGCTGCTCTGACCTCACAAGCACAGCCAGCAGCCAGGAGCCTGCCACTGGCCTCGGAGACACTGAGGCTGCTGTGACCTCACAAGCACAGCCAGCAGGGGCCACTGCTTACTAGCTATGAGGCATTGAGGCTGCTGTGACCTCACAAGCACACCCAGCAGCCATGAGCCTGCCACTAGCCTAGGAGGCACTCAGCCTGCTGTGACCTCACAAGCACAGCCAGCAGCCAGGAGCCTGCCACTGGCCTAGGAGGCACTCAGGCAGCTGAGACCTCACAACCACAGCCAGCAGCCATGAGCCTGTCGCTGGCCTAGGAGGGAATGAGGATGCTGTGACCTCACAAGCACAGTCAGCAGCCATGAACCTGCCACTGGCCTAGCAGGCACTGAGGCTGCTGTGACCTCCCAAGCACAGCCAGCAGCCATGAGCCTACCACTGGCCTAGGAGGCACTGATGTTGCTGCGACCTCTCAAGCTCAGCCACCAGCCAGGAGCCTCCCACTGGCTTGGGAGGCACGGAGGATTCTGTGACGTCACAAGCACAGGCAGCTGCCAGGAGCCTGCCGCTGGCCTCGGAGGCACGGAGGCTGCTGTGGCCTCACAAGCACAGCCAGCAGCCATGAGCCTGCCACTTGCCTAGGAGACAGTTATGCTGCTGTGACCTCACAAGTAGACCCAACAGCCCTGAGACTGCCACTGGCCTAGGAGGCACGGAGGCTGCTGTGAGCTCACAAATACAGCTGTCAGCCAGGAGCCTGCCACTGGCCTAGGAGGCACTCAGGCTGCTGTGACCTCCCAAGCACAGCCAGAAGCCATGAGCCTGCCACGGGCCTACGAGGCACTCAGGCTGCGGTATCCTGACAAGCACAGCCAGCAGCCATGAGCCTGCCACTGGCCTACGATGCACTGAGGTTGCTGTGACCTCAGAAGCACAGCCAGCAGCCAAGAGCCTCCCACTGGCCTAGGAGGCACTGAGGCTGCTGTGATCTCGCAAGCACAGCCAGCAGCCAGGAGCCTGCCTCTGCCCGAGGAGGCAATCAGGCTGCTGTGACCTCACAAGCACAGACAGCAGGTGGGGCTGCACACTAAAGTATGAGGTACTGAGGCTGCTGTGACCTCACAAGCACAGCCAGCAGCCAGGAGCCTGCCTCTGGCCTAGGAGGCACACAGCCTGCTGTGACCTCACAAGCACAGCCAGCAGCCATGAGCCTGCCACTGGCCTAGGAGGCAGCCATGCTGCTGTGACCTCCCAAGCACAGCCAGCACCCATGAGCCTGCCACTGGCCTATGAGGCATTGAGGCTGCTGTGACCTCACAAGCACAGCCACCAGACAGGAGCCTGCCACTGTCCCCGCAGGCACTGAGGCTGCTGGGACCTCACAAGCACAGCCAGCAGCCAGGAGCCTGCCACTGGCCTAGGACGCAATCATGCTGCTGTGACCTCCCAAGTACAGCCAGCCGCCAGGAGCCTGCCACTGGCCTAGGAGACAGTTAGGCTGCTGTGACCTCCCAAGCACATACAGCAGCCAGGAGCCTGCCACTGGCCTAGGAGGCACTGATGCTGCTGTGAACTCACAAGCACAGCCAGCAGCCATGAGCCTGCCACTGTCCTAGGAGGCACTGAGGCTTTTGTGGCCTCAGAAGTACAGCCAGCACCCATGAGCCCGCCCCTGGCCTAGGCGGCACTGAGGCTGCTGTGACCTCCCAAGCACAGCCAGGAGGGGGCGCTGCTCATTACCCAGGGGGCACTGATGCTGTTGTGACCTGCCAAGCACAGCCAGCAGCCATGAGCCTGCGACTAGCCTAGGAGGCACTCAGGCTGCTGTGACCTCACAAGCACAGCCAGCAGGGGCCACTGCTCACTACCTATGAGGCATTGAGGCTGCTGTGACCTCACAAGCACAGCCACCAGCAGGAGCATCCCACTGTCCCTGCAGGCACTGATGCTGCTGTGACCTCACAAGCACAGCCAGCAGCCATGAGCCTGCCACTGGCCTAGGAGGCACTCAGGCTGCGGTATCCTGACAAGCACAGCCAGCAGCCATGAGCCTGCCGCTGGCCTGGGAGGCTCTCAGGCAGCTGAAACCTCACAACCACAGCCAGCAGGGGGCGCTATACACTAACGTATGAGGCACTGAGGCTGCTGTGACCTCACAAGCACAGCCAGCAGCCAGGAGCCTGCCACTGGCATAGGACGCAATCATGCTGCTGTGACCTCCCAAGTACAGCCAGCAACCAGGAGCCTGTCGCTGGCCTCGGAGACACTGAGGCTGCTGTGACCTCAGAAGCACAGCCAGCAGCCAGGAGCCTGCCACTGGCCTAGGAGGCACTGAGGCTGCTGTGACCTCCCAAGCACAGCCAGCACCCATGAGGCCGCCCCTGGCCTAGGAGGCACTGAGGCTGCTGTGGCCTCCCAAGCACAGACAGAAGAGGGCGCTGCTCATAACCCAGGGTGCACTGATGCTGCTGTGACCTGCCAAGCACAGCCAGCAGCCATGAGCCTGCGACTGGCCTAGGAGGCACTGAGGCTGCTGTGACCTCACAAGCACAGCCAGCAACCAGGAGCCTGCCACTGGCCTAGGAGGCACTGAGGCTGCTGTGACCTCACAAGCACAGCCAGCAGCCATGAGCCTGCCACTGGCCTAGGAGGCACTGAGGCTGCTGTGACCTCACAAGCACAGCCAGCAGCCAGGAGCCTGCCACTGGCCTAGGAGGTACTGAGGCTGCTGTGACCTCACAAGCACAGCCAGCAGCCATGAGCCTGCCACTGGCCTAGCAGGCACTGAGGCTGCTGTGATCTCACAAGCACAGCCAACAGGAGGCGCTGCACACTAACGTAAGAGGCACTGAGCCTGCTGTGACCTCCCAAGCACAGCCAGCAGCCAGGGGCCTGCCACTGGCCTAGGAGGCACTGAGATTGCCGTGACCACTCAAACTCAGCCAGCAGCGAAGAGCCTCCCACTGGCCTAAGAGGCACGGAGGATTCTGTGACGTCAAAAGCACAGCCAGCTGCCAGGAACCTGCCACTGGCCAAAGAGGCACTCAGGCTGCTGTGGCCTCCCAAGCACAGCCAGCAGCCATGAGCCTCCCACTGGCCTCGGAGGAACTCAGCCTGCTGTGAGCTCACAAGCACAGCCAGCAGCCATGAACCTGCCTCTGGCCTAGGAGGCACTGAGGCTGCTGTGACCTCACAAGCACAGCCAGCAGCCAGGAGCCTGCCACTGGCCTAGGAGGCACTGAGGCTGCTGTGACCTCCCAAGCACAGCCAGCAGCCAGGAGCCTGCCACTGGCCTAGGAGGCACTGAGGCTGCTGTGACCTCACAAGCACAGCCAGCAGCCATGAGCCTGCCACTGGCCTAGGAGGTACTGAGGCTGCTGTGACCTCCCAAGCACAGCCAGCGGCCATGAGCCTGCGAATGGCCTAGGAGGCACGGAGGATGCTGTAACCTCCCAAACACAGCCAGCAGCCATGAGCCTGCCACTGGCCTCGGGGGAACTCAGGCTGCTGTGACCTCCCAAACACAGCCAGCAGGTTGGGCTGCACACTAATGTATGAGGCACTGAGGCTGCTGTGACCTCACAAGCACAGCCAGCAGCCATGAGCCTGCCACTGGCCTCGGAGGCATGGATGATTCTGTGACGTCACAAGCACAGCCAGCAGCCAGGAGCCTGCCACTGGCCTAGGAGGCACTGAGGCTG
Organism: Dromaius novaehollandiae; assembly: GCF_036370855.1. Taxonomy (NCBI): domain Eukaryota; kingdom Metazoa; phylum Chordata; class Aves; order Casuariiformes; family Dromaiidae; genus Dromaius; species Dromaius novaehollandiae. The sequence goes on from NC_088107.1 coordinate 26,775,747, forward strand.
CTGTGACCTCACAAGCACAGCCAGCAGCCATGAGCCTGCCACTGGCCTAGGAGGCACTGAGGCTGCTGTGAACTCACAAGCACAGCCAGCAGGCAGGAGCCTGACACTGGCCTAGGAGGCACTGAGGCTGCTGTGACCTCACAAGCACAGCCAGCAGCCATGAGCCTGCCACTGGCCTAGGAGGCACTGAGGCTGCTGTGACCTCACAAGCACAGCCAGCAGCCAGGAGCCTGCCACTGGCCTAGGAGGCACGGAGGATTCTGTGACCTCACAATCACAGCTACCAGGAAGGAGCCTGACACTGTCCTGGGAGGCACTGAGGCGGCTGTGAGCTCACAAGCACAGCCAGCAGCCAGGAGCCTGGCAGTAACCTAGGAGGCACTGAGGCTGCTGTGAGCTCACAAGCACAGCCAGCAGCCAGGAGCCTGCCCCTTCCCTAGGAGGCACGGAGGTTGCTCTGGCCTCACAAGAACAGCCAGCAGGCAGGAGCCTGCCACTGGCCTAGGAGGCACTCAGGCTGCTTTGGCCTCCAAGCACAGCCAACAGCCATGAGCCTCCCACTGGCCTAGGAGGCACTGAGGCTGCTGTGACCTCACAAGCACAGGCAGCAGCCAGGAGCCTGCCACTGGCCTAGGAGGCACTGAGGCTGCTGTGACCTCACAAGCACAGCCAGCAGCCAGGAGCCTGCCACTGGCCTAGGAGGTACTGAGGCTGCTGTGACCTCACAAGCACAGCCAGCAGCCATGAGCCTGCCACTGGCCTAGCAGGCACTGAGGCTGCTGTGATCTCACAAGCACAGCCAACAGGAGGCGCTGCACACTAACGTAAGAGGCACTGAGCCTGCTGTGACCTCCCAAGCACAGCCAGCAGCCAGGGGCCTGCCACTGGCCTAGGAGGCACTGAGATTGCCGTGACCACTCAAACTCAGCCAGCAGCGAAGAGCCTCCCACTGGCCTAAGAGGCACGGAGGATTCTGTGACGTCAAAAGCACAGCCAGCTGCCAGGAACCTGCCACTGGCCAAAGAGGCACTCAGGCTGCTGTGGCCTCCCAAGCACAGCCAACAGCCATGAGCCTCCCACTGGCCTCGGAGGAACTCAGCCTGCTGTGAGCTCACAAGCACAGCCAGCAGCCATGAGCCTGCCTCTGGCCTAGGAGGCACTGAGGCTGCTGTGACCTCACAAGCACAGCCAACAGCCAGGAGCCTGCCACTGGCCTAGGAGGCACTGAGGCTGCTGTGACCTCCCAAGCACAGCCAGCAGCCAGGAGCCTGCCACTGGCCTAGGAGGCACTGAGTCTGCTGTGATGTCACAACCACGGCCAGCAGCCATGAGCCTGCCACTGGCCTAGGAGGTACTGAGGCTGCTGTGACCTCCCAAGCACAGCCAGCAGCCATGAGCCTCCCACTGGCCTCGGAGGAACTCAGCCTGCTGTGAGCTCACAAGCACAGCCAGCAGCCATGAACCTGCCTCTGGCCTAGGAGGCACTGAGGCTGCTGTGACCTCACAAGCACAGCCAGCAGCCAGGAGCCTGCCACTGGCCTAGGAGGCACTGAGGCTGCTGTGACCTCCCAAGCACAGCCAGCAGCCAGGAGCCTGCCACTGGCCTAGGAGGCACTGAGGCTGCTGTGACCTCACAAGCACAGCCAGCAGCCATGAGCCTGCCACTGGCCTAGGAGGTACTGAGGCTGCTGTGACCTCCCAAGCACAGCCAGCGGCCATGAGCCTGCGAATGGCCTAGGAGGCACGGAGGATGCTGTAACCTCCCAAACACAGCCAGCAGCCATGAGCCTGCCACTGGCCTCGGGGGAACTCAGGCTGCTGTGACCTCCCAAACACAGCCAGCAGGTTGGGCTGCACACTAATGTATGAGGCACTGAGGCTGCTGTGACCTCACAAGCACAGCCAGCAGCCATGAGCCTGCCACTGGCCTCGGAGACATGGATGATTCTGTGACGTCACAAGCACAGCCAGCAGCCAGGAGCCTGCCACTGGCCTAGGAGGCACTGAGGCTGCTGTGACCTCACAAGCACAGCCAGCAGCCATGAGCCTGCCACTGGCCTAGGAGGCACTGAGGCTGCTGTGAACTCACAAGCACAGCCAGCAGGCAGGAGCCTGACACTGGCCTAGGAGGCACTGAGGCTGCTGTGACCTCACAAGCACAGCCAGCAGCCATGAGCCTGCCACTGGCCTAGGAGGCACTGAGGCTGCTGTGACCTCACAAGCACAGCCAGCAGCCAGGAGCCTGCCACTGGCCTAGGAGGCACGGAGGATTCTGTGACCTCACAATCACAGCTACCAGGAAGGAGCCTGACACTGTCCTGGGAGGCACTGAGGCGGCTGTGAGCTCACAAGCACAGCCAGCAGCCAGGAGCCTGGCAGTAACCTAGGAGGCACTGAGGCTGCTGTGAGCTCACAAGCACAGCCAGCAGCCAGGAGCCTGCCCCTTCCCTAGGAGGCACGGAGGTTGCTCTGGCCTCACAAGAACAGCCAGCAGGCAGGAGCCTGCCACTGGCCTAGGAGGCACTCAGGCTGCTTTGGCCTCCAAGCACAGCCAACAGCCATGAGCCTCCCACTGGCCTAGGAGGCACTGAGGCTGCTGTGACCTCACAAGCACAGGCAGCAGCCAGGAGCCTGCCACTGGCCTAGGAGGCACTGAGGCTGCTGTGACCTCACAAGCACAGCCAGCAGCCAGGAGCCTGCCACTGGCCTAGGAGGCACTGAGGCTGCTGTGACCTCACAAGCACAGCCAGCAGCCAGGAGCCTGCCACTGGCCTAGCAGGCACTGAGGCTGCTGTGATCTCACAAGCACAGCCAACAGGAGGCGCTGCACACTAACGTAAGAGGCACTGAGCCTGCTGTGACCTCCCAAGCACAGCCAGCAGCCAGGGGCCTGCCACTGGCCTAGGAGGCACTGAGATTGCCGTGACCACTCAAACTCAGCCAGCAGCGAAGAGCCTCCCACTGGCCTAAGAGGCACGGAGGATTCTGTGACGTCAAAAGCACAGCCAGCTGCCAGGAACCTGCCACTGGCCAAAGAGGCACTCAGGCTGCTGTGGCCTCCCAAGCACAGCCAGCAGCCATGAGCCTCCCACTGGCCTCGGAGGAACTCAGCCTGCTGTGAGCTCACAAGCACAGCCAGCAGCCATGAACCTGCCTCTGGCCTAGGAGGCACTGAGGCTGCTGTGACCTCACAAGCACAGCCAGCAGCCAGGAGCCTGCCACTGGCCTAGGAGGCACTGAGGCTGCTGTGACCTCCCAAGCACAGCCAGCAGCCAGGAGCCTGCCACTGGCCTAGGAGGCACTGAGTCTGCTGTGATGTCACAACCACGGCCAGCAGCCATGAGCCTGCCACTGGCCTAGGAGGTACTGAGGCTGCTGTGACCTCCCAAGCACAGCCAGCGGCCATGAGCCTGCGAATGGCCTAGGAGGCACGGAGGATGCTGTAACCTCCCAAACACAGCCAGCAGCCATGAGCCTGCCACTGGCCTCGGGGGAACTCAGGCTGCTGTGACCTCCCAAACACAGCCAGCAGGTTGGGCTGCACACTAATGTATGAGGCACTGAGGCTGCTGTGACCTCACAAGCACAGCCAGCAGCCATGAGCCTGCCACTGGCCTCGGAGGCATGGATGATTCTGTGACGTCACAAGCACAGCCAGCAGCCAGGAGCCTGCCACTGGCCTAGGAGGCACTGAGGCTGCTGTGACCTCACAAGCACAGCCAGCAGCCATGAGCCTGCCACTGGCCTAGGAGGCACTGAGGCTGCTGTGAACTCACAAGCACAGCCAGCAGGCAGGAGCCTGACACTGGCCTAGGAGGCACTGAGGCTGCTGTGACCTCACAAGCACAGCCAGCAGCCATGAGCCTGCCACTGGCCTAGGAGGCACTGAGGCTGCTGTGACCTCACAAGCACAGCCAGCAGCCAGGAGCCTGCCACTGGCCTAGGAGGCACGGAGGATTCTGTGACCTCACAATCACAGCTACCAGGAAGGAGCCTGACACTGTCCTGGGAGGCACTGAGGCGGCTGTGAGCTCACAAGCACAGCCAGCAGCCAGGAGCCTGGCAGTAACCTAGGAGGCACTGAGGCTGCTGTGACCTCCCAAGCACAGCCAGCAGCCATGAGCCTGCCACTGGCCTAGGAGGCACTGAGGCTGCTGTGACCTCACAAGCACAGCCAACAGGGGGCGCTGCACACTATCGTATGAGCCACTGAGCCTGCTGATACCTGCCAAGCACAGCCAGCAGCCAGGAGCCTGCCTCTGGCCTAGGAGGCACTCAGGCTGCTGTGACCTCACAAGCACAGCCACCACCCATGAGCCTGCCACTGGCCTAGGAGGCACTCAGCCAGCTGTGACCTCCCAAGCACAGCCAACAGCCATGAGCCTGCCACTGACCAAGGAGGCACGGAGGCTGCTGTGACCTCACAAGCACAGCATGCAGGTGGCGCTGTACACTAACGTATGAGTCACTGAGGCTGCTGTGACCTCACAAGCACAGCCAGCAGCCAGGAGCCTCCCCCTGGCCTAGGACGCAATCATGCTCCTGTGACCTCCCAAGCACAGCCAGCAGCCAGGAGCCTGCCACTGGCCTAGGAGACAGTTAGGCTGCTGTGACCTCCCAAGCACAGCCAGCAGCCAGGAGCCTGCCTCTGGCCTAGGAGGCGCTGAGGCTGCTGTGACCTCCCAAACACAGCCAGCAGGTTGGGCTGCACACTAATGTATGAGGCACTGAGGCTGCTGTGACCTCACAAGCACAGCCAGCAGCCATGAGCCTGCCACTGGCCTAGGAGGTACTGAGGCTGCTGTGACCTCACAAGCACAGCCAGCAACCAGGAGCCTCCCACTGGCCTAGGAGGCACTCAGGTTGCTGTGACTTCACAAGCACAGCCAGCAGCCAGCAGCCTGCCAGTGGACTGGGAGGCACTCAGGCTGCTGTGACCCATCAAGCACAGCCAGCAGCCAGGAGCCTGCCACTTTCCGAGGAGGTACTGAGGCTGCCGTGACCTCACAAGCACAGCCAGCAGCCATGAGCCTCCCACTGGCCTAGGAGGCACTGAGGCTGCTGTGACCTCACAGGCACAGCCAGCAGCCATGAGCCCGTCGTTGGCCTCGGAGGCACTGAGGCTGCTGTGACGTCACAAGCACAGCCAGCAGCCATGAGCCTGCCACTGGCCAAGCAGGCACTCAGGCTGCTGTGGCCTCAAAAGCACAGCCAGCAGCCATGAGCCTGCCACTGGCCTAGGAGGCACTCAGGCTGCTGTGACCTCACAAGCACAGCCAGCAGGTGGGGCTGCACACTAACGTATGAGGCACTGAGGCTGCTGTGACCTCACAAGCACAGCCAGCAGCCAGGAGCCTACCACTGGCCTCGGAGGCACTCAGCCTGCTGTGACCTCACAAGCACAGCCAGCAGGCAGGAGCCTCCCACTGGCCTAGGAGGCACTGACGTTGCTCTGGCCTCCCAAGCACAGCCAGCAGCCAGGAGCCTGCCACTGGCCTAGCAGGCACTCAGGCTGCTGTGACCTCACAAACACAGCCAGCAGGTGGCGCTGCACACTAAGGTTTGAGGTACTGATGCTGCTGTGACCACACAAGCACAGCCAGCAGCCAGGAACCTGCCAGTGGCCTAGGAGGCACTGAGGCTGCTGTGATCTCACAAGCACAGCCAGCAGGGGGCGCTGCACACTAACGGTTGAGGCACTGAGGCTGCTGTGACCTCACAAGCACACCCAGCAGCCATGAGCCTGCCACTGGCATCGGAGGCACTCAGCCTGCTGTGACCTCACAAGCACAGCCAGCAGGGCTGGCTGCACACTAACATATGAGGCACTGAGTCTGCTGTGATGTCACAAACACAGCCAGCAGCCAGGAGCCTGCTACTGGCCTAGGAGGCACTGAGGCTGCTGTGACCTCTCAAGCACAGCCAGCAGCCAGGAGCCTGCCACTACCCTCGGAGGCACTCAGCCTACTCTGACCTCACAAGCACAGCCAGCAGCCAGGACCCTGCCACTGGCCTAGCAGGCAGTCAGCCTCTTCTGACCTCCCAAGCACAGCCAGCAGCCAGGAGCCTGTCGCTGGCCTAGGAGGCACTGAGGCTGCTGTGACCTCCCAAGCACAGCCAGCAGCCATGAGCCTGCCACTGGCCTAGGAGGCACTGAGGCTGCTGTGACCTCACAAGCACAGCCAACAGGGGGCGCTGCACACTATCGTATGAGCCACTGAGCCTGCTGATACCTGCCAAGCACAGCCAGCAGCCAGGAGCCTGCCTCTGGCCTAGGAGGCACTCAGGCTGCTGTGACCTCACAAGCACAGCCAGCAGCCAGGAGCCTGCCACTGGCCTAGGAGGCACTCAGGCTGCTGTGACCTCCCAAGCACAGCCAGCAGCCATGAGCCTGCCACTGGCCTAGGAGGCACGGAAGCTGCGGTGACCTCACAAGCACAGCCAGCAGGGCTGGCTGCACACTAACATATGAGCCACTGAGGCTGCTGTGACCTCACAAGCACAGCCAGCAGCCAGGATCCTGCCACTGGCCTAGGAGGCACTGAGGCTGCTGTGACCTCACAAACACAGCCAGCAGACAGGAGCCTCTCAGTGGCCTAGGAGGCACTCAGGCTGCTGTGACCTCCCAAGCACAGCCAGCACCCATGAGCCTGCCACTGGCCTAGCAGGCACTCAGGCTGCTGTGATCTCACAAGCACAGCCAGCAGCCCTGAGCCCGTCGCTGGCCTCGGAGGCACGGAGGCAGCTGTGACCTCACAAGCACAGCCAGCAGCCATGAGCCTGTCGCTGGCCTCGGAGGCACTCAAGCTGCTGTGCCCTCACAAGAACAACCAGCACGTGGGGCTGCACACTAACGTATGAGGCACGGAGGCTGCTGTGATGTCACAAGCACAGCCAGCAGGCATGAGCCTGCCACTGGCCTAGGAGGCACTGAGGCTGCTCTGACCTCACAATCGCAGCCATGAGCCTGCCACTGGCCTAGGAGGCACCGAGGCTGCTGTGACCTCACAAGCGCAGCCATGAGCCTGCGACTGGCCTAGGAGGCACTGAGGTTGCTGTAGCCTCCCAAGCACAGCCATCAGCCAGGAGCCTGCCACTGGCCTAGGAGGCACTGAGGCTGCTGTGACCTCACAAGCACAGCCAGCAGCCAGGAAACTGCGACTGGCCTCGGAGGCACTGAGGCTGCTGTGACCTGCCAAGCACAGCCAGCAGCCATGAGCCCGTCGCTGGCCTAGGAGGCACTGAGGCTGCTGTGACCTCACAAGCACAGCCAGCAGCCAGGAGCCTGTCGCTGGCCTCGGAGGCACTCAGGCTGCTGTGCCCTCACAAGAACAACCAGCAAGTGCGGCTGCACACTAACGTATGAGGCACGGAGGCTGCTGTGACCTCACAAGCACAGCCAGTAGCCATTAACCTGGCACTGGCCTAGGAGGCACTCAGGCTGCTGTGACCTCACAAGCACAGCCAGCAGCCAGGAGCCTGCCACTGTCCTAGGAGGCACTCAGCCTGCTGTGACCTCACAAGTACAGGCAACAGCCAGGAGCCTGCCACTGGCCTAGGAGGCATGGAGGATTTCGTGACGTCACAAGCACAGCCAGCAGGGCTGGCTGCACACTAACATATGAGCCACTGAGTCTGCTGTGATGTCACAAACACAGCCAGCAGCCATGAGCCTGCCACTGGCCTAGGAGGCACTCAACCTGCTATGACCTCCCAAGCACAGCCAACAGCCATGAGCCTGGCACTGGCCTAGGAGGCACTGAGGTTGCTGTGGCCTCACAAGCACAGCCAGCAGCCAGGAGACTGCCACTGGCCTAGCAGGCACTCAGGCTGCTGTGACCTCACAAGCACAGCCAGCAGGTGGCGCTGCACACTAAGGTTTGAGGTACTGATACTGCTGTGACCACACAAGCACAGCCAGCAGCCAGGAACCTGCCACTCGCCTAGGAGGCACTCAGGCTGCTGTGACCTCACAAGCACAGCCAGCAGCCCTGAGCCCGTCGCTGGCCTCGGAGGCACTCAGGCAGCTGAGACCTCACAAGCACAGCCAGCAGCCATGAGCCTGTCGCTGGCCTCGGAGGCACTCCGGCTGCTGTGCCCTCACAAGAACAACCAGCACGTGGGGCTGCACACTAACGTATGAGGCACGGAGGCTGCTGTGATGTCACAAGCACAGCCAGCAGCCATGAGCCTGCCACTGGCCTAGGAGGCACTGAGGCTGCTCTGACCTCACAATCGCAGCCATGAGCCTGCCACTGGCCTAGGAGGCACCGAGGCTGCTGTGACCTCACAAGCGCAGCCAGGAGCCTGCGACTGGCCTAGGAGGCACTGAGGTTGCTGTAGCCTCCCAAGCACAGCCATCAGCCAGGAGCCTGCCACTGGCCTAGGAGGCACTGAGGCTGCTGTGACCTCACAAGCACAGCCAGCAGCCAGGAGCCTGTCGCTGGCCTCGGAGGCACTCAGGCTGCTGTGCCCTCACAAGAACAACCAGCAAGTGCGGCTGCACACTAACGTATGAGGCACGGAGGCTGCTGTGACCTCACAAGCACAGACAGTAGCCATTAACCTGGCACTGGCCTAGGAGGCACTCAGGCTGCTGTGACCTCACAAGCACAGCCAGCAGCCAGGAGCCTGCCACTGTCCTAGGAGGCACTCAGCCTGCTGTGACCTCACAAGTACAGGCAACAGCCAGGAGCCTGCCACTGGCCTAGGAGGCATGGAGGATTTCGTGACGTCACAAGCACAGCCAGCAGGGCTGGCTGCACACTAACATATGAGCCACTGAGTCTGCTGTGATGTCACAAACACAGCCAGCAGCCATGAGCCTGCCACTGGCCTAGGAGGCACTCAACCTGCTATGACCTCCCAAGCACAGCCAACAGCCATGAGCCTGGCACTGGCCTAGGAGGCACTGAGGTTGCTGTGGCCTCACAAGCACAGCCAGCAGCCAGGAGACTGCCACTGGCCTAGCAGGCACTCAGGCTGCTGTGACCTCACAAGCACAGCCAGCAGGTGGCGCTGCACACTAAGGTTTGAGGTACTGATACTGCTGTGACCACACAAGCACAGCCAGCAGCCAGGAACCTGCCACTGGCCTAGGAGGCACTCAGGCTGCTGTGACCTCACAAGCACAGCCAGCAGCCCTGAGCCCGTCGCTGGCCTCGGAGGCACTCAGGCAGCTGAGACCTCACAAGCACAGCCAGCAGCCATGAGCCTGTCGCTGGCCTCGGAGGCACTCCGGCTGCTGTGCCCTCACAAGAACAACCAGCACGTGGGGCTGCACACTAACGTATGAGGCACGGAGGCTGCTGTGATGTCACAAGCACAGCCAGCAGCCATGAGCCTGCCACTGGCCTAGGAGGCACTGAGGCTGCTCTGACCTCACAATCGCAGCCATGAGCCTGCCACTGGCCTAGGAGGCACCGAGGCTGCTGTGACCTCACAAGCGCAGCCAGGAGCCTGCGACTGGCCTAGGAGGCACTGAGGTTGCTGTAGCCTCCCAAGCACAGCCATCAGCCAGCAGCCTGCCACTGGCCTAGGAGGTACTGAGGCTGCTGTAACCTCACAAGCACAGCCAGCAGCCAGGAAACTGCGACTGGCCTCGGAGGCACTGAGGCTGCTGTGACTTGCCAAGCACAGCCAGCAGCCATGAGCCCGTCGCTGGCCTAGGAGGCACTGAGGCTGCTGTGACCTCACAAGCACAGCCAACAGCCAGGAGCCTGTCGCTGGCCTCGGAGGCACTCAGGCTGCTGTGCCCTCACAAGAACAACCAGCAAGTGCGGCTGCACACTAACGTATGAGGCACGGAGGCTGCTGTGACCTCACAAGCACAGCCAGTCGCCATTAACCTGGCACTGGCCTAGGAGGCACTGAGGCTGCTGTGACCTCACAAGCACAGCCAGCAGCCATGAGCCTGCCACTGTCCTAGGAGGCACTCAGCCTGCTGTGACCTCACAAGTACAGGCAACAGCCAGGAGCCTGCCACTGGCCTAGGAGGCATGGAGGATTTCGTGACGTCACAAGCACAGCCAGCAGGGCTGGCTGCACACTAACATATGAGCCACTGAGTCTGCTGTGATGTCACAAACACAGCCAGCAGCCATGAGCCTGCCACTGGCCTAGGAGGCACTCAACCTGCTATGACCTCCCAAGCACAGCCAACAGCCATGAGCCTGGCACTGGCCTAGGAGGCACTGAGGCTGCTGTGGCCTCACAAGCACAGCCAGCAGCCAGGAGACTGCCACTGGCCTAGCAGGCACTCAGGCTGCTGTGACCTCACAAGCACAGCCAGCAGCCATGAGCCTGCCACTGGCCTAGGAGGCACTGAGGCTTCTGTGACCTCACAAGCACAGCCAACAGGAGGCGCTGGACACTAACGTATGAGGCACTGAGGCTGCTGTGACCTCACGAGCACAGCCAGCAGGCAGGAGCCTCCCACTGGCCTCGGAGGCACTGAGGCTGATGTGACCTCACAAGCACAGCCAGCAGCCATGAGCCTCCCACTGGCCTAGGAGGCAACGAGGATTTTGTGATGTCACAAGCACAGCCAGCTGCCAGGAGCCTGCCACTGGCCTCGGAGGCACTCAGCCTGCTGTGACCTCACAAGCACAGCCAGCAGCCAGGAGCCTGCCACTGGCCTAGGAGGCACTCAGGCTGCTGTGACCTCACAAGCACAGCCAGCAGCCATGAGCCTGCCATTGGCCTAGGAGGTACTGAGGCTGCTGTGACCTCACAAGCACAGCCAACAGGAGGCGCTGCACACTAACGTATGAGGCACTGAGGTTGCTGTGACCTCACGAGCACAGCCAGCAGGCAGGAGCCTCCCACTGGCCTAGGAGGCACTCAGCCTGCTGTGACCTCAGAAACACAGCCAGCAGCCAGGAGCCTGCCACTGGCCTAGGAGGTACTGAGTCTGCTGTGACCTCACAAGCACAGCCAGCAGCCAGGAGCCTGCCACTGGCCTAGGAGGCACTGAGGCTGCTGTGACCTCCCAAGCACAGCCAGCAGCCAGGAGCCTGCCTCTGGCCTAGGAGGCACTCAGGCTGCTGTGACCTCACAAGCACAGCCAGCACCCATGAGCCTGCCACTGGCCTAGGAGGCACACAGCCTGCTTTAACCTCACAAGCACAGCCAGCAGCCATGAGCCCGTCGCTGGCCTCGGAGGCACTGAGGCTGCTCTGACCTCACAAGCTCATCCAGCAGGGGCGGCTGCACACTAACGTATGAGGCACTCAGGCTGCTGTAACCTCAAAAGCACAGCCAGCAGCCATGAGCCTGCCACTGGCCTAGGAGGCAATCAGGCTGCTGTGGCCTCACAATCATAGGCTGTAGGGAACGGCGATCGGAAGATCTCGCGATGGCACGGAAAGAGGAAGGAAGAGGAAGGATATGACGTAGAGATAGCAGTATGCTTGTAGGGTCATAAGCGAATACATGCGTACAATAAACGCCATTTGCAGCATCCTCATATTGGTGTCAGTGCTCATTGGCCCGGAGGCTGGGGGAGCCTCCGTGCCGTCTCAGGCGAACGGGAGATTGTCGCATCAGAAGGCGACAAGTGGTGACCCCGACGTGATAGCTGAAACGGCGGACCGCAGGCGGTCGAAAGGATCCGGATCATGGACGCGGTAGTTAAGGTTGTACGCGTGGGTGCCCGGGAATGGGTGCTCTCTATGAGAGCGGATGCAGTTACGAACTGCGTCGGGCGGCTCCTGAAAGATGGAGCGATAGTTAGAACAGGGGACATTTTTTCCCCTTCTAACTGGGAGAAGTGCACTCGAGCACTTGCTCAGAGAGCTATGGCCACTAAGAAGGCCGCAGAGCTTAAGACGTGGGGAGACATAACGATCATTTTAGAAAGGACTAGGGAGGAGCTTGAGACCTGGCAGGCTGCCCACGTGGCGCTACACATGTCCGCGGAAATGGCAACACAGACAGCAGCAAACGCAGAGGAGCGAACGGAGGCGATAGAGGAAGAGGCGATAGTAGGGGATGAAGTGAAAACGGAGAGTGTGGAAACAGACATAAAGGAGGAGTCGGTTAATCAAGAACCAGAGCGGGGAGAGGGGGAGGCAAAAACTCCAGAGGCTTACCCAATAACGCCCTCTTCTCCGCCACCGCCGCGGTATCCGTGGAAAGAGATGAGAGCGATGGAAGGGGGAGAACCAGGAGACCTTTGTGGAGACCGAGATATGAAAAAGCCAGAGGCGGGTAGAGGAAAAGAAAGCAAGGTGAAAGTGGAGGAGGCAGAAGAAAAGGAAAGACCGATTATAGTGGATGATCCCCGAGACTGGCTACCGGGGGCCATGATTCGGGTGCAGTGGGAGGACGAAAGAAGAGAAGAAGCAGGGGAAAGACCAGAAGCAGGGGAAAAACTGAGGGTGCCGCACCCGGGAAAAGATGGCGCTGGCCGAGAGAGGAGTGGGCGTCAACCAGCACTGCGGAAGGAGGAGACTGAAGACTCAGGTGCAGCAACTAGGGCGGAGTTCCCCCACCGCAGTCAGAGGCGAAGGAGAAAAAAAAAAAAAAAAAGGGAGGAAAGTCACAAGAGATATGGAGCAGATGTTTATGCTGCTTACAGCTCTGGAACAAGAAACAGCTAAACAAAGAGGGCTATTAGAGGCAACAGCTAAACAAAGAGGGCTATCAGAGACAGCAGCTAAACAAAGAGGGCCATCAGAGACAGCAGGTTCTGCCCAAGCGGGAGGGGGAAAAGAAATTCCCCTAACAGACTGGAAACTGATAGCGACGGAATGTGCCCTGAGTGGCCTCAAGTTTTGTGTGCCAATAGGGGCCTTCCCAGTACGAGTTGCCCCGGGGGCGGGGGGGGCAGTGGAATGGATGCCCTTCGACCCAAAGACGGTACAACAGCTATTGAAAGCAGTGCAAGAACAGGGCCTGCGACACCCGGTGACACAGACGTTGCTGGACGCGGCGCACGCGGGAGGCCTAATACCGTGGGATTGTCGCGCCCTCGCGCGACTGGTTTTATCGCCCACGATGGTCCTTATGTGGAAAGAAGCGTGGACCTCGCGCTTGCAGCAGGCGTTGATGGCCGCACAGGCAGACCCGCAGAACCCACTGGGCCAATCCACCCTACCGCGGTTAAGAGGAAATGATGCGGCCATGGCTACACCCCAGCAGCAGGCAGCGGGCCTGAGACCTCGGGAGATACTGGTGGCAACAGAAGCATCTCGAAAGGCCTTTGATGATATTGGGCCACTGCTGCAGCAGGCAGAGCCATGGACGACTGTGAAGCAGAGAGTGGGAGAGCCGTTTGACAAGTTTTGTGACAGGCTACAGGCAGCAGTAGAACTTGCATCTTTACCAGACGCTGCAAAAGGAGCGGTGATGTTGGAATGTATCAAACAGCAGGGCAACGAGTTGACAAAAGAAATCCTAAGAACAGCGCCTAAGGGAGCAAGTCTAGGGCAGACGATCAAGTACGTATTAGAACACCGGGACAAGACCACAGCCCTACAGATTGCTGCAGCAGTTATGGCAATGCCGGAGGTTAGAGCTAGAGGAGGTCCAAAGGGAGGCCCATGCTTTGGCTGCGGGCGAATGGGCCATTTGAGAGCACAGTGCACGAATAAGGGAAGTTACACGCGCCCAACAAGGGGTATGGGGAGCCTTACATGCTGGGCCTGTGGAAAACCAGGACACAGAGCACGAGATTGTCGGCGGTCGGGAAACGAGAAGCGGGGAGGGCAACTAGGGGGCCACCCCTCCCCGGTGAGCCGGCCTCAAGTAGCCCCCGTCAACAACAACACACCGCTGATGGACAGCTCCAGCGACCAAACTCCGAAGGGAAACCCCGCGTGGCCCTGGTCTTAGGGTGTGAGAAGAGACCCCGAGTGAAAGCGCATCTGATAGGCCCACCAGGGGCGGGTCCTCCTAGCATCCCCTTAATAATGATGCTAGATACGGGGGCAGATGTTACATGTGTGCCCTCGTGGTTGTGGCCATCGAGTTGGCCAGCAAAAGTGGCAAGCTCGTTAGATGGAGTGGGAGGCAGGGCGGAGGCTATGATTTCTGAAACCGATATCACAATTGTATTGGAGGACCCGGATAGGCCTGCTCAGATCATCCGTGTGCGGCCGTACATAACTGCCATAGGGGAACCATTGTTAGGGCGAGATGCCTTATTGCAAAGCGGCTTTCACCTGACAAATTTAGGGAAAGGGCCACTGCCTACCTCCTCGGGGCTCATTTCGCTGTCCCACTGACATGGTGCTCCAATGAGCCTGTGTGGGTAGAGCAGTGGCCATTGACAGGGGACAAATTGGCGGCTGCCCGACAAATAGTAAGTAGAGAACTAGAGCAGGGACACCTGGAGGAAAGCCACAGTCCCTGGAACACTCCTATATTTGTGATACACAAAAAGGATAAGTCTAAATTTCGATTACTGCACGACCTACGAGCGGTAAATCAGCAGATGGAAGCGATGGGTGCCCTCCAGCCAGGGTTGCCACCACCATCAGCAATACCAAAGAATTGGCCAGTGGTGGTGATGGATATCCAAGATTGCTTTTTCTCTATACCATTAGCCCCTCAGGACAAAGCTCGATTTGCCTTCACACTGCCCTCAGAGAATCTGCAGGAGCCAGCAGCGCGATATCAATGGACAGTCCTCCCGCAGGGCATGAAAAATTCACCTACGATTTGTCAGGCGGCAGTAGCTAAGGTATTGCAGCCGGTAAGAGCGCAGTTCCCGCGCGCGCTTGTCATCCATTACATGGACGACCTCCTAATAGCTGCAGAGACCCAGCAAGAAACCGATCAGGCAGAACAGGCAGTAATTAACTGCCTAAATGAAGCGGGATTGTACGTTCAGAAAGCAAAGACGCAAAGGGGAGAATCTGTCGACTATCTGGGAACCACCATCCTCCCCAGAGCTGTGGTCCCACAGCCGATAAAGCTCAATAAAGAGATATGAACGTTGCATGATGTACAGCAATTGGTTGGAGCTCTCCAATGGCTGCGAGGGCTGATAGGTATTCCCAAGGAGTGGATGGAGCCACTGTTCGAGTTGCTCAAGGGCCACAAACCATGGGAACCGAGGCAGATGACACCGAACGCGTTAGAAGCCCTCCGAAAAATAGAAGATCTCATGGCAAAGGGCGGAGTAACGAGATATGACCCGGCCAGACCTATCAATTTGTACGTGGCAGTTACAAGAACAGGAGCCATAGGCGTTCTAGGACAAGGGACACCGGAGCATCCGGAAGTCGTATGGTGGATAGTGTCGAACCAAATAAGTACGGCATACGTCACAATCGTAACAGCGTTGGCACAAATGATACAGAAGGGACGAACCGCCAGCGTTCGGCACTTCGCGAAGGAGCCTGAGTCCATTTACCTGCCGGTAAAAAGGAGTCAATGGGACAGCGTGGTCCAGAAACAAGATAGTATAGCAATAGCTTTAGAAGGATTCCCAGGAACAATCAGATTATCACCTGTGCTGGAGATGTATACACACCTCACCGTCCTTCGGCCCCATCTGAAAGCCCGAGTGCTACGGCGACCTGCACCAGGGCGCACAGTGTTCACCGACGCGTCATCGGTGACCAGGGCAGCGGTTGTTGTGTGGCAAGATCAAAAGGCCCAATGGCACCGAGTGAAGATCAGCGAGCCGGACAGTAGCGTACAGCATCTAGAGGCCCGAGCTGTGGCGCAGGCATTACAAATGTGGCCAGAAGAGCATTTGAATGTAGTGACAGACTCCATGTTCGTCTTTAAATTGTTACACAACATGTCGTATCCCGGATGGGCCGGATCGCCCATTGCGCTAATGCTAGAAGAAGCCCTACAACAACGGCGGGCCACTGCCTCCATTATTCATGTTCGGAGTCATGAGGCAATCCAAGGAGTGTACCAAGAAGGCAACAATAAAGCCGATCAAGTGGCCAAAGGTGTGTGGACAGTC
Organism: Dromaius novaehollandiae; assembly: GCF_036370855.1. NCBI lineage: Eukaryota > Metazoa > Chordata > Aves > Casuariiformes > Dromaiidae > Dromaius > Dromaius novaehollandiae. Next base: position 26,791,675 of record NC_088107.1, read on the forward strand.
GCAGAAGCAAGGCAGGTGCACGACCTTCTCCATGTTGGTGCAAAAGCACTGGCAAAAAGCTGCAACATCCCCCTCACCACGGCTCGTGAAGTGGTTGCGGCTTGCCCGTATTGCCAAAAAACCCCCCTGTGGGGCGCCGGCATCAACCCCAGGGGGCTGAAAGGAAACCAAATATGGCAAACGGACTTCACAATGTGCCAGCGACTTCGACCACGGCCCTGGCTGGCTGTCACAGTAGACACACACAGCGGTATCATCGTTGCGACCCAACATAAACGAGTCACAGCGCGGGCGGCACAGTTGCATTGGCACACGGCAATGGCCTGGCTGGGTGCCCCAGAAACTATTAAAACAGACAACGGCACGTGTTTCACAGCGCAAAGCACGAGAGAATGGGCCGTACGGTGGGGAATTAAGCTAGTGCACGGTATTGCCTATAATAGCACAGGTCAAGCCATTGTCGAGCGAGCAAACCGCACTTTAAAGCAAAGGATCGAGATTCTTGGGGAGGGGGAGGGATATACACAAAGAATCCCCGCGCACAAACAATCAGAAATAATTATGCGCGCCTTATTCGGTCTGAATCAGTTCATCAGGGGGGAGGAGAACAAGACGCCAGCGGAAAAGCATTGGGTGGTCCGAGCGATGCACGAGGGACCAGAAGTAAAGGTCCGAATCCCGGAAAAAGGGGAATGGGAAGAGGGGTGGCAGCTGGTAGCCCAAGGACGAGGGTATGCAGCGGTCAGGCAGGGAGAAATGGTAAGATGGGTCCCTATGAAGTGGGTGCGCCCAGACCTCAGGGCAAGGACAAGACAGGAAGCAGAGAGTCAGGTGAATTAAAGAATGTCTGAGTTTTATTGCAGGGGAGGACCACCCTGAAAAGCTGATGATCCCTTCTAGCAGCAAAGACAGCAGACAGGAGAAGAAGAACAGATGAGAAAAGGCGCGTGAAACCACAAGAAGAACGCGTAACCAGAAAACCCGAGAAGATGGCAGGGGGGAGCAACCCAAGTAGCTCTCCTCGTAGCGATGCTGGGACTGGGACTCCAAGGGGTGAAAGGCGAACCAATGTTAGCGAAATGGGGTAGTAACAATCTATGGCTCACCTGGCAAACCGGACAGGAAATAAGCAATTTTGCCTGACGTTGGTGGGTGCGGGGCAGCCCTTTTAAGACATGCTTAATAGGGGTCCCATTGAATTTGACCGTAGACCTACCAAAGCTGAGAGAGCATTGACACGTGGAATGTGTCATTGCCCTGGGACCCACAAGAGCTTGACCTTCTGGGTTCAGTAGTGGTAATTGGCTTGGGCTAGGACCATGGGCCAGGCAATTACTAATAGAAGAGTTGCACCTGCTACTGATGCTCGTGCTAGGCATATTAGTATGTAGACTAGTGTTTAGATGCTTGGTAAGACAACTGCTAGAAAAGGGGTGGTCCCACCCACACCCACACTATGAACGCTTAACCCGCGACACGGCAATTTAAAGCAAATAGCATAGTCAAAGCATGGGGAGGGGGAGATGTAGGGAACGGCGATCGGAAGATCTCGCGATGGCATGGAAAGAGGAAGGAAGAGGAAGGATATGACGTAGAGATAGCAGTACGCTTGTAGGTACATAAGCGAATACATGCGTACAATAAACGCCATTTGCAGCATCCTCATATTGGTGTCAGTGCTCATTGGCCCGGAGGCTGGGGGAGCCTCCGTGCCGTCTCAGACGAACGGGAGATTGTCGCATCAGAAGGCGACAATAGGCAGCAGCCAGGAGCCTGCCACTGGCCTAGCAGGCACTCAGGCTGCTGTGACCTCACAAGCACAGCCAGCAGGTGGCGCTGCACACTAACGTTTGAGCTACTGATGCTGCTGTGACCACACAAGCACAGCCAGCAGCCAGGAATCTGCCACTGGCCTAGGAGGCACTCAGGCTGCTGAGACCTCACAAGCACAGCCAGCACCCAGGAGCCTGCCACTGTCCTAGGAGGCACTGAGGCTGCTGTGACCTCACAAGCACAGCCAGCAGCCATGAGCCTGTCGCTGGCCTAGCAGGCACTGAGGCTGCTGTGACCTCACAAGCACAGCCAGCAGCCAGGAGCCTGCCACTGGCCTAGCAGGCACTGAGGCTGCTGTGACCTCACAAGGAAAGCCAGCAGGCGGCGCTGCACACTAACGTATGAGGCACTGAGGCTGCAGTACCCTCGCAAGCACAGCCAGCAGCCAGGAGCCTGCCACTGGCCTAGGAGGCACGGAAGCTGCTGTGATGTCACAAGCACAGCCAGCAGCCAGGAGCCTGCCACTGGCCTAGGAGGCACTCAGCCTGCTGTGAGCTCACAAGCACAGCTGTCAGCCATGAGCCTGCCACTGGCCTAGGATGCACGGAAGCTGCTGTGACCTCCCAAGCACAGCCAGCAGCCATGAGCCTGCCACTGGCCTAGGAGGCACTGAGGCTGCTGTGACCTCACAAGCACAGCCAGCAGGTGACCCTGCACACTAACGTATGAGGTACTAATGCTGCTGTGACCTCACAAGCACAGTCAGCAGCCATGAACCTGCCACTGGCCTAGGAGGCACTCAGCCTGCTGCGACCTCACAAGCACAGCCAGCAGGCATCAGACTGCCACTGGCCTAGGAGGCACTGAGGCTGCTGTGACCTCACAAGCACAGCTGTCAGCCATGAGCCTGCCACTGGCCTAGGAGGCACTGAGGCTGCTGTGACCTCACAAGCACAGCCAGCAGCCATGAGCCTGTCACTGGCCTAGGAGACACAGAGGCTGCTGTGACCACTCAAACTCAGCCAGCAGCCAAGAGCCTCCCACTGGCCTAGGAGGCACGGAGGATTCTGTGACGTCACAAGTACAGCCAGCAGCCAGGAGCCTGACACTGGCCTAAGAGGCACTCAGGCAGCTGCGACCTCACAAGCACAGGCAGCAGGCATGAGACTGCCACTGGCCTAGGAGGCAATGAGGCTGCTGTGACCTCACAACCACAGCCAACAGGGGGCGCTGCACACTAACGTATGAGGCACTGAGCCTGCTGTGACCTCCCATGCACAGCCAGCAGCCATGAGCCTGCCACTGGCCTAGGAGGCACTGAGGCTGCTGTGATATCACAAGCACAGCCAGCAGCCATGAGCCTGCCACTGGCCTAGGAGGCACTCAGGCTGCTGTGGCCTCACAAGCACAGCCAGCAGCCAGGCGCCTGCCACTGGCCTAGGAGGCACGGAGCCTGCTGTGACCTCACAAGCACAACCAGCAGGTGGGGCTGCACACTAACGTATCAGGCACTGAGGCTGCTGTGACGTCACAAGGACAGCCAGCAGCCATGAGCCTGCCACTGGCCTAGGAGGCACTCAGGCTGCTGTAACCTCAAAAGCACAGCCAGCAGCCATGAGCCTGCCACTGGCCTAGGAGGCACTCAGGCTGCTGTGACCTCACAAGCACAGCCAGCAGCCAGGAGCCTGCCACTGGACTGGGAGGCATTGAGGCTGCTGTGACCTCACAAGCACAGCCAGCAGCCATGAACCTGTCGCTGGCCTAGGAGACACTGAGGCTGCTGTGACCTCACAAGCACAGCCAGCAGGTGGGGCTGCACACTAACGTATCAGGCACTGAGGCTGCTGTGACGTCACAAGGACAGCCAGCAACCATGTTCCTGCCACTGGCCTAAGAGTCACGGAGGCTACTGTGACCTCACAAGCACAGCCAGCAGCCATGAGCCTGCCACTGGCCTAGGAGGCACTCAGGCTGCTGTAACCTCAAAAGCACAGCCAGCAGCCATGAGCCTGCCAATGGCCTAGGAGGCACTCAGGCTGCTGTGACCTCACAAGCACAGCCAGCAGCCAGGAGTCTGCCACTGGACTGGGAGGCATTGAGGCTGCTGTGACCTCACAAGTACAGGCAACAGCCTGAGCCTGCCACTGGCCTAGGAGGCACTGAGGCTGCTGTGACCTCACTAGCTCAGCATGCAGGTGGGTCTGCACACTAACGTATGAGGCACTGAGGCTGCTGTGACCTCACAAGCTCAGCCAGCAGCCATGAGCCTGTCGCTGGCCTAGGAGACACTGAGGCTGCTGTGACCTCACAAGCACAGCCAGCAGCCATGAGCCTGTCACTGGCCTAGGAGACACAGAGGCTGCTGTGACCACTCAAACTCAGCCAGCAGCCAAGAGCCTCCCACTGGCCTAGGAGGCACGGAGGATTCTGTGACGTCACAAGTACAGCCAGCAGCCAGGAGCCTGCCACTTGCCAAAGGGGCACTGAGGCTGCTGTGGCCTCACAAGCACAGCCAGCAGGCATCAGACTGCCACTGGCCTAGGAGGCACTGAGGCTGCTGTGACCTCACAAGCACAGCTGTCAGCCATGAGCCTGCCACTGGCCTAGGAGACACTGAGGCTGCTGTGACCTCACAAGCACAGCCAGCAGCCATGAGCCTGTCACTGGCCTAGGAGACACAGAGGCTGCTGTGACCACTCAAACTCAGCCAGCAGCCAAGAGCCTCCCACTGGCCTAGGAGGCACGGAGGATTCTGTGACGTCACAAGTACAGCCAGCAGCCAGGAGCCTGACACTGGCCTAAGAGGCACTCAGGCAGCTGCGACCTCACAAGCACAGGCAGCAGGCATGAGACTGCCACTGGCCTAGGAGGCAATGAGGCTGCTGTGACCTCACAACCACAGCCAACAGGGGGCGCTGCACACTAACGTATGAGGCACTGAGCCTGCTGTGACCTCCCATGCACAGCCAGCAGCCATGAGCCTGCCACTGGCCTAGGAGGCACTGAGGCTGCTGTGATATCACAAGCACAGCCAGCAGCCATGAGCCTGCCACTGGCCTAGGAGGCACTCAGGCTGCTGTGGCCTCACAAGCACAGCCAGCAGCCAGGCGCCTGCCACTGGCCTAGGAGGCACGGAGCCTGCTGTGACCTCACAAGCACAACCAGCAGGTGGGGCTGCACACTAACGTATCAGGCACTGAGGCTGCTGTGACGTCACAAGGACAGCCAGCAGCCATGAGCCTGCCACTGGCCTAGGAGGCACTCAGGCTGCTGTAACCTCAAAAGCACAGCCAGCAGCCATGAGCCTGCCACTGGCCTAGGAGGCACTGAGGCAGCTGTGACCTCACAAGCACAGCCAGCAGCCAGGAGCCTGCCACTGGACTGGGAGGCATTGAGGCTGCTGTGACCTCACAAGCACAGCCAGCAGCCATGAACCTGTCGCTGGCCTAGGAGACACTGAGGCTGCTGTGACCTCACAAGCACAGCCAGCAGGTGGGGCTGCACACTAACGTATCAGGCACTGAGGCTGCTGTGACGTCACAAGGACAGCCAGCAACCATGTTCCTGCCACTGGCCTAAGAGTCACGGAGGCTACTGTGACCTCACAAGCACAGCCAGCAGCCATGAGCCTGCCACTGGCCTAGGAGGCACTCAGGCTGCTGTAACCTCAAAAGCACAGCCAGCAGCCATGAGCCTGCCAATGGCCTAGGAGGCACTCAGGCTGCTGTGACCTCACAAGCACAGCCAGCAGCCAGGAGTCTGCCACTGGACTGGGAGGCATTGAGGCTGCTGTGACCTCACAAGTACAGGCAACAGCCTGAGCCTGCCACTGGCCTAGGAGGCACTGAGGCTGCTGTGACCTCACTAGCTCAGCATGCAGGTGGGTCTGCACACTAACGTATGAGGCACTGAGGCTGCTGTGACCTCACAAGCTCAGCCAGCAGCCATGAGCCTGTCGCTGGCCTAGGAGACACTGAGGCTGCTGTGACCTCACAAGCACAGCCAGCAGCCATGAGCCTGTCACTGGCCTAGGAGACACAGAGGCTGCTGTGACCACTCAAACTCAGCCAGCAGCCAAGAGCCTCCCACTGGCCTAGGAGGCACGGAGGATTCTGTGACGTCACAAGTACAGCCAGCAGCCAGGAGCCTGCCACTTGCCAAAGGGGCACTGAGGCTGCTGTGGCCTCACAAGCACAGCCAGCAGCCATGAGCCTGCCACTGGCCTCGGAGGGACTCAGGCTGCTGTGAACTCAAAAGCACAGCCAGCAGGTGGCCCTGCACACTAACGTATGAGGCACTGAGGGTGTTCAGACCTCACAAGCACAGCCAGCAGCCAGGAGCCTGCCAATGGCCTAGGAGGCACTCAGGCAGCTGCGACCTCACAAGCACAGGCAGCAGGCATGAGACTGCCACTGGCCTAGGAGGCAATGAGGCTGCTGTGACCTCACAGGCACAGCCAACAGGGGGCGCTGCACACTAACGTATGAGGCACTGAGCCTGCTGTGACCTCCCATGCACAGCCAGCAGCCATGAGCCTACCACTGGCCTAGGAGGCTCAGAGTTTGCTGTGAGCACTCAAACTCAGCCAGCAGCCAGGAGCCTGCCACTGGCCTAGGAGGCACTGAGGCTGCTGTGACCTCACAAGCACAGCCAGCAGCCAAGAGCCTGTCGCTGGCCTCGGAGGCACTCTGGTTGCTGTGACCTCACAAGCAGAGCCAGCAGCCAGGAGCCTGCCCCTGGCCTAGGAGGCACTCTGGTTGCTGTGACCTCCCAAGCACAGCCAGCAGCCAGGAGCCTGCCACTGGCCTAGCAGGCACTCAGGCTGCTGTGACCTCACAAGCACAGCCAGCAGCCAGGCGACTGCCACTGGCCCCGCAGGCACGGAGGCTGCTGTGACCTCACAAGCACAACCAGCAGGTGGGGCTGCACACTAACATATCAGGCACTGAGGCCGCTGTGACGTCACAAGGACAACCAGCAGCCATGGTCCTGCCACTGGCCTAGGAGTCACGGAGGCTACTGTGACCTCACAAACACAGCCAGCAGCCAGGAGCCTGCCACTGGCCTAGGAGTCACTCAGGCTGCTGTAACCTCACAAGCACAGCCAGCAGCCATGAGCCTGCCACTGGCCTAGGAGGCACGGAGGGTTTTGTGGCGTCACAAGCACAGCCAGCTGCCATGATTCTGCCACTGGGCTCGGAGGCACTGAGGCTGCTGTGACCTCACAAGCACAGCCAGCAGGTGGCCCTGCACGCTAATGTATGAGGCACTGAGGGTGCTGTGACCTCACAAGCACAGCCAGCAGCCAGGAGCCTGCCTCTGGCCTAGGAGGCACAGAGGCTGCTGTGACCTCACAAGCACAGCCAGCAGCCATGAGCCTGCCACTGGCCGAGGAGGTACTGAGGCTGCTCTGACCTCCCAAGCACAGCCAGCATCCATGAGCCTGTCGCTGGCCAAGCAGACACTTAGGCTGCTGCGTCCTCACAAGCACAGCCAGCAGCCATGAGACTGCCACTGGCCTAGGAGGCACTGAGGCTGCCTTGAGCTCACAAGCACAGCTGTCAGCCAGGAGCCTGCCACTGGCCTAGGAGGCACTCAGGCTGCTGTGATGTCACAAGCACGGCCAGCAGCCAGGAGCCTGCCACTGTCCTAGGAGGCACTGAGGCTGCTGTGACCTCACAAGCACAGCCAACAGGGGGCGCTGCACACTAACGTATGAGGCACTGAGGCTGTTGTGACCTCAGAAGCACAGCCAGCAGCCAGGAGCCAGCCACTGGCCTAGGAGGCACTGAGGTGGCTGTGACCACTCAGACTCAGCCAGCAGCCATGAGCCTGCCACTGGCCTAGGAGGCACTGAGGCTGCTGTGGCCTCACAAGCACAGCCAGCAGCCAGGAGCCTGCCACTGGCGTCGGAGGAACTCAGACTGCTGTGACCTTACAAGCACAGCCAGCAGGTGGCCCTGCTCACTAACGTATGAGGCACTCATGCACCTGTGATCTCCCAAGCACAACCAGCAGGCAGGAGCCTGTCGCTGGCCTAGGAGGCACTGAGGCTGCTGTGACCTCCCAAGCACAGCCAGCAGCCATGAGCCTGCCACTGGCCTAGGAGGCACAGAGGGGTCTGTGACGTCCCAAATACAGCCAGCAGCAATGATTCTGCCCCTGGCCTCGCAGAAACTCATGCTGCTGTGACCTCACAAGCACAGCCAGCAGCCATGAGCCTGCCACTGGCCTAGGAGGCACAGAGGGTTCTGTGACGTCCCAAGCACAGCCAGCAGCAAAGATTCTGCCCCTGGCCTCGCAGAAACTCATGCTGCTGTGACCTCACAAGCACAGCCAGCAGCCATGAGCCTGCCACTGGCCTAGGAAGCACTGATGCTGCTGTGAGTTCAAAAGCACAGCCAGCATCATGAACCTGCCACTGGCCTAGGAGGCACTGAGGATGCTGTAACCTCCCAAGCACAGCCAGCAGCCATGAGCCTGCCACTGGCCTAGGAGGCACGGAGGGTTTTGTGACGTCACAAGCACAGCCAGCAGCAATGATTCTGCCAGTGGCCTCGCAGGAACTCAGGCTGCTGTGACCTCACAAGCACAGCCAACAGGTGGCCCTGCACGCTAATGTATGAGGCACTGAGGCTGCTGTGACCTCCCAAGCACAGCCAGCAGCCATGAGCCTGCCACTGGCCTAGGAGGCACGGAAGCTGCTGTGATGTCACAAGCACAGGCAGCAGCCAGGAGCCTGCCACTGGCCTAGGAGGCACTCAGCCTGCTGTGACCTGACAAGCACAGCCAGCAGCCAGGAGCCTGCCACTGGCCTAGGATGCACGGAAGCTGCTGTGACCTCACAAGCACAGCCAGCAGCCAGGAGCCTGCCACTGGCCTAGGAGGCACTCAGGCTGCTGTGACCTCCCATGCACAGCCAGCAGGTGGCCCTGCACACTAATGTATGAGGTACTAATGCTGCTGTGACCTCACAAGCACAGTCAGCAGCCATGAACCTGCCACTGGCCTAGGAGGCACTCAGCCTGCTGCGACCTCACAAGCACAGCCAACAGGTGGCCCTGCACATTAACGTATGAGGTACTGAGGGTGTTGTGACCTCACAAGCACAGCCAGCAGCCAGGAGCCTGCCACTGGCCTAGGAGGCACTGAGGCTGCTGTGACCTCACAAGCACAGCCAGCAGCCATGAGCCTGCCAGTGGCCTAGTAGGCACTCAGGCTGCTGTGACCTCACAAGCTCAGCGAGCAGCCAGGAGCCTGCCACTGGCCTAGGAGGCACTCAGGCTGCTCACACCTCACAAGCACAACCAGTAGCAAGGAACCTGCCAGTGGACTCGGAGGCACTGAGGCTGCTGTGACCTCACAAGCACAGCCAGCAGCCATGAGCCTGCGACTGACCTAGGAGGCACTGAGGCTGCTGTGACCTCACAAGCAAAGCCAGCAGCCAGGAGCCTGCCACTGGCCTCGGAGGCACTGAGGCTGCTCTGACCTCACAAGCTCAGCCAGCAGGCAGGAGCCTGCCACTGGCCTAGGAGGCACTCAAGCTGCTGTGACCTCACAAGCACAGGCAGCAGCCAGGAGCCTGTCACTGGCCGAGGAGGCAATCAGGCTGCTCTGACGTCCCAAGCACAGCCAGCAGCCATGAGCCTGTCGGTGGCCTAGGAGACACTGAGGCTGCTGTGACCTCCCAAGCACAGCCAGCAGGCAGGAGCCTGCCACTGGCCTAGGAGGCACTGAGGCTGCTGTGACCTCACAAGCACAGCCAGCAGCCATGAGCCTGCCACTGGCCTAGGAGGCACTGAGGCTGCTGTTACCTCACAAGTACAGCCAGCAGGGGGCGCTGCTCATTACCCAGGGGGCACTGATGCTGCTGTGACCTGCCAAGCAGAGCCAGCAACCATGAGCCTGCCACTGGCCTAGGAGGCACGGAGGCTGTTGTGAGCTCACAAGCACAGCCAGCAACCAGGAGCCTGCCACTGGCCTAGGAGGCAGTCAGCCTCCTGTAACCTCCCAAGCACAGCCAGCTGCCAGGAGCCTGCCCCTGGCCTAGGAGGCACTGAGGCTGCTGTGACCACACAAGCACAGCCAGGAGCCAGGAGCCTCTGGCTGGCCTAGGAAACACTGAGGCTGCTGTGACCTCCCAAGCACAGCCAGCAGGCAGGAGCCTGCCACTGGCCTAGGAGGCACTGAGGCTGCTGTGACCTCACAAGCACAGCTAGCAGCCAGGAGCCTGCCACTGGCCTAGGAGGCACTGAGGATTCTGTCACCTCAGAAGCACAGCCAGCAGCCATGAGCCTGCCACTGGCCTAAGAGACACTCAGGCCGCTGTGACTTGACAAGCACAGCCAGCAGCCATGAGCCTGCCACTGGCCTAGGAGGCACTGAGGCTGCTGTGACCTCACAAGCACAGCCAGCAGCCATGAGGCTGCCACTGGCCTAGGAGGCACTGAGGCTGCTGTGACCACACAAGCACAGCCAGCAGCCAGGAGCCTGCCACTGGCCTCGGAGGCACTCAGCCTGCTGTGACCTCACAAGCACAGCCAGCAGCCAGGAGCCTGCCACTGGCCTAGGAGGCACTGAGGCTGCTGTGACCTCACAAGGACAGCCAGGAGCCTGCCACTGGCCTAGGAGGCACTGAGGCTGCTGTGACCTCACAAGCACAGCCAGCAGCCATGAGGCTGCCACTGGCCTAGGAGGCACTGAGGCTGCTGTGACCACACAAGCACAGCCAGCAGCCATGAGCCTGCCACTCCCCTCGGAGGCACTGAGGCTGCTGTGACCTCCCAAGCACAGCCAGCAGGCAGGAGCCTGCCACTGGCCTCGGAGGCACTGAGGCTGCTGTGACCTCAAAAGCACGGCCAGCAGCCAGGAGCCTGCCACTGGCCTAGGAGGCACAGAGGCTGCTGTGAACTCACAAGCACAGCAAACAGGCAGGAGCCTGTCGCTGGCGTAGGAGGCACTGAGGCTGCTGTGACCTCCCAAACACAGCCAGCAGCCAGGAGCCTGCCACTGGCCTAGGAGGCACTGAGGTTGCTGTGACCACTCAAGCACAGCCAGCAGCCAAGAGCCTCCAACTGGCCTAGGAGGCAATCAGGATTCTGTGATGTCACAAGCACAGCCAGCTGCCAGAGCCTGCCACTGGCCTAGGAGGCACCGAGGCTGCTGTGACCTCACAAGCACAGCCAGCAGCCATGAGCCTGCCACTGGCCTAGGAGGCACTAAGTCTGCTGTGACTTCCCAAGCACAGCCAACAGCCATGAGCCTGCCACTGGCCTAGGAGGCACTCAGGCTGCTGTGACCTCACAAGCACAGCCAGCAGGTGGCGCTGCACACTAACGATTGAGGCACCGAGGCTACTGTGACCACACAAGCACAGCCAGCAGCCATGAACCTGCCAGTGGCCTAGGAAGCACTGAGGCTGCTGTGACCTCCCAAGCACAGCCAACAGCCATGAGCCTGGTACTGGACTAGGAGGCACTGAGGCTGCTGTGACCACACAAGCACAGCCAGCAGCCATGAGCCTGCCACTCCCCTCGGAGGCACTGAGGCTGCTGTGACCTCCCAAACACAGAAAGCAGGCAGGAGCCTGCTACTGGCCTCGGAGGCACTGAGGCTGCTGTGACCTCACAAGCACGGCCAGCAGCCATGAGCCTGCCACTGGCCTAGGAGGCACAGAGGCTGCTGTGAACTCACAAGCACAGCCAACAGGCAGGAGCCTGTCGCTGGCGTAGGAGGCACTGAGGCTGCTGTGACCTCCCAAACACAGCCAGCAGCCAGGAGCCTGCCACTGGCCTAGGAGGCACTGAGGTTGCTGTGACCACTCAAGCACAGCCAGCAGCCAAGAGCCTCCAACTGCCCTAGGAGGCAATCAGGATTCTGTGATGTCACAAGCACAGCCAGCTACCAGAGCCTGCCACTGGCCTAGGAGGCACCGAGGCTGCTGTGACCTCACAAGCACAGCCAGCAGCCATGAGCCTGCCACTGGCCTAGGAGGCACTAAGTCTGCTGTGACCTCCCAAGCACAGCCAACAGCCATGAGCCTGCCACTGGCCTAGGAGGCACTCAGGCTGCTGTGACCTCACAAGCACAGCCAGCAGGTGGCGCTGCACAATAACGATTGAGGCACCGAGGCTACTGTGACCTCACAAGCACAGCCAGCAGCCAGGAGCCTGCCTCTGGCCTAGGAGGCACTCAGTCTGCTGTGACCTCCCAAGCACAGCCAACAGCCATGAGCCTGCCACTGGCCTAGGAGGCACTCAGGCTGCTGTGACCTACCAAGCACAGCCAGCAGGTGGCGCTGCACACTAACGATTGAGGCACTGAGGCTGCTGTGACCACACAAGCACAGCCAGCAGCCATGAACCTGCCAGTGGCCTAGGAAGCACTGAGGCTGCTGTGACGTCACAAGCACAGCCAGCAGCCAGGAGCCTGCCACTGGCCTAGGAGGCACTCAGGCTGCTGTGACCTCCCAAGCACAGCCAGCAGCCAGGACCCTGCCACTGGCCTAGGTGGCACGGAGGATTCTGTGACGTCCCAAGCACAGCCAGCAGCCAGGAGCCTGCCACTGGCCTCGGAGGAACTGAGGCTGCTGTGACCTTACAAGCAAAGCCAGCAGCCAGGAGCCTTCGACTGTCCTAGGAGGGACTAGGCTGCTGTGACCTCCCAAGCACAGCCAGCAGCCAGGAGCCTGCCACTGGCCTAGGAGGCACGGAGGCTGCTGTGACCTCTCAAGCACAGCCAGCAGCCAGGAGCCTGCCACTGGCCTAGGAGGCAGTGAGGCTGCTGTGACCTCAGAAGCACAGCCAGCAGCCATGAGCCTGTCGCTGGCGTAGGAGACACTGCGGCTGCTGTGACCTCCCAAGCACAGCCAGCAGCCAGGAGCCTGCCACTGGCCTAAGAGGCACTCAGGCTGCTATGAGCTCACAAGCACAGCCAACAGGGGGCGCTGCACACTAACATAAGAGGCACTCAGGCTGCTGTGACCTCACAAGCACAGCCAGCAGGCAGGAGCCTGCCACTGGCCTAGGAGGCACTGAGGCTGCTGTGACCTCTCAAGCTCAGCCAGCAGCCAGGAGCCTGCCACTGGCCTAAGAGGCACTCGGGCTGCTGTGGCCTCACAAGCACAGCCAGCACCCAGGAGCCTGCCACTGGCCTCAGAGGCACTCATGCTGCTGTGACCTCCCAAGCACAGCCAACAGCCATGAGCCTGGTACTGGTCTCGGAGGCACTCAGGCTGCTGTGACCTCACAAGCACAGCCAGCAGGTGGCGCTGCATGCTCATGTTTGAGGCACTGATGCTGCTGTGACCTCACAAGCACAGCCAGCAGCCATGAGCCTGCCACTGGCCTAAGAGGCACTGAGGCTGCTCTGACCTCACAAGCACAGCCAGCAGCCAGGAGCCTGCCACTGGCCTAGGTGGCACGGAGGATTCTGTAACGTCCCAAGCACAGCCAGCAGCCAGGAGCCTGCCACTGGCCTCGGAGGAACTGAGGCTGCTGTAACCTCACAAGCACAGCCAGCAGCCATGAGCCTGCCACTGGCCAAAGAGGCACTCAGCCTGCTGTGACCTCACTAGCACGGCCAGCAGCCAGCAGCCTTCGACTGTCCTAGGAGGCACTGAGGCTGCTGTGACCTCACAAGCACAGCCAGCAGCCAGGAACCTGCCACTGGCCTCGGAGGCACTGAGGCTGCTGTGACCTCACAAGCTCAGCCAGCAGCCAGGAGCCTGCCACTGGCCTAGGAGGCACTCAAGCTGCTGTGACCTCACAAGCACAGGCAGCAGCCATGAGCCTGTCGCTGGCCGAGGAGGCAATCAGGCTGCTCTGACCTCCCAAGCACAGCCAGCAGGCATGAGCCTGTCGGTGGCCTAGGAGACACTGAGGCTGCTGTGACTTCCCAAGCACAGCCAGCAGGCAGGAGCCTGCCACTGGCCTAGGAGGCACTGAGGCTGCTGTGACCTCACAAGTACAGCCAGCAGCCATGAGCCTGCCACTTGCCAAGGAGGCACTGAGGCTGCTGTGACCTCACAAGCACAGCCAGCAGCGGGGGCTACATATTAAATTATGAGGCACTGAGTCTGCTGTGATGTCACAAGCATGGCCAGCAGCCATGAGCCTGCCACTGGCCTAGGAGGCACTGAGGTTGCTGTGACCTCACAAGCACAGCCAGCTGCCAGGAGCCTGTCACTGGCCTAGGTGGCACGGAGGCTGCTGTGGCCTCCCAAGCACAGCCAGCAGCCATGAGCCTGCGACTGGTCTAGGAGGCACTGAGGCTGCTGTGACCTCACAAGCACAGCCAGCAGCCATGAGCCTGCCACTGGCCTAGGTGGCACGGAGGATTCTGTGACGTCACAAGCACAGCTAGCTGCCAGGAGCCTGCCACTGGCGTAGGAGGCACTGAGGCTGCTGTGGCCTCCCAAGCACAGCCAGCAGCCAGCAGGCTTCCTCTGGCCTCGGAGTCACTCAGCCTGCTGTGACCTCACAAGCACGGCCAGCAGCCATGAGCCTGCCACTGCCCTAGAAGGCACGGAGGCTGCTGTGAACTCACAAGCACAGCCAACAGGCAGGAGCCTGTCGCTGGCGTAGGAGGCACTGAGGCTGCTGTGACCTCACAAGCACAGCCAGCAGCCAGGAGCCTGCCACTGGCCTAGGAGGCACTGAGGTTGCTGTGACCACTCAAGCACAGCCAGCAGCCAAGAGCCTCCAACTGGCCTAGGAGGCAATCAGGATTCTGTGACGTCACAAGCACAGGCAGCTGCCAGAGCCTGCCACTGGCCTAGGAGGCACCGAGGCTGCTGTGACCTCACAAGCACAGCCAGCAGCCATGAGCCTGCCACTGGCCTAGGAGGCACTCAGGCTGCTGTGACCTACCAAGCACAGCCAGCAGGTGGCGCTGCACACTAACGATTGAGGCACTGAGGCTGCTGTGACCACACAAGCACAGCCAGCAGCCATGAACCTGCCAGTGGCCTAGGAAGCACTGAGGCTGCTGTGACGTCACAAGCATAGCCAGCAGCCATGAGCCTGCCACGGGCCTAGGAGGCAGTCATGCTGCTATGAACTCACAAGCACAGCCAGCAGCCAGGAGCCTTCCTCTGGCCTAGGAGGCACTCAGTCTGCTGTGACCTCCCAAGCAGAGCCAACAGCCATGAGCCTGCCACTGGCCTAGGAGGTACTCAGGCTGCTGTGACCTCACAAGCACAGCCAGCAGGTGGCGCTGCATGCTGATGTTTGAGGCACTGATGCTGCTGTGACCTCACAAGCACAGCCAGCAGCCATGAGCCTGCCGCTAGCCTAGGAGGCAGTCAGGCTGCTGTGACTTCACAAGCACAGCCAGCACCCATGAGCCTGCCACTGGCCTAGGAGGCACTCAGGCTGCTGTGACCTCCCAAGCACAGCCAGCAGCCAGGACCCTGCCACTGGCCTAGGTGGCACGGAGGATTCTGTGACGTCCCAAGCACAGCCAGCAGCCAGGAGCCTGCCACTGGCCTCGGAGGAACTGAGGCTGCTGTGACCTCACAAGCAAAGCCAGCAGCCAGGAGCCTTCGACTGTCCTAGGAGGCACTAGGCTGCTGTGACCTCCCAAGCACAGCCAGCAGCCAGGAGCCTGCCACTGGCCTAGGAGGCACGGAGGCTGCTGTGACCTCTCAAGCACAGCCAGCAGCCAGGAGCCTGCCACTGGCCTAGGAGGCAGTGAGGCTGCTGTGACCTCAGAAGCACAGCCAGCAGCCATGAGCCTGCCACTGGCGTAGGAGACACTGCGGCTGCTGTGACCTCCCAAGCACAGCCAGCAGCCAGGAGCCTGCCACTGGCCTAAGAGGCACTCAGGCTGCTATGAGCTCACAAGCACAGCTGTCAGCCATGAGCCTGCCACTGGCCTAGGAGGCTCTCAGCCTGCTGTGACCTCCCAAGCACAGCCAGCAGCCAGGAGCCTGCCACTGGCCTCGGAGGCACTCAGCCTGCTGTGACCTCAGAAGTACAGCCAGCAGCCAGGAGCCTGCCACTGGCCTAGGAGGCACTGAGGCTGCTGTGACCTCACAAGCACAGCCAGGAGCCTGCCACTGGCCTAGGAGGCACTGAGGCTGCTGTGACATCACAAGCACAGCCAACAGGGGGCGCTGCACACTAACATAAGAGGCACTCAGGCTGCTGTGACCTCACAAGCACAGCCAGCAGGCAGGAGCCTGCCACTGGCCTAGGAGGCACTGAGGCTGCTGTGACCTCTCAATCTCAGCCAGCAGCCAGGAGCCTGCCACTGGCCTAAGAGGCACTCGGGCTGCTGTGGCCTCACAAGCACAGCCAGCACCCAGGAGCCTGCCACTGGCCTAAGAGGCACTCATGCTGCTGTGATCTCACAAGCACAGCCAGCAACCAGGAGCCTGCCACTGGCCTAGGAGGCACTCAGCCTGCTGTGACCTCACAAGCACAGCCAGCAGCCAGGAGCCTGCCACTGGCCTAGGAGGCACTCAGTCTGCTGTGATCTCACAAACACAGCCAACAGCCATGAGCCTGCCACTGGCCTAGGAGGCACTCAGGCTGCTGTGACCTCACAAGCACAGCCAGCAGCCATGAGCCTGCCACTGCCCTCGGAGGCACTGAGGCTGCTGTGACCTCCCAAGCACAGCCAGCAGGCAGGAGCCTGCCACTGGCCTCGGAGGCACTGAGGCTGCTGTGACCTCACAAGCACGGCCAGCAGCCATGAGCCTGCCACTGGCCTAGGAGGCACAGAGGCTGCTGTGAACTCACAAGCACAGCCAACAGGCAGGAGCCTGTCGCTGGCGTAGGAGGCACTGTGGCTGCTGTGACCTCCCAAACACAGCCAGCAGCCAGGAGCCTGCCACTGGCCTAGGAGGCACTGAGGTTGCTGTGACCACTCAAGCACAGCCAGCAGCCAAGAGCCTCCAACTGGCCTAGGAGGCAATCACGATTCTGTCACGTCACAACCACAGCCAGCTGCCAGAGCCTGCCACTGGCCTAGGAGGCACCGAGGCTGCTGTGACCTCACAAGCACAGCCAGCAGCCAGGAGCCTGCCACTGGCCTAGGAGGCACTAAGTCTGCTGTGACCTCCCAAGCACAGCCAACAGCCATGAGCCTGCCACTGGCCTAGGAGGCACTCAGGCTGCTGTGACCTCGAAAGCACAGCCAGCAGGTGGCGCTGCACACTAACGATTGAGGCACTGAGGCTACTGTGACCACACAAGCACAGCCAGCAGCCATGAACCTGCCAGTGGCCTAAGAGGCACGCCGGCTGCTATGAGCTCAGAAGCACAGCTGTCAGCCATGAGCCTGCCACTGGCCTAGGAGGCTCTCAGCCTGCTGTGACCTCCCAAGCACTGTCAATAGCCATGAGCCTGCCACTAGCCTAGGAGGCACGGAGGCTGCTGTGACCTCACAAGCAAAGGCAGCAGGGGGCGCTGCACACTAACGTATGAGGCAGTGAGGCTGCTGTGACCTCACAAGCACAGCCAGCAGCCAGGAGTCTGCCACTGGCCTAGGAGGCACTCAGGCTGCTCTGACCTCACAAGCACAGGCAGCAGACAGGAGCCTGCCACTTGCCTAGGAGGCACTGAGGCTGCTGTGACCTCACAAGCACAGCCAGCAGCCATGAGCCTGCGACTGACCTAGGAGGCACTGATGCTGCTGTGACCTCACAAGCACAGCCAGCAGCCATGAGCCTGCCACTGGCCTCGGAGGCACTGAGGCTGTTGTGGCCTCACAAGCTCAGCCAGCAGCCAGGAACCTGCCACTGGCCTAGGAGGCACTCAAGCTGCTGTGACCTCACAAGCACAGGCAGCAGCCATGAGCCTGTCGGTGGCCTAGGAGACACTGAGGCTGCTGTGACCTCCCAAGCACAGCCAGCAGGCAGGAGCCTGCCACTGGCCTAGGAGGCACTGAGGCTGCTGTGACCTCACAAGCACAGCCAGCAGCCAGGAGCCTGCCACTGGCCTAGGAGGCAGTCAGCCTCCTGTAACCTCCCAAGCACAGCCAGCTGCCAGGAGCCTGTCACTGGCCTAGGTGGCACGGAGGATTCTGTGATGTCACAAGCACAGCCAGCTGCCAGGAGCCTTCCAGTGGCCTAGGAAGCACTGAGGCTGCTGTGGCCTCCCAAGCACAGCCAGCAGCCATGAGCCTGCGACTGACCTAGGAGGCACTGAGGATGCTGTGGCCTCACAAGCACAGTCAGCAGCCAGCAGGCTTCCTCTGGCCTCGGAGTCACTCAGCCTGCTGTGACCTCACAAGCACGGCCAGCAGCCATGAGCCTGCCACTGCCCTAGAAGGCACGGAGGCTGCTGTGAACTCACAAGCACAGCCAACAGGCAGGAGCCTGTCGCTGGTGTAGGAGGCACTGAGGCTGCTGTGACCTCACAAGCACAGCCAGCAGCCAGGAGCCTGCCACTGGCCTAGGAGGCACTGAGGTTGCTGTGACCACTCAAGCACAGCCAGCAGCCAAGAGCCTCCAAGTGGCCTAGGAGGCAATCAGGAGTCTGTGACGTCACAAGCACAGCCAGCTGCCAGAGCCTGCCACTGGCCTAGGAGGCACCGAGGCTGCTGTGACCTCACAAGCACAGCCAGCAGCCATGAGCCTGCCACTGGCCTAGGAGGCACTCAGCCTGCTGTGAGCTCCCAAGCACATCCAACAGCCATGAGCCTGCCACTGGCCTAGGAGGCACTCAGGCTGCTGTGACCTACCAAGCACAGCCAGCAGGTGGCGCTGCACACTAACGATTGAGGCACTGAGGCTGCTGTGACCACACAAGCACAGCCAGCAGCCATGAACCTGCCAGTGGCCTAGGAACCACTGAGGCTGCTGTGACGTCACAAGCATAGCCAGCAGCCATGAGCCTGCCACTGGCCTAGGAGGCAGTCATGCTGCTATGAACTCACAAGCACCGCCAGCAGCCAGGAGCCTTCCTCTGGCCTAGGAGGCACTCAGTCTGCTGTGACCTCCCAAGCACAGCCAACAGCCATGAGCCTGCCACTGGCCTAGGAGGCACTCAGGCTGCTGTGACCTCACAAGCACAGCCAGCAGGTGGCGCTGCATGCTGATGTTTGAGGCACTGATGCTGCTGTGACCTCACAAGCACAGCCAGCAGCTATGAGCCTGCCGCTGGCCTAGGAGGCACTCAGGCTGCTGTGACTTCACAAGCACAGCCAACAACCATGAGCCTGCCACTGGCCTAGGAGGCACTCAGGCTGCTGTGACCTCCCAAGCACAGCCAGCAGCCAGGACCCTGCCACTGGCCTAGGTGGCACGGAGGATTCTGTGACGTCCCAAGCACAGCCAGCAGCCAGGAGCCTGCCACTGGCCTCGGAGGAACTGAGGCTGCTGTGACCTCACAAGCACAGCCAGCAGCCAGGAGCCTTCGACTGTCCTAGGAGGCACTATGCTGCTGTGACCTCCCAAGCACAGCCAGCAGGCAGGAGTCTGCCACTGGCCTAGGAGGCACGGAGGCTGCTCTGACCTCACAAGCACAGGCAGCAGACAGGAGCCTGCCACTTGCCTCGGAGGCACTGAGGCTGTTGTGACCTCACAAGCTCAGCCAGCAGCCAGGAACCTGCCACTGGCCTAGGAGGCACTCAGGCTGCTGTGACCTCACAAGCACAGGCAGCAGCCATGAGCCTGTCGGTGGCCTAGGAGACACTGAGGCTGCTGTGACCTCCCAAGCACAGCCAGCAGCCAGGAGCCTGCCACTGGCCTAGGAGGCACTGAGGCTGCTGTGACCTCACAAGCACAGCCAGCAGCCAGGAGCCTGCCACTGGCCTAGGAGGCACGGAGGATTCTGTGACGTCACAAGCACAGCCAGCAGGGGGCGCTGCTCATTACCCAGGGGGCACTGATGCTGCTGTGACCTGCCAAGCAGAGCCAGCAACCTTGAGCCTGCCACTGGCCTATGAGGCACTGAGGCTGTTGTGAGCTCACAAGCACAGCCAGCAACCAGGAGCCTGCCACTGGCCTAGGAGGCAGTCAGCCTCCTGTAACCTCCCAAGCACAGCCAGCTGCCAGGAGCCTGTCGCTGGCCTAGGAGGCACTGAGGCTGCTGTGACCACACAAGCACAGCCAGGAGCCAGGAGCCTGTCGCTGGCCTAGGAAACACTGAGGCTGCTGTGACCTCCCAAGCACAGCCAGCAGGCAGGAGCCTGCCACTGGCCTAGGAGGCATTTAGGCTGCTGTGACCTCACAAGCACAGCCAGCAGCCAGGAGCCTGCCACTGGCCTAGGAGGCACGGAGGATTCTGTGACCTCAGAAGCACAGCCAGCAGCCATGAGCCTGCCACTGGCCTAAGAGGCACTCAGGCCGCTGTGACTTCACAAGCACAGCCAGCAGCCATGAGCCTGCCACTGGCCTAGGAGGCACTGAGGCTGCTGTGACCTCACAAGCACAGCCAGCAACCAGGAGCCTGCCACTGGCCTAGGAGGCACTGAGGCTGCTGTGACCACACAAGCACAGCCAGCAGCCAGGAGCCTGCCACTGGCCTCGGAGGCACTCAGCCTGCTGTGACCTCACAAGCACAGCCAGCAGCCAGGAGCCTGCCACTGGCCTAGGAGGCACTGAGGCTGCTGTGACCTCACAAGCACAGCCAGGAGCCTGCCACTGGCCTAGGAGGCACTGAGGCTGCTGTGACATCAGAAGCACAGCCAACAGGGGGCGCTGCACACTAACATAAGAGGCACTCAGGCTGCTGTGACCTCACAAGCACAGGCAGCAGCCATGAGCCTGCCACTGGCCTAGGAGGCACTGAGGCTGCTGTGACCTCTCAAGGTCAGCCAGCAGCCAGGAGCCTGCCACTGGCCTAGGAGGCACTCATGCTGCTGTGGCCTCACAAGCACAGCCAGCACCCAGGAGCCTGCCACTGGCCTAAGAGGCACTCATGCTGCTGTGATCTCACAAGCACAGCCAGCAACCAGGAGCCTGCCACTGGCCGAGGAGGCACTCAGCCTGCTGTGATCTCACAAACACAGCCAACAGCCATGAGCCTGCCACTGGCCTAGGAGGCACTGAGGCTGCTGTTACCTCCCAAGCACAGCCAGCAGCCATTAGCCTGCCACTGGCCTCGGAGGCACTGAGGCTGCTGTGACCTCACAAGCACAGGCAGCAGACAGGAGGCTGCCACTTGCCGAGGAGGCACTGAGGCTGCTGTGACCTCACAAGCACAGCCAGCAGCCATGAGCCTGCCACTGGCCTAGGAGGCACTGAGGCTGCTGTGAACTCACAAGCACAGCCAACAGGCAAGAGCCTGTCGCTGGCGTAGGAGGCACTGAGGCTGCTGTGACCTCCCAAACACAGCCAGCAGCCAGGAGCCTGCCACTGGCCTAGGAGGCACTGAGGTTGCTGTGACCACCCAAGCACAGCCAGCAGCCAAGAGCCTCCAACTGGCCTAGGAGGCAATCAGGATTCTGTGATGTCACAAGCACAGCCAGCTGCCAGAGCCTGCCACTGGCCTAGGAGGCACCGAGGCTGCTGTGACCTCACAAGCACAGCCAGCAGCCAGGAGCCTGCCACTGGCCTACGAGGCACTCAGCCTGCTGTGACCTCCCAAGCACAGCCAACAGCCATGAGCCTGCCGCTGGCCTAGGAGGCACTCAGGCTGCTGTGACCTCACAAGAACATCCAGCAGGTGGCGCTGCACACTAACGATTGAGGCACTGAGACTGCTCGGACCACACAAGCACAGCCAGCAGCCATGAACCTGCCAGTGGCCTAGGAAGCACTGAGGCTGCTGTGACGTCACAAGCATAGCCAGCAGCCATGAGCCTGCCACTGGCCTAGGAGGCAGTCATGCTGCTATGAACTCACAAGCACAGCCAGCAGCCAGGAGCCTGCCACAGGCCTAGGAGGCACTCAGGCTGCTGTGACCTCACAAGCACAGCCAGCAGGTGGCGCTGCATGCTCATGTTTGAGGCACTGAGGCTGCTGTGACCTCACAAGCACAGCCAGCAGCCATTAGCCTGCCACTGGCCTAAGAGGCACTCAGGCTGCTGTGACTTCACAAGCACAGCCAACAACCATGAGCCTGCCACTGGCCTAGGTGGCACGGAGGATTCTGTGACGTCCCAAGCACAGCCAGCAGCCAGGAGCCTGCCACTGGCCTCGGAGGAACTGAGGCTGCTGTGACCACACAAGCACAGCCAGCAGGTGGGACTGCACACTAACGTATGAGGCACTGAGGCTGCTGTAACCTCACAAGCACAGCCAGCAGCCATGACCCTGCCACTGGCCTAGGAGGCACTCAGGCTGATGTGACCTCACAAGCACAGCCAGCAGCCAGGAGCCTGCCACTGGCCTCGCAGGCACTGAGGCTGCTGTGGCCTCACAAAGACAGCCAGCAGCCATGAGCCTGCCACTGGCCTAGGAGGAACTCAGGCTGCTGTGACCTCACAAGCAGAGCCAGCCGCCAGGTGCCTGCCTCTGGCCTAGGAGGCACTGATGCTGCTGTGAACTCACAAGCACAGCCAGCAGCCATGAGCCTGCCACTGGCCTAGGAGGCACTGAGGCTGCTCTGACCTCACAAGCACAGCCAACAGGAGGCGCTGCACACTAACGTAAGAGGCACTGAGGCTGCTGTGACCTCCCAAACACAGCCAGCAGCCATGAGCCTGCCACTGGCCTAGGAGGCACTGAGGCTGCTTTGACCTCACAAGCTCAGCCAGCAGGCAGGAGCCAGCCACTGGCCTAGGAGGCCTTCAACCTGCTGTGAGCTCACAAGCACAGCCAGCAGCCATGAGCCTCCACTGGCCTTGGAAGCACTGAGGCTGCTGTGACCACACAAGCACAGCCAGCAGCCATTAGCCTGCGACTGGCCTAGGAGGCACTCAGGCTGCTCTGACCTCACAAGTACAGCCAACAGCCAGGAGCCTGCCACTTGCCGAGGAGGCACTGAGGCTGCTGTGAGCTCACAAGCATGCCAGCAGCGGGGGCTACACATTAAATTATGAGGCACTGAGTCTGCTGTGATATCACAAGCACAGCCAGCAGCCATGAGCCTGCCACTGGCTTAGGAGGCACTCAGGCTGCTGTGACCTCACAAGCACAGCCAGCAGCCATGAGCCTGCCACTGGCCTAGGAGGCACTGAGGTTGCCGTGACCACTCAAACTCAGCCAGCAGTCAAGAGCCTCCCACTGGCCTAGGAGGCACGGAGGATTCTGTGATGTCACAAGCACAAGCAGCAGCCAGGAGCCTACCACTGGCCAAAGAGGCACTCAGGCTGCTGTGGCCTCACAAGCACAGCCAGCATCCATGAGCCTGCCACTGGCCTAGGAGGCACTCAGGGAGCTGCAAACTCACAAGCACAGTCAGCAGCCATGAGCCTGCCAGTGGCCTAGGAGGCACTGAGCCTGCTGTGACCTCACAAGCACAGCCAGCAGGGGGCGCTGCACACTAACGGTTGAGGCACTGAGGCTGCTGTGACCTCACAAGCACAGCCAGCAGCCATGAGCCTGCCATTGGCCTAGGAGGCACTCAGCCTGCTGTGACCTCACAAACACAGCCAGCAGGGCTGGCTGCACACTAACATATGAGGCACTGAGTCTGCTGTGATGTCACAAACACAGCCAGCAGCCATGAGCCTGCCCTGGCCAAAGAGGCACTCAGCCTGCTGTGACCTCCCAAGCACAGCCAACAGCCATGAGCCTGCCACTGGCCTAGGAGGCACTGAGGCTGCTGTGACCTCACAAGCAAAGCCAGCAGGTGGCGCTGCACACTAACGTTTGAGGCACTGAGGCTGCTGTGACCTCACAAGCACAACCAGCAGCCAGGAGCCTGCCACTGGCCTAGGAGGCACTGAGGCTGCTGTTACCTCCCAAGCATGGCCAGCAGCCAGGAGCCTGCCACTGGCCTAGGAGGCACTGAGGCTGCTGTGATCTCACAAGCACAGCAAGCAGCCATGAGGCTGCCACTGGCCTCGGAGGCACTGAGTCTGCTGTGACCTCACAAGCACAGTCAGCAGCCTGGAGCCTGTCGCTGGCCTAGGAGACACTGAGGCTGCTGTGAACTCACAAGCACAGCCAACAGGCAGGCGCCTCCCACTGGCCTCGGAGGCACTGAGGCTGCTGTGACCTCACAAGCACAGCCAGCAGCCATGAGCCTGCCACTGGCCTAGGAGCCACTGAGGCTGCTGTGACCACTCAAGCACAGCCAGCAGCCAAGAGCCTCCCACTGGCCTAGGAGGCAATCAGGATTCTGTGACGTCACAAGCACAGCCAGCTGCCAGAGCCTGCCACTGGCCAAAGAGGCACTGAGGCTGCTGTGACCTCACAAGTACAGTCAGCAGCCAGGAGCCTGCCTCTGGCCTCGGAGGCACTCAGCCTGCTGTGACCTCACAAGCACAGCCAGCAGCCATGAGCCTGCCCCTGGCCTAGGAGGCACTCAGGCTGCTGTGCCCTCACAAGAACAACCAGCACGTGGGGCTGCACACTAAAGTATGAGGCACGGAGGCTGCTGTGACCTCCCAAGCACAGCCAGTAGCCAGGAGCCTGCCACTGGCCTAGGAGGCACTGAGGCTGCTGTGACCTCACAAGCGCAGCCAGGAGCCTGCCACTGGCCTAGGAGGCACTGAGGCTGCTGTGACCTCACAAGCACAACCAGCAGCCATGAGCCTGCCACTAGCCTAGGAGGCACTCAGGCTGCTGTGACCTCACAAGCACAGCCAGCAGCCATGAGCCTGCCTCTGGCCTAGGAGGCACTCAGCCTGCTGTGAACTCACAAGCACAGCCAGCATCCATGAGCTTGCCACTGGCCTAGGAGGCACTCAGGCAGCTGCAAACTCACAAGCACAGCCAGCATCCATGAGCTTGCCTCTGGCCTAGGAGGCACTCAGCCTGCTGTGAACTCACAAGCACAGCCAGCATCCATGAGCTTGCCACTGGCCTAGGAGGCACTCAGGCAGCTGCAAACTCACAAGCACAGCCAGCAGCCATGAGCCTGCCACTGGCCTAGGAGGCACTGAGCCTGCTGTGATTTCACAAGCACAGCCAGCAGAGGGCGCTGCACACTAACGGTTGAGGCAGTGAGGCTGCTGTGACCTCACAAGCACAGCCAGCAGCCATGAGCCTGCCCCTGGCCTAGGAGACACTCAGCCTGCTGTGACCTCACAAACACAGCCAGCAGGGCTGGCTGCACACTAACATATGAGGAACTGAGTCTGCTGTGACCTCACAAGCACAGCCAGCAGGCAGAAGCCTCCCACTGGCCTAGGAGGCACTGAGGCTGCTGTGATCTCACAAGCACAGCCAGCAGCCAGGAGCCTCTTGCTGGCCTCGGAGGCACTGAGGCTGCTGTGACCTCACAAGCACAGTCAGCAGCCAGGAGCCTGTCGCTGGCCTCGGAGACACTGAGGCTGCTGTGAACTCACAAGCACAGCCAACAGGCAGGAGCCTGCCACTGGCCTCGGATGCAATGAGGCTGCTGTGACCTGCCAAGCACAGCCAGCAGCCATGAGCCTGCCACTGGCCTCAGAGGCACTCAGGCTGCTGTGCCCTCACAAGAACAACCAGCACGTGGGGCTGCACACTAACGTAGGAGGCACGGAGGCTGCTGTGCTGTCACAAGCACAGCCAGCAGCCATGAGCCTGCCACTGGCCTAGGAGGCACGGAGGCTGCTGTGACCTCACAAGCACAACCAGCAGCCATGAGCCTGCCACTGGCTAGGAGGCACTGATGCTGCTGTGACCTCACAAGCACAGCCAGCAGCCAGGAGCCTGCCACTGGCCTAGGAGGCACTCAGCCTGCTGTGAGCTCCCAAGCACAGCCAACAGCCATGAGCCTGCCACTGGCCTAGGAGGCACTCAGGCTGCTGTGAACTCACAAGAACAGCCAGCAGGTGGTGATGCACACTAACGTATGAGGTACGGAGGCTGCTGTGACCACACAAGCACAGCCAGCAGCCAGGAGCCTGCCACTGGCCTAGGAGGCAATCAGGCTGCTCTGACCTCATAAGCACAGCCAGCAGCCATGAGCCTGCCACTGGCCTAGGAGACAATCAGGCTGCTGTGACCTCACAAGCACAGCCAGCAGCCATGAGCCTGTCGCTGGCCTAGGAAACACTGGGGCTGCTGTGACCTCACAAGCACAGCCAGCAGCCAGCAGCCTGCCGCTGGCCTAGCAGTCACTCAGCCTCCTGTGACCTCACAAGCACAGCCAGCAGCCAGGAGCCTGCCACTGGCCTCGGAGGCAATGAGGCTGCTGTGATCTCACAACCACAGCCAGCAGCCAGGAGCCCGTCGCTGGCCTCGGAGGCACTGAGGCTGCTGTGACCTCCCAAGCACAGCCAGCAGCCAGGAGCCTCCCACTGGCCTAGGAGGCACTGAGGCTGCTGTGACCTCACAAGCACAGGCAGCAGCCAGGAGCCTGCCACTGGCCTAGGAGGCACTGAGGTTGATGTGACCACTCAATCACAGCCAGCAGCCAGGAGCCTCCCACTGGCCTAGGAGGCAATCAGGATTGTGTGACCTCCCAAGTACAGCCAGCTGCCAGAGCCTGCCACTGGCCAAAGAGGCACAGAGCCTGCTGTGACCTCACAAGCACAGACAGCAGCCATGAGCCTGTCGCTGGCCTAGGAAACACTGGGGCTGCTGTGACCTCACAAGCACAGCCAGCAGCCAGCAGCCTGCCGCTGGCCTAGAAGTCACTCAGCCTCCTGCGACCTCACAAGCACAGCCAGCAGCCAGGAGCCTGCCACTGGCCTCGGAGGCAATGAGGCTGCTGTGATCTCACAACCACAGCCAGCAGCCAGGAGCCCGTCACTGGCCTCGGAGGCACTGAGGCTGCTGTTACCTCCCAAGCACAGCCAGCAGCCATGAGCCTGCCACTGGCCTAGGAGGCACTGAGGCTGCTGTGACCTCACAAGCACAGCCAGCACCCAGGAGCCTGCCACTGGCCTAGGAGGCACTGAGGTTGATGTGACCACTCAATCACAGCCAGCAGCCAAGAGCCTCCCACTGGCCTAGGAGGCAATCAGGATTGTGTGACCTCACAAGTACAGCCAGCTGCCAGAGCCTGCCACTGGCGAAAGAGGCACTGAGGCTGCTGTGGCCTCAGAAGCAAATGTAGCAGCCAGGAGCCTGCCACTGGCCTCGGAGGCACTCAGCCTGCTGTGACCTCACAAGCACAGCCAGCAGCCATGAGCCTGTCGCTGGCCTCGGAGGCACTGAGGCTGCTGTGACCTCACAAGCACAGCCAGCAGCCATGAGCCTGCCACTGGCCTAGGAGGCACGGAGGATGATGTGACCACTCAATCACAGCCAGCAGCCAAGAGCCTCCCACTGGCCTAGGAGGCAATCAGGATTGTGTGACCTCACAAGTACAGCCAGCTGCCAGAGCCTGCCACTGGCCAAAGAGGCACTGAGGCTGCTGTGGCCTCACAAGCACATGTAGCAGCCAGGAGCCTGCCACTGGCCTATGAGGCACTCAGGCTGCTGTGACCTCACAAGCACAGCCAGCAGCCAGGAGCCTGTCACTGGCCTCGGAGGCACTGAGGCTGCTGTGAGCTCACAAGCACAACCAGCAGGTGGGGCTGCACACTAACCTAGGAGGCACGGAGGCTGCTGTGACTTCACAATCACAGCCAGCAGCCAGGAGCCTGCCACTGGACTGGGAGGCACTAAGGCTGCTGTGGCCTCACAAGCACAGCCAGCAGCCATGACCTGCCACTGGCCTAGGAGGCAATCAGGCTGCTGTGACCTCCCAAGCACAGCCAGCAGCCATGAGCCTGCCCCTGGCCTAGGAGGCACACAGCCTCCTGTGGCCTCCCAAGCACAGCCAGCAGGGGGCGCTGCTCAACACCCTGGGGGCACTGATGCTGCTCTGACCTGCCAAGCACAGCCAGCAGCCATGAGCCTGCCACTGTCCTCGGAGGAACTGAGGCTGCTGTGAGCTCCCAAGCACAGCTGTCAACCATGAGCCTGCCACTGGCCTAGGAGGCACTGAGGCTGCTGTGACCTCCCAAGCACAGCCAGCAGCCATGAGACTCCCACTGGCCTAGGAGGCACTGAGGCTCTTGTGACCTCACAGGCACAGCCAGCATCCAGGAGCCTGCCCCTGGCCTAGGAAGCACACAGGCTGCTGTGGTCTCCCAAGCAGGGCCAACAGGGGGCGATGTTCATTACCTCGGGGGCACGGAGGCTGCTGTGACCTGCCAGGCAAAGCCAGCAGCCAGGAATCTGCCACTGACCTAGGAGGCACTGAGGCTGCTGTGAGCTCACAAGCAGAGCTGTCAGCCATGAGCCTGCCACTGGCCTAGGAGGCACGGGGGCTGCTGTGACCTCACAAGTACAGGCAACAGCCATGAGCCTGCCACTGGCCTAGGAGGCACGGGGGCTGCTGTGAACTCACAAGCACAGCCAGCAGGTGGCGCTGGACACTAACGTTTGAGGCACTGATGCTGCTGTGTCCTCACAAGCACAGCCAGCAGCCAGGAGCCTGCCACCGGCCTAGGAGGCACTGAGGCTGCTGTGACGTCACAAGCACGGCCAGCAGCCATGAGCCTGCCACTAGCCTAGGAGGCACTCAGGCTGCTGTGACCTCACAAGTACAGGCAACAGCTATTAGCCTGCCACTGGCCTAGAAGGCACTGAGGCTGCTGTCATCTCACAAGCACAGCCAGCAGGTGGCGCTGCACACTAACGTATGAGACCCTGAGGCTGCTGTGACCACAGAAGAACAGCCAGCAGCCAGGAACCTGCCACTAGCCTATGAGGCACTGAGGCTGCTGTAACCTCACAAGCACAGCCAGCAGCCATGAGCCTGCCACTGGCCTAGGAGGCACGGAGCCTGCTGTGACCTCACAAGCACAGCCAGCAGCCATGAGGCTGTCACTGGCCTAGGAGGCACTGAGGCTGCTGTGACCTCAGAAGCACAGCCAGCAGCCAGGAGCCTGCCACTGGCCTAGGAGGCACTGAGGCTGCTGTGACCTCCCAATCACAGCCAGCAGCCATGAGCCTGCCACTGGCCTAGGAGGCACTGAGGCTGTTGTGACGTCACAAGCACAGCCAGCAGCCAAGAGCCTGCCACTGGCCTAGGAGGCAGTCAGGCTGCTGTGACCTCACAAGCACAGCCAGCAGCCATAAGCCTGCCACTGGCCTAGGAGACACTCAGGCTGCTGTGACCTTGTTGTCCGAAAAGCGGATTCGTTGCCCGGTGTGCAATGAGCCAGTAATTACACACTCAGGAGAGACATTTATTTATTTATTTCAGAGTTGTGCAAGCCTGGGTGCTCGGTGGTTTCCCACAAATCAAACACCCCCCCACCCCCAGCTTTTCAGGTAGCATTTATACAATCAAATTTGCCATATTTGTGACTTCCTTCCTCTTATTTGCCATATTTGTGACTTCCTTCCTCTTCTACACTGATTGGTTAATGATTTCTTCACATTTCCCAGGTCCCACCCCTGCTTCTCAACGTCCTCGTCAATTAATTAACACTGCCCCAGCTGGGTCAGTAGGTGTTATCTTCTAAGGCCCTGAGGAAGAAGACATAATCCAGACCCCTTAATCATCACTGTTTTAACAGTGAGAGGAAGCTTTTTGCTTCCCAAGGTCTGGGCGCCCAAACAGGCCTTATTTCTCAGCCTTGGCATCCTCCCTTTTGGAGAGTGGGGCACAGGAATGCAGACTGCTTGTAACTCCCTTATCTCTCCAGCCTGCACCAGCTCTGAGGCCTTTTCTTAACGAACTAGGAGCGCGGCCTAAGGCATCAGCAAATTTAGCTTCTTACTCTAAGCAAGTGTGCGGCTACTCATGCTAAGCAAATTCTATCTAAGATAGAAGTTATCCAGATCTACCTAATTCAAACATTCTTTCTGTGCTTCTCAGGGTTGTCTTGTAACAATTCCCCCCTTTGAGACTTATATGATCATTTTCATATTAGTCTCACTCTTTTAAAATCTTTCCCATATTAGTTTCATATAACACTTAGCAATACATTGAATCACTACATAAACACATACAAAAACTACTAACACCAATCCTAAAATTGTGAAACATTTTTTAACCCATGAGCTCACATCAGGGAACCAGGAAGTCAACCATTTCCATGTTTCTTCAAATCCGAAAGAAGTATCATCTTTCTGAACCCCATGTAAGATTTCAGTCTGCTTCCAGGTTTCATTTAGATCGGGAGAAATTCTCCCGCTTTGATCCACATATGCACAGCAACTAGTGTTTATTACTGTACATACTCCTCCCTGAGATGCCAATAACATATCTAGAGCCATCCTGTTTTGGGTACTTATTTTAGCAGTTTCTGAAACCTCCTCTTGTAAAGCTGCAATGGCATCAGAGGTTTTATTCCCTATTTTTTCCAATAACTGCTGAAATATTTACTATTGCTTTTTCAAGTTCACTCACTCCCAATTGTGGAAACAGCCACCTTACGAATGACTGAAACCTAGTAGGTCGATCTATTAAAGGATTATTGACCCTCTTTTGTCTCCTCATGAATGTTCTTAGCCAGGATTTTTGGTATTTATTACTCAGTTCTTTTCTTAGAGTAACATTAGGGATTATTGCCCCTAAAGTACACGTCCCTGACCAATTAGGAGGTAGCACTTTTCATGCCTTGTTCCCACACAACCAATACCATCCACTACCTTTCGGAACACGCCACCCATTTAGTTCCTTACTTGGCCACTTATAACCTATTTCAGGTATATGAGAGCAATTTTTATAACCTCCCACCTTAATGGCTCCAGTACAGTTGATCAGCTGCTTTCCATAGGGTACAGTTTTTTCCCCACCATCTATTACTATTATTACATCTTCGGATGCATTGATAATAATCTCCTGTCACCCTCTGGACTTCCCATTCCTGTTCGGTTGTTTCATTATATTTCGTTTGATCACTATCATTTCTTATCTGCCTCATAAATTCCATAAAGGAAAAATTAAGAGGCACTCCAATTAGGGGGAAGCCCTTGTCGGAATGTTCAGGGAAGTGGGTACACACCCAGCAATCCTTCTGGTTAACTATCTTCATAGATTTCGTAATTACTTCCAAATGGAGATTATGGCTCCAAAATCCTTCCTGATTCCCTTTAATTGTTTGGCTCAGGTAACTTAGAAAAACTAACCACCACATTTCTCCCCTGGTTATTTGGGAGAACATCATTTTTACACAGATACCATAGATACCATAACAACAATATTCACCCTATTCCTAACAAACAGATTAAAGCAATTCTTTCCTGAATACAATCTAAATTTAAAACCGATTCGCTTCCAATACAACTCATATATCTTTATATATTTTTAACTTTAAAGGTTGAACTTGTTCAGCTTTCCACGTCTCTCGAGGTACTGCTTTCACTCGGGTGTAGTGGATCCAGGAATCAATTCCCTGCAGTTTCACAGCAGTATTTGTTGTTAGCAGTACAAGATACGGTCCCCTCCACTTTTCTACCAATGGCTCATCCTTCCAGGTCCGAAGGTACACTTGATCTCCCAGCTGGAATGAATGTACAGGTGAATCTAAAAGTACAGGAGATCTTAACTGGATGTACCTATGGAGAGAAGTAAGAACCTTTGCCATAGACAAGAGATAATCACTTAAAATTTGATCGCCCTTAACGTGCATTTGCATTTCATTTCCAGTTAGATTTACAGTGTAAGGTTTACCATACAGAATCTCAAAGGGACTAACTTTCTCCCTAACAAAACATCAGTCCATTTCATCTGAGTCTCCTGACACAATTTTCCTACCTGTCTCTTAATTGTTTGATTCATTCTTTCCACTTTTCCACTGGATTGTGGCCTCCAGGGGGTATGTAAGTCCCATTTAATTTGTAGTATTTTTGAGATTTGCTGTACTATTTCTGCTATAAAATGAGGTCCTCTATCTGAAGAAAACCCTTCTGGTACCCCAAATCTTGGTATAATTTCTTTTAATAACATTTTTACTACCTCCCTGGCTTTATTGGTACGACACGGGAAAGCTTCAGGCCATCCTGAAAAGGTGTCAACAATTACCAACAAATATTTATATCCATTACATCTTGGTAATTCAGAAAAATCAATTTGCCAGTAATCCCCAGGCATGAAGCCCCTTTTTACTTCCCCTGGGGGGGGCTTCTTCTGAAACACATTAGTCCATTTTCCCTCTGATAATTCCAGAGCCCGGGCTAAAGCAATCAGTTCTGCTTTCTGGGCTGATGTATTTGCTGGTAGTGATCTTGCTGGTAGTGATCTTGCTTCGATTTCTCCTTCCAAAGTGACGACAGCGTATCCAGCCCTTCTTTCTCCCTGTATTATAAAACTGCTTCCATTGGTAAATAATTCGCAGTCTGGATTCTGCAATGGAACATCTCTCAAATCTGGACGGCTGGAATATACTCGCTCAATAGTTTGCAGACAGTCATGAGCCAACTTCCCCCTTCATGAAATGGTAATAAAGATGCCAGATTAAGGGTATTACACACCTTCATGGTTACATCTTCTTGCTCAAGTATCACTGTCTGGTACTGCACCATCCTACTCGGGGATAACCAGTGATGCCCTTTTTGTTCTAAAACTGCTGCAACAGCATGTGGTACATAAACAGTCACTCTTTGTCCCAACGTCAATTTTCGTGCCTCTTGTATTAACATCACAGCAGCTGCAACTGCTCTGAGGCATCCTGGCCACCCTGCACTCACTTTATCCAGCTGTCTTGAAAAGTAAGCCACAGGTCTTTTCCAATTTCCTAAAGTCTGTACAAGCACTCCCAAAGCCTGGTGCCCTCTGCCCTCTCTCATGTACATAAAGGGTTTTCTTTGGTTTTTTT
Organism: Dromaius novaehollandiae; assembly: GCF_036370855.1. NCBI lineage: Eukaryota > Metazoa > Chordata > Aves > Casuariiformes > Dromaiidae > Dromaius > Dromaius novaehollandiae. The sequence goes on from NC_088107.1 coordinate 26,824,198, forward strand.
TTTTTTTTTTTTTTTTTTTTAACAGGCAGGATTGGAGTATTGTACTCGGATTGACATTCTCGCAACAGTCCATACTTTAAGAAATTATTAATCATAGGCTTCAGTCCAACACGGGCCTCTAGCTTCATGGGATACTGTTTTCGACTTACCGGTTTAGCTCCTTGTTTTAATTCCACCTTTACCGGTTCTGCACATCTGGCTCTTCCGGGTTTCTCCGTTGCCCACACAAAAGGGATTACTGCGTCCATTACTTCGGAGGGAATTTCGCTTGGTCCATCCTCCACCTGTTCGGAATCCAGTGCTTTCTGCAACATATATGCTTGTGCCTTCCAGGCGTTACTTTGTGGAATGTGCACCTTAACTTTGTTTTGATCAAAGGTTATCTGTGCCCCCAGTTTATTCAGTAAATCCCTCCCCATTAGGGGTAATGGGCTTTCTGGCATGTAGAAGAATTCATGTGTTAACACCTTATTTCCTATTTCACATTTAATTGGTTGACAGAAAGGTTTGACCTCTCGCTTTCCCGTGGCCCCAATTACTGGCATAGAGAATTTACTCATTGGTCCCTTACAGCTATTTAGCACTGAATATGTTGCTCCAGTGTCTACTAAAAATTTAACTGTTTTGTTCCCCAGCTTTACTGAAACCAGGGGTTTGGCTGGGGAATCCAATTCCTCAACCCCCGGTCCCCATCAGTCTGAATCCTCTGTACCAATCATGAGCAAATCTGCCTCTGGAACAGATGCAGACAGAGGCTTCCAATGATCTGTTTGTCTCTTCGGGCACTCATTTTTCCAGTGCCCCTTCCCCCTGCAAATTGCACACTGATCTCTCCTTAGCGGAATTCTATCTCCTAAATTCCCTCTTTCTCTATACCCTCTTCCACGTCCTTGTCCTTTTGGAAAACTCCTTCCCTGAGAGGGAGTTTGTGCTTGGGCAAATGCAGCTGCCAAGATTGCAGCATTTTGCCTCTTATCTTTCAGTTTCTCCTTTTGTTTTTCCTTTCTCTCCACTTCTTCCCTATTATTGTACACCTTATATGCAATTTCTATTAATTGCGATATCGACATCCCCGACATACCATCTACTTTCTGAAGCTTTCTCCTTATATCTGGTGCTGACTGTCCTACAAATAATGTAGTAAAAGTCATGTTATTTGCTTCGTCCTCGGGATCCAAGTCTGTCCATTTTCGGGCAGTTTCACATAACCGCTCGTAAAATGCAGAGGGATCCTCAGTCTTACCCTGTGCGACTTGATATAGTTTTGCAATATTTTTGGGCTTAGGTACTCCATGCTTTACCCCGTATAATATTAACTGTTGGTACTGTTTAGTCATTAACCTGCCTGCCCCTGTGTTTTGATCCCAACCCGGTTCCCGGGCCGGCATAAAACGGTCTGGTTCGTCTCTGGCATTTTGTCTTTCATTCCCCTCTTGAGCTTTGTCTAATACCATTCTTTTCTCCTCAGGTGAAAGCAAAGTATTTAAAAGCACCTGTAAATCCTGCCAATCTGGATTATGATTTTCAATTATCATTTTAAAGGATTGATACATCTTTTCTAGATTTTCTCGGTACGACCCGGCAGACTCCTTCCAATTCATTAAATCTGTAGTTGAAAAAGGGACCTTCACATACACAGGCATCCCGTCTGGTCCGACTGCTTGACGCAGCGGGGCCTGAATCGCGGGATGTTTAGCCCGAGTAGCCCGAGTTCTGCCTGCAATCGGGCTACATGCTTCACTTCCCTTATTTCTGCTATCGACACTATCTTGATCTCTTTCCGGAGAGACCAATAATTGTACATCCTCTTCCTCATCACCCACTTTTAAACACCTTTTCCCAATGCTACAAGCAGAGCAACACCGAGACATTTTCTCTTTGTTTCCCATCATCATTAACACATTTGAATCAGAGATCAACAGCTTACATTTTTTTCTAGTTTCATGATCATTTCTCAGAGAGAAGAACAAATCTACATATGGGACCTCATCCCATTTGTTCTGTCTTCTGCAAAACAACATAAATTGCAAGATTATATTATAGTTTAGCGTTCCCATTTCTGGCCATTTTTCCTCATCCTCCAGTTTATACATTAGCCACCACTGAGTACAGTATTCCTTTAATTTTCTCCTTGTTAAAGGATTCCCACCAAACTTACTCCAATGTTTCAGGATGCATCCTAAAGGAGAACAGGAGGATACCCCCACAGATTGTCCTGTTCCCATATTACCACCCTTAAAAGAACGTTCTTACCAATTACACTTTCGTACACTCCAGTCGTCACTGTCCAAACGTGTACAAAGCTTACCTTTGGTTACCACAACCAATTACCCTTGTATCATACCCTTTATGCAATGTCTCTTAATAATTACTGCGTTGCACCTTTGAGTCGCTTACCTGTTCCGACCAGGGAGGGTGCTCACGGAGTCCCCGAACAAAACGGTCGGTGCGCGCTGGAGTCCGATGAGCAGTGTCTCCCCGCCGGAACTGGCAAGAAGATCTGGGCAAGGCTTTACAGCGAGAGTCCCACCTGGGTCGCCAGAAAACTGTTGTCCGAAAAGCGGATTCGTTGCCCGGTGTGCAATGAGCCAATAATTACACACTCAGGAGAGACATTTATTTATTTATTTCAGAGTTGCGCAAGCCTGGGTGCTCGGTGGTCTCCCACAAATCAAACACCCCCCCACCCCCAACTTTTCAGGTAGCATTTATACAATCAAATTTGCCATATTTGTGACTTCCTTCCTCTTATTTGCCATATTTGTGACTTCCTTCCTCTTTTACACTGATTGGTTAATGATTTCTTCACATTTCCCGGGTCCCACCCCTGCTTCTCAAGGTCCTCGTCAATTAATTAACACTGCCCCAGCTGGGTCAGTAGGTGTTATCTTCTAAGGCCCTGAGGAAGAAGACATAATCCAGACCCCTTAATCATCACTGTTTTAACAGTGAGAGGAAGCTTTTTGCTTCCCAAGGTCTTGGCGCCCAAACAGGCCTTATTTCTCAGCCTTGGCATCCTCCCTTTCGGAGAGTGGGGCACAGGAATGCAGACTGCTTGTAACTCCCTTATCTCTCCAGCCTGCACCAGCTCTGAGGCCTTTTCTTAACGAACTAGGAGCGCGGCCTAAGGCATCAGCAAATTTAGCTTCTTACGCTAAGCAAGTGTGCGGCTACTCATGCTAAGCAAATTCTATCTAAGATAGAAGTTATCCAGATCTACCTAATTCAAACATTCTTTCTGTGCTTCTCAGGGTAGCCTTGTAACAACCTCACCAGCACAGCCAGCAGCCATGAGCCTGCGACTGGCCTAGGAGGCACTCAGGCTGCTGTGACCTCACAAGCACAACCAGCAGGGGGGGCTGCACACTAACATATGGGGCACTGAGGCTGCTGTGACCTCACAAGCACAGCCAGCAGCCAGGAGCCGGCCACTGGCATCGGAGGCACTCAGCCAGCTGTGACCTCACAAGCACAACCAGCAGCCATGAGCCTGCCACTGGCCTTGGAGGCACTGAGGCTGCTGTGACCTCTCAAGCAGAGCCAGCAGCCAGGAGCCTGCCTCTGGTCTTGGAGGCACTCAGCCTGCTGTGACCTCCCAAGCACAGCCAGCAGCCAGCAGCCTGCCACTGGCCTAGAAGGTACTGAGGCTGCTGTGACCTCCAAAGCACAGCCAGCAGCCATGAGCCGGCCACTGGCCGAGGAGGCAATCAGGCTGCTGTGACCTCACATGCTCAGCCAGAAGCCAGGAGCCTTTCACCGGCCTAGGAGGCACGGGGGCGTCTGTGACGTCACAAGCACAGCCAGCTGCCAAGCTCCTGCCACTGGCCTAGGAGGCACGGAGGCTAATCTGGCCTCACAAGCACAGCCAGCAGCCAGGAGCCTGCCACTGGACTCGGAGGCACTCAGACTGCTGTGACCTCACAAGCACAGCCAGCAGCCAGGAGCCTGCGACTGGCCTAGGAGACAGTTAGGCTGCTGTAACCTCACAAGTAGGCACAGCAGCCATGAGCCTGTCGCTGGCCTAGGAGGCACACAGCCTGCAGTGACCTCCCAAGCACAGCCAGCAGGGGCGCTGCTCATTACCCAGGGGGCACTGATGCTGCTGTGACCTCCGAAGCACAGCCAGCAGCCATGAGCCTGCCACTGGCCTAGGAGGCACTCAGGCTGCTGTGACCTCAGAAGCGCAGCTAGCAGCCATGAGCCTGCCACTGGCCTAGGAGGCACTGAGGCTGCTGTGACCTCACAAGCACAGCCAGCAGCCATGAGCCTGCCACTGGCCTAGGAGGCACTGAGGCTGCTGTGACCTCACAAGCACAGCCAGCAGCCAGGAGCCTGCCACTGGCCTAGGAGGTACTGAGGCTGCTGTGACCTCCCAAGCACAGCCAGCAGCCATGAGCCTGCCACAGGCCTCGAAGGCACTGAGGCTGCTGTGATCTCACAAGCACAGCCAGCAGCCAGGAGCCTGCCACTGGCCTAGGAGGCACTGAGGCTGCTGTGACCTCCCAAGCACAGCCAGCAGCCATGAGCCTGCCACTGGCCTAGGTGGCACTGAGGCTGCTGTGACCTCACAAGCACAGGCAGCAGCCAGGAGCCTGCCACTGGCCTAGGAGGCATGGAGGCTGCTGTGACCTCACAAGCACAACCAGCAGCCATTTCTGTGCTACTCGCCGAGGAGGCACTGAGGCTGCTGTGACCTCACAAGCACAGCCAGCTGCTACGAGCCTGCCGCTGGCCTCGGAGGCGCTCAGGCTGCTGTGACCTCACAAGCACAGCCACCAGGGGGCTTTCCACACTAACGTATGAGGCACTCAGGCTGCTGTGACCTCACAGGCACTGCCAGCAGCCAGCAGCCTACCACTGGCCTAGGAGGCACTCAGCCTGCTGTGACCTCACAAGCACAGCCAGCAGGGCGTGCTGCTCATTACCTAGGAGACACTGATGCTGCTGTGACCTCCCAAGCACAGCCAGCAGCCAGGAACCTGCCACTGGCCTAGGAGGCACTCAGGCTACTGTGACCTAACAAGCACAACCAGCAGGGGGGGCTGCACACTAGCATTTGAGGCGCTGAGGCTGCTGTGACCTCACAAGCTCAGCCAGCATCCATGAGCCTGCCACTGCCTTAGGAGGCGCTCAGCCTGCTGTGACCTCACAAGCACAGCCAGCAGCCAGCAGCCTGCTACTGGCCTAGGAGGCACTGAGGCTGCTGTGACCTCACAAGCACAGCCAGCAGGTGGCGCTGCACACTAACGTATGAGGCACGGAGCCTGCTGTGACCTCACAAGCACAGGCAGCAGCCATGAGCCTGCCACTGGCATATGAGGCACTGAGGCTGCTGTGACCTCCCAAGCACAGCCAGCAGCCATGAGCCTGCCACTGGCCTAGGCGGCACACAGCCTGCTGTGGCCTCACAAGCACAGCCAGCAGGGGGCGCTTCTCATTACCTAGGAGGCACGGAGTCTGCTGTGACCTCACAAGTACAGTCACCAGCCAGTAGCCTGCCACTGGCCTCGGAGGCACTGAGGCTGCTGTGACCTCACAAGCACAGCCAGCAGCCATGAGCCTACCAGTGGCCTAGGAGGCACTGAGCCTGCTGTGATCTCACAAGCACAGCCAGCAGGGGGCGCTGCACACTAACGGTTGAGGCACTTATTCTGCTGTGACCTCACAAGCACAGCCAGCAGCCATAAGCCTGCCACTGGCCTAGGAGGTACTCTGGCTGCTGTGACCTCACAAGCACAGCCAGCAGGGGGCGCTGCACACTAACATATGAGGCACTGATTCTGCTATGATCTCACAAGCACAGCCAGCAGCCAAGAGCCTGCCACTGGCCTAGGAGGCAGTCAGGCTGCTGTGACCTCACAAGCACAGCCAGCAGCCATAAGCCTGCCACTGGCCTAGGAGACACTCAGGCTGCTGTGACCTTCTTGTCCGTAAAGCGGATTCGTTGCCCGGTGTGCAATGAGCCAGTAATTACACACTCAGGAGAGACATTTATTTATTTATTTCAGAGTTGCGCAAGCCTGGGTGCTCGGTGGTTTCCCACAAATCAAACACCCCCCCACCCCCAGCTTTTCAGGTAGCATTTATACAATCAAATTTGCCATATTTGTGACTTCCTTCCTCTTATTTGCCATATTTGTGACTTCCTTCCTCTTTTACACTGATTGGTTAATGATTTCTTCACATTTCCCGGGTCCCACCCCTGCTTCTCAAGGTCCTCGTCAATTAATTAACACTGCCCCAGCTGGGTCAGTAGGTGTTATCTACTAAGGCCCTGAGGAAGAAGACATAATCCAGACCCCTTAACCATCACTGTTTTAACAGTGAGAGGAAGCTTTTTGCTTCCCAAGGTCTTGGCGCCCAAACAGGCCTTATTTCTCAGCCTTGGCATCCTCCCTTTCGGAGAGTGGGGCACAGGAATGCAGACTGCTTGTAACTCCCTTATCTCTCCAGCCTGCACCAGCTCTGAGGCCTTTTCTTAACGAACTAGGAGCGCGGCCTAAGGCATCAGCAAATTTAGCTACTTACGCTAAGCAAGTGTGCGGCTACTCATGCTAAGCAAATTCTATCTAAGATAGAAGTTATCCAGATCTACCTAATTCAAACATTCTTTCTGTGCTTCTCAGGGTTGTCTTGTAACAACCTCACCAGCACAGCCAGCAGCCATGAGCCTGCGACTGGCCTAGGAGGCACTGATGCTGCTGTGACCTCACAAGCACAGCCAGCAGCCATGAGCCTGCCACTGGCCTAGGAGGCACTCAGGCTGCTGTGACCTCACAAGCACAGCCAGCAGCCAGGAGCCTGCCACTGGCCTCGAAGGCACTGATGCTACTGTGACCTCACAAGCACAGCCAGCAGCCATTAGCAGGCTACTGGCCTGGGAGGCACTCAGGCTGCTGTGACCTCACAAGTAGAGCCAGCAGCCATGAGCCTGCTACTGGCCTCGGAGGCACTGAGGCTGCTGTGACCTCAGAAGCACAGCCAGCAGCCATGAGCCTGTCGCTGGCCTAGGAGGCACTCAGGCTGCTGTGACCTCACAAGCACAGCCAGCAGGAGGCGCTACTCATTACCTAGCAGGCACTGAGGCTGCTGTGACCTCACATGCTCAGCCAGAAGCCAGGAGCCTTTCACCGGCCTAGGAGGCACGGGGGCGTCTGTGACGTCACAAGCACAGCCAGCAGCCATGAGCCTGCCACTGGCCTAGGAGGCACTCAGGCTGCTGTGACCTCACAAGCACAGCCAGCAGCCAGGAGCCTGCCACTGGCCTAGGAGGCACTGAGGCTGCTGTGACCTCACAAGCACAGCCAGCAGCCAGGAGCCTGCCACTGGCCTAGGAGGCACGGAGGCTGCTGTGACCTCACAAGCACAGTCATCAGCCAGGAGCCTGCCACTGGCCTAGGAGGCACACAGCCCTCTTTGGCCTCACAAGCACAGCCAGCAGCCAGGAGCCTGCCACTGGCCTAGGAGGCACTGAGGCTGCTGTGACCTCCCAAGCACAGCCAGCAGCCATGAGCCTGCCACTGGCCTAGGAGGCACTGAGGCTGCTGTGACCTCACAAGCACAGCCAGCAGCCAGGAGCCTGCCACTGGCCTAGGAGACAGTTAGGCTGCTGTGACCTCCCAAGCACAGCCAGCAGCCATGAGCCTGCCACAGGCCTCGAAGGCACTGAGGCTGCTGTGATCTCACAAGCACAGCCAGCAGCCAGGAGCCTGCCACTGGCCTAGGAGGTACTGAGGCTGCTGTGACCTCCCAAGCACAGCCAGCAGCCATGAGCCTGCCACTGGCCTAGGTGGCACTGAGGCTGCTGGGACCTCACAAGCACAACCAGCAGCCATTTCTGTGCTACTCGCCGAGGAGGCACTGAGGCTGCTGTGACCTCACAAGCACAGCCACCAGGGGGCTTTCCACACTAACGTATGAGGCACTCAGGCTGCTGTGACCTCACAGGCACTGCCAGCAGCCAGCAGCCTACCACTGGCCTAGGAGGCACTCAGCCTGCTGTGACCTCACAAGCACAGCCAGCAGGGCGTGCTGCTCATTACCTAGGAGGCACTGAGGCTGCTGTAACCTCCCAAGCACAGCCAGCAGCCAGGAACCTGCCACTGGCCTAGGAGGCACTCAGGCTGCTGTGACCCCACAAGCACAGCCAGCAGCCAGGAGCCTGCCACTGGCCTAGGAGGCACTCAGGCTACTGTGACCTAACAAGCACAACCAGCAGGGGCGGCTGCACACTAGCATTTGAGGCGCTGAGCCTGCTGTGACCTCACAAGCTCAGCCAGCATCCATGAGCCTGCCACTGCCTTAGGAGGCGCTCAGCCTGCTGTGACCTCACAAGCACAGCCAGCAGCCAGCAGCCTGCTACTGGCCTAGGAGGCACTGAGGCTGCTGTGACCTCACAAGCACAGCCAGCAGGTGGCGCTGCACACTAACGTATGAGGCACGGAGACTGCTGTGACCTCACAAGCACAGGCAGCAGCCATGAGCCTGCCACTGGCATATGAGGCACTGAGGCTGCTGTGACCTCCCAAGCACAGCCAGCAGCCATGAGCCTGCCACTGGCCTAGGCGGCACACAGCCTGCTGTGGCCTCACAAGCACAGCCAGCAGGGGGCGCTTCTCATTACCTAGGAGGCACGGAGTCTGCTGTGACCTCACAAGTACAGTCACCAGCCAGTAGCCTGCCACTCGCCTCGGAGGCACTGAGGCTGCTGTGACCTCACAAGCACAGCCAGCAGCCATGAGCCTACCAGTGGCCTAGGAGGCACTGAGCCTGCTGTGATCTCACAAGCACAGCCAGCAGGGGGCGCTGCACACTAACGGTTGAGGCACTTATTCTGCTGTGACCTCACAAGCACAGCCAGCAGCCATAAGCCTGCCACTGGCCTAGAAGGTACTCTGGCTGCTGTGACCTCACAAGCACAGCCAGCAGGGGGCGCTGCACACTAACATATGAGGCACTGATTCTGCTATGATCTCACAAGCACAGCCAGCAGCCAAGAGCCTGCCACTGGCCTAGGAGGCAGTCAGGCTGCTGTGACCTCACAAGCACAGCCAGCAGCCATAAGCCTGCCACTGGCCTAGGAGACATTCAGGCTGCTGTGACCTTCTTGTCCGTAAAGCGGATTCGTTGCCCGGTGTGCAATGAGCCAGTAATTACACACTCAGGAGAGACATTTATTTATTTATTTCAGAGTTGCGCAAGCCTGGGTGCTCGGTGGTTTCCCACAAATCAAACACCCCCCCACCCCCAACTTTTCAGGTAGCATTTATACAATCAAATTTGCCATATTTGTGACTTCCTTCCTCTTATTTGCCATATTTGTGACTTCCTTCCTCTTTTACACTGATTGGTTAATGATTTCTTCACATTTCCCGGGTCCCACCCCTGCTTCTCAAGGTCCTCGTCAATTAATTAACACTGCCCCAGCTGGGTCAGTAGGTGTTATCTACTAAGGCCCTGAGGAAGAAGACATAATCCAGACCCCTTAACCATCACTGTTTTAACAGTGAGAGGAAGCTTTTTGCTTCCCAAGGTCTTGGCGCCCAAACAGGCCTTATTTCTCAGCCTTGGCATCCTCCCTTTCGGAGAGTGGGGCACAGGAATGCAGACTGCTTGTAACTCCCTTATCTCTCCAGCCTGCACCAGCTCTGAGGCCTTTTCTTAACGAACTAGGAGCGCGGCCTAAGGCATCAGCAAATTTAGCTACTTACGCTAAGCAAGTGTGCGGCTACTCATGCTAAGCAAATTCTATCTAAGATAGAAGTTATCCAGATCTACCTAATTCAAACATTCTTTCTGTGCTTCTCAGGGTTGTCTTGTAACAACCTCACCAGCACAGCCAGCAGCCATGAGCCTGCGACTGGCCTAGGAGGCACTGATGCTGCTGTGACCTCACAAGCACAGCCAGCAGCCATGAGCCTGCCACTGGCCTAGGAGGCACTCCGGCTGCTGTGACCTCACAAGCACAGCCAGCAGCCAGGAGCCTGCCACTGGCCTCGAAGGCACTGATGCTACTGTGACCTCACAAGCACAGCCAGCAGCCATTAGCAGGCTACTGGCCTGGGAGGCACTCAGGCTGCTGTGACCTCACAAGTAGAGCCAGCAGCCATGAGCCTGCTACTGGCCTCGGAGGCACTGAGGCTGCTGTGACCTCAGAAGCACAGCCAGCAGCCATGAGCCTGTCGCTGGCCTAGGAGGCACTCAGGCTGCTGTGACCTCACAAGCACAGCCAGCAGGAGGCGCTACTCATTACCTAGCAGGCACTGAGGCTGCTGTGACCTCACATGCTCAGCCAGAAGCCAGGAGCCTTTCACCGGCCTAGGAGGCACGGGGGCGTCTGTGACGTCACAAGCACAGCCAGCTGCCAAGCTCCTGCCACTGGCCTAGGAGGCACGGAGGCTAATGTGACCTCACAAGCACAGCCAGCAGCCAGGAGCCTGCGACTGGCCTAGGAGACAGTTAGGCTGCTGTAACCTCACAAGTAGGCACAGCAGCCATGAGCCTGTCGCTGGCCTAGGAGGCACACAGCCTGCAGTGACCTCCCAAGCACAGCCAGCAGGGGCGCTGCTCATTACCCAGGGGGCACTGATGCTGCTGTGACCTCCCAAGCACAGCCAGCAGCCATGAGCCTGCCACTGGCCTAGGAGGCACTCAGGCTGCTGTGACCTCAGAAGCGCAGCTAGCAGCCATGAGCCTGCCACTGGCCTAGGAGGTACTGAGGCTGCTGTGACCTCACAAGCACAGCCAGCAGCCATGAGCCTGCCACTGGCCTAGGAGGCACTGAGGCTGCTGTGACCTCACAAGCACAGCCAGCAGCCAGGAGCCTGCCACTGGCCTAGGAGACAGTTAGGCTGCTGTGACCTCCCAAGCACAGCCAGCAGCCATGAGCCTGCCACAGGCCTCGAAGGCACTGAGGCTGCTGTGATCTCACAAGCACAGCCAGCAGCCAGGAGCCTGCCACTGGCCTAGGAGGTACTGAGGCTGCTGTGACCTCCCAAGCACAGCCAGCAGCCATGAGCCTGCCACTGGCCTAGGTGGCACTGAGGCTGCTGGGACCTCACAAGCACAGCCACCAGGGGGCTTTCCACACTAACGTATGAGGCACTCAGGCTGCTGTGACCTCACAGGCACTGCCAGCAGTCAGCAGCCTACCACTGGCCTAGGAGGCACTCAGCCTGCTGTGACCTCACAAGCACAGCCAGCAGGGCGTGCTGCTCATTACCTAGGAGACACTGATGCTGCTGTGACCTCCCAAGCACAGCCAGCAGCCAGGAACCTGCCACTGGCCTAGGAGGCACTCAGGCTGCTGTGACCCCACAAGCACAGCCAGCAGCCAGGAGCCTGCCACTGGCCTAGGAGGCACTCAGGCTACTGTGACCTAACAAGCACAACCAGCAGGGGCGGCTGCACACTAGCATTTGAGGCGCTGAGCCTGCTGTGACCTCACAAGCTCAGCCAGCATCCATGAGCCTGCCACTGCCTTAGGAGGCGCTCAGCCTGCTGTGACCTCACAAGCACAGCCAGCAGCCAGCAGCCTGCTACTGGCCTAGGAGGCACTGAGGCTGCTGTGACCTCACAAGCACAGCCAGCAGGTGGCGCTGCACACTAACGTATGAGACACGGAGCCTGCTGTGACCTCACAAGCACAGGCAGCAGCCATGAGCCTGCCACTGGCATATGAGGCACTGAGGCTGCTGTGACCTCCCAAGCACAGCCAGCAGCCATGAGCCTGCCACTGGCCTAGGCGGCACACAGCCTGCTGTGGCCTCACAAGCACAGCCAGCAGGGGGCGCTTCTCATTACCTAGGAGGCACGGAGTCTGCTGTGACCTCACAAGTACAGTCACCAGCCAGTAGCCTGCCACTGGCCTCGGAGGCACTGAGGCTGCTGTGACCTCACAAGCACAGCCAGCAGCCATGAGCCTACCAGTGGCCTAGGAGGCACTGAGCCTGCTGTGATCTCACAAGCACAGCCAGCAGGGGGCGCTGCACACTAACGGTTGAGGCACTTATTCTGCTGTGACCTCACAAGCACAGCCAGCAGCCATAAGCCTGCCACTGGCCTAGGAGGTACTCTGGCTGCTGTGACCTCACAAGCACAGCCAGCAGGGGGCGCTGCACACTAACATATGAGGCACTGATTCTGCTATGATCTCACAAGCACAGCCAGCAGCCAAGAGCCTGCCACTGGCCTAGGAGGCAGTCAGGCTGCTGTGACCTCACAAGCACAGCCAGCAGCCATAAGCCTGCCACTGGCCTAGGAGACACTCAGGCTGCTGTGACCTTCTTGTCCGTAAAGCGGATTCGTTGCCCGGTGTGCAATGAGCCAGTAATTACACACTCAGGAGAGACATTTATTTATTTATTTCAGAGTTGCGCAAGCCTGGGTGCTCGGTGGTCTCCCACAAATCAAACACCCCCCCACCCCCAACTTTTCAGGTAGCATTTATACAATCAAATTTGCCATATTTGTGACTTCCTTCCTCTTATTTGCCATATTTGTGACTTCCTTCCTCTTTTACACTGATTGGTTAATGATTTCTTCACATTTCCCGGGTCCCACCCCTGCTTCTCAAGGTCCTCGTCAATTAATTAACACTGCCCCAGCTGGGTCAGTAGGTGTTATCTACTAAGGCCCTGAGGAAGAAGACATAATCCAGACCCCTTAACCATCACTGTTTTAACAGTGAGAGGAAGCTTTTTGCTTCCCAAGGTCTTGGCGCCCAAACAGGCCTTATTTCTCAGCCTTGGCATCCTCCCTTTCGGAGAGTGGGGCACAGGAATGCAGACTGCTTGTAACTCCCTTATCTCTCCAGCCTGCACCAGCTCTGAGGCCTTTTCTTAACGAACTAGGAGCGCGGCCTAAGGCATCAGCAAATTTAGCTACTTACGCTAAGCAAGTGTGCGGCTACTCATGCTAAGCAAATTCTATCTAAGATAGAAGTTATCCAGATCTACCTAATTCAAACATTCTTTCTGTGCTTCTCAGGGTTGTCTTGTAACAACCTCACCAGCACAGCCAGCAGCCATGAGCCTGCGACTGGCCTAGGAGGCACTGATGCTGCTGTGACCTCACAAGCACAGCCAGCAGCCATGAGCCTGCCACTGGCCTAGGAGGCACTCACGCTGCTGTGACCTCACAAGCACAGCCAGCAGCCAGGAGCCTGCCACTGGCCTCGAAGGCACTGATGCTACTGTGACCTCACAAGCACAGCCAGCAGCCATTAGCAGGCTACTGGCCTGGGAGGCACTCAGGCTGCTGTGACCTCACAAGTAGAGCCAGCAGCCATGAGCCTGCTACTGGCCTCGGAGGCACTGAGGCTGCTGTGACCTCAGAAGCACAGCCAGCAGCCATGAGCCTGTCGCTGGCCTAGGAGGCACTCAGGCTGCTGTGACCTCACAAGCACAGCCAGCAGGAGGCGCTACTCATTACCTAGCAGGCACTGAGGCTGCTGTGACCTCACATGCTCAGCCAGAAGCCAGGAGCCTTTCACCGGCCTAGGAGGCACGGGGGCGTCTGTGACGTCACAAGCACAGCCAGCTGCCAAGCTCCTGCCACTGGCCTAGGAGGCACGGAGGCTAATGTGACCTCACAAGCACAGCCAGCAGCCAGGAGCCTGCGACTGGCCTAGGAGACAGTTAGGCTGCTGTAACCTCACAAGTAGGCACAGCAGCCATGAGCCTGTCGCTGGCCTAGGAGGCACACAGCCTGCAGTGACCTCCCAAGCACAGCCAGCAGGGGCGCTGCTCATTACCCAGGGGGCACTGATGCTGCTGTGACCTCCCAAGCACAGCCAGCAGCCATGAGCCTGCCACTGGCCTAGGAGGCACTCAGGCTGCTGTGACCTCAGAAGCGCAGCTAGCAGCCATGAGCCTGCCACTGGCCTAGGAGGTACTGAGGCTGCTGTGACCTCACAAGCACAGCCAGCAGCCATGAGCCTGCCACTGGCCTAGGAGGCACTGAGGCTGCTGTGACCTCACAAGCACAGCCAGCAGCCAGGAGCCTGCCACTGGCCTAGGAGACAGTTAGGCTGCTGTGACCTCCCAAGCACAGCCAGCAGCCATGAGCCTGCCACAGGCCTCGAAGGCACTGAGGCTGCTGTGATCTCACAAGCACAGCCAGCAGCCAGGAGCCTGCCACTGGCCTAGGAGGTACTGAGGCTGCTGTGACCTCCCAAGCACAGCCAGCAGCCATGAGCCTGCCACTGGCCTAGGTGGCACTGAGGCTGCTGTGACCTCACAAGCACAGCCACCAGGGGGCTTTCCACACTAACGTATGAGGCACTCAGGCTGCTGTGACCTCACAGGCACTGCCAGCAGCCAGCAGCCTACCACTGGCCTAGGAGGCACTCAGCCTGCTGTGACCTCACAAGCACAGCCAGCAGGGCGTGCTGCTCATTACCTAGGAGACACTGATGCTGCTGTGACCTCCCAAGCACAGCCAGCAGCCAGGAACCTGCCACTGGCCTAGGAGGCACTCAGGCTGCTGTGACCCCACAAGCACAGCCAGCAGCCAGGAGCCTGCCACTGGCCTAGGAGGCACTCAGGCTACTGTGACCTAACAAGCACAACCAGCAGGGGCGGCTGCACACTAGCATTTGAGGCGCTGAGCCTGCTGTGACCTCACAAGCTCAGCCAGCATCCATGAGCCTGCCACTGCCTTAGGAGGCGCTCAGCCTGCTGTGACCTCACAAGCACAGCCAGCAGCCAGCAGCCTGCTACTGGCCTAGGAGGCACTGAGGCTGCTGTGACCTCACAAGCACAGCCAGCAGGTGGCGCTGCACACTAACGTATGAGACACGGAGCCTGCTGTGACCTCACAAGCACAGGCAGCAGCCATGAGCCTGCCACTGGCATATGAGGCACTGAGGCTGCTGTGACCTCCCAAGCACAGCCAGCAGCCATGAGCCTGCCACTGGCCTAGGCGGCACACAGCCTGCTGTGGCCTCACAAGCACAGCCAGCAGGGGGCGCTTCTCATTACCTAGGAGGCACGGAGTCTGCTGTGACCTCACAAGTACAGTCACCAGCCAGTAGCCTGCCACTGGCCTCGGAGGCACTGAGGCTGCTGTGACCTCACAAGCACAGCCAGCAGCCATGAGCCTACCAGTGGCCTAGGAGGCACTGAGCCTGCTGTGATCTCACAAGCACAGCCAGCAGGGGGCGCTGCACACTAACGGTTGAGGCACTTATTCTGCTGTGACCTCACAAGCACAGCCAGCAGCCATAAGCCTGCCACTGGCCTAGGAGGTACTCTGGCTGCTGTGACCTCACAAGCACAGCCAGCAGGGGGCGCTGCACACTAACATATGAGGCACTGATTCTGCTATGATCTCACAAGCACAGCCAGCAGCCAAGAGCCTGCCACTGGCCTAGGAGGCAGTCAGGCTGCTGTGACCTCACAAGCACAGCCAGCAGCCATAAGCCTGCCACTGGCCTAGGAGACACTCAGGCTGCTGTGACCTTCTTGTCCGTAAAGCGGATTCGTTGCCCGGTGTGCAATGAGCCAGTAATTACACACTCAGGAGAGACATTTATTTATTTATTTCAGAGTTGCGCAAGCCTGGGTGCTCGGTGGTCTCCCACAAATCAAACACCCCCCCACCCCCAACTTTTCAGGTAGCATTTATACAATCAAATTTGCCATATTTGTGACTTCCTTCCTCTTATTTGCCATATTTGTGACTTCCTTCCTCTTTTACACTGATTGGTTAATGATTTCTTCACATTTCCCGGGTCCCACCCCTGCTTCTCAAGGTCCTCGTCAATTAATTAACACTGCCCCAGCTGGGTCAGTAGGTGTTATCTACTAAGGCCCTGAGGAAGAAGACATAATCCAGACCCCTTAACCATCACTGTTTTAACAGTGAGAGGAAGCTTTTTGCTTCCCAAGGTCTTGGCGCCCAAACAGGCCTTATTTCTCAGCCTTGGCATCCTCCCTTTCGGAGAGTGGGGCACAGGAATGCAGACTGCTTGTAACTCCCTTATCTCTCCAGCCTGCACCAGCTCTGAGGCCTTTTCTTAACGAACTAGGAGCGCGGCCTAAGGCATCAGCAAATTTAGCTACTTACGCTAAGCAAGTGTGCGGCTACTCATGCTAAGCAAATTCTATCTAAGATAGAAGTTATCCAGATCTACCTAATTCAAACATTCTTTCTGTGCTTCTCAGGGTTGTCTTGTAACAACCTCACCAGCACAGCCAGCAGCCATGAGCCTGTCGCTGGCCTAGGAGGCACTCAGGCTGCTGTGACCTCACAAGCACAGCCAGCAGGAGGCGCTACTCATTACCTAGCAGGCACTGAGGCTGCTGTGACCTCACATGCACAGCCAGCAACCAGGAGCCTGCCACTGGCCTAGGAGGCACTGAGGCTGCTGTGACCTCTCAAGCACAGCCAGCAGCCATGAGCCTGCCACTGGCCAAAGAGGCACTGAGGCTGCTGTGACCTCACAAGCACAGCCAGCAGCCATGAGCCTGCCACTGGCCTAGGAGGCACGGAGGCTGCTGTGACCTCACAAGCACAGTCATCAGCCAGGAGCCTGCCACTGGCCTAGGAGGCACACAGCCTTCTTTGGCCTCACAAGCACAGCCAGCAGCCATGAGCCTGACACTGGTCTAGGAGGCACTGAGGCTGCTGTGACCTCACAAGCACAGCCAGCAGCCATGAGCCTGCCACTGGCCTCGGAGGCACTCAGGCTGCTGTGACCTCACAAGCACAGCCAGCAGCCAGGAGCCTGCCACTGGCCTCGAAGGCACTGATGCTACTGTGACCTCACAAGCACAGCCAGCAGCCATTAGCAGGCTACTGGCCTGGGAGGCACTCAGGCTGCTGTGACCTCACAAGTAGAGCCAGCAGCCATGAGCCTGCTACTGGCCTCGGAGGCACTGAGGCTGCTGTGACCTCAGAAGCACAGCCAGCAGCCATGAGCCTGTCGCTGGCCTAGGAGGCACTCAGGCTGCTGTGACCTCACAAGCACAGCCAGCAGGAGGCGCTACTCATTACCTAGCAGGCACTGAGGCTGCTGTGACCTCACAAGCACAGCCAGCAACCAGGAGCCTGCCACTGGCCTAGGAGGCACTGAGGCTGCTGTGACCTCACAAGCACAGCCAGCAGCCATGAGCCTGCCACTGGCCAAAGAGGCACTGATGCTGCTGTGACCTCACAAGCACAGCCAGCAGCCATGAGCCTGCCACTGGCCTAGGAGGCACGGAGGCTGCTGTGACCTCACAAGCACAGTCATCAGCCAGGAGCCTGCCACTGGCCTAGGAGGCACACAGCCTTCTTTGGCCTCACAAGCACAGCCAGCAGCCATGAGCCTGACACTGGTCTAGGAGGCACTGAGGCTGCTGTGACCTCACAAGCACAGCCAGCAGCCATGAGCCTGCCACTGGCCTAGGAGGCACGGAGTCTGCTGTGACCTCACAAGTACAGTCACCAGCCAGGAGCCTGCCACTGGCCTCGGAGGCACTGAGGCTGCTGTGACCTCACAAGCACAGGCAGCAGCCATGAGCCTGCCACTGGCCTAGGAGGCACTGAGGCTGCTGTGACCTCCCAAGCACAGCCAGCAGGGGGCGCTGCACACTAACGTATGACGCACTTATTCTGCTGTGACCTCACAAGCACAGCCAGCAGCCAGGAGCTTGCCACTGGCCTAGGAGGCACTGAGGCTGCTGTGACCTCACAAGAACAGCCAGCAGGGGGGGCTGCACACTAACATATGAGGCACTGATTCTGCTGTGACCTCACAAGCACAGCCAGCAGCCAAGAGCCTGCCACTGGCCTAGGAGGCAGTCAGGCTGCTGTGACCTCACAAGCACAGCCAGCAGCCATAAGCCTGCCACTGGCCTAGGAGACACTCAGGCTGCTGTGACCTTCTTGTCCGTAAAGCGGATTCGTTGCCCGGTGTGCAATGAGCCAGTAATTACACACTCAGGAGAGACATTTATTTATTTATTTCAGAGTTGCGCAAGCCTGGGTGCTCGGTGGTTTCCCACAAATCAAACACCCCCCCACCCCCAGCTTTTCAGGTAGCATTTATACAATCAAATTTGCCATATTTGTGACTTCCTTCCTCTTATTTGCCATATTTGTGACTTCCTTCCTCTTCTACACTGATTGGTTAATGATTTCTTATCAACAATTCCAATTGTAACAATTCCCCCCTTTGAGACTTATATGATCATTTTCATATTAGTCTCACTCTTTTAAAATCTTTCCCATATTAGTTTCATATAACACTTAGCAATACATTGAATCACTACATAAACACATACAAAAACTACTAACACCAATCCTAAAATTGTGAAACATTTTTTAACCCATGAGCTCACATCAGGGAACCAGGAAGTCAACCATTTCCATGTTTCTTCAAATCCGAAAGAAGTATCATCTTTCTGAACCCCATGTAAGATTTCAGTCTGCTTCCAGGTTTCATTTAGATCGGGAGAAATTCTCCCGCTTTGATCCACATATACACAGCAACTAGTGTTTATTACTGTACATACTCCTCCCTGAGATGCCAATAACATATCTAGAGCCATCCTGTTTTGGGTAGTTATTTTAGCAATTTCTGAAACCTCCTCTTGTAAAGCTGCAATGGCATCAGAGGTTTTATTCCCTATTTTTTCCAATAACTGCTGAAATATTTACTATTGCTTTTTCAAGTTCACTCACTCCCAATTGTGGAAACAGCCACCTTACGAATGACTGAAACCTAGTAGGTCGATCTATTAAAGGATTATTGACCCTCTTTTGTCTCCTCATGAATGTTCTTAGCCAGGATTTTTGGTATTTATTACTCAGTTCTTTTCTTAGAGTAACATTAGGGATTATTGCCCCTAAAGTACACGTCCCTGACCAATTAGGAGGTAGCACTTTTCATGCCTTGTTCCCACACAACCAATACCATCCACTACCTTTCGGAACACGCCACCCATTTAGTTCCTTACTTGGCCACTTATAACCTATTTCAGGTATATGAGAGCAATTTTTATAACCTCCCACCTTAATGGCTCCAGTACAGTTGATCAGCTGCTTTCCATAGGGTACAGTTTTTTCCCCACCATCTATTACTATTATTACATCTTCGGATGCATTGATAATAATCTCCTGTCACCCTCTGGACTTCCCATTCCTGTTCGGTTGTTTCATTATATTTCGTTTGATCACTATCATTTCTTATCTGCCTCATAAATTCCATAAAGGAAAAATTAAGAGGCACTCCAATTAGGGGGAAGCCCTTGTCGGAATGTTCAGGGAAGTGGGTACACACCCAGCAATCCTTCTGGTTAACTATCTTCATAGATTTCGTAATTACTTCCAAATGGAGATTATGGCTCCAAAATCCTTCCTGATTCCCTTTAATTGTTTGGCTCAGGTAACTTAGAAAAACTAACCACCACATTTCTCCCCTGGTTATTTGGGAGAACATCATTTTTACACAGATACCATAGATACCATAACAACAATATTCACCCTATTCCTAACAAACAGATTAAAGCAATTCTTTCCTGAATACAATCTAAATTTAAAACCGATTCGCTTCCAATACAACTCATATATCTTTATATATTTTTAACTTTAAAGGTTGAACTTGTTCAGCTTTCCACGTCTCTCGAGGTACTGCTTTCACTCGGGTGTAGTGGATCCAGGAATCAATTCCCTGCAGTTTCACAGCAGTATTTGTTGTTAGCAGTACAAGATACGGTCCCCTCCACTTTTCTACCAATGGCTCATCCTTCCAGGTCCGAAGGTACACTTGATCTCCCAGCTGGAATGAATGTACAGGTGAATCTAAAAGTACAGGAGATCTTAACTGGATGTACCTATGGAGAGAAGTAAGAACCTTTGCCATAGACAAGAGATAATCACTTAAAATTTGATCGCCCTTAACGTGCATTTGCATTTCATTTCCAGTTAGATTTACAGTGTAAGGTTTACCATACAGAATCTCAAAGGGACTAACTTTCTCCCTAACAAAACATCAGTCCATTTCATCTGAGTCTCCTGACACAATTTTCCTACCTGTCTCTTAATTGTTTGATTCATTCTTTCCACTTTTCCACTGGATTGTGGCCTCCAGGGGGTATGTAAGTCCCATTTAATTTGTAGTATTTTTGAGATTTGCTGTACTATTTCTGCTATAAAATGAGGTCCTCTATCTGAAGAAAACCCTTCTGGTACCCCAAATCTTGGTATAATTTCTTTTAATAACATTTTTACTACCTCCCTGGCTTTATTGGTACGACACGGGAAAGCTTCAGGCCATCCTGAAAAGGTGTCAACAATTACCAACAAATATTTATATCCATTACATCTTGGTAATTCAGAAAAATCAATTTGCCAGTAATCCCCAGGCATGAAGCCCCTTTTTACTTCCCCTGGGGGGGGCTTCTTCTGAAACACATTAGTCCATTTTCCCTCTGATAATTCCAGAGCCCGGGCTAAAGCAATCAGTTCTGCTTTCTGGGCTGATGTATTTGCTGGTAGTGATCTTGCTGGTAGTGATCTTGCTTCGATTTCTCCTTCCAAAGTGACGACAGCGTATCCAGCCCTTCTTTCTCCCTGTATTATAAAACTGCTTCCATTGGTAAATAATTCGCAGTCTGGATTCTGCAATGGAACATCTCTCAAATCTGGACGGCTGGAATATACTCGCTCAATAGTTTGCAGACAGTCATGAGCCAACTTCCCCCTTCATGAAATGGTAATAAAGATGCCAGATTAAGGGTATTACACACCTTCATGGTTACATCTTCTTGCTCAAGTATCACTGTCTGGTACTGCACCATCCTACTCGGGGATAACCAGTGATGCCCTTTTTGTTCTAAAACTGCTGCAACAGCATGTGGTACATAAACAGTCACTCTTTGTCCCAACGTCAATTTTCGTGCCTCTTGTATTAACATCACAGCAGCTGCAACTGCTCTGAGGCATCCTGGCCACCCTGCACTCACTTTATCCAGCTGTCTTGAAAAGTAAGCCACAGGTCTTTTCCAATTTCCTAAAGTCTGTACAAGCACTCCCAAAGCCTGGTGCCCTCTGCCCTCTCTCATGTACATAAAGGGTTTTCTTTGGTTTTTTTTTTTTTTTTTTTTTTTTTTAACAGGCAGGATTGGAGTATTGTACTCGGATTGACATTCTCGCAACAGTCCATACTTTAAGAAATTATTAATCATAGGCTTCAGTCCAACACGGGCCTCTAGCTTCATGGGATACTGTTTTCGACTTACCGGTTTAGCTCCTTGTTTTAATTCCACCTTTACCGGTTCTGCACATCTGGCTCTTCCGGGTTTCTCCGTTGCCCACACAAAAGGGATTACTGCGTCCATTACTTCGGAGGGAATTTCGCTTGGTCCATCCTCCACCTGTTCGGAATCCAGTGCTTTCTGCAACATATATGCTTGTGCCTTCCAGGCGTTACTTTGTGGAATGTGCACCTTAACTTTGTTTTGATCAAAGGTTATCTGTGCCCCCAGTTTATTCAGTAAATCCCTCCCCATTAGGGGTAATGGGCTTTCTGGCATGTAGAAGAATTCATGTGTTAACACCTTATTTCCTATTTCACATTTAATTGGTTGACAGAAAGGTTTGACCTCTCGCTTTCCCGTGGCCCCAATTACTGGCATAGAGAATTTACTCATTGGTCCCTTACAGCTATTTAGCACTGAATATGTTGCTCCAGTGTCTACTAAAAATTTAACTGTTTTGTTCCCCAGCTTTACTGAAACCAGGGGTTTGGCTGGGGAATCCAATTCCTCAACCCCCGGTCCCCATCAGTCTGAATCCTCTGTACCAATCATGAGCAAATCTGCCTCTGGAACAGATGCAGACAGAGGCTTCCAATGATCTGTTTGTCTCTTTGGGCACTCATTTTTCCAGTGCCCCTTCCCCCTGCAAATTGCACACTGATCTCTCCTTAGCGGAATTCTATCTCCTAAATTCCCTCTTTCTCTATACCCTCTTCCACGTCCTTGTCCTTTTGGAAAACTCCTTCCCTGAGAGGGAGTTTGTGCTTGGGCAAATGCAGCTGCCAAGATTGCAGCATTTTGCCTCTTATCTTTCAGTTTCTCCTTTTGTTTTTCCTTTCTCTCCACTTCTTCCCTATTATTGTACACCTTATATGCAATTTCTATTAATTGCGATATCGACATCCCCGACATACCATCTACTTTCTGAAGCTTTCTCCTTATATCTGGTGCTGACTGTCCTACAAATAATGTAGTAAAAGTCATGTTATTTGCTTCGTCCTCGGGATCCAAGTCTGTCCATTTTCGGGCAGTTTCACATAACCGCTCGTAAAATGCAGAGGGATCCTCAGTCTTACCCTGTGCGACTTGATATAGTTTTGCAATATTTTTGGGCTTAGGTACTCCATGCTTTACCCCGTATAATATTAACTGTTGGTACTGTTTAGTCATTAACCTGCCTGCCCCTGTGTTTTGATCCCAACCCGGTTCCCGGGCCGGCATAAAACGGTCTGGTTCGTCTCTGGCATTTTGTCTTTCATTCCCCTCTTGAGCTTTGTCTAATACCATTCTTTTCTCCTCAGGTGAAAGCAAAGTATTTAAAAGCACCTGTAAATCCTGCCAATCTGGATTATGATTTTCAATTATCATTTTAAAGGATTGATACATCTTTTCTAGATTTTCTCGGTACGACCCGGCAGACTCCTTCCAATTCATTAAATCTGTAGTTGAAAAAGGGACCTTCACATACACAGGCATCCCGTCTGGTCCGACTGCTTGACGCAGCGGGGCCTGAATCGCGGGATGTTTAGCCCGAGTAGCCCGAGTTCTGCCTGCAATCGGGCTACATGCTTCACTTCCCTTATTTCTGCTATCGACACTATCTTGATCTCTTTCCGGAGAGACCAATAATTGTACATCCTCTTCCTCATCACCCACTTTTAAACACCTTTTCCCAATGCTACAAGCAGAGCAACACCGAGACATTTTCTCTTTGTTTCCCATCATCATTAACACATTTGAATCAGAGATCAACAGCTTACATTTTTTTCTAGTTTCATGATCATTTCTCAGAGAGAAGAACAAATCTACATATGGGACCTCATCCCATTTGTTCTGTCTTCTGCAAAACAACATAAATTGCAAGATTATATTATAGTTTAGCGTTCCCATTTCTGGCCATTTTTCCTCATCCTCCAGTTTATACATTAGCCACCACTGAGTACAGTATTCCTTTAATTTTCTCCTTGTTAAAGGATTCCCACCAAACTTACTCCAATGTTTCAGGATGCATCCTAAAGGAGAACAGGAGGATACCCCCACAGATTGTCCTGTTCCCATATTACCACCCTTAAAAGAACGTTCTTACCAATTACACTTTCGTACACTCCAGTCGTCACTGTCCAAACGTGTACAAAGCTTACCTTTGGTTACCACAACCAATTACCCTTGTATCATACCCTTTATGCAATGTCTCTTAATAATTACTGCGTTGCACCTTTGAGTCGCTTACCTGTTCCGACCAGGGAGGGTGCTCACGGAGTCCCCGAACAAAACGGTCGGTGCGCGCTGGAGTCCGATGAGCAGTGTCTCCCCGCCGGAACTGGCAAGAAGATCCGGGCAAGGCTTTACAGCGAGAGTCCCACCTGGGTCGCCAGAAAACTGTTGTCCGAAAAGCGGATTCGTTGCCCGGTGTGCAATGAGCCAATAATTACACACTCAGGAGAGACATTTATTTATTTATTTATTTATTAATTTATTTATTTCAGAGTTGCGCAAGCCTGGGTGCTCGGTGGTCTCCCACAAATCAAACACCCCCCCACCCCCAACTTTTCAGGTAGCATTTATACAATCAAATTTGCCATATTTGTGACTTCCTTCCTCTTATTTGCCATATTTGTGACTTCCTTCCTCTTTTACACTGATTGGTTAATGATTTCTTCACATTTCCCGGGTCCCACCCCTGCTTCTCAAGGTCCTCGTCAATTAATTAACACTGCCCCAGCTGGGTCAGTAGGTGTTATCTTCTAAGGCCCTGAGGAAGAAGACATAATCCAGACCCCTTAATCATCACTGTTTTAACAGTGAGAGGAAGCTTTTTGCTTCCCAAGGTCTGGGCGCCCAAACAGGCCTTATTTCTCAGCCTTGGCATCCTCCCTTTCGGAGAGTGGGGCACAGGAATGCAGACTGCTTGTAACTCCCTTATCTCTCCAGCCTGCACCAGCTCTGAGGCCTTTTCTTAACGAACTAGGAGCGCGGCCTAAGGCATCAGCAAATTTAGCTTCTTACGCTAAGCAAGTGTGCGGCTACTCATGCTAAGCAAATTCTATCTAAGATAGAAGTTATCCAGATCTACCTAATTCAAACATTGTTTCTGTGCTTCTCAGGGTAGTCTTGTAACAACCTCACCAGCACAGCCAGCAGCCATGAGCCTGCGACTGGCCTAGGAGGCACTCAGGCTGCTGTGACCTCACAAGCACAACCAGCAGGGGGGGCTGCACACTAACATATGGGGCACTGAGGCTGCTGTGACCTCACAAGCACAGCCAGCAGCCAGGAGCCGGCCACTGGCATCGGAGGCACTCAGCCAGCTGTGACCTCACAAGCACAACCAGCAGCCATGAGCCTGCCACTGGCCTTGGAGGCACTCAGGCTGCTGTGACCTCACAAGCACAGCCAGCAGCCAGGAGCCTGCCACTAGCCTAGCAGGCACTCAGGCTGCTGTGAACTCACCAGCACAGCCAGCAGGGGGCGCTGCTGACTAACACATGAGGCACCCAGGCTGCTGTGACCTCACAAGCACAGCCAGTAGCCATGAGCTTGCCACTGGCCTAGGAGGCACTCATGCTGCTGTTGCCTCACAAGCACAGCGACGAGCCAGTTGCCTGCCACTGGCCTAGGAGGCACTCAGGCTGCTGTGACCTCACAAGCACAGCCAGCAGCCAGGAGCCTGCTACTGGCCTAGGAGGCACTGAGGCTGCTGTGACCTCAGTAGCAGAGCCAGCAGCCAGGAGCCTGCCACTGACCTAGGAGGCACTGATGCTGCTGTGACCTCACAAGCACAGCCAGCAGCCAGGAGCCTGCCAGTGGCCTAGGAGGCACTCAGGCTGCTCTGACCTCACAAGCACAGCCAGCAGCCATGAGCCTGCCACTGGCCTAGGAGGCACTGAGGCTGCTGTGAGCTCACAAGCACAGCCAGCAGAGGGGACTGCACATTAAAGTATGAGGCACTGAGTCTGCTGTGATGTCACAAGCACGGCCAGCAGCCATGAGCCGGTCGCTTGCCTCGGAGGAAGTCAGGCTGCTGTGACCTCACAAGCACAGCCAGCAGGTGACGCTGCACACTAACGTATGAGGCACTCAGGCTGCTGTGACCTCACAAGCAGAGCCAGCAGCCAGGAGCCTGCCTCTGGTCTTGGAGGCACTCAGCCTGCTGTGACCTCCCAAGCACAGCCAGCAGCCAGCAGCCTGCCACTGGCCTAGAAGGTACTGAGGCCGCTGTGACCTCCAAAGCACAGCCAGCAGCCATGAGCCGGCCACTGGCCGAGGAGGCAATCAGGCTGCTGTGACCTCACATGCTCAGCCAGAAGCCAGGAGCCTTTCACCGGCCTAGGAGGCACGGCGGCGTCTGTGACGTCACAAGCACAGCCAGCTGCCAAGCTCCTGCCACTGGCCTAGGAGGCACGGAGGCTAATGTGGCCTCACAAGCACAGCCAGCAGCCAGGAGCCTCCCACTGGACTCGGAGGCACTCAGACTGCTGTGACCTCACAAGCACAGCCAGCAGCCAGGAGCCTGCGACTGGCCTAGGAGACAGTTAGGCTGCTGTAACCTCACAAGTAGGCACAGCAGCCATGAGCCTGTCGCTGGCCTAGGAGGCACACAGCCTGCAGTGACCTCCCAAGCACAGCCAGCAGGGGCGCTGCTCATTACCCAGGGGGCACTGATGCTGCTGTGACCTCCCAAGCACAGCCAGCAGCCATGAGCCTGCCACTGGCCTAGGAGGCACTCAGGCTGCTGTGACCTCAGAAGCGCAGCTAGCAGCCATGAGCCTGCCACTGGCCTAGGAGGTACTGAGGCTGCTGTGACCTCACAAGCACAGCCAGCAGCCATGAGCCTGCCACTGGCCTAGGAGGCACTGAGGCTGCTGTGACCTCACAAGCACAGCCAGCAGCCAGGAGCCTGCCACTGGCCTAGGAGACAGTTAGGCTGCTGTGACCTCCCAAGCACAGCCAGCAGCCATGAGCCTGCCACAGGCCTCGAAGGCACTGAGGCTGCTGTGATCTCACAAGCACAGCCAGCAGCCAGGAGCCTGCCACTGGCCTAGGAGGCACTGAGGCTGCTGTGACCTCACAAGCACAGCCAGCAGCCATGAGCCTGCCACTGGCCTAGGTGGCACTGAGGCTGCAGTGACCTCACAAGCACAGCCAGCAGCCAGGAGCCTGCCACTGGCCTAGGAGGCACTGAGGCTGCTGTGACCTCACAAGCACAACCAGCAGCCATTTCTGTGCTACTCGCCGAGGAGGCACTGAGGCTGCTGTGACCTCACAAGCACAGCCAGCTGCTACGAGCCTGCCGCTGGCCTCGGAGGCGCTCAGGCTGCTGTGACCTCACAAGCACAGCCACCAGGGGGCTTTCCACACTAACGTATGAGGCACTGAGGCTGCTGTGACCTCACAAGCACAGCCAGCAGCCAGGAGCCGGCCACTGGCATCGGAGGCACTGAGGCTGCTGTGACCTCACAAGCACAGCCAGCAGCCAGGAGCCTGCCACTGGCCTAGGAGGCACTGAGCCTGCTGTGACCTCACAAGCACAGCCAGCAGCCATGAGCCTGCCACTGGCCTAGGAAGCACTCAGCCTGCTGTGACCTCACAAACTCAGCCAGCAGCCAGGAGCCTGCCACTGGCCTAGGACGTACTCAGCCTGCTGTGACGTCACAAGCACAGCCAGCAGCCATGAGCCTGCCACTGGCCTAGAAGGCACTCAGGCTCCTGTGACCTCACAAGCACAGCCAACAGCCAGGAGCCTCCCACTGGCATCAAGGCATTCAGGTTGGTGTGACCTCACAAGCAGAGCCAGCAGCCAGGAGCCTGCCACTGGCCTCGGAGGAACTCAGGCTGCTGTGACCTCACAAGCACAGACAGCAGCCATGAGCCTGCCAGCGACCTAGGGGCACGGAGGCTGCTGTGATCTCACAAGCACAGCCAGCAGCCAGCAGCCTGCCACTGGCCTAGGAGGCACTGAGGCTGCTGTGACCGCACAAGCACAGCCAGCAGCCAGGCGCCTGCTACTGGCCTAGGAGGTACTGAGGCTGCTGTGACCTCACAAGCACAGCCAGAAGGCAGGAGCCTGCCACTGGCCTAGGAGCCACTCAGGCTGCTGTGACCTCATAAGCAGAGCCAGCAGCCATGAGCCTGCCACTGGCCTATGAGGAACTGAGGGTGCTCTGACCTCACAAGCACAGCCAGCAGCCAGGAGCCTGCCACTGGCCTAGGAGCCACTCAGGCTGCTGTGACCTCACAAGCACAGCCAGCAGCCAGGAGCCTGCCACTGGCCTAGGAGGCGCGGAGGCTGCTGTGACCTCACAATCACAGGCAGCAGCCAGCAGCCTGCCACTTGCCGAGGAGGCACTGAGGCTGCTGTGACCTCACAAGCACAACCAGCAGCCAGGAGCCTGCCACTGGCCTAGGAGCCACTCAGGCTGCTGTGACCTCACAAGCACAGCCAGCAGCCAGGAGCCTGCCACTGGCCTAGGAGGCGCGGAGGCTGCTGTGACCTCACAATCACAGGCAGCATCCAGCAGCCTGCCACTTGCCGAGGAGGCACTGAGGCTGCTGTGACCTCACAAGCACAGCCAGCAGCCAGGAGCCTGCCACTGGCCTAGGAGGCACTCAGGCTGCTGTGACCTCACAAGCACAGCCAGCAGCCAGGATCGTGCCGCTGGCCTAGGTGGCACTGAGGCTGCTGTGGCCTGACAAGCACAGCCAACAGCCATGAGACGCCCACTGGCCTAGGAGGCAGTGAGGCTGCTGTGACCTCACAAGCACAGCCAGCAGCCAGGAGCCTGCCACTGGCCTAGGAGGTACTGAGGCTGCTGTGACCTCACAAGCACAGCCAGCAGCCATGAGCCTGCCACTGGCCTAGGAGGCACTGAGGCTGCTGTGACCTGCCAAACACAGCCAGCATCCATGAGCCTGCCACTGGCCTAGGAGGCACTGAGGCTGCTGTGACCTCACAAGCACAGCCAGCAGGGGGCGCTGCACACTAACGTATGACGCACTGAGCCTGCTGTGACCACAGAAGAACAGCCAGCAGCCAGTAACGTGTCACTGGCCTAGGAGGCACTGAGGCTGCTGTGACCTCACATGCACAGCCAGGAGCCAGGAGCCTGCGACTGGCCTAGGAGGCACTGAGGCTGCTGTGACCTCACAAGCACAGCCAGCAGCCAGGAGCCTGCCACTGGCCTAGGAGGCACTCAGGCTGCTGTGACCTCACAAGCACAGCCAGCAGCCAGGAGCCTGCCACTGGCCTAGGAGGCACTGAGGCTGCTGTGACCTCACAAGCACAGCCAGCAGCCAGGAGCCTGCCACTGTCCTAAGAGGCACTGAGGCTGCTGTGCCCTCACAAGCACAACCAGCAGGTAGGGCTGCACACTAACGTATGAGGCAGTGAGGCTGCTGTGATGTAACAAGCACGGCCAGCATCCATGAGCCTGCCACTGGCCTAGGAGGCACTGAGGCTGCTGTGACCTCACAAGCACAGCCAGCAGCCTGCCACTGGCCTCAGCGGAACTGAGGCTGCTGTGACCTCACAAGTGCAGCAAGCAGGTGGGGCTGCACAATAACCTAAGAGGCACGGAGGCTGCTGTGACCTCACAAGCACAGCCAGCAGGCAGGAGCCTGCCACTGGCCTAGGAGGCACTGAGGCTGCTGTGACCTCCCAAGCACAGCCAATAGCCATGAGCCTGCCACTGGACTCGGAGGAACTCAGCCTGCTGTGACCTCACAAGCACAGCCAGCAGCCAGGAGCCTGCCACTGGCCTAGGAGACAGTTAGGCTGCTGTAACCTCACAAGTAGGCACAGCAGCCATGAGCCTGTCGCTGGCCTAGGAGGCACACAGCCTGCAGTGACCTCCCAAGCACAGCCAGCAGGGGCGCTGCTCATTACCCAGGGGGCACTGATGCTGCTGTGACCTCACAAGCACAGCCAGCAGCCATGAGCCTGCCACTGGCCTAGGAGGCACTCAGGCTGCTGTGACCTCAGAAGCGCAGCTAGCAGCCATGAGCCTGCCACTGGCCTAGGAGGTACTGAGGCTGCTGTGACCTCACAAGCACAGCCAGCAGCCATGAGCCTGCCACTGGCCTAGGAGGCACTGAGGCTGCTGTGACCTCACAAGCACAGCCAGCAGCCAGGAGCCTGCCACTGGCCTAGGAGACAGTTAGGCTGCTGTGACCTCCCAAGCACAGCCAGCAGCCTTGAGCCTGCCACAGGCCTCGAAGGCACACACACTGCTGTGATCTCACAAGCACAGCCAGCAGCCAGGAGCCTGCCACTGGCCTAGGAGGCACTGAGGCTGCTGTGACCTCCCAAGCACAGCCAGCAGCCATGAGCCTGCCACTGGCCTAGGTGGCACTGAGGCTGCAGTGACCTCACAAGCACAGCCAGCAGCCAGGAGCCTGCCACTGGCCTAGGAGGCACTGAGGCTGCTGTGACCTCACAAGCACAACCAGCAGCCATTTCTGTGCTACTCGCCGAGGAGGCACTGAGGCTGCTGTGACCTCACAAGCACAGCCAGCTGCTACGAGCCTGCCGCTGGCCTCGGAGGCGCTCAGGCTGCTGTGACCTCACAAGCACAGCCACCAGGGGGCTTTCCACACTAACGTATGAGGCACTCAGGCTGCTGTGACCTCACAGGCACTGCCAGCAGCCAGCAGCCTACCACTGGCCTAGGAGGCACTCAGCCTGCTGTGACCTCACAAGCACAGCCAGCAGGGCGTGCTGCTCATTACCTAGGAGACACTGATGCTGCTGTGACCTCCCAAGCACAGCCAGCAGCCAGGAGCCTGCCACTGGCCTCGGAGGCACTCAGCCTGCTGTGACCTCAGAAGCACAGCCAGCAGCCAGGAGCCTGCCACTGGCCTAGGAGGCACTCAGGCTACTGTGACCTAACAAGCACAACCAGCAGGGGGGGCTGCACACTAGCATTTGAGGCGCTGAGCCTGCTGTGACCTCACAAGCTCAGCCAGCATCCATGAGCCTGCCACTGCCTTAGGAGGCGCTCAGCCTGCTGTGACCTCACAAGCACAGCCAGCAGCCAGCAGCCTGCTACTGGCCTAGGAGGCACTGAGGCTGCTGTGACCTCACAAGCACAGCCAGCAGGTGGCGCTGCACACTAACGTATGAGGCACGGAGCCTGCTGTGACCTCACAAGCACAGGCAGCAGCCATGAGCCTGCCACTGGCATATGAGGCACTGAGGCTGCTGTGACCTCACAAGCACAGCCAGCAGCCATGAGCCTGCCACTGGCCTAGGCGGCACACAGCCTGCTGTGGCCTCACAAGCACAGCCAGCAGGGGGCGCTTCTCATTACCTAGGAGGCACGGAGTCTGCTGTGACCTCACAAGTACAGTCACCAGCCAGTAGCCTGCCACTGGCCTCGGAGGCACTGAGGCTGCTGTGACCTCACAAGCACAGCCAGCAGCCATGAGCCTACCAGTGGCCTAGGAGGCACTGAGCCTGCTGTGATCTCACAAGCACAGCCAGCAGGGGGCGCTGCACACTAACGGTTGAGGCACTTATTCTGCTGTGACCTCACAAGCACAGCCAGCAGCCATAAGCCTGCCACTGGCCTAGGAGGTACTCTGGCTGCTGTGACCTCACAAGCACAGCCAGCAGGGGGCGCTGCACACTAACATATGAGGCACTGATTCTGCTATGATCTCACAAGCACAGCCAGCAGCCAAGAGCCTGCCACTGGCCTAGGAGGCAGTCAGGCTGCTGTGACCTCACAAGCACAGCCAGCAGCCATAAGCCTGCCACTGGCCTAGGAGACACTCAGGCTGCTGTGACCTTCTTGTCCGTAAAGCGGATTCGTTGCCCGGTGTGCAATGAGCCAGTAATTACACACTCAGGAGAGACATTTATTTATTTATTTCAGAGTTGCGCAAGCCTGGGTGCTCGGTGGTTTCCCACAAATCAAACACCCCCCCACCCCCAGCTTTTCAGGTAGCATTTATACAATCAAATTTGCCATATTTGTGACTTCCTTCCTCTTATTTGCCATATTTGTGACTTCCTTCCTCTTTTACACTGATTGGTTAATGATTTCTTCACATTTCCCGGGTCCCACCCCTGCTTCTCAAGGTCCTCGTCAATTAATTAACACTGCCCCAGCTGGGTCAGTAGGTGTTATCTACTAAGGCCCTGAGGAAGAAGACATAATCCAGACCCCTTAACCATCACTGTTTTAACAGTGAGAGGAAGCTTTTTGCTTCCCAAGGTCTTGGCGCCCAAACAGGCCTTATTTCTCAGCCTTGGCATCCTCCCTTTCGGAGAGTGGGGCACAGGAATGCAGACTGCTTGTAACTCCCTTATCTCTCCAGCCTGCACCAGCTCTGAGGCCTTTTCTTAACGAACTAGGAGCGCGGCCTAAGGCATCAGCAAATTTAGCTACTTACGCTAAGCAAGTGTGCGGCTACTCATGCTAAGCAAATTCTATCTAAGATAGAAGTTATCCAGATCTACCTAATTCAAACATTCTTTCTGTGCTTCTCAGGGTTGTCTTGTAACAACCTCACCAGCACAGCCAGCAGCCATGAGCCTGCGACTGGCCTAGGAGGCACTGATGCTGCTGTGACCTCACAAGCACAGCCAGCAGCCATGAGCCTGCCACTGGCCTAGGAGGCACTCAGGCTGCTGTGACCTCACAAGCACAGCCAGCAGCCAGGAGCCTGCCACTGGCCTCGAAGGCACTGATGCTACTGTGACCTCACAAGCACAGCCAGCAGCCATTAGCAGGCTACTGGCCTGGGAGGCACTCAGGCTGCTGTGACCTCACAAGTAGAGCCAGCAGCCATGAGCCTGCTACTGGCCTCGGAGGCACTGAGGCTGCTGTGACCTCAGAAGCACAGCCAGCAGCCATGAGCCTGTCGCTGGCCTAGGAGGCACTCAGGCTGCTGTGACCTCACAAGCACAGCCAGCAGGAGGCGCTACTCATTACCTAGCAGGCACTGAGGCTGCTGTGACCTCACAAGCACAGCCAGCAACCAGGAGCCTGCCACTGGCCTAGGAGGCACTGAGGCTGCTGTGACCTCACAAGCACAGCCAGCAGCCATGAGCCTGCCACTGGCCAAAGAGGCACTGAGGCTGCTGTGACCTCACAAGCACAGCCAGCAGCCATGAGCCTGCCACTGGCCTAGGAGGCACGGAGGCTGCTGTGACCTCACAAGCACAGTCATCAGCCAGGAGCCTGCCACTGGCCTAGGAGGCACACAGCCTTCTTTGGCCTCACAAGCACAGCCAGCAGCCATGAGCCTGACACTGGTCTAGGAGGCACTGAGGCTGCTGTGACCTCACAAGCACAGCCAGCAGCCATGAGCCTGCCACTGGCCTCGGAGGCACTCAGGCTGCTGTGACCTCACAAGCACAGCCAGCAGCCAGGAGCCTGCCACTGGCCTCGAAGGCACTGATGCTACTGTGACCTCACAAGCACAGCCAGCAGCCATTAGCAGGCTACTGGCCTGGGAGGCACTCAGGCTGCTGTGACCTCACAAGTAGAGCCAGCAGCCATGAGCCTGCTACTGGCCTCGG
The DNA here is from genome assembly GCF_036370855.1 of Dromaius novaehollandiae. NCBI lineage: Eukaryota > Metazoa > Chordata > Aves > Casuariiformes > Dromaiidae > Dromaius > Dromaius novaehollandiae. The sequence continues at coordinate 26,856,967 of NC_088107.1, forward strand.
AGGCACTGAGGCTGCTGTGACCTCAGAAGCACAGCCAGCAGCCATGAGCCTGTCGCTGGCCTAGGAGGCACTCAGGCTGCTGTGACCTCACAAGCACAGCCAGCAGGAGGCGCTACTCATTACCTAGCAGGCACTCAGGCTGCTGTGACCTCACAAGCACAGCCAGCAACCAGGAGCCTGCCACTGGCCTAGGAGGCACTGAGGCTGCTGTGACCTCACAAGCACAGCCAGCAGCCATGAGCCTGCCACTGGCCAAAGAGGCACTGAGGCTGCTGTGACCTCACAAGCACAGCCAGCAGCCATGAGCCTGCCACTGGCCTAGGAGGCACGGAGGCTGCTGTGACCTCACAAGCACAGTCATCAGCCAGGAGCCTGCCACTGGCCTAGGAGGCACACAGCCTTCTTTGGCCTCACAAGCACAGCCAGCAGCCATGAGCCTGACACTGGTCTAGGAGGCACTGAGGCTGCTGTGACCTCACAAGCACAGCCAGCAGCCATGAGCCTGCCACTGGCCTAGGAGGCACGGAGTCTGCTGTGACCTCACAAGTACAGTCACCAGCCAGGAGCCTGCCACTGGCCTCGGAGGCACTGAGGCTGCTGTGACCTCACAAGCACAGGCAGCAGCCATGAGCCTGCCACTGGCCTAGGAGGCACTGAGGCTGCTGTGACCTCACAAGCACAGCCAGCAGGGGGCGCTGCACACTAACGTATGACGCACTTATTCTGCTGTGACCTCACAAGCACAGCCAGCAGCCAGGAGCTTGCCACTGGCCTAGGAGGCACTGAGGCTGCTGTGACCTCACAAGAACAGCCAGCAGGGGGGGCTGCACACTAACATATGAGGCACTGATTCTGCTGTGACCTCACAAGCACAGCCAGCAGCCAAGAGCCTGCCACTGGCCTAGGAGGCAGTCAGGCTGCTGTGACCTCACAAGCACAGCCAGCAGCCATAAGCCTGCCACTGGCCTAGGAGACACTCAGGCTGCTGTGACCTTCTTGTCCGTAAAGCGGATTCGTTGCCCGGTGTGCAATGAGCCAGTAATTACACACTCAGGAGAGACATTTATTTATTTATTTCAGAGTTGCGCAAGCCTGGGTGCTCGGTGGTTTCCCACAAATCAAACACCCCCCCACCCCCAGCTTTTCAGGTAGCATTTATACAATCAAATTTGCCATATTTGTGACTTCCTTCCTCTTATTTGCCATATTTGTGACTTCCTTCCTCTTCTACACTGATTGGTTAATGATTTCTTATCAACAATTCCAATTGTAACAATTCCCCCCTTTGAGACTTATATGATCATTTTCATATTAGTCTCACTCTTTTAAAATCTTTCCCATATTAGTTTCATATAACACTTAGCAATACATTGAATCACTACATAAACACATACAAAAACTACTAACACCAATCCTAAAATTGTGAAACATTTTTTAACCCATGAGCTCACATCAGGGAACCAGGAAGTCAACCATTTCCATGTTTCTTCAAATCCGAAAGAAGTATCATCTTTCTGAACCCCATGTAAGATTTCAGTCTGCTTCCAGGTTTCATTTAGATCGGGAGAAATTCTCCCGCTTTGATCCACATATACACAGCAACTAGTGTTTATTACTGTACATACTCCTCCCTGAGATGCCAATAACATATCTAGAGCCATCCTGTTTTGGGTAGTTATTTTCGCAATTTCTGAAACCTCCTCTTGTAAAGCTGCAATGGCATCAGAGGTTTTATTCCCTATTTTTTCCAATAACTGCTGAAATATTTACTATTGCTTTTTCAAGTTCACTCACTCCCAATTGTGGAAACAGCCACCTTACGAATGACTGAAACCTAGTAGGTCGATCTATTAAAGGATTATTGACCCTCTTTTGTCTCCTCATGAATGTTCTTAGCCAGGATTTTTGGTATTTATTACTCAGTTCTTTTCTTAGAGTAACATTAGGGATTATTGCCCCTAAAGTACACGTCCCTGACCAATTAGGAGGTAGCACTTTTCATGCCTTGTTCCCACACAACCAATACCATCCACTACCTTTCGGAACACGCCACCCATTTAGTTCCTTACTTGGCCACTTATAACCTATTTCAGGTATATGAGAGCAATTTTTATAACCTCCCACCTTAATGGCTCCAGTACAGTTGATCAGCTGCTTTCCATAGGGTACAGTTTTTTCCCCACCATCTATTACTATTATTACATCTTCGGATGCATTGATAATAATCTCCTGTCACCCTCTGGACTTCCCATTCCTGTTCGGTTGTTTCATTATATTTCGTTTGATCACTATCATTTCTTATCTGCCTCATAAATTCCATAAAGGAAAAATTAAGAGGCACTCCAATTAGGGGGAAGCCCTTGTCGGAATGTTCAGGGAAGTGGGTACACACCCAGCAATCCTTCTGGTTAACTATCTTCATAGATTTCGTAATTACTTCCAAATGGAGATTATGGCTCCAAAATCCTTCCTGATTCCCTTTAATTGTTTGGCTCAGGTAACTTAGAAAAACTAACCACCACATTTCTCCCCTGGTTATTTGGGAGAACATCATTTTTACACAGATACCATAGATACCATAACAACAATATTCACCCTATTCCTAACAAACAGATTAAAGCAATTCTTTCCTGAATACAATCTAAATTTAAAACCGATTCGCTTCCAATACAACTCATATATCTTTATATATTTTTAACTTTAGAGGTTGAACTTGTTCAGCTTTCCACGTCTCTCGAGGTACTGCTTTCACTCGGGTGTAGTGGATCCAGGAATCAATTCCCTGCAGTTTCACAGCAGTATTTGTTGTTAGCAGTACAAGATACGGTCCCCTCCACTTTTCTACCAATGGCTCATCCTTCCAGGTCCGAAGGTACACTTGATCTCCCAGCTGGAATGAATGTACAGGTGAATCTAAAAGTACAGGAGATCTTAACTGGATGTACCTATGGAGAGAAGTAAGAACCTTTGCCATAGACAAGAGATAATCACTTAAAATTTGATCGCCCTTAACGTGCATTTGCATTTCATTTCCAGTTAGATTTACAGTGTAAGGTTTACCATACAGAATCTCAAAGGGACTAACTTTCTCCCTAACAAAACATCAGTCCATTTCATCTGAGTCTCCTGACACAATTTTCCTACCTGTCTCTTAATTGTTTGATTCATTCTTTCCACTTTTCCACTGGATTGTGGCCTCCAGGGGGTATGTAAGTCCCATTTAATTTGTAGTATTTTTGAGATTTGCTGTACTATTTCTGCTATAAAATGAGGTCCTCTATCTGAAGAAAACCCTTCTGGTACCCCAAATCTTGGTATAATTTCTTTTAATAACATTTTTACTACCTCCCTGGCTTTATTGGTACGACACGGGAAAGCTTCAGGCCATCCTGAAAAGGTGTCAACAATTACCAACAAATATTTATATCCATTACATCTTGGTAATTCAGAAAAATCAATTTGCCAGTAATCCCCAGGCATGAAGCCCCTTTTTACTTCCCCTGGGGGGGGCTTCTTCTGAAACACATTAGTCCATTTTCCCTCTGATAATTCCAGAGCCCGGGCTAAAGCAATCAGTTCTGCTTTCTGGGCTGATGTATTTGCTGGTAGTGATCTTGCTGGTAGTGATCTTGCTTCGATTTCTCCTTCCAAAGTGACGACAGCGTATCCAGCCCTTCTTTCTCCCTGTATTATAAAACTGCTTCCATTGGTAAATAATTCGCAGTCTGGATTCTGCAATGGAACATCTCTCAAATCTGGACGGCTGGAATATACTCGCTCAATAGTTTGCAGACAGTCATGAGCCAACTTCCCCCTTCATGAAATGGTAATAAAGATGCCAGATTAAGGGTATTACACACCTTCATGGTTACATCTTCTTGCTCAAGTATCACTGTCTGGTACTGCACCATCCTACTCGGGGATAACCAGTGATGCCCTTTTTGTTCTAAAACTGCTGCAACAGCATGTGGTACATAAACAGTCACTCTTTGTCCCAACGTCAATTTTCGTGCCTCTTGTATTAACATCACAGCAGCTGCAACTGCTCTGAGGCATCCTGGCCACCCTGCACTCACTTTATCCAGCTGTCTTGAAAAGTAAGCCACAGGTCTTTTCCAATTTCCTAAAGTCTGTACAAGCACTCCCAAAGCCTGGTGCCCTCTCTCATGTACATAAAGGGTTTTTTTTTTTTTTTTTTTTTTTTTTTTTTTTAAACAGGCAGGATTGGAGTATTGTACTCGGATTGACATTCTCGCAACAGTCCATACTTTAAGAAATTATTAATCATAGGCTCCAGTCCAACACGGGCCTCTAGCTTCATGGGATACTGTTTTCGACTTACCGGTTTAGCTCCTTGTTTTAATTCCACCTTTACCGGTTCTGCACATCTGGCTCTTCCGGGTTTCTCCGTTGCCCACACAAAAGGGATTACTGCGTCCATTACTTCGGAGGGAATTTCGCTTGGTCCATCCTCCACCTGTTCGGAATCCAGTGCTTTCTGCAACATATATGCTTGTGCCTTCCAGGCGTTACTTTGTGGAATGTGCACCTTAACTTTGTTTTGATCAAAGGTTATCTGTGCCCCCAGTTTATTCAGTAAATCCCTCCCCATTAGGGGTAATGGGCTTTCTGGCATGTATAAGAATTCATGTGTTAACACCTTATTTCCTATTTCACATTTAATTGGTTGACAGAAAGGTTTGACCTCTCGCTTTCCCGTGGCCCCAATTACTGGCATAGAGAATTTACTCATTGGTCCCTTACAGCTATTTAGCACTGAATATGTTGCTCCAGTGTCTACTAAAAATTTAACTGTTTTGTTCCCCAGCTTTACTGAAACCAGGGGTTTGGCTGGGGAATCCAATTCCTCAACCCCCGGTCCCCATCAGTCTGAATCCTCTGTACCAATCATGAGCAAATCTGCCTCTGGAACAGATGCAGACAGAGGCTTCCAATGATCTGTTTGTCTCTTCGGGCACTCATTTTTCCAGTGCCCCTTCCCCCTGCAAATTGCACACTGATCTCTCCTTAGCGGAATTCTATCTCCTAAATTCCCTCTTTCTCTATACCCTCTTCCACGTCCTTGTCCTTTTGGAAAACTCCTTCCCTGAGAGGGAGTTTGTGCTTGGGCAAATGCAGCTGCCAAGATTGCAGCATTTTGCCTCTTATCTTTCAGTTTCTCCTTTTGTTTTTCCTTTCTCTCCACTTCTTCCCTATTATTGTACACCTTATATGCAATTTCTATTAATTGCGATATCGACATCCCCGACATACCATCTACTTTCTGAAGCTTTCTCCTTATATCTGGTGCTGACTGTCCTACAAATAATGTAGTAAAAGTCATGTTATTTGCTTCGTCCTCGGGATCCAAGTCTGTCCATTTTCGGGCAGTTTCACATAACCGCTCGTAAAATGCAGAGGGATCCTCAGTCTTACCCTGTGCGACTTGATATAGTTTTGCAATATTTTTGGGCTTAGGTACTCCATGCTTTACCCCGTATAATATTAACTGTTGGTACTGTTTAGTCATTAACCTGCCTGCCCCTGTGTTTTGATCCCAACCCGGTTCCCGGGCCGGCATAAAACGGTCTGGTTCGTCTCTGGCATTTTGTCTTTCATTCCCCTCTTGAGCTTTGTCTAATACCATTCTTTTCTCCTCAGGTGAAAGCAAAGTATTTAAAAGCACCTGTAAATCCTGCCAATCTGGATTATGATTTTCAATTATCATTTTAAAGGATTGATACATCTTTTCTAGATTTTCTCGGTACGACCCGGCAGACTCCTTCCAATTCATTAAATCTGTAGTTGAAAAAGGGACCTTCACATACACAGGCATCCCGTCTGGTCCGACTGCTTGACGCAGCGGGGCCTGAATCGCGGGATGTTTAGCCCGAGTAGCCCGAGTTCTGCCTGCAATCGGGCTACATGCTTCACTTCCCTTATTTCTGCTATCGACACTATCTTGATCTCTTTCCGGAGAGACCAATAATTGTACATCCTCTTCCTCATCACCCACTTTTAAACACCTTTTCCCAATGCTACAAGCAGAGCAACACCGAGACATTTTCTCTTTGTTTCCCATCATCATTAACACATTTGAATCAGAGATCAACAGCTTACATTTTTTTCTAGTTTCATGATCATTTCTCAGAGAGAAGAACAAATCTACATATGGGACCTCATCCCATTTGTTCTGTCTTCTGCAAAACAACATAAATTGCAAGATTATATTATAGTTTAGCGTTCCCATTTCTGGCCATTTTTCCTCATCCTCCAGTTTATACATTAGCCACCACTGAGTACAGTATTCCTTTAATTTTCTCCTTGTTAAAGGATTCCCACCAAACTTACTCCAATGTTTCAGGATGCATCCTAAAGGAGAACAGGAGGATACCCCCACAGATTGTCCTGTTCCCATATTACCACCCTTAAAAGAACGTTCTTACCAATTACACTTTCGTACACTCCAGTCGTCACTGTCCAAACGTGTACAAAGCTTACCTTTGGTTACCACAACCAATTACCCTTGTATCATACCCTTTATGCAATGTCTCTTAATAATTACTGCGTTGCACCTTTGAGTTGCTTACCTGTTCCGACCAGGGAGGGTGCTCACGGAGTCCCCGAACAAAACGGTCAGTGCACGCTGGAGTCCGATGAGCAGTGTCTCCCCGCCGGAACTGGCAAGAAGATCCGGGCAAGGCTTTACAGCGAGAGTCCCACCTGGGTCGCCAGAAAACTGTTGTCCGAAAAGCGGATTCGTTGCCCGGTGTGCAATGAGCCAATAATTACACACTCAGGAGAGACATTTATTTATTTATTTATTTATTTATTTATTTATTTCAGAGTTGCGCAAGCCTGGGTGCTCGGTGGTCTCCCACAAATCAAACACCCCCCCACCCCCAACTTTTCAGGTAGCATTTATACAATCAAATTTGCCATATTTGTGACTTCCTTCCTCTTATTTGCCATATTTGTGACTTCCTTCCTCTTTTACACTGATTGGTTAATGATTTCTTCACATTTCCCGGGTCCCACCCCTGCTTCTCAAGGTCCTCGTCAATTAATTAACACTGCCCCAGCTGGGTCAGTAGGTGTTATCTTCTAAGGCCCTGAGGAAGAAGACATAATCCAGACCCCTTAATCATCACTGTTTTAACAGTGAGAGGAAGCTTTTTGCTTCCCAAGGTCTGGGCGCCCAAACAGGCCTTATTTCTCAGCCTTGGCATCCTCCCTTTCGGAGAGTGGGGCACAGGAATGCAGACTGCTTGTAACTCCCTTATCTCTCCAGCCTGCACCAGCTCTGAGGCCTTTTCTTAACGAACTAGGAGCGCGGCCTAAGGCATCAGCAAATTTAGCTTCTTACGCTAAGCAAGTGTGCGGCTACTCATGCTAAGCAAATTCTATCTAAGATAGAAGTTATCCAGATCTACCTAATTCAAACATTCTTTCTGTGCTTCTCAGGGTTGTCTTGTAACAACCTCACCAGCACAGCCAGCAGCCATGAGCCTGCGACTGGCCTAGGAGGCACTCAAGCTACTGTGACCTCACATGCACAACCAACAGGGGGGGCTGCACACTAACATATGGGGCACTGAGGCTGCTGAGACCTCACAAGCACAGCCAGCAGCCAGGAGCCGGCCACTGGCATCGGAGGCACTCAGCCAGCTGTGACCTCACAAGCACAGCCAGCAGCCAGCAGCCTGCTACTGGCCTAGGAGGCACTGAGGCTGCTGTGACCTCACAAGCACAGCCAGCAGGTGGCGCTGCACACTAACGTATGAGGCACGGAGCCTGCTGTGACCTCACAAGCACAGGCAGCAGCCATGAGCCTGCCACTGGCATATGAGGCACTGAGGCTGCTGTGACCTCCCAAGCACAGCCAGCAGCCATGAGCCTGCCACTGGCCTAGGCGGCACACAGCCTGCTGTGGCCTCACAAGCACAGCCAGCAGGGGGCGCTTCTCATTACCTAGGAGGCACGGAGTCTGCTGTGACCTCACAAGTACAGTCACCAGCCAGTAGCCTGCCACTGGCCTCGGAGGCACTGAGGCTGCTGTGACCTCACAAGCACAGCCAGCAGCCATGAGCCTACCAGTGGCCTAGGAGGCACTGAGCCTGCTGTGATCTCACAAGCACAGCCAGCAGGGGGCGCTGCACACTAACGGTTGAGGCACTTATTCTGCTGTGACCTCACAAGCACAGCCAGCAGCCATAAGCCTGCCACTGGCCTAGGAGGTACTCTGGCTGCTGTGACCTCACAAGCACAGCCAGCAGGGGGCGCTGCACACTAACATATGAGGCACTGATTCTGCTATGATCTCACAAGCACAGCCAGCAGCCAAGAGCCTGCCACTGGCCTAGGAGGCAGTCAGGCTGCTGTGACCTCACAAGCACAGCCAGCAGCCATAAGCCTGCCACTGGCCTAGGAGACACTCAGGCTGCTGTGACCTTCTTGTCCGTAAAGCGGATTCGTTGCCCGGTGTGCAATGAGCCAGTAATTACACACTCAGGAGAGACATTTATTTATTTATTTCAGAGTTGCGCAAGCCTGGGTGCTCGGTGGTTTCCCACAAATCAAACACCCCCCCACCCCCAACTTTTCAGGTAGCATTTATACAATCAAATTTGCCATATTTGTGACTTCCTTCCTCTTATTTGCCATATTTGTGACTTCCTTCCTCTTTTACACTGATTGGTTAATGATTTCTTCACATTTCCCGGGTCCCACCCCTGCTTCTCAAGGTCCTCGTCAATTAATTAACACTGCCCCAGCTGGGTCAGTAGGTGTTATCTACTAAGGCCCTGAGGAAGAAGACATAATCCAGACCCCTTAACCATCACTGTTTTAACAGTGAGAGGAAGCTTTTTGCTTCCCAAGGTCTTGGAGCCCAAACAGGCCTTATTTCTCAGCCTTGGCATCCTCCCTTTCGGAGAGTGGGGCACAGGAATGCAGACTGCTTGTAACTCCCTTATCTCTCCAGCCTGCACCAGCTCTGAGGCCTTTTCTTAACGAACTAGGAGCGCGGCCTAAGGCATCAGCAAATTTAGCTACTTACGCTAAGCAAGTGTGCGGCTACTCATGCTAAGCAAATTCTATCTAAGATAGAAGTTATCCAGATCTACCTAATTCAAACATTCTTTCTGTGCTTCTCAGGGTTGTCTTGTAACAACCTCACCAGCACAGCCAGCAGCCATGAGCCTGCGACTGGCCTAGGAGGCACTGATGCTGCTGTGACCTCACAAGCACAGCCAGCAGCCATGAGCCTGCCACTGGCCTAGGAGGCACTCACGCTGCTGTGACCTCACAAGCACAGCCAGCAGCCAGGAGCCTGCCACTGGCCTCGAAGGCACTGATGCTACTGTGACCTCACAAGCACAGCCAGCAGCCATTAGCAGGCTACTGGCCTGGGAGGCACTCAGGCTGCTGTGACCTCACAAGTAGAGCCAGCAGCCATGAGCCTGCTACTGGCCTCGGAGGCACTGAGGCTGCTGTGACCTCAGAAGCACAGCCAGCAGCCATGAGCCTGTCGCTGGCCTAGGAGGCACTCAGGCTGCTGTGACCTCACAAGCACAGCCAGCAGGAGGCGCTACTCATTACCTAGCAGGCACTGAGGCTGCTGTGACCTCACAAGCACAGCCAGCAACCAGGAGCCTGCCACTGGCCTAGGAGGCACTGAGGCTGCTGTGACCTCACAAGCACAGCCAGCAGCCAGGAGCCTGCCACTGGCCAAAGAGGCACTGAGGCTGCTGTGACCTCACAAGCACAGCCAGCAGCCATGAGCCTGCCACTGGCCTAGGAGGCACGGAGGCTGCTGTGACCTCACAAGCACAGTCATCAGCCAGGAGCCTGCCACTGGCCTAGGAGGCACACAGCCTTCTTTGGCCTCACAAGCACAGCCAGCAGCCATGAGCCTGACACTGGTCTAGGAGGCACTGAGGCTGCTGTGACCTCACAAGCACAGCCAGCAGCCATGAGCCTGCCACTGGCCTCGGAGGCACTCAGGCTGCTGTGACCTCACAAGCACAGCCAGCAGCCAGGAGCCTGCCACTGGCCTAGGAGGCACTCAGGCTGCTGTGACCTCACAAGCACAGCCAGCAGCCATTAGCAGGCTACTGGCCTGGGAGGCACTCAGGCTGCTGTGACCTCACAAGTAGAGCCAGCAGCCATGAGCCTGCTACTGGCCTCGGAGGCACTGAGGCTGCTGTGACCTCAGAAGCACAGCCAGCAGCCATGAGCCTGTCGCTGGCCTAGGAGGCACTCAGGCTGCTGTGACCTCACAAGCACAGCCAGCAGGAGGCGCTACTCATTACCTAGCAGGCACTCAGGCTGCTGTGACCTCACAAGCACAGCCAGCAACCAGGAGCCTGCCACTGGCCTAGGAGGCACTGAGGCTGCTGTGACCTCACAAGCACAGCCAGCAGCCATGAGCCTGCCACTGGCCAAAGAGGCACTGATGCTGCTGTGACCTCACAAGCACAGCCAGCAGCCATGAGCCTGCCACTGGCCTAGGAGGCACGGAGGCTGCTGTGACCTCACAAGCACAGTCATCAGCCAGGAGCCTGCCACTGGCCTAGGAGGCACACAGCCTTCTTTGGCCTCACAAGCACAGCCAGCAGCCATGAGCCTGACACTGGTCTAGGAGGCACTGAGGCTGCTGTGACCTGCCAAACACAGCCAGCAGCCATGAGCCTGCCACTGGCCTAGGAGGCACGGAGTCTGCTGTGACCTCACAAGTACAGTCACCAGCCAGGAGCCTGCCACTGGCCTCGGAGGCACTGAGGCTGCTGTGACCTCACAAGCACAGGCAGCAGCCATGAGCCTGCCACTGGCCTAGGAGGCACTGAGGCTGCTGTGACCTCACAAGAACAGCCAGCAGGGGGGGCTGCACACTAACATATGAGGCACTGATTCTGCTGTGACCTCACAAGCACAGCCAGCAGCCAAGAGCCTGCCACTGGCCTAGGAGGCAGTCAAGCTGCTGTGACCTCACAAGCACAGCCAGCAGCCATAAGCCTGCCACTGGCCTAGGAGACACTCAGGCTGCTGTGACCTTCTTGTCCGTAAAGCGGATTCGTTGCCCGGTGTGCAATGAGCCAGTAATTACACACTCAGGAGAGACATTTATTTATTTATTTCAGAGTTGCGCAAGCCTGGGTGCTCGGTGGTTTCCCACAAATCAAACACCCCCCCACCCCCAGCTTTTCAGGTAGCATTTATACAATCAAATTTGCCATATTTGTGACTTCCTTCCTCTTATTTGCCATATTTGTGACTTCCTTCCTCTTCTACACTGATTGGTTAATGATTTCTTATCAACAATTCCAATTGTAACAATTCCCCCCTTTGAGACTTATATGATCATTTTCATATTAGTCTCACTCTTTTAAAATCTTTCCCATATTAGTTTCATATAACACTTAGCAATACATTGAATCACTACATAAACACATACAAAAACTACTAACACCAATCCTAAAATTGTGAAACATTTTTTAACCCATGAGCTCACATCAGGGAACCAGGAAGTCAACCATTTCCATGTTTCTTCAAATCCGAAAGAAGTATCATCTTTCTGAACCCCATGTAAGATTTCAGTCTGCTTCCAGGTTTCATTTAGATCGGGAGAAATTCTCCCGCTTTGATCCACATATACACAGCAACTAGTGTTTATTACTGTACATACTCCTCCCTGAGATGCCAATAACATATCTAGAGCCATCCTGTTTTGGGTAGTTATTTTCGCAATTTCTGAAACCTCCTCTTGTAAAGCTGCAATGGCATCAGAGGTTTTATTCCCTATTTTTTCCAATAACTGCTGAAATATTTACTATTGCTTTTTCAAGTTCACTCACTCCCAATTGTGGAAACAGCCACCTTACGAATGACTGAAACCTAGTAGGTCGATCTATTAAAGGATTATTGACCCTCTTTTGTCTCCTCATGAATGTTCTTAGCCAGGATTTTTGGTATTTATTACTCAGTTCTTTTCTTAGAGTAACATTAGGGATTATTGCCCCTAAAGTACACGTCCCTGACCAATTAGGAGGTAGCACTTTTCATGCCTTGTTCCCACACAACCAATACCATCCACTACCTTTCGGAACACGCCACCCATTTAGTTCCTTACTTGGCCACTTATAACCTATTTCAGGTATATGAGAGCAATTTTTATAACCTCCCACCTTAATGGCTCCAGTACAGTTGATCAGCTGCTTTCCATAGGGTACAGTTTTTTCCCCACCATCTATTACTATTATTACATCTTCGGATGCATTGATAATAATCTCCTGTCACCCTCTGGACTTCCCATTCCTGTTCGGTTGTTTCATTATATTTCGTTTGATCACTATCATTTCTTATCTGCCTCATAAATTCCATAAAGGAAAAATTAAGAGGCACTCCAATTAGGGGGAAGCCCTTGTCGGAATGTTCAGGGAAGTGGGTACACACCCAGCAATCCTTCTGGTTAACTATCTTCATAGATTTCGTAATTACTTCCAAATGGAGATTATGGCTCCAAAATCCTTCCTGATTCCCTTTAATTGTTTGGCTCAGGTAACTTAGAAAAACTAACCACCACATTTCTCCCCTGGTTATTTGGGAGAACATCATTTTTACACAGATACCATAGATACCATAACAACAATATTCACCCTATTCCTAACAAACAGATTAAAGCAATTCTTTCCTGAATACAATCTAAATTTAAAACCGATTCGCTTCCAATACAACTCATATATCTTTATATATTTTTAACTTTAGAGGTTGAACTTGTTCAGCTTTCCACGTCTCTCGAGGTACTGCTTTCACTCGGGTGTAGTGGATCCAGGAATCAATTCCCTGCAGTTTCACAGCAGTATTTGTTGTTAGCAGTACAAGATACGGTCCCCTCCACTTTTCTACCAATGGCTCATCCTTCCAGGTCCGAAGGTACACTTGATCTCCCAGCTGGAATGAATGTACAGGTGAATCTAAAAGTACAGGAGATCTTAACTGGATGTACCTATGGAGAGAAGTAAGAACCTTTGCCATAGACAAGAGATAATCACTTAAAATTTGATCGCCCTTAACGTGCATTTGCATTTCATTTCCAGTTAGATTTACAGTGTAAGGTTTACCATACAGAATCTCAAAGGGACTAACTTTCTCCCTAACAAAACATCAGTCCATTTCATCTGAGTCTCCTGACACAATTTTCCTACCTGTCTCTTAATTGTTTGATTCATTCTTTCCACTTTTCCACTGGATTGTGGCCTCCAGGGGGTATGTAAGTCCCATTTAATTTGTAGTATTTTTGAGATTTGCTGTACTATTTCTGCTATAAAATGAGGTCCTCTATCTGAAGAAAACCCTTCTGGTACCCCAAATCTTGGTATAATTTCTTTTAATAACATTTTTACTACCTCCCTGGCTTTATTGGTACGACACGGGAAAGCTTCAGGCCATCCTGAAAAGGTGTCAACAATTACCAACAAATATTTATATCCATTACATCTTGGTAATTCAGAAAAATCAATTTGCCAGTAATCCCCAGGCATGAAGCCCCTTTTTACTTCCCCTGGGGGGGGCTTCTTCTGAAACACATTAGTCCATTTTCCCTCTGATAATTCCAGAGCCCGGGCTAAAGCAATCAGTTCTGCTTTCTGGGCTGATGTATTTGCTGGTAGTGATCTTGCTGGTAGTGATCTTGCTTCGATTTCTCCTTCCAAAGTGACGACAGCGTATCCAGCCCTTCTTTCTCCCTGTATTATAAAACTGCTTCCATTGGTAAATAATTCGCAGTCTGGATTCTGCAATGGAACATCTCTCAAATCTGGACGGCTGGAATATACTCGCTCAATAGTTTGCAGACAGTCATGAGCCAACTTCCCCCTTCATGAAATGGTAATAAAGATGCCAGATTAAGGGTATTACACACCTTCATGGTTACATCTTCTTGCTCAAGTATCACTGTCTGGTACTGCACCATCCTACTCGGGGATAACCAGTGATGCCCTTTTTGTTCTAAAACTGCTGCAACAGCATGTGGTACATAAACAGTCACTCTTTGTCCCAACGTCAATTTTCGTGCCTCTTGTATTAACATCACAGCAGCTGCAACTGCTCTGAGGCATCCTGGCCACCCTGCACTCACTTTATCCAGCTGTCTTGAAAAGTAAGCCACAGGTCTTTTCCAATTTCCTAAAGTCTGTACAAGCACTCCCAAAGCCTGGTGCCCTCTCTCATGTACATAAAGGGTTTTTTTTTTTTTTTTTTTTTTTTTTTTTTTTTTAAACAGGCAGGATTGGAGTATTGTACTCGGATTGACATTCTCGCAACAGTCCATACTTTAAGAAATTATTAATCATAGGCTCCAGTCCAACACGGGCCTCTAGCTTCATGGGATACTGTTTTCGACTTACCGGTTTAGCTCCTTGTTTTAATTCCACCTTTACCGGTTCTGCACATCTGGCTCTTCCGGGTTTCTCCGTTGCCCACACAAAAGGGATTACTGCGTCCATTACTTCGGAGGGAATTTCGCTTGGTCCATCCTCCACCTGTTCGGAATCCAGTGCTTTCTGCAACATATATGCTTGTGCCTTCCAGGCGTTACTTTGTGGAATGTGCACCTTAACTTTGTTTTGATCAAAGGTTATCTGTGCCCCCAGTTTATTCAATAAATCCCTCCCCATTAGGGGTAATGGGCTTTCTGGCATGTAGAAGAATTCATGTGTTAACACCTTATTTCCTATTTCACATTTAATTGGTTGACAGAAAGGTTTGACCTCTCGCTTTCCCGTGGCCCCAATTACTGGCATAGAGAATTTACTCATTGGTCCCTTACAGCTATTTAGCACTGAATATGTTGCTCCAGTGTCTACTAAAAATTTAACTGTTTTGTTCCCCAGCTTTACTGAAACCAGGGGTTTGGCTGGGGAATCCAATTCCTCAACCCCCGGTCCCCATCAGTCTGAATCCTCTGTACCAATCATGAGCAAATCTGCCTCTGGAACAGATGCAGACAGAGGCTTCCAATGATCTGTTTGTCTCTTTGGGCACTCATTTTTCCAGTGCCCCTTCCCCCTGCAAATTGCACACTGATCTCTCCTTAGCGGAATTCTATCTCCTAAATTCCCTCTTTCTCTATACCCTCTTCCACGTCCTTGTCCTTTTGGAAAACTCCTTCCCTGAGAGGGAGTTTGTGCTTGGGCAAATGCAGCTGCCAAGATTGCAGCATTTTGCCTCTTATCTTTCAGTTTCTCCTTTTGTTTTTCCTTTCTCTCCACTTCTTCCCTATTATTGTACACCTTATATGCAATTTCTATTAATTGCGATATCGACATCCCCGACATACCATCTACTTTCTGAAGCTTTCTCCTTATATCTGGTGCTGACTGTCCTACAAATAATGTAGTAAAAGTCATGTTATTTGCTTCGTCCTCGGGATCCAAGTCTGTCCATTTTCGGGCAGTTTCACATAACCGCTCGTAAAATGCAGAGGGATCCTCAGTCTTACCCTGTGCGACTTGATATAGTTTTGCAATATTTTTGGGCTTAGGTACTCCATGCTTTACCCCGTATAATATTAACTGTTGGTACTGTTTAGTCATTAACCTGCCTGCCCCTGTGTTTTGATCCCAACCCGGTTCCCGGGCCGGCATAAAACGGTCTGGTTCGTCTCTGGCATTTTGTCTTTCATTCCCCTCTTGAGCTTTGTCTAATACCATTCTTTTCTCCTCAGGTGAAAGCAAAGTATTTAAAAGCACCTGTAAATCCTGCCAATCTGGATTATGATTTTCAATTATCATTTTAAAGGATTGATACATCTTTTCTAGATTTTCTCGGTACGACCCGGCAGACTCCTTCCAATTCATTAAATCTGTAGTTGAAAAAGGGACCTTCACATACACAGGCATCCCGTCTGGTCCGACTGCTTGACGCAGCGGGGCCTGAATCGCGGGATGTTTAGCCCGAGTAGCCCGAGTTCTGCCTGCAATCGGGCTACATGCTTCACTTCCCTTATTTCTGCTATCGACACTATCTTGATCTCTTTCCGGAGAGACCAATAATTGTACATCCTCTTCCTCATCACCCACTTTTAAACACCTTTTCCCAATGCTACAAGCAGAGCAACACCGAGACATTTTCTCTTTGTTTCCCATCATCATTAACACATTTGAATCAGAGATCAACAGCTTACATTTTTTTCTAGTTTCATGATCATTTCTCAGAGAGAAGAACAAATCTACATATGGGACCTCATCCCATTTGTTCTGTCTTCTGCAAAACAACATAAATTGCAAGATTATATTATAGTTTAGCGTTCCCATTTCTGGCCATTTTTCCTCATCCTCCAGTTTATACATTAGCCACCACTGAGTACAGTATTCCTTTAATTTTCTCCTTGTTAAAGGATTCCCACCAAACTTACTCCAATGTTTCAGGATGCATCCTAAAGGAGAACAGGAGGATACCCCCACAGATTGTCCTGTTCCCATATTACCACCCTTAAAAGAACGTTCTTACCAATTACACTTTCGTACACTCCAGTCGTCACTGTCCAAACGTGTACAAAGCTTACCTTTGGTTACCACAACCAATTACCCTTGTATCATACCCTTTATGCAATGTCTCTTAATAATTACTGCGTTGCACCTTTGAGTTGCTTACCTGTTCCGACCAGGGAGGGTGCTCACGGAGTCCCCGAACAAAACGGTCGGTGCGCGCTGGAGTCCGATGAGCAGTGTCTCCCCGCCGGAACTGGCAAGAAGATCCGGGCAAGGCTTTACAGCGAGAGTCCCACCTGGGTCGCCAGAAAACTGTTGTCCGAAAAGCGGATTCGTTGCCCGGTGTGCAATGAGCCAATAATTACACACTCAGGAGAGACATTTATTTATTTATTTATTTATTTATTTATTTATTTCAGAGTTGCGCAAGCCTGGGTGCTCGGTGGTCTCCCACAAATCAAACACCCCCCCACCCCCAACTTTTCAGGTAGCATTTATACAATCAAATTTGCCATATTTGTGACTTCCTTCCTCTTATTTGCCATATTTGTGACTTCCTTCCTCTTTTACACTGATTGGTTAATGATTTCTTCACATTTCCCGGGTCCCACCCCTGCTTCTCAAGGTCCTCGTCAATTAATTAACACTGCCCCAGCTGGGTCAGTAGGTGTTATCTTCTAAGGCCCTGAGGAAGAAGACATAATCCAGACCCCTTAATCATCACTGTTTTAACAGTGAGAGGAAGCTTTTTGCTTCCCAAGGTCTGGGCGCCCAAACAGGCCTTATTTCTCAGCCTTGGCATCCTCCCTTTCGGAGAATGGGGCACAGGAATGCAGACTGCTTGTAACTCCCTTATCTCTCCAGCCTGCACCAGCTCTGAGGCCTTTTCTTAACGAACTAGGAGCGCGGCCTAAGGCATCAGCAAATTTAGCTACTTACGCTAAGCAAGTGTGCGGCTACTCATGCTAAGCAAATTCTATCTAAGATAGAAGTTATCCAGATCTACCTAATTCAAACATTCTTTCTGTGCTTCTCAGGGTAGTCTTGTAACAACCTCACCAGCACAGCCAGCAGCCATGAGCCTGCGACTGGCCTAGGAGGCACTCAGGCTGCTGTGACCTCACATGCACAACCAACAGGGGGGGCTGCACACTAACATATGGGGCACTGAGGCTGCTGAGACCTCACAAGCACAGCCAGCAGCCAGGAGCCGGCCACTGGCATCGGAGGCACTCAGCCAGCTGTGACCTCACAAGCACAGCCAGCAGCCATGAGCCTGCCACTGGCCTAGGAGGCACTCCGGCTGCTGTGACCTCACAAGCACAACCAGCAGCCAGGAGCCTGCCAGTGGCCTCGGAGGCACTGATGCTACTGTGAACTCCCAAGCACAGCCAGCAGCCAGGAGCCTGCCACTGGCCTAGGAGGCACTGAGCCTGCTGTGACCTCACAAGCACAGCCAGCAGCCATGAGCCTGCCACTGGCCTAGGAAGCACTCAGCCTGCTGTGACCTCACAAACACAGCCAGCAGCCAGGAGCCTGCCACTGGCCTGGGACGTACTCAGCCTGCTGTGACGTCACAAGCACAGCCAGCAGCCATGAGCCTGCCACTGGCCTAGAAGGCACTCAGGCTCCTGTGACCTCACAAGCACAGCCAACAGCCAGGAGCCTCCCACTGGCATCAAGGCATTCAGGTTGGTGTGACCTCACAAGCAGAGCCAGCAGCCAGGAGCCTGCCACTGGCCTCGGAGGAACTCAGGCTGCTGTGACCTCACAAGCACAGACAGCAGCCATGAGCCTGCCAGCGACCTAATGGGCACGGAGGCTGCTGTGATCTCACAAGCACAGCCAGCAGCCAGGAGCCTGCCACTGGCCTAGGAGGCACTGAGGCTGCTGTGACCGCACAAGCACAGCCAGCAGCCAGGCGCCTGCTACTGGCCTAGGAGGTACTGAGGCTGCTGTGACCTCACAAGCACAGCCAGAAGGCAGGAGCCTGCCACTGGCCTAGGAGGCACTCAGGCTGCTGTGACCTCATAAGCAGAGCCAGCAGCCATGAGCCTGCCACTGGCCTATGAGGAACTGAGGGTGCTGTGACCTCACAAGCACAACCAGCAGCCAGGAGCCTGCCACTGGCCTAGGAGACAGTTAGGCTGCTGTGACCTCCCAAGCACAGCCAGCAGCCAGGAGCCTGCCACTGGCCTAGGACTCGCGGAGGCTGCTGTGACCTCACAATCACAGGCAGCAGCCAGCAGCCTGCCACTTGCCGAGGAGGCACTGAGGCTGCTGTGACCTCACAAGCACAGCCAGCAGCCAGGAGCCTGCCACTGGCCTAGGAGGCACTCAGGCTGCTGTGACCTCACAAGCACAGCCAGCAGCCAGGAGCCTGCCACTGGCCTAGGAGGCACTCAGGCTGCTGTGACCTCACAAGCACAGCCAGCAGCCAGGATCGTGCCGCTGGCCTAGGTGGCACTGAGGCTGCTGTGGCCTGACAAGCACAGCCAACAGCCATGAGACGCCCACTGGCCTAGGAGGCAGTGAGGCTGCTGTGACCTCACAAGCACAGCCAGCAGCCAGGAGCCTGCCACTGGCCTAGGAGGTACTGAGGCTGCTGTGACCTCACAAGCACAGCCAGCAGCCATGAGCCTGCCACTGGCCTAGGAGGCACTGAGGCTGCTGTGACCTGCCAAACACAGCCAGCATCCATGAGCCTGCCACTGGCCTAGGAGGCACTGAGGCTGCTGTGACCTCACAAGCACAGCCAGCAGGGGCGCTGCACACTAACGTATGACGCACTGAGCCTGCTGTGACCACAGAAGAACAGCCAGCAGCCAGTAACGTGTCACTGGCCTAGGAGGCACTGAGGCTGCTGTGACCTCACATGCACAGCCAGGAGCCAGGAGCCTGCGACTGGCCTAGGAGGCACTGAGGCTGCTGTGACCTCACAAGCACAGCCAGCAGCCAGGAGCCTGCCACTGGCCTAGGAGGCACTCAGGCTGCTGTGACCTCACAAGCACAGCCAGCAGCCAGGAGCCTGCCACTGGCCTAGGAGGCACTGAGGCTGCTGTGACCTCACAAGCACAGCCAGCAGCCAGGAGCCTGCCACTGTCCTAAGAGGCACTGAGGCTGCTGTGCCCTCACAAACACAACCAGCAGGTAGGGCTGCACACTAACGTATGAGGCAGTGAGGCTGCTGTGATGTAACAAGCACGGCCAGCATCCATGAGCCTGCCACTGGCCTAGGAGGCACTGAGGCTGCTGTGACCTCACAAGCACAGCCAGCAGCCTGCCACTGGCCTCAGCGGAACTGAGGCTGCTGTGACCTCACAAGTACAGCAAGCAGGTGGGGCTGCACAATAACGTAAGAGGCACGGAGGCTGCTGTGACCTCACAAGCACAGCCAGCAGGCAGGAGCCTGCCACTGGCCTAGGAGGCACTGAGGCTGCTGTGACCTCCCAAGCACAGCCAATAGCCATGAGCCTGCCACTGGACTCGGAGGAACTCAGCCTGCTGTGACCTCACAAGCACAGCCAGCAGCCAGGAGCCTGCCACTGGCCTAGGAGACACTGAGGCTGCTGTGACCTCACAAGCACAGCCAGCAGCCATGAGCCTGGCACTGGCCTCGGAGGCACTCAGGCTGCTGATACCTCCCAAGCACAGCCAACAGCCATGAGCCTGGCACTGGCCTAGGAGGCACTGAGGCAGCTGTGACCTCACAAGCACAGCCAGCAGGTGGGGCTGCACACTAACCTATGAGGCACGGAGGCTGCTGTGACCTCACAAGCACAGCCAGCAGCCAGGAGCCTGCCACTGCCCTCGGAGGAATTGAGGATGCTGTGACCTCACAAGCGCAGCCAGCAGCCAGGAGCCTGCCACTGGCCTAGGAGGCACTCAGGCTACTGTGACCTCACAAGCACAGCCAGCAGCCAGGAGCCGGCCACTGGCCTAGGAGGCACGGAGGCTTCTGTGATGTCCCAAGCACAGCCACCTGCCAGGAGCCTGCCACTGGACTCGGAAGCACTCAGCCTGTTGGGACCTCACAAGCACAGCCAGCAGCCATGAGCCTGCCACTGGCCTAGGAGACAGTTAGGCTGCTGTGGCCTAACAAGAACAACGAGCAGCCATGAGCCTGCCACTGGCCTAGGAGGCAATGAGGCTGCTGTGACCTCACAAGCACAGCCAGCAGACAGGAGCCTGTCATTGGCCTAGGAGGCACTGAGGCTGCTGTGACCTCACAAGCACAGCCAGCAGCCAGGAGCCTGCCACTGGCCTAGCATGCACTCAGCCTCCTCTGACCTCACAAGCACAACCAGCAGGTGGGGCTGTACACTAAAGTATGAGGCACAGAGCCTGCTGATACCTCCCAAGCACAGCCAGAAGCCAGGAGCCTGCCACTGGCCTAGCAGGCAGTCAGCCTCCTCTGACCTCACAAGCACAGCCAGCAGCCAGGAGCCTGCCACTGGCCTAGGAGGCACTGAGGCTGCTGTGACCTCCCAAGCACAGCTAGCAGCCAGGAGCCTGCCACTGGCCTAGCAGGCACTGAGGCTGCTGTGACCTCACAAGCACAGCCAGCAGCCAGGAGCCTGCCACTGGCCTAGGAGGCACTGAGGCTACTGTGACCTCACAAGCACAGCCAGCAGCCAGGAGCCTGCCACTGGCCTAGGAGGCACTGAGGCTGCTGTGACCTCACAAGCAGAGCCAGCAGGTGGGGCTGCACACTATCGTATGAGGCACTGAGCCTGCTGATACCTCCCAAGCACAGCCAGCAGCCATGAGCCTGCCACTAGCCTAGGAGGCACTGAGGCTGCTGTGACCACTCAAGCTCAGCCAGCAGCCATGAGCCTCCCACTGGCCTAGGAGGCACGGAGGATTCTGTGACGTCACAAGCACAGCCAGCAGCCAGGAGCCTGCCACTGGCCTAGAATGTACTGAGGCTGCTGTGACCTCCCAAGCACAGCCAACAGCCATGAGCCTGCCACTGGCCTAGGAGGCACTGAGGCTGCTGTGACGTCACAAGCACAGCCAGCAGCCAGGAGCCTGCTACTGGCCTAGGAGGCACTGAGGCTGCTGTGACCACTCAAGCTCAGCCAGCAGCCAGGAGCCTCCCACTGGCCTAGGAGGCACGGAGGATTCTGTGACGTCACAAGCACAGCCAGCAGCCAGGAGCCTGCCACTGGCCTAGAAGGTACTGAGGCTGCTGTGACCACACAAGCACAGCCAACAGCCATGAGCCTGCCACTGGCCTAGGAGACACTGAGGCTGCTGTGACCTCACAAGCACAGCCAGCAGGCAGGAGCCTGCCACTGGCCTAGGAGGCACTCAGGCTTCTGTGACGTCGCAAGCATAGCCAGCAGCCAGGAGCCTGCCACTGGACTCGGAGGCGCGGAGGCTGCTGTGACCTCACAATCACAGGCAGCAGCCAGCAGCCTGCCACTTGCCGAGGAGGCACTGAGGCTGCTGTGACCTCACAAGCACAGCCAGCAGCCAGGAGCCTGCCACTGGCCTAGGAGGCACTCAGGCTGCTGTGACCTCACAAGCACAGCCAGCAGCCAGGAGCCTGCCACTGGCCTAGGAGGCACTCAGGCTGCTGTGACCTCACAAGCACAGCCAGCAGCCAGGATCGTGCCGCTGGCCTAGGTGGCACTGAGGCTGCTGTGGCCTGACAAGCACAGCCAACAGCCATGAGACGCCCACTGGCCTAGGAGGCAGTGAGGCTGCTGTGACCTCACAAGCACAGCCAGCAGCCAGGAGCCTGCCACTGGCCTAGGAGGTACTGAGGCTGCTGTGACCTCACAAGCACAGCCAGCAGCCATGAGCCTGCCACTGGCCTAGGAGGCACTGAGGCTGCTGTGACCTGCCAAACACAGCCAGCATCCATGAGCCTGCCACTGGCCTAGGAGGCACTGAGGCTGCTGTGACCTCACAAGCACAGCCAGCAGGGGGCGCTGCACACTAACGTATGACGCACTGAGCCTGCTGTGACCACAGAAGAACAGCCAGCAGCCAGTAACGTGTCACTGGCCTAGGAGGCACTGAGGCTGCTGTGACCTCACATGCACAGCCAGGAGCCAGGAGCCTGCGACTGGCCTAGGAGGCACTGAGGCTGCTGTGACCTCACAAGCACAGCCAGCAGCCAGGAGCCTGCCACTGGCCTAGGAGGCACTCAGGCTGCTGTGACCTCACAAGCACAGCCAGCAGCCAGGAGCCTGCCACTGGCCTAGGAGGCACTGAGGCTGCTGTGACCTCACAAGCACAGCCAGCAGCCAGGAGCCTGCCACTGTCCTAAGAGGCACTGAGGCTGCTGTGCCCTCACAAACACAACCAGCAGGTAGGGCTGCACACTAACGTATGAGGCAGTGAGGCTGCTGTGATGTAACAAGCACGGCCAGCATCCATGAGCCTGCCACTGGCCTAGGAGGCACTGAGGCTGCTGTGACCTCACAAGCACAGCCAGCAGCCTGCCACTGGCCTCAGCGGAACTGAGGCTGCTGTGACCTCACAAGTACAGCAAGCAGGTGGGGCTGCACAATAACGTAAGAGGCACGGAGGCTGCTGTGACCTCACAAGCACAGCCAGCAGGCAGGAGCCTGCCACTGGCCTAGGAGGCACTGAGGCTGCTGTGACCTCCCAAGCACAGCCAATAGCCATGAGCCTGCCACTGGACTCGGAGGAACTCAGCCTGCTGTGACCTCACAAGCACAGCCAGCAGCCAGGAGCCTGCCACTGGCCTAGGAGACACTGAGGCTGCTGTGACCTCACAAGCACAGCCAGCAGCCATGAGCCTGGCACTGGCCTCGGAGGCACTCAGGCTGCTGATACCTCCCAAGCACAGCCAACAGCCATGAGCCTGGCACTGGCCTAGGAGGCACTGAGGCAGCTGTGACCTCACAAGCACAGCCAGCAGGTGGGGCTGCACACTAACCTATGAGGCACGGAGGCTGCTGTGACCTCACAAGCACAGCCAGCAGCCAGGAGCCTGCCACTGCCCTCGGAGGAATTGAGGATGCTGTGACCTCACAAGCGCAGCCAGCAGCCAGGAGCCTGCCACTGGCCTAGGAGGCACTCAGGCTACTGTGACCTCACAAGCACAGCCAGCAGCCAGGAGCCGGCCACTGGCCTAGGAGGCACGGAGGCTTCTGTGATGTCCCAAGCACAGCCACCTGCCAGGAGCCTGCCACTGGACTCGGAAGCACTCAGCCTGTTGGGACCTCACAAGCACAGCCAGCAGCCATGAGCCTGCCACTGGCCTAGGAGACAGTTAGGCTGCTGTGGCCTAACAAGAACAACGAGCAGCCATGAGCCTGCCACTGGCCTAGGAGGCAATGAGGCTGCTGTGACCTCACAAGCACAGCCAGCAGACAGGAGCCTGTCATTGGCCTAGGAGGCACTGAGGCTGCTGTGACCTCACAAGCACAGCCAGCAGCCAGGAGCCTGCCACTGGCCTAGCATGCACTCAGCCTCCTCTGACCTCACAAGCACAACCAGCAGGTGGGGCTGTACACTAAAGTATGAGGCACTGAGCCTGCTGATACCTCCCAAGCACAGCCAGAAGCCAGGAGCCTGCCACTGGCCTAGCAGGCAGTCAGCCTCCTCTGACCTCACAAGCACAGCCAGCAGCCAGGAGCCTGCCACTGGCCTAGGAGGCACTGAGGCTGCTGTGACCTCCCAAGCACAGCTAGCAGCCAGGAGCCTGCCACTGGCCTAGGAGGCACTGAGGCTGCTGTGACCTCACAAGCACAGCCAGCAGCCAGGAGCCTGCCACTGGCCTAGGAGGCACTGAGGCTACTGTGACCTCACAAGCACAGCCAGCAGCCAGGAGCCTGCCACTGGCCTAGGAGGCACTGAGGCTGCTGTGACCTCACAAGCAGAGCCAGCAGGTGGGGCTGCACACTATCGTATGAGGCACTGAGCCTGCTGATACCTCCCAAGCACAGCCAGCAGCCATGAGCCTGCCACTAGCCTAGGAGGCACTGAGGCTGCTGTGACCACTCAAGCTCAGCCAGCAGCCATGAGCCTCCCACTGGCCTAGGAGGCACGGAGGATTCTGTGACGTCACAAGCACAGCCAGCAGCCAGGAGCCTGCCACTGGCCTAGAATGTACTGAGGCTGCTGTGACCTCCCAAGCACAGCCAACAGCCATGAGCCTGCCACTGGCCTAGGAGGCACTGAGGCTGCTGTGACGTCACAAGCACAGCCAGCAGCCAGGAGCCTGCTACTGGCCTAGGAGGCACTGAGGCTGCTGTGACCACTCAAGCTCAGCCAGCAGCCAGGAGCCTCCCACTGGCCTAGGAGGCACGGAGGATTCTGTGACGTCACAAGCACAGCCAGCAGCCAGGAGCCTGCCACTGGCCTAGAAGGTACTGAGGCTGCTGTGACCACACAAGCACAGCCAACAGCCATGAGCCTGCCACTGGCCTAGGAGACACTGAGGCTGCTGTGACCTCACAAGCACAGCCAGCAGGCAGGAGCCTGCCACTGGCCTAGGAGGCACTCAGGCTTCTGTGACGTCGCAAGCATAGCCAGCAGCCAGGAGCCTGCCACTGGACTCGGAGGCACTCAGGCTGCTGTGACCTCACAAGCACAGCCAGCAGCCAGGAGCCTGCCACTGGCCTAGTAGGCACTGAGGCTGCTGTGACCTCCCAAGCACAGCCAGCAGCCATGAGCCTGGCACTGGCCTCGGAGGCACTCAGGCTGCTGATACCTCCCAAGCACAGCCAACAGCCATGAGCCTGGCACTGGCCTAGGAGGCACTGAGGCAGCTGTGACCTCACAAGCACAGCCAGCAGGTGGGGCTGCACATTAACCTATGAGGCACTGAGGCTGCTGTGACGTCACAAGCACAGCCAGCAGCCAGGAGCCTGCCACTGCCCTCGGATGAATTGAGGATGCTGTGACCTCACAAGCGCAGCCAGCAGCCAGGAGCCTGCCACTGGCCTAGGAGGCACTCAGGCTACTGTGACCTCCCAAGCACAGCCAGCAGCCAGGAGCCTGCCACTGGCCTAGGAGGCACTGAGGCTGCTGTGACCTCACAAGCACAGCCAGCAGCCAGGAGCCTGCCACTGGCCTAGGAGGCACTCAGGCTGCTGTGACCTCACAAGCACAGCCAGCAGCCAGGAGCCTGCCACTGGCCTAGGAGGCACTGAGGCTGCTGTGACCTCACAAGCACAGCCAGCAGCCAGGAGCCTGCCACTGTCCTAAGAGGCACTGAGGCTGCTGTGCCCTCACAAACACAACCAGCAGGTAGGGCTGCACACTAACGTATGAGGCAGTGAGGCTGCTGTGATGTAACAAGCACGGCCAGCATCCATGAGCCTGCCACTGGCCTAGGAGGCACTGAGGCTGCTGTGACCTCACAAGCACAGCCAGCAGCCTGCCACTGGCCTCAGCGGAACTGAGGCTGCTGTGACCTCACAAGTACAGCAAGCAGGTGGGGCTGCACAATAACGTAAGAGGCACGGAGGCTGCTGTGACCTCACAAGCACAGCCAGCAGGCAGGAGCCTGCCACTGGCCTAGGAGGCACTGAGGCTGCTGTGACCTCCCAAGCACAGCCAATAGCCATGAGCCTGCCACTGGACTCGGAGGAACTCAGCCTGCTGTGACCTCACAAGCACAGCCAGCAGCCAGGAGCCTGCCACTGGCCTAGGAGACACTGAGGCTGCTGTGACCTCACAAGCACAGCCAGCAGCCATGAGCCTGGCACTGGCCTCGGAGGCACTCAGGCTGCTGATACCTCCCAAGCACAGCCAACAGCCATGAGCCTGGCACTGGCCTAGGAGGCACTGAGGCAGCTGTGACCTCACAAGCACAGCCAGCAGGTGGGGCTGCACACTAACCTATGAGGCACGGAGGCTGCTGTGACCTCACAAGCACAGCCAGCAGCCAGGAGCCTGCCACTGCCCTCGGAGGAATTGAGGATGCTGTGACCTCACAAGCGCAGCCAGCAGCCAGGAGCCTGCCACTGGCCTAGGAGGCACTCAGGCTACTGTGACCTCACAAGCACAGCCAGCAGCCAGGAGCCGGCCACTGGCCTAGGAGGCACGGAGGCTTCTGTGATGTCCCAAGCACAGCCACCTGCCAGGAGCCTGCCACTGGACTCGGAAGCACTCAGCCTGTTGGGACCTCACAAGCACAGCCAGCAGCCATGAGCCTGCCACTGGCCTAGGAGACAGTTAGGCTGCTGTGGCCTAACAAGAACAACGAGCAGCCATGAGCCTGCCACTGGCCTAGGAGGCAATGAGGCTGCTGTGACCTCACAAGCACAGCCAGCAGACAGGAGCCTGTCATTGGCCTAGGAGGCACTGAGGCTGCTGTGACCTCACAAGCACAGCCAGCAGCCAGGAGCCTGCCACTGGCCTAGCATGCACTCAGCCTCCTCTGACCTCACAAGCACAACCAGCAGGTGGGGCTGTACACTAAAGTATGAGGCACAGAGCCTGCTGATACCTCCCAAGCACAGCCAGAAGCCAGGAGCCTGCCACTGGCCTAGCAGGCAGTCAGCCTCCTCTGACCTCACAAGCACAGCCAGCAGCCAGGAGCCTGCCACTGGCCTAGGAGGCACTGAGGCTGCTGTGACCTCCCAAGCACAGCTAGCAGCCAGGAGCCTGCCACTGGCCTAGGAGGCACTGAGGCTGCTGTGACCTCACAAGCACAGCCAGCAGCCAGGAGCCTGCCACTGGCCTAGGAGGCACTGAGGCTACTGTGACCTCACAAGCACAGCCAGCAGCCAGGAGCCTGCCACTGGCCTAGGAGGCACTGAGGCTGCTGTGACCTCACAAGCAGAGCCAGCAGGTGGGGCTGCACACTATCGTATGAGGCACTGAGCCTGCTGATACCTCCCAAGCACAGCCAGCAGCCATGAGCCTGCCACTAGCCTAGGAGGCACTGAGGCTGCTGTGACCACTCAAGCTCAGCCAGCAGCCATGAGCCTCCCACTGGCCTAGGAGGCACGGAGGATTCTGTGACGTCACAAGCACAGCCAGCAGCCAGGAGCCTGCCACTGGCCTAGAATGTACTGAGGCTGCTGTGACCTCCCAAGCACAGCCAACAGCCATGAGCCTGCCACTGGCCTAGGAGGCACTGAGGCTGCTGTGACGTCACAAGCACAGCCAGCAGCCAGGAGCCTGCTACTGGCCTAGGAGGCACTGAGGCTGCTGTGACCACTCAAGCTCAGCCAGCAGCCAGGAGCCTCCCACTGGCCTAGGAGGCACGGAGGATTCTGTGACGTCACAAGCACAGCCAGCAGCCAGGAGCCTGCCACTGGCCTAGAAGGTACTGAGGCTGCTGTGACCACACAAGCACAGCCAACAGCCATGAGCCTGCCACTGGCCTAGGAGACACTGAGGCTGCTGTGACCTCACAAGCACAGCCAGCAGGCAGGAGCCTGCCACTGGCCTAGGAGGCACTCAGGCTTCTGTGACGTCGCAAGCATAGCCAGCAGCCAGGAGCCTGCCACTGGACTCGGAGGCGCGGAGGCTGCTGTGACCTCACAATCACAGGCAGCAGCCAGCAGCCTGCCACTTGCCGAGGAGGCACTGAGGCTGCTGTGACCTCACAAGCACAGCCAGCAGCCAGGAGCCTGCCACTGGCCTAGGAGGCACTCAGGCTGCTGTGACCTCACAAGCACAGCCAGCAGCCAGGAGCCTGCCACTGGCCTAGGAGGCACTCAGGCTGCTGTGACCTCACAAGCACAGCCAGCAGCCAGGATCGTGCCGCTGGCCTAGGTGGCACTGAGGCTGCTGTGGCCTGACAAGCACAGCCAACAGCCATGAGACGCCCACTGGCCTAGGAGGCAGTGAGGCTGCTGTGACCTCACAAGCACAGCCAGCAGCCAGGAGCCTGCCACTGGCCTAGGAGGTACTGAGGCTGCTGTGACCTCACAAGCACAGCCAGCAGCCATGAGCCTGCCACTGGCCTAGGAGGCACTGAGGCTGCTGTGACCTGCCAAACACAGCCAGCATCCATGAGCCTGCCACTGGCCTAGGAGGCACTGAGGCTGCTGTGACCTCACAAGCACAGCCAGCAGGGGGCGCTGCACACTAACGTATGACGCACTGAGCCTGCTGTGACCACAGAAGAACAGCCAGCAGCCAGTAACGTGTCACTGGCCTAGGAGGCACTGAGGCTGCTGTGACCTCACATGCACAGCCAGGAGCCAGGAGCCTGCGACTGGCCTAGGAGGCACTGAGGCTGCTGTGACCTCACAAGCACAGCCAGCAGCCAGGAGCCTGCCACTGGCCTAGGAGGCACTCAGGCTGCTGTGACCTCACAAGCACAGCCAGCAGCCAGGAGCCTGCCACTGGCCTAGGAGGCACTGAGGCTGCTGTGACCTCACAAGCACAGCCAGCAGCCAGGAGCCTGCCACTGTCCTAAGAGGCACTGAGGCTGCTGTGCCCTCACAAACACAACCAGCAGGTAGGGCTGCACACTAACGTATGAGGCAGTGAGGCTGCTGTGATGTAACAAGCACGGCCAGCATCCATGAGCCTGCCACTGGCCTAGGAGGCACTGAGGCTGCTGTGACCTCACAAGCACAGCCAGCAGTCTGCCACTGGCCTCAGCGGAACTGAGGCTGCTGTGACCTCACAAGTACAGCAAGCAGGTGGGGCTGCACAATAACGTAAGAGGCACGGAGGCTGCTGTGACCTCACAAGCACAGCCAGCAGGCAGGAGCCTGCCACTGGCCTAGGAGGCACTGAGGCTGCTGTGACCTCCCAAGCACAGCCAATAGCCATGAGCCTGCCACTGGACTCGGAGGAACTCAGCCTGCTGTGACCTCACAAGCACAGCCAGCAGCCAGGAGCCTGCCACTGGCCTAGGAGACACTGAGGCTGCTGTGACCTCACAAGCACAGCCAGCAGCCATGAGCCTGGCACTGGCCTCGGAGGCACTCAGGCTGCTGATACCTCCCAAGCACAGCCAACAGCCATGAGCCTGGCACTGGCCTAGGAGGCACTGAGGCAGCTGTGACCTCACAAGCACAGCCAGCAGGTGGGGCTGCACACTAACCTATGAGGCACGGAGGCTGCTGTGACCTCACAAGCACAGCCAGCAGCCAGGAGCCTGCCACTGCCCTCGGAGGAATTGAGGATGCTGTGACCTCACAAGCGCAGCCAGCAGCCAGGAGCCTGCCACTGGCCTAGGAGGCACTCAGGCTACTGTGACCTCACAAGCACAGCCAGCAGCCAGGAGCCGGCCACTGGCCTAGGAGGCACGGAGGCTTCTGTGATGTCCCAAGCACAGCCACCTGCCAGGAGCCTGCCACTGGACTCGGAAGCACTCAGCCTGTTGGGACCTCACAAGCACAGCCAGCAGCCATGAGCCTGCCACTGGCCTAGGAGACAGTTAGGCTGCTGTGGCCTAACAAGAACAACGAGCAGCCATGAGCCTGCCACTGGCCTAGGAGGCAATGAGGCTGCTGTGACCTCACAAGCACAGCCAGCAGACAGGAGCCTGTCATTGGCCTAGGAGGCACTGAGGCTGCTGTGACCTCACAAGCACAGCCAGCAGCCAGGAGCCTGCCACTGGCCTAGCATGCACTCAGCCTCCTCTGACCTCACAAGCACAACCAGCAGGTGGGGCTGTACACTAAAGTATGAGGCACTGAGCCTGCTGATACCTCCCAAGCACAGCCAGAAGCCAGGAGCCTGCCACTGGCCTAGCAGGCAGTCAGCCTCCTCTGACCTCACAAGCACAGCCAGCAGCCAGGAGCCTGCCACTGGCCTAGGAGGCACTGAGGCTGCTGTGACCTCCCAAGCACAGCTAGCAGCCAGGAGCCTGCCACTGGCCTAGGAGGCACTGAGGCTGCTGTGACCTCACAAGCACAGCCAGCAGCCAGGAGCCTGCCACTGGCCTAGGAGGCACTGAGGCTACTGTGACCTCACAAGCACAGCCAGCAGCCAGGAGCCTGCCACTGGCCTAGGAGGCACTGAGGCTGCTGTGACCTCACAAGCAGAGCCAGCAGGTGGGGCTGCACACTATCGTATGAGGCACTGAGCCTGCTGATACCTCCCAAGCACAGCCAGCAGCCATGAGCCTGCCACTAGCCTAGGAGGCACTGAGGCTGCTGTGACCACTCAAGCTCAGCCAGCAGCCATGAGCCTCCCACTGGCCTAGGAGGCACGGAGGATTCTGTGACGTCACAAGCACAGCCAGCAGCCAGGAGCCTGCCACTGGCCTAGAATGTACTGAGGCTGCTGTGACCTCCCAAGCACAGCCAACAGCCATGAGCCTGCCACTGGCCTAGGAGGCACTGAGGCTGCTGTGACGTCACAAGCACAGCCAGCAGCCAGGAGCCTGCTACTGGCCTAGGAGGCACTGAGGCTGCTGTGACCACTCAAGCTCAGCCAGCAGCCAGGAGCCTCCCACTGGCCTAGGAGGCACGGAGGATTCTGTGACGTCACAAGCACAGCCAGCAGCCAGGAGCCTGCCACTGGCCTAGAAGGTACTGAGGCTGCTGTGACCACACAAGCACAGCCAACAGCCATGAGCCTGCCACTGGCCTAGGAGACACTGAGGCTGCTGTGACCTCACAAGCACAGCCAGCAGGCAGGAGCCTGCCACTGGCCTAGGAGGCACTCAGGCTTCTGTGACGTCGCAAGCATAGCCAGCAGCCAGGAGCCTGCCACTGGACTCGGAGGCACTCAGGCTGCTGTGACCTCACAAGCACAGCCAGCAGCCAGGAGCCTGCCACTGGCCTAGTAGGCACTGAGGCTGCTGTGACCTCACAAGCACAGCCAGCAGCCAGGAGCCTGGCACTGGCCTCGGAGGCACTCAGGCTGCTGATACCTCCCAAGCACAGCCAACAGCCATGAGCCTGGCACTGGCCTAGGAGGCACTGAGGCAGCTGTGACCTCACAAGCACAGCCAGCAGGTGGGGCTGCACATTAACCTATGAGGCACTGAGGCTGCTGTGACGTCACAAGCACAGCCAGCAGCCAGGAGCCTGCCACTGCCCTCGGATGAATTGAGGATGCTGTGACCTCACAAGCGCAGCCAGCAGCCAGGAGCCTGCCACTGGCCTAGGAGGCACTCAGGCTACTGTGACCTCCCAAGCACAGCCAGCAGCCATGAGCCGGCCACTGGCCTAGGAGGCACGGAGGCTTCTGTGATGTCCCAAGCACAGCCACCTGCCAGGAGCCTGCCACTGGACTCGGAAGCACTCAGCCTGTTGGGACCTCACAAGCACAGCCAGCAGCCATGAGCCTGCCACTGGCCTAGGAGACAGTTAGGCTGCTGTGGCCTAACAAGAACAACGAGCAGCCATGAGCCTGCCACTGGCCTAGGAGGCAATGAGGCTGCTGTGACCTCACAAGCACAGCCAGCAGACAGGAGCCTGTCATTGGCCTAGGAGGCACTGAGGCTGCTGTGACCTCACAAGCACAGCCAGGAGCCAGGAGCCTGCCACTGGCCTAGCATGCACTCAGCCTCCTCTGACCTCACAAGCACAACCAGCAGGTGGGGCTGTACACTAAAGTATGAGGCACTGAGCCTGCTGATACCTCCCAAGCACAGCCAGCAGCCAGGAGCCTGCCACTGGCCTAGCAGGCACTCAGCCTCCTCTGACCTCACAAGCACAGCCAGCAGCCAGGAGCCTGTCGCTGGCCTAGGAGGCACTGAGGCTGCTGTGACCTCAGAAGCACAGCCAGCAGCCATGAGCCTGCCACTGGCCTAGGAGGCACTGAGGCTGCTGTGACCTCCCAAGCACAGCTAGCAGCCAGGAGCCTGCCACTGGCCTCGGAGGCACTGAGGCTGCTGTGACCTCACAAGCACAGCCAGCAGCCATGAGCCTGCCACTGGCCTAGGAGGCACTGAGGCTACTGTGACCTCACAAGCACAGCCAGCAGCCAGGAGCCTGCCACTGGCCTAGGAGGCACTGAGGCTGCTGTGACCTCACAAGCAGAGCCAGAAGGTGGGGCTGCACACTATCGTATGAGGCACTGAGCCTGCTGATACCTCCCAAGCACAGCCAGCAGCCAGGAGCCTGCCACTAGCCTAGGAGGCACTGAGGCTGCTGTGACCACTCAAGCTCAGCCAGCAGCCAGGAGCCTCCCACTGGCCTAGGAGGCACGGAGGATTCTGTGACGTCACAAGCACAGCCAGCAGCCAGGAGCCTGCCACTGGCCTAGAATGTACTGAGGCTGCTGTGACCTCCCAAGCACAGCCAACAGCCATGAGCCTGCCACTGGCCTCGGAGGCACTGAGGCTGCTGTGACGTCACAAGCACAGGCAGCAGCCAGGAGCCTGCTACTGGCCTAGGAGGCACTGAGGCTGCTGTGACCACTCAAGCTCAGCCAGCAGCCAGGAGCCTCCCACTGGCCTAGGAGGCACGGAGGATTCTGTGACGTCACAAGCACAGCCAGCAGCCAGGAGCCTGCCACTGGCCTAGAAGGTACTGAGGCTGCTGTGACCACACAAGCACAGCCAACAGCCATGAGCCTGCCACTGGCCTAGGAGACACTGAGGCTGCTGTGACCTCACAAGCACAGCCAGCAGCCAGGAGCCTGCCACTGGCCTAGGAGGCACTCAGGCTTCTGTGACGTCGCAAGCATAGCCAGCTGCCAGGAGCCTGCCACTGGACTCGGAAGCACTCAGGCTGCTGTGACCTCACAAGCACAGCCAGCAGCCAGGAGCCTGCCACTGGCCTAGGAGGCACTGAGGCTGCTGTGACCTCACAAGCACAGCCAGCAGCCATGAGCCTGGCACTGGCCTCGGAGGCACTCAGGCTGCTGATACCTCCCAAGCACAGCCAACAGCCATGAGCCTGGCACTGGCCTAGGAGGCACTGAGGCAGCTGTGACCTCACAAGCACAGCCAGCAGCCAGGAGCCTGCCACTGGCCTAGGAGGAATTGAGGATGCTGTGACCTCACAAGCACAGCCAGCAGCCAGGAGCCTGCCACTGGCCTAGGAGGCACTCAGGCTGCTGTGACCTCCCAAGCACAGCCAGCAGCCATGAGCCGGCCACTGGCCTAGGAGGCACTGAGGCTGCTGTGACCTCACAAGCACAGCCAGCAGCCATGAGCCTGCCACTGGCCTAGGAGGCACTCAAGCTGCTGTGACCTCACAAGCACAGCCAGAAGGGGGCGCTGCATACTAACGTATGAGACACTGAGGCTGCTGTGACCACAGAAGAACAGCCAGCAGCCATGAACCTGCCACTGGCCTCGAAGGCACTGAGGCTGCTGTGACCTCACAAGCACAGCCAGCAGCCAGGAGCCCGTCGCTAGCCTCGAAGGCACTGAGGCTGCTGTGACCTCACAAGCACAGCCAGCAGCCATGAGCCTGTCGCTGGCCTAGGAGACACTGAGGCTGCTGTGACCTCCCAAGCACAGCCAGCAGCCATGAGCCTGCCACTGGCCTAGGAGGCACTCAGGCTGCTGTGACCTCAGAAGTACAGCCAGCAGCCCGGAGCCCGCCACTGGCCCAGCAGGCACTCAGCCTCCTGTGACCTCACAAGCACAGCCAGCAGCCATGAGCCTGCCACTGGCCTAGGAGGCACTGAGGCTGCTGTGACCTCACAAGCAGAGCCAGAAGGTGGGGCTGCACACTATCGTATGAGGCACTGAGCCTGCTGATACCTCCCAAGCACTGCCAGCAGCCAGGAGCCTGCCACTAGCCTAGGAGGCACTGAGGCTGCTGTGACCACTCAAGCTCAGCCAGCAGCCAGGAGCCTCCCACTGGCCTAGGAGGCACGGAGGATTCTGTGACGTCACAAGCACAGCCAGCAGCCAGGAGCCTGCCACTGGCCTAGAATGTACTGAGGCTGCTGTGACCTCCCAAGCACAGCCAACAGCCATGAGCCTGCCACTGGCCTAGGAGGCACTCAGGCTGCTGTGACGTCACAAGCACAGCCAGCAGCCAGGAGCCTGCTACTGGCCTAGGAGGAATTGAGGATGCTGTGACCTCACAAGCACAGCCAGCAGCCAGGAGCCTGCCACTGGCCTACGAGGCACTCAGGCTGCTGTGACCTCCCAAGCACAGCCAGCAGCCATGAGCCGGCCACTGGCCTAGGAGGCACTGAGGCTGCTGTGACCTCACAAGCACAGCCAGCAGCCATGAGCCTGCCACTGGCCTAGGAGGCACTCAAGCTGCTGTGACCTCACAAGCACAGCCAGAAGGGGGCGCTGCATACTAACGTATGAGACACTGAGGCTGCTGTGACCACAGAAGAACAGCCAGCAGCCATGAACCTGCCACTGGCCTCGAAGGCACTGAGGCTGCTGTGACCTCACAAGCACAGCCAGCAGCCAGGAGCCCGTCGCTAGCCTCGGAGGCACTGAGGCTGCTGTGACCTCACAAGCACAGCCAGCAGCCATGAGCCTGTCGCTGGCCTAGGAGACACTGAGGCTGCTGTGACCTCCCAAGCACAGCCAGCAGCCATGAGCCTGCCACTGGCCTAGGAGGCACTCAGGCTGCTGTGACCTCAGAAGTACAGCCAGCAGCCCGGAGCCCGCCACTGGCCCAGCAGGCACTCAGCCTCCTGTGACCTCACAAGCACAGCCAGCAGCCCGGAGCCCGCCACTGGCCCAGCAGGCACTCAGCCTCCTGTGACCTCACAAGCACAGCCAGCAGCCATGAGCCTGCCACTGGCCTAGGAGGCACTGAGGCTGCTGTGACCTCACAAGCAGAGCCAGAAGGTGGGGCTGCACACTATCGTATGAGGCACTGAGCCTGCTGATACCTCCCAAGCACAGCCAGCAGCCAGGAGCCTGCCACTAGCCTAGGAGGCACTGAGGCTGCTGTGACCACTCAAGCTCAGCCAGCAGCCAGGAGCCTCCCACTGGCCTAGGAGGCACGGAGGATTCTGTGACGTCACAAGCACAGCCAGCAGCCAGGAGCCTGCCACTGGCCTAGAATGTACTGAGGCTGCTGTGACCTCCCAAGCACAGCCAACAGCCATGAGCCTGCCACTGGCCTAGGAGGCACTCAGGCTGCTGTGACGTCACAAGCACAGCCAGCAGCCAGGAGCCTGCTACTGGCCTAGGAGGCACTGAGGCTGCTGTGACCACTCAAGCTCAGCCAGCAGCCAGGAGCCTCCCACTGGCCTAGGAGGCACGGAGGATTCTGTGACGTCACAAGCACAGCCAGCAGCCAGGAGCCTGCCACTGGCCTAGAAGGTACTGAGGCTGCTGTGACCACACAAGCACAGCCAACAGCCATGAGCCTGCCACTGGCCTAGGAGACACTGAGGCTGCTGTGACCTCACAAGCACAGCCAGCAGCCAGGAGCCTGCCACTGGCCTAGGAGGCACTCAGGCTTCTGTGACGTCGCAAGCATAGCCAGCTGCCAGGAGCCTGCCACTGGACTCGGAGGCACTCAGGCTGCTGTGACCTCACAAGCACAGCCAGCAGCCAGGAGCCTGCCACTGGCCTAGGAGGCACTGAGGCTGCTGTGACCTCCCAAGCACAGCCAGCAGCCATGAGCCTGGTACTGGCCTCGGAGGCACTCAGGCTGCTGATACCTCCCAAGCACAGCCAACAGCCATGAGCCTGGCACTGGCCTAGGAGGCACTGAGGCAGCTGTGACCTCACAAGCGCAGCCAGCAGCCAGGAGCCTGCCACTGGCCTAGGAGGAATTGAGGATGCTGTGACCTCACAAGCACAGCCAGCAGCCAGGAGCCTGCCACTGGCCTAGGAGGCACTCAGGCTGCTGTGACCTCCCAAGCACAGCCAGCAGCCAGGAGCCGGCCACTGGCCTAGGAGGCACTGAGGCTGCTGTGACCTCACAAGCACAGCCAGCAGCCATGAGCCTGCCACTGGCCTAGGAGGCACTCAAGCTGCTGTGACCTCACAAGCACAGCCAGAAGGGGGCGCTGCATACTAACGTATGAGACACTGAGGCTGCTGTGACCACAGAAGAACAGCCAGCAGCCATGAACCTGCCACTGGCCTCGAAGGCACTGAGGCTGCTGTGACCTCACAAGCACAGCCAGCAGCCAGGAGCCCGTCGCTAGCCTCGAAGGCACTGAGGCTGCTGTGACCTCACAAGCACAGCCAGCAGCCATGAGCCTGTCGCTGGCCTAGGAGACACTGAGGCTGCTGTGACCTCCCAAGCACAGCCAGCAGCCATGAGCCTGCCACTGGCCTAGGAGGCACTCAGGCTGCTGTGACCTCCCAAGCATAGCCAACAGGAAGCGCTGCACACTAACGTATGAGGCACTGAGCCTGCTGTGACCTCCCAAGCACAACTAGCAGCCAGGAGCCTGCCACTGGCCTCGGAGGCACTGAGGCTGCTGTGACCTCACAAGCACAGCCAGCAACCAGGAGCCTGCCACTGGCCTAGGAGGCACTGAGGCTACTGTGACCTCACAAGCACAGCCAGCAGCCAGGAGCCTGCCACTGGCCTAGGAGGCACTCAGCCTGCTGTGACCTCACAAGCAGAGCCAGCAGGTGGGGCGGCACACTAAACTATGAGGCACTGAGGCTGCTGTGACCTCACAAGCACAGCCAGCAGCCAGGAGCCTGCCTCTGGCCAAGTAGGCACACAGCCTGCTGTGACCTCACAAGCAGAGCCAGCAGGTGGGGCTGCACACTAACGTATGAGGCACTGAGGCTGCTGTGACCTCACAAGCACAGCC
Source organism: Dromaius novaehollandiae (assembly GCF_036370855.1). NCBI lineage: Eukaryota > Metazoa > Chordata > Aves > Casuariiformes > Dromaiidae > Dromaius > Dromaius novaehollandiae. The sequence goes on from NC_088107.1 coordinate 26,894,025, forward strand.
AGCAGCCAGGAGCCTGCCACTGGCCTAGGAGCCACTCAGGCTGCTGTGACCTCACAAGCACAGCCAGCAGCCAGGAGCCTGCCTCTGGCCTAGGAGGCACGGAGGCTGCTGTGATCTCACAAGCACAGCCAGCAACCATGAGCCTGCCACTGGCCTCGGAGGCACTGAGGCTGCTGGGGCCTCACAAGAACAACCAGCAGCCATGAGCCTGCCACTGGCCTAGGAGGCACTGAGGCTGCTGTGACCTCACAAGCACAGCCAGCAGCCAGGAGCCTGCCACTGCCCTAGGAGGCACTGAGGCTGCTGTGACCTCACAAGCACAGCCAGCAACCAGGAGCCTGCCACTGGCCTAGGAGGCACTGAGGCTACTGTGACCTCACAAGCACAGCCAGCAGCCAGGAGCCTGCCACTGGCCTAGGAGGCACTCAGCCTGCTGTGACCTCACAAGCAGAGCCAGCAGGTGGGGCGGCACACTAAACTATGAGGCACTGAGGCTGCTGTGACCTCACAAGCACAGCCAGCAGCCAGGAGCCTGCCTCTGGCCAAGTAGGCACACAGCCTGCTGTGACCTCACAAGCAGAGCCAGCAGGTGGGGCTGCACACTAACGTATGAGGCACTGAGGCTGCTGTGACCTCACAAGCACAGCCAGCAGCCAGGAGCCTGCCACTGGCCTAGGAGCCACTCAGGCTGCTGTGACCTCCCAAGCACAGCCAGCAGCCAGGAGCCTGCCTCTGGCCTAGGAGGCACGGAGGCTGCTGTGATCTCACAAGCACAGCCAGCAACCATGAGCCTGCCACTGGCCTCGGAGGCACTGAGGCTGCTGGGGCCTCACAAGAACAACCAGCAGCCATGAGCCTGCCACTGGCCTAGGAGGCACTGAGGCTGCTGTGACCTCACAAGCACAGCCAGCAGCCAGGAGCCTGCCACTGGCCTAGCAGGCACTGAGGCTGCTGTGACCTCACAAGCACAGCCAGCAGGCAGGAGCCTGCCACTGGCCTAGGAGGCACTGAGGCTGCTGTGACCTCACAAGCACAGCCAGCAGCCAGGAGCCTGCCACTGGCCTAGCAGGCACTCAGCCTCCTCTGACCTCACAAGCACAGCCAGCTGCCAGGAGCCTGTCGCTGGCCTAGGAGGCACTGAGGCTGCTGTGACCACTCAAGCTCAGCCAGCAGCCAGGAGCCTCCCACTGGCCTAGGAGGCACGGAGGATTCTGTGACGTCACAAGCACAGCCAGCAGCCATGAGCCTGCCACTGGCCTAGGAGGCACTGAGGCTGCTGTGACCTCACAAGCAGAGCCAGCAGGTGGGGCTGCACACTAAAGTATGAGGCACTGAGGCTGCTGTGACCACAAAAGAACAGCCAGCAGCCAGGAGCCTGCCTCTGGCCAAGTAGGCACACAGCCTGCTGTGACCTCACAAGCAGAGCCAGCAGGTGGGGCTGCACACTAAAGTATGAGGCACTGAGTCTGCTGTGGCTTCACAAGCACAGCCAGCAGCCATGAGCCTGTCACTGGCCTCGGAGGCACTGAGGCTGCTCTGACTTCACAAGAACAACCAGCAGGTGGGGCTGTACACTAAAGTATGAGGCACTGAGCGTGCTGTGACCTCACAAGCTCATCCAGCAGCCAGGAGCCTGCGACTGGCCTAGGAGGCACTGAGGCTGCTGTGACCTCACAAGCACAGGCAGCAGCCAGGAGCCTGCCACTGGCCTAGGAGGCACGGAGGCTGCTGTGATCTCACAAGCACAGCCAGCAGCCATGAGCCTGCCACTGGCCTAGGAGGCACTGAGGCTGCTGTGACCTCACAAGCACAGCCAACAGGGGGCGCTGCACACTATCGTATGAGGCACTGAGCCTGCTGATACCTCCCAAGCACAGCCAGCAGCCAGGAGCCTGCCACTGGCCTAGGAGGCACTGAGGCTGCTGTGACCTCTCAAGCTCAGCCAGCAGCCAGGAGCCTCCCACTGGCCTAGGAGGCACGGAGGATTCTGTGACGTCACAAGCACAGCCAGCAGCCAGGAGCCTGCCACTGGCCTAAGAGGCACTCAGGCTGCTGTGGCCTCACAAGCACAGCCAGCAGCCAGGAGCCTGCCAGTGGCCTTGGAGGAGCTGAGGCTGCTGTGACCTCACAAGCAGAGCCAGCAGGTGGGGCTGCACACTAAAGTATGAGGCACTGAGGCTGCTGTGACCACACAAGAACAGCCAGCAGCCAGGAGCCTGCCACTGGCCTAGGAGGCACGGAGGCTGCTGTGACCTCACAAGCAGAGCCAGCAGGTGGGGCTGCACACTAAAGTATGAGGCACTGAGGCTGCTGTGACCACACAAGAACAGCCAGCAGCCAGGAGCCTGCCACTGGACTGGGAGGCACTGAGGCTGCTGTGACCTCACAAGCACAGCCAGCAGCCATGAGCCTGCCACTGGCCGAGCAGGCACTCAGGCTGCTGTGACCTCACAAGCACAGCCAGCAGGGGGCGCTGCCCATTACCCAGGGGGCATTGATGCCGCTGTGACCTGCCAAGCACAGCCAGCAGCCATGAGCCTGCCACTGGCCGAGCAGGCACTCAGGCTGCTGTGACCTCACAAGCACAGCCAGCAGGGGGCGCTGCTCATTACCCAGGGGGCATTGATGCCGCTGTGACCTGCCAAGCACAGCCAGCAGCCATGAGCCTTCCACTGGCCTAGGAGGCACTGAGGCTGCTGTGACCTCCCAAGCACAGCCAACAGCCAGGAGCCTGCCACTGGCCTCGGAGGCACTGAGGCGGCTGTGACCTCCCAAGCACAGCCAGCAGCCAGGAGCCTCCCATTGGCCTAGGATACACTGAGGCTGCTGTGACTTCCCAAGCACAGCCAGCAGCCATGAGCCTGCCACTGGCCTAGGAGGCAATCAGGCTGCTGTGACGTCACAAGCTCAGCCAGAAGCCAGGAGCCTGCCACTGGCCTAGGAGTCATTCAGGCTGCTGTGACCTCACAAGCATGGCCAGCTGCCAGGAGCCTGCCACTGGCCTAGGAGGCACTGAGGCTGCTGTGACCTCACAAGCACAGCCAGCAGACAGGAGCCTGTCATTGGCCTAGGAGGCACTGAGGCTGCTGTGACCTCACAAGCACAGCCAGCAGCCAGCAGCCTTCCACTGGCCTAGGAGGCACTGAGGCTGCTGTGACCTCACAAGCACAGCCAGCAGCCAGGAGCCTGCCACTGGCCTAGCAGGCACTCAGCCTCCTCTGACTTCGCAAGCACAGCCAGCAGCCAGGAGCCTGCCACTGGCCTAGGAGGCACTGAGGCTGCTGTGACCTCACAAGCAGAGCCAGAAGGTGGGGCTGCACACTATCGTATGAGGCACTGAGCCTGCTGATACCTCCCAAGCACAGCCAGCAGCCAGGAGCCTGCCACTAGCCTAGGAGGCACTGAGGCTGCTGTGACCACTCAAGCTCAGCCAGCAGCCAGGAGCCTCCCACTGGCCTAGGAGGCACGGAGGATTCTGTGACGTCACAAGCACAGCCAGCAGCCAGGAGCCTGCCACTGGCCTAGAATGTACTGAGGCTGCTGTGACCTCCCAAGCACAGCCAACAGCCATGAGCCTGCCACTGGCCTAGGAGGCACTCAGGCTGCTGTGACGTCACAAGCACAGCCAGCAGCCAGGAGCCTGCTACTGGCCTAGGAGGCACTGAGGCTGCTGTGACCACTCAAGCTCAGCCAGCAGCCATGAGCCTCCCACTGGCCTAGGAGGCACGGAGGATTCTGTGACGTCACAAGCACAGCCAGCAGCCAGGAGCCTGCCACTGGCCTAGAAGGTACTGAGGCTGCTGTGACCACACAAGCACAGCCAACAGCCATGAGCCTGCCACTGGCCTAGGAGACACTGAGGCTGCTGTGACCTCACAAGCACAGCCAGCAGCCAGGAGCCTGCCACTGGCCTAGGAGGCACTCAGGCTTCTGTGACGTCGCAAGCATAGCCAGCTGCCAGGAGCCTGCCACTGGACTCGGAGGCACTCAGGCTGCTGTGACCTCACAAGCACAGCCAGCAGCCAGGAGCCTGCCACTGGCCTAGGAGGCACTGAGGCTGCTGTGACCTCCCAAGCACAGCCAGCAGCCATGAGCCTGGCACTGGCCTCGGAGGCACTCAGGCTGCTGATACCTCCCAAGCACAGCCAACAGCCATGAGCCTGGCACTGGCCTAGGAGGCACTGAGGCAGCTGTGACCTCACAAGCACAGCCAGCAGCCAGGAGCCTGCCACTGGCCTAGGAGGAATTGAGGATGCTGTGACCTCACAAGCACAGCCAGCAGCCAGGAGCCTGCCACTGGCCTAGGAGGCACTCAGGCTGCTGTGACCTCCCAAGCACAGCCAGCAGCCATGAGCCGGCCACTGGCCTAGGAGGCACTGAGGCTGCTGTGACCTCACAAGCACAGCCAGCAGCCATGAGCCTGCCACTGGCCTAGGAGGCACTCAAGCTGCTGTGACCTCACAAGCACAGCCAGAAGGGGGCGCTGCATACTAACGTATGAGACACTGAGGCTGCTGTGACCACAGAAGAACAGCCAGCAGCCATGAACCTGCCACTGGCCTCGAAGGCACTGAGGCTGCTGTGACCTCACAAGCACAGCCAGCAGCCAGGAGCCCGTCGCTAGCCTCGAAGGCACTGAGGCTGCTGTGACCTCACAAGCACAGCCAGCAGCCATGAGCCTGTCGCTGGCCTAGGAGACACTGAGGCTGCTGTGACCTCCCAAGCACAGCCAGCAGCCATGAGCCTGCCACTGGCCTAGGAGGCACTCAGGCTGCTGTGACCTCAGAAGTACAGCCAGCAGCCCGGAGCCCGCCACTGGCCCAGCAGGCACTCAGCCTCCTGTGACCTCACAAGCACAGCCAGCAGCCATGAGCCTGCCACTGGCCTAGGAGGCACTGAGGCTGCTGTGACCTCCCAAGCATAGCCAACAGGAAGCGCTGCACACTAACGTATGAGGCACTGAGCCTGCTGTGACCTCCCAAGCACAGCTAGCAGCCAGGAGCCTGCCACTGGCCTCGGAGGCACTGAGGCTGCTGTGACCTCACAAGCACAGCCAGCAACCAGGAGCCTGCCACTGGCCTAGGAGGCACTGAGGCTACTGTGACCTCACAAGCACAGCCAGCAGCCAGGAGCCTGCCACTGGCCTAGGAGGCACTCAGCCTGCTGTGACCTCACAAGCAGAGCCAGCAGGTGGGGCGGCACACTAAAGTATGAGGCACTGAGGCTGCTGTGACCTCACAAGCACAGCCAGCAGCCAGGAGCCTGCCTCTGGCCAAGTAGGCACACAGCCTGCTGTGACCTCACAAGCAGAGCCAGCAGGTGGGGCTGCACACTAACGTATGAGGCACTGAGGCTGCTGTGACCTCACAAGCACAGCCAGCAGCCAGGAGCCTGCCACTGGCCTAGGAGCCACTCAGGCTGCTGTGACCTCACAAGCACAGCCAGCAGCCAGGAGCCTGCCACTGGCCTAGGAGGCACTGAGGCTGCTGTGACCTCCCAAGCACAGCCAGCAGCCAGGAGCCTGCCTCTGGCCTAGGAGGCACGGAGGCTGCTGTGATCTCACAAGCACAGCCAGCAACCATGAGCCTGCCACTGGCGTCGGAGGCACTGAGGCTGCTGGGGCCTCACAAGAACAACCAGCAGCCATGAGCCTTCCACTGGCCTAGGAGGCACTGAGGCTGCTGTGACCTCACAAGCACAGCCAGCAGCCAGGAGCCTGCCACTGCCCTAGGAGGCACTGAGGCTGCTGTGACCTCACAAGCACAGCCAGCAGCCAGGAGCCTGCCACTGGCCTAGGAGGCATTGAGGCTGCTGTGACCTCACAAGCACAGCCAGCAGCCAGGAGCCTGCCACTGGCCTAGCAGGCACTCAGCCTCCTCTGACCTCACAAGCACAGCCAGCTGCCAGGAGCCTGTCGCTGGCCTAGGAGGCACTGAGGCTGCTGTGACCACTCAAGCTCAGCCAGCAGCCAGGAGCCTCCCACTGGCCTAGGAGGCACGGAGGATTCTGTGACGTCACAAGCACAGCCAGCAGCCATGAGCCTGCCACTGGCCTAGGAGGCACTCAGCCTGCTGTGACCTCACAAGCAGAGCCAGCAGGTGGGGCTGCACACTAAAGTATGAGGCACTGAGGCTGCTGTGACCACAAAAGAACAGCCAGCAACCAGGAGCCTGCCTCTGGCCAAGTAGGCACACAGCCTGCTGTGACCTCACAAGCAGAGCCAGCAGGTGGGGCTGCACACTAAAGTATGAGGCACTGAGTCTGCTGTGGCTTCACAAGCACAGCCAGCAGCCATGAGCCTGTCACTGGCCTCGGAGGCACTGAGGCTGCTCTGACTTCACAAGAACAACCAGCAGGTGGGGCTGTACACTAAAGTATGAGGCACTGAGCGTGCTGTGACCTCACAAGCTCATCCAGCAGCCAGGAGCCTGCGACTGGCCTAGGAGGCACTGAGGCTGCTGTGACCTCACAAGCACAGGCAGCAGCCAGGAGCCTGCCACTGGCCTAGGAGGCACGGAGGCTGCTGTGATCTCACAAGCACAGCCAGCAGCCATGAGCCTGCCACTGGCCTAGGAGGCACTGAGGCTGCTGTGACCTCACAAGCACAGCCAACAGGGGGCGCTGCACACTATCGTATGAGGCACTGAGCCTGCTGATACCTCCCAAGCACAGCCAGCAGCCAGGAGCCTGCCACTGGCCTAGGAGGCACTGAGGCTGCTGTGACCTCTCAAGCTCAGCCAGCAGCCAGGAGCCTCCCACTGGCCTAGGAGGCACGGAGGATTCTGTGACGTCACAAGCACAGCCAGCAGCCAGGAGCCTGCCACTGGCCTAAGAGGCACTCAGGCTGCTGTGGCCTCACAAGCACAGCCAGCAGCCAGGCGCCTGCCAGTGGCCTTGGAGGAGCTGAGGCTGCTGTGACCTCACAAGCAGAGCCAGCAGGTGGGGCTGCACACTAAAGTATGAGGCACTGAGGCTGCTGTGACCACACAAGAACAGCCAGCAGCCATGAGCCTGCCACTGGCCTAGGAGGCACGGAGGCTGCTGTGACCTCACAAGCAGAGCCAGCAGGTGGGGCTGCACACTAAAGTATGAGGCACTGAGGCTGCTGTGACCACACAAGAACAGCCAGCAGCCAGGAGCCTGCCACTGGACTGGGAGGCACTGAGGCTGCTGTGACCTCACAAGCACAGCCAGCAGCCATGAGCCTGCCACTGGCCGAGCAGGCACTCAGGCTGCTGTGACCTCACAAGCACAGCCAGCAGGGGGCGCTGCTCATTACCCAGGGGGCATTGATGCCGCTGTGACCTGCCAAGCACAGCCAGCAGCCATGAGCCTGCCACTGGCCGAGCAGGCACTCAGGCTGCTGTGACCTCACAAGCACAGCCAGCAGGGGGCGCTGCTCATTACCCAGGGGGCATTGATGCCGCTGTGACCTGCCAAGCACAGCCAGCAGCCATGAGCCTTCCACTGGCCTAGGAGGCACTGAGGCTGCTGTGACCTCCCAAGCACAGCCAACAGCCAGGAGCCTGCCACTGGCCTCGGAGGCACTGAGGCGGCTGTGACCTCCCAAGCACAGCCAGCAGCCAGGAGCCTGCCACTGGCCTAGAAGGTACTGAGGCTGCTGTGACCTCCCAAGCACAGCCAACAGCCATGAGCCTGCCACTGGCCTGGGAGGCACTCAGGCTTCTGTGACGTCACAAGCACAGCAAGCTGCCAGGAGCCTGCCACTGGACTCGGAGGCAATGAGGCTGCTGTGACTTCACAAGCACAGCCAGCAGCCAGGAGCCTGCCACTGGACTGGGAGGCAGTCAGCCTGCTGTGACCTCACAAGCACAGCCAGCAGCCATGAGCCTGCCACTGGCCGAGGAGGCAATCAGGCTGCTGTGATCTCACAAGCACAGCCAGCAGCCAGGAGCTTGCCACTGGCCTAGGAGACAGTTAGGCTGCTGTGACCTCACAAGTAGACCCAGCGGCCATGAGCCTGCCACTGGCCTAGGAGGCACTCAGGCTGCTGTGAACTCACAAGCACAGCCAGCAGGTGGGGCTGCACACTAAAGTATGAGGCACTGAGGCTGCTGTGACCTCACAAGCACAGCCAGCAGCCAGGAGCCTGCCTCTGGCCTAGGAGGCACACAGCCTGCTGTGACCTCACAAGCACAGCCAGCAGCCATGAGCCTGCCACTGGCCTAGGAGGCACTGAGGCTGCTGTGACCTCACAAGCACAGCCAGCAGCCAGGAGCCTGCCACTGGCCTAGGAGGCACGGAGGCTGCTGTGATCTCACAAGCACAGCCAGCAGCCATGAGCCTGCCACTGGCCTAGGAGGCACTGAGGCTGCTGTGACCTCACAACCACAGCCAACAGGGGGCGCTGCACACTATCATATGAGGCACTGAGCCTGCTGATACCTCCCAAGCACAGCCAGCAGGCAGGAGCCTGCCACTGGCCTAGGAGGCACTGAGGCTGCTGTGACCACTCAAGCTCAGCCAGCAGCCAGGAGCCTCCCACTGGTCTAGGAGGCACGGAGGATTCTGTGACGTCACAAGCACAGCCAGCTGCCAGGAGCCTGCCACTGGCCTAAGAGGCACTGAGGCTGCTGTGGCCTCACAAGCACAGCCAGCAGCCATGAGCCTGCCAGTGGCCTTGGAGGAGCTGAGGCTGCTGTGACCGCACAAGCAGAGCCAGCAGGTGGGGCTGCACACTAAAGTATGAGGCACTGAGGCTGCTGTGACCACACAAGAACAGCCAGCAGCCATGAGCCTGCCACTGGCCTAGAAGGTACTGGGGCTGCTGTGACCTCACAAGCAGAGCCAGCAGGTGGGGCTGCACACTAAAGTATGAGGCACTGAGGCTGCTGTGACCACACAAGAACAGCCAGCAGCCAGGAGCCTGCCACTGGACTGGGAGGCACTGAGGCTGCTGTGACCTCACAAGCACAGCCAGCAGCCATGAGCCTGCCACTGGCCGAGCAGGCACTCAGGCTGCTGTGACCTCACAAGCACAGCCAGCAGGGGGCGCTGCTCATTACCCAGGGGGCATTGATGCCGCTGTGACCTGCCAAGCACAGCCAGCAGCCATGAGCCTTCCACTGGCCTAGGAGGCACTGAGGCTGCTGTGACCTCCCAAGCACAGCCAGCAGCCATGAGCCTGCCACTGGCCTAGGAGGCAATCAGGCTGCTGTGACGTCACAAGCTCAGCCAGCAGCCAGGAGCCTGCCACTGGCCTAGGAGTCATTCAGGCTGCTGTGACCTCACAAGCACGGCTAGCTGCCAGGAGGCTGCCACTGGCCTAGGAGGCACTGATGCTGCTGTGACCTCACAAGCACAGCCAGCAGCCAGGAGCCTGCCACTGGCCTAGGAGGCACTGAGGCTGCTGTGACCTCCCAAGCACAGCCAGCAGCCAGGAGCCTTCCACTGGCCTAGGAGACACTGAGGCTGCTGTGACCTCACAAGCACAGCCAACAGGGGGCGCTGCACACTATCGTATGAGGCACTGAGCCTGCTGTGACCTCCCAAGCACAGCCAGCAGCCATGAGCCTGCCACTGGCCTAGGAGGCACTGAGGCTGCTGTGACCACTCAAGCTCAGCCAGCAGCCATGAGCCTCCCACTGGCCTAGGAGGCATGGAGGATTCTGTGACGTCACAAGCACAGCCAGCTGCCAGGAGCCTGCCACTGGCCTAAGAGGCACTCAGGCTGCTGTGACCTCACAAGCAGAGCCAGCAGGTGGGGCGGCACACTAAAGTATGAGGCACTGAGGCTGCTGTGACCACAAAAGAACAGCCAGCAGCCAGGAGCCTGCCTCTGGCCAAGTAGGCACTCAGCCTGCTGTGACCTCACAAGCAGAGCCAGCAGGTGGGGCTGCACACTAACGTATGAGGCACTGAGGCTGCTGTGGCCTCACAAGCACAGCCAGCAGCCAGGAGCCTGTCACTGGCCTCGGAGGCACTCAGGCTGCTGTGACCTCACAAGCACAGCCAGCAGGTGGGGCTGTACACTAAAGTATGAGGCACTGAGCCTGCTGTGACCTCACAAGCTCAACCAGCAGCCAGGAGCCTTCCTCTGGCCTAGGAGGCACACAGCCTGCTGTGACCTCACAAGCACAGCCAGCAGCCATGAGCCTGCCACTGGCCTAGGAGGCACTGAGGCTGCTGTGACCTCACAACACAGCCAGCAGCCAGGAGCCTGCCACTGGCCTAGGAGGCAATCAGGCTGCTGTGATCTCACAAGCAGAGCCAGCAGGTGGGGCTGCACACTAAAGTATGAGGCACTGAGGCTGCTGTGACCACAAAAGAACAGCCAGCAGCCAGGAGCCTGCCTCTGGCCAAGTAGGCCCACAGCCTGCTGTGACCTCACAAGCAGAGCCAGCAGGTGGGGCTGCACACTAACATGTGAGGCACTGAGGCTGCTGTGGCCTCACAAGCACAGCCAGCAGCCAGGTGCCTGTCACTGGCCTCGGAGGCACTGAGGCTGCTGTGACCTCACAAGCACAGCCAGCAGGGGGGGCTGTACACTAAAGTATGAGGCACTGAGCCTGCTGTGACCTCACAAGCTCATCCAGCAGCCAGGAGCCTGCCTCTGACCTAGGAGGCACACAGCCTGCTGTGACCTCACAAGCACAGCCAGCAGCCATGAGCCTGCGAGTGGCCTAGGAGGCACGGAGGATTCTGTGACGTCACAAGCACAGACAGCTGCCATGAGCCTGCCAGTGGCCTTGGAGGAGCTGAGGCTGCTGTGACCGCACAAGCAGAGCCAGCAGGTGGGGCTGCACACTAAAGTATGAGGCACTGAGGCTGCTGTGACCACACAAGAACAGCCAGCAGCCAGGAGCCTGCCACTGGCCTAGGAGGCACGGAGGCTGCTGTGACCTCACAAGCACAGCCAGCAGGTGGGGCTGCGCACTAAAGTATGAGGCACTGAGGCTGCTGTGACCACACAAGAACAGCCAGCAGCCAGGAGCCTGCCACTGGACTGGGAGGCACTGAGGCTGCTGTGACCTCACAAGCACAGCCAGCAGCCAGGAGCCTGCCACTGGCCTAGGAGGCACTGAGGCTGCTGTGACGTCACAAGCACAGCCAGCAGCCAGGAGCCTGGCACCGGCCTAGGAGGCACTCAGGCTGCTGTGGCCTCCCAAGCACAGCCAGCAGCCATGAGCCTGCCACTGGCCTAGGAGGAGCTGAGGCTGCTGTGACCTCACAAGCAGAGCCAGCAGGTGGGGCTGCACACTGAAGTATGAGGCACTGAGGCTGCTGTGACCACACAAGAACAGCCAGCAGCCAGGAGCCTGCCACTGGCCTCGGAGGCACTGAGGCTGCTGTGACCTCACAAGCACAGCCAGCAGGTGGGGCTGCACACTAACGTATGGGGCACTTATTCTGCTGTGACCTCACAAGCACAGCCAGCAGCCAGGAGCCTGCCACTGGACTGGGAGGCACTGAGGCTGCTGTGACCTCACAAGCACAGCCAGCAGCCAGGAGCCTGCCACTGGCCAAGGAGGCAATCAGGCTGCTGTGACCTCCCAAGCACAGCCAGCAGCCAGGAACTTGCCACTGGTCTAGGAGACAGTTAGGCTGCTGTGACCTCACAAGCACAGCCAGCAGCCAGGAGCTTGCCACTGGCCTAGGAGACAGTTAGGCTGCTGTGACCTGCCAAGCACAGCCAGCAGCCATGAGCCTGCCACTGACCTAGGAGGCACGGAGGATTCTGTGACGTCAAAAGCACAGCCAGCTGCCAGGAGCCTGCCACTGGACTCGGAGGCACTCAGCCTGCTGTGACCTCACAAGCACAGCCAACAGCCAGTAACCTCCCACTGGCCTAGGAGACACTGAGGCTGCTGTGACCTCACAAGCACAGCCAGCAGCCAGGAGCCTGCCTCTGGCCTATTAGGCACTCAGGCTGCTGTGACCTCCCAAGCACAGCCAGCAGCCAGGAGCCTGCCACTGGCCTAGGAGGCACTCAGCCTGCTGTGACCTCCCAAGCACAGCCAACAGCCATGAGCCTGGCACTGGCCTAGGAGGCACTGAGGCAGCTGTGACTTCAGAAGCACAGCCAGCAGGTGGGGCTGCACACTAAGCTATGAGGCACGGAGGATTCTGTGACGTCACAAGCACAGCCAGCAGCCAGGAGCCTGCCACTGGCTTAGAAGGTACTGAGGCTGCTGTGACCTCCCAAGCACAGCCAACAGCCATGAGCCTGCCACTGGCCTAGGAGGCACGCAGGCTGCTGTGACCTCACAAGCACAGCCAGCAGCCAGGAGCCTGCCACTGGCCTAGAAGGTACTGAGGCTGCTGTGACCTCCCAAGCACAGCCAGCAGCCATGAGCCTGCCACTGGCCTGGGAGGCACTCAGGCTTCTGTGACGTCACAAGCACAGCCAGCAGCCAGGAGCCTGCCACTGGCCTAGGAGGCACTCAGCTTGCTGTGACTTCACAAGCACAGCCAGCAGCCAGGAGCCTGCCACTGGACTGGGAGGCAGTCAGCCTGCTGTGACCTCACAAGCACAGCCAGCAGCCATGAGCCTGCCACTGGCCGAGGAGGCAATCAGGCTGCTGTGATCTCACAAGCACAGCCAGCAGCCAGGAGCTTGCCACTGGCCTAGGAGACAGTTAGGCTGCTGTGACCTCACAAGTAGACCCAGCGGCCATGAGCCTGCCACTGGCCTAGGAGGCACTCAGGCTGCTGTGAACTCACAAGCACAGCCAGCAGGTGGGGCTGCACACTAAAGTATGAGGCACTGAGGCTGCTGTGACCTCACAAGCACAGCCAGCAGCCAGGAGCCTGCCTCTGGCCAAGTAGGCACACAGCCTGCTGTGACCTCACAAGCAGAGCCAGCAGGTGGGGCTGCACACTAAAGTATGAGGCACTGAGCCTGCTGTGACCTCACAAGCTCATCCAGCAGCCAGGAGCCTGCCTCTGGCCTAGGAGGCACACAGCCTGCTGTGACCTCACAAGCACAGCCAGCAGCCATGAGCCTGCCACTGGCCTAGGAGGCACTGAGGCTGCTGTGACCTCACAAGCACAGCCAGCAGCCAGGAGCCTGCCACTGGCCTAGGAGGCACGGAGGCTGCTGTGACCTCACAAGCACAGCCAGCAGCCAGGAGCCTGCCACTGGCCTAGGAGGCACGGAGGCTGCTGTGACCTCACAAGCACAGCCAGCAGCCAGGAGCCTGCCACTGGCCTAGGAGGCACGGAGGCTGCTGTGATCTCACAAGCACAGCCAGCAGCCATGAGCCTGCCACTGGCCTAGGAGGCACTGAGGCAGCTGTGACCTCACAACCACAGCCAACAGGGGGCGCTGCACACTATCGTATGAGGCACTGAGCCTGCTGATACCTCCCAAGCACAGCCAGCAGCCAGGAGCCTGCCACTGGCCTAGGAGGCACTGAGGCAGCTGTGACCACTCAAGCTCAGCCAGCAGCCAGGAGCCTCCCACTGGCCTAGGAGGCACGGAGGATTCTGTGACGTCACAAGCACAGCCAGCAGCCAGGAGCCTGCCACTGGCCTAAGAGGCACTGAGGCTGCTGTGGCCTCACAAGCACAGCCAGCAGCCATGAGCCTGCCACTGGCCTAGAAGGTACTGGGGCTGCTGTGACCTCACAAGCAGAGCCAGCAGGTGGGGCTGCACACTAAAGTATGAGGCACTGAGGCTGCTCTGACCACACAAGAACAGCCAGCAGCCAGGAGCCTGCCACTGGACTGGGAGGCACTGAGGCTGCTGTGACCTCACAAGCACAGCCAGCAGCCATGAGCCTGCCACTGGCCGAGCAGGCACTGAGGCTGCTGTGACCTCACAAGCACAGCCAGCAGGGGGCGCTGCTCATTACCCAGGGAGCATTGATGCCGCTGTGACCTGCCAAGCACAGCCAGCAGCCATGAGCCTTCCACTGGCCTAGGAGGCACTGAGGCTGCTGTGACCTCCCAAGCACAGCCAGCAGCCAGGAGCCTGCCACTGGCCTAGGAGGCAATCAGGCTGCTGTGACGTCACAAGCTCAGCCAGCAGCCAGGAGCCTGCCACTGGCCTAGGAGTCATTCAGGCTGCTGTGACCTCACAAGCACGGCTAGCTGTCAGGAGGCTGCCACTGGCCTAGGAGGCACTGATGCTGCTGTGACCTCACAAGCACAGCCAGCAGCCAGGAGCCTGCCACTGGCCTAGGAGGCACTGAGGCTGCTGTGACCTCCCAAGCACAGCCAGCAGCCAGGAGCCTGCCACTGGCCTAGGAGACAGTTAGGCTGCTGTGACCTCCCAAGCACAGCCAGCAGCCATGAGCCTCCCACTGGCCTAGGAGGCACTGAGGCTGCTGTGACCTCACAAGCACAGCCAGCAGCCAGGACCCTGCCACTGGCCAAGGAGGCAATCAGGCTGCTGTGACCTCCCAAGCACAGCCAGCAGCCAGGAACTTGCCACTGGTCTAGGAGACAGTTAGGCTGCTGTGACCTCACAAGCACAGCCAGCAGCCAGGAGCTTGCCACTGGCCTAGGAGACAGTTAGGCTGCTGTGACCTGCCAAGCACAGCCAGCAGCCATGAGCCTGCCACTGGCCTAGGAGGCACTGAGGCTGCTGTGACCTCCCAAGCACAGCCAACAGCCATGAGCCTGCCACTGGCCTAGGAGGCACGGAGGATTCTGTGACGTCAAAAGCACAGCCAGCTGCCAGGAGCCTGCCACTGGACTCGGAGGCACTCAGCCTGCTGTGACCTCACAAGCACAACCAACAGCCAGTAACCTCCCACTGGCCTAGGAGACACTGAGGCTGCTGTGACCTCACAAGCACAGCCAGCAGCCAGGAGCCTGCCTCTGGCCTATTAGGCACTCAGGCTGCTGTGACCTCCCAAGCACAGCCAGCAGCCAGGAGCCTGCCACTGGCCTAGGAGGCACTCAGCCTGCTGTGACCTCCCAAGCACAGCCAACAGCCATGAGCCTGGCACTGGCCTAGGAGGCACTGAGGCAGCTGTGACCTCAGAAGCACAGCCAGCAGGTGGGGCTGCACACTAAGCTATGAGGCACGGAGGATTCTGTGACGTCACAAGCACAGCCAGCAGCCAGGAGCCTGCCACTGGCCTAGAAGGTACTGAGGCTGCTGTGACCTCCCAAGCACAGCCAACAGCCATGAGCCTGCCACTGGCCTAGGGGGCACGCAGGCTGCTGTGACCTCACAAGCACAGCCAGCAGCCAGGAGCCTGCCACTGGCCTAGAAGGTACTGAGGCTGCTGTGACCTCCCAAGCACAGCCAACAGCCATGAGCCTGCCACTGGCCGAGGAGGCAATCAGGCTGCTGTGATCTCACAAGCACAGCCAGCAGCCAGGAGCTTGCCACTGGCCTAGGAGACAGTTAGGCTGCTGTGACCTCACAAGTAGACCCAGCGGCCATGAGCCTGCCACTGGCCTAGGAGGCACTCAGGCTGCTGTGAACTCACAAGCACAGCCAGCAGGTGGGGCTGCACACTAAAGTATGAGGCACTGAGGCTGCTGTGACCTCACAAGCACAGCCAGCAGCCAGGAGCCTGCCTCTGGCCTAGGAGGCACACAGCCTGCTGTGACCTCACAAGCACAGCCAGCAGCCATGAGCCTGCCACTGGCCTAGGAGGCACTGAGGCTGCTGTGACCTCACAAGCACAGCCAGCAGCCAGGAGCCTGCCACTGGCCTAGGAGGCACGGAGGCTGCTGTGATCTCACAAGCACAGCCAGCAGCCATGAGCCTGCCTCTGGCCTAGGAGGCACTGAGGCTGCTGTGACCTCACAACCACAGCCAACAGGGGCCGCTGCACACTATCATATGAGGCACTGAGCCTGCTGATACCTCCCAAGCACAGCCAGCAGCCAGGAGCCTGCCACTGGCCTAGGAGGCACTGAGGCTGCTGTGACCACTCAAGCTCAGCCAGCAGCCAGGAGCCTCCCACTGGTCTAGGAGGCACGGAGGATTCTGTGACGTCACAAGCACAGCCAGCTGCCAGGAGCCTGCCACTGGCCTAAGAGGCACTGAGGCTGCTGTGGCCTCACAAGCACAGCCAGCAGCCATGAGCCTGCCAGTGGCCTTGGAGGAGCTGAGGCTGCTGTGACCGCACAAGCAGAGCCAGCAGGTGGGGCTGCACACTAAAGTATGAGGCACTGAGGCTGCTGTGACCACACAAGAACAGCCAGCAGCCATGAGCCTGCCACTGGCCTAGAAGGTACTGGGGCTGCTGTGACCTCACAAGCAGAGCCAGCAGGTGGGGCTGCACACTAAAGTATGAGGCACTGAGGCTGCTGTGACCACACAAGAACAGCCAGCAGCCAGGAGCCTGCCACTGGCCTAGGAGGCACTGATGCTGCTGTGACCTCACAAGCACAGCCAGCAGCCAGGAGCCTGCCACTGGCCTAGGAGGCACTGAGGCTGCTGTGACCTCCCAAGCACAGCCAGCAGCCAGGAGCCTTCCACTGGCCTAGGAGACACTGAGGCTGCTGTGACCTCACAAGCACAGCCAACAGGGGGCGCTGCACACTATCGTATGAGGCACTGAGCCTGCTGTGACCTCCCAAGCACAGCCAGCAGCCATGAGCCTGCCACTGGCCTAGGAGGCACTGAGGCTGCTGTGACCACTCAAGCTCAGCCAGCAGCCATGAGCCTCCCACTGGCCTAGGAGGCATGGAGGATTCTGTGACGTCACAAGCACAGCCAGCTGCCAGGAGCCTGCCACTGGCCTAAGAGGCACTCAGGCTGCTGTGACCTCACAAGCAGAGCCAGCAGGTGGGGCGGCACACTAAAGTATGAGGCACTGAGGCTGCTGTGACCACAAAAGAACAGCCAGCAGCCAGGAGCCTGCCTCTGGCCAAGTAGGCACTCAGCCTGCTGTGACCTCACAAGCAGAGCCAGCAGGTGGGGCTGCACACTAACGTATGAGGCACTGAGGCTGCTGTGGCCTCACAAGCACAGCCAGCAGCCAGGAGCCTGTCACTGGCCTCGGAGGCACTGAGGCTGCTGTGACCTCACAAGCACAGCCAGCAGGTGGGGCTGTACACTAAAGTATGAGGCACTGAGCCTGCTGTGACCTCACAAGCTCAACCAGCAGCCAGGAGCCTGCCTCTGGCCTTGGAGGCACACAGCCTGCTGTGACCTCACAAGCACAGCCAGCAGCCATGAGCCTGCGACTGGCCTAGGAGGCACTGAGGCTGCTGTGACCTCACAACACAGCCAGCAGCCAGGAGCCTGCCACTGGCCTAGGAGGCAATCAGGCTGCTGTGATCTCACAAGCAGAGCCAGCAGGTGGGGCTGCACACTAAAGTATGAGGCACTGAGGCTGCTGTGACCACAAAAGAACAGCCAGCAGCCAGGAGCCTGCCTCTGGCCAAGTAGGCCCACAGCCTGCTGTGACCTCACAAGCAGAGCCAGCAGGTGGGGCTGCACACTAACATGTGAGGCACTGAGGCTGCTGTGGCCTCACAAGCACAGCCAGCAGCCAGGTGCCTGTCACTGGCCTCGGAGGCACTGAGGCTGCTGTGACCTCACAAGCACAGCCAGCAGGGGGGGCTGTACACTAAAGTATGAGGCACTGAGCCTGCTGTGACCTCACAAGCTCATCCAGCAGCCAGGAGCCTGCCTCTGACCTAGGAGGCACACAGCCTGCTGTGACCTCACAAGCACAGCCAGCAGCCATGAGCCTGCGACTGGCCTAGGAGGCACGGAGGATTCTGTGACGTCACAAGCACAGACAGCTGCCATGAGTCTGCCAGTGGCCTTGGAGGAGCTGAGGCTGCTGTGACCGCACAAGCAGAGCCAGCAGGTGGGGCTGCACACTAAAGTATGAGGCACTGAGGCTGCTGTGACCACACAAGAACAGCCAGCAGCCAGGAGCCTGCCACTGGCCTAGGAGGCACGGAGGCTGCTGTGACCTCACAAGCACAGCCAGCAGGTGGGGCTGCGCACTAAAGTATGAGGCACTGAGGCTGCTGTGACCACACAAGAACAGCCAGCAGCCAGGAGCCTGCCACTGGACTGGGAGGCACTGAGGCTGCTGTGACCTCACAAGCACAGCCAGCAGCCAGGAGCCTGCCACTGGCCTAGGAGGCACTGAGGCTGCTGTGACGTCACAAGCACAGCCAGCAGCCAGGAGCCTGGCACCGGCCTAGGAGGCACTCAGGCTGCTGTGGCCTCCCAAGCACAGCCAGCAGCCATGAGCCTGCCACTGGCCTTGGAGGAGCTGAGGCTGCTGTGACCTCACAAGCAGAG
Organism: Dromaius novaehollandiae; assembly: GCF_036370855.1. NCBI lineage: Eukaryota > Metazoa > Chordata > Aves > Casuariiformes > Dromaiidae > Dromaius > Dromaius novaehollandiae. The sequence continues at coordinate 26,912,221 of NC_088107.1, forward strand.
CCAGCAGGTGGGGCTGCACACTGAAGTATGAGGCACTGAGGCTGCTGTGACCACACAAGAACAGCCAGCAGCCAGGAGCCTGCCACTGGCCTCGGAGGCACTGAGGCTGCTGTGACCTCACAAGCACAGCCAGCAGGTGGGGCTGCACACTAACGTATGAGGCACTTATTCTGCTGTGACCTCACAAGCACAGCCAGCAGCCAGGAGCCTGCCACTGGACTGGGAGGCACTGAGGCTGCTGTGACCTCACAAGCACAGCCAGCAGCCAGGAGCCTGCCACTGGCCAAGGAGGCAATCAGGCTGCTGTGACCTCCCAAGCACAGCCAGCAGCCAGGAACTTGCCACTGGTCTAGGAGACAGTTAGGCTGCTGTGACCTCACAAGCACAGCCAGCAGCCAGGAGCTTGCCACTGGCCTAGGAGACAGTTAGGCTGCTGTGACCTGCCAAGCACAGCCAGCAGCCATGAGCCTGCCACTGGCCTAGGAGGCACGGAGGATTCTGTGACGTCAAAAGCACAGCCAGCAGCCAGGAGCCTGCCACTGGACTCGGAGGCACTCAGCCTGCTGTGACCTCACAAGCACAGCCAACAGCCAGTAACCTCCCACTGGCCTAGGAGACACTGAGGCTGCTGTGACCTCACAAGCACAGCCAGCAGCCAGGAGCCTGCCTCTGGCCTATTAGGCACTCAGGCTGCTGTGACCTCCCAAGCACAGCCAGCAGCCAGGAGCCTGCCACTGGCCTAGGAGGCACTCAGCCTGCTGTGACCTCCCAAGCACAGCCAACAGCCATGAGCCTGGCACTGGCCTAGGAGGCACTGAGGCAGCTGTGACTTCAGAAGCACAGCCAGCAGGTGGGGCTGCACACTAAGCTATGAGGCACGGAGGATTCTGTGACGTCACAAGCACAGCCAGCAGCCAGGAGCCTGCCACTGGCCTAGAAGGTACTGAGGCTGCTGTGACCTCCCAAGCACAGCCAACAGCCATGAGCCTGCCACTGGCCTAGGAGGCACGCAGGCTGCTGTGACCTCACAAGCACAGCCAGCAGCCAGGAGCCTGCCACTGGCCTAGAAGGTACTGAGGCTGCTGTGACCTCCCAAGCACAGCCAGCAGCCATGAGCCTGCCACTGGCCTGGGAGGCACTCAGGCTTCTGTGACGTCACAAGCACAGCCAGCAGCCAGGAGCCTGCCACTGGCCTAGGAGGCACTCAGCCTGCTGTGACTTCACAAGCACAGCCAGCAGCCAGGAGCCTGCCACTGGACTGGGAGGCAGTCAGCCTGCTGTGACCTCACAAGCACAGCCAGCAGCCATGAGCCTGCCACTGGCCGAGGAGGCAATCAGGCTGCTGTGATCTCACAAGCACAGCCAGCAGCCAGGAGCTTGCCACTGGCCTAGGAGACAGTTAGGCTGCTGTGACCTCACAAGTAGACCCAGCGGCCATGAGCCTGCCACTGGCCTAGGAGGCACTCAGGCTGCTGTGAACTCACAAGCACAGCCAGCAGGTGGGGCTGCACACTAAAGTATGAGGCACTGAGGCTGCTGTGACCTCACAAGCTCAACCAGCAGCCAGGAGCCTGCCTCTGGCCAAGTAGGCACACAGCCTGCTGTGACCTCACAAGCAGAGCCAGCAGGTGGGGCTGCACACTAAAGTATGAGGCACTGAGCCTGCTGTGACCTCACAAGCTCATCCAGCAGCCAGGAGCCTGCCTCTGGCCTAGGAGGCACACAGCCTGCTGTGACCTCACAAGCACAGCCAGCAGCCATGAGCCTGCCACTGGCCTAGGAGGCACTGAGGCTGCTGTGACCTCACAAGCACAGCCAGCAGCCAGGAGCCTGCCACTGGCCTAGGAGGCACGGAGGCTGCTGTGACCTCACAAGCACAGCCAGCAGCCAGGAGCCTGCCACTGGCCTAGGAGGCACGGAGGCTGCTGTGATCTCACAAGCACAGCCAGCAGCCATGAGCCTGCCACTGGCCTAGGAGGCACTGAGGCAGCTGTGACCTCACAAGCACAGCCAACAGGGGGCGCTGCACACTATCGTATGAGGCACTGAGCCTGCTGATACCTCCCAAGCACAGCCAGCAGCCAGGAGCCTGCCACTGGCCTAGGAGGCACTGAGGCAGCTGTGACCACTCAAGCTCAGCCAGCAGCCAGGAGCCTCCCACTGGCCTAGGAGGCACGGAGGATTCTGTGACGTCACAAGCACAGCCAGCAGCCAGGAGCCTGCCACTGGCCTAAGAGGCACTGAGGCTGCTGTGGCCTCACAAGCACAGCCAGCAGCCATGAGCCTGCCACTGGCCTAGAAGGTACTGGGGCTGCTGTGACCTCACAAGCAGAGCCAGCAGGTGGGGCTGCACACTAAAGTATGAGGCACTGAGGTTGCTGTGACCACACAAGAACAGCCAGCAGCCAGGAGCCTGCCACTGGACTGGGAGGCACTGAGGCTGCTGTGACCTCACAAGCACAGCCAGCAGCCATGAGCCTGCCACTGGCCGAGCAGGCACTCAGGCTGCTGTGACCTCACAAGCACAGCCAGCAGGGGGCGCTGCTCATTACCCAGGGAGCATTGATGCCGCTGTGACCTGCCAAGCACAGCCAGCAGCCATGAGCCTTCCACTGGCCTAGGAGGCACTGAGGCTGCTGTGACCTCCCAAGCACAGCCAGCAGCCATGAGCCTGCCACTGGCCTAGGAGGCAATCAGGCTGCTGTGACGTCACAAGCTCAGCCAGCAGCCAGGAGCCTGCCACTGGCCTAGGAGTCATTCAGGCTGCTGTGACCTCACAAGCACGGCTAGCTGTCAGGAGGCTGCCACTGGCCTAGGAGGCACTGATGCTGCTGTGACCTCACAAGCACAGCCAGCAGCCAGGAGCCTGCCACTGGCCTAGGAGGCACTGAGGCTGCTGTGACCTCCCAAGCACAGCCAGCAGCCAGGAGCCTGCCACTGGCCTAGGAGACAGTTAGGCTGCTGTGACCTCCCAAGCACAGCCAGCAGCCATGAGCCTCCCACTGGCCTAGGAGGCACTGAGGCTGCTGTGACCTCACAAGCACAGCCAGCAGACAGGAGCCTGTCATTGGCCCAGGAGGCACTGAGGCTGCTGTGACCTCACAAGCACAGCCAGCAGACAGGAGCCTGTCATTGGCCTAGGAGGCACTGAGGCTGATGTGACCTCACAAGCACAGCCAGCAGCCATGAGCCTTCCACTGGCCTAGGAGGCACTGAGGCTGCTGTGACCTCACAAGCACAGCCAGCAGCCAGGAGCCTGCCACTGGCCTAGCAGGCACTCAGCCTCCTCTGACTTCACAAGCACAGCCAGCAGCCAGGAGCCTGTCGCTGGCCTAGGAGGCACTGAGGCTGCTGTGACCTCACAAGCACAGCCAGCAGCCAGGAGCCTGCCACTGGCCTAGGAGGCACTGAGGCTGCTGTGACCTCACAAGCACAGCCAACAGGGGGCGCTGCACACTATCGTATGAGGCACTGAGCCTGCTGATACCTCCCAAGCACAGCCAGCAGCCATGAGCCTGCCACTGGCCTAGGAGGCACTGAGGCTGCTGTGACCACTCAAGCTCAGCCAGCAGGTGGGGCTGCACACTAAAGTATGAGGCACTGAGGCTGCTGTGACCACACAAGAACAGCCAGCAGCCAGGAGCCTGCCACTGGACTGGGAGGCACTGAGGCTGCTGTGACCTCACAAGCACAGCCAGCAGCCATGAGCCTGCCACTGGCCGAGCAGGCACTCAGGCTGCTGTGACCTCACAAGCACAGCCAGCAGGGGGCGCTGCTCATTACCCAGGGGGCATTGATGCCGCTGTGACCTGCCAAGCACAGCCAGCAGCCATGAGCCTTCCACTGGCCTAGGAGGCACTGAGGCTGCTGTGACCTCCCAAGCACAGCCAGCAGCCATGAGCCTGCCACTGGCCTAGGAGGCAATCAGGCTGCTGTGACGTCACAAGCTCAGCCAGCAGCCAGGAGCCTGCCACTGGCCTAGGAGTCATTCAGGCTGCTGTGACCTCACAAGCACGGCTAGCTGCCAGGAGGCTGCCACTGGCCTAGGAGGCACTGATGCTGCTGTGACCTCACAAGCACAGCCAGCAGCCAGGAGCCTGCCACTGGCCTAGGAGGCACTGAGGCTGCTGTGACCTCCCAAGCACAGCCAGCAGCCAGGAGCCTTCCACTGGCCTAGGAGGCACTGAGGCTGCTGTGACCTCCCAAGCACAGCCAGCAGCCATGAGCCTCCCACTGGCCTAGGAGGCACTGAGGCTGCTGTGACCTCACAAGCACAGCCAGCAGACAGGAGCCTGTCATTGGCCTAGGAGGCACTGAGGCTGCTGTGACCTCACAAGCACAGCCAGCAGACAGGAGCCTGTCATTGGCCTAGGAGGCACTGAGGCTGCTGTGACCTCACAAGCACAGCCAGCAGCCATGAGCCTTCCACTGGCCTAGGAGGCACTGAGGCTGCTGTGACCTCACAAGCACAGCCAGCAGCCAGGAGCCTGCCACTGGCCTAGCAGGCACTCAGCCTCCTCTGACTTCAGAAGCGCAGCCAGCAGCCAGGAGCCTGTCGCTGGCCTAGGAGGCACTGAGGCTGCTGTGACCTCACAAGCACAGCCAGCAGCCAGGAGCCTGCCACTGGCCTAGGAGGCACTGAGGCTGCTGTGACCTCACAAGCACAGCCAACAGGGGGCGCTGCACACTATCGTATGAGGCACTGAGCCTGCTGATACCTCCCAAGCACAGCCAGCAGCCATGAGCCTGCCACTGGCCTAGGAGGCACTGAGGCTGCTGTGACCACTCAAGCTCAGCCAGCAGCCATGAGCCTCCCACTGGCCTAGGAGGCATGGAGGATTCTGTGACGTCACAAGCACAGCCAGCAGACAGGAGCCTGCCACTGGCCTAAGAGGCACTCAGGCTGCTGTGACCTCACAAGCAGAGCCAGCAGGTGGGGCGGCACACTAAAGTATGAGGCACTGAGGCTGCTGTGACCACAAAAGAACAGCCAGCAGCCAGGAGCCTGCCTCTGGCCAAGTAGGCACTCAGCCTGCTGTGACCTCACAAGCAGAGCCAGCAGGTGGGGCTGCACACTAACGTATGAGGCACTGAGGCTGCTGTGGCCTCATAAGCACAGCCAGCAGCCAGGAGCCTGCCACTGGCCAAGGAGGCAATCAGGCTGCTGTGACCTCACAAGCACAGCCAGCAGCCAGGAGCCTGCCACTGGCCAAGGAGGCAATCAGGCTGCTGTGACCTCCCAAGCACAGCCAGCAGCCAGGAACTTGCCACTGGTCTAGGAGACAGTTAGGCTGCTGTGACCTCACAAGCACAGCCAGCAGCCAGGAGCTTGCCACTGGCCTAGGAGACAGTTAGGCTGCTGTGACCTGCCAAGCACAGCCAGCAGCCATGAGCCTGCCACTGGCCTAGGAGGCACTGAGGCTGCTGTGACCTCCCAAGCACAGCCAACAGCCATGAGCCTGCCACTGGCCTAGGAGGCACGGAGGATTCTGTGACGTCAAAAGCACAGCCAGCTGCCAGGAGCCTGCCACTGGACTCGGAGGCACTCAGCCTGCTGTGACCTCACAAGCACAGCCAACAGCCAGTAACCTCCCACTGGCCTAGGAGACACTGAGGCTGCTGTGACCTCACAAGCACAGCCAGCAGCCAGGAGCCTGCCTCTGGCCTATTAGGCACTCAGGCTGCTGTGACCTCCCAAGCACAGCCAGCAGCCAGGAGCCTGCCACTGGCCTAGGAGGCACTCAGCCTGCTGTGACCTCCCAAGCACAGCCAACAGCCATGAGCCTGGCACTGGCCTAGGAGGCACTGAGGCAGCTGTGACCTCAGAAGCACAGCCAGCAGGTGGGGCTGCACACTAAGCTATGAGGCACGGAGGATTCTGTGACGTCACAAGCACAGCCAGCAGCCAGGAGCCTGCCACTGGCCTAGAAGGTACTGAGGCTGCTGTGACCTCCCAAGCACAGCCAACAGCCATGAGCCTGCCACTGGCCTAGGAGGCACGCAGGCTGCTGTGACCTCACAAGCACAGCCAGCAGCCAGGAGCCTGCCACTGGCCTAGAAGGTACTGAGGCTGCTGTGACCTCCCAAGCACAGCCAGCAGCCATGAGCCTGCCACTGGCCTGGGAGGCACTCAGGCTTCTGTGACGTCACAAGCACAGCCAGCAGCCAGGAGCCTGCCACTGGCCTAGGAGACACTCAGCCTGCTGTGACTTCACAAGCACAGCCAGCAGCCAGGAGCCTGCCACTGGACTGGGAGGCAGTCAGCCTGCTGTGACCTCACAAGCACAGCCAGCAGCCATGAGCCTGCCACTGGCCGAGGAGGCAATCAGGCTGCTGTGATCTCACAAGCACAGCCAGCAGCCAGTAGCTTGCCACTGGCCTAGGAGACAGTTAGGCTGCTGTGACCTCACAAGTAGACCCAGCGGCCATGAGCCTGCCACTGGCCTAGGAGGCACTCAGGCTGCTGTGAACTCACAAGCACAGCCAGCAGGTGGGGCTGCACACTAAAGTATGAGGCACTGAGGCTGCTGTGACCTCACAAGCACAGCCACGAGCCAGGAGCCTGCCTCTGGCCAAGTAGTCACACAGCCTGCTGTGACCTCACAAGCAGAGCCAGCAGGTGGGGCTGCACACTAAAGTATGAGGCACTGAGCCTGCTGTGACCTCACAAGCTCATCCAGCAGCCAGGAGCCTGCCTCTGGCCTAGGAGGCACACAGCCTGCTGTGACCTCACAAGCACAGCCAGCAGCCATGAGCCTGCCACTGGCCTAGGAGGCACTGAGGCTGCTGTGACCTCACAAGCACAGCCAGCAGCCAGGAGCCTGCCACTGGCCTAGGAGGCACGGAGGCTGCTGTGACCTCACAAGCACAGCCAGCAGCCAGGAGCCTGCCACTGGCCTAGGAGGCACGGAGGCTGCTGTGATCTCACAAGCACAGCCAGCAGCCATGAGCCTGCCACTGGCCTAGGAGGCACTGAGGCTGCTGTGACCTCACAACCACAGCCAACAGGGGGCGCTGCACACTATCGTATGAGGCACTGAGCCTGCTGATACCTCCCAAGCACAGCCAGCAGCCAGGAGCCTGCCACTGGCCTAGGAGGCACTGAGGCAGCTGTGACCACTCAAGCTCAGCCAGCAGCCAGGAGCCTCCCACTGGTCTAGGAGGCACGGAGGATTCTGTGACGTCACAAGCACAGCCAGCAGCCAGGAGCCTGCCACTGGCCTAAGAGGCACTGAGGCTGCTGTGGCCTCACAAGCACAGCCAGCAGCCATGAGCCTGCCAGTGGCCTTGGAGGAGCTGAGGCTGCTGTGACCGCACAAGCAGAGCCAGCAGGTGGGGCTGCACACTAAAGTATGAGGCACTGAGGCTGCTGTGACCACACAAGAACAGCCAGCAGCCATGAGCCTGCCACTGGCCTAGAAGGTACTGGGGCTGCTGTGACCTCACAAGCAGAGCCAGCAGGTGGGGCTGCACACTAAAGTATGAGGCACTGAGGCTGCTCTGACCACACAAGAACAGCCAGCAGCCAGGAGCCTGCCACTGGCCGAGCAGGCACTCAGGCTGCTGTGACCTCACAAGCACAGCCAGCAGGGGGCGCTGCTCATTACCCAGGGGGCATTGATGCCGCTGTGACCTGCCAGGCACAGCCAGCAGCCATGAGCCTTCCACTGGCCTAGGAGGCACTGAGGCTGCTGTGACCTCCCAAGCACAGCCAGCAGCCATGAGCCTGCCACTGGCCTAGGAGGCAATCAGGCTGCTGTGACGTCACAAGCTCAGCCAGCAGCCAGGAGCCTGCCACTGGCCTAGGAGTCATTCAGGCTGCTGTGACCTCACAAGCACGGCTAGCTGCCAGGAGGCTGCCACTGGCCTAGGAGGCACTGATGCTGCTGTGACCTCACAAGCACAGCCAGCAGCCAGGAGCCTGCCACTGGCCTAGGAGGCACTGAGGCTGCTGTGACCTCCCAAGCACAGCCAGCAGCCAGGAGCCTGCCACTGGCCTAGGAGACAGTTAGGCTGCTGTGACCTCCCAAGCACAGCCAGCAGCCATGAGCCTCCCACTGGCCTAGGAGGCACTGAGGCTGCTGTGACCTCACAAGCACAGCCAGCAGACAGGAGCCTGTCATTGGCCTAGGAGGCACTGAGGCTGCTGTGACCTCACAAGCACAGCCAGCAGACAGGAGCCTGTCATTGGCCTAGGAGGCACTGAGGCTGCTGTGACCTCACAAGCACAGCCAGCAGCCATGAGCCTTCCACTGGCCTAGGAGGCACTGAGGCTGCTGTGACCTCACAAGCACAGCCAGCAGCCAGGAGCCTGCCACTGGCCTAGCAGGCACTCAGCCTCCTCTGACTTCACAAGCACAGCCAGCAGCCAGGAGCCTGTCGCTGGCCTAGGAGGCACTGAGGCTGCTGTGACCTCACAAGCACAGCCAGCAGCCAGGAGCCTGCCACTGGCCTAGGAGGCACTGAGGCTGCTGTGACGTCACAAGCACAACCAACAGGGGGCGCTGCACACTATCGTATGAGGCACTGAGCCTGCTGATACCTCCCAAGCACAGCCAGCAGCCATGAGCCTGCCACTGGCCTAGGAGGCACTGAGGCTGCTGTGACCACTCAAGCTCAGCCAGCAGGTGGGGCTGCACACTAAAGTATGAGGCACTGAGGCTGCTGTGACCACACAAGAACAGCCAGCAGCCAGGAGCCTGCCACTGGACTGGGAGGCACTGAGGCTGCTGTGACCTCACAAGCACAGCCAGCAGCCATGAGCCTGCCACTGGCCGAGCAGGCACTCAGGCTGCTGTGACCTCACAAGCACAGCCAGCAGGGGGCGCTGCTCATTACCCAGGGGGCATTGATGCCGCTGTGACCTGCCAAGCACAGCCAGCAGCCATGAGCCTTCCACTGGCCTAGGAGGCACTGAGGCTGCTGTGACCTCCCAAGCACAGCCAGCAGCCAGGAGCCTGCCACTGGCCTAGGAGGCACTCAGCCTGCTGTGACCTCCCAAGCACAGCCAACAGCCATGAGCCTGGCACTGGCCTAGGAGGCACTGAGGCAGCTGTGACCTCAGAAGCACAGCCAGCAGGTGGGGCTGCACACTAAGCTATGAGGCACGGAGGATTCTGTGACGTCACAAGCACAGCCAGCAGCCAGGAGCCTGCCACTGGCCTAGAAGGTACTGAGGCTGCTGTGACCTCCCAAGCACAGCCAACAGCCATGAGCCTGCCACTGGCCTAGGAGGCACGCAGGCTGCTGTGACCTCACAAGCACAGCCAGCAGCCAGGAGCCTGCCACTGGCCTAGAAGGTACTGAGGCTGCTGTGACCTCCCAAGCACAGCCAGCAGCCATGAGCCTGCCACTGGCCTGGGAGGCACTCAGGCTTCTGTGACGTCACAAGCACAGCCAGCAGCCAGGAGCCTGCCACTGGCCTAGGAGGCACTCAGCCTGCTGTGACTTCACAAGCACAGCCAGCAGCCAGGAGCCTGCCACTGGACTGGGAGACAGTCAGCCTGCTGTGACCTCACAAGCACAGCCAGCAGCCATGAGCCTGCCACTGGCCGAGGAGGCAATCAGGCTGCTGTGATCTCACAAGCACAGCCAGCAGCCAGGAGCTTGCCAGTGGCCTAGGAGACAGTTAGGCTGCTGTGACCTCACAAGTAGACCCAGCGGCCAGGAGCCTGCCTCTGGCCAAGTAGGCACACAGCCTGCTGTGACCTCACAAGCAGAGCCAGCAGGTGGGGCTGCACACTAAAGTATGAGGCACTGAGCCTGCTGTGACCTCACAAGCTCATCCAGCAGCCAGGAGCCTGCCTCTGGCCTAGGAGGCACACAGCCTGCTGTGACCTCACAAGCACAGCCAGCAGCCATGAGCCTGCCACTGGCCTAGGAGGCACTGAGGCTGCTGTGACCTCACAAGCACAGCCAGCAGCCAGGAGCCTGCCACTGGCCTAGGAGGCACTGAGGCTGCTGTGACCTCCCAAGCACAGCCAGCAGCCATGAGCCTCCCACTGGCCTAGGAGGCACTGAGGCTGCTGTGACCTCACAAGCACAGCCAGCAGACAGGAGCCTGTCATTGGCCTAGGAGGCACTGAGGCTGCTGTGACCTCACAAGCACAGCCAGCAGACAGGAGCCTGTCATTGGCCTAGGAGGCACTGAGGCTGCTGTGACCTCACAAGCACAGCCAGCAGCCATGAGCCTTCCACTGGCCTAGGAGGCACTGAGGCTGCTGTGACCTCACAAGCACAGCCAGCAGCCAGGAGCCTGCCACTGGCCTAGCAGGCACTCAGCCTCCTCTGACTTCAGAAGCACAGCCAGCAGCCAGGAGCCTGTCGCTGGCCTAGGAGGCACTGAGGCTGCTGTGACCTCACAAGCACAGCCAGCAGCCATGAGCCTGCCACTGGCCTAGGAGGCACTGAGGCTGCTGTGACCTCACAAGCACAGCCAACAGGGGGCGCTGCACACTATCGTATGAGGCACTGAGCCTGCTGATACCTCCCAAGCACAGCCAGCAGCCATGAGCCTGCCACTGGCCTAGGAGGCACTGAGGCTGCTGTGACCACTCAAGCTCAGCCAGCAGCCAGGTGCCTGTCACTGGCCTCGGAGGCACTGAGGCTGCTGTGACCTCACAAGCACAGCCAGCAGGGGGGGCTGTACACTAAAGTATGAGGCACTGAGCCTGCTGTGACCTCACAAGCTCATCCAGCAGCCAGGAGCCTGCCTCTGACCTAGGAGGCACACAGCCTGCTGTGACCTCACAAGCACAGCCAGCAGCCATGAGCCTGCGACTGGCCTAGGAGGCACGGAGGATTCTGTGACGTCACAAGCACAGACAGCTGCCATGAGTCTGCCAGTGGCCTTGGAGGAGCTGAGGCTGCTGTGACCGCACAAGCAGAGCCAGCAGGTGGGGCTGCACACTAAAGTATGAGGCACTGAGGCTGCTGTGACCACACAAGAACAGCCAGCAGCCAGGAGCCTGCCACTGGCCTAGGAGGCACGGAGGCTGCTGTGACCTCACAAGCACAGCCAGCAGGTGGGGCTGCGCACTAAAGTATGAGGCACTGAGGCTGCTGTGACCACACAAGAACAGCCAGCAGCCAGGAGCCTGCCACTGGACTGGGAGGCACTGAGGCTGCTGTGACCTCACAAGCACAGCCAGCAGCCAGGAGCCTGCCACTGGCCTAGGAGGCACTGAGGCTGCTGTGACGTCACAAGCACAGCCAGCAGCCAGGAGCCTGGCACCGGCCTAGGAGGCACTCAGGCTGCTGTGGCCTCCCAAGCACAGCCAGCAGCCATGAGCCTGCCACTGGCCTTGGAGGAGCTGAGGCTGCTGTGACCTCACAAGCAGAGCCAGCAGGTGGGGCTGCACACTGAAGTATGAGGCACTGAGGCTGCTGTGACCACACAAGAACAGCCAGCAGCCAGGAGCCTGCCACTGGCCTCGGAGGCACTGAGGCTGCTGTGACCTCACAAGCACAGCCAGCAGGTGGGGCTGCACACTAACGTATGAGGCACTTATTCTGCTGTGACCTCACAAGCACAGCCAGCAGCCAGGAGCCTGCCACTGGACTGGGAGGCACTGAGGCTGCTGTGACCTCACAAGCACAGCCAACAGCCAGGAGCCTGCCACTGGCCTAGGAGGCACTCAGCCTGCTGTGACCTCACAAGCACAGCCAACAGCCAGTAACCTCCCACTGGCCTAGGAGACACTGAGGCTGCTGTGACCTCACAAGCACAGCCAGCAGCCAGGAGCCTGCCTCTGGCCTATTAGGCACTCAGGCTGCTGTGACCTCCCAAGCACAGCCAGCAGCCAGGAGCCTGCCACTGGCCTAGGAGGCACTCAGCCTGCTGTGACCTCCCAAGCACAGCCAACAGCCATGAGCCTGGCACTGGCCTAGGAGGCACTGAGGCAGCTGTGACTTCAGAAGCACAGCCAGCAGGTGGGGCTGCACACTAAGCTATGAGGCACGGAGGATTCTGTGACGTCACAAGCACAGCCAGCAGCCAGGAGCCTGCCACTGGCCTAGAAGGTACTGAGGCTGCTGTGACCTCCCAAGCACAGCCAACAGCCATGAGCCTGCCACTGGCCTAGGAGGCACGCAGGCTGCTGTGACCTCACAAGCACAGCCAGCAGCCAGGAGCCTGCCACTGGCCTAGAAGGTACTGAGGCTGCTGTGACCTCCCAAGCACAGCCAGCAGCCATGAGCCTGCCACTGGCCTGGGAGGCACTCAGGCTTCTGTGACGTCACAAGCACAGCCAGCAGCCAGGAGCCTGCCACTGGCCTAGGAGGCACTCAGCCTGCTGTGACTTCACAAGCACAGCCAGCAGCCAGGAGCCTGCCACTGGACTGGGAGGCAGTCAGCCTGCTGTGACCTCACAAGCACAGCCAGCAGCCATGAGCCTGCCACTGGCCGAGGAGGCAATCAGGCTGCTGTGATCTCACAAGCACAGCCAGCAGCCAGGAGCTTGCCACTGGCCTAGGAGACAGTTAGGCTGCTGTGACCTCACAAGTAGACCCAGCGGCCATGAGCCTGCCACTGGCCTAGGAGGCACTCAGGCTGCTGTGAACTCACAAGCACAGCCAGCAGGTGGGGCTGCACACTAAAGTATGAGGCACTGAGGCTGCTGTGACCTCACAAGCTCAACCAGCAGCCAGGAGCCTGCCTCTGGCCAAGTAGGCACACAGCCTGCTGTGACCTCACAAGCAGAGCCAGCAGGTGGGGCTGCACACTAAAGTATGAGGCACTGAGCCTGCTGTGACCTCACAAGCTCATCCAGCAGCCAGGAGCCTGCCTCTGGCCTAGGAGGCACACAGCCTGCTGTGACCTCACAAGCACAGCCAGCAGCCATGAGCCTGCCACTGGCCTAGGAGGCACTGAGGCTGCTGTGACCTCACAAGCACAGCCAGCAGCCAGGAGCCTGCCACTGGCCTAGGAGGCACGGAGGCTGCTGTGACCTCACAAGCACAGCCAGCAGCCAGGAGCCTGCCACTGGCCTAGGAGGCACGGAGGCTGCTGTGATCTCACAAGCACAGCCAGCAGCCATGAGCCTGCCACTGGCCTAGGAGGCACTGAGGCAGCTGTGACCTCACAACCACAGCCAACAGGGGGCGCTGCACACTATCGTATGAGGCACTGAGCCTGCTGATACCTCCCAAGCACAGCCAGCAGCCAGGAGCCTGCCACTGGCCTAGGAGGCACTGAGGCAGCTGTGACCACTCAAGCTCAGCCAGCAGCCAGGAGCCTCCCACTGGCCTAGGAGGCACGGAGGATTCTGTGACGTCACAAGCACAGCCAGCAGCCAGGAGCCTGCCACTGGCCTAAGAGGCACTGAGGCTGCTGTGGCCTCACAAGCACAGCCAGCAGCCATGAGCCTGCCACTGGCCTAGAAGGTACTGGGGCTGCTGTGACCTCACAAGCAGAGCCAGCAGGTGGGGCTGCACACTAAAGTATGAGGCACTGAGGCTGCTCTGACCACACAAGAACAGCCAGCAGCCAGGAGCCTGCCACTGGACTGGGAGGCACTGAGGCTGCTGTGACCTCACAAGCACAGCCAGCAGCCATGAGCCTGCCACTGGCCGAGCAGGCACTCAGGCTGCTGTGACCTCACAAGCACAGCCAGCAGGGGGCGCTGCTCATTACCCAGGGAGCATTGATGCCGCTGTGACCTGCCAAGCACAGCCAGCAGCCATGAGCCTTCCACTGGCCTAGGAGGCACTGAGGCTGCTGTGACCTCCCAAGCACAGCCAGCAGCCATGAGCCTGCCACTGGCCTAGGAGGCAATCAGGCTGCTGTGACGTCACAAGCTCAGCCAGCAGCCAGGAGCCTGCCACTGGCCTAGGAGTCATTCAGGCTGCTGTGACCTCACAAGCACGGCTAGCTGTCAGGAGGCTGCCACTGGCCTAGGAGGCACTGATGCTGCTGTGACCTCACAAGCACAGCCAGCAGCCAGGAGCCTGCCACTGGCCTAGGAGGCACTGAGGCTGCTGTGACCTCCCAAGCACAGCCAGCAGCCAGGAGCCTGCCACTGGCCTAGGAGACAGTTAGGCTGCTGTGACCTCCCAAGCACAGCCAGCAGCCATGAGCCTCCCACTGGCCTAGGAGGCACTGAGGCTGCTGTGACCTCACAAGCACAGCCAGCAGACAGGAGCCTGTCATTGGCCCAGGAGGCACTGAGGCTGCTGTGACCTCACAAGCACAGCCAGCAGACAGGAGCCTGTCATTGGCCTAGGAGGCACTGAGGCTGATGTGACCTCACAAGCACAGCCAGCAGCCATGAGCCTTCCACTGGCCTAGGAGGCACTGAGGCTGCTGTGACCTCACAAGCACAGCCAGCAGCCAGGAGCCTGCCACTGGCCTAGCAGGCACTCAGCCTCCTCTGACTTCACAAGCACAGCCAGCAGCCAGGAGCCTGTCGCTGGCCTAGGAGGCACTGAGGCTGCTGTGACCTCACAAGCACAGCCAGCAGCCAGGAGCCTGCCACTGGCCTAGGAGGCACTGAGGCTGCTGTGACCTCACAAGCACAGCCAACAGGGGGCGCTGCACACTATCGTATGAGGCACTGAGCCTGCTGATACCTCCCAAGCACAGCCAGCAGCCATGAGCCTGCCACTGGCCTAGGAGGCACTGAGGCTGCTGTGACCACTCAAGCTCAGCCAGCAGGTGGGGCTGCACACTAAAGTATGAGGCACTGAGGCTGCTGTGACCACACAAGAACAGCCAGCAGCCAGGAGCCTGCCACTGGACTGGGAGGCACTGAGGCTGCTGTGACCTCACAAGCACAGCCAGCAGCCATGAGCCTGCCACTGGCCGAGCAGGCACTCAGGCTGCTGTGACCTCACAAGCACAGCCAGCAGGGGGCGCTGCTCATTACCCAGGGGGCATTGATGCCGCTGTGACCTGCCAAGCACAGCCAGCAGCCATGAGCCTTCCACTGGCCTAGGAGGCACTGAGGCTGCTGTGACCTCCCAAGCACAGCCAGCAGCCATGAGCCTGCCACTGGCCTAGGAGGCAATCAGGCTGCTGTGACGTCACAAGCTCAGCCAGCAGCCAGGAGCCTGCCACTGGCCTAGGAGTCATTCAGGCTGCTGTGACCTCACAAGCACGGCTAGCTGCCAGGAGGCTGCCACTGGCCTAGGAGGCACTGATGCTGCTGTGACCTCACAAGCACAGCCAGCAGCCAGGAGCCTGCCACTGGCCTAGGAGGCACTGAGGCTGCTGTGACCTCCCAAGCACAGCCAGCAGCCAGGAGCCTGCCACTGGCCTAGGAGGCACTGAGGCTGCTGTGACCTCCCAAGCACAGCCAGCAGCCATGAGCCTCCCACTGGCCTAGGAGGCACTGAGGCTGCTGTGACCTCACAAGCACAGCCAGCAGACAGGAGCCTGTCATTGGCCTAGGAGGCACTGAGGCTGCTGTGACCTCACAAGCACAGCCAGCAGACAGGAGCCTGTCATTGGCCTAGGAGGCACTGAGGCTGCTGTGACCTCACAAGCACAGCCAGCAGCCATGAGCCTTCCACTGGCCTAGGAGGCACTGAGGCTGCTGTGACCTCACAAGCAGAGCCAGCAGCCAGGAGCCTGCCACTGGCCTAGCAGGCACTCAGCCTCCTCTGACTTCAGAAGCGCAGCCAGCAGCCAGGAGCCTGTCGCTGGCCTAGGAGGCACTGAGGCTGCTGTGACCTCACAAGCACAGCCAGCAGCCAGGAGCCTGCCACTGGCCTAGGAGGCACTGAGGCTGCTGTGACCTCACAAGCACAGCCAACAGGGGGCGCTGCACACTATCGTATGAGGCACTGAGCCTGCTGATACCTCCCAAGCACAGCCAGCAGCCATGAGCCTGCCACTGGCCTAGGAGGCACTGAGGCTGCTGTGACCACTCAAGCTCAGCCAGCAGCCATGAGCCTCCCACTGGCCTAGGAGGCATGGAGGATTCTGTGACGTCACAAGCACAGCCAGCAGACAGGAGCCTGCCACTGGCCTAAGAGGCACTCAGGCTGCTGTGACCTCACAAGCAGAGCCAGCAGGTGGGGCGGCACACTAAAGTATGAGGCACTGAGGCTGCTGTGACCACAAAAGAACAGCCAGCAGCCAGGAGCCTGCCTCTGGCCAAGTAGGCACTCAGCCTGCTGTGACCTCACAAGCAGAGCCAGCAGGTGGGGCTGCACACTAACGTATGAGGCACTGAGGCTGCTGTGGCCTCATAAGCACAGCCAGCAGCCAGGAGCCTGCCACTGGCCAAGGAGGCAATCAGGCTGCTGTGACCTCACAAGCACAGCCAGCAGCCAGGAGCCTGCCACTGGCCAAGGAGGCAATCAGGCTGCTGTGACCTCCCAAGCACAGCCAGCAGCCAGGAACTTGCCACTGGTCTAGGAGACAGTTAGGCTGCTGTGACCTCACAAGCACAGCCAGCAGCCAGGAGCTTGCCACTGGCCTAGGAGACAGTTAGGCTGCTGTGACCTGCCAAGCACAGCCAGCAGCCATGAGCCTGCCACTGGCCTAGGAGGCACTGAGGCTGCTGTGACCTCCCAAGCACAGCCAACAGCCATGAGCCTGCCACTGGCCTAGGAGGCACGGAGGATTCTGTGACGTCAAAAGCACAGCCAGCTGCCAGGAGCCTGCCACTGGACTCGGAGGCACTCAGCCTGCTGTGACCTCACAAGCACAGCCAACAGCCAGTAACCTCCCACTGGCCTAGGAGACACTGAGGCTGCTGTGACCTCACAAGCACAGCCAGCAGCCAGGAGCCTGCCTCTGGCCTATTAGGCACTCAGGCTGCTGTGACCTCCCAAGCACAGCCAGCAGCCAGGAGCCTGCCACTGGCCTAGGAGGCACTCAGCCTGCTGTGACCTCCCAAGCACAGCCAACAGCCATGAGCCTGGCACTGGCCTAGGAGGCACTGAGGCAGCTGTGACCTCAGAAGCACAGCCAGCAGGTGGGGCTGCACACTAAGCTATGAGGCACGGAGGATTCTGTGACGTCACAAGCACAGCCAGCAGCCAGGAGCCTGCCACTGGCCTAGAAGGTACTGAGGCTGCTGTGACCTCCCAAGCACAGCCAACAGCCATGAGCCTGCCACTGGCCTAGGAGGCACGCAGGCTGCTGTGACCTCACAAGCACAGCCAGCAGCCAGGAGCCTGCCACTGGCCTAGAAGGTACTGAGGCTGCTGTGACCTCCCAAGCACAGCCAGCAGCCATGAGCCTGCCACTGGCCTGGGAGGCACTCAGGCTTCTGTGACGTCACAAGCACAGCCAGCAGCCAGGAGCCTGCCACTGGCCTAGGAGACACTCAGCCTGCTGTGACTTCACAAGCACAGCCAGCAGCCAGGAGCCTGCCACTGGACTGGGAGGCAGTCAGCCTGCTGTGACCTCACAAGCACAGCCAGCAGCCATGAGCCTGCCACTGGCCGAGGAGGCAATCAGGCTGCTGTGATCTCACAAGCACAGCCAGCAGCCAGTAGCTTGCCACTGGCCTAGGAGACAGTTAGGCTGCTGTGACCTCACAAGTAGACCCAGCGGCCATGAGCCTGCCACTGGCCTAGGAGGCACTCAGGCTGCTGTGAACTCACAAGCACAGCCAGCAGGTGGGGCTGCACACTAAAGTATGAGGCACTGAGGCTGCTGTGACCTCACAAGCACAGCCACGAGCCAGGAGCCTGCCTCTGGCCAAGTAGTCACACAGCCTGCTGTGACCTCACAAGCAGAGCCAGCAGGTGGGGCTGCACACTAAAGTATGAGGCACTGAGCCTGCTGTGACCTCACAAGCTCATCCAGCAGCCAGGAGCCTGCCTCTGGCCTAGGAGGCACACAGCCTGCTGTGACCTCACAAGCACAGCCAGCAGCCATGAGCCTGCCACTGGCCTAGGAGGCACTGAGGCTGCTGTGACCTCACAAGCACAGCCAGCAGCCAGGAGCCTGCCACTGGCCTAGGAGGCACGGAGGCTGCTGTGACCTCACAAGCACAGCCAGCAGCCAGGAGCCTGCCACTGGCCTAGGAGGCACGGAGGCTGCTGTGATCTCACAAGCACAGCCAGCAGCCATGAGCCTGCCACTGGCCTAGGAGGCACTGAGGCTGCTGTGACCTCACAACCACAGCCAACAGGGGGCGCTGCACACTATCGTATGAGGCACTGAGCCTGCTGATACCTCCCAAGCACAGCCAGCAGCCAGGAGCCTGCCACTGGCCTAGGAGGCACTGAGGCAGCTGTGACCACTCAAGCTCAGCCAGCAGCCAGGAGCCTCCCACTGGTCTAGGAGGCACGGAGGATTCTGTGACGTCACAAGCACAGCCAGCAGCCAGGAGCCTGCCACTGGCCTAAGAGGCACTGAGGCTGCTGTGGCCTCACAAGCACAGCCAGCAGCCATGAGCCTGCCAGTGGCCTTGGAGGAGCTGAGGCTGCTGTGACCGCACAAGCAGAGCCAGCAGGTGGGGCTGCACACTAAAGTATGAGGCACTGAGGCTGCTGTGACCACACAAGAACAGCCAGCAGCCATGAGCCTGCCACTGGCCTAGAAGGTACTGGGGCTGCTGTGACCTCACAAGCAGAGCCAGCAGGTGGGGCTGCACACTAAAGTATGAGGCACTGAGGCTGCTCTGACCACACAAGAACAGCCAGCAGCCAGGAGCCTGCCACTGGCCGAGCAGGCACTCAGGCTGCTGTGACCTCACAAGCACAGCCAGCAGGGGGCGCTGCTCATTACCCAGGGGGCATTGATGCCGCTGTGACCTGCCAGGCACAGCCAGCAGCCATGAGCCTTCCACTGGCCTAGGAGGCACTGAGGCTGCTGTGACCTCCCAAGCACAGCCAGCAGCCATGAGCCTGCCACTGGCCTAGGAGGCAATCAGGCTGCTGTGACGTCACAAGCTCAGCCAGCAGCCAGGAGCCTGCCACTGGCCTAGGAGTCATTCAGGCTGCTGTGACCTCACAAGCACGGCTAGCTGCCAGGAGGCTGCCACTGGCCTAGGAGGCACTGATGCTGCTGTGACCTCACAAGCACAGCCAGCAGCCAGGAGCCTGCCACTGGCCTAGGAGGCACTGAGGCTGCTGTGACCTCCCAAGCACAGCCAGCAGCCAGGAGCCTGCCACTGGCCTAGGAGACAGTTAGGCTGCTGTGACCTCCCAAGCACAGCCAGCAGCCATGAGCCTCCCACTGGCCTAGGAGGCACTGAGGCTGCTGTGACCTCACAAGCACAGCCAGCAGACAGGAGCCTGTCATTGGCCTAGGAGGCACTGAGGCTGCTGTGACCTCACAAGCACAGCCAGCAGACAGGAGCCTGTCATTGGCCTAGGAGGCACTGAGGCTGCTGTGACCTCACAAGCACAGCCAGCAGCCATGAGCCTTCCACTGGCCTAGGAGGCACTGAGGCTGCTGTGACCTCACAAGCACAGCCAGCAGCCAGGAGCCTGCCACTGGCCTAGCAGGCACTCAGCCTCCTCTGACTTCACAAGCACAGCCAGCAGCCAGGAGCCTGTCGCTGGCCTAGGAGGCACTGAGGCTGCTGTGACCTCACAAGCACAGCCAGCAGCCAGGAGCCTGCCACTGGCCTAGGAGGCACTGAGGCTGCTGTGACGTCACAAGCACAACCAACAGGGGGCGCTGCACACTATCGTATGAGGCACTGAGCCTGCTGATACCTCCCAAGCACAGCCAGCAGCCATGAGCCTGCCACTGGCCTAGGAGGCACTGAGGCTGCTGTGACCACTCAAGCTCAGCCAGCAGGTGGGGCTGCACACTAAAGTATGAGGCACTGAGGCTGCTGTGACCACACAAGAACAGCCAGCAGCCAGGAGCCTGCCACTGGACTGGGAGGCACTGAGGCTGCTGTGACCTCACAAGCACAGCCAGCAGCCATGAGCCTGCCACTGGCCGAGCAGGCACTCAGGCTGCTGTGACCTCACAAGCACAGCCAGCAGGGGGCGCTGCTCATTACCCAGGGGGCATTGATGCCGCTGTGACCTGCCAAGCACAGCCAGCAGCCATGAGCCTTCCACTGGCCTAGGAGGCACTGAGGCTGCTGTGACCTCCCAAGCACAGCCAGCAGCCAGGAGCCTGCCACTGGCCTAGGAGGCACTCAGCCTGCTGTGACCTCCCAAGCACAGCCAACAGCCATGAGCCTGGCACTGGCCTAGGAGGCACTGAGGCAGCTGTGACCTCAGAAGCACAGCCAGCAGGTGGGGCTGCACACTAAGCTATGAGGCACGGAGGCAGCTGTGACGTCACAAGCACAGCCAGCAGCCAGGAGCCTGCCACTGGCCTAGAAGGTACTGAGGCTGCTGTGACCTCCCAAGCACAGCCAACAGCCATGAGCCTGCCACTGGCCTAGGAGGCACGCAGGCTGCTGTGACCTCACAAGCACAGCCAGCAGCCAGGAGCCTGCCACTGGCCTAGAAGGTACTGAGGCTGCTGTGACCTCCCAAGCACAGCCAGCAGCCATGAGCCTGCCACTGGCCTGGGAGGCACTCAGGCTTCTGTGACGTCACAAGCACAGCCAGCAGCCAGGAGCCTGCCACTGGCCTAGGAGGCACTCAGCCTGCTGTGACTTCACAAGCACAGCCAGCAGCCAGGAGCCTGCCACTGGACTGGGAGACAGTCAGCCTGCTGTGACCTCACAAGCACAGCCAGCAGCCATGAGCCTGCCACTGGCCGAGGAGGCAATCAGGCTGCTGTGATCTCACAAGCACAGCCAGCAGCCAGGAGCTTGCCACTGGCCTAGGAGACAGTTAGGCTGCTGTGACCTCACAAGTAGACCCAGCGGCCAGGAGCCTGCCTCTGGCCAAGTAGGCACACAGCCTGCTGTGACCTCACAAGCAGAGCCAGCAGGTGGGGCTGCACACTAAAGTATGAGGCACTGAGCCTGCTGTGACCTCACAAGCTCATCCAGCAGCCAGGAGCCTGCCTCTGGCCTAGGAGGCACACAGCCTGCTGTGACCTCACAAGCACAGCCAGCAGCCATGAGCCTGCCACTGGCCTAGGAGGCACTGAGGCTGCTGTGACCTCACAAGCACAGCCAGCAGCCAGGAGCCTGCCACTGGCCTAGGAGGCACTGAGGCTGCTGTGACCTCCCAAGCACAGCCAGCAGCCATGAGCCTCCCACTGGCCTAGGAGGCACTGAGGCTGCTGTGACCTCACAAGCACAGCCAGCAGACAGGAGCCTGTCATTGGCCTAGGAGGCACTGAGGCTGCTGTGACCTCACAAGCACAGCCAGCAGACAGGAGCCTGTCATTGGCCTAGGAGGCACTGAGGCTGCTGTGACCTCACAAGCACAGCCAGCAGCCATGAGCCTTCCACTGGCCTAGGAGGCACTGAGGCTGCTGTGACCTCACAAGCACAGCCAGCAGCCAGGAGCCTGCCACTGGCCTAGCAGGCACTCAGCCTCCTCTGACTTCAGAAGCACAGCCAGCAGCCAGGAGCCTGTCGCTGGCCTAGGAGGCACTGAGGCTGCTGTGACCTCACAAGCACAGCCAGCAGCCATGAGCCTGCCACTGGCCTAGGAGGCACTGAGGCTGCTGTGACCTCACAACCACAGCCAACAGGGGGCGCTGCACACTATCGTATGAGGCACTGAGCCTGCTGATACCTCCCAAGCACAGCCAGCAGCCATGAGCCTGCCACTGGCCTAGGAGGCACTGAGGCTGCTGTGACCACTCAAGCTCAGCCAGCAGCCATGAGCCTCCCACTGGCCTAGGAGGCATGGAGGATTCTGTGACGTCACAAGCACAGCCAGCAGACAGGAGCCTGCCACTGGCCTAAGAGGCACTCAGGCTGCTGTGACCTCACAAGCAGAGCCAGCAGGTGGGGCGGCACACTAAAGTATGAGGCACTGAGGCTGCTGTGACCACAAAAGAACAGCCAGCAGCCAGGAGCCTGCCTCTGGCCAAGTAGGCACTCAGCCTGCTGTGACCTCACAAGCAGAGCCAGCAGGTGGGGCTGCACACTAACGTATGAGGCACTGAGGCTGCTGTGGCCTCATAAGCACAGCCAGCAGCCAGGAGCCTGCCACTGGCCAAGGAGGCAATCAGGCTGCTGTGACCTCACAAGCACAGCCAGCAGCCAGGAGCCTGCCACTGGCCAAGGAGGCAATCAGGCTGCTGTGACCTCCCAAGCACAGCCAGCAGCCAGGAACTTGCCACTGGTCTAGGAGACAGTTAGGCTGCTGTGACCTCACAAGCACAGCCAGCAGCCAGGAGCTTGCCACTGGCCTAGGAGACAGTTAGGCTGCTGTGACCTGCCAAGCACAGCCAGCAGCCATGAGCCTGCCACTGGCCTAGGAGGCACTGAGGCTGCTGTGACCTCCCAAGCACAGCCAACAGCCATGAGCCTGCCACTGGCCTAGGAGGCACGGAGGATTCTGTGACGTCAAAAGCACAGCCAGCTGCCAGGAGCCTGCCACTGGACTCGGAGGCACTCAGCCTGCTGTGACCTCACAAGCACAGCCAACAGCCAGTAACCTCCCACTGGCCTAGGAGACACTGAGGCTGCTGTGACCTCACAAGCACAGCCAGCAGCCAGGAGCCTGCCTCTGGCCTATTAGGCACTCAGGCTGCTGTGACCTCCCAAGCACAGCCAGCAGCCAGGAGCCTGCCACTGGCCTAGGAGGCACTCAGCCTGCTGTGACCTCCCAAGCACAGCCAACAGCCATGAGCCTGGCACTGGCCTAGGAGGCACTGAGGCAGCTGTGACCTCAGAAGCACAGCCAGCAGGTGGGGCTGCACACTAAGCTATGAGGCACGGAGGATTCTGTGACGTCACAAGCACAGCCAGCAGCCAGGAGCCTGCCACTGGCCTAGAAGGTACTGAGGCTGCTGTGACCTCCCAAGCACAGCCAACAGCCATGAGCCTGCCACTGGCCTAGGAGGCACGCAGGCTGCTGTGACCTCACAAGCACAGCCAGCAGCCAGGAGCCTGCCACTGGCCTAGAAGGTACTGAGGCTGCTGTGACCTCCCAAGCACAGCCAGCAGCCATGAGCCTGCCACTGGCCTGGGAGGCACTCAGGCTTCTGTGACGTCACAAGCACAGCCAGCAGCCAGGAGCCTGCCACTGGCCTAGGAGACACTCAGCCTGCTGTGACTTCACAAGCACAGCCAGCAGCCAGGAGCCTGCCACTGGACTGGGAGGCAGTCAGCCTGCTGTGACCTCACAAGCACAGCCAGCAGCCATGAGCCTGCCACTGGCCGAGGAGGCAATCAGGCTGCTGTGATCTCACAAGCACAGCCAGCAGCCAGGAGCTTGCCACTGGCCTAGGAGACAGTTAGGCTGCTGTGACCTCACAAGTAGACCCAGCGGCCATGAGCCTGCCACTGGCCTAGGAGGCACTCAGGCTGCTGTGAACTCACAAGCACAGCCAGCAGGTGGGGCTGCACACTAAAGTATGAGGCACTGAGGCTGCTGTGACCTCACAAGCACAGCCAGCAGCCAGGAGCCTGCCTCTGGCCAAGTAGGCACACAGCCTGCTGTGACCTCACAAGCAGAGCCAGCAGGTGGGGCTGCACACTAAAGTATGAGGCACTGAGCCTGCTGTGACCTCACAAGCTCATCCAGCAGCCAGGAGCCTGCCTCTGGCCTAGGAGGCACACAGCCTGCTGTGACCTCACAAGCACAGCCAGCAGCCATGAGCCTGCCACTGGCCTAGGAGGCACTGAGGCTGCTGTGACCTCACAAGCACAGCCAGCAGCCAGGAGCCTGCCACTGGCCTAGGAGGCACGGAGGCTGCTGTGACCTCACAAGCACAGCCAGCAGCCAGGAGCCTGCCACTGGCCTAGGAGGCACGGAGGCTGCTGTGATCTCACAAGCACAGCCAGCAGCCATGAGCCTGCCACTGGCCTAGGAGGCACTGAGGCTGCTGTGACCTCACAACCACAGCCAACAGGGGGCGCTGCACAATATCGTATGAGGCACTGAGCCTGCTGATACCTCCCAAGCACAGCCAGCAGCCAGGAGCCTGCCACTGGCCTAGGAGGCACTGAGGCAGCTGTGACCACTCAAGCTCAGCCAGCAGCCAGGAGCCTCCCACTGGTCTAGGAGGCACGGAGGATTCTGTGACGTCACAAGCACAGCCAGCAGCCAGGAGCCTGCCACTGGCCTAAGAGGCACTGAGGCTGCTGTGGCCTCACAAGCACAGCCAGCAGCCATGAGCCTGCCAGTGGCCTTGGAGGAGCTGAGGCTGCTGTGACCGCACAAGCAGAGCCAGCAGGTGGGGCTGCACACTAAAGTATGAGGCACTGAGGCTGCTGTGACCACACAAGAACAGCCAGCAGCCATGAGCCTGCCACTGGCCTAGAAGGTACTGGGGCTGCTGTGACCTCACAAGCAGAGCCAGCAGGTGGGGCTGCACACTAAAGTATGAGGCACTGAGGCTGCTCTGACCACACAAGAACAGCCAGCAGCCAGGAGCCTGCCACTGGACTGGGAGGCACTGAGGCTGCTGTGACCTCACAAGCACAGCCAGCAGCCATGAGCCTGCCACTGGCCGAGCAGGCACTCAGGCTGCTGTGACCTCACAAGCACAGCCAGCAGGGGGCGCTGCTCATTACCCAGGGGGCATTGATGCCGCTGTGACCTGCCAGGCACAGCCAGCAGCCATGAGCCTTCCACTGGCCTAGGAGGCACTGAGGCTGCTGTGACCTCCCAAGCACAGCCAGCAGCCATGAGCCTGCCACTGGCCTAGGAGGCAATCAGGCTGCTGTGACGTCACAAGCTCAGCCAGCAGCCAGGAGCCTGCCACTGGCCTAGGAGTCATTCAGGCTGCTGTGACCTCACAAGCACGGCTAGCTGCCAGGAGGCTGCCACTGGCCTAGGAGGCACTGATGCTGCTGTGACCTCACAAGCACAGCCAGCAGCCAGGAGCCTGCCACTGGCCTAGGAGGCACTGAGGCTGCTGTGACCTCCCAAGCACAGCCAGCAGCCAGGAGCCTGCCACTGGCCTAGGAGACAGTTAGGCTGCTGTGACCTCCCAAGCACAGCCAGCAGCCATGAGCCTCCCACTGGCCTAGGAGGCACTGAGGCTGCTGTGACCTCACAAGCACAGCCAGCAGACAGGAGCCTGTCATTGGCCTAGGAGGCACTGAGGCTGCTGTGACCTCACAAGCACAGCCAGCAGACAGGAGCCTGTCATTGGCCTAGGAGGCACTGAGGCTGCTGTGACCTCACAAGCACAGCCAGCAGCCATGAGCCTTCCACTGGCCTAGGAGGCACTGAGGCTGCTGTGACCTCACAAGCACAGCCAGCAGCCAGGAGCCTGCCACTGGCCTAGCAGGCACTCAGCCTCCTCTGACTTCACAAGCACAGCCAGCAACCAGGAGCCTGTCGCTGGCCTAGGAGGCACTGAGGCTGCTGTGACCTCACAAGCACAGCCAGCAGCCAGGAGCCTGCCACTGGCCTAGGAGGCACTGAGGCTGCTGTGACCTCACAAGCACAACCAACAGGGGGCGCTGCACACTATCGTATGAGGCACTGAGCCTGCTGATACCTCCCAAGCACAGCCAGCAGCCATGAGCCTGCCACTGGCCTAGGAGGCACTGAGGCTGCTGTGACCACTCAAGCTCAGCCAGCAGGTGGGGCTGCACACTAAAGTATGAGGCACTGAGGCTGCTGTGACCACACAAGAACAGCCAGCAGCCAGGAGCCTGCCACTGGACTGGGAGGCACTGAGGCTGCTGTGACCTCACAAGCACAGCCAGCAGCCATGAGCCTGCCACTGGCCGAGCAGGCACTCAGGCTGCTGTGACCTCACAAGCACAGCCAGCAGGGGGCGCTGCTCATTACCCAGGGGGCATTGATGCCGCTGTGACCTGCCAAGCACAGCCAGCAGCCATGAGCCTTCCACTGGCCTAGAAGGTACTGAGGCTGCTGTGACCTCCCAAGCACAGCCAACAGCCATGAGCCTGCCACTGGCCTAGGAGGCACGCAGGCTGCTGTGACCTCACAAGCACAGCCAGCAGCCAGGAGCCTGCCACTGGCCTAGAAGGTACTGAGGCTGCTGTGACCTCCCAAGCACAGCCAGCAGCCATGAGCCTGCCACTGGCCTGGGAGGCACTCAGGCTTCTGTGACGTCACAAGCACAGCCAGCAGCCAGGAGCCTGCCACTGGCCTAGGAGGCACTCAGCCTGCTGTGACTTCACAAGCACAGCCAGCAGGCAGGAGCCTGCCACTGGACTGGGAGACAGTCAGCCTGCTGTGACCTCACAAGCACAGCCAGCAGCCATGAGCCTGCCACTGGCCGAGGAGGCAATCAGGCTGCTGTGATCTCACAAGCACAGCCAGCAGCCAGGAGCTTGCCAGTGGCCTAGGAGACAGTTAGGCTGCTGTGACCTCACAAGTAGACCCAGCGGCCAGGAGCCTGCCTCTGGCCAAGTAGGCACACAGCCTGCTGTGACCTCACAAGCAGAGCCAGCAGGTGGGGCTGCACACTAAAGTATGAGGCACTGAGCCTGCTGTGACCTCACAAGCTCATCCAGCAGCCAGGAGCCTGCCTCTGGCCTAGGAGGCACACAGCCTGCTGTGACCTCACAAGCACAGCCAGCAGCCATGAGCCTGCCACTGGCCTAGGAGGCACTGAGGCTGCTGTGACCTCAGAAGCACAGCCAGCAGCCAGGAGCCTGCCACTGGCCTAGAAGGTACTGAGGCTGCTGTGACCTCCCAAGCACAGCCAACAGCCATGAGCCTGCCACTGGCCTAGGAGGCACGCAGGCTGCTGTGACCTCACAAGCACAGCCAGCAGCCAGGAGCCTGCCACTGGCCTAGAAGGTACTGAGGCTGCTGTGACCTCCCAAGCACAGCCAGCAGCCATGAGCCTGCCACTGGCCTGGGAGGCACTCAGGCTTCTGTGACGTCACAAGCACAGCCAGCAGCCAGGAGCCTGCCACTGGCCTAGGAGGCACTCAGCCTGCTGTGACTTCACAAGCACAGCCAGCAGCCAGGAGCCTGCCACTGGACTGGGAGACAGTCAGCCTGCTGTGACCTCACAAGCACAGCCAGCAGCCATGAGCCTGCCACTGGCCGAGGAGGCAATCAGGCTGCTGTGATCTCACAAGCACAGCCAGCAGCCAGGAGCTTGCCAGTGGCCTAGGAGACAGTTAGGCTGCTGTGACCTCACAAGTAGACCCAGCGGCCAGGAGCCTGCCTCTGGCCAAGTAGGCACACAGCCTGCTGTGACCTCACAAGCAGAGCCAGCAGGTGGGGCTGCACACTAAAGTATGAGGCACTGAGCCTGCTGTGACCTCACAAGCTCATCCAGCAGCCAGGAGCCTGCCTCTGGCCTAGGAGGCACACAGCCTGCTGTGACCTCACAAGCACAGCCAGCAGCCATGAGCCTGCCACTGGCCTAGGAGGCACTGAGGCTGCTGTGACCTCACAAGCACAGCCAGCAGCCAGGAGCCTGCCACTGGCCTAGGAGGCACTGAGGCTGCTGTGACCTCCCAAGCACAGCCAGCAGCCATGAGCCTCCCACTGGCCTAGGAGGCACTGAGGCTGCTGTGACCTCACAAGCACAGCCAGCAGACAGGAGCCTGTCATTGGCCTAGGAGGCACTGAGGCTGCTGTGACCTCACAAGCACAGCCAGCAGACAGGAGCCTGTCATTGGCCTAGGAGGCACTGAGGCTGCTGTGACCTCACAAGCACAGCCAGCAGCCATGAGCCTTCCACTGGCCTAGGAGGCACTGAGGCTGCTGTGACCTCACAAGCACAGCCAGCAGCCAGGAGCCTGCCACTGGCCTAGCAGGCACTCAGCCTCCTCTGACTTCAGAAGCACAGCCAGCAGCCAGGAGCCTGTCGCTGGCCTAGGAGGCACTGAGGCTGCTGTGACCTCACAAGCACAGCCAGCAGCCAGGAGCCTGCCACTGGCCTAGGAGGCACTGAGGCTGCTGTGACCTCACAAGCACAGCCAACAGGGGGCGCTGCACACTATCGTATGAGGCACTGAGCCTGCTGATACCTCCCAAGCACAGCCAGCAGCCATGAGCCTGCCACTGGCCTAGGAGGCACTGAGGCTGCTGTGACCACTCAAGCTCAGCCAGCAGCCATGAGCCTCCCACTGGCCTAGGAGGCATGGAGGATTCTGTGACGTCACAAGCACAGCCAGCAGACAGGAGCCTGCCACTGGCCTAAGAGGCACTCAGGCTGCTGTGACCTCACAAGCAGAGCCAGCAGGTGGGGCGGCACACTAAAGTATGAGGCACTGAGGCTGCTGTGACCACAAAAGAACAGCCAGCAGCCAGGAGCCTGCCTCTGGCCAAGTAGGCACTCAGCCTGCTGTGACCTCACAAGCAGAGCCAGCAGGTGGGGCTGCACACTAACGTATGAGGCACTGAGGCTGCTGTGGCCTCATAAGCACAGCCAGCAGCCAGGAGCCTGCCACTGGCCAAGGAGGCAATCAGGCTGCTGTGACCTCACAAGCACAGCCAGCAGCCATGAGCCTGCCACTGGCCAAGGAGGCAATCAGGCTGCTGTGACCTCCCAAGCACAGCCAGCAGCCAGGAACTTGCCACTGGTCTAGGAGACAGTTAGGCTGCTGTGACCTCACAAGCACAGCCAGCAGCCAGGAGCTTGCCACTGGCCTAGGAGACAGTTAGGCTGCTGTGACCTGCCAAGCACAGCCAGCAGCCATGAGCCTGCCACTGGCCTAGGAGGCACTGAGGCTGCTGTGACCTCCCAAGCACAGCCAACAGCCATGAGCCTGCCACTGGCCTAGGAGGCACGGAGGATTCTGTGACGTCAAAAGCACAGCCAGCTGCCAGGAGCCTGCCACTGGACTCGGAGGCACTCAGCCTGCTGTGACCTCACAAGCACAGCCAACAGCCAGTAACCTCCCACTGGCCTAGGAGACACTGAGGCTGCTGTGACCTCACAAGCACAGCCAGCAGCCAGGAGCCTGCCTCTGGCCTATTAGGCACTCAGGCTGCTGTGACCTCCCAAGCACAGCCAGCAGCCAGGAGCCTGCCACTGGCCTAGGAGGCACTCAGCCTGCTGTGACCTCCCAAGCACAGCCAACAGCCATGAGCCTGGCACTGGCCTAGGAGGCACTGAGGCAGCTGTGACCTCAGAAGCACAGCCAGCAGGTGGGGCTGCACACTAAGCTATGAGGCACGGAGGATTCTGTGACGTCACAAGCACAGCCAGCAGCCAGGAGCCTGCCACTGGCCTAGAAGGTACTGAGGCTGCTGTGACCTCCCAAGCACAGCCAACAGCCATGAGCCTGCCACTGGCCTAGGAGGCACGCAGGCCGCTGTGACCTCACAAGCACAGCCAGCAGCCAGGAGCCTGCCACTGGCCTAGAAGGTACTGAGGCTGCTGTGACCTCCCAAGCACAGCCAGCAGCCATGAGCCTGCCACTGGCCTGGGAGGCACTCAGGCTTCTGTGACGTCACAAGCACAGCCAGCAGCCAGGAGCCTGCCACTGGCCTAGGAGACACTCAGCCTGCTGTGACTTCACAAGCACAGCCAGCAGCCAGGAGCCTGCCACTGGACTGGGAGGCAGTCAGCCTGCTGTGACCTCACAAGCACAGCCAGCAGCCATGAGCCTGCCACTGGCCGAGGAGGCAATCAGGCTGCTGTGATCTCACAAGCACAGCCAGCAGCCAGGAGCTTGCCACTGGCCTAGGAGACAGTTAGGCTGCTGTGACCTCACAAGTAGACCCAGCGGCCATGAGCCTGCCACTGGCCTAGGAGGCACTCAGGCTGCTGTGAACTCACAAGCACAGCCAGCAGGTGGGGCTGCACACTAAAGTATGAGGCACTGAGGCTGCTGTGACCTCACAAGCACAGCCAGCAGCCAGGAGCCTGCCTCTGGCCAAGTAGGCACACAGCCTGCTGTGACCTCACAAGCAGAGCCAGCAGGTGG
Organism: Dromaius novaehollandiae; assembly: GCF_036370855.1. Classification (NCBI taxonomy): domain Eukaryota; kingdom Metazoa; phylum Chordata; class Aves; order Casuariiformes; family Dromaiidae; genus Dromaius; species Dromaius novaehollandiae. Next base: position 26,942,046 of record NC_088107.1, read on the forward strand.
GGCTGCACACTAAAGTATGAGGCACTGAGCCTGCTGTGACCTCACAAGCTCATCCAGCAGCCAGGAGCCTGCCTCTGGCCTAGGAGGCACACAGCCTGCTGTGACCTCACAAGCACAGCCAGCAGCCATGAGCCTGCCACTGGCCTAGGAGGCACTGAGGCTGCTGTGACCTCACAAGCACAGCCAGCAGCCAGGAGCCTGCCACTGGCCTAGGAGGCACTGAGGCTGCTGTGACCTCACAAGCACAGCCAGCAGCCAGGAGCCTGCCACTGGCCTAGGAGGCACGGAGGCTGCTGTGATCTCACAAGCACAGCCAGCAGCCATGAGCCTGCCACTGGCCTAGGAGGCACTGAGGCTGCTGTGACCTCACAACCACAGCCAACAGGGGGCGCTGCACACTATCGTATGAGGCACTGAGCCTGCTGATACCTCCCAAGCACAGCCAGCAGCCAGGAGCCTGCCACTGGCCTAGGAGGCACTGAGGCAGCTGTGACCACTCAAGCTCAGCCAGCAGCCAGGAGCCTCCCACTGGTCTAGGAGGCACGGAGGATTCTGTGACGTCACAAGCACAGCCAGCAGCCAGGAGCCTGCCACTGGCCTAAGAGGCACTGAGGCTGCTGTGGCCTCACAAGCACAGCCAGCAGCCATGAGCCTGCCAGTGGCCTTGGAGGAGCTGAGGCTGCTGTGACCGCACAAGCAGAGCCAGCAGGTGGGGCTGCACACTAAAGTATGAGGCACTGAGGCTGCTGTGACCACACAAGAACAGCCAGCAGCCATGAGCCTGCCACTGGCCTAGAAGGTACTGGGGCTGCTGTGACCTCACAAGCAGAGCCAGCAGGTGGGGCTGCACACTAAAGTATGAGGCACTGAGGCTGCTCTGACCACACAAGAACAGCCAGCAGCCAGGAGCCTGCCACTGGACTGGGAGGCACTGAGGCTGCTGTGACCTCACAAGCACAGCCAGCAGCCATGAGCCTGCCACTGGCCGAGCAGGCACTCAGGCTGCTGTGACCTCACAAGCACAGCCAGCAGGGGGCGCTGCTCATTACCCAGGGGGCATTGATGCCGCTGTGACCTGCCAGGCACAGCCAGCAGCCATGAGCCTTCCACTGGCCTAGGAGGCACTGAGGCTGCTGTGACCTCCCAAGCACAGCCAGCAGCCATGAGCCTGCCACTGGCCTAGGAGGCAATCAGGCTGCTGTGACGTCACAAGCTCAGCCAGCAGCCAGGAGCCTGCCACTGGCCTAGGAGTCATTCAGGCTGCTGTGACCTCACAAGCACGGCTAGCTGCCAGGAGGCTGCCACTGGCCTAGGAGGCACTGATGCTGCTGTGACCTCACAAGCACAGCCAGCAGCCAGGAGCCTGCCACTGGCCTAGGAGGCACTGAGGCTGCTGTGACCTCCCAAGCACAGCCAGCAGCCAGGAGCCTGCCACTGGCCTAGGAGACAGTTAGGCTGCTGTGACCTCCCAAGCACAGCCAGCAGCCATGAGCCTCCCACTGGCCTAGGAGGCACTGAGGCTGCTGTGACCTCACAAGCACAGCCAGCAGACAGGAGCCTGTCATTGGCCTAGGAGGCACTGAGGCTGCTGTGACCTCACAAGCACAGCCAGCAGACAGGAGCCTGTCATTGGCCTAGGAGGCACTGAGGCTGCTGTGACCTCACAAGCACAGCCAGCAGCCATGAGCCTTCCACTGGCCTAGGAGGCACTGAGGCTGCTGTGACCTCACAAGCACAGCCAGCAGCCAGGAGCCTGCCACTGGCCTAGCAGGCACTCAGCCTCCTCTGACTTCACAAGCACAGCCAGCAACCAGGAGCCTGTCGCTGGCCTAGGAGGCACTGAGGCTGCTGTGACCTCACAAGCACAGCCAGCAGCCAGGAGCCTGCCACTGGCCTAGGAGGCACTGAGGCTGCTGTGACCTCACAAGCACAACCAACAGGGGGCGCTGCACACTATCGTATGAGGCACTGAGCCTGCTGATACCTCCCAAGCACAGCCAGCAGCCATGAGCCTGCCACTGGCCTAGGAGGCACTGAGGCTGCTGTGACCACTCAAGCTCAGCCAGCAGGTGGGGCTGCACACTAAAGTATGAGGCACTGAGGCTGCTGTGACCACACAAGAACAGCCAGCAGCCAGGAGCCTGCCACTGGACTGGGAGGCACTGAGGCTGCTGTGACCTCACAAGCACAGCCAGCAGCCATGAGCCTGCCACTGGCCGAGCAGGCACTCAGGCTGCTGTGACCTCACAAGCACAGCCAGCAGGGGGCGCTGCTCATTACCCAGGGGGCATTGATGCCGCTGTGACCTGCCAAGCACAGCCAGCAGCCATGAGCCTTCCACTGGCCTAGGAGGCACTGAGGCTGCTGTGACCTCCCAAGCACAGCCAGCAGCCAGGAGCCTGCCACTGGCCTAGGAGGCACTCAGCCTGCTGTGACCTCCCAAGCACAGCCAACAGCCATGAGCCTGGCACTGGCCTAGGAGGCACTGAGGCAGCTGTGACCTCAGAAGCACAGCCAGCAGGTGGGGCTGCACACTAAGCTATGAGGCACGGAGGATTCTGTGACGTCACAAGCACAGCCAGCAGCCAGGAGCCTGCCACTGGCCTAGAAGGTACTGAGGCTGCTGTGACCTCCCAAGCACAGCCAACAGCCATGAGCCTGCCACTGGCCTAGGAGGCACGCAGGCTGCTGTGACCTCACAAGCACAGCCAGCAGCCAGGAGCCTGCCACTGGCCTAGAAGGTACTGAGGCTGCTGTGACCTCCCAAGCACAGCCAGCAGCCATGAGCCTGCCACTGGCCTGGGAGGCACTCAGGCTTCTGTGACGTCACAAGCACAGCCAGCAGCCAGGAGCCTGCCACTGGCCTAGGAGGCACTCAGCCTGCTGTGACTTCACAAGCACAGCCAGCAGCCAGGAGCCTGCCACTGGACTGGGAGGCAGTCAGCCTGCTGTGACCTCACAAGCACAGCCAGCAGCCATGAGCCTGCCACTGGCCGAGGAGGCAATCAGGCTGCTGTGATCTCACAAGCACAGCCAGCAGCCAGGAGCTTGCCAGTGGCCTAGGAGACAGTTAGGCTGCTGTGACCTCACAAGTAGACCCAGCGGCCAGGAGCCTGCCTCTGGCCAAGTAGGCACACAGCCTGCTGTGACCTCACAAGCACAGCCAGCAGCCAGGAGCCTGCCACTGGCCTAGGAGGCACGGAGGCTGCTGTGACCTCACAAGCACAGCCAGCAGCCAGGAGCCTGCCACTGGCCTAGGAGGCACGGAGGCTGCTGTGATCTCACAAGCACAGCCAGCAGCCAGGAGCCTGTCGCTGGACTAGGAGGCACTGAGGCTGCTGTGACCTCACAAGCACAGCCACCAGCCAGGAGCCTGCCACTGGCCTAGGAGGCACTGAGGCTGCTGTGACCTCACAAGCACAGCCAACAGGGGGCGCTGCACACTATCGTATGAGGCACTGAGCCTGCTGATACCTCCCAAGCACAGCCAGCAGCCATGAGCCTGCCACTGGCCTAGGAGGCACTGAGGCTGCTGTGACCACTCAAGCTCAGCCAGCAGGTGGGGCTGCACACTAAAGTATGAGGCACTGAGGCTGCTGTGACCACACAAGAACAGCCAGCAGCCAGGAGCCTGCCACTGGACTGGGAGGCACTGAGGCTGCTGTGACCTCACAAGCACAGCCAGCAGCCATGAGCCTGCCACTGGCCGAGCAGGCACTCAGGCTGCTGTGACCTCACAAGCACAGCCAGCAGGGGGGGCTGCTCATTACCCAGGGGGCATTGATGCCGCTGTGACCTGCCAAGCACAGCCAGCAGCCATGAGCCTTCCACTGGCCTAGGAGGCACTGAGGCTGCTGTGACCTCCCAAGCACAGCCAGCAGCCAGGAGCCTGCCACTGGCCTAGGAGGCACTCAGCCTGCTGTGACCTCCCAAGCACAGCCAACAGCCATGAGCCTGGCACTGGCCTAGGAGGCACTGAGGCAGCTGTGACCTCAGAAGCACAGCCAGCAGGTGGGGCTGCACACTAAGCTATGAGGCACGGAGGATTCTGTGACGTCACAAGCACAGCCAGCAGCCAGGAGCCTGCCACTGGCCTAGAAGGTACTGAGGCTGCTGTGACCTCCCAAGCACAGCCAACAGCCATGAGCCTGCCACTGGCCTAGGAGGCACGCAGGCTGCTGTGACCTCCCAAGCACAGCCAGCAGCCATGAGCCTGCCACTGGCCTAGAAGGTACTGAGGCTGCTGTGACCTCCCAAGCACAGCCAGCAGCCATGAGCCTGCCACTGGCCTGGGAGGCACTCAGGCTTCTGTGACGTCACAAGCACAGCCAGCAGCCAGGAGCCTGCCACTGGCCTAGGAGGCACTCAGCCTCCTGTGACTTCACAAGCACAGCCAGCAGCCAGGAGCCTGCCACTGGACTGGGAGGCAGTCAGCCTGCTGTGACCTCACAAGCACAGCCAGCAGCCATGAGCCTGCCACTGGCCGAGGAGGCAATCAGGCTGCTGTGATCTCACAAGCACAGCCAGCAGCCAGGAGCTTGCCACTGGCCTAGGAGACAGTTAGGCTGCTGTGACCTCACAAGTAGACCCAGCGGCCATGAGCCTGCCACTGGCCTAGGAGGCACTCAGGCTGCTGTGAACTCACAAGCACAGCCAGCAGGTGGGGCTGCACACTAAAGTATGAGGCACTGAGGCTGCTGTGACCTCACAAGCACAGCCAGCAGCCAGGAGCCTGCCTCTGGCCAAGTAGGCACTCAGCCTGCTGTGATCTCACAAGCAGAGCCAGCAGGTGGGGCTGCACACTAAAGTATGAGGCACTGAGCCTGCTGTGACCTCACAAGCTCATCCAGCAGCCAGGAGCCTGCCTCTGGCCTCGGAGGCACTCAGGCTGCTGTGACCTCACAAGCACAGCCAGCAGCCATGAGCCTGCCACTGGCCTAGGAGGCACTGAGGCTGCTGTGACCTCACAAGCAGAGCCAGCAGCCAGGAGCCTGCCACTGGCCTAGGAGGCACGGAGGCTGCTGTGACCTCACAAGCACAGCCAGCAGCCAGGAGCCTGCCACTGGCGTAGGAGGCACGGAGGCTGCTGTGATCTCACAAGCACAGCCAGCAGCCATGAGCCTGCCACTGGCCTAGGAGGCACTGAGGCTGCTGTGACCTCACAACCACAGCCAACAGGGGGCGCTGCACACTATCGTATGAGGCACTGAGCCTGCTGATACCTCCCAAGCACAGCCAGCAGCCAGGAGCCTGCCACTGGCCTAGGAGGCACTGAGGCAGCTGTGACCACTCAAGCTCAGCCAGCAGCCAGGAGCCTCCCACTGGTCTAGGAGGCACGGAGGATTCTGTGACGTCACAAGCACAGCCAGCAGCCAGGAGCCTGCCACTGGCCTAAGAGGCACTGAGGCTGCTGTGGCCTCACAAGCACAGCCAGCAGCCATGAGCCTGCCAGTGGCCTTGGAGGAGCTGAGGCTGCTGTGACCGCACAAGCAGAGCCAGCAGGTGGGGCTGCACACTAAAGTATGAGGCACTGAGGCTGCTGTGACCACACAAGAACAGCCAGCAGCCATGAGCCTGCCACTGGCCTAGAAGGTACTGGGGCTGCTGTGACCTCACAAGCAGAGCCAGCAGGTGGGGCTGCACACTAAAGTATGAGGCACTGAGGCTGCTCTGACCACACAAGAACAGCCAGCAGCCAGGAGCCTGCCACTGGACTGGGAGGCACTGAGGCTGCTGTGACCTCACAAGCACAGCCAGCAGCCATGAGCCTGCCACTGGCCGAGCAGGCACTCAGGCTGCTGTGACCTCACAAGCACAGCCAGCAGGGGGCGCTGCTCATTACCCAGGGGGCATTGATGCCGCTGTGACCTGCCAAGCACAGCCAGCAGCCATGAGCCTTCCACTGGCCTAGGAGGCACTGAGGCTGCTGTGACCTCCCAAGCACAGCCAGCAGCCATGAGCCTGCCACTGGCCTAGGAGGCAATCAGGCTGCTGTGACGTCACAAGCTCAGCCAGCAGCCAGGAGCCTGCCACTGGCCTAGGAGTCATTCAGGCTGCTGTGACCTCACAAGCACGGCTAGCTGCCAGGAGGCTGCCACTGGCCTAGGAGGCACTGATGCTGCTGTGACCTCACAAGCACAGCCAGCAGCCAGGAGCCTGCCACTGGCCTAGGAGGCACTGAGGCTGCTGTGACCTCCCAAGCACAGCCAGCAGCCAGGAGCCTGCCACTGGCATAGGAGACAGTTAGGCTGCTGTGACCTCCCAAGCACAGCCAGCAGCCATGAGCCTCCCACTGGCCTAGGAGGCACTGAGGCTGCTGTGACCTCACAAGCACAGCCAGCAGACAGGAGCCTGTCATTGGCCTAGGAGGCACTGAGGCTGCTGTGACCTCACAAGCACAGCCAGCAGACAGGAGCCTCCCACTGGCCTAGGAGGCACTGAGGCTGCTGTGACCTCACAAGCACAGCCAGCAGACAGGAGCCTCCCACTGGCCTAGGAGGCACTGAGGCTGCTGTGACCTCACAAGCACAGCCAGCAGCCAGGAGCCTGCCACTGGCCTAGGAGGCAATCAGGCTGCTGTGACGTCACAAGCTCAGCCAGCAGCCAGGAGCCTGCCACTGGCCTAGGAGTCATTCAGGCTGCTGTGACCTCACAAGCACGGCTAGCTGCCAGGAGGCTGCCACTGGCCTAGGAGGCACTGATGCTGCTGTGACCTCACAAGCACAGCCAGCAGCCATGAGCCTGCCACTGGCCTAGGAGGCAATCAGGCTGCTGTGACGTCACAAGCTCAGCCAGCAGCCAGGAGCCTGCCACTGGCCTAGGAGTCATTCAGGCTGCTGTGACCTCACAAGCACGGCTAGCTGCCAGGAGGCTGCCACTGGCCTAGGAGGCACTGATGCTGCTGTGACCTCACAAGCACAGCCAGCAGCCAGGAGCCTGCCACTGGCCTAGGAGGCACTGAGGCTGCTGATACCTCCCAAGCACAGCCAGCAGCCATGAGCCTGCCACTGGCCTAGGAGACAGTCAGGCTGCTGTGACCTCCCAAGCACAGCCAGCAGCCATGAGCCTCCCACTGGCCTAGGAGGCACTGAGGCTGCTGTGACCTCACAAGCACAGCCAGCAGACAGGAGCCTGTCATTGGCCTAGGAGGCACTGAGGCTGCTGTGACCTCACAAGCACAGCCAGCAGACAGGAGCCTGTCATTGGCCTAGGAGGCACTGAGGCTGCTGTGACCTCACAAGCACAGCCAGCAGCCATGAGCCTTCCACTGGCCTAGGAGGCACTGAGGCTGCTGTGACCTCACAAGCACAGCCAGCAGCCAGGAGCCTGCCACTGGCCTAGCAGGCACTCAGCCTCCTCTGACTTCACAAGCACAGCCAGCAGCCAGGAGCCTGTCGCTGGCCTAGGAGGCACTGAGGCTGCTGTGACCTCACAAGCACAGCCAGCAGCCAGGAGCCTGCCACTGGCCTAGGAGGCACTGAGGCTGCTGTGACCTCACAAGCACAGCCAACAGGGGGCGCTGCACACTATCGTATGAGGCACTGAGCCTGCTGATACCTCCCAAGCACAGCCAGCAGCCATGAGCCTGCCACTGGCCTAGGAGGCACTGAGGCTGCTGTGACCACTCAAGCTCAGCCAGCAGGTGGGGCTGCACACTAAAGTATGAGGCACTGAGGCTGCTGTGACCACACAAGAACAGCCAGCAGCCAGGAGCCTGCCACTGGACTGGGAGGCACTGAGGCTGCTGTGACCTCACAAGCACAGCCAGCAGCCATGAGCCTGCCACTGGCCGAGCAGGCACTCAGGCTGCTGTGACCTCACAAGCACAGCCAGCAGGGGGCGCTGCTCATTACCCAGGGGGCATTGACGCCGCTGTGACCTGCCAAGCACAGCCAGCAGCCATGAGCCTTCCACTGGCCTAGGAGGCACTGAGCCTGCTGTGACCTCCCAAGCACAGCCAGCAGCCATGAGCCTGCCACTGGCCTAGGAGGCAATCAGGCTGCTGTGACGTCACAAGCTCAGCCAGCAGCCAGGAGCCTGCCACTGGCCTAGGAGTCATTCAGGCTGCTGTGACCTCACAAGCACGGCTAGCTGCCAGGAGGCTGCCACTGGCCTAGGAGGCACTGATGCTGCTGTGACCTCACAAGCACAGCCAGCAGCCAGGAGCCTGCCACTGGCCTAGGAGGCACTGAGGCTGCTGTGACCTCCCAAGCACAGCCAGCAGCCAGGAGCCTGCCACTGGCCTAGGAGGCACTGAGGCTGCTGTGACCTCCCAAGCACAGCCAGCAGCCATGAGCCTCCCACTGGCCTAGGAGGCACTGAGGCTGCTGTGACCTCACAAGCACAGCCAGCAGACAGGAGCCTGCCACTGGCCTAGGAGGCACTGAGGCTGCTGTGACCTCACAAGCACAGCCAGCAGACAGGAGCCTGTCATTGGCCTAGGAGGCACTGAGGCTGCTGTGACCTCACAAGCACAGCCAGCAGCCATGAGCCTTCCACTGGCCTAGGAGGCACTGAGGCTGCTGTGACCTCACAAGCACAGCCAGCAGCCAGGAGCCTGCCACTGGCCTAGCAGGCACTCAGCCTCCTCTGACTTCACAAGCACAGCCAGCAGCCAGGAGCCTGTCGCTGGCCTAGGAGGCACTGAGGCTGCTGTGACCTCACAAGCACAGCCAGCAGCCAGGAGCCTGCCACTGGCCTAGGAGGCACTGAGGCTGCTGTGACCTCACAAGCACAGCCAACAGGGGGCGCTGCACACTATCGTATGAGGCACTGAGCCTGCTGATACCTCCCAAGCACAGCCAGCAGCCATGAGCCTGCCACTGGCCTAGGAGGCACTGAGGCTGCTGTGACCACTCAAGCTCAGCCAGCAGCCATGAGCCTCCCACTGGCCTAGGAGGCATGGAGGATTCTGTGACGTCACAAGCACAGCCAGCTGCCAGGAGCCTGCCACTGGCCTAAGAGGCACTCAGGCTGCTGTGACCTCACAAGCAGAGCCAGCAGGTGGGGCGGCACACTAAAGTATGAGGCACTGAGGCTGCTGTGACCACAAAAGAACAGCCAGCAGCCAGGAGCCTGCCTCTGGCCAAGTAGGCACTCAGCCTGCTGTGACCTCACAAGCAGAGCCAGCAGGTGGGGCTGCACACTAACGTATGAGGCACTGAGGCTGCTGTGGCCTCACAAGCACAGCCAGCAGCCAGGAGCCTGTCACTGGCCTCGGAGGCACTCAGGCTGCTGTGACCTCACAAGCACAGCCAGCAGGTGGGGCTGTACACTAAAGTATGAGGCACTGAGCCTGCTGTGACCTCACAAGCTCAACCAGCAGCCAGGAGCCTGCCTCTGGCCTAGGAGGCACACAGCCTGCTGTGACCTCACAAGCACAGCCAGCAGCCATGAGCCTGCCACTGGCCTAGGAGGCACTGAGGCTGCTGTGACCTCACAACACAGCCAGCAGCCAGGAGCCTGCCACTGGCCTAGGAGGCAATCAGGCTGCTGTGATCTCACAAGCAGAGCCAGCAGGTGGGGCTGCACACTAAAGTATGAGGCACTGAGGCTGCTGTGACCACAAAAGAACAGCCAGCAGCCAGGAGCCTGCCTCTGGCCAAGTAGGCCCACAGCCTGCTGTGACCTCACAAGCAGAGCCAGCAGGTGGGGCTGCACACTAACATGTGAGGCACTGAGGCTGCTGTGGCCTCACAAGCACAGCCAGCAGCCAGGTGCCTGTCACTGGCCTCGGAGGCACTGAGGCTGCTGTGACCTCACAAGCACAGCCAGCAGGTGGGGCTGTACACTAAAGTATGAGGCACTGAGCCTGCTGTGACCTCACAAGCTCATCCAGCAGCCAGGAGCCTGCCTCTGACCTAGGAGGCACACAGCCTGCTGTGACCTCACAAGCACAGCCAGCAGCCATGAGCCTGCGACTGGCCTAGGAGGCACGGAGGATTCTGTGACGTCACAAGCACAGACAGCTGCCATGAGCCTGCCAGTGGCCTTGGAGGAGCTGAGGCTGCTGTGACCGCACAAGCTCAGCCAGCAGGTGGGGCTGCACACTAAAGTATGAGGCACTGAGGATGCTGTGACCACACAAGAACAGCCAGCAGCCAGGAGCCTGCCACTGGACTGGGAGGCACTGAGGCTGCTGTGACCTCACAAGCACAGCCAGCAGCCAGGAGCCTGCCACTGGCCTAGGAGGCACTGAGGCTGCTGTGGCCTCCCAAGCACAGCCAACAGCCATGAGCCTGGCACTGGCCTAGGAGGCACTGAGGCAGCTGTGACCTCAGAAGCACAGCCAGCAGGTGGGGCTGCACACTAAGCTATGAGGCACGGAGGATTCTGTGACGTCACAAGCACAGCCAGCAGCCAGGAGCCTGCCACTGGCCTAGAAGGTACTGAGGCTGCTGTGACCTCCCAAACACAGCCAACAGCCATGAGCCTGCCACTGGCCTAGGAGGCACGCAGGCTGCTGTGACCTCACAAGCACAGCCAGCAGCCAGGAGCCTGCCACTGGCCTAGAAGGTACTGAGGCTGCTGTGACCTCACAAGCACAGCCAGCAGCCATGAGCCTGCCACTGGCCTGGGAGGCACTCAGGCTTCTGTGACGTCACAAGCACAGCAAGCTGCCAGGAGCCTGCCACTGGACTCGGAGGCACTCAGCCTGCTGTGACTTCACAAGCACAGCCAGCAGCCAGGAGCCTGCCACTGGACTGGGAGGCAGTCAGCCTGCTGTGACCTCACAAGCACAGCCAGCAGCCATGAGCCTGCCACTGGCCGAGGAGGCAATCAGGCTGCTGTGATCTCACAAGCACAGCCAGCAGCCAGGAGCTTGCCACTGGCCTAGGAGACAGTTAGGCTGCTGTGACCTCACAAGTAGACCCAGCGGCCATGAGCCTGCCACTGGCCTAGGAGGCACTCAGGCTGCTGTGAACTCACAAGCACAGCCAGCAGGTGGGGCTGCACACTAAAGTATGAGGCACTGAGGCTGCTGTGACCTCACAAGCTCATCCAGCAGCCAGGAGCCTGCCTCTGGCCTAGGAGGCACACAGCCTGCTGTGACCTCACAAGCACAGCCAGCAGCCATGAGCCTGCCACTGGCCTAGGAGGCACTGAGGCTGCTGTGACCTCACAAGCACAGCCAGCAGCCAGGAGCCTGCCACTGGCCTAGGAGGCACGGAGGCTGCTGTGACCTCACAAGCACAGCCAGCAGCCAGGAGCCTGCCACTGGCCTAGGAGGCACGGAGGCTGCTGTGATCTCACAAGCACAGCCAGCAGCCATGAGCCTGCCACTGGCCTAGGAGGCACTGAGGCTGCTGTGACCTCACAACCACAGCCAACAGGGGGCGCTGCACACTATCGTATGAGGCACTGAGCCTGCTGATACCTCCCAAGCACAGCCAGCAGCCAGGAGCCTGCCACTGGCCTAGGAGGCACTGAGGCTGCTGTGACCACTCAAGCTCAGCCAGCAGCCAGGAGCCTCCCACTGGTCTAGGAGGCACGGAGGATTCTGTGACGTCACAAGCACAGCCAGCAGCCAGGAGCCTGCCACTGGCCTAAGAGGCACTGAGGCTGCTGTGGCCTCACAAGCACAGCCAGCAGCCAGGAGCCTGCCAGTGGCCTTGGAGGAGCTGAGGCTGCTGTGACCGCACAAGCAGAGCCAGCAGGTGGGGCTGCACACTAAAGTATGAGGCACTGAGGCTGCTGTGACCACACAAGAACAGCCAGCAGCCATGAGCCTGCCACTGGCCTAGAAGGTACTGGGGCTGCTGTGACCTCACAAGCAGAGCCAGCAGGTGGGGCTGCACACTAAAGTATGAGGCACTGAGGCTGCTCTGACCACACAAGAACAGCCAGCAGCCAGGAGCCTGCCACTGGACTGGGAGGCACTGAGGCGGCTGTGACCTCACAAGCACAGCCAGCAGCCATGAGCCTGCCACTGGCCGAGCAGGCACTCAGGCTGCTGTGACCTCACAAGCACAGCCAGCAGGGGGCGCTGCTCATTACCCAGGGGGCATTGATGCCGCTGTGACCTGCCAAGCACAGCCAGCAGCCATGAGCCTTCCACTGGCCTAGGAGGCACTGAGGCTGCTGTGACCTCCCAAGCACAGCCAGCAGCCATGAGCCTGCCACTGGCCTAGGAGGCAATCAGGCTGCTGTGACGTCACAAGCTCAGCCAGCAGCCAGGAGCCTGCCACTGGCCTAGGAGTCATTCAGGCTGCTGTGACCTCACAAGCACGGCTAGCTGCCAGGAGGCTGCCACTGGCCTAGGAGGCACTGATGCTGCTGTGACCTCACAAGCACAGCCAGCAGCCAGGAGCCTGCCACTGGCCTAGGAGGCACTGAGGCTGCTGTGACCTCCCAAGCACAGCCAGCAGCCAGGAGCCTGCCACTGGCCTAGGAGACAGTTAGGCTGCTGTGACCTCCCAAGCACAGCCAGCAGCCATGAGCCTTCCACTGGCCTAGGAGGCACTGAGGCTGCTGTGACCTCACAAGCACAGCCAGCAGACAGGAGCCTGTCATTGGCCTAGGAGGCACTGAGGCTGCTGTGACCTCACAAGCACAGCCAGCAGCCAGGAGCCTGCCACTGGCCTAGGAGGCAATCAGGCTGCTGTGACCTCACAAGCACAGCCAGCAGCCAGGAGCCTGCCACTGGCCTAGCAGGCACTCAGCCTCCTCTGACTTCACAAGCACAGCCAGCAGCCAGGAGCCTGTCGCTGGCCTAGGAGGCACTGAGGCTGCTGTGACCTCACAAGCACAGCCAGCAGCCAGGAGCCTGCCACTGGCCTAGGAGGCACTGAGGCTGCTGTGACCTCACAAGCACAGCCAACAGGGGGCGCTGCACACTATCGTATGAGGCACTGAGCCTGCTGATACCTCCCAAGCACAGCCAGCAGCCATGAGCCTGCCACTGGCCTAGGAGGCACTGAGGCTGCTGTGACCACTCAAGCTCAGCCAGCAGCCATGAGCCTCCCACTGGCCTAGGAGGCATGGAGGATTCTGTGACGTTACAAGCACAGCCAGCTGCCAGGAGCCTGCCACTGGCCTAAGAGGCACTCAGGCTGCTGTGACCTCACAAGCAGAGCCAGCAGGTGGGGCGGCACACTAAAGTATGAGGCACTGAGGCTGCTGTGACCACAAAAGAACAGCCAGCAGCCAGGAGCCTGCCTCTGGCCAAGTAGGCACTCAGCCTGCTGTGACCTCACAAGCAGAGCCAGCAGGTGGGGCTGCACACTAACGTATGAGGCACTGAGGCTGCTGTGGCCTCACAAGCACAGCCAGCAGCCAGGAGCCTGTCACTGGCCTCGGAGGCACTCAGGCTGCTGTGACCTCACAAGCACAGCCAGCAGGTGGGGCTGTACACTAAAGTATGAGGCACTGAGCCTGCTGTGACCTCACAAGCTCAACCAGCAGCCAGGAGCCTGCCTCTGGCCTAGGAGGCACACAGCCTGCTGTGACCTCACAAGCAGAGCCAGCAGGTGGGGCTGCACACTAAAGTATGAGGCACTGAGGCTGCTCTGACCACACAAGAACAGCCAGCAGCCAGGAGCCTGCCACTGGACTGGGAGGCACTGAGGCGGCTGTGACCTCACAAGCACAGCCAGCAGCCATGAGCCTGCCACTGGCCGAGCAGGCACTCAGGCTGCTGTGACCTCACAAGCACAGCCAGCAGGGGGCGCTGCTCATTACCCAGGGGGCATTGATGCCGCTGTGACCTGCCAAGCACAGCCAGCAGCCATGAGCCTTCCACTGGCCTAGGAGGCACTGAGGCTGCTGTGACCTCCCAAGCACAGCCAGCAGCCATGAGCCTGCCACTGGCCTAGGAGGCAATCAGGCTGCTGTGACGTCACAAGCTCAGCCAGCAGCCAGGAGCCTGCCACTGGCCTAGGAGTCATTCAGGCTGCTGTGACCTCACAAGCACGGCTAGCTGCCAGGAGGCTGCCACTGGCCTAGGAGGCACTGATGCTGCTGTGACCTCACAAGCACAGCCAGCAGCCAGGAGCCTGCCACTGGCCTAGGAGGCACTGAGGCTGCTGTGACCTCCCAAGCACAGCCAGCAGCCAGGAGCCTGCCACTGGCCTAGGAGACAGTTAGGCTGCTGTGACCTCCCAAGCACAGCCAGCAGCCATGAGCCTTCCACTGGCCTAGGAGGCACTGAGGCTGCTGTGACCTCACAAGCACAGCCAGCAGACAGGAGCCTGTCATTGGCCTAGGAGGCACTGAGGCTGCTGTGACCTCACAAGCACAGCCAGCAGACAGGAGCCTGTCATTGGCCTAGGAGGCACTGAGGCTGCTGTGACCTCACAAGCACAGCCAGCAGCCATGAGCCTTCCACTGGCCTAGGAGGCACTGAGGCTGCTGTGACCTCACAAGCACAGCCAGCAGCCAGGAGCCTGCCACTGGCCTAGCAGGCACTCAGCCTCCTCTGACTTCACAAGCACAGCCAGCAGCCAGGAGCCTGTCGCTGGCCTAGGAGGCACTGAGGCTGCTGTGACCTCACAAGCACAGCCAGCAGCCAGGAGCCTGCCACTGGCCTAGGAGGCACTGAGGCTGCTGTGACCTCACAAGCACAGCCAACAGGGGGCGCTGCACACTATCGTATGAGGCACTGAGCCTGCTGATACCTCCCAAGCACAGCCAGCAGCCATGAGCCTGCCACTGGCCTAGGAGGCACTGAGGCTGCTGTGACCACTCAAGCTCAGCCAGCAGCCATGAGCCTCCCACTGGCCTAGGAGGCATGGAGGATTCTGTGACGTTACAAGCACAGCCAGCTGCCAGGAGCCTGCCACTGGCCTAAGAGGCACTCAGGCTGCTGTGACCTCACAAGCAGAGCCAGCAGGTGGGGCGGCACACTAAAGTATGAGGCACTGAGGCTGCTGTGACCACAAAAGAACAGCCAGCAGCCAGGAGCCTGCCTCTGGCCAAGTAGGCACTCAGCCTGCTGTGACCTCACAAGCAGAGCCAGCAGGTGGGGCTGCACACTAACGTATGAGGCACTGAGGCTGCTGTGGCCTCACAAGCACAGCCAGCAGCCAGGAGCCTGTCACTGGCCTCGGAGGCACTCAGGCTGCTGTGACCTCACAAGCACGGCCAGCAGGTGGGGCTGTACACTAAAGTATGAGGCACTGAGCCTGCTGTGACCTCACAAGCTCAACCAGCAGCCAGGAGCCTGCCTCTGGCCTAGGAGGCACACAGCCTGCTGTGACCTCACAAGCACAGCCAGCAGCCATGAGCCTGCCTCTGGCCTAGGAGGCACTGAGGCTGCTGTGACCTCACAAGCACAGCCAGCAGCCAGGAGCCTGCCACTGGCCTAGGAGGCACTGAGGCTGCTGTGACCTCACAAGCACAGCCAACAGGTGGGGCTGCACACTATCGTATGAGGCACTGAGCCTGCTGATACCTCCCAAGCACAGCCAGCAGCCATGAGCCTGCCACTGGCCTAGGAGGCACTCAGGCTGCTGTGACGTCACAAGCACAGCCAGCAGCCAGGAGCCTGCCCCTGGCCTAGGAGGCACTCAGGCTGCTGTGGCCTCACAAGCACAGCCAGCAGCCAGGAGCCTGCCACTGGCCTCGGAGAAGCTGAGGCTGCTGTGACCTCACAAGCAGAGCCAGCAGGCGGGGCTGCGCACTAACGTATGAGGCACCGAGGCTGCTGTGGCCTCACAAGCACAGCCAGCAGCCAGGAGCCTGCCACTGGACTGGGAGGCACTCAGGCTGCTGTGACCTCACAAGCACAGCCAGCAGCCAGGAGCCTGCCACTGGCCAAGGAGGCAATCAGGCTGCTGTGACCTCCCAAGCTCAGCCAGCAGCCATGAGCCTTCCACTGGCCTAGGAGGCACGGAGGATTCTGTGACGTCACAAGCACAGCCAGCTGCCAGGAGCCTGCCACTGGCCTAAGAGGCACTCAGGCTGCTGTGACCTCACAAGCAGAGCCAGCAGGTGGGGCGGCACACTAAAGTATGAGGCACTGAGGCTGCTGTGACCACAAAAGAACAGCCAGCAGCCAGGAGCCTGCCTCTGGCCAAGTAGGCACACAGCCTGCTGTGACCTCACAAGCAGAGCCAGCAGGTGGGGCTGCACACTAACATGTGAGGCACTGAGGCTGCTGTGGCCTCACAAGCACAGCCAGCAGCCATGAGCCTGCGACTGGCCTAGGAGGCACGGAGGAATCTGTGACGTCACAAGCACAGACAGCTGCCATGAGCCTGCCAGTGGCCTTGGAGGAACTGAGGCTGCTGTGACCGCACAAGCAGAGCCAGCAGGTGGGGCTGCACACTAAAGTATGAGGCACTGAGGCTGCTGTGACCACACAAGAACAGCCAGCAGCCAGGAGCCTGCCACTGGGCTAGGAGGCACGGAGGCTGCTGTGACCTCACAAGCAGAGCCAGCAGGTGGGGCTGCACACTAAAGTATGAGGCACTGAGGCTGCTGTGACCACACAAGAACAGCCAGCAGCCAGGAGCCTGCCACTGGACTGGGAGGCACTGAGGCTGCTGTGACCTCACAAGCACAGCCAGCAGCCATGAGCCTGCCACTGGCCGAGCAGGCACTCAGGCTGCTGTGACCTTACAAGCACAGCCAGCAGGGGGCGCTGCTCATTACCCAGGGGGCATTGATGCCGCTGTGACCTGCCAAGCACAGCCAGCAGCCATGAGTCTTCCACTGGCCTAGGAGGCACTCAGGCTGATGTGACCTCCCAAGCACAGCCAACAGCCAGGAGCCTGCCACTGGCTAGGAGGCACTGAGGCTGCTGTGACCTCCCAAGCACAGCCAGCAGCCAGGAGCCTGCCACTGGCCTAGGAGGTACTGAGGCTGCTGTGACCTCCCAAGCACAGCCAGCAGCCATGAGCCTGCCACTGGCCTAGGAGGCAATCAGGCTGCTGTGACGTCACAAGCTCAGCCAGCAGCCAGGCGCCTGCCACTGGCCTAGGAGTCATTCAGGCTGCTGTGACCTCACAAGCTCATCCAGCAGCCAGGAGCCTGCCTCTGGCCTAGGAGGCGCACAGCCTGCTGTGACCTCACAAGCACAGCCAGCAGCCATGAGCCTGCCACTGGCCTAGGAGGCACTGAGGCTGCTGTGACCTCCCAAGCACAGCCAGCAGCCAGGAGCCTGCCACTGGCCTAGGAGGCACGGAGGCTGCTGTGATCTCACAAGCACAGCCAGCAGCCAGGAGCCTGCCACTGGCCTAGGAGACAGTTAGGCTACTGTGACCTCCCAAGCACAGCCAGCAGCCATGAGCCTCCCACTGGCCTAGGAGGCACTGAGGGTGCTGTGACCTCACAAGCACAGCCAGCAGACAGGAGCCTGTCATTGGCCTAGGAGGCACTGAGGCTGCTGTGACCTCACAAGCACAGCCAGCAGACAGGAGCCTGTCATTGGCCTAGGAGGCACTGACGCTGCTGTGACCTCACAAGCACAGCCAGCAGCCAGGAGCCTGCCACTGGCCTAGCAGGCACTCAGCCTCCTCTGACTTCGCAAGCACAGCCAGCAGCCAGGAGCCTGTCGCTGGCCTAGGAGGCACTGAGGCTGCTGTGACCTCCCAAGCACAGCCAGCAGCCAGGAGCCTGCCACTGGCCTAGGAGGCACTGAGGCTGCTGTGACCTCACAAGCACAGCCAACAGGGGGCGCTGCACACTATCGTATGAGGCACTGAGCCTGCTGATACCTCCCAAGCACAGCCAGCAGCCATGAGCCTGCCACTGGCCTAGGAGGCACTCAGGCTGCTGTGACCACTCAAGCTCAGCCAGCAGCCATGAGCCTCCCACTGGCCTAGGAGGCACGGAGGATTGTGTGACGTCACAATCACAGCCAGCTGCCAGGAGCCTGCCACTGGCCTAAGAGGCACTCAGGCTGCTGTGACCTCACAAGCAGAGCCAGCAGGTGGGGCGGCACACTAAAGTATGAGGCACTGAGGCTGCTGTGACCACAAAAGAACAGCCAGCAGCCAGGAGCCTGCCTCTGGTCAAGTAGGCACACAGCCTGCTGTGACCTCACAAGCAGAGCCAGCAGGTGGGGCTGCACACTAACGTATGAGGCACTGAGGCTGCTGTGGCCTCACAAGCACAGCCAGCAGCCAGGAGCCTGTCACTGGCCTCGGAGGCACTGAGGCTGCTGTGACCTCACAAGCACAGCCAGCAGGTGGGGCTGGACACTAAAGTATGAGGCACTGAGCCTGCTGTGACCTCACAAGCTCATCCAGCAGCCAGGAGCCTGCCTCTGGCCTAGGAGGCGCACAGCCTGCTGTGACCTCACAAGCACAGCCAGCAGCCATGAGCCTGCCACTGGCCTAGGAGGCACTGAGGCTGCTGTGACCTCACAAGCACAGACAGCAGCCAGGAGCCTGCCACTGGCCTAGGAGGCACGGAGGCTGCTGTGATCTCACAAGCACAGCCAGCAGCCAGGAGCCTGCCACTGGCCTAGGAGGCACTCAGGCTGCTGTGACCTCACAAGCACAGCCAACAGGGGGCGCTGCACACTATCGTATGAGGCAATGAGCCTGCTGATACCTCCCAAGCACTGCCAGCAGCCATGAGCCTGCCACTGGCCTAGGAGGCACTGAGGCTGCTGTGACGTCACAAGCACAGCCAGCAGCCAGGAGCCTGCCACTGGCCTAAGAGGCACTCAGGCTGCTGTGGCCTCACAAGCACAGCCAGCAGCCAGGAGCCTGCCACTGGCCTCGGAGGAGCTGAGGCTGCTGTGACCTCACAAGCACAGCCAGCAGGCGGGGCTGCGCACTAAAGTATGAGGCACTGAGGCTGCTGTGACCACACAAGAACAGCCAGCAGCCAGGAGCCTGCCACTGGCCTAGGAGGCACTGAGGCTGCTGTGACCTCACAAGCAGAGCCAGCAGGTGGGGCTGCACACTAACGTATGAGGCACCGAGGCTGCTGTGGCCTCACAAGCACAGCCAGCAGCCAGGAGCCTGCCACTGGCCAAGGAGGCAATCAGGCTGCTGTGACCTCCCAAGCACAGCCAGCAGCCAGGAGCTTGCCACTGGCCTAGGAGACAGTTAGGCTGCTGTGACCTCACAAGCACAGCCAGCAGCCAGGAGCTTGCCACTGGCCTAGGAGGCAGTTAGGCTGCTGTGACCTGCCAAGCACAGCCAGCAGCCATGAGCCTCCCACTGGCCTAGGAGGCACTGAGGCTGCTGTGACCTCCCAAGCTCATCCAGAAGCCATGAGCCTCCCACTGGCCTAGGAGGCACGGAGGATTGTGTGACGTCACAAGCACAGCCAGCTGCCAGGAGCCTGCCACTGGCCTAAGAGGCACTCAGGCTGCTGTGACCTCACAAGCAGAGCCAGCAGGTGGGGCGGCACACTAAAGTATGAGGCACTGAGGCTGCTGTGACCACAAAAGAACAGCCAGCAGCCAGGAGCCTGCCTCTGGCCAAGTAGGCACACAGCCTGCTATGACCTCACAAGCAGAGCCAGCAGGTGGGGCTGCACACTAACGTGTGAGGCACTGAGGCTGCTGTGGCCTCACAAGCACAGCCAGCAGCCAGGAGCCTGTCACTGGCCTCGGAGGCACTCAGGCTGCTGTGACCTCACAAGCACAGCCAGCAGGTGGGGCTGTACACTAAAGTATGAGTCACTGAGCCTGATGTGACCTCACAAGCTCATCCAGCAGCCAGGAGCCTGCCTCTGGCCTAGGAGGCACACAGCCTGCTGTGACCTCACAAGCACAGCCAGCAGCCATGAGCCTGCGACTGGCCTAGGAGGCACTGAGGCTGCTGTGACCTCACAAGCACAGCCAGCAGCCAGGAGCCTGCCACTGGCCTAGGAGGCACTCAGGCTGCTGTGATCTCACAAGCACAGCCAGCAGCCATGAGCCTGCCACTGGCCTAGGAGGCACTGAGGCTGCTGTGACCTCACAAGCACAGCCAACAGGGGGCTCTGCACACTAAAGTATGAGGCACTGAGCCTGCTGATACCTCCCAAGCACAGCCAGCAGCCATGAGCCTGCCACTGGCCTAGGAGGCACGGAGGCTGCTGTGACCACTCAAGCTCAGCCAGCAGCCAGGAGCCTCCCATTGGCCTAGGAGGCACGGAGGATTCTGTGACATCACAAGCACAGCCAGCAGCCAGGAGCCTGCCACTGGCCTAAGAGGCACTCAGGCTGCTGTGGCCTCACAAGCACAGCCAGCAGCCATGAGCCTGCCACTGGCCTTGGAGGAGCTGAGGCTGCTGTGACCTCACAAGCAGAGCCAGCAGGTGGGGCTGCACACTAAAGTATGAGGCACTGAGGCTGCTGTGACCACACAAGAACAGCCAGCAGCCAGGAGCCTGCCACTGGCCTAGGAGGCACTCAGGCTGCTGTGACCTCACAAGCACAGCCAGCAGCCAGGAGCCTGCCACTGGCCAAGGAGGCAATCAGGCTGCTGTGACCTCCCAAGCACAGCCAGCAGCCAGGAACTTGCCACTGGTCTAGGAGACAGTTAGGCTGCTGTGACCTGCCAAGCACAGCCAGCAGCCATGAGCCTCCCACTGGCCTAGGAGGCACTGAGGCTGCTGTGACCTCACAAGCACAGCCAGCAGACAGGAGCCTGTCATTGGCCTAGGAGGCACTGAGGCTGCTGTGACCTCACAAGCACAGCCAGCAGACAGGAGCCTGTCATTGGCCTAGGAGGCACTGAGGCTGCTGTGACCTCACAAGCACAGCCAGCAGCCATGAGCCTTCCACTGGCCTAGGAGGCACTGAGGCTGCTGTGACCTCACAAGCACAGCCAGCAGCCAGGAGCCTGCCACTGGCCTAGCAGGCACTCAGCCTCCTCTGACTTCACAAGCACAGCCAGCAGCCAGGAGCCTGTCGCTGGCCTAGGAGGCACTGAGGCTGCTGTGACCTCACAAGCACAGCCAGCAGCCAGGAGCCTGCCACTGGCCTAGGAGGCACTGAGGCTGCTGTGACCTCACAAGCACAGCCAACAGGGGGCGCTGCACACTATCGTATGAGGCACTGAGCCTGCTGATACCTTCCAAGCACAGCCAGCAGCCATGAGCCTGCCACTGGCCTAGGAGGCACTGAGGCTGCTGTGACCACTCAAGCTCAGCCAGCAGCCATGAGCCTCCCACTGGCCTAGGAGGCATGGAGGATTCTGTGACGTCACAAGCACAGCCAGCTGCCAGGAGCCTGCCACTGGCCTAAGAGGCACTGAGGCTGCTGTGACCTCACAAGCAGAGCCAGCAGGTGGGGCGGCACACTAAAGTATGAGGCACTGAGGCTGCTGTGACCACAAAAGAACAGCCAGCAGCCAGGAGCCTGCCTCTGGCCAAGTAGGCACTCAGCCTGCTGTGACCTCACAAGCAGAGCCAGCAGGTGGGGCTGCACACTAACGTATGAGGCACTGAGGCTGCTGTGGCCTCACAAGCACAGCCAGCAGCCAGGAGCCTGTCACTGGCCTCGGAGGCACTGAGGCTGCTGTGACCTCACAAGCACAGCCAGCAGGTGGGGCTGTACACTAAAGTATGAGGCACTGAGCCTGCTGTGACCTCACAAGCTCATCCAGCAGCCAGGAGCCTGCCTCTGGCCTAGGAGGCACACAGCCTGCTGTGACCTCACAAGCACAGCCAGCAGCCATGAGCCTGCCACTGGCCTAGGAGGCACTGAGGCTGCTGTGACCTCACAAGCACAGCCAGCAGCCAGGAGCCTGCCACTGGCCTAGGAGGCAATCAGGCTGCTGTGATCTCACAAGCACAGCCAGCAGCCAGGAGCCTGCCACTGGCCTAGGAGGCACTGAGGCTGCTGTGACCTCACAAGCACAGCCAACAGGTGGGGCTGCACACTATCGTATGAGGCACTGAGCCTGCTGATACCTCCCAAGCACAGCCAGCAGCCATGAGCCTGCCACTGGCCTAGGAGGCACTCAGGCTGCTGTGACGTCACAAGCACAGCCAGCAGCCAGGAGCCTGCCACTGGCCTAGGAGGCACTCAGGCTGCTGTGGCCTCACAAGCACAGCCAGCAGCCATGAGCCTGCCACTGGCCTAGGAGGCACTGAGGCTGCTGTGACCTCACAAGCAGAGCCAGCAGGCGGGCCTGCGCACTAACGTATGAGGCACCGAGGCTGCTGATACCTCACAAGCACAGCCAGCAGCCAGGAGCCTGCCACTGGACTGGGAGGCACTCAGGCTGCTGTGACCTCACAAGCACAGCCAGCAGCCAGGAGCCTGCCACTGGCCAAGGAGGCAATCAGACTGCTGTGACCTCCCAAGCACAGCCAGCAGCCAGGAGCTTGCCACTGGCCTAGGAGACAGTTAGGCTGCTGTGACCTCACAAGCACAGCCAGCAGCCAGGAGCTTGCCACTGGCCTAGGAGACAGTTAGGCTGCTGTGACCTGCCAAGCACAGCCAGCAGCCATGAGCCTCCCACTGGCCTAGGAGGCACTGAGGCTGCTATGACCTCCCAAGCTCAGCCAGCAGCCATGAGCCTCCCACTGGCCTAGGAGGCACGGAGCATTCTGTGACGTCACAAGCACAGCCAGCTGCCAGGAGCCTGCCACTGGCCTAAGAGGCACTCAGGCTGCTGTGACCTCACAAGCAGAGCCAGCAGGTGGGGCGGCACACTAAAGTATGAGGCACTGAGGCTGCTGTGACCACAAAAGAACAGCCAGCAGCCAGGAGCCTGCCTCTGGCCAAGTAGGCACACAGCCTGCTGTGACCTCACAAGCAGAGCCAGCAGGTGGGGCTGCACACTAACATGTGAGGCACTGAGGCTGCTGTGGCCTCACAAGCACAGCCAGCAGCCAGGAGCCTGTCACTGGCCTCGGAGGCACTGAGGCTGCTGTGACCTCACAAGCACAGCCAGCAGGTGGGGCTGTAAACTAAAGTATGAGGCACTGAGGCTGCTGTGACCTCACAAGCTCATCCAGCAGCCAGGAGTCTGCCTCTGGCCTAGGAGGCACACAGCCTGCTGTGACCTCACAAGCACAGCCAGCAGCCATGAGCCTGCGACTGGCCTAGGAGGCACGGAGGATTCTGTGACGTCACAAGCACAGACAGCTGCCATGAGCCTGCCAGTGGCCTTGGAGGAGCTGAGGCTGCTGTGACCGCACAAGCAGAGCCAGCAGGTGGGGCTGCACACTAAAGTATGAGGCACTGAGGCTGCTGTGACCACACAAGAACAGCCAGCAGCCAGGAGCCTGCCACTGGCCTAGGAGGCACGGAGGCTGCTGTGACCTCACAAGCAGAGCCAGCAGGTGGGGCTGCACACTAAAGTATGAGGCACTGAGGCTGCTGTGACCTCACAAGCACAGCCAGCAGCCATGAGCCTGCCACTGGCCGAGCAGGCACTCAGGCTGCTGTGACCTTACAAGCACAGCCAGCAGGGGGCGCTGCTCATTACCCAGGGGGCATTGATGCCGCTGTGACCTGCCAAGCACAGCCAGCAACCATGAGTCTTCCACTGGCCTAGGAGGCACTGAGGCTGATGTGACCTCCCAAGCACAGCCAACAGCCAGGAGCCTGCCACTGGCCTAGGAGGCACTGAGGCTGCTGTGACCTCCCAAGCACAGCCAGGAGCCAGGAGCCTGCCACTGGCCTAGGAGGTACTGAGGCTGCTGTGACCTCCCAAGCACAGCCAGCAGCCATGAGCCTGCCACTGGCCTAGGAGGCAATCAGGCTGCTGTGACGTCACAAGCTCAGCCAGCAGCCAGGCGCCTGCCACTGGCCTAGGAGTCATTCAGGCTGCTGTGACCTCACAAGCACGGCCAGCTGCCAGGAGGCTGCCACTGGCCTAGGAGGCACTGAGGCTGCTGTGACCTCACAAGCACAGCCAGCAGCCAGGAGCCTGCCACTGGCCTAGGAGGCACTGAGGCTGCTGTGACCTCCCAAGCACAGCCAGCAGCCATGAGCCTGCGACTGGCAGAGGAGACACTGAGGCTGGTGTGACCTCACAAGCACAGCCAGCAGCCAGGAGCCTGCCACTGGCCTAGGAGACAGTTAGGCTACTGTGACCTCCCAAGCACAGCCAGCAGCCATGAGCCTCCCACTGGCCTAGGAGGCACTGAGGGTGCTGTGACCTCACAAGCACAGCCAGCAGACAGGAGCCTGTCATTGGCCTAGGAGGCACTGAGGCTGCTGTGACCTCACAAGCACAGCCAGCAGACAGGAGCCTGTCATTGGCCTAGGAGGCACTGAGGCTGCTGTGACCTCACAAGCACAGCCAGCAGCCAGGAGCCTGCCACTGGCCTAGCAGGCACTCAGCCTCCTCTGACTTCACAAGCACAGCCAGCAGCCAGGAGCCTGTCGCTGGCCTAGGAGGCACTGAGGCTGCTGTGACCTCCCAAGCACAGCCAGCAGCCAGGAGCCTGCCACTGGCCTAGGAGGCACTGAGGCTGCTGTGACCTCACAAGCACAGCCAACAGGGGGCGCTGCACACTATCGTATGAGGCACTGAGCCTGCTGATACCTCCCAAGCACAGCCAGCAGCCATGAGCCTGCCACTGGCCTAGGAGGCACTGAGGCTGCTGTGACCACTCAAGCTCAGCCAGCAGCCATGAGCCTCCCACTGGCCTAGGAGGCACGGAGGATTCTGTGACGTCACAAGCACAGCCAGCTGCCAGGAGCCTGCCACTGGCCTAAGAGGCACTCAGGCTGCTGTGACCTCACAAGCAGAGCCAGCAGGTGGGGCGGCACACTAAAGTATGAGGCACTGAGGCTGCTGTGACCACAAAAGAACAGCCAGCAGCCAGGAGCCTGCCTCTGGCCAAGTAGGCACACAGCCTGCTGTGACCTCACAAGCAGAGCCAGCAGGTGGGGCTGCACACTAACGTATGAGGCACTGAGGCTGCTGTGGCCTCACAAGCACAGCCAGCAGCCAGGAGCCTGTCACTGGCCTCGGAGGCACTGAGGCTGCTGTGACCTCACAAGCACAGCCAGCAGGTGGGGCTGTACACTAAAGTATGAGGCACTGAGCCTGCTGTGACCTCACAAGCTCATCCAGCAGCCAGGAGCCTGCCTCTGGCCTAGGAGGCGCACAGCCTGCTGTGACCTCACAAGCACAGCCAGCAGCCATGAGCCTGCCACTGGCCTAGGAGGCACTGAGGCTGCTGTGACCTCACAAGCACAGACAGCAGCCAGGAGCCTGCCACTGGCCTAGGAGGCACGGAGGCTGCTGTGATCTCACAAGCACAGCCAGCAGCCAGGAGCCTGCCACTGGCCTAGGAGGCACTGAGGCTGCTGTGACCTCACAAGCACAGCCAACAGGGGGCGCTGCACACTATCGTATGAGGCACTGAGCCTGCTGATACCTCCCAAGCACAGCCAGCAGCCAGGAGCCTGCCACTGGCCTAGGAGGCACTGAGGCTGCTGTGACGTCACAAGCACAGCCAGCAGCCAGGAGCCTGCCACTGGCCTAAGAGGCACTCAGGCTGCTGTGGCCTCAGAAGCACAGTCAGCAGCCAGGAGCCTGCCACTGGCCTCGGAGGAGCTGAGGCTGCTGTGACCTCACAAGCAGAGCCAGCAGGCGGGGCTGCGCACTAAAGTATGAGGCACTGAGGCTGCTGTGACCACACAAGAACAGCCAGCAGCCAGGAGCCTGCCACTGGCCTAGGAGGCACTGAGGCTGCTGTGACCTCACAAGCAGAGCCAGCAGGTGGGGCTGCACACTAACGTATGAGGCACCGAGGCTGCTGTGGCCTCACAAGCACAGCCAGCAGCCAGGAGCCTGCCACTGGCCAAGGAGGCAATCAGGCTGCTGTGACCTCCCAAGCACAGCCAGCAGCCAGGAGCTTGCCACTGGCCTAGGAGACAGTTAGGCTGCTGTGACCTCACAAGCACAGCCAGCAGCCAGGAGCTTGCCACTGGCCTAGGAGGCAGTTAGGCTGCTGTGACCTGCCAAGCACAGCCAGCAGCCATGAGCCTCCCACTGGCCTAGGAGGCACTGAGGCTGCTGTGACCTCCCAAGCTCATCCAGAAGCCATGAGCCTCCCACTGGCCTAGGAGGCATGGAGGATTGTGTGACGTCACAAGCACAGCCAGCTGCCAGGAGCCTGCCACTGGCCTAAGAGGCACTCAGGCTGCTGTGACCTCACAAGCAGAGCCAGCAGGTGGGGCGGCACACTAAAGTATGAGGCACTGAGGCTGCTGTGACCACAAAAGAACAGCCAGCAGCCAGGAGCCTGCCTCTGGCCAAGTAGGCACACAGCCTGCTGTGACCTCACAAGCAGAGCCAGCAGGTGCGGCTGCACACTAACGTGTGAGGCACTGAGGCTGCTGTGGCCTCACAAGCACAGCCAGCAGCCAGGAGCCTGCCACTGGACTCGGAGGCACTCAGGCTGCTGTGACCTCACAAGCACAGCCAGCAGGTGGGGTTGTACACTAAAGTATGAGGCACTGAGCCTGATGTGACCTCACAAGCTCATCCAGCAGCCAGGAGCCTGCCTCTGGCCTAGGAGGCACACAGCCTGCTGTGACCTCACAAGCACAGCCAGCAGCCATGAGCCTGCGACTGGCCTAGGAGGCACTGAGGCTGCTGTGACCTCACAAGCACAGCCAGCAGCCAGGAGCCTGCCACTGGCCTAGGAGGCACGGAGGCTGCTGTGACCTCACAAGCACAGCCAGCAGGTGGGGCTGCACACTAAAGTATGAGGCACTGAGGCTGCTGTGACCTCCCAAGCACAGCCAGCAGCCATGAGCCTGCCACTGGCCGAGCAGGCACTCAGGCTGCTGTGACCTTACAAGCACAGCCAGCAGGGGGCGCTGCTCATTACCCAGGGGGCATTGATGCCGCTGTGACCTGCCAAGCACAGCCAGCAACCATGAGTCTTCCACTGGCCTAGGAGGCACTGAGGCTGATGTGACCTCCCAAGCACAGCCAACAGCCAGGAGCCTGCCACTGGCCTAGGAGGCACTGAGGCTGCTGTGACCTCCCAAGCACAGCCAGCAGCCAGGAGCCTGCCACTGGCCTAGGAGGTACTGAGGCTGCTGTGACCTCCCAAGCACAGCCAGCAGCCATGAGCCTGCCACTGGCCTAGGAGGCAATCAGGCTGCTGTGACGTCACAAGCTCAGCCAGCAGCCAGGCGCCTGCCACTGGCCTAGGAGTCATTCAGGCTGCTGTGACCTCACAAGCACGGCCAGCTGCCAGGAGGCTGCCACTGGCCTAGGAGGCACTGAGGCTGCTGTGACCTCACAAGCACAGCCAGCAGCCAGGAGCCTGCCACTGGCCTAGGAGGCACTGAGGCTGCTGTGACCTCCCAAGCACAGCCAGCAGCCATGAGCCTGCGACTGGCCTAGGAGGCACTGAGGCTGCTGTGACCTCACAAGCACAGCCAGCAGCCAGGAGCCTGCCACTGGCCTAGGAGACAGTTAGGCTACTGTGACCTCCCAAGCACAGCCAGCAGCCATGAGCCTCCCACTGGCCTAGGAGGCACTGAGGGTGCTGTGACCTCACAAGCACAGCCAGCAGACAGGAGCCTGTCATTGGCCTAGGAGGCACTGAGGCTGCTGTGACCTCACAAGCACAGCCAGCAGACAGGAGCCTGTCATTGGCCTAGGAGGCACTGAGGCTGCTGTGACCTCACAAGCACAGCCAGCAGCCAGGAGCCTGCCACTGGCCTAGCAGGCACTCAGCCTCCTCTGACTTCACAAGCACAGCCAGCAGCCAGGAGCCTGTCGCTGGCCTAGGAGGCACTGAGGCTGCTGTGACCTCCCAAGCACAGCCAGCAGCCAGGAGCCTGCCACTGGCCTAGGAGGCACTGAGGCTGCTGTGACCTCACAAGCACAGCCAACAGGGGGCGCTGCACACTATCGTATGAGGCACTGAGCCTGCTGATACCTCCCAAGCACAGCCAGCAGCCATGAGCCTGCCACTGGCCTAGGAGGCACTGAGGCTGCTGTGACCACTCAAGCTCAGCCAGCAGCCATGAGCCTCCCACTGGCCTAGGAGGCACGGAGGATTCTGTGACGTCACAAGCACAGCCAGCTGCCAGGAGCCTGCCACTGGCCTAAGAGGCACTCAGGCTGCTGTGACCTCACAAGCAGAGCCAGCAGGTGGGGCGGCACACTAAAGTATGAGGCACTGAGGCTGCTGTGACCACAAAAGAACAGCCAGCAGCCAGGAGCCTGCCTCTGGCCAAGTAGGCACACAGCCTGCTGTGACCTCACAAGCAGAGCCAGCAGGTGGGGCTGCACACTAACGTATGAGGCACTGAGGCTGCTGTGGCCTCACAAGCACAGCCAGCAGCCAGGAGCCTGTCACTGGCCTCGGAGGCACTGAGGCTGCTGTGACCTCACAAGCACAGCCAGCAGGTGGGGCTGTACACTAAAGTATGAGGCACTGAGCCTGCTGTGACCTCACAAGCTCATCCAGCAGCCAGGAGCCTGCCTCTGGCCTAGGAGGCGCACAGCCTGCTGTGACCTCACAAGCACAGCCAGCAGCCATGAGCCTGCCACTGGCCTAGGAGGCACTGAGGCTGCTGTGACCTCACAAGCACAGACAGCAGCCAGGAGCCTGCCACTGGCCTAGGAGGCACGGAGGCTGCTGTGATCTCACAAGCACAGCCAGCAGCCAGGAGCCTGCCACTGGCCTAGGAGGCACTCAGGCTGCTGTGACCTCACAAGCACAGCCAACAGGGGGCGCTGCACACTATCGTATGAGGCAATGAGCCTGCTGATACCTCCCAAGCACAGCCAGCAGCCATGAGCCTGCCACTGGCCTAGGAGGCACTGAGGCTGCTGTGACGTCACAAGCACAGCCAGCAGCCAGGAGCCTGCCACTGGCCTAAGAGGCACTCATTCTGCTGTGGCCTCACAAGCACAGTCAGCAGCCAGGAGCCTGCCACTGGCCTCGGAGGAGCTGAGGCTGCTGTGACCTCACAAGCAGAGCCAGCAGGCGGGGCTGCGCACTAAAGTATGAGGCACTGAGGCTGCTGTGACCACACAAGAACAGCCAGCAGCCAGGAGCCTGCCACTGGCCTAGGAGGCACTGAGGCTGCTGTGCCCTCACAAGCAGAGCCAGCAGGTGGGGCTGCACACTAACGTATGAGGCACCGAGGCTGCTGTGGCCTCACAAGCACAGCCAGCAGCCAGGAGCCTGCCACTGGCCAAGGAGGCAATCAGGCTGCTGTGACCTCCCAAGCACAGCCAGCAGCCAGGAGCCTGCCACTGGCCTAGGAGGCACTGAGGCTGCTGTGACCTCACAAGCACAGCCAGCAGCCAGGAGCTTGCCACTGGCCTAGGAGGCAGTTAGGCTGCTGTGACCTGCCAAGCACAGCCAGCAGCCATGAGCCTCCCACTGGCCTAGGAGGCACTGAGGCTGCTGTGACCTCCCAAGCTCATCCAGAAGCCATGAGCCTCCCACTGGCCTAGGAGGCATGGAGGATTGTGTGACGTCACAAGCACAGCCAGCTGCCAGGAGCCTGCCACTGGCCTAAGAGGCACTCAGGCTGCTGTGACCTCACAAGCAGAGCCAGCAGGTGGGGCGGCACACTAAAGTATGAGGCACTGAGGCTGCTGTGACCACAAAAGAACAGCCAGCAGCCAGGAGCCTGCCTCTGGCCAAGTAGGCACACAGCCTGCTGTGACCTCACAAGCAGAGCCAGCAGGTGCGGCTGCACACTAACGTGTGAGGCACTGAGGCTGCTGTGGCCTCACAAGCACAGCCAGCAGCCAGGAGCCTGTCACTGGCCTCGGAGGCACGGAGGCTGCTGTGACCTCACAAGCACAGCCAGCAGGTGGGGTTGTACACTAAAGTATGAGGCACTGAGCCCGATGTGACCTCACAAGCTCATCCAGCAGCCAGGAGCCTGCCTCTGGCCTAGGAGGCACACAGCCTGCTGTGACCTCACAAGCACAGCCAGCAGCCATGAGCCTGCGACTGGCCTAGGAGGCACTGAGGCTGCTGTGACCTCACAAGCACAGCCAGCAGCCAGGAGCCTGCCACTGGCCTAGGAGGCACGGAGGCTGCTGTGATCTCACAAGCACAGCCAGCAGCCATGAGCCTGCCACTGGCCTAGGAGGCACTGAGGCTGCTGTGACCTCACAAGCACAGCCAACAGGGGGCGCTGCACACTAAAGTATGAGGCACTGAGCCTGCTGATACCTCCCAAGCACAGCCAGCAGCCATGAGCCTGCCACTGGCCTAGGAGGCACTCAGGCTGCTGTGACGTCACAAGCACAGCCAGCAGCCAGGAGCCTGGCACCGGCCTAGGAGGCACTCAGGCTGCTGTGGCCTCACAAGCACAGCCAGCAGCCATGAGCCTGCCACTGGCCTTGGAGGAGCTGAGGCTGCTGTGACCTCACAAGCACAGCCAGCAGGTGGGGCTGCACACTAAAGTATGAGGCACTGAGGCTGCTGTGACCACACAAGAACAGCCAGCAGCCAGGAGCCTGCCACTGGCCTCGGATGCACTGAGGCTGCTCTGACCTCACAAGCACAGCCAGCAGGTGGGGCTGCACACTAACGTATGAGGCACGGAGGCTGCTGTGGCCTCACAAGCACAGCCAGCAGCCAGGAGCCTGCCACTGGACTGGGAGGCACTCAGGCTGCTGTGACCTCACAAGCACAGCCAGCAGCCAGGAGCCTGCCACTGGCCAAGGAGGCAATCAGGCTGCTGTGACCTCCCAAGCACAGCCAGCAGCCAGGAACTTGCCACTGGTCTAGGAGACAGTTAGGCTGCTGTGACCTCCCAAGCAGAGCCAGCAGTCAGGAGCTTGCCACTGGCCTAGGAGACAGTTAGGCTGCTGTGACCTCCCAAGCACAGCCAGCAGCCATGAGCCTGCCACTGGCCTAGGAGGCACGGAGGCTGCTGTGACCTCACAAGCACAGCCAGCAGCCATGAGCCTGCCACTGGCCTAGGAGGCACTGAGGCTGCTGTGATCTCACAAGCACAGCCAGCAGCCATGAGCCTGCCACTGGCCTAGGAGGCACTGAGGCTGCTGTGACCTCACAAGCACAGCCCACAGGGGGCGCTGCACACTAAAGTATGAGGCACTGAGCCTGCTGATACCTCCCAAGCACAGCCAGCAGCCATGAGCCTGCCACTGGCCTAGGAGGCACTCAGGCTGCTGTGACGTCACAAGCACAGCCAGCAGCCAGGAGCCTGGCACCGGCCTAGGAGGCACTGAGGCTGCTGTGGCCTCACAAACACAGCCAGCAGCCATGAGCCTGCCACTGGCCTTGGAGGAGCTGAGGCTGCTGTGACCTCACAAGCAGAGCCAGCAGGTGGGGCTGCACACTAAAGTATGAGGCACTGAGGCTGCTGTGACCTCCCAAGCACAGCCAGCAGCCAGGAGCCTGCCACTGGCCTAGGAGGCACTGAGGCTGCTGTGACCTCCCAAGCACAGCCAACAGCCATGAGCCTGCCACTGGCCTAGGAGGCACGGAGGATTCTGTGACGTCAAAAGCACAGCCAGCTGCCAGGAGCCTGCCACTGGACTCGGAGGCACTCAGCCTGCTGTGACCTCACAAGCACAGCCAGCAGCCAGGAGCCTGCCACTGGCCTAGGAGACACTGAGGCTGCTGTAACCTCACAAGCACAGCCAGCAGCCAGGAGCCTGCCTCTGGCCTAGTAGGCACTCAGGCTGCTGTGACCTCCCAAGCACAGCCAGCAGCCAGGAGCCTGCCTCTGGCCTAGGAGGCACTCAGCCTGCTGTGACCTCCCAAGCACAGCCAACAGCCATGAGCCTGGCACTGGCCTAGGAGGCACTGAGGCAGCTGTGACCTCACAAGCACAGCCAGCAGGTGGGGCTGCACACTAAGCTATGAGGCACGGAGGATTCTGTGACGTCACAAGCACAGCCAGCAGCCAGGAGCCTGCCACTGGCCTAGAAGGTACTGAGGCTGCTGTGACCTCCCAAGCACAGCCAACAGCCATGAGCCTGCCACTGGCCTAGGAGGCACGCAGGCTGCTGTGACCTCACAAGCACAGCCAGCAGTCAGGAGCCTGCCACTGGCCTAGAAGGTACTGAGGCTGCTGTGACCTCCCAAGCACAGCCAGCAGCCAGGAGACTGCCACTGGCCTAGGAGGCACTCAGGCTGCTGTGACCTCACAAGCACAGCCAACAGCCAGGAGCCTGCCACTGGCCTGGGAGGCACTCAGGCTTCTGTGACGTCACAAGCACAGCAAGCTGCCAGGAGCCTGCCACTGGACTCAGAGGCACTCAGCCTGCTGTGACTTCACAAGCACAGCCAGCAGCCAGGAGCCTGCCACTGGACTGGGAGGCAGTCAGCCTGCTGTGACCTCACAAGCACAGCCAGCAGCCATGAGCCTGCCACTGGCTGAGGAGGCAATCAGGCTGCTGTGACCTCACAAGTAGACCCAGCAGCCATGAGCCTGCCACTGGCCTAGGAGGCACTCAGGCTGCTGTGAACTCACAAGCACAGCCAGCAGGGGGCGCTGCTCATTACCCAGGGGGCATTGATGCCGCTGTGACCTGTCAAGCACAGCCAGCAGCCATGAGCCTTCCACTGGCCTAGGAGGCACTGAGGCTGCTGTGACCTCACAAGCACAGCCAACAGCCAGGAGCCTGCCACTGGCCTAGGAGGCACGGAGGATTCTGTGACGTCACAAGCACAGCCAGCTGCCAGGAGCCTGCCACTGGACTCGGAGGCACTCAGCCTGCTGTGACCTCACAAGCACAGCCAGCAGCCAGGAGCCTGTCACTGGCCTCGGAGGCACTCAGGCTGCTGTGACCTCACAAG
Source organism: Dromaius novaehollandiae (assembly GCF_036370855.1). Taxonomy (NCBI): domain Eukaryota; kingdom Metazoa; phylum Chordata; class Aves; order Casuariiformes; family Dromaiidae; genus Dromaius; species Dromaius novaehollandiae. The sequence goes on from NC_088107.1 coordinate 26,974,671, forward strand.
CACAGCCAGCAGCCATGAGCCTGCCACTGGCCTAGGAGGCACGGAGGCTGCTGTGACCACTCAAGCTCAGCCAGCAGCCAGGAGCCTCCCATTGGCCTAGGAGGCACGGAGGATTCTGTGACATCACAAGCACAGCCAGCAGCCAGGAGCCTGCCACTGGCCTAAGAGGCACTCAGGCTGCTGTGGCCTCACAAGCACAGCCAGCAGCCAGGAGCCTGACACTGGCCTTTGAGGAGCTGAGGCTGCTGTGACCTCACAAGCACAGCCAGCAGGTGGGGCTGCACACTAAAGTATGAGGCACCGAGGCTGCTGTGGCCTCACAAGCTCAGCCAGCAGCCAGGAGTCTGTCTCTGGCCTAGGAGGCACTCAGGCTGCTGTGACCTCACAAGCACAGCCAGCAGCCAGGAGCCTGCCACTGGCCTAGAAGGTACTGAGGCTGCTGTGACCTCACAAGCACAGCCAGCAGCCAGGAGCCTCCCACTGGCCTGGGAGGCACTCAGGCTTCTGTGACGTCACAAGCACAGCCAGCTGCCAGGAGCCTGCCACTGGACTCGGAGGCACTAAGCCTGCTGTGACTTCACAAGCACAGCCAGCAGCCAGGAGCCTGCCACTGGACTTGGAGGCACTCAGCCTGCTGTGACCTCACAAGCACAGCCAGCTGCCATGAGCCTGCCACTGGCCGAGGAGGCAATCAGGCTGCTGTGACCTCACAAGCACAGCCAGCAGCCAGGAGCTTGCCACTGGCCTAGGAGGCACACAGCCTGCTGTGACCTCACAAGCACAGCCAGCAGGTGGGGCTACACACTAAAGTATGAGGTACTGAGGCTGCTGGGAGCTCAGAAGCACAGCCAGCAGCCAGCAGCCTGCCACTGGCCTAGGAGGCACTGAGGCTGCTGTGACCTCCCAAGCACAGCCAGCAGCCATGAGCCTGCCACTGGCCTAGGAAGCACTGAGGCTGCTGTGACCTGACAAGCACAACGAGCAGCCATGAGCCTGCCACTGGCCTAGGAGGCACTCAGGCTGCTGTGACCTCTCAAGCACAGCCAGCAGCCAGGAGCCTGCCACTGGCCTAGGAGGCACTGAGGCTGCTGTGACCTCACAAGCACAAACAACAGGAGGCGCTGCACACTAACGTAAGAGGCAATGAGGCTGCTGTGACCTCCCAAGCACAGGCAGCAGCCAGGAGCCTGCCACTGGCCTAGGAGGAACGGAGGATTGTGTGACGTCACAAACACAGCCAGCTGCCAGGAGCCTGCCACTGGCCAAAGAGGTAATCAGGCTGCTGTGACCTCACAAGCACAGCCAGCAGCCAGGAGCCTGCCACTGGCCTCGGAGGAACTCAGGCTGCTGTGACCTCACAAGTAGAGGCAGCAGGTTGGGCTGCACAGTAACGTCTGAGGCACTGAGGCTGCTGTGACCTCACAAGCACAGCCAGCAGCCATGAGCCTGCCACTGGCCTAGGAGGCTCAGAGTTTGCTGTGAGCACTCAAACTCAGCGAGCAGCCAAGAGCCTGCCACTGCCCTAGGAGGCACTGAGGGTTCTGTGACCTCACAAGCACAGCCAGCTGCCATGATTCTGCCACTGGCCTCGGAGGAACTCAGGCTGCTGTGACCTCACAAGCACAGCCAGCAGCCAGGAGCCTCCCACTGGCCTAGGAGGTACTGAGGCTGCTGTGACTTCCCAAGCACAGCCAGCAGCCAGGAGCCTGCCACTGGCCTAGGAGGAACTGAGGCTGCTGTGACTTCACAAGCACAGCCAGCACCCAGGAGCCTGTCACTGGACTGGGAGGCACTCAGCCTGCTGTGACCTCAGAAGCACAGCCAGCAGCCATGAGCCTGCCACTGTCCTATGAGTCACTGATGCTGCAGTGACCTCCCAAGCACAGCCAGCAGCCATGAGCCTCCCACTGGCCTAGGAGGCACTGAGGCTGCTGTGACCTCACAAGCACAGCCAGCAGCCAGGAGCCGGCCCCAGGCCTAGGAAGCACACAGCCTGCTGTGGCCTCCCAAGCAGGGCCAGCAGGGGGTGCTGCTCATTACCCAGTGGGCACTGATGCTGCTTTGACCTCACAAGCACAGCCAGCAGCCAGGAGCCTGCCACTGGCTTAGGAGGCACTCAGCCTGCTGTGACCTCACAAGTACAGGCAACAGCCATGAGCCTGCCGCTGGCTTAGGAGGCACTGAGGCTGCTGTGACCTCACTAGCTCAGCATGCAGGTGGTTCTGCACACTAACGTATGAGGCACTGAGGCTGCTGTGCCCTCACAAGCTCAGCCAGCAGGGGCGGCTGCACACTAACCTATGAGGCACTGAGGCTGCTGTGACCTCACAAGCACAGCCAGCAGCCAGGAGCCTATCACTGGCCTAGGAGGCACTCAGCCTGCTGTGACCTCACAAGCACAGCCAGCAGCCAGGAGCCTGCCACTGGCCTAGGAGGCAGGGAAGCTGCTGTGACCTCACAAGCACAGCCAGCAGGGCTGGCTGCACACTAACGTATGAGGCACTGAGCGTGCTGTCATGTCACACACACATCCAGCAGGCATGAGCATGCCACTGGCCTAGAAGACACTGAGGCTGCTGTGACCTCACGAGCACAGCCAGTAGGTGGGGCTGCACACTAACGGTTGAGGCACTGAGGCTGCTGTGACCTCACAAGCACAGCCAGCAGCCAGGAGCCTGCCACTGGTCTAGGAGGCACTCAGGCTGCTGTGACCTCACAAGCACAGCCAACAGCCAGTAACCTCCCACTGGCCTAGGAGACACTGAGGCTGCTGTGACCTCACAAGCACAGCCAGCAGCCAGGAGCCTGCCTCTGGCCTATTAGGCACTCAGGCTGCTGTGACCTCACAAGCACAGCCAGCAGCCATGAGCCTGCCACTGGCCTAGGAGGCACGGAGGCTGCTGTGACCACTCAAGCTCAGCCAGCAGCCAGGAGCCTCCCATTGGCCTAGGAGGCACGGAGGATTCTGTGACATCACAAGCACAGCCAGCAGCCAGGAGCCTGCCACTGGCCTAAGAGGCACTCAGGCTGCTGTGGCCTCACAAGCACAGCCAGCAGCCAGGAGCCTGACCCTGGCCTTTGAGGAGCTGAGGCTGCTGTGACCTCACAAGCACAGCCAGCAGGTGGGGCTGCACACTAAAGTATGAGGCACCGAGGCTGCTGTGGCCTCACAAGCTCAGCCAGCAGCCAGGAGTCTGTCTCTGGCCTAGGAGGCACTCAGGCTGCTGTGACCTCACAAGCACAGCCAGCAGCCAGGAGCCTGCCACTGGCCTAGAAGGTACTGAGGCTGCTGTGACCTCACAAGCACAGCCAGCAGCCAGGAGCCTCCCACTGGCCTGGGAGGCACTCAGGCTTCTGTGACGTCACAAGCACAGCCAGCTGCCAGGAGCCTGCCACTGGACTCGGAGGCACTAAGCCTGCTGTGACTTCACAAGCACAGCCAGCAGCCAGGAGCCTGCCACTGGCCTTGGAGGCACTCAGCCTGCTGTGACCTCACAAGCACAGCCAGCTGCCATGAGCCTGCCACTGGCCGAGGAGGCAATCAGGCTGCTGTGACCTCACAAGCACAGCCAGCAGCCAGGAGCTTGCCACTGGCCTAGGAGGCACACAGCCTGCTGTGACCTCACAAGCACAGCCAGCAGGTGGGGCTACACACTAAAGTATGAGGTACTGAAGCTGCTGGGAGCTCAGAAGCACAGCCAGCAGCCAGCAGCCTGCCACTGGCCTAGGAGGCACTGAGGCTGCTGTGACCTCCCAAGCACAGCCAGCAGCCATGAGCCTGCCACTGGCCTAGGAAGCACTGAGGCTGCTGTGACCTGACAAGCACAACGAGCAGCCATGAGCCTGCCACTGGCCTAGGAGGCACTCAGGCTGCTGTGACCTCTCAAGCACAGCCAGCAGCCAGGAGCCTGCCACTGGCCTAGGAGGCACTGAGGCTGCTGTGACCTCACAAGCACAAACAACAGGAGGCGCTGCACACTAACGTAAGAGGCAATGAGGCTGCTGTGACCTCCCAAGCACAGGCAGCAGCCAGGAGCCTGCCACTGGCCTAGGAGGAACGGAGGATTGTGTGACGTCACAAACACAGCCAGCTGCCAGGAGCCTGCCACTGGCCAAAGAGGTAATCAGGCTGCTGTGACCTCACAAGCACAGCCAGCAGCCAGGAGCCTGCCACTGGCCTCGGAGGAACTCAGGCTGCTGTGACCTCACAAGTAGAGGCAGCAGGTTGGGCTGCACAGTAACGTCTGAGGCACTGAGGCTGCTGTGACCTCACAAGCACAGCCAGCAGCCATGAGCCTGCCACTGGCCTAGGAGGCTCAGAGTTTGCTGTGAGCACTCAAACTCAGCGAGCAGCCAAGAGCCTGCCACTGCCCTAGGAGGCACTGAGGGTTCTGTGACCTCACAAGCACAGCCAGCTGCCATGATTCTGCCACTGGCCTCGGAGGAACTCAGGCTGCTGTGACCTCACAAGCACAGCCAGCACCCAGGAGCCTGTCACTGGCCTAGGAGGTACTGAGGCTGCTGTGACTTCCCAAGCACAGCCAGCAGCCAGGAGCCTGCCACTGGCCTAGGAGGAACTGAGGCTGCTGTGACTTCACAAGCACAGCCAGCACCCAGGAGCCTGTCACTGGACTGGGAGGCACTCAGCCTGCTGTGACCTCAGAAGCACAGCCAGCAGCCATGAGCCTGCCACTGTCCTATGAGTCACTGATGCTGCAGTGACCTCCCAAGCACAGCCAGCAGCCATGAGCCTCCCACTGGCCTAGGAGGCACTGAGGCTGCTGTGACCTCACAAGCACAGCCAGCAGCCAGGAGCCGGCCCCAGGCCTAGGAAGCACACAGCCTGCTGTGGCCTCCCAAGCAGGGCCAGCAGGGGGTGCTGCTCATTACCCAGTGGGCACTGATGCTGCTTTGACCTCACAAGCACAGCCAGCAGCCAGGAGCCTGCCACTGGCTTAGGAGGCACTCAGCCTGCTGTGACCTCACAAGTACAGGCAACAGCCATGAGCCTGCCGCTGGCCTAGGAGGCACTGAGGCTGCTGTGACCTCACTAGCTCAGCATGCAGGTGGTTCTGCACACTAACGTATGAGGCACTGAGGCTGCTGTGCCCTCACAAGCTCAGCCAGCAGGGGCGGCTGCACACTAACCTATGAGGCACTGAGGCTGCTGTGACCTCACAAGCACAGCCAGCAGCCAGGAGCCTATCACTGGCCTAGGAGGCACTGAGGCTGCTGTGACCTCACAAGCACAGCCAGCAGCCAGGAGCCTGCCACTGGCCTAGGAGGCAGGGAAGCTGCTGTGACCTCACAAGCACAGCCAGCAGGGCTGGCTGCACACTAACGTATGAGGCACTGAGCGTGCTGTCATGTCACACACACATCCAGCAGGCATGAGCATGCCACTGGCCTAGAAGGCACTGAGGCTGCTGTGACCTCACGAGCACAGCCAGTAGGTGGGGCTGCACACTAACGGTTGAGGCACTGAGGCTGCTGTGACCTCACAAGCACAGCCAGCAGCCAGGAGCCTGCCACTGGTCTAGGAGGCACTCAGGCTGCTGTGACCTCACAAGCACAGCCAGCAGCCAGGAGCCTGCCACTGGCCAAAGAGGCACTGAGGCTGCTGTGACCTCACAAGCACAGCCAGCAGCCAGGAGCCCGTCGCTGGCCTGGGAGGCACTGAGGCTGCGGTGACCTCACAAGCACAGTCAGCAGCCAGGAGCCTGTCGCTGGCCTAGGAGACACTGAGGCTGCTGTGAACTCACAAGCACAGCCAACAGGCAGGAGCCTGCCACTGGCCTCGGAGGCACTGAGGCTGCTGTGACCTCACAAGCACAGCCAGCAGCCATGAGCCTGCCACTGGCCTAGGAGGCACTGAGGTTGCTGTGACCACTCAAGCACAGCCAGCAGCCAAGAGCCTCCAACTGGCCTAGGAGGCACTGAGGCTGCTGTGACCTCACAAGCACAGCCAGCTGCCAGAGCCTGCCACTGGCCTAGGAGGCACCGAGGCTGCTGTGACCTCAGAAGCACAGGCAGCAGCCATGAGCCTGCCACTGGCCTAAGACGCACTCAGGCCGCTGTGACTTCCCAAGCACAGCCAACAGCCATGAGCCTGCCACTGGGCTGGGAGGCAATCAGGTTGCTCTGACTTCACAAGCACAGCCAACAGCCAGGAGCCTGCCACTGGCCTAGGAGGCACTGAGGCTGCTGTGACCTCACAAGTAGACCCAGCAGCCATGTGCCTGCCCTGGCCTAGGAGGCACTGAGGCTGCTGTGACCTCACAAGCACAGCCAGCAGGGGGCGCTGCTCATTACCCAGGGGCAACTCATGCTGCTGTGACCTGCCAAGCACAGCCAGCATCCATGAGCCTGAAACTGGCCTAGCAGGCACTGAGGCTGCTGTCACCTCACAAGCACAGCTGTTAGCCAGGAGCCTGCCACTGGCCTAGGAGGCACTCAGCCTGCTGTCACCTGACAAGCACAGCCAACAGTCATGAGCCTTCCACTAGCCTAGGAGGCACTAAGACTGCTGTGACCTCACAAGCACAGCCAGCAGCCATGAGCCTGCCACTGGCCTAGGAGGCACTCAGGCTGCTGTGACCTCACAAGCACAGCCAGCAGCCAGGAGCCTGCCACTGGCCTAGGTGGCACGGAGGATTCTGTGACGTCACAAGCACAGCCAGCTGCCAGGAGCCTGCCACTGTCCTATGAGTCACTGAGGCTGCTGTGGCCTCCCAAGCACAGCCAGCAGCCATGAGCCTGCGACTGGCCTAGGAGGCACTGAGGCTGCTGTGACCTCCCAAGCACAGCCAGCAGCCATGAGCCTGCCACTGGCCTAGGAGGCACGGAGGATTCTGTGACCTCACAAGCACAGCCAGCTGCCAGGAGCCTGCCACTGGCCTAAGAGGCAATCAGGCCTCTGTGACTTCACAAGCACAGCCAGCAGCCATGATCCTGCCACTGGCCTAGGAGGCACTCAGCCTGCTGTAACCTCACAAGCACAGCCAGCAGGGCTGGCTGCACACTAACATATGAGGCACTGAGTCTGCTGTGATGTCACAAACACAGCCAGCAGCCATGAGCCTGCCACTGGCCTAAAGGCACTGCGGCTGCTGTGACCACTCAAGCACAGCCAGTAGTTGGCGCTGCACACTAACGTTTGAGGCACTGAGGCTGCTGTGACCTCAGAAGCACAGCCAGCAGCCAGGAGCCTGCCACTGGCCAATGAGGCACTGAGACTGCTGTCACCTCAAAAGCACAGCCAGCAGCCAGGAGCCTGCCACTGGCCTCGGAGGCACTCAGCCTGCTGTGACCTCACAAGCACAGCCAGCAGCCAGGAGCCTGCCACTGGCCTAGGAGGCACTGAGGCTGCTGTGACCACACAAGCACAGCCAGCAGCCATGAGCCTGCCACTGGCTTAAGAGGCACGGAAGCTGCTGTGACCTCAGAAACACAACCAGCAGCCAGAAGCCTGCCACTGGCCTAGGAGGCACTGAGGCTGCTGTGACATCACAAGCACAGCCAACAGGGGGCGCTGCACACTAACATAAGAGGCACTCAGGCTGCTGTGACCTCACAAGCACAGCCAGCAGCCATGAGCCTGCCACTGGCCTAGGAGGCACTGAGGCTGCTGTGACCTCACAAGCAGAGCCAGCAGGTGGGGCTGCACACTAACGTATGAGGCACCGAGGCTGCTGTGGCCTCACAAGCACAGCCAGCAGCCAGGAGCCTGCCACTGGCCAAGGAGGCAATCAGGCTGCTGTGACCTCCCAAGCACAGCCAGCAGCCAGGAGCTTGCCACTGGCCTAGGAGACAGTTAGGCTGCTGTGACCTCACAAGCACAGCCAGCAGCCAGGAGCTTGCCACTGGCCTAGGAGGCAGTTAGGCTGCTGTGACCTGCCAAGCACAGCCAGCAGCCATGAGCCTCCCACTGGCCTAGGAGGCACTGAGGCTGCTGTGACCTCCCAAGCTCATCCAGAAGCCATGAGCCTCCCACTGGCCTAGGAGGCATGGAGGATTGTGTGACGTCACAAGCACAGCCAGCTGCCAGGAGCCTGCCACTGGCCTAAGAGGCACTCAGGCTGCTGTGACCTCACAAGCAGAGCCAGCAGGTGGGGCGGCACACTAAAGTATGAGGCACTGAGGCTGCTGTGACCACAAAAGAACAGCCAGCAGCCAGGAGCCTGCCTCTGGCCAAGTAGGCACACAGCCTGCTGTGACCTCACAAGCAGAGCCAGCAGGTGCGGCTGCACACTAACGTGTGAGGCACTGAGGCTGCTATGGCCTCACAAGCACAGCCAGCAGCCAGGAGCCTGTCACTGGCCTCGGAGGCACTCAGGCTGCTGTGACCTCACAAGCACAGCCAGCAGGTGGGGTTGTACACTAAAGTATGAGGCACTGAGCCTGATGTGACCTCACAAGCTCATCCAGCAGCCATGAGCCTGCCTCTGGCCTAGGAGGCACACAGCCTGCTGTGACCTCACAAGCACAGCCAGCAGCCATGAGCCTGCGACTGGCCTAGGAGGCACTGAGGCTGCTGTGACCTCACAAGCACAGCCAGCAGCCATGAGCCTGCCACTGGCCTAGGAGGCACGGAGGCTGCTGTGATCTCACAAGCACAGCCAGCAGCCATGAGCCTGCCACTGGCCTAGGAGGCACTGAGGCTGCTGTGACCTCACAAGCACAGCCAACAGGGGGCGCTGCACACTAAAGTATGAGGCACTGAGCCTGCTGATACCTCCCAAGCACAGCCAGCAGCCATGAGCCTGCCACTGGCCAAGGAGGCAATCAGGCTGCTGTGACCTCCCAAGCACAGCCAGCAGCCAGGAACTTGCCACTGGTCTAGGAGACAGTTAGGCTGCTGTGACCTCCCAAGCAGAGCCAGCAGCCAGGAGCTTGCCACTGGCCTAGGAGACAGTTAGGCTGCTGTGACCTCCCAAGCACAGCCAGCAGCCATGAGCCTGCCACTGGCCTAGGAGGCACGGAGGCTGCTGTGATCTCACAAGCACAGCCAGCAGCCATGAGCCTGCCACTGGCCTAGGAGGCACTGAGGCTGCTGTGATCTCACAAGCACAGCCAGCAGCCATGAGCCTGCCACTGGCCTAGGAGGCACTGAGGCTGCTGTGACCTCACAAGCACAGCCAACAGGGGGCGCTGCACACTAAAGTATGAGGCACTGAGCCTGCTGATACCTCCCAAGCACAGCCAGCAGCCATGAGCCTGCCACTGGCCTAGGAGGCACTCAGGCTGCTGTGACGTCACAAGCACAGCCAGCAGCCAGGAGCCTGGCACCGGCCTAGGAGGCACTGAGGCTGCTGTGGCCTCACAAGCACAGCCAGCAGCCATGAGCCTGCCACTGGCCTTGGAGGAGCTGAGGCTGCTGTGACCTCACAAGCAGAGCCAGCAGGTGGGGCTGCACACTAAAGTATGAGGCACTGAGGCTGCTGTGACCTCCCAAGCACAGCCAGCAGCCAGGAGCCTGCCACTGGCCTAGGAGGCACTGAGGCTGCTGTGACCTCCCAAGCACAGCCAACAGCCATGAGCCTGCCACTGGCCTAGGAGGCACGGAGGATTCTGTGACGTCAAAAGCACAGCCAGCTGCCAGGAGCCTGCCACTGGACTCGGAGGCACTCAGCCTGCTGTGACCTCACAAGCACAGCCAGCAGCCAGGAGCCTGCCACTGGCCTAGGAGACACTGAGGCTGCTGTGACCTCACAAGCACAGCCAGCAGCCAGGAGCCTGCCTCTGGCCTAGTAGGCACTCAGGCTGCTGTGACCTCCCAAGCACAGCCAGCAGCCAGGAGCCTGCCTCTGGCCTAGGAGGCACTCAGCCTGCTGTGACCTCCCAAGCACAGCCAACAGCCATGAGCCTGGCACTGGCCTAGGAGGCACTGAGGCAGCTGTGACCTCACAAGCACAGCCAGCAGGTGGGGCTGCACACTAAGCTATGAGGCACGGAGGATTCTGTGACGTCACAAGCACAGCCAGCAGCCAGGAGCCTGCCACTGGCCTAGAAGGTACTGAGGCTGCTGTGACCTCCCAAGCACAGCCAACAGCCATGAGCCTGCCACTGCCCTAGGAGGCACGCAGGCTGCTGTGACCTCACAAGCACAGCCAGCAGCCAGGAGCCTGCCACTGGCCTCAGAGGCCCTGAGGCTGCTGTGACCTCCCAAGCACAGCCAGCAGCCAGGAGACTGCCACTGGCCTAGGAGGCACTCAGGCTGCTGTGACCTCACAAGCACAGCCAACAGCCAGGAGCCTCCCACTGGCCTGGGAGGCACTCAGGCTTCTGTGACGTCACAAGCACAGCAAGCTGCCAGGAGCCTGCCACTGGACTCAGAGGCACTCAGCCTGCTGTGACTTCACAAGCACAGCCAGCAGCCAGGAGCCTGCCACTGGACTGGGAGGCAGTCAGCCTGCTGTGACCTCACAAGCACAGCCAGCAGCCATGAGCCTGCCACTGGCTGAGGAGGCAATCAGGCTGCTGTGACCTCACAAGTAGACCCAGCAGCCATGAGCCTGCCACTGGCCTAGGAGGCACTCAGGCTGCTGTGAACTCACAAGCACAGCCAGCAGGGGGCGCTGCTCATTACCCAGGGGGCATTGATGCCGCTGTGACCTGTCAAGCACAGCCAGCAGCCATGAGCCTTCCACTGGCCTAGGAGGCACTGAGGCTGCTGTGACCTCACAAGCACAGCCAACAGCCAGGAGCCTGCCACTGGCCTAGGAGGCACGGAGGATTCTGTGACGTCACAAGCACAGCCAGCTGCCAGGAGCCTGCCACTGGACTCGGAGGCACTCAGCCTGCTGTGACCTCACAAGCACAGCCAGCAGCCAGGAGCCTGTCACTGGCCTCGGAGGCACTCAGGCTGCTGTGACCTCACAAGCACAGCCAGCAGCCATGAGCCTGCCACTGGCCTAGGAGGCACGGAGGCTGCTGTGACCACTCAAGCTCAGCCAGCAGCCAGGAGCCTCCCATTGGCCTAGGAGGCACGGAGGATTCTGTGACATCACAAGCACAGCCAGCAGCCAGGAGCCTGCCACTGGCCTAAGAGGCACTCAGGCTGCTGTGGCCTCACAAGCACAGCCAGCAGCCAGGAGCCTGCCACTGGCCTAGGAGGCACTGAGGCTGCTGTGACCTCACAAGCACAGCCAGCAGGTGGGGCTGCACACTAAAGTATGAGGCACCGAGGCTGCTGTGGCCTCACAAGCTCAGCCAGCAGCCAGGAGTCTGTCTCTGGCCTAGGAGGCACTCAGGCTGCTGTGACCTCACAAGCACAGCCAGCAGCCAGGAGCCTGCCACTGGCCTAGAAGGTACTGAGGCTGCTGTGACCTCACAAGCACAGCCAGCAGCCAGGAGCCTCCCACTGGCCTGGGAGGCACTCAGGCTTCTGTGACGTCACAAGCACAGCCAGCTGCCAGGAGCCTGCCACTGGACTCGGAGGCACTAAGCCTGCTGTGACTTCACAAGCACAGCCAGCAGCCAGGAGCCTGCCACTGGACTTGGAGGCACTCAGCCTGCTGTGACCTCACAAGCACAGCCAGCTGCCATGAGCCTGCCACTGGCCGAGGAGGCAATCAGGCTGCTGTGACCTCACAAGCACAGCCAGCAGCCAGGAGCTTGCCACTGGCCTAGGAGGCACACAGCCTGCTGTGACCTCACAAGCACAGCCAGCAGGTGGGGCTACACACTAAAGTATGAGGTACTGAGGCTGCTGGGAGCTCAGAAGCACAGCCAGCAGCCAGCAGCCTGCCACTGGCCTAGGAGGCACTGAGGCTGCTGTGACGTCACAAGCACAGCCAGCAGCCATGAGCCTGCCACTGGCCTAGGAAGCACTGAGGCTGCTGTGACCTGACAAGCACAACGAGCAGCCATGAGCCTGCCACTGGCCTAGGAGGCACTCAGGCTGCTGTGACCTCTCAAGCACAGCCAGCAGCCAGGAGCCTGCCACTGGCCTAGGAGGCACTGAGGCTGCTGTGACCTCACAAGCACAAACAACAGGAGGCGCTGCACACTAACGTAAGAGGCAATGAGGCTGCTGTGACCTCCCAAGCACAGGCAGCAGCCAGGAGCCTGCCACTGGCCTAGGAGGAACGGAGGATTGTGTGACGTCACAAACACAGCCAGCTGCCAGGAGCCTGCCACTGGCCAAAGAGGTAATCAGGCTGCTGTGACCTCACAAGCACAGCCAGCAGCCAGGAGCCTGCCACTGGCCTCGGAGGAACTCAGGCTGCTGTGACCTCACAAGTAGAGGCAGCAGGTTGGGCTGCACAGTAACGTCTGAGGCACTGAGGCTGCTGTGACCTCACAAGCACAGCCAGCAGCCATGAGCCTGCCACTGGCCTAGGAGGCTCAGAGTTTGCTGTGAGCACTCAAACTCAGCGAGCAGCCAAGAGCCTGCCACTGCCCTAGGAGGCACTGAGGGTTCTGTGACCTCACAAGCACAGCCAGCTGCCATGATTCTGCCACTGGCCTCGGAGGAACTCAGGCTGCTGTGACCTCACAAGCACAGCCAGCAGCCAGGAGCCTCCCACTGGCCTAGGAGGTACTGAGGCTGCTGTGACTTCCCAAGCACAGCCAGCAGCCAGGAGCCTGCCACTGGCCTAGGAGGAACTGAGGCTGCTGTGACTTCACAAGCACAGCCAGCACCCAGGAGCCTGTCACTGGACTGGGAGGCACTCAGCCTGCTGTGACCTCAGAAGCACAGCCAGCAGCCATGAGCCTGCCACTGTCCTATGAGTCACTGATGCTGCAGTGACCTCCCAAGCACAGCCAGCAGCCATGAGCCTCCCACTGGCCTAGGAGGCACTGAGGCTGCTGTGACCTCACAAGCACAGCCAGCAGCCAGGAGCCGGCCCCAGGCCTAGGAAGCACACAGCCTGCTGTGGCCTCCCAAGCAGGGCCAGCAGGGGGTGCTGCTCATTACCCAGTGGGCACTGATGCTGCTTTGACCTCACAAGCACAGCCAGCAGCCAGGAGCCTGCCACTGGCTTAGGAGGCACTCAGCCTGCTGTGACCTCACAAGTACAGGCAACAGCCATGAGCCTGCCGCTGGCCTAGGAGGCACTGAGGCTGCTGTGACCTCACTAGCTCAGCATGCAGGTGGTTCTGCACACTAACGTATGAGGCACTGAGGCTGCTGTGCCCTCACAAGCTCAGCCAGCAGGGGCGGCTGCACACTAACCTATGAGGCACTGAGGCTGCTGTGACCTCACAAGCACAGCCAGCAGCCAGGAGCCTATCACTGGCCTAGGAGGCACTCAGCCTGCTGTGACCTCACAAGCACAGCCAGCAGCCAGGAGCCTGCCACTGGCCTAGGAGGCAGGGAAGCTGCTGTGACCTCACAAGCACAGCCAGCAGGGCTGGCTGCACACTAACGTATGAGGCACTGAGCGTGCTGTCATGTCACACACACATCCAGCAGGCATGAGCATGCCACTGGCCTAGAAGGCACTGAGGCTGCTGTGACCTCACGAGCACAGCCAGTAGGTGGCGCTGCACACTAACGGTTGAGGCACTGAGGCTGCTGTGACCTCACAAGCACAGCCAGCAGCCAGGAGCCTGCCACTGGTCTAGGAGGCACTCAGGCTGCTGTGACCTCACAAGCACAGCCAACAGCCAGTAACCTCCCACTGGCCTAGGAGACACTGAGGCTGCTGTGACCTCACAAGCACAGCCAGCAGCCAGGAGCCTGCCTCTGGCCTATTAGGCACTCAGGCTGCTGTGACCTCACAAGCACAGCCAGCAGCCATGAGCCTGCCACTGGCCTAGGAGGCACGGAGGCTGCTGTGACCACTCAAGCTCAGCCAGCAGCCAGGAGCCTCCCATTGGCCTAGGAGGCACGGAGGATTCTGTGACATCACAAGCACAGCCAGCAGCCAGGAGCCTGCCACTGGCCTAAGAGGCACTCAGGCTGCTGTGGCCTCACAAGCACAGCCAGCAGCCAGGAGCCTGACACTGGCCTTTGAGGAGCTGAGGCTGCTGTGACCTCACAAGCACAGCCAGCAGGTGGGGCTGCACACTAAAGTATGAGGCACCGAGGCTGCTGTGGCCTCACAAGCTCAGCCAGCAGCCAGGAGTCTGTCTCTGGCCTAGGAGGCACTCAGGCTGCTGTGACCTCACAAGCACAGCCAGCAGCCAGGAGCCTGCCACTGGCCTAGAAGGTACTGAGGCTGCTGTGACCTCACAAGCACAGCCAGCAGCCAGGAGCCTCCCACTGGCCTGGGAGGCACTCAGGCTTCTGTGACGTCACAAGCACAGCCAGCTGCCAGGAGCCTGCCACTGGACTCGGAGGCACTAAGCCTGCTGTGACTTCACAAGCACAGCCAGCAGCCAGGAGCCTGCCACTGGCCTTGGAGGCACTCAGCCTGCTGTGACCTCACAAGCACAGCCAGCTGCCATGAGCCTGCCACTGGCCGAGGAGGCAATCAGGCTGCTGTGACCTCACAAGCACAGCCAGCAGCCAGGAGCTTGCCACTGGCCTAGGAGGCACTGAGGCTACTGTGACCTCACAAGCACAGCCAGCAGGTGGGGCTACACACTAAAGTATGAGGTACTGAAGCTGCTGGGAGCTCAGAAGCACAGCCAGCAGCCAGCAGCCTGCCACTGGCCTAGGAGGCACTGAGGCTGCTGTGACCTCCCAAGCACAGCCAGCAGCCATGAGCCTGCCACTGGCCTAGGAAGCACTGAGGCTGCTGTGACCTGACAAGCACAACGAGCAGCCATGAGCCTGCCACTGGCCTAGGAGGCACTCAGGCTGCTGTGACCTCTCAAGCACAGCCAGCAGCCAGGAGCCTGCCACTGGCCTAGGAGGCACTGAGGCTGCTGTGACCTCACAAGCACAAACAACAGGAGGCGCTGCACACTAACGTAAGAGGCAATGAGGCTGCTGTGACCTCCCAAGCACAGGCAGCAGCCAGGAGCCTGCCACTGGCCTAGGAGGAACGGAGGATTGTGTGACGTCACAAACACAGCCAGCTGCCAGGAGCCTGCCACTGGCCAAAGAGGTAATCAGGCTGCTGTGACCTCACAAGCACAGCCAGCAGCCAGGAGCCTGCCACTGGCCTCGGAGGAACTCAGGCTGCTGTGACCTCACAAGTAGAGGCAGCAGGTTGGGCTGCACAGTAACGTCTGAGGCACTGAGGCTGCTGTGACCTCACAAGCACAGCCAGCAGCCATGAGCCTGCCACTGGCCTAGGAGGCTCAGAGTTTGCTGTGAGCACTCAAACTCAGCGAGCAGCCAAGAGCCTGCCACTGCCCTAGGAGGCACTGAGGGTTCTGTGACCTCACAAGCACAGCCAGCTGCCATGATTCTGCCACTGGCCTCGGAGGAACTCAGGCTGCTGTGACCTCACAAGCACAGCCAGCAGCCAGGAGCCTCCCACTGGCCTAGGAGGTACTGAGGCTGCTGTGACTTCCCAAGCACAGCCAGCAGCCAGGAGCCTGCCACTGGCCTAGGAGGAACTGAGGCTGCTGTGACTTCACAAGCACAGCCAGCACCCAGGAGCCTGTCACTGGACTGGGAGGCACTCAGCCTGCTGTGACCTCAGAAGCACAGCCAGCAGCCATGAGCCTGCCACTGTCCTATGAGTCACTGATGCTGCAGTGACCTCCCAAGCACAGCCAGCAGCCATGAGCCTCCCACTGGCCTAGGAGGCACTGAGGCTGCTGTGACCTCACAAGCACAGCCAGCAGCCAGGAGCCGGCCCCAGGCCTAGGAAGCACACAGCCTGCTGTGGCCTCCCAAGCAGGGCCAGCAGGGGGTGCTGCTCATTACCCAGTGGGCACTGATGCTGCTTTGACCTCACAAGCACAGCCAGCAGCCAGGAGCCTGCCACTGGCTTAGGAGGCACTCAGCCTGCTGTGACCTCACAAGTACAGGCAACAGCCATGAGCCTGCCGCTGGCCTAGGAGGCACTGAGGCTGCTGTGACCTCACTAGCTCAGCATGCAGGTGGTTCTGCACACTAACGTATGAGGCACTGAGGCTGCTGTGCCCTCACAAGCTCAGCCAGCAGGGGCGGCTGCACACTAACCTATGAGGCACTGAGGCTGCTGTGACCTCACAAGCACAGCCAGCAGCCAGGAGCCTATCACTGGCCTAGGAGGCACTCAGCCTGCTGTGACCTCACAAGCACAGCCAGCAGCCAGGAGCCTGCCACTGGCCTAGGAGGCAGGGAAGCTGCTGTGACCTCACAAGCACAGCCAGCAGGGCTGGCTGCACACTAACGTATGAGGCACTGAGCGTGCTGTCATGTCACACACACATCCAGCAGGCATGAGCATGCCACTGGCCTAGAAGGCACTGAGGCTGCTGTGACCTCACGAGCACAGCCAGTAGGTGGCGCTGCACACTAACGGTTGAGGCACTGAGGCTGCTGTGACCTCACAAGCACAGCCAGCAGCCAGGAGCCTGCCACTGGTCTAGGAGGCACTCAGGCTGCTGTGACCTCACAAGCACAGCCAACAGCCAGTAACCTCCCACTGGCCTAGGAGACACTGAGGCTGCTGTGACCTCACAAGCACAGCCAGCAGCCAGGAGCCTGCCTCTGGCCTATTAGGCACTCAGGCTGCTGTGACCTCACAAGCACAGCCAGCAGCCATGAGCCTGCCACTGGCCTAGGGGGCACGGAGGCTGCTGTGACCACTCAAGCTCAGCCAGCAGCCAGGAGCCTCCCATTGGCCTAGGAGGCACGGAGGATTCTGTGACATCACAAGCACAGCCAGCAGCCAGGAGCCTGCCACTGGCCTAAGAGGCACTCAGGCTGCTGTGGCCTCACAAGCACAGCCAGCAGCCAGGAGCCTGACACTGGCCTTTGAGGAGCTGAGGCTGCTGTGACCTCACAAGCACAGCCAGCAGGTGGGGCTGCACACTAAAGTATGAGGCACCGAGGCTGCTGTGGCCTCACAAGCTCAGCCAGCAGCCAGGAGTCTGTCTCTGGCCTAGGAGGCACTCAGGCTGCTGTGACCTCACAAGCACAGCCAGCAGCCAGGAGCCTGCCACTGGCCTAGAAGGTACTGAGGCTGCTGTGACCTCACAAGCACAGCCAGCAGCCAGGAGCCTCCCACTGGCCTGGGAGGCACTCAGGCTTCTGTGACGTCACAAGCACAGCCAGCTGCCAGGAGCCTGCCACTGGACTCGGAGGCACTAAGCCTGCTGTGACTTCACAAGCACAGCCAGCAGCCAGGAGCCTGCCACTGGACTTGGAGGCACTCAGCCTGCTGTGACCTCACAAGCACAGCCAGCTGCCATGAGCCTGCCACTGGCCGAGGAGGCAATCAGGCTGCTGTGACCTCACAAGCACAGCCAGCAGCCAGGAGCTTGCCACTGGCCTAGGAGGCACACAGCCTGCTGTGACCTCACAAGCACAGCCAGCAGGTGGGGCTACACACTAAAGTATGAGGTACTGAAGCTGCTGGGAGCTCAGAAGCACAGCCAGCAGCCAGCAGCCTGCCACTGGCCTAGGAGGCACTGAGGCTGCTGTGACCTCCCAAGCACAGCCAGCAGCCATGAGCCTGCCACTGGCCTAGGAAGCACTGAGGCTGCTGTGACCTGACAAGCACAACGAGCAGCCATGAGCCTGCCACTGGCCTAGGAGGCACTCAGGCTGCTGTGACCTCTCAAGCACAGCCAGCAGCCAGGAGCCTGCCACTGGCCTAGGAGGCACTGAGGCTGCTGTGACCTCACAAGCACAAACAACAGGAGGCGCTGCACACTAACGTAAGAGGCAATGAGGCTGCTGTGACCTCCCAAGCACAGGCAGCAGCCAGGAGCCTGCCACTGGCCTAGGAGGAACGGAGGATTGTGTGACGTCACAAACACAGCCAGCTGCCAGGAGCCTGCCACTGGCCAAAGAGGTAATCAGGCTGCTGTGACCTCACAAGCACAGCCAGCAGCCAGGAGCCTGCCACTGGCCTCGGAGGAACTCAGGCTGCTGTGACCTCACAAGTAGAGGCAGCAGGTTGGGCTGCACAGTAACGTCTGAGGCACTGAGGCTGCTGTGACCTCACAAGCACAGCCAGCAGCCATGAGCCTGCCACTGGCCTAGGAGGCTCAGAGTTTGCTGTGAGCACTCAAACTCAGCGAGCAGCCAAGAGCCTGCCACTGCCCTAGGAGGCACTGAGGGTTCTGTGACCTCACAAGCACAGCCAGCTGCCATGATTCTGCCACTGGCCTCGGAGGAACTCAGGCTGCTGTGACCTCACAAGCACAGCCAGCACCCAGGAGCCTGTCACTGGCCTAGGAGGTACTGAGGCTGCTGTGACTTCCCAAGCACAGCCAGCAGCCAGGAGCCTGCCACTGGCCTAGGAGGAACTGAGGCTGCTGTGACTTCACAAGCACAGCCAGCACCCAGGAGCCTGTCACTGGACTGGGAGGCACTCAGCCTGCTGTGACCTCAGAAGCACAGCCAGCAGCCATGAGCCTGCCACTGTCCTATGAGTCACTGATGCTGCAGTGACCTCCCAAGCACAGCCAGCAGCCATGAGCCTCCCACTGGCCTAGGAGGCACTGAGGCTGCTGTGACCTCACAAGCACAGCCAGCAGCCAGGAGCCGGCCCCAGGCCTAGGAAGCACACAGCCTGCTGTGGCCTCCCAAGCAGGGCCAGCAGGGGGTGCTGCTCATTACCCAGTGGGCACTGATGCTGCTTTGACCTCACAAGCACAGCCAGCAGCCAGGAGCCTGCCACTGGCTTAGGAGGCACTCAGCCTGCTGTGACCTCACAAGTACAGGCAACAGCCATGAGCCTGCCGCTGGCCTAGGAGGCACTGAGGCTGCTGTGACCTCACTAGCTCAGCATGCAGGTGGTTCTGCACACTAACGTATGAGGCACTGAGGCTGCTGTGCCCTCACAAGCTCAGCCAGCAGGGGCGGCTGCACACTAACCTATGAGGCACTGAGGCTGCTGTGACCTCACAAGCACAGCCAGCAGCCAGGAGCCTATCACTGGCCTAGGAGGCACTCAGCCTGCTGTGACCTCACAAGCACAGCCAGCAGCCAGGAGCCTGCCACTGGCCTAGGAGGCAGGGAAGCTGCTGTGACCTCACAAGCACAGCCAGCAGGGCTGGCTGCACACTAACGTATGAGGCACTGAGCGTGCTGTCATGTCACACACACATCCAGCAGGCATGAGCATGCCACTGGCCTAGAAGGCACTGAGGCTGCTGTGACCTCACGAGCACAGCCAGTAGGTGGCGCTGCACACTAACGGTTGAGGCACTGAGGCTGCTGTGACCTCACAAGCACAGCCAGCAGCCAGGAGCCTGCCACTGGTCTAGGAGGCACTCAGGCTGCTGTGACCTCACAAGCACAGCCAGCAGCCAGGAGCCTGCCACTGGCCAAAGAGGCACTGAGGCTGCTGTGACCTCACAAGCACAGCCAGCAGCCAGGAGCCTCCCAGTGGCCTAGGAGGCACTCAGGCTGCTGTGACCTCACAAGCACAGACAGCAGCCAGGAGCCTGCCACTGGCCTAGGAGGCACTGAGGCTGCTGTGATCTCACAAGCACAGCCAGCAGCCAGGAGCCCGTCGCTGGCCTGGGAGGCACTGAGGCTGCGGTGACCTCACAAGCACAGTCAGCAGCCAGGAGCCTGTCGCTGGCCTAGGAGACACTGAGGCTGCTGTGAACTCACAAGCACAGCCAACAGGCAGGAGCCTGCCACTGGCCTCGGAGGCACTGAGGCTGCTGTGACCTCACAAGCACAGCCAGCAGCCATGAGCCTGCCACTGGCCTAGGAGGCACTGAGGTTGCTGTGACCACTCAAGCACAGCCAGCAGCCAAGAGCCTCCAACTGGCCTAGGAGGCACTGAGGCTGCTGTGACCTCACAAGCACAGCCAGCTGCCAGAGCCTGCCACTGGCCTAGGAGGCACCGAGGCTGCTGTGACCTCACAAGCACAGCCAACAGGGGGCGCTGCACACTAAAGTATGAGGCACTGAGCCTGCTGATACCTCCCAAGCACAGCCAGCAGCCATGAGCCTGCCACTGGCCAAGGAGGCAATCAGGCTGCTGTGACCTCCCAAGCACAGCCAGCAGCCAGGAACTTGCCACTGGTCTAGGAGACAGTTAGGCTGCTGTGACCTCCCAAGCAGAGCCAGCAGCCAGGAGCTTGCCACTGGCCTAGGAGACAGTTAGGCTGCTGTGACCTCCCAAGCACAGCCAGCAGCCATGAGCCTGCCACTGGCCTAGGAGGCACGGAGGCTGCTGTGATCTCACAAGCACAGCCAGCAGCCATGAGCCTGCCACTGGCCTAGGAGGCACTGAGGCTGCTGTGATCTCACAAGCACAGCCAGCAGCCATGAGCCTGCCACTGGCCTAGGAGGCACTGAGGCTGCTGTGACCTCACAAGCACAGCCAACAGGGGGCGCTGCACACTAAAGTATGAGGCACTGAGCCTGCTGATACCTCCCAAGCACAGCCAGCAGCCATGAGCCTGCCACTGGCCTAGGAGGCACTCAGGCTGCTGTGACGTCACAAGCACAGCCAGCAGCCAGGAGCCTGGCACCGGCCTAGGAGGCACTGAGGCTGCTGTGGCCTCACAAGCACAGCCAGCAGCCATGAGCCTGCCACTGGCCTTGGAGGAGCTGAGGCTGCTGTGACCTCACAAGCAGAGCCAGCAGGTGGGGCTGCACACTAAAGTATGAGGCACTGAGGCTGCTGTGACCTCCCAAGCACAGCCAGCAGCCAGGAGCCTGCCACTGGCCTAGGAGGCACTGAGGCTGCTGTGACCTCCCAAGCACAGCCAACAGCCATGAGCCTGCCACTGGCCTAGGAGGCACGGAGGATTCTGTGACGTCAAAAGCACAGCCAGCTGCCAGGAGCCTGCCACTGGACTCGGAGGCACTCAGCCTGCTGTGACCTCACAAGCACAGCCAGCAGCCAGGAGCCTGCCACTGGCCTAGGAGACACTGAGGCTGCTGTGACCTCACAAGCACAGCCAGCAGCCAGGAGCCTGCCTCTGGCCTAGTAGGCACTCAGGCTGCTGTGACCTCCCAAGCACAGCCAGCAGCCAGGAGCCTGCCTCTGGCCTAGGAGGCACTCAGCCTGCTGTGACCTCCCAAGCACAGCCAACAGCCATGAGCCTGGCACTGGCCTAGGAGGCACTGAGGCAGCTGTGACCTCACAAGCACAGCCAGCAGGTGGGGCTGCACACTAAGCTATGTGGCACGGAGGATTCTGTGACGTCACAAGCACAGCCAGCAGCCAGGAGCCTGCCACTGGCCTAGAAGGTACTGAGGCTGCTGTGACCTCCCAAGCACAGCCAACAGCCATGAGCCTGCCACTGCCCTAGGAGGCACGCAGGCTGCTGTGACCTCACAAGCACAGCCAGCAGCCAGGAGCCTGCCACTGGCCTCAGAGGCCCTGAGGCTGCTGTGACCTCCCAAGCACAGCCAGCAGCCAGGAGACTGCCACTGGCCTAGGAGGCACTCAGGCTGCTGTGACCTCACAAGCACAGCCAACAGCCAGGAGCCTCCCACTGGCCTGGGAGGCACTCAGGCTTCTGTGACGTCACAAGCACAGCAAGCTGCCAGGAGCCTGCCACTGGACTCAGAGGCACTCAGCCTGCTGTGACTTCACAAGCACAGCCAGCAGCCAGGAGCCTGCCACTGGACTGGGAGGCAGTCAGCCTGCTGTGACCTCACAAGTAGACCCAGCAGCCATGAGCCTGCCACTGGCCTAGGAGGCACTCAGGCTGCTGTGAACTCACAAGCACAGCCAGCAGGGGGCGCTGCTCATTACCCAGGGGGCATTGATGCCGCTGTGACCTGTCAAGCACAGCCAGCAGCCATGAGCCTTCCACTGGCCTAGGAGGCACTGAGGCTGCTGTGACCTCACAAGCACAGCCAACAGCCAGGAGCCTGCCACTGGCCTAGGAGGCACGGAGGATTCTGTGACGTCACAAGCACAGCCAGCTGCCAGGAGCCTGCCACTGGACTCGGAGGCACTCAGCCTGCTGTGACCTCACAAGCACAGCCAGCAGCCAGGAGCCTGTCACTGGCCTCGGAGGCACTCAGGCTGCTGTGACCTCACAAGCACAGCCAGCAGCCATGAGCCTGCCACTGGCCTAGGAGGCACGGAGGCTGCTGTGACCACTCAAGCTCAGCCAGCAGCCAGGAGCCTCCCATTGGCCTAGGAGGCACGGAGGATTCTGTGACATCACAAGCACAGCCAGCAGCCAGGAGCCTGCCACTGGCCTAAGAGGCACTCAGGCTGCTGTGGCCTCACAAGCACAGCCAGCAGCCAGGAGCCTGACACTGGCCTAGGAGGCACTGAGGCTGCTGTGACCTCACAAGCACAGCCAGCAGGTGGGGCTGCACACTAAAGTATGAGGCACCGAGGCTGCTGTGGCCTCACAAGCTCAGCCAGCAGCCAGGAGTCTGTCTCTGGCCTAGGAGGCACTCAGGCTGCTGTGACCTCACAAGCACAGCCAGCAGCCAGGAGCCTGCCACTGGCCTAGAAGGTACTGAGGCTGCTGTGACCTCACAAGCACAGCCAGCAGCCAGGAGCCTCCCACTGGCCTGGGAGGCACTCAGGCTTCTGTGACGTCACAAGCACAGCCAGCTGCCAGGAGCCTGCCACTGGACTCGGAGGCACTAAGCCTGCTGTGACTTCACAAGCACAGCCAGCAGCCAGGAGCCTGCCACTGGACTTGGAGGCACTCAGCCTGCTGTGACCTCACAAGCACAGCCAGCTGCCATGAGCCTGCCACTGGCCGAGGAGGCAATCAGGCTGCTGTGACCTCACAAGCACAGCCAGCAGCCAGGAGCTTGCCACTGGCCTAGGAGGCACACAGCCTGCTGTGACCTCACAAGCACAGCCAGCAGGTGGGGCTACACACTAAAGTATGAGGTACTGAGGCTGCTGGGAGCTCAGAAGCACAGCCAGCAGCCAGCAGCCTGCCACTGGCCTAGGAGGCACTGAGGCTGCTGTGACGTCACAAGCACAGCCAGCAGCCATGAGCCTGCCACTGGCCTAGGAAGCACTGAGGCTGCTGTGACCTGACAAGCACAACGAGCAGCCATGAGCCTGCCACTGGCCTAGGAGGCACTCAGGCTGCTGTGACCTCTCAAGCACAGCCAGCAGCCAGGAGCCTGCCACTGGCCTAGGAGGCACTGAGGCTGCTGTGACCTCACAAGCACAAACAACAGGAGGCGCTGCACACTAACGTAAGAGGCAATGAGGCTGCTGTGACCTCCCAAGCACAGGCAGCAGCCAGGAGCCTGCCACTGGCCTAGGAGGAACGGAGGATTGTGTGACGTCACAAACACAGCCAGCTGCCAGGAGCCTGCCACTGGCCAAAGAGGTAATCAGGCTGCTGTGACCTCACAAGCACAGCCAGCAGCCAGGAGCCTGCCACTGGCCTCGGAGGAACTCAGGCTGCTGTGACCTCACAAGTAGAGGCAGCAGGTTGGGCTGCACAGTAACGTCTGAGGCACTGAGGCTGCTGTGACCTCACAAGCACAGCCAGCAGCCATGAGCCTGCCACTGGCCTAGGAGGCTCAGAGTTTGCTGTGAGCACTCAAACTCAGCGAGCAGCCAAGAGCCTGCCACTGCCCTAGGAGGCACTGAGGGTTCTGTGACCTCACAAGCACAGCCAGCTGCCATGATTCTGCCACTGGCCTCGGAGGAACTCAGGCTGCTGTGACCTCACAAGCACAGCCAGCAGCCAGGAGCCTCCCACTGGCCTAGGAGGTACTGAGGCTGCTGTGACTTCCCAAGCACAGCCAGCAGCCAGGAGCCTGCCACTGGCCTAGGAGGAACTGAGGCTGCTGTGACTTCACAAGCACAGCCAGCACCCAGGAGCCTGTCACTGGACTGGGAGGCACTCAGCCTGCTGTGACCTCAGAAGCACAGCCAGCAGCCATGAGCCTGCCACTGTCCTATGAGTCACTGATGCTGCAGTGACCTCCCAAGCACAGCCAGCAGCCATGAGCCTCC
The DNA here is from genome assembly GCF_036370855.1 of Dromaius novaehollandiae. Taxonomy (NCBI): domain Eukaryota; kingdom Metazoa; phylum Chordata; class Aves; order Casuariiformes; family Dromaiidae; genus Dromaius; species Dromaius novaehollandiae. The sequence continues at coordinate 26,998,601 of NC_088107.1, forward strand.
CACTGGCCTAGGAGGCACTGAGGCTGCTGTGACCTCACAAGCACAGCCAGCAGCCAGGAGCCGGCCCCAGGCCTAGGAAGCACACAGCCTGCTGTGGCCTCCCAAGCAGGGCCAGCAGGGGGTGCTGCTCATTACCCAGTGGGCACTGATGCTGCTTTGACCTCACAAGCACAGCCAGCAGCCAGGAGCCTGCCACTGGCTTAGGAGGCACTCAGCCTGCTGTGACCTCACAAGTACAGGCAACAGCCATGAGCCTGCCGCTGGCCTAGGAGGCACTGAGGCTGCTGTGACCTCACTAGCTCAGCATGCAGGTGGTTCTGCACACTAACGTATGAGGCACTGAGGCTGCTGTGCCCTCACAAGCTCAGCCAGCAGGGGCGGCTGCACACTAACCTATGAGGCACTGAGGCTGCTGTGACCTCACAAGCACAGCCAGCAGCCAGGAGCCTATCACTGGCCTAGGAGGCACTCAGCCTGCTGTGACCTCACAAGCACAGCCAGCAGCCAGGAGCCTGCCACTGGCCTAGGAGGCAGGGAAGCTGCTGTGACCTCACAAGCACAGCCAGCAGGGCTGGCTGCACACTAACGTATGAGGCACTGAGCGTGCTGTCATGTCACACACACATCCAGCAGGCATGAGCATGCCACTGGCCTAGAAGGCACTGAGGCTGCTGTGACCTCACGAGCACAGCCAGTAGGTGGCGCTGCACACTAACGGTTGAGGCACTGAGGCTGCTGTGACCTCACAAGCACAGCCAGCAGCCAGGAGCCTGCCACTGGTCTAGGAGGCACTCAGGCTGCTGTGACCTCACAAGCACAGCCAACAGCCAGTAACCTCCCACTGGCCTAGGAGACACTGAGGCTGCTGTGACCTCACAAGCACAGCCAGCAGCCAGGAGCCTGCCTCTGGCCTATTAGGCACTCAGGCTGCTGTGACCTCACAAGCACAGCCAGCAGCCATGAGCCTGCCACTGGCCTAGGAGGCACGGAGGCTGCTGTGACCACTCAAGCTCAGCCAGCAGCCAGGAGCCTCCCATTGGCCTAGGAGGCACGGAGGATTCTGTGACATCACAAGCACAGCCAGCAGCCAGGAGCCTGCCACTGGCCTAAGAGGCACTCAGGCTGCTGTGGCCTCACAAGCACAGCCAGCAGCCAGGAGCCTGACACTGGCCTTTGAGGAGCTGAGGCTGCTGTGACCTCACAAGCACAGCCAGCAGGTGGGGCTGCACACTAAAGTATGAGGCACCGAGGCTGCTGTGGCCTCACAAGCTCAGCCAGCAGCCAGGAGTCTGTCTCTGGCCTAGGAGGCACTCAGGCTGCTGTGACCTCACAAGCACAGCCAGCAGCCAGGAGCCTGCCACTGGCCTAGAAGGTACTGAGGCTGCTGTGACCTCACAAGCACAGCCAGCAGCCAGGAGCCTCCCACTGGCCTGGGAGGCACTCAGGCTTCTGTGACGTCACAAGCACAGCCAGCTGCCAGGAGCCTGCCACTGGACTCGGAGGCACTAAGCCTGCTGTGACTTCACAAGCACAGCCAGCAGCCAGGAGCCTGCCACTGGCCTTGGAGGCACTCAGCCTGCTGTGACCTCACAAGCACAGCCAGCTGCCATGAGCCTGCCACTGGCCGAGGAGGCAATCAGGCTGCTGTGACCTCACAAGCACAGCCAGCAGCCAGGAGCTTGCCACTGGCCTAGGAGGCACACAGCCTGCTGTGACCTCACAAGCACAGCCAGCAGGTGGGGCTACACACTAAAGTATGAGGTACTGAAGCTGCTGGGAGCTCAGAAGCACAGCCAGCAGCCAGCAGCCTGCCACTGGCCTAGGAGGCACTGAGGCTGCTGTGACCTCCCAAGCACAGCCAGCAGCCATGAGCCTGCCACTGGCCTAGGAAGCACTGAGGCTGCTGTGACCTGACAAGCACAACGAGCAGCCATGAGCCTGCCACTGGCCTAGGAGGCACTCAGGCTGCTGTGACCTCTCAAGCACAGCCAGCAGCCAGGAGCCTGCCACTGGCCTAGGAGGCACTGAGGCTGCTGTGACCTCACAAGCACAAACAACAGGAGGCGCTGCACACTAACGTAAGAGGCAATGAGGCTGCTGTGACCTCCCAAGCACAGGCAGCAGCCAGGAGCCTGCCACTGGCCTAGGAGGAACGGAGGATTGTGTGACGTCACAAACACAGCCAGCTGCCAGGAGCCTGCCACTGGCCAAAGAGGTAATCAGGCTGCTGTGACCTCACAAGCACAGCCAGCAGCCAGGAGCCTGCCACTGGCCTCGGAGGAACTCAGGCTGCTGTGACCTCACAAGTAGAGGCAGCAGGTTGGGCTGCACAGTAACGTCTGAGGCACTGAGGCTGCTGTGACCTCACAAGCACAGCCAGCAGCCATGAGCCTGCCACTGGCCTAGGAGGCTCAGAGTTTGCTGTGAGCACTCAAACTCAGCGAGCAGCCAAGAGCCTGCCACTGCCCTAGGAGGCACTGAGGGTTCTGTGACCTCACAAGCACAGCCAGCTGCCATGATTCTGCCACTGGCCTCGGAGGAACTCAGGCTGCTGTGACCTCACAAGCACAGCCAGCAGCCAGGAGCCTCCCACTGGCCTAGGAGGTACTGAGGCTGCTGTGACTTCCCAAGCACAGCCAGCAGCCAGGAGCCTGCCACTGGCCTAGGAGGAACTGAGGCTGCTGTGACTTCACAAGCACAGCCAGCACCCAGGAGCCTGTCACTGGACTGGGAGGCACTCAGCCTGCTGTGACCTCAGAAGCACAGCCAGCAGCCATGAGCCTGCCACTGTCCTATGAGTCACTGATGCTGCAGTGACCTCCCAAGCACAGCCAGCAGCCATGAGCCTCCCACTGGCCTAGGAGGCACTGAGGCTGCTGTGACCTCACAAGCACAGCCAGCAGCCAGGAGCCGGCCCCAGGCCTAGGAAGCACACAGCCTGCTGTGGCCTCCCAAGCAGGGCCAGCAGGGGGTGCTGCTCATTACCCAGTGGGCACTGATGCTGCTTTGACCTCACAAGCACAGCCAGCAGCCAGGAGCCTGCCACTGGCTTAGGAGGCACTCAGCCTGCTGTGACCTCACAAGTACAGGCAACAGCCATGAGCCTGCCGCTGGCCTAGGAGGCACTGAGGCTGCTGTGACCTCACTAGCTCAGCATGCAGGTGGTTCTGCACACTAACGTATGAGGCACTGAGGCTGCTGTGCCCTCACAAGCTCAGCCAGCAGGGGCGGCTGCACACTAACCTATGAGGCACTGAGGCTGCTGTGACCTCACAAGCACAGCCAGCAGCCAGGAGCCTATCACTGGCCTAGGAGGCACTCAGCCTGCTGTGACCTCACAAGCACAGCCAGCAGCCAGGAGCCTGCCACTGGCCTAGGAGGCAGGGAAGCTGCTGTGACCTCACAAGCACAGCCAGCAGGGCTGGCTGCACACTAACGTATGAGGCACTGAGCGTGCTGTCATGTCACACACACATCCAGCAGGCATGAGCATGCCACTGGCCTAGAAGGCACTGAGGCTGCTGTGACCTCACGAGCACAGCCAGTAGGTGGCGCTGCACACTAACGGTTGAGGCACTGAGGCTGCTGTGACCTCACAAGCACAGCCAGCAGCCAGGAGCCTGCCACTGGTCTAGGAGGCACTCAGGCTGCTGTGACCTCACAAGCACAGCCAACAGCCAGTAACCTCCCACTGGCCTAGGAGACACTGAGGCTGCTGTGACCTCACAAGCACAGCCAGCAGCCAGGAGCCTGCCTCTGGCCTATTAGGCACTCAGGCTGCTGTGACCTCACAAGCACAGCCAGCAGCCATGAGCCTGCCACTGGCCTAGGAGGCACGGAGGCTGCTGTGACCACTCAAGCTCAGCCAGCAGCCAGGAGCCTCCCATTGGCCTAGGAGGCACGGAGGATTCTGTGACATCACAAGCACAGCCAGCAGCCAGGAGCCTGCCACTGGCCTAAGAGGCACTCAGGCTGCTGTGGCCTCACAAGCACAGCCAGCAGCCAGGAGCCTGACACTGGCCTTTGAGGAGCTGAGGCTGCTGTGACCTCACAAGCACAGCCAGCAGGTGGGGCTGCACACTAAAGTATGAGGCACCGAGGCTGCTGTGGCCTCACAAGCTCAGCCAGCAGCCAGGAGTCTGTCTCTGGCCTAGGAGGCACTCAGGCTGCTGTGACCTCACAAGCACAGCCAGCAGCCAGGAGCCTGCCACTGGCCTAGAAGGTACTGAGGCTGCTGTGACCTCACAAGCACAGCCAGCAGCCAGGAGCCTCCCACTGGCCTGGGAGGCACTCAGGCTTCTGTGACGTCACAAGCACAGCCAGCTGCCAGGAGCCTGCCACTGGACTCGGAGGCACTAAGCCTGCTGTGACTTCACAAGCACAGCCAGCAGCCAGGAGCCTGCCACTGGACTTGGAGGCACTCAGCCTGCTGTGACCTCACAAGCACAGCCAGCTGCCATGAGCCTGCCACTGGCCGAGGAGGCAATCAGGCTGCTGTGACCTCACAAGCACAGCCAGCAGCCAGGAGCTTGCCACTGGCCTAGGAGGCACACAGCCTGCTGTGACCTCACAAGCACAGCCAGCAGGTGGGGCTACACACTAAAGTATGAGGTACTGAAGCTGCTGGGAGCTCAGAAGCACAGCCAGCAGCCAGCAGCCTGCCACTGGCCTAGGAGGCACTGAGGCTGCTGTGACCTCCCAAGCACAGCCAGCAGCCATGAGCCTGCCACTGGCCTAGGAAGCACTGAGGCTGCTGTGACCTGACAAGCACAACGAGCAGCCATGAGCCTGCCACTGGCCTAGGAGGCACTCAGGCTGCTGTGACCTCTCAAGCACAGCCAGCAGCCAGGAGCCTGCCACTGGCCTAGGAGGCACTGAGGCTGCTGTGACCTCACAAGCACAAACAACAGGAGGCGCTGCACACTAACGTAAGAGGCAATGAGGCTGCTGTGACCTCCCAAGCACAGGCAGCAGCCAGGAGCCTGCCACTGGCCTAGGAGGAACGGAGGATTGTGTGACGTCACAAACACAGCCAGCTGCCAGGAGCCTGCCACTGGCCAAAGAGGTAATCAGGCTGCTGTGACCTCACAAGCACAGCCAGCAGCCAGGAGCCTGCCACTGGCCTCGGAGGAACTCAGGCTGCTGTGACCTCACAAGTAGAGGCAGCAGGTTGGGCTGCACAGTAACGTCTGAGGCACTGAGGCTGCTGTGACCTCACAAGCACAGCCAGCAGCCATGAGCCTGCCACTGGCCTAGGAGGCTCAGAGTTTGCTGTGAGCACTCAAACTCAGCGAGCAGCCAAGAGCCTGCCACTGCCCTAGGAGGCACTGAGGGTTCTGTGACCTCACAAGCACAGCCAGCTGCCATGATTCTGCCACTGGCCTCGGAGGAACTCAGGCTGCTGTGACCTCACAAGCACAGCCAGCAGCCAGGAGCCTGTCACTGGCCTAGGAGGTACTGAGGCTGCTGTGACTTCCCAAGCACAGCCAGCAGCCAGGAGCCTGCCACTGGCCTAGGAGGAACTGAGGCTGCTGTGACTTCACAAGCACAGCCAGCACCCAGGAGCCTGTCACTGGACTGGGAGGCACTCAGCCTGCTGTGACCTCAGAAGCACAGCCAGCAGCCATGAGCCTGCCACTGTCCTATGAGTCACTGATGCTGCAGTGACCTCCCAAGCACAGCCAGCAGCCATGAGCCTCCCACTGGCCTAGGAGGCACTGAGGCTGCTGTGACCTCACAAGCACAGCCAGCAGCCAGGAGCCGGCCCCAGGCCTAGGAAGCACACAGCCTGCTGTGGCCTCCCAAGCAGGGCCAGCAGGGGGTGCTGCTCATTACCCAGTGGGCACTGATGCTGCTTTGACCTCACAAGCACAGCCAGCAGCCAGGAGCCTGCCACTGGCTTAGGAGGCACTCAGCCTGCTGTGACCTCACAAGTACAGGCAACAGCCATGAGCCTGCCGCTGGCCTAGGAGGCACTGAGGCTGCTGTGACCTCACTAGCTCAGCATGCAGGTGGTTCTGCACACTAACGTATGAGGCACTGAGGCTGCTGTGCCCTCACAAGCTCAGCCAGCAGGGGCGGCTGCACACTAACCTATGAGGCACTGAGGCTGCTGTGACCTCACAAGCACAGCCAGCAGCCAGGAGCCTATCACTGGCCTAGGAGGCACTCAGCCTGCTGTGACCTCACAAGCACAGCCAGCAGCCAGGAGCCTGCCACTGGCCTAGGAGGCAGGGAAGCTGCTGTGACCTCACAAGCACAGCCAGCAGGGCTGGCTGCACACTAACGTATGAGGCACTGAGCGTGCTGTCATGTCACACACACATCCAGCAGGCATGAGCATGCCACTGGCCTAGAAGGCACTGAGGCTGCTGTGACCTCACGAACACAGCCAGTAGGTGGCGCTGCACACTAACGGTTGAGGCACTGAGGCTGCTGTGACCTCACAAGCACAGCCAGCAGCCAGGAGCCTGCCACTGGTCTAGGAGGCACTCAGGCTGCTGTGACCTCACAAGCACAGCCAGCAGCCAGGAGCCTGCCACTGGCCAAAGAGGCACTGAGGCTGCTGTGACCTCACAAGCACAGCCAGCAGCCAGGAGCCTCCCAGTGGCCTAGGAGGCACTCAGGCTGCTGTGACCTCACAAGCACAGACAGCAGCCAGGAGCCTGCCACTGGCCTAGGAGGCACTGAGGCTGCTGTGATCTCACAAGCACAGCCAGCAGCCAGGAGCCCGTCGCTGGCCTGGGAGGCACTGAGGCTGCGGTGACCTCACAAGCACAGTCAGCAGCCAGGAGCCTGTCGCTGGCCTAGGAGACACTGAGGCTGCTGTGAACTCACAAGCACAGCCAACAGGCAGGAGCCTGCCACTGGCCTCGGAGGCACTGAGGCTGCTGTGACCTCACAAGCACAGCCAGCAGCCATGAGCCTGCCACTGGCCTAGGAGGCACTGAGGTTGCTGTGACCACTCAAGCACAGCCAGCAGCCAAGAGCCTCCAACTGGCCTAGGAGGCACTGAGGCTGCTGTGACCTCACAAGCACAGCCAGCTGCCAGAGCCTGCCACTGGCCTAGGAGGCACCGAGGCTGCTGTGACCTCAGAAGCACAGGCAGCAGCCATGAGCCTGCCACTGGCCTAAGACGCACTCAGGCCGCTGTGACTTCCCAAGCACAGCCAACAGCCATGAGCCTGCCACTGGGCTGGGAGGCAATCAGGTTGCTCTGACTTCACAAGCACAGCCAACAGCCAGGAGCCTGCCACTGGCCTAGGAGGCACTGAGGCTGCTGTGACCTCACAAGTAGACCCAGCAGCCATGTGCCTGCCCTGGCCTAGGAGGCACTGAGGCTGCTGTGACCTCACAAGCACAGCCAGCAGGGGGCGCTGCTCATTACCCAGGGGCAACTCATGCTGCTGTGACCTGCCAAGCACAGCCAGCATCCATGAGCCTGAAACTGGCCTAGCAGGCACTGAGGCTGCTGTCACCTCACAAGCACAGCTGTTAGCCAGGAGCCTGCCACTGGCCTAGGAGGCACTCAGCCTGCTGTCACCTGACAAGCACAGCCAACAGTCATGAGCCTTCCACTAGCCTAGGAGGCACTAAGACTGCTGTGACCTCACAAGCACAGCCAGCAGCCATGAGCCTGTCGCGGGCCTCGGAGACACTGAGGCTGCTGTGACCTCAGAAGCACAGCCACGAGCCAGTTGCCTGCCACTGGCCTAGGAGGCACTGAGGCTGCTGTGACCGCACAAGCACAGACAGCAACCAGGAGCCTGCCACTGGACTAAGAGGCACCGAGGCTACTGTGACCTCACAAGCACAGCCAGCAGCCAGGAGCCTGCCACTGGCCTCGGAGGAACTCAGGCTGCTGTGACCTCACAAGCACAGCCAGCAGCCAGGAGCCTGCCACTGGCCTAGGTGGCACGGAGGATTCTGTGACGTCAAAAGCACAGCCAGCAGACAGGAGCCTGCCACTGTCCTATGAGTCACTGAGGCTGCTGTGGCCTCCCAAGCACAGCCAGCAGCCATGAGCCTGCGACTGGCCTAGGAGGCACTGAGGCTGCTGTGACCTCCCAAGCACAGCCAGCAGCCATGAGCCTGCCACTGGCCTAGGAGGCACGGAGGATTCTGTGACCTCACAAGCACAGCCAGCTGCCAGGAGCCTGCCACTGGCCTAAGAGGCACTCAGGCCTCTGTGACTTCACAAGCACAGCCAGCAGCCATGATCCTGCCACTGGCCTAGGAGGCACTCAGCCTGCTGTAACCTCACAAGCACAGCCAGCAGGGCTGGCTGCACACTAACATATGAGGCACTGAGTCTGCTGTGATGTCACAAACACAGCCAGCAGCCATGAGCCTGCCACTGGCCTAAAGGCACTGCGGCTGCTGTGACCACTCAAGCACAGCCAGTAGTTGGCGGTGCACACTAACGTTTGAGGCACTGAGGCTGCTGTGACCTCAGAAGCACAGCCAGCAGCCAGGAGCCTGCCACTGGCCAATGAGGCACTGAGACTGCTGTCACCTCAAAAGCACAGCCAGCAGCCAGGAGCCTGCCACTGGCCTCGGAGGCACTCAGCCTGCTGTGACCTCACAAGCACAGCCAGCAGCCAGGAGCCTGCCACTGGCCTAGGAGGCACTGAGGCTGCTGTGACCACACAAGCACAGCCAGCAGCCATGAGCCTGCCACTGGCTTAAGAGGCACGGAAGCTGCTGTGACCTCAGAAACACAACCAGCAGCCAGAAGCCTGCCACTGGCCTAGGAGGCACTGAGGCTGCTGTGACATCACAAGCACAGCCAACAGGGTGCGCTGCACACTAACATAAGAGGCACTCAGGCTGCTGTGACCTCACAAGCACAGCCAGCAGCCATGAGCCTGCCACTGGCCTAGGAGGCACTGAGTTTGCTGTGACCTCTCAAGCTCAGCCAGCAGCCAGGAGCCTCCCACTGGCCTAGGAGGCACGGAGGACTCTGTGACGTCACAAGCACAGCCAGCTGCCAGGAGCCTGCCACTGGCCTAGGAGGCACTGAGGCTGCTGTGGCCTCCCAAGCACAGCCAGCAGCCATGAGCCTGCGACTGACCTAGGAGGCACTGAGGCTGCTGTGACCTCACAAGCACAGCCAGGAGCCAGGAGCATGCCACTGGCCTAGGAGGCACTGAGGCTGCTGTGACCTCCCAAGCACAGCCAGCAGCCAGGAGCCTGCGACTGACCTAGGAGGCACTGAGGCTGCTGTGACCTCACAAGAACAGCCAGCAGCCATGAGCCTGCCACTGGCCTCGGAGGCAATCATGCTGCTGTGATGTCACAAGCTCAGCCAGCAGCCAGGAGCCTGCCACTGGCCTAGGAGGCACTCAGGCTGCTGTGGCCTCACAAGCACAGCCAGCAGCCATGAGCCTGCCACTGGCCTTGGAGGAGCTGAGGCTGCTGTGACCTCACAAGCACAGCCAGCAGGTGGGGCTGCACACTAAAGTATGAGGCACTGAGGCTGCTGTGACCACACAAGAACAGCCAGCAGCCAGGAGCCTGCCACTGGCCTCGGATGCACTGAGGCTGCTCTGACCTCACAAGCACAGCCAGCAGGTGGGGCTGCACACTAACGTATGAGGCACGGAGGCTGCTGTGGCCTCACAAGCACAGCCAGCAGCCAGGAGCCTGCCACTGGACTGGGAGGCACTCAGGCTGCTGTGACCTCACAAGCACAGCCAGCAGCCAGGAGCCTGCCACTGGCCAAGGAGGCAATCAGGCTGCTGTGACCTCCCAAGCACAGCCAGCAGCCAGGAACTTGCCACTGGTCTAGGAGACAGTTAGGCTGCTGTGACCTCCCAAGCAGAGCCAGCAGCCAGGAGCCTGCCACTGGCCTAGGAGACAGTTAGGCTGCTGTGACCTCCCAAGCACAGCCAGCAGCCATGAGCCTGCCACTGGCCTAGGAGGCACGGAGGCTGCTGTGATCTCACAAGCACAGCCAGCAGCCATGAGCCTGCCACTGGCCTAGGAGGCACTGAGGCTGCTGTGATCTCACAAGCACAGCCAGCAGCCATGAGCCTGCCACTGGCCTAGGAGGCACTGAGGCTGCTGTGACCTCACAAGCACAGCCAACAGGGGGCGCTGCACACTAAAGTATGAGGCACTGAGCCTGCTGATACCTCCCAAGCACAGCCAGCAGCCATGAGCCTGCCACTGGCCTAGGAGGCACTGAGGCTGCTGTGACCTCACAAGCACAGCCAGCAGCCAGGAGCCTGGCACCGGCCTAGGAGGCACTGAGGCTGCTGTGGCCTCACAAGCACAGCCAGCAGCCATGAGCCTGCCACTGGCCTTGGAGGAGCTGAGGCTGCTGTGACCTCACAAGCAGAGCCAGCAGGTGGGGCTGCACACTAAAGTATGAGGCACTGAGGCTGCTGTGACCTCCCAAGCACAGCCAGCAGCCAGGAGCCTGCCACTGGCCTAGGAGGCACTGAGGCTGCTGTGACCTCCCAAGCACAGCCAACAGCCATGAGCCTGCCACTGGCCTAGGAGGCACGGAGGATTCTGTGACGTCAAAAGCACAGCCAGCTGCCAGGAGCCTGCCACTGGACTCGGAGGCACTCAGCCTGCTGTGACCTCACAAGCACAGCCAGCAGCCAGGAGCCTGCCACGGGCCTAGGAGACACTGAGGCTGCTGTGACCTCACAAGCACAGCCAGCAGCCAGGAGCCTGCCTCTGGCCTAGTAGGCACTCAGGCTGCTGTGACCTCCCAAGCACAGCCAGCAGCCAGGAGCCTGCCTCTGGCCTAGGAGGCACTCAGCCTGCTGTGACCTCCCAAGCACAGCCAACAGCCATGAGCCTGGCACTGGCCTAGGAGGCACTGAGGCAGCTGTGACCTCACAAGCACAGCCAGCAGGTGGGGCTGCACACTAAGCTATGAGGCACGGAGGATTCTGTGACGTCACAAGCACAGCCAGCAGCCAGGAGCCTGCCACTGGCCTAGAAGGTACTGAGGCTGCTGTGACCTCCCAAGCACAGCCAACAGCCATGAGCCTGCCACTGCCCTAGGAGGCACGCAGGTTGCTGTGACCTCACAAGCACAGCCAGCAGCCAGGAGCCTGCCACTGGCCTCAGAGGCCCTGAGGCTGCTGTGACCTCCCAAGCACAGCCAGCAGCCAGGAGACTGCCACTGGCCTAGGAGGCACTCAGGCTGCTGTGACCTCACAAGCACAGCCAACAGCCAGGAGCCTCCCACTGGCCTGGGAGGCACTCAGGCTTCTGTGACGTCACAAGCACAGCAAGCTGCCAGGAGCCTGCCACTGGACTCAGAGGCACTCAGCCTGCTGTGACTTCACAAGCACAGCCAGCAGCCAGGAGCCTGCCACTGGACTGGGAGGCAGTCAGCCTGCTGTGACCTCACAAGCACAGCCAGCAGCCATGAGCCTGCCACTGGCTGAGGAGGCAATCAGGCTGCTGTGACCTCACAAGTAGACCCAGCAGCCATGAGCCTGCCACTGGCCTAGGAGGCACTCAGGCTGCTGTGAACTCACAAGCACAGCCAGCAGGGGGCGCTGCTCATTACCCAGGGGGCATTGATGCCGCTGTGACCTGTCAAGCACAGCCAGCAGCCATGAGCCTTCCACTGGCCTAGGAGGCACTGAGGCTGCTGTGACCTCACAAGCACAGCCAACAGCCAGGAGCCTGCCACTGGCCTAGGAGGCACGGAGGATTCTGTGACGTCACAAGCACAGCCAGCTGCCAGGAGCCTGCCACTGGACTCGGAGGCACTCAGCCTGCTGTGACCTCACAAGCACAGCCAACAGGGGGCGCTGCACACTATCGTATGAGGCAATGAGCCTGCTGATACCTCCCAAGCACAGCCAGCAGCCATGAGCCTGCCACTGGCCTAGGAGGCACTCAGGCTGCTGTGACGTCACAAGCACAGCCAGCAGCCAGGAGCCTGGCACCGGCCTAGGAGGCACTGAGGCTGCTGTGGCCTCACAAGCACAGCCAGCAGCCATGAGCCTGCCACTGGCCTTGGAGGAGCTGAGGCTGCTGTGACCTCACAAGCAGAGCCAGCAGGTGGGGCTGCACACTAAAGTATGAGGCACTGAGGCTGCTGTGACCTCCCAAGCACAGCCAGCAGCCAGGAGCCTGCCACTGGCCTAGGAGGCACTGAGGCTGCTGTGACCTCCCAAGCACAGCCAACAGCCATGAGCCTGCCACTGGCCTAGGAGGCACGGAGGATTCTGTGACGTCAAAAGCACAGCCAGCTGCCAGGAGCCTGCCACTGGACTCGGAGGCACTCAGCCTGCTGTGACCTCACAAGCACAGCCAGCAGCCAGGAGCCTGCCACTGGCCTAGGAGACACTGAGGCTGCTGATACCTCACAAGCACAGCCAGCAGCCAGGAGCCTGCCTCTGGCCTAGTAGGCACTCAGGCTGCTGTGACCTCCCAAGCACAGCCAGCAGCCAGGAGCCTGCCTCTGGCCTAGGAGGCACTCAGCCTGCTGTGACCTCCCAAGCACAGCCAACAGCCATGAGCCTGGCACTGGCCTAGGAGGCACTGAGGCAGCTGTGACCTCACAAGCACAGCCAGCAGGTGGGGCTGCACACTAAGCTATGAGGCACGGAGGATTCTGTGACGTCACAAGCACAGCCAGCAGCCAGGAGCCTGCCACTGGCCTAGAAGGTACTGAGGCTGCTGTGACCTCCCAAGCACAGCCAACAGCCATGAGCCTGCCACTGCCCTAGGAGGCACGCAGGCTGCTGTGACCTCACAAGCACAGCCAGCAGCCAGGAGCCTGCCACTGGCCTCAGAGGCCCTGAGGCTGCTGTGACCTCCCAAGCACAGCCAGCAGCCAGGAGACTGCCACTGGCCTAGGAGGCACTCAGGCTGCTGTGACCTCACAAGCACAGCCAACAGCCAGGAGCCTCCCACTGGCCTGGGAGGCACTCAGGCTTCTGTGACGTCACAAGCACAGCAAGCTGCCAGGAGCCTGCCACTGGACTCAGAGGCACTCAGCCTGCTGTGACTTCACAAGCACAGCCAGCAGCCAGGAGCCTGCCACTGGACTGGGAGGCAGTCAGCCTGCTGTGACCTCACAAGCACAGCCAGCAGCCATGAGCCTGCCACTGGCTGAGGAGGCAATCAGGCTGCTGTGACCTCACAAGTAGACCCAGCAGCCATGAGCCTGCCACTGGCCTAGGAGGCACTCAGGCTGCTGTGAACTCACAAGCACAGCCAGCAGGGGGCGCTGCTCATTACCCAGGGGGCATTGATGCCGCTGTGACCTGTCAAGCACAGCCAGCAGCCATGAGCCTTCCACTGGCCTAGGAGGCACTGAGGCTGCTGTGACCTCACAAGCACAGCCAACAGCCAGGAGCCTGCCACTGGCCTAGGAGGCACGGAGGATTCTGTGACGTCACAAGCACAGCCAGCTGCCAGGAGCCTGCCACTGGACTCGGAGGCACTCAGCCTGCTGTGACCTCACAAGCACAGCCAGCAGCCAGGAGCCTGTCACTGGCCTCGGAGGCACTCAGGCTGCTGTGACCTCACAAGCACAGCCAGCAGCCATGAGCCTGCCACTGGCCTAGGAGGCACGGAGGCTGCTGTGACCACTCAAGCTCAGCCAGCAGCCAGGAGCCTCCCATTGGCCTAGGAGGCACGGAGGATTCTGTGACATCACAAGCACAGCCAGCAGCCAGGAGCCTGCCACTGGCCTAAGAGGCACTCAGGCTGCTGTGGCCTCCCAAGCACAGCCAGCAGCCAGGAACTTGCCACTGGTCTAGGAGACAGTTAGGCTGCTGTGACCTCCCAAGCAGAGCCAGCAGCCAGGAGCTTGCCACTGGCCTAGGAGACAGTTAGGCTGCTGTGACCTGACAAGCACAACGAGCAGCCATGAGCCTGCCACTGGCCTAGGAGGCACTCAGGCTGCTGTGACCTCTCAAGCACAGCCAGCAGCCAGGAGCCTGCCACTGGCCTAGGAGGCACTGAGGCTGCTGTGACCTCACAAGCACAAACAACAGGAGGCGCTGCACACTAACGTAAGAGGCAATGAGGCTGCTGTGACCTCCCAAGCACAGGCAGCAGCCAGGAGCCTGCCACTGGCCTAGGAGGAACGGAGGATTGTGTGACGTCACAAACACAGCCAGCTGCCAGGAGCCTGCCACTGGCCAAAGAGGTAATCAGGCTGCTGTGACCTCACAAGCACAACCAGCAGCCAGGAGCCTGCCACTGGCCTCGGAGGAACTCAGGCTGCTGTGACCTCACAAGTAGAGGCAGCAGGTTGGGCTGCACAGTAACGTCTGAGGCACTGAGGCTGCTGTGACCTCACAAGCACAGCCAGCAGCCATGAGCCTGCCACTGGCCTAGGAGGCTCAGAGTTTGCTGTGAGCACTCAAACTCAGCGAGCAGCCAAGAGCCTGCCACTGCCCTAGGAGGCACTGAGGGTTCTGTGACCTCACAAGCACAGCCAGCTGCCATGATTCTGCCACTGGCCTCGGAGGAACTCAGGCTGCTGTGACCTCACAAGCACAGCCAGCAGCCAGGAGCCTCCCACTGGCCTAGGAGGTACTGAGGCTGCTGTGACTTCCCAAGCACAGCCAGCAGCCAGGAGCCTGCCACTGGCCTAGGAGGAACTGAGGCTGCTGTGACTTCACAAGCACAGCCAGCACCCAGGAGCCTGTCACTGGACTGGGAGGCACTCAGCCTGCTGTGACCTCAGAAGCACAGCCAGCAGCCATGAGCCTGCCACTGTCCTATGAGTCACTGATGCTGCAGTGACCTCCCAAGCACAGCCAGCAGCCATGAGCCTCCCACTGGCCTAGGAGGCACTGAGGCTGCTGTGACCTCACAAGCACAGCCAGCAGCCAGGAGCCGGCCCCAGGCCTAGGAAGCACACAGCCTGCTGTGGCCTCCCAAGCAGGGCCAGCAGGGGGTGCTGCTCATTACCCAGTGGGCACTGATGCTGCTTTGACCTCACAAGCACAGCCAGCAGCCAGGAGCCTGCCACTGGCTTAGGAGGCACTCAGCCTGCTGTGACCTCACAAGTACAGGCAACAGCCATGAGCCTGCCGCTGGCCTAGGAGGCACTGAGGCTGCTGTGACCTCACTAGCTCAGCATGCAGGTGGTTCTGCACACTAACGTATGAGGCACTGAGGCTGCTGTGCCCTCACAAGCTCAGCCAGCAGGGGCGGCTGCACACTAACCTATGAGGCACTGAGGCTGCTGTGACCTCACAAGCACAGCCAGCAGCCAGGAGCCTATCACTGGCCTAGGAGGCACTCAGCCTGCTGTGACCTCACAAGCACAGCCAGCAGCCAGGAGCCTGCCACTGGCCTAGGAGGCAGGGAAGCTGCTGTGACCTCACAAGCACAGCCAGCAGGGCTGGCTGCACACTAACGTATGAGGCACTGAGCGTGCTGTCATGTCACACACACATCCAGCAGGCATGAGCATGCCACTGGCCTAGAAGGCACTGAGGCTGCTGTGACCTCACGAGCACAGCCAGTAGGTGGCGCTGCACACTAACGGTTGAGGCACTGAGGCTGCTGTGACCTCACAAGCACAGCCAGCAGCCAGGAGCCTGCCACTGGTCTAGGAGGCACTCAGGCTGCTGTGACCTCACAAGCACAGCCAACAGCCAGTAACCTCCCACTGGCCTAGGAGACACTGAGGCTGCTGTGACCTCACAAGCACAGCCAGCAGCCAGGAGCCTGCCTCTGGCCTATTAGGCACTCAGGCTGCTGTGACCTCACAAGCACAGCCAGCAGCCATGAGCCTGCCACTGGCCTAGGAGGCACGGAGGCTGCTGTGACCACTCAAGCTCAGCCAGCAGCCAGGAGCCTCCCATTGGCCTAGGAGGCACGGAGGATTCTGTGACATCACAAGCACAGCCAGCAGCCAGGAGCCTGCCACTGGCCTAAGAGGCACTCAGGCTGCTGTGGCCTCACAAGCACAGCCAGCAGCCAGGAGCCTGACACTGGCCTTTGAGGAGCTGAGGCTGCTGTGACCTCACAAGCACAGCCAGCAGGTGGGGCTGCACACTAAAGTATGAGGCACCGAGGCTGCTGTGGCCTCACAAGCTCAGCCAGCAGCCAGGAGTCTGTCTCTGGCCTAGGAGGCACTCAGGCTGCTGTGACCTCACAAGCACAGCCAGCAGCCAGGAGCCTGCCACTGGCCTAGAAGGTACTGAGGCTGCTGTGACCTCACAAGCACAGCCAGCAGCCAGGAGCCTGCCACTGGCCTGGGAGGCACTCAGGCTTCTGTGACGTCACAAGCACAGCCAGCTGCCAGGAGCCTGCCACTGGACTCGGAGGCACTAAGCCTGCTGTGACTTCACAAGCACAGCCAGCAGCCAGGAGCCTGCCACTGGACTTGGAGGCACTCAGCCTGCTGTGACCTCACAAGCACAGCCAGCTGCCATGAGCCTGCCACTGGCCGAGGAGGCAATCAGGCTGCTGTGACCTCACAAGCACAGCCAGCAGCCAGGAGCTTGCCACTGGCCTAGGAGGCACACAGCCTGCTGTGACCTCACAAGCACAGCCAGCAGGTGGGGCTACACACTAAAGTATGAGGTACTGAAGCTGCTGGGAGCTCAGAAGCACAGCCAGCAGCCAGCAGCCTGCCACTGGCCTAGGAGGCACTGAGGCTGCTGTGACCTCCCAAGCACAGCCAGCAGCCATGAGCCTGCCACTGGCCTAGGAAGCACTGAGGCTGCTGTGACCTGACAAGCACAACGAGCAGCCATGAGCCTGCCACTGGCCTAGGAGGCACTCAGGCTGCTGTGACCTCTCAAGCACAGCCAGCAGCCAGGAGCCTGCCACTGGCCTAGGAGGCACTGAGGCTGCTGTGACCTCACAAGCACAAACAACAGGAGGCGCTGCACACTAACGTAAGAGGCAATGAGGCTGCTGTGACCTCCCAAGCACAGGCAGCAGCCAGGAGCCTGCCACTGGCCTAGGAGGAACGGAGGATTGTGTGACGTCACAAACACAGCCAGCTGCCAGGAGCCTGCCACTGGCCAAAGAGGTAATCAGGCTGCTGTGACCTCACAAGCACAGCCAGCAGCCAGGAGCCTGCCACTGGCCTCGGAGGAACTCAGGCTGCTGTGACCTCACAAGTAGAGGCAGCAGGTTGGGCTGCACAGTAACGTCTGAGGCACTGAGGCTGCTGTGACCTCACAAGCACAGCCAGCAGCCATGAGCCTGCCACTGGCCTAGGAGGCTCAGAGTTTGCTGTGAGCACTCAAACTCAGCGAGCAGCCAAGAGCCTGCCACTGCCCTAGGAGGCACTGAGGGTTCTGTGACCTCACAAGCACAGCCAGCTGCCATGATTCTGCCACTGGCCTCGGAGGAACTCAGGCTGCTGTGACCTCACAAGCACAGCCAGCAGCCAGGAGCCTGTCACTGGCCTAGGAGGTACTGAGGCTGCTGTGACTTCCCAAGCACAGCCAGCAGCCAGGAGCCTGCCACTGGCCTAGGAGGAACTGAGGCTGCTGTGACTTCACAAGCACAGCCAGCACCCAGGAGCCTGTCACTGGACTGGGAGGCACTCAGCCTGCTGTGACCTCAGAAGCACAGCCAGCAGCCATGAGCCTGCCACTGTCCTATGAGTCACTGATGCTGCAGTGACCTCCCAAGCACAGCCAGCAGCCATGAGCCTCCCACTGGCCTAGGAGGCACTGAGGCTGCTGTGACCTCACAAGCACAGCCAGCAGCCAGGAGCCGGCCCCAGGCCTAGGAAGCACACAGCCTGCTGTGGCCTCCCAAGCAGGGCCAGCAGGGGGTGCTGCTCATTACCCAGTGGGCACTGATGCTGCTTTGACCTCACAAGCACAGCCAGCAGCCAGGAGCCTGCCACTGGCTTAGGAGGCACTCAGCCTGCTGTGACCTCACAAGTACAGGCAACAGCCATGAGCCTGCCGCTGGCCTAGGAGGCACTGAGGCTGCTGTGACCTCACTAGCTCAGCATGCAGGTGGTTCTGCACACTAACGTATGAGGCACTGAGGCTGCTGTGCCCTCACAAGCTCAGCCAGCAGGGGCGGCTGCACACTAACCTATGAGGCACTGAGGCTGCTGTGACCTCACAAGCACAGCCAGCAGCCAGGAGCCTATCACTGGCCTAGGAGGCACTCAGCCTGCTGTGACCTCACAAGCACAGCCAGCAGCCAGGAGCCTGCCACTGGCCTAGGAGGCAGGGAAGCTGCTGTGACCTCACAAGCACAGCCAGCAGGGCTGGCTGCACACTAACGTATGAGGCACTGAGCGTGCTGTCATGTCACACACACATCCAGCAGGCATGAGCATGCCACTGGCCTAGAAGGCACTGAGGCTGCTGTGACCTCACGAGCACAGCCAGTAGGTGGCGCTGCACACTAACGGTTGAGGCACTGAGGCTGCTGTGACCTCACAAGCACAGCCAGCAGCCAGGAGCCTGCCACTGGTCTAGGAGGCACTCAGGCTGCTGTGACCTCACAAGCACAGCCAGCAGCCAGGAGCCTGCCACTGGCCAAAGAGGCACTGAGGCTGCTGTGACCTCACAAGCACAGCCAGCAGCCAGGAGCCTCCCAGTGGCCTAGGAGGCACTCAGGCTGCTGTGACCTCACAAGCACAGACAGCAGCCAGGAGCCTGCCACTGGCCTAGGAGGCACTGAGGCTGCTGTGATCTCACAAGCACAGCCAGCAGCCAGGAGCCCGTCGCTGGCCTGGGAGGCACTGAGGCTGCGGTGACCTCACAAGCACAGTCAGCAGCCAGGAGCCTGTCGCTGGCCTAGGAGACACTGAGGCTGCTGTGAACTCACAAGCACAGCCAACAGGCAGGAGCCTGCCACTGGCCTCGGAGGCACTGAGGCTGCTGTGACCTCACAAGCACAGCCAGCAGCCATGAGCCTGCCACTGGCCTAGGAGGCACTGAGGTTGCTGTGACCACTCAAGCACAGCCAGCAGCCAAGAGCCTCCAACTGGCCTAGGAGGCACTGAGGCTGCTGTGACCTCACAAGCACAGCCAGCTGCCAGAGCCTGCCACTGGCCTAGGAGGCACCGAGGCTGCTGTGACCTCAGAAGCATAGGCAGCAGCCATGAGCCTGCCACTGGCCTAAGACGCACTCAGGCCGCTGTGACTTCCCAAGCACAGCCAACAGCCATGAGCCTGCCACTGGGCTGGGAGGCAATCAGGTTGCTCTGACTTCACAAGCACAGCCAACAGCCAGGAGCCTGCCACTGGCCTAGGAGGCACTGAGGCTGCTGTGACCTCACAAGTAGACCCAGCAGCCATGTGCCTGCCCTGGCCTAGGAGGCACTGAGGCTGCTGTGACCTCACAAGCACAGCCAGCAGGGGGCGCTGCTCATTACCCAGGGGCAACTCATGCTGCTGTGACCTGCCAAGCACAGCCAGCATCCATGAGCCTGAAACTGGCCTAGCAGGCACTGAGGCTGCTGTCACCTCACAAGCACAGCTGTTAGCCAGGAGCCTGCCACTGGCCTAGGAGGCACTCAGCCTGCTTTCACCTGACAAGCACAGCCAACAGTCATGAGCCTTCCACTAGCCTAGGAGGCACTAAGACTGCTGTGACCTCACAAGCACAGCCAGCAGCCATGAGCCTGTCGCGGGCCTCGGAGACACTGAGGCTGCTGTGACCTCAGAAGCACAGCCACGAGCCAGTTGCCTGCCACTGGCCTAGGAGGCACTGAGGCTGCTGTGACCGCACAAGCACAGACAGCAACCAGGAGCCTGCCACTGGACTAAGAGGCACCGAGGCTACTGTGACCTCACAAGCACAGCCAGCAGCCAGGAGCCTGCCACTGGCCTAGGAGGCACTCAGGCTGCTGTGACCTCACAAGCACAGCCAGCAGCCAGGAGCCTGCCACTGGCCTAGGTGGCACGGAGGATTCTGTGACGTCAAAAGCACAGCCAGCTGCCAGGAGCCTGCCACTGTCCTATGAGTCACTGAGGCTGCTGTGGCCTCCCAAGCACAGCCAGCAGCCATGAGCCTGCGACTGGCCTAGGAGGCACTGAGGCTGCTGTGACCTCCCAAGCACAGCCAGCAGCCATGAGCCTGCCACTGGCCTAGGAGGCACGGAGGATTCTGTGACCTCACAAGCACAGCCAGCTGCCAGGAGCCTGCCACTGGCCTAAGAGGCACTCAGGCCTCTGTGACTTCACAAGCACAGCCAGCAGCCATGATCCTGCCACTGGCCTAGGAGGCACTCAGCCTGCTGTAACCTCACAAGCACAGCCAGCAGGGCTGGCTGCACACTAACATATGAGGCACTGAGTCTGCTGTGATGTCACAAACACAGCCAGCAGCCATGAGCCTGCCACTGGCCTAAAGGCACTGCGGCTGCTGTGACCACTCAAGCACAGCCAGTAGTTGGCGGTGCACACTAACGTTTGAGGCACTGAGGCTGCTGTGACCTCAGAAGCACAGCCAGCAGCCAGGAGCCTGCCACTGGCCAATGAGGCACTGAGACTGCTGTGACCTCACAAGCACAGCCAGCAGCCAGGAGCCTGCCACTGGCCTCGGAGGCACTCAGCCTGCTGTGACCTCACAAGCACAGCCAGCAGCCAGGAGCCTGCCACTGGCCTAGGAGGCACTGAGGCTGCTGTGACCACACAAGCACAGCCAGCAGCCATGAGCCTGCCACTGGCTTAAGAGGCACGGAAGCTGCTGTGACCTCAGAAACACAACCAGCAGCCAGAAGCCTGCCACTGGCCTAGGAGGCACTGAGGCTGCTGTGACATCACAAGCACAGCCAACAGGGTGCGCTGCACACTAACATAAGAGGCACTCAGGCTGCTGTGACCTCACAAGCACAGCCAGCAGCCATGAGCCTGCCACTGGCCTAGGAGGCACTGAGTTTGCTGTGACCTCTCAAGCTCAGCCAGCAGCCAGGAGCCTCCCACTGGCCTAGGAGGCACGGAGGACTCTGTGACGTCACAAGCACAGCCAGCTGCCAGGAGCCTGCCACTGGCCTAGGAGGCACTGAGGCTGCTGTGGCCTCCCAAGCACAGCCAGCAGCCATGAGCCTGCGACTGACCTAGGAGGCACTGAGGCTGCTGTGACCTCACAAGCACAGCCAGGAGCCAGGAGCATGCCACTGGCCTAGGAGGCACTGAGGCTGCTGTGACCTCCCAAGCACAGCCAGCAGCCAGGAGCCTGCGACTGACCTAGGAGGCACTGAGGCTGCTGTGACCTCACAAGAACAGCCAGCAGCCATGAGCCTGCCACTGGCCTCGGAGGCAATCATGCTGCTGTGATGTCACAAGCTCAGCCAGCAGCCAGGAGCCTGCCACTGGCATAGGAGGCACTCAAGCTGCTGTGACGTCACAAGCACAGGCAGCAGCCATGAGCCTGTCGCTGGCCGAGGAGGCAATCAGGCTGCTCTGACCTCCCAAGCACAGCCAGCAGGCATGAGCCTGTCGGTGGCCTAGGAGACACTGAGGCTGCTGTGACCTCCCAAGCACAGCCAGCAGCCGGGAGCCTGCCACTGGCCTAGGAGGCACGGAGGATTCTGTCACGTCACAAGCACAGCCAGCAGGGGGCGCTGCTCATTACCCAGGGGGCACTGATGCTGCTGTGACCTGCCAAGCACAGCCAGCAACCAGGAGCCTGCCACTGGCCTCGGAGGCACTCAGGCTGCTGTGCCCTCACAAGAACAACCAGCACGTGGGGCTGCACACTAACGTATGAGGCATGGAGGCTGCTGTGATGTCACAAGCACAGCCAGCAGCCATGAGCCTGCCACTGGCCTAGGAGGCACTCAGGCTGCTCTGACCTCACAAGCGCAGCCAGGAGCCTACCACTGGCCTAGGAGGCACTGAGGCTGCTGTGACCTCACAAGCACAGCCAGCAGGTGGGGCTGCACACTAACGTATGAGGCACTGTGGCTGCTGTGACCTCACAAGCACAGCCAGCAGCCATGAGCCTGCCACTGGCCTAGGAGGCACTCCGCCTGCTGTGACCTCACAAGCACAGCCAGCAGCCAGGAGCCTGCCACTGGCCTAGGAGGCACTCAGGCCTCTGTGACTTCACAAGCACAGCCAGCAGCCATGATCCTGCCACTGGCCTAGGAGGCACTCAGCCTGCTGTAACCTCACAAGCACAGCCAGCAGGGCTGGCTGCACACTAACATATGAGGCACTGAGTCTGCTGTGATGTCACAAACACAGCCAGCAGCCATGAGCCTGCCACTGGCCTAGGAGGCACTGAGGCTGCTGTGACCTCCCAAGCACAGCCAGCAGCCATGAGCCTGCCACTGGCCTAGGAGGCACGGAGGATTCTGTGACCTCACAAGCACAGCCAGCTGCCAGGAGCCTGCCACTGGCCTAAGAGGCACTCAGGCCTCTGTGACTTCACAAGCACAGCCAGCAGCCATGATCCTGCCACTGGCCTAGGAGGCACTCAGCCTGCTGTAACCTCACAAGCACAGCCAGCAGGGCTGGCTGCACACTAACATATGAGGCACTGAGTCTGCTGTGATGTCACAAACACAGCCAGCAGCCATGAGCCTGCCACTGGCCTAAAGGCACTGCGGCTGCTGTGACCACTCAAGCACAGCCAGTAGTTGGCGGTGCACACTAACGTTTGAGGCACTGAGGCTGCTGTGACCTCAGAAGCACAGCCAGCAGCCAGGAGCCTGCCACTGGCCAATGAGGCACTGAGACTGCTGTGACCTCACAAGCACAGCCAGCAGCCAGGAGCCTGCCACTGGCCTCGGAGGCACTCAGCCTGCTGTGACCTCACAAGCACAGCCAGCAGCCAGGAGCCTGCCACTGGCCTAGGAGGCACTGAGGCTGCTGTGACCACACAAGCACAGCCAGCAGCCATGAGCCTGCCACTGGCTTAAGAGGCACGGAAGCTGCTGTGACCTCAGAAACACAACCAGCAGCCAGAAGCCTGCCACTGGCCTAGGAGGCACTGAGGCTGCTGTGACATCACAAGCACAGCCAACAGGGTGCGCTGCACACTAACATAAGAGGCACTCAGGCTGCTGTGACCTCACAAGCACAGCCAGCAGCCATGAGCCTGCCACTGGCCTAGGAGGCACTGAGTTTGCTGTGACCTCTCAAGCTCAGCCAGCAGCCAGGAGCCTCCCACTGGCCTAGGAGGCACGGAGGACTCTGTGACGTCACAAGCACAGCCAGCTGCCAGGAGCCTGCCACTGGCCTAGGAGGCACTGAGGCTGCTGTGGCCTCCCAAGCACAGCCAGCAGCCATGAGCCTGCGACTGACCTAGGAGGCACTGAGGCTGCTGTGACCTCACAAGCACAGCCAGGAGCCAGGAGCATGCCACTGGCCTAGGAGGCACTGAGGCTGCTGTGACCTCCCAAGCACAGCCAGCAGCCAGGAGCCTGCGACTGACCTAGGAGGCACTGAGGCTGCTGTGACCTCACAAGAACAGCCAGCAGCCATGAGCCTGCCACTGGCCTCGGAGGCAATCATGCTGCTGTGATGTCACAAGCTCAGCCAGCAGCCAGGAGCCTGCCACTGGCATAGGAGGCACTCAAGCTGCTGTGACGTCACAAGCACAGGCAGCAGCCATGAGCCTGTCGCTGGCCGAGGAGGCAATCAGGCTGCTCTGACCTCCCAAGCACAGCCAGCAGGCATGAGCCTGTCGGTGGCCTAGGAGACACTGAGGCTGCTGTGACCTCCCAAGCACAGCCAGCAGCCGGGAGCCTGCCACTGGCCTAGGAGGCACGGAGGATTCTGTCACGTCACAAGCACAGCCAGCAGGGGGCGCTGCTCATTACCCAGGGGGCACTGATGCTGCTGTGACCTGCCAAGCACAGCCAGCAACCAGGAGCCTGCCACTGGCCTCGGAGGCACTCAGGCTGCTGTGCCCTCACAAGAACAACCAGCACGTGGGGCTGCACACTAACGTATGAGGCATGGAGGCTGCTGTGATGTCACAAGCACAGCCAGCAGCCATGAGCCTGCCACTGGCCTAGGAGGCACTCAGGCTGCTCTGACCTCACAAGCGCAGCCAGGAGCCTACCACTGGCCTAGGAGGCACTGAGGCTGCTGTGACCTCACAAGCACAGCCAGCAGGTGGGGCTGCACACTAACGTATGAGGCACTGTGGCTGCTGTGACCTCACAAGCACAGCCAGCAGCCATGAGCCTGCCACTGGCCTAGGAGGCACTCCGCCTGCTGTGACCTCACAAGCACAGCCAGCAGCCAGGAGCCTGCCACTGGCCTAGGAGGCACTGAGGCTGCTCTGCACTTACAAGCTCAGCCAGCAGGTGGCGCAGCACACTAACGTTTGAGGCACTGAGGCTGCTGTGACCTCACAAGCACAGCCAGCAGCCAGGAGCCTGCCTCTGGCCTAGGAGACACTGAGGCTGCTGTGACCACTCAAACTCAGCCAGCAGCCAAGAGCCTGCCACTGGCCTAGGAGGCAATCAGGATTCTGTGACGTCACAAGCACAGCCAGCTGCCAGGAGCCTGCCACTGGCCTCGGAGGCACTGAGGCTGCTGTGGCCTCACAAGCACAGCCAGCAGCCATGAGCCTGCCACTGGCCTAGGAGGCACTGAGGCTGCTGTGACCGCACAAGAACAGCCAGCTGCCAGGAGCCTGCCACTGGACTACGAGGCCTTCAACCTGCTGTGACCTCACAAGGACAGCCAGCAGCCATGAGCCTGCCACTGGCCTTGGAAACACTGAGGCTGCTGTGACCTCACAGGCACAGACAGCAGCCATGAGCCTGTCGCTGGCCTCGGAGGCTCTGAGGCTGCTGTGACCTCACAAGCTCTGCCAGCAGGTGGCGCAGCACACTAACGTTTGAGGCACTGATGCTACTGTGACGTCACAAGCACAGCCAGCAGCCATGAGCCTGCGACTGGCCTAGGAGGCACTGAGGCTGCTGTGACCTCACAAGCACAGCCAGCAGCCAGGAGCCTGCCACTTGCCGAGGAGGCACTGAGGCTGCTGTGAGCTCACAAGCACAGCCAGCAGCGGGGGCTACACATTAAATTATGAGGCACTGAGTCTGCTGTGATGTCACAAGCACGGCCAGCAGCCATGAGCCTGCCACTGGCTGAGGAGGCACTCAGGCTGCTGTGACCTCAAAAGCACAGCCAGCAGGTGGCGCTGCACACTAACGTTTGAGGTACTGATGTTGCTGTGACCTCACAAGCACAGCCAGCAGCCATGAGCCTGCCACTGGCCTAGGAGGCACTGAGTTTGCCGTGACTACTCAAACTCAGCCAGCAGCCAAGAGCCTGCCACTGGCCTAGGAGGCACGGAGGATTCTGTGATGTCACAAGCACAAGCAGCAGCCAGGAGCCTACCACTGGCCAAAGAGGCACTCAGGCTGCTGTGGCCTCACAAGCACAGCCAGCAGCCATGAGCATGCCACTGGCCTAGCAGGCACTCAGCCTGCTGTGACCTCACAAACACAGCCAGCAGGGCTGGCTGCACACTAACATATGAGGTACTGAGTCTGCTGTGATGCCACAAACACAGCCAGCAGCCATGAGCCTGCCACTGGCCTAGAAGGCACTGCGGTTGCTGTGACCACTCAAGCACAGCCAGTAGTTGGCGCTGCACACTAACGTATGAGGCACTGATGCTGCTGTGACCACACAAGAACAGCCAGCAGCCAAGAGCCTGCCACTGGCCTATGAGGCACTCAGCCTGCTGTGACCTCCCAAGCACAGCCAACAGCCATGAGCCTGCCACTGGCCTAGGCGGCACTCAGGCTGCTGTGACCTCACAAGCACAGCCAGCAGGTGGCGCTGCACACTAACGTTTGAGGCACTGAGGCTGCTGTGACCTCACAAGCACAGCCAGCAGCCAGGAGCCTGCCACTGGCCAAAGAGGCACTGAGGCTGCTGTAACCTCACAAGCACAGCCAGCAGCCAGGAGCCTCCCAGTGGCCTAGGAGGCTCTCAGGCTGCTGTGACCTCACAAGCCCAGCCAGAAGCCATGACCCTGCCACTGGCCTAGGAGGCACGGAGGCTGCTGTGATCTCACAAGCACAGCCAGCAGCCAGGAGCCTCCCAGTGGCCTAGGAGGCACTCAGGCTGCTGTGACCTCACAAGCACAGCCAGCAGGCAGGAGCCTGCCACTGGCCTAGGAGACACTGAGGCTGCTGTGAACTCACAAGCACAGCCAGCAGCCAGGAGCCTGCCACTGGCCTCGGATGCACTGAGGCTGCTGTGACCTCACAAGCACAGCCAGCAGCCATGAGACTGCCACTGGCCTAGGAGGCACTGAGGCTGCCGTGCCCTCCCAAGCACAGCCAACAGCCATGAGCCTGCCCCTGGCCTAGGAGGCACTGCGTCTGCTGTGACCTCACAAGCACAGCCAGCAGGTGGCGCTGCACACTAACGATTGAGGCACTGAGGCTGCTGTGATCTCACAAGCACAGCCAGCAGCCATGAGCCTGTCGCTGGCCTAGGAGACACTGAGGCTGCTGTGAACTCACAAGCACAGCCAACAGGCAGGAGCCTGCCACTGGCCTCGGATGCACTGAGGCTGCTGTGACCTCCCAAACACAGCCAGCAGCCAGGAGCCTGCCACTGGCCTAGGAGGCAATCAGGATTCTGTGACGTCACAAGCACAGCCAGCTGCCAGAGCCTGCCACTGGCCTAGGAGGAACTCCGGCTGCTGTGACCTCACAAGCACAGCCAGCAGGTGGGGCTGCACACTAAAGTATGAGGCACTGAGACTGCTGTAACCTCACAAGCACAGCCAGCAGCCAGGAGCCTGCCACTGGCCTCAGAGGCACTGAGGCTGCTGTGACCTCACAAGCACAGCCAGCAGCCAGGAGCCTGTCCCTGGCCTCGGAGGCACTCAGGCTGCTGTGCCCTCACAAGAACAACCAGCAGCTATGAGCCTGCCACTGGCCTAGGAGGCACTGATGCTGCTGTGACCTCACAAGAACAGCCAGCAGCCAGCAGCCTGCCACTTGCCGAGGAGGCACTGAGGCTGCTGTGAGCTCACAAGTACAGCCAGCAGGGGACGCTGAACATTAAAGTATGAGGCACTGAGTGTGCTGTGATGTCACAGGCACGGCCAGCAGCCATGAGCCTGCCACTGGCCTAGGAGGCAATCAGGCTGCTGTGACCTGACAAACACAGCCTGCAGCCATGAGCCTGCCACTGTCCTAGGAGGCACTCAGGCTGCTGTGAGCTCACAAGCACAGCCAGCAGCGGGGGCTACACATTAAATTATGAGGCACTGAGTCTGCTGTGATGTCACAAGCACGGCCAGCAGCCATGAGCCTGCCACTGGCCTAGGAGGCACTGAGGCTGCTGTGACCTCACAAGCACAGCCAGCAGCGGGGGCTACACATTAAATTATGAGGCACTGAGTCTGCTGTGATGTCACAAGCACGGCCAGCAGCCATGAGCCTGCCACTGGCCAAGGAGGCACTGAGGCTGCTGTGACCTCACAAGCACAGCCAGCAGCCAGGAACCTGCCACTGGCCTAGGAGGCACTCAGGCTGCTGTGACCTCACAAGCACAGCCAGCAGCCAGGAACCTGCCACTGGCCTAGGAGGCACTGAGGCTGCTGTGACCTCACAAGCACAGCCAGCAGGCAGGAGCCTGTCACTGGCCTAGGAGGCATTGAGGCTGCTGTGACCTCACAAGCACAGCCAGCAGCCATGAGCCTGTCGCTGGCCTAGGAGACACTGAGGCTGCTGTGAACTCACAAGCACAGCCAGCAGCCAGCAGCCTGACGATGGTCTAGGAGACACTGAGGCTGCTGTGACCACTCAAACTCAGCCAGCAGGCAAGAGCCTGCCACTGGCCTATGAGGCAATCAGGATTCTGTGACGTCACAAGCACAGCCAGGTGCCAGGAGCCTGCCACTAGCCTCGGAGGCACTGAGGCTGCTGTGGCCTCACAAGCACAGCCAGGTGCCAGGAGCCTGCCACTAGCTTCGGAGGCATTGAGGCTGCTGTGACCTCACAAGCACAGCCAGCAGCCATGAGCCTGCCAGTGGCCTAGGAGGCACTGAGGCTGCTGTGACCTCACAAGCACAGCCAGCATGTGGCGCTGCACACTAACAGTTGAGGTACCGATGTTGCTGTGACCTCACAAGCACAGCCAGCAGCCAGGAACCTGCCACTGGCCTCGGAGGCACTCAGGCTGCTGTGACCTCAAAAGCACAGGCAGCAGCCAGGAGCCTGCCACTGGCCTAGGAGGCATTGAGGCTGCTGTGACCTCACAAGCACAGCCAGCAGCCAGGAGCCTGCCACTGGCCTCGCAGGCACTCAGGCTGCTGTGACCTCAAAAGCACAGCCAGCAGGTGGGGCTGCACACTAAAGTATGAGGCACTGAGGCTGCTGTGACGTCACAAGCACAGCCAGCAGCCAGGAGCCTGCCTCTGGCCTAGGAGGCACTCAGCCTGCTGTGACCTCAGAAGCACAGGCAGCAGCCATGAGCCTGCCACTGGCCTAGGAGGCACTCAGGCTGCTGTGACCTCACAAGCTCATCCAGCAGCCAAGAGCCTGCCACTGGCCTAGGAGGCAATCAGGATTCTGTGATGTCACAAGCACAGCCAGGTGCCAGGAGCCTGCCACTAGCCTCGGAGGCACTGAGGCTGTTGTGAACTCACAAGCACAGCCAGCAGCCATGAGCCTGCCACTGGCCTCGGAGGAACTCAGGCTGCTGTGACCTCACAAGCAGAGCCAGCCACCAGGTGCCTGCCTCTGGCCTAGGAGGCACTGATGCTGCTGTGAACTCACAACCACTCAAACTCAGCCAGCAGCCAAGAACCTGCCACTGGCCTAGGAGGCACGGAGGATTCTGTGACGTCACAAGCACAAGCAGCAGCCAGGAGCCTACCACTGGCCAAAGAGGCACTCAGGCTGCTGTGGCCTCACAAGCACAGTCAGCATCCATGAGCTTGCCACTGGCCTAGGAGGCAATCAGTGAGCTCCAAACTCACAAGCACAGCCAGCAGCCATGAGCCTGCCACTGGCCTAGGAGGCACTGAGCCTGCTGTGATCTCACAAGCACAGCCAGCAGAGGGCGCTGCACACTAACGGTTGACGCACTGAGGCTGCGGTGACCTCACAAGCACAGCCAGCAGCCAGGAGCCTGCCACTGGCCTAGGAGGCACTCAGGCTGCTGTGACCTCACAAGCACAGCCAGCAGGTGGCGCTGCACACTAACGTATGAGGCACTGAGGCTGCTGTGACCTCACAAGCAAAGCCAGCAGCCAGGAGCCTGCCACTGGCCTAGGAGGCAATCAGGATTCTATGACCTCACAAGCACAGCCAGCAGCCAGGAGCCTCCCAGTGGCTTAGGAGGCACTCAGGCTGCTGTTGCCTCACAAGCACGGCCAGAAGCCATGAGCCTGCCACTGGCCTAGGAGGCACTGAGGCTGCTGTGACCTCACAAGCACAGCCAGCAGCCATGAGCCTGTCGCTGGCCTCGGAGGCACTGAGGCTGCTGTGACCTCACAAGCACAGTCAGCAGGCAGGAGCCTGCCACTGGCCTAGGAGACACTGAGGATGCTGTGAACTCACAAGCACAGACAACAGGCAGGAGCCTGCCACTGGCCTCGGATGCACTGAGGCTGCTGTGACCTCACAAGCACAGCCAGCAGCCAGGAGCCTGCCACTGGCCTAGGAGGCACTGATGCTGCTGTGACCTCACAAGCACAGCCAGCGGCCAAGAGCCTCCAACTGGCCTAGGAGGCAATCAGGATTCTGTGACGTCACAAGCACAGCCAGGTGCCAGAGCCTGCCACTGGCCTAGGAGGCACCGAGGCTGCTGTGACCTCACAAGCAGAGCCAGCAGCCATGAGCCTGATACTGGCCTGTGAGGCACTGAGGCTGCTGTGACCTCCCAAGCACAGCCAACAGCCATGAGCCTGCCACTGGCCTAGGAGGCACTCAGGCTGCTGTGACCTCACAAGCACAGCCAGCAGGTGGCGCTGCACACTAACGATTGAGGCACTGAGGCTGCTGTGACCACACAAGCACAGCCAGCCGCCAGGAACCTGCCACTGGCCTAGGAAGCACTGAGGCTGCTGTGACCTCTTAAGCTCAGTCAGGAGCCAGGAGCCTGCCACTGGCCTAGGAGGCCATCAACCTGCTGGGACCTCACAAGCACAGCCAGCAGCCAGGAGCCTGGCACTGGCCTTGGAAACACTGAGGCTGCTGTGACCTCACAAGCACAGGCAACAGCCATGAGCCTGTCGCTGGCCTAGGAGGCTCAGAAGTTGCTCTGCCCTTACAAGCTCAGCCAGCAGGTGGCGCTGCACACTAACGATTGAGGCACTGAGGCTGCTGTGACCACACAAGCACAGCCAGCCGCCAGGAACCTGCCACTGGCCTAGGAAGCACTGAGGCTGCTGTGACCTCTTAAGCTCAGTCAGGAGCCAGGAGCCTGCCACTGGCCTAGGAGGCCATCAACCTGCTGGGACCTAACAAGCACAGCCAGCAGCCATGAGCCTGCCACTGGCCTAGGAAGCACTGATGCTGCTGTGACGTCACAAGCACAGCCAGCAGCCATGAGCCTGCGACTGGCCTCGGAGGCAATCAGGCTGCTGTGGCCTCACAAGCACAGTCAGCAGCCAGGAGCCTGCCTCTGGCCTCGGAGGCACTCAGCCTGCTGTGACCTCACAAGCACAGCCAGCATCCATGAGCTTGCCACTGGCCTAGGAGGCACTCAGGGAGCTGCAAACTCACAAGCACAGCCAGCAGCCATGAGCCTGCCACTGGCCTAGGAGGCACTGAGCCTGCTGTGATTTCACAAGCACAGCCAGCAGAGGGCGCTGCACACTAACATATGAGGAACTGAGTCTGCTGTGATGTCACAAACACAGCCAGCAGCCATGAGCCTGCCACTGGCCTAGAAGGCACTGCGGTTCCTGTGACCACTCAAGCACAGCCAGTAGTTGGCGCTGCACACTAACGTATGAGGCACTCATCCTACTGTGACCACACAAGAACAGCTAGCAGCCAAGAGCCTGCCCCTGGCCTATGAGGCACTCAGCCTGCTGTGACCTCCCAAGCACAGCCAACACCCATGAGCCTGCCACTGGCCTAGGAGGCACTCAGGCTGCTGTGACCTCACAAGCACAGCCAGCAGGTGGCGCTGCACACTAACGTTTGAGGCACTGAGGCTGCTTGACCTCACAAGCACAGCCAGCAGCCAGGAGCCTGCCACTGGCCAAAGAGGCACTGAGGCTGCTGTGACCTCACAAGCACAGCCAGCAGCCAGGAGCCTGCAACTGTCCTAGGAGGCACTCAGGCTGCTGCGACCTCACAAGAACGGCCAGCAGCCAGGAGCCTGCCACTGGCCTAGGAGGCACTGAGGCTGCTGTGATCTCACAAGCACAGCCAGCAGCCAGGAGCCTGTCACTGGCCTCGGAGGCACTGAGGCTGCTGTGACCTCACAAGCACAGTCAGCAGCCAGGAGCCTGTCGCTGGCCTAGGAGGCAATGAGGCTGCTGTGAACTCACAAGCACAGCCAGCAGCCAGGAGCCTGCCACTGGCCTAGGAGGCAATCAGGATTCTGTGACGTCACAAGCACAGCCAGCTCCCAGAGCCTGCCACTGGCCTAGGAGGAACTCAGGCTGCTGTGACCTCACAAGCACAGCCAGCAGGTGGGCCTGCACACTAAAGTATGAGGCACTGAGACTGCTGTGACCTCACAAGCACAGCCAGCAGCCAGGAGCCTGCCACTGGCCTCAGAGGCACTCAGCCTGCTGTGACCTCAAAAGCACAGCCAGCAGCCAGGAGCGTGTCGCTGGCCTCGGAGGCACTCAGGCTGCTGTGCCCTCACAAGAACAACCAGCACGTAGGGCTGCACACTAACGTAGGAGGCACGGAGGCTGCTGTGATCTCACAAGCACAGCCAGCAGCCAGGAGCCTCCCACTGGCCTAGGAGGCACTGAGGCTGCTGTGACCTAACAAGCACAACCAGCAGCCATGAGCCTGCCACGGGTCTCGGAGGCACTGATGCTGCTGTGACCTCACAAGCAGAGCCAGCAGCCAGGAGCCTGCCTCTGGCCTAGGAGGCACTCAGCCTGCTGTGACCTCACAAGAACAGCCAGCAGCCAGGAGCCTGCCACTTTCCGAGGAGGCACTGAGGCTGCTGTGAGCTCACAAGTACAGCCACCAGCCAGAAGCCTGCCACTGGCCTAGGAGGCAATCAGGCTGCTGTGACCTGACAAACACAGCCAGCAGCCATGAGCCTGCCACTGGCCTAGGAGGCACTCAGCCTGCTGTGAGCTCACAAGCACAGCCAGCAGGTTGGGCTGCACGCTAACGTATGAGGCACTGAGGCTGCTGTGACCTCACAAGCACAGCCAGCCGCCAGGAGCCTGCCTCTGGCATCGGAGGCACTCAGCCTGCTGTGACCTCACAAGCACAGCCAGCAGCCAGGAGCCTGCCACTGGCCTAGGAGGTACTGAGGCTGCTGTGACCTCACAAGCAGAGCCAGCAGCCAGGAGCCTGCCACTGGCCAAGGAGGCAATCAGGCTGCTGTGACCACTCAAGAACAGGCAGCAGCCAAGAGCCTCCCACTGGCCTAGGAGGCAATCAGGATTCTGTGATGTCAGAAGCACAGCCAGCAGCCAGGAGCCTGCCACTGGCCTAGGAGGCACTCAGGCAGCTGTGGCCTCACAAGCACAGCCAGCAGCCATGAGCCTGCCACTGGCCTAGGAGGCACTCAGGCTGCTGTGACCTCACAAGCACAGCCAGCAGGTGGGGCTGCACACTAAAGTATGAGGCACTGAGGCTGCTGTGACCTACCAAGCACAGCCAGCAGCCAGGAAGCTGCTACTGGCATCGGAGGCACACAGGCTGCTGTGACCTCCCAAGCACAGCCAGCAGCCATGAGCCTGCGACTGGCCTAGAAGGTACTGAGGCTGCTGTGACTTCACAAGCACAGCCAGCAGCCACGAGCCTGCCACTGGCCTAGGAGGCACTGAGGCTGCTGTGACCTCACAAGCTCAACCAGCAGCCAGGAGCCTGCCACTGGCTTAGAAGTCACTGAGGCTGCTGTGACTTCACAAGCACAGCCAGCAGCCAGGAGCCTGCCACTGGCCTAGAAGGCACTCAGCCTGCTGTGACCTCACAAGCACAGTCAGCAGTCAGGAGCCTGCCGCTGTCCTATGAGTCACTGAGGCTGCTGTGACCTGACAAGCACAGCCAGCAGCCATGAGCCTGCCACTGTTTTAGGAGGCACTGAGGCTGCTGTGACCTGACAAGCACAGCCAGCAGCCATGAGCCTGCCACTGGCCTAGGAAGCACACAGGCTGCTGTGGCCTCACAAGCACAGCCAGCAGCCAGGAGCCTGCCACTTACCTAGGAGGCACTTAGGCTGCTGTGACCTCACAAGCACAGTCAGTAGTCAGGAGCCTGCCGCTGTCCTATGAGTCACTGAGGCTGCTGTGACCTGACAAGCACAGCCAGCAGCCAGGAACCTGCCACTGGCCTAGGAGGCACCGAGGCTGCTGTGATCTCCCAAGCACAGCCAGCAGCCAGGAGCCTCCCACTGGCCTAGGAGGCACTCAGCCTGCTGTGACCTCACAAGTACAGGCAACAGCCATGAGCCTGCCACTGGCATAGGAGGCACTCAGGCTGCTGTGAACTCACAAGAACAGCCAGCAGGTGGTGATGCACACTAACGTATGAGGTACTGAGGCTGCTGTGACCACACAAGCACAGCCAGCAGCCAGGAGCCTGCCACTGGCCTAGGAGGCAGTCAGGCTGCTGTGACCTCCCAAGCAGAGCCAGCAGCCAGGAGCCGGCCAGTTGCTGAGGAGGCACTGAGGCTGCTGTGAGCTCACAAGCACAGCCAGAAGGGGGGCCTGCACATTAACGTATGGGGCACTGAGTCTGCTGTGATGTCACCAGTATGGCCAGCAGCCATGAGCCTGCCACTGGCCTAGAAGGCACTGAGGCTGCTGTGACCTCACAAGCACAGCCAGCAGCCATGAGCCTGCCACTGGCCTAGGAGGCAATCAGGCTGCTGTGACCTCACAATCACAGCCAGCAGCCATGAGCCTGCCACTGGCCTAGGAGGCACTGAGGCTGCTGTGACCTCACAAGCACAGCCAGCAGCCAGGAGCCTGCCACTGGCCTAGGAGGCACGGAGCCTGCTGTGACCTGACAAGCACAGCCAGCAGCCATGAGCCTGTCGCTGGCCTATGAGGCACTCAGCCTGCTGTGACCTCCCAAGCACAGCCAGCAGCCAGGAGCCTGCGACTGGCCTAGCAGTCACTCAGCCTGCTGTGACCTCACAAGCACAGCCAGCAACCAGGAGCCTGCTACTGGCCTAGGAGGCACGGAGGCTGCTGTGACCTCACAAGCACAGGCAACAGCCATGAGCCTGCCACTGGCCTAGGGGACACTGAGGCTGCTGTGACCTCACAAGCACAGCCAGCAGCTATGAGCGTGTCGCTGGCCTAGGAGACACTGAGGCTGCTGTGACCTCCCAAGCACAGCCAGCAGCCAGGCGCCTGCCACTGGCCTAGCAGTCACTCAGCCCCATGTGACCTCACAAGCACAGACAGCAGCCAGGAGACTGCCACTGGCCTAGGTGGCACTGAGGCTGCTGTGATCTCACAAGCACAGCCAGCAGCCAGGAGCCTGCCACTGGCCCAGGAGGCACTGAAGCTGGTGTGACCTCCCAAGCACAGCCAGCAGGCAGGAGCCTTCCACTGGCCTAGGAGGCACTGAGGTTGCTGTGACCACTCAATCACAACCAGCAGCCAAGAGCCTCCCACTGGCCTAGGAGGCACTGAAGATTCTGTGACGTCACAACCACAGCCAGCTGCCACAGCCTGCCACTGGCCAAAGAGGCACTCAGGCTGCTGTGGCCTCACAAGCACAGCCAGCAGCCAGGAGCCTGCCACTGTCCTAGGAGGCACTGAGGCTGCTGTGACCTCACAAGCACAGCCAGCAGCCATGAGCCTGCCACTGGCCAAAGAGGCACTGAGGCTGCTGTGACCTCACAAGCACAGCCAGCAGCCAGGAGCCTGCAACTGTCCTAGGAGGCACTCAGGCTGCTGCGACCTCACAAGCACGGCCAGCAGCCAGGAGCCTGCCACTGGCCTAGGAGGCACTGAGGCTGCTGTGATCTCACAAGCACAGCCAGCAGCCAGGAGCCTGTCACTGGCCTAGGAGGCACTGAGGCTGCTGTGACCTCACAAGCACAGTCAGCAGCCAGGAGCCTGTCGCTGGCCTAGGAGGCACTGAGGCTGCTGTGAACTCACAAGCACAGCCAGCAGCCAGGAGCCTGCCACTGGCCTAGGAGGCAATCAGGATTCTGTGACGTCACAAGCACAGCCAGCTCCCAGAGCCTGCCACTGGCCTAGGAGGAACTCAGGCTGCTGTGACCTCACAAGCACAGCCAGCAGGTGGGCCTGCACACTAAAGTATGAGGCACTGAGACTGCTGTGACCTCACAAGCACAGCCAGCAGCCAGGAGCCTGCCACTGGCCTCAGAGGCACTCAGCCTGCTGTGACCTCAAAAGCACAGCCAGCAGCCAGGAGCGTGTCGCTGGCCTCGGAGGCACTCAGGCTGCTGTGCCCTCACAAGAACAACCAGCACGTAGGGCTGCACACTAACGTAGGAGGCACGGAGGCTGCTGTGATCTCACAAGCACAGCCAGCAGCCAGGAGCCTCCCACTGGCCTAGGAGGCACTGAGGCTGCTGTGACCTAACAAGCACAACCAGCAGCCATGAGCCTGCCACGGGTCTCGGAGGCACTGATGCTGCTGTGACCTCACAAGCAGAGCCAGCAGCCAGGAGCCTGCCTCTGGCCTAGGAGGCACTCAGCCTGCTGTGACCTCACAAGAACAGCCAGCAGCCAGGAGCCTGCCACTTTCCGAGGAGGCACTGAGGCTGCTGTGAGCTCACAAGTACAGCCACCAGCCAGAAGCCTGCCACTGGCCTAGGAGGCAATCAGGCTGCTGTGACCTGACAAACACAGCCAGCAGCCATGAGCCTGCCACTGGCCTAGGAGGCACTCAGCCTGCTGTGAGCTCACAAGCACAGCCAGCAGGTTGGGCTGCACGCTAACGTATGAGGCACTGAGGCTGCTGTGACCTCACAAGCACAGCCAGCCGCCAGGAGCCTGCCTCTGGCATCGGAGGCACTCAGCCTGCTGTGACCTCACAAGCACAGCCAGCAGCCAGGAGCCTGCCACTGGCCTAGGAGGTACTGAGGCTGCTGTGACCTCACAAGCAGAGCCAGCAGCCAGGAGCCTGCCACTGGCCAAGGAGGCAATCAGGCTGCTGTGACCACTCAAGAACAGGCAGCAGCCAAGAGCCTCCCACTGGCCTAGGAGGCAATCAGGATTCTGTGACGTCAGAAGCACAGCCAGCAGCCAGGAGCCTGCCACTGGCCTAGGAGGCACTCAGGCAGCTGTGGCCTCACAAGCACAGCCAGCAGCCATGAGCCTGCCACTGGCCTAGGAGGCACTCAGGCTGCTGTGACCTCACAAGCACAGCCAGCAGGTGGGGCTGCACACTAAAGTATGAGGCACTGAGGCTGCTGTGACCTACCAAGCACAGCCAGCAGCCAGGAAGCTGCTACTGGCATCGGAGGCACACAGGCTGCTGTGACCTCCCAAGCACAGCCAGCAGCCATGAGCCTGCGACTGGCCTAGAAAGTACTGAGGCTGCTGTGACTTCACAAGCACAGCCAGCAGCCACGAGCCTGCCACTGGCCTAGGAGGCACTGAGGCTGCTGTGACCTCACAAGCTCAACCAGCAGCCAGGAGCCTGCCACTGGCTTAGAAGTCACTGAGGCTGCTGTGACTTCACAAGCACAGCCAGCAGCCAGGAGCCTGCCACTGGCCTAGAAGGCACTCAGCCTGCTGTGACCTCACAAGCACAGTCAGCAGTCAGGAGCCTGCCGCTGTCCTATGAGTCACTGAGGCTGCTGTGACCTGACAAGCACAGCCAGCAGCCATGAGCCTGCCACTGTTTTAGGAGGCACTGAGGCTGCTGTGACCTCACAAGCACAGCCAGCAGCCAGGAGCCTGCCACTGGCCTAGGAAGCACACAGGCTGCTGTGGCCTCACAAGCACAGCCAGCAGCCAGGAGCCTGCCACTTACCTAGGAGGCACTTAGGCTGCTGTGACCTCACAAGCACAGTCAGTAGTCAGGAGCCTGCCGCTGTCCTATGAGTCACTGAGGCTGCTGTGACCTGACAAGCACAGCCAGCAGCCAGGAACCTGCCACTGGCCTAGGAGGCACCGAGGCTGCTGTGATCTCCCAAGCACAGCCAGCAGCCAGGAGCCTCCCACTGGCCTAGGAGGCACTCAGCCTGCTGTGACCTCACAAGTACAGGCAACAGCCATGAGCCTGCCACTGGCATAGGAGGCACTCAGGCTGCTGTGAACTCACAAGAACAGCCAGCAGGTGGTGATGCACACTAACGTATGAGGTACTGAGGCTGCTGTGACCACACAAGCACAGCCAGCAGCCAGGAGCCTGCCACTGGCCTAGGAGGCAGTCAGGCTGCTGTGACCTCCCAAGCACAGCCAGCAGCCAGGAGCCGGCCAGTTGCTGAGGAGGCACTGAGGCTGCTGTGAGCTCACAAGCACAGCCAGAAGGGGGGCCTGCACATTAACGTATGGGGCACTGAGTCTGCTGTGATGTCACCAGTATGGCCAGCAGCCATGAGCCTGCCACTGGCCTAGAAGGCACTGAGGCTGCTGTGACCTCACAAGCACAGCCAGCAGCCATGAGCCTGCCACTGGCCTAGGAGGCACTCAGGCTGCTGTGACCTCACAATCACAGCCAGCAGCCATGAGCCTGCCACTGGCCTAGGAGGCACTGAGGCTGCTGTGACCTCACAAGCACAGCCAGCAGCCAGGAGCCTGCCACTGGCCTAGGAGGCACGGAGCCTGCTGTGACCTCACAAGCACAGACAGCAGCCATGAGCCTGTCGCTGGCCTATGAGGCACTCAGCCTGCTGTGACCTCCCAAGCACAGCCAGCAGCCAGGAGCCTGCGACTGGCCTAGCAGTCACTCAGCCTGCTGTGACCTCACAAGCACACCAAGCAACCAGGAGCCTGCTACTGGCC
This sequence comes from Dromaius novaehollandiae, assembly GCF_036370855.1. Classification (NCBI taxonomy): domain Eukaryota; kingdom Metazoa; phylum Chordata; class Aves; order Casuariiformes; family Dromaiidae; genus Dromaius; species Dromaius novaehollandiae. The sequence continues at coordinate 27,036,569 of NC_088107.1, forward strand.
TAGGAGGCACGGAGGCTGCTGTGACCTCACAAGCACAGGCAACAGCCATGAGCCTGCCACTGGCCTAGGGGACACTGAGGCTGCTGTGACCTCACAAGCACAGCCAGCAGCTATGAGCGTGTCGCTGGCCTAGGAGACACTGAGGCTGCTGTGACCTCCCAAGCACAGCCAGCAGCCAGGCGCCTGCCACTGGCCTAGCAGTCACTCAGCCCCATGTGACCTCACAAGCACAGACAGCAGCCAGGAGACTGCCACTGGCCTAGGTGGCACTGAGGCTGCTGTGATCTCACAAGCACAGCCAGCAGCCAGGAGCCTGCCACTGGCCCAGGAGGCACTGAAGCTGGTGTGACCTCCCAAGCACAGCCAGCAGGCAGGAGCCTTCCACTGGCCTAGGAGGCACTGAGGTTGCTGTGACCACTCAATCACAACCAGCAGCCAAGAGCCTCCCACTGGCCTAGGAGGCACTGAAGATTCTGTGACGTCACAACCACAGCCAGCTGCCACAGCCTGCCACTGGCCAAAGAGGCACTCAGGCTGCTGTGGCCTCACAAGCACAGCCAGCAGCCAGGAGCCTGCCACTGTCCTAGGAGGCACTGAGGCTGCTGTGACCTCACAAGCACAGCCAGCAGCCATGAGCCTGCCACTGGCCTAGGAGGCACTGAGGCTGCTGTGACCTCACAAGCACAGCCAGCAGCCATGAGCCTGTCGCTGGCCTAGGAGGCACTCAGGCTGCTGTGACCTCTCAAGCACAGCCAGCAGCCAGGAGCCTGCCACTGGCCTAGGAGGCACTGAGGCTGCTGTGACCTCACAAGCACAGCCAGCAGCCAGGAGCCTGCCACTGGCCTAGCAGTCACTCAGCCTCCTGTGACATCACAAGTACAGCCAGCAGCCAGGAGACTGCCACTGGCCTGGGAGGCACTGAGGTTGCTGTGATCTCACAAGCACAGCCAGCAGCCAGGAGCCCGTCGCTGGCCTTGGAGGCACTGAGGCTTCTGTGACCTCACAAGCACGGCCAGCAGCCATGAACCTGCCACTGGCCTAGGAGGCACTGAGGTTGCTGTGACCACTCAATCACAGCCAGCAGCCAAGGGCCTCCCACTGTCCTAGGAGGAACTCAGGCTGCTGTGACCTCACAAGCGCAGCCAGGAGCCAGCCACTGGCCTAGGAGGCACGGAGGCTGCTGTGACCTCACAAGCACAGTCAGCAGCCAGGAGCCTGCCACTGGCCTAGGAGGCACTGAGGTTGCTGTGACCACTCAATCACAGCCAGCAGCCAAGGGCCTCCCACTGGCCTAGGAGGCAATTAAGATTCTGTGACGTCACAAGCACAGCCAGCAGCCATGAGCCTGTCACTGGCCTAGGAGGCACTCAGGCTGCTGTGACCTCTCAAGCACAGCCAGCAGCCAGGAGCCTGCCACTGGCCTAGGAGGCACTGAGGCTGCTGTGACCTCACAAGCACAGCCAGCACCCATGAGCCTGCCGCTGGCCTAGGAGGCACTGAGGCTGCTGTGACCTCACAAGCACAGCCAGCAGCCATGAGCCTGCCACTGGCCTAGGAGGCACTGAGGCTGCTGTGACCTCACAAGCACAGCCAACAGGAGGCGCTGCACACTAACGTATGAGGCACTGAGGCTGCTGTGACCTCCCAAGCACAGCCAGCAGACAGGAGCCTGCCACTGGCCTAGGAGGCACTGAGGCTGCTGTGACCTCACAAGCACAGCCAGCAGCCATGAGCCTGCCACTGGCCTAGGAGGCACTGAGGCTGCTGTGACCTCACAAGCACAGCCAACAGGAGGCGCTGCACACTAACGTATGAGGCACTGATGCTGCTGTGACGTCACAAGCACAGCCAGCAGCCAGGAGCCTGCCACTGACCTAGGAGGCAATCAGGCTGCTGTGGCCTCACAATCATAGGCAGCAGCCAGGAGCCTGCCACTGGCCTAGCAGGCACTCAGGCTGCTGTGACCTCAAAAGCACAGCCAGCAGCCAGGAGCCTGCCACTGGCCTCGGAGGCACTGAGTCTGCTGTGACCTCCCAAGCAGAGCCAGCAGCCAGGATCCTGCCACTGGCGTAGGAGGCACTGAGGCTGTTGTGACCTCACAAGCACAGCCAGCAGACATGAGCCGGCCCCTGGCCTAGGAGGCACACAGCCTGCTGTGGCCTCCCAAGCAGGGCCAGCAGGGGGTGCTGCTCATTACCTAGTGGGCACTGATGCTGCTGTGACCTGCCAAGCGCAGCCAGCAGCCATAAGCCTGCCACTGGCCGAGGAGGCACTGAGGCTGCTGTGACCTCACAAGTACAGGAAACAGCCATGAGCCTGCCACTGGCCTAGGAGGCACTCAGGCTGCTGTGACCTCACAAGCTCAGCCGGCAGGGGGGGGCTGCACACTAACGTATGAGGCACTGAGGCTGCTGTGACCTCACAAGCTCAGCCAGCAGGGGCGGCTGCACACTAACGTATGAGGCACTGAGACTGTTGTGACCTCACAAGCACAGCCAGCAGCCATGAGCCTGCCACTGGCCTAGGAGGCACTGAGGCTGCTGTGACCTCAGAAGCACAGCCAGCTGCCAGGAGCCTCCCACTGGCCTAGGAGTCACTCAGCCTGCTGTGACCTCACAAGTACAGGCAACAGCCATGAGCCTGCCACTGGCCTAGGAGGCACTGAGGCTGCTGTGACCTCACAAGCACAGCCAAGAGCCAGGAGACTGCCGCTGGCCTAGGAGGCAATCAGGATTCTGTGATGTCGCGAGCACAGCCAGCTGCCAGGAGCCTGCCACTGGCCTCGGGACTCTGAGGCTGCTGTGACCTCACAAGCACAGCCAGCAGCCAGGAGCCTGCCGCTGGCCTAGGAGGCACTCAGGCTGCTGTGGCCTCCCAAGCGCAGGCAGCAGCCAGGAGCCTGTCACTGGACTGGGAGGCACTCAGCCTGCTGTGACCTCACAAGCACAGCCAGCAGCCATGAGCCTGCCACTGTCCTATGAGTCACTGAGCCTGCTGTGGCCTCCCAAGCGCAGGCAGCTGCCAGGAGCCTGCCACTGGCCTCGGAGGCACTGAGGCTGCTGTGACCTCACAAGCACAGCCAGCAGCCAGGAGCCTGCCACTGGCCTAGGAGGCACTGAGGCTTCTGTGACCTCACAAGCACAACCAACAGGAGGCGCTGCACACTAACGTATGAGGCACTGAGGCTGCTGTGACCTCCCAAGCACAGCCAGCAGCCAGGAGCCTCCCACTGGCCTAGGAGGCACTGAGGCTGCTGTGACCTCACAAGCACAGCCAGCAGCCAAGAGCCTCCCACTGGCCTAGGAGGCAATCAGGATTGTGTGACCTCACAAGTACAGCCAGCAGCCAGAGCCTGCCACTGGCCAAAGAGGCACTGAGGCTGCTGTGGCCTCACAAGCACATGTAGCAGCCAGGAGCCTGCCACTGGCCTTGGAGGCACTCAGGCTGCTGTGACCTCACAAGCACAGCCAGCAGGTGAGGCTGCACACTAAAGTATGAGGCACTGAGGCTGCTGTGACCTCACAAGCACAGCCAGCAGCCAGGAGCCTGCCACTGGCCTAGGAGGCACTGAGGCTGCTGTGACCTCACAAGCACAGCCAGCAGCCAGGAGCATGCGACTGGCCTAGGAGGCACTGAGGCTGCTGTGACCGGCCAAGCACAGCCAGCAGCCATGAGCCTGCCACTGGCCTAGGAGGCACTGAGGCTTCTGTGACCTCACAAGCACAGCCAACAGGAGGCGCTGCACTCTAACGTATGAGACACTGAGGCTGCTGTGACCTCCCAAGCACAGCCAGCAGCCAGGAGCCTCCCAGTGGCCTAGGAGGCACTGAGGCTGCTGTGACCTCACAAGCACAGCCAAGAGCCAGGAGACTGCCGCTGGCCTAGGAGGCAATCAGGATTCTGTGATGTCACGAGCACAGCCAGCTGCCAGGAGCCTGCCACTGGCCTCGGGACACTGAGGCTGCTGTGACCTCAGAAGCACAGCCAGCAGCCAGGAGCCTGCCGCTGGCCTAGGAGGCACTCAGGCTGCTGTGGCCTCCCAAGCGCAGGCAGCAGCCAGGAGCCTGTCACTGGACTGGGAGGCACTCAGCCTGCTGTGACCTCACAAGCACAGCCAGCAGCCAGGAGCCTGCCACTGTCCTATGAGTCACTGAGGCTGCTGTGACCTCACAAGCACAGCCAGCAGCCAGGAGCCTGCCACTGGCCTAGGAGGCACTGAGGCTGCTGTGACCTCACAAGCACAGCCAGCAGACATGAGCCGGCCCCTGGCCTAGGAGGCACACAGCCTGCTGTGGCCTCCCAAGCAGGGCCAGCAGGGGGTGCTGCTCATTACCTAGTGGGCACTGATGCTGCTGTGACCTGCCAAGCACAGCCAGCAGCCATGAGCCTGCCACTGGCCTAGGAGGCACGGAGGCTGCTGTGACCTCACAAGCACAGCCAGCAGCCAGGAGCTTCCCACTGGCCTAGGAGGCACTCAGCCTGCTGTGACCTCACAAGCACAGGCAACAGCCATGAGCCTGCCACTGGCCTAGGAGGCACTCAGGCTGCTCTGACCTCACTAGCTCAGCAAGCAGGGCTGGCTGCACACAACATATCAGGCACTGAGGCTGCTGTGACCTCACAAGCTCAGCCAGCAGGGGCGGCTGCACACTAACGTATGAGGCACTGATGCTGCTGTGACGTCACAAGCACAGCCAGCAGCCAGGAGCCTGCCACTGACCTAGGAGGCAATCAGGCTGCTGTGGCCTCACAATCATAGGCAGCAGCCAGGAGCCTGCCACTGGCCTAGCAGGCACTCAGGCTGCTGTGACCTCAAAAGCACAGCCAGCAGCCATGAGCCTGCCACTGGCCTCGGAGGCACTGAGTCTGCTGTGACCTCCCAAGCAGAGCCAGCAGCCAGGATCCTGCCACTGGCGTAGGAGGCACTGAGGCTGTTGTGACCTCACAAGCACAGCCAGCAGCCATGAGCCGGCCCCTGGCCTAGGAGGCACACAGCCTGCTGTGGCCTCCCAAGCAGGGCCAGCAGGGGGTGCTCTCATTACCTAGTGGGCACTGATGCTGCTGTGACCTGCCAAGCGCAGCCAGCAGCCATGAGCCTGCCACTGGCCGAGGAGGCACTGAGGCTGCTGTGACCTCACAAGTACAGGAAACAGCCATGAGCCTGCCACTGGCCTAGGAGGCACTGAGGCTGCTGTGACCTCACAAGCTCAGCCGGCAGGGGGGGGCTGCACACTAACGTTTGAGGCACTGAGGCTGCTGTGACCTCACAAGCTCAGCCAGCAGGGGCGGCTGCACACTAACGTATGAGGCACTGAGGCTGCTGTGACCTCACAAGCTCAGCCAGCAGGCGCGGCTGCACACTAACGTATGAGGCACTGAGGCTGTTGTGACCTCACAAGCACAGCCAGCAGCCATGAGCCGCCCCCTGGCCTAGGAGGCACTCAGCCTGCTGTGGCCTCCCAATCAGCGCTAGCAGGGGGCGCTGCTCATTACCTAGGGGGCACTGATGCTGCTGTGACCTCCCAAGCACAGCCAGCAGCCATGAGCCTGCCACTGACCTAGGAGGCACTGAGGCTGCTGTCACCTCAGAAGCTCAGCCAGCTGCCAGGAGCCTCCCACTGGCCTAGGAGTCACTCAGCCTGCTGTGACCTCACAAGTACAGGCAACAGCCATGAGCCTGCCACTGGCCTAGGAGGCACTCAGGCTGCTGTGACCTACCAAGCACAGCCAGCTGCCAGGAGCCTGCCACTGGCCAAAGAGGCACTCAGGCTGCTGTGGCCTCACAAGCACAGCCAGCAGCCAGGAGCCTGCCACTGGCCAAAGAGGCACTGAGGCTGCTGTGACCTACCAAGCACAGCCAGCAACCATGAGCCTGCCACTGGCCTAGGAGGTAATGAGGCTGCTGTGACCTCACAAGCACAGCCAGCAGCCATGAGCCTGCCACTGGCCTACGAGGAACTGAGGCTGCTGTGACGTCACAAGCACAGGCAGCAGCCAGGAGCCTGCCACTGGACTCAGAGGCACTCAGCCTGCTGTGACTTCACAAGCACAGCCAGCAGCCATGAGCCTGCCACTGGCCTACGAGGAACTGAGGCTGCTGTGACGTCACAAGCACAGCCAGCAGCCAGGAGCCTACCACTGGCCTAGGAGGCACTCAGCCTGCTGTGACCTCACAAGCACAGCCAGCAGCCATGAGCCTGCCACTGGCCTAGGAGGCACGGAAGCTGCTGTGACCTCACAAGCACAGCCAGCAGGGCTGGCTGCACACTAACATATGAGGCACTGAGTCTGCTGTCATGTCACAAACACAGCCAGCAGGCATGAGCATGCCACTGGCCTGGAAGGCACTGAGACTGCTGTGACCTCACGAGCACAGCCAGTAGGTGGGGCTGCACACTAACGTGTGATGCACTGATGCTGCTGTGAGCTCACAAGCACAGCCAGCAGCCAGGAGCCTGCCACTGGTCTAGGTAGCACTGAGGTTGCTGTGACCTCACAAGCACAGCCAGCAGCCAGGAGCCTGCCAGTTGCCGAGGAGGCACTCAGGCTGCTGTGACCTCACAAACACAGCCAGCAGGTGGGGCTGCACACTAACGTTTGAGGCACTGAGGTTGCTGTGAGCTCACAAGTACAGCCAGCAGCCATGAGCCTGCCACTGGCCTAGGAGGCACTCAGGCTGCAGGGACCTCACAAGCACAGCCAGCAGCCAGGAGCCTGCCACTTGCCGAGGAGGCACTGAGGCTGCTGTGAACTCACAAGCACAGCCAGCCGGGGGGGCTGCACATTAAAGTATGAGGCACTGCATCTGCTGTGATGTCACAAGCACAGCCAGCAGCCATGAGCCTGCCACTGTCCTAGGAGGCACTGAGGCTGCTGTTGCTTCACAAGCACAGCCAGCAGCCATGAGCCTGCCACTGGACTGGGAGGCACTCAGCCTGCTGTGACCTCACAAGCACAGCCAGCAGCCATGAGCCTGCCACTGTCCTATGAGTCACTGACGCTGCTGTGACCTCCCAAGCACAGCCAGCAGCCAGGATCCTGCCAATGGCCTAGGAGGCACTGAGGCTATTGTGACCTCACAAGCACAGCCAGCAGCCATGAGCCGGTCCCTGGCCTAGGAAGCACACAGCCTGCTGTGGCATCCCAATCAGGGCAAGCAGGGGGCGCTGCTCATTACCTAGTGGGCACTGATGCTGCTGTAACCTGCCAAGCACAGCCAGCAGCCATGAGCCTGCCACTGACCTAGGAGGCACTGACGCTGCTGTGACCTCAGAAGCACAGCCAGCTGCCAGGAGCCTCCCACTGGCCTAGGAGGCACTGAGGCTGCTGTGACCTCACAAGTACAGGCAACAGCCATGAGCCTGCCACTGGCCTAGGAGGCACTCAGGCTGCTGTGACCTACCAAGCACAGCCAGCTGCCAGGAACCTGCCACTGGCCAAAGAGGCACTGAGGATGCTGTGGCCTCACAAACACAGCCAGCAGCCAGGAGCCTGCCACTGGCCTAGGAGGCAATCAGGCTGCTGTGCCCTCACAATCATAGGCAGCAGCCAGGAGCCTGCGACTGGCCTAGCAGGCACTCAGGCTGCTGTGACCTCACAAGCACAGCCAGCAGGGGGCGCTGCACATTAAAGTATGAGGCACTGAAGATGCTGTGACCTCACAAGCACAGCCAGCAGCCATGAGCCTGCCACTGGCCTAGGAGGTACTGAGGCTGCTGTGACCTCCCAAGCACAGCCAGCAGCCATGAGCCTCCCACTGGCCTAGGAGGCACTGAGGCTGCTGTGACTTCACAAGCACAGCCAGCAGCCATGAGCCTGCCACTGGACTGGGAGGCACTCAGCCTGCTGTGACCTCCCAAGCACAGCCAGCAGCCATGAGCCTGCCACTGGCCTAGGAGGCACTGAGGCTGCTGTGACCTCACAAGCACAGCCAGGAGCCAGGAGCCTGCCACTGGCCTCGGAGGCACTCAGGCTGCTGTGCCCTCACAAGAACAACCAGCACGTGGGGCTGCACACTAACGTATGAGGCATGGAGGCTGCTGTGATGTCACAAGCACAGCCAGCAGCCATGAGCCTGCCACTGGCCTAGGAGGCACTCAGGCTGCTCTGACCTCACAAGCGCAGCCAGGAGCCTACCACTGGCCTAGGAGGCACTGAGGCTGCTGTGACCTCACAAGCACAGCCAGCAGGTGGGGCTGCACACTAACGTATGAGGCACTGTGGCTGCTGTGACCTCACAACCACAGCCAGCAGCCAGGAGCCTGCCTCTGGCCTAGGAGGCACTCATCCTGCTGGGACCTGACAAGCACAGCCAGCAGCCAGGAGCCTGCCACTGGCCTAGGAGGCACTGAGGCTGCTGTGAGCTCACAAGTACAGCCAGCAGGGGGCGCTGCACATTAAAGTATGAGGCACTGAGTCTGCTGTGATGTCACAAGCACGGTGAGCAGCCATGAGCCTGTCGCTGGCCTAGGAGGCACTGAGGCTGCTCTGCCCTTACAAGCTCAGCCAGCAGGTGGCGCAGCACACTAACGTTTGAGGCACTGATGTTGCTGTGACCTCACAAGCACAGCCAGCAGCCAGGAGCCTGCCTCTGGCCTAGGAGACACTGAGGCTGCTGTGACCACTCAAACTCAGCCAGCAGCCAAGAGCCTCCCACTGGCCTAGGAGGCACTGAGGCTGCTGTGAGCTCACAAGCACAGCCAGCAGCGGGGGCTACACATTAAATTATGAGGCACTGAGTCTGCTGTGATGTCACAAGCACGGCCAGCAGCCATGAGCCTGCCACTGGCTTAGGAGGCACTCAGGCTGCTGTGACCTCAAAAGCACAGCCAGCAGGTGGCGCTGCACACTAACGTTTGAGGTACTGATGTTGCTGTGACCTCACAAGCACAGCCAGCAGCCATGAGCCTGCCACTGGCCTAGGAGGCACTGAGGTTGCCGTGACCACTCATACTCAGCCAGCAGCCAAGAGCCTGCCACTGGCCTAGGAGGCACGGAGGATTCTGTGATGTCACAAGCACAAGCAGCAGCCAGGAGCCTACCACTGGCCAAAGAGGCACTCAGGCTGCTGTGGCCTCACAAGCACAGCCAGCATCCATGAGCTTGCCACTGGCCTAGGAGGCACTCAGGGAGCTGCAAACTCACAAGCACAGCCAGCAGCCATGAGCCTGCCACTGGCCTAGGAGGCACTGAGGCTGTTGTGATCTCACAAGCACAGCCAGCAGGGGGCGCTGCACACTAACGGTTGAGGCACTGAGGCTGCTGTGACCTCACAAGCACAGCCAGCAGCCATGAGCATGCCACTGGCCTAGGAGGCACTCAGCCTGCTGTGACCTCACAAACAGAGCCAGCAGGGCTGGCTGCACACTAACATATGAGGCACTGAGTCTGCTGTGATGTCACAAACACAGCCAGCAGCCATGAGCCTGCCACTGGCCTAGAAGGCACTGCGGTTGCTGTGACCACTCAAGCACAGCCAGTAGTTGGCGCTGCACACTAACGTATGAGGCACTGATGCTGCTGTGACCACACAAGAACAGCCAGCAGCCAAGAGCCTGCCACTGGCCTAGGAGGCACTCAGGCTGCTGTGACCTCACAAGCACAGCCAGCAGGTGGCGCTGCACACTAACGTTTGAGGCACTGAGGCTGCTGTGACCTCACAAGCACAGCCAGCAGCCAGGAGCCTGCCACTGGCCAAAGAGGCACTGAGGCTGCTGTGACCTCACAAGCACAGCCAGCAGCCAGGAGCCTCCCAGTGGCCTAGGAGGCTCTCAGGCTGCTGTTACCTCACAAGCACGGCCAGGTGCCAGGAGCCTGCCACTGGCCTAGGAGGCACTGAGGCTGCTGTGACCTCACAAGCACAGCCAGCAGCCAGGAGCCCGTCGCTGGCCTCGGAGGCACTGAGTCTGCTGTGACCTCACAAGCACAGTCAGCAGCCAGGAGCCTGTCGCTGGCCTAGGAGACACTGAGGCTGCTGTGAACTCACAAGCACAGCCAACAGGCAGGCGCCTGCCACTGGCCTCGGAGGCACTGAGGCTGCTGTGACCTCACAAGCACAGGCAGCAGCCATGAGCCTGCCACTGGCCTAGGAGGCAATCAGGATTCTCTGACCTCACAAGCACAGCCAGCAGCCAGGAGCCTCCCAGTGGCCTAGGAGGCACTCAGGCTGCTGTGACCTCACAAGCACGGCCAGAAGCCATGAGCCTGCCACTGGCTTTGGAGGCAGTGAGGCTGCTGTGATCTCACAAGCACAGCCAGCAGCCAGGAGCCTGTCGCTGGCCTAGGAGGCACTGAGGCTGCTGTGACCTCACAAGCACAATCAGCAGGCAGGAGCCTGCCACTGGCCTAGGAGACACTGAGGCTGCTGTGAACTCACAAGCACAGACAACAGGCAGGAGCCTGCCACTGGCCTTGGATGCACTGAGGCTGCTGTGACCTCACAAGCACAGCCAGCAGCCAGGAGCCTGCCCCTGGCCTAGGAGGCACTGAGGCTGCTGTGACCTGCCAAGCACAGCCAGCAGCCAAGAGCCTCCAACTGGCCTAGGAGGCAATCAGGATTCTGTGACGTCACAAGCACAGTCAGCTGCCAGAGCCTGCCACTGGCCTAGGAGGCACCGAGGCTGCTGTGACCTCACAAGCAGAGCCAGCAGCCATGAGCCTGCCACTGGCCTAGGAGGCACTCAGGCTGCTGTGACCTCACAAGCACAGCCAGCAGGTGGCGCTACACACTAACGTTTGAGGCACTGAGGCTGCTGTGACCACACAAGCACAGCCAGCCGCCAGGAACCTGCCACTGGCGTAGGAAGCATTTGGCTGCTGTGACCTGTTAAGCTCAGACAGGAGCCAGGAGCCTGCCACTGGCCTAGGAGGCCTTCAACCTGCTGGGACCTCACAAGCACAGCCAGCAGCCATGAGCCTGCCACTGGCCTTGGAAGCACTGAGGCTGCTGTGACCTCACAAGCACAGGCAACAGCCATGAGCCTGTCGCTGGCCTAGGAGGCTCTGAGGTTGCTCTGCCCTTACAAGCTCAGCCAGCAGGTGGCGCAGCACACTATCGTTTGAGGCACTGATGCTGCTGTGACGTCACAAGCACAGCCAGCAGCCAGGAGCCTGCCTCTGGCCTCGGAGGCACTCAGCCTGCTGTGACCTCACAAGCACAGCCAGCATCCATGAGCTTGCCGCTGGCCAAGGAGGCACTCAGGGAGCTGCAAACTCACAAGCACAGCCAGCAGCCATGAGCCTGCCACTGGCCTAGGAGACACTCAGCCTGCTGTGACCTCACAAGCACAGCCAGCAGGTGGCGCTGCACACTAACGTTTGAGGCACTGAGGCTGCTGTGACCTCACAAGCACAGCCAGCAGCCAGGAGCCTGCCACTGGCCTAGGAGGCACTCAGGCTGCTGTGACCTCACAAGCACAGCCAGCAGGTGGCGCTGCACACTAACGTTTGAGGCACCGAGGCTGCTGTGACCTCACAAGCACAGCCAGCAGCCAGGAGCCTGATACTGGCCTGTGAGGCACTGAGGCTGCCGTGACCTCCCAAGCACAGCCAACAGCCATGAGCCTGCCACTGGCCTAGGAGGCACTCAGGCTGCTGTGACCTCACAAGCACAGCCAGCAGGTGGCGCTGCACACTAACGATTGAGGCACTGAGGCTGCTGTGACCTCACAAGCACAGCCAACAGGCAGGAGCCTGCCACTGGCCTCGGATGCACTGAGGCTGCTGTGACCTCCCAAACACAGCCAGCAGCCAGGAGCCTGCCACTGGCCTAGGAGGCAATCAGGATTCTGTGACGTCACAAGCACAGCCAGCTGCCAGAGCCTGCCACTGGCCTAGGAGGAACTCCGGCTGCTGTGACCTCACAAGCACAGCCAGCAGGTGGGGCTGCACACTAAAGTATGAGGCACTGAGACTGCTGTGACCTCACAAGCACAGCCAGCAGCCAGGAGCCTGCCACTGGCCTCAGAGGCACTGAGGCTGCTGTGACCTCACAAGCACAGCCAGCAGCCAGGAGCCTGTCCCTGGCCTCGGAGGCACTCAGGCTGCTGTGCCCTCACAAGAACAACCAGCAGCTATGAGCCTGCCACTGGCCTAGGAGGCACTGATGCTGCTGTGACCTCACAAGAACAGCCAGCAGCCAGGAGCCTGCCACTTTCCGAGGAGGCACTGAGGCTGCTGTGAGCTCACAAGTACAGCCAGCAGGGGGCGCTGAACATTAAAGTATGAGGCACTGAGTGTGCTGTGATGTCACAAGCACGGCCAGCAGCCATGAGCCTGCCACTGGCCTAGGAGGCAATCAGGCTGCTGTGGCCTCACAAGCACAGCCAGCAGCCAGAAGCCTGCCACTGGCCAAAGAGGCAATCAGGCTGCTGTGACCTGACAAACACAGCCAGCAGCCAGGAGCCTGCCACTGGCCTAGGAGGCACTCAGGCAGCTGTGACCTCACAAGCACAGCCAGCAGCGGGGGCTACACATTAAATTATGAGGCACTGAGTCTGCTGTGATGTCACAAGCACGGCCAGCAGCCAGGAGCCTGCCACTGGCCTAGGAGGCACTGAGGCTGCTGTGACCTCACAAGCACATCCAGCAGCGGGGGCTTCACATTAAATTATGAGGCACTGAGTCTGCTGTGATGTCACAAGCACGGCCAGCAGCCATGAGCCTGCCACTGGCCTAGGAGGCACTGAGGCTGCTGTGACCTCACAAGCACAGCCAGCAGCCAGGAACCTGCCACTGGCCTAGGAGGCACTGATGCTGCTGTGACCTCACAAGCACAGCCAGCAGCCAGGAGCCTGTCACTGGCCTAGGAGACACTGAGGCTGCTGTGACATCACAAGCACAGCCAGCAACCAGGAGCCTGTCGCTGGTCTAGGAGACACTGAGGCTGCTGTGACCACTCAAACTCAGCCAGCAGCCAAGAGCCTGCCACTGGCTTCGGAGGCAATCAGGATTCTGTGACGTCACAAGCACAGCCAGGTGCCAGGAGCCTGCCACTAGCCTCGGAGGCACTGAGGCTGCTGTGGCCTCACAAGCACAGCGAGCAGCCATGAGCTTGCCAGTGGCCTAGGAGGCACTGAGGCTGCTGTGACCTCACAAGCACAGCCAGCAGGTGGCGCTGCACACTAACAGTTGAGGCACTGATGTTGCTGTGACCTCACAAGCACAGCCAGCAGCCAGGAACCTGCCACTGGCCTAGGAGGCACTCAGCCTGCTGTGACCTCACAAGCACAGGCAGCAGCCAGGAGCCTGCCACTGGCCTAGGAGGCATTGAGGCTGCTGTGACCTCACAAGCACAGCCAGCAGCCATGAGCCTGCCACTGGCCTAGGAGGCACTGAGGCTGCTGTGACCTCACAAGCACAGCCAGCAGCCAGGAGCCTGCCACTGGCCTAGGAGGCACTGAGGCTGCTGTGACCTCACAAGCACAGCCAGCAGGTGGGGCTGCACACTAAAGTATGAGGCACTGAGGCTGCTGTGACGTCACAAGCACAGCCAGCAGCCAGGAGCCTGCCACTGGCCTAGGAGGCACGGAGGCTGCTGTGACCTCACAAGCACAGTCATCAGCCAGGAGCCTGCCACTGGCCTAGGAGGCACACAGCCTTCTTTGGCCTCACAAGCACAGCCAGCAGCCATGAGCCTGACACTGGTCTAGGAGGCACTGAGGCTGCTGTGACCTCACAAGCACAGCCAGCAGCCATGAGCCTGCCACTGGCCTCGGAGGCACTCAGGCTGCTGTGACCTCACAAGCACAGCCAGCAGCCAGGAGCCTGCCACTGGCCTCGAAGGCACTGATGCTACTGTGACCTCACAAGCACAGCCAGCAGCCATTAGCAGGCTACTGGCCTGGGAGGCACTCAGGCTGCTGTGACCTCACAAGTAGAGCCAGCAGCCATGAGCCTGCTACTGGCCTCGGAGGCACTGAGGCTGCTGTGACCTCAGAAGCACAGCCAGCAGCCATGAGCCTGTCGCTGGCCTAGGAGGCACTCAGGCTGCTGTGACCTCACAAGCACAGCCAGCAGGAGGCGCTACTCATTACCTAGCAGGCACTCAGGCTGCTGTGACCTCACAAGCACAGCCAGCAACCAGGAGCCTGCCACTGGCCTAGGAGGCACTGAGGCTGCTGTGACCTCACAAGCACAGCCAGCAGCCATGAGCCTGCCACTGGCCAAAGAGGCACTGAGGCTGCTGTGACCTCACAAGCACAGCCAGCAGCCATGAGCCTGCCACTGGCCTAGGAGGCACGGAGGCTGCTGTGACCTCACAAGCACAGTCATCAGCCAGGAGCCTGCCACTGGCCTAGGAGGCACACAGCCTTCTTTGGCCTCACAAGCACAGCCAGCAGCCATGAGCCTGACACTGGTCTAGGAGGCACTGAGGCTGCTGTGACCTCACAAGCACAGGCAGCAGCCAGGAGCCTGCCACTGGCCTAGGAGGCACGGAGTCTGCTGTGACCTCACAAGTACAGTCACCAGCCAGGAGCCTGCCACTGGCCTCGGAGGCACTGAGGCTGCTGTGACCTCACAAGCACAGGCAGCAGCCATGAGCCTGCCACTGGCCTAGGAGGCACTGAGGCTGCTGTGACCTCACAAGCACAGCCAGCAGGGGGCGCTGCACACTAACGTATGACGCACTTATTCTGCTGTGACCTCACAAGCACAGCCAGCAGCCAGGAGCTTGCCACTGGCCTAGGAGGCACTGAGGCTGCTGTGACCTCACAAGAACAGCCAGCAGGGGGGGCTGCACACTAACATATGAGGCACTGATTCTGCTGTGACCTCACAAGCACAGCCAGCAGCCAAGAGCCTGCCACTGGCCTAGGAGGCAGTCAGGCTGCTGTGACCTCACAAGCACAGCCAGCAGCCATAAGCCTGCCACTGGCCTAGGAGACACTCAGGCTGCTGTGACCTTCTTGTCCGTAAAGCGGATTCGTTGCCCGGTGTGCAATGAGCCAGTAATTACACACTCAGGAGAGACATTTATTTATTTATTTCAGAGTTGCGCAAGCCTGGGTGCTCGGTGGTTTCCCACAAATCAAACACCCCCCCACCCCCAGCTTTTCAGGTAGCATTTATACAATCAAATTTGCCATATTTGTGACTTCCTTCCTCTTATTTGCCATATTTGTGACTTCCTTCCTCTTCTACACTGATTGGTTAATGATTTCTTATCAACAATTCCAATTGTAACAATTCCCCCCTTTGAGACTTATATGATCATTTTCATATTAGTCTCACTCTTTTAAAATCTTTCCCATATTAGTTTCATATAACACTTAGCAATACATTGAATCACTACATAAACACATACAAAAACTACTAACACCAATCCTAAAATTGTGAAACATTTTTTAACCCATGAGCTCACATCAGGGAACCAGGAAGTCAACCATTTCCATGTTTCTTCAAATCCGAAAGAAGTATCATCTTTCTGAACCCCATGTAAGATTTCAGTCTGCTTCCAGGTTTCATTTAGATCGGGAGAAATTCTCCCGCTTTGATCCACATATACACAGCAACTAGTGTTTATTACTGTACATACTCCTCCCTGAGATGCCAATAACATATCTAGAGCCATCCTGTTTTGGGTAGTTATTTTCGCAATTTCTGAAACCTCCTCTTGTAAAGCTGCAATGGCATCAGAGGTTTTATTCCCTATTTTTTCCAATAACTGCTGAAATATTTACTATTGCTTTTTCAAGTTCACTCACTCCCAATTGTGGAAACAGCCACCTTACGAATGACTGAAACCTAGTAGGTCGATCTATTAAAGGATTATTGACCCTCTTTTGTCTCCTCATGAATGTTCTTAGCCAGGATTTTTGGTATTTATTACTCAGTTCTTTTCTTAGAGTAACATTAGGGATTATTGCCCCTAAAGTACACGTCCCTGACCAATTAGGAGGTAGCACTTTTCATGCCTTGTTCCCACACAACCAATACCATCCACTACCTTTCGGAACACGCCACCCATTTAGTTCCTTACTTGGCCACTTATAACCTATTTCAGGTATATGAGAGCAATTTTTATAACCTCCCACCTTAATGGCTCCAGTACAGTTGATCAGCTGCTTTCCATAGGGTACAGTTTTTTCCCCACCATCTATTACTATTATTACATCTTCGGATGCATTGATAATAATCTCCTGTCACCCTCTGGACTTCCCATTCCTGTTCGGTTGTTTCATTATATTTCGTTTGATCACTATCATTTCTTATCTGCCTCATAAATTCCATAAAGGAAAAATTAAGAGGCACTCCAATTAGGGGGAAGCCCTTGTCGGAATGTTCAGGGAAGTGGGTACACACCCAGCAATCCTTCTGGTTAACTATCTTCATAGATTTCGTAATTACTTCCAAATGGAGATTATGGCTCCAAAATCCTTCCTGATTCCCTTTAATTGTTTGGCTCAGGTAACTTAGAAAAACTAACCACCACATTTCTCCCCTGGTTATTTGGGAGAACATCATTTTTACACAGATACCATAGATACCATAACAACAATATTCACCCTATTCCTAACAAACAGATTAAAGCAATTCTTTCCTGAATACAATCTAAATTTAAAACCGATTCGCTTCCAATACAACTCATATATCTTTATATATTTTTAACTTTAGAGGTTGAACTTGTTCAGCTTTCCACGTCTCTCGAGGTACTGCTTTCACTCGGGTGTAGTGGATCCAGGAATCAATTCCCTGCAGTTTCACAGCAGTATTTGTTGTTAGCAGTACAAGATACGGTCCCCTCCACTTTTCTACCAATGGCTCATCCTTCCAGGTCCGAAGGTACACTTGATCTCCCAGCTGGAATGAATGTACAGGTGAATCTAAAAGTACAGGAGATCTTAACTGGATGTACCTATGGAGAGAAGTAAGAACCTTTGCCATAGACAAGAGATAATCACTTAAAATTTGATCGCCCTTAACGTGCATTTGCATTTCATTTCCAGTTAGATTTACAGTGTAAGGTTTACCATACAGAATCTCAAAGGGACTAACTTTCTCCCTAACAAAACATCAGTCCATTTCATCTGAGTCTCCTGACACAATTTTCCTACCTGTCTCTTAATTGTTTGATTCATTCTTTCCACTTTTCCACTGGATTGTGGCCTCCAGGGGGTATGTAAGTCCCATTTAATTTGTAGTATTTTTGAGATTTGCTGTACTATTTCTGCTATAAAATGAGGTCCTCTATCTGAAGAAAACCCTTCTGGTACCCCAAATCTTGGTATAATTTCTTTTAATAACATTTTTACTACCTCCCTGGCTTTATTGGTACGACACGGGAAAGCTTCAGGCCATCCTGAAAAGGTGTCAACAATTACCAACAAATATTTATATCCATTACATCTTGGTAATTCAGAAAAATCAATTTGCCAGTAATCCCCAGGCATGAAGCCCCTTTTTACTTCCCCTGGGGGGGGCTTCTTCTGAAACACATTAGTCCATTTTCCCTCTGATAATTCCAGAGCCCGGGCTAAAGCAATCAGTTCTGCTTTCTGGGCTGATGTATTTGCTGGTAGTGATCTTGCTGGTAGTGATCTTGCTTCGATTTCTCCTTCCAAAGTGACGACAGCGTATCCAGCCCTTCTTTCTCCCTGTATTATAAAACTGCTTCCATTGGTAAATAATTCGCAGTCTGGATTCTGCAATGGAACATCTCTCAAATCTGGACGGCTGGAATATACTCGCTCAATAGTTTGCAGACAGTCATGAGCCAACTTCCCCCTTCATGAAATGGTAATAAAGATGCCAGATTAAGGGTATTACACACCTTCATGGTTACATCTTCTTGCTCAAGTATCACTGTCTGGTACTGCACCATCCTACTCGGGGATAACCAGTGATGCCCTTTTTGTTCTAACACTGCTGCAACAGCATGTGGTACATAAACAGTCACTCTTTGTCCCAACGTCAATTTTCGTGCCTCTTGTATTAACATCACAGCAGCTGCAACTGCTCTGAGGCATCCTGGCCACCCTGCACTCACTTTATCCAGCTGTCTTGAAAAGTAAGCCACAGGTCTTTTCCAATTTCCTAAAGTCTGTACAAGCACTCCCAAAGCCTGGTGCCCTCTCTCATGTACATAAAGGGTTTTTTTTTTTTTTTTTTTTTTTTAAACAGGCAGGATTGGAGTATTGTACTCGGATTGACATTCTCGCAACAGTCCATACTTTAAGAAATTATTAATCATAGGCTCCAGTCCAACACGGGCCTCTAGCTTCATGGGATACTGTTTTCGACTTACCGGTTTAGCTCCTTGTTTTAATTCCACCTTTACCGGTTCTGCACATCTGGCTCTTCCGGGTTTCTCCGTTGCCCACACAAAAGGGATTACTGCGTCCATTACTTCGGAGGGAATTTCGCTTGGTCCATCCTCCACCTGTTCGGAATCCAGTGCTTTCTGCAACATATATGCTTGTGCCTTCCAGGCGTTACTTTGTGGAATGTGCACCTTAACTTTGTTTTGATCAAAGGTTATCTGTGCCCCCAGTTTATTCAGTAAATCCCTCCCCATTAGGGGTAATGGGCTTTCTGGCATGTATAAGAATTCATGTGTTAACACCTTATTTCCTATTTCACATTTAATTGGTTGACAGAAAGGTTTGACCTCTCGCTTTCCCGTGGCCCCAATTACTGGCATAGAGAATTTACTCATTGGTCCCTTACAGCTATTTAGCACTGAATATGTTGCTCCAGTGTCTACTAAAAATTTAACTGTTTTGTTCCCCAGCTTTACTGAAACCAGGGGTTTGGCTGGGGAATCCAATTCCTCAACCCCCGGTCCCCATCAGTCTGAATCCTCTGTACCAATCATGAGCAAATCTGCCTCTGGAACAGATGCAGACAGAGGCTTCCAATGATCTGTTTGTCTCTTTGGGCACTCATTTTTCCAGTGCCCCTTCCCCCTGCAAATTGCACACTGATCTCTCCTTAGCGGAATTCTATCTCCTAAATTCCCTCTTTCTCTATACCCTCTTCCACGTCCTTGTCCTTTTGGAAAACTCCTTCCCTGAGAGGGAGTTTGTGCTTGGGCAAATGCAGCTGCCAAGATTGCAGCATTTTGCCTCTTATCTTTCAGTTTCTCCTTTTGTTTTTCCTTTCTCTCCACTTCTTCCCTATTATTGTACACCTTATATGCAATTTCTATTAATTGCGATATCGACATCCCCGACATACCATCTACTTTCTGAAGCTTTCTCCTTATATCTGGTGCTGACTGTCCTACAAATAATGTAGTAAAAGTCATTTTATTTGCTTCGTCCTCGGGATCCAAGTCTGTCCATTTTCGGGCAGTTTCACATAACCGCTCGTAAAATGCAGAGGGATCCTCAGTCTTACCCTGTGCGACTTGATATAGTTTTGCAATATTTTTGGGCTTAGGTACTCCATGCTTTACCCCGTATAATATTAACTGTTGGTACTGTTTAGTCATTAACCTGCCTGCCCCTGTGTTTTGATCCCAACCCGGTATAAAACGGTCTGGTTCGTCTCTGGCATTTTGTCTTTCATTCCCCTCTTGAGCTTTGTCTAATACCATTCTTTTCTCCTCAGGTGAAAGCAAAGTATTTAAAAGCACCTGTAAATCCTGCCAATCTGGATTATGATTTTCAATTATCATTTTAAAGGATTGATACATCTTTTCTAGATTTTCTCGGTACGACCCGGCAGACTCCTTCCAATTCATTAAATCTGTAGTTGAAAAAGGGACCTTCACATACACAGGCATCCCGTCTGGTCCGACTGCTTGACGCAGCGGGGCCTGAATCGCGGGATGTTTAGCCCGAGTAGCCCGAGTTCTGCCTGCAATCGGGCTACATGCTTCACTTCCCTTATTTCTGCTATCGACACTATCTTGATCTCTTTCCGGAGAGACCAATAATTGTACATCCTCTTCCTCATCACCCACTTTTAAACACCTTTTCCCAATGCTACAAGCAGAGCAACACCGAGACATTTTCTCTTTGTTTCCCATCATCATTAACACATTTGAATCAGAGATCAACAGCTTACATTTTTTTCTAGTTTCATGATCATTTCTCAGAGAGAAGAACAAATCTACATATGGGACCTCATCCCATTTGTTCTGTCTTCTGCAAAACAACATAAATTGCAAGATTATATTATAGTTTAGCGTTCCCATTTCTGGCCATTTTTCCTCATCCTCCAGTTTATACATTGGCCACCACTGAGTACAGTATTCCTTTAATTTTCTCCTTGTTAAAGGATTCCCACCAAACTTACTCCAATGTTTCAGGATGCATCCTAAAGGAGAACAGGAGGATACCCCCACAGATTGTCCTGTTCCCATATTACCACCCTTAAAAGAACGTTCTTACCAATTACACTTTCGTACACTCCAGTCGTCACTGTCCAAACGTGTACAAAGCTTACCTTTGGTTACCACAACCAATTACCCTTGTATCATACCCTTTATGCAATGTCTCTTAATAATTACTGCGTTGCACCTTTGAGTTGCTTACCTGTTCCGACCAGGGAGGGTGCTCACGGAGTCCCCGAACAAAACGGTCGGTGCGCGCTGGAGTCCGATGAGCAGTGTCTCCCCGCCGGAACTGGCAAGAAGATCCGGGCAAGGCTTTACAGCGAGAGTCCCACCTGGGTCGCCAGAAAACTGTTGTCCGAAAAGCGGATTCGTTGCCCGGTGTGCAATGAGCCAATAATTACACACTCAGGAGAGACATTTATTTATTTATTTATTTCAGAGTTGCGCAAGCCTGGGTGCTCAGTGGTCTCCCACAAATCAAACACCCCCCCACCCCCAACTTTTCAGGTAGCATTTATACAATCAAATTTGCCATATTTGTGACTTCCTTCCTCTTATTTGCCATATTTGTGACTTCCTTCCTCTTTTACACTGATTGGTTAATGATTTCTTCACATTTCCCGGGTCCCACCCCTGCTTCTCAAGGTCCTCGTCAATTAATTAACACTGCCCCAGCTGGGTCAGTAGGTGTTATCTTCTAAGGCCCTGAGGAAGAAGACATAATCCAGACCCCTTAATCATCACTGTTTTAACAGTGAGAGGAAGCTTTTTGCTTCCCAAGGTCTGGGCGCCCAAACAGGCCTTATTTCTCAGCCTTGGCATCCTCCCTTTCGGAGAGTGGGGCACAGGAATGCAGACTGCTTGTAACTCCCTTATCTCTCCAGCCTGCACCAGCTCTGAGGCCTTTTCTTAACGAACTAGGAGCGCGGCCTAAGGCATCAGCAAATTTAGCTTCTTACGCTAAGCAAGTGTGCGGCTACTCATGCTAAGCAAATTCTATCTAAGATAGAATTTATCCAGATCTACCTAATTCAAACATTCTTTCTGTGCTTCTCAGGGTTGTCTTGTAACAACCTCACCAGCACAGCCAGCAGCCATGAGCCTGCGACTGGCCTAGGAGGCACTCAGGCTGCTGTGACCTCACATGCACAACCAGCAGGGGGGGCTGCACACTAACATATGGGGCACTGAGGCTGCTGAGACCTCACAAGCACAGCCAGCAGCCAGGAGCCGGCCACTGGCATCGGAGGCACTCAGCCAGCTGTGACCTCACAAGCACAGCCAGCAGCCATGAGCCTGCCACTGGCCTAGGAGGCACTCCGGCTGCTGTGACCTCACAAGCACAGCCAGCAGCCAGGAGCCTGCCAGTGGCCTCGGAGGCATTGATGCTACTGTGACCTCCCAAGCACAGCCAGCAGCCATTAGCAGGCTATTGGCCTGGGAGGCACTCAGGCTGCTGTGACCTCACAAGTAGAGCCAGCAGCCATGAGCCTGCTACTGGCCTCGGAGGCACTCAGCCTGCTGTGACCTCCCAAGCACAGCCAGCAGCCATGAGCCTGCCACTGGCCTAGGAGGCACTGAGGCTGCTGTGACGTCACAACCACAGCCAGCAGCCAGGAGCCTGCCACTGGCCTAGGAGGCACTGAGCCTGCTGTGACCTCACAAGCACAGCCAGCAGCCATGAGCCTGCCACTGGCCTAGGAAGCACTCAGCCTGCTGTGACCTCACAAACACAGCCAGCAGCCAGGAGCCTGCCACTGGACTAGGACGTACTCAGCCTGCTGTGACGTCACAAGCACAGCCAGCAGCCATGAGCCTGCCACTGGCCTAGAAGGTACTCAGGCTCCTGTGACCTCACAAGCACAGCCAGCAACCATGAGCCTGCCACTGGCATCAAGGCATTCAGGTTGGTGTGACCTCACAAGCAGAGCCAGCAGCCAGGAGACTGCCACTGGCCTCGGAGGCACTCAGGTTGCTGTGACCTCACAAGCACAGACAGCAGCCATGAGCCTGCCAGCGACCTAGGGGCACGGAGGCTGCTGTGATCTCACAAGCACAGCCAGCAGCCAGGCGCCTGCTACTGGCCTAGGAGGTACTGAGCCTGCTGTGACCTCACAAGCACAGCCAGCAGCGAGGAGCCTGCCACTGGCCTAGGAGCCACTCAGGCTGCTGTGACCTCATAAGCAGAGCCAGCAGCCAGGAGCCTGCCACTGGCCTATGAGGAACTGAGGGTGCTGTGACCTCACAAGCACAACCAGCAGCCAGGAGCCTGCCACTGGCCTAGGAGGCACTGAGGCTGCTGTGACCTCCCAAGCACAGGCAGCAGCCAGGAGCCTGCCACTGGCCTAGGAGGCACGGAGGCTGCTGTGACCTCAAAATCACAGGCAGCAGCCAGGAGCCTGCCACTTGCCGAGGAGGCACTGAGGCTGCTGTGACCTCACAAGCACAGCCAGCAGCCATGAGCCTGCCACTGGCCTCGGAGGCACTCAGGCTGCTGTGACCTCACAAGCAGAGCCAGCAGCCAGGATCGTGCCGCTGGCCTAGGTGGCACTGAGGCTGCTGTGGCCTGACAAGCACAGGCAGCAGCCATGAGCCTGCCACTGGCCTAGGAGGCACTGAGGCTGCTGTGACATCACAAGTACAGCCAGCTGCCAGGAGCCTGCTACTGGTCTAGGAGGCACTGAGGCTGCTGTGGCCTCACAAGCACAGCCAGCAGCCAGGAGCCTGCCACTGGCCTAGGAGGCACTAAGGCTGCTGTGACCTCACAAGCACAGCCAGCAGGTGGCGCTGCACACTAACGTATGAGGCACTCAGGCTGCTGTGACCTCACAAGCAGAGCCAGCAGCCAGCAGCCTGCCAATGGCCTAGAAGGTACTGAGGCTGCTGTGACCTCCAAAGCACAGCCAGCAGCCATGAGCCTGCCACTGGCCTAGGAGGCACTGAGGCTGCTATGACCTCACAAGCACAGCCAGCATGCAGGAGCCTGCCACTGGCCTAGGAGGCACTCAGGCTGCTGTGACCTCACAAGCACAACCAGCAGGTGGTGCTGCACACTAACGTTTGAGGCACTGATGCTGCTGTGACCTCACAAGCTCAGCCAGAAGCCAGGAACCTTTCACCGGCCTAGGAGGCACGGAGGCTTCTGTGACGTCACAAGCACAGCCAGCACCCATGAGCCTGTCACTGGCCTAGGAGGCACTGAGGCTGCTGTGACCTCACAAGCACAGCCAGGAGCCAGGAGCCTGTCACTGGCCTAGGAGGCACTGAGGCTGCTGTGATCTCACAAGCACAGCCAGCAGCCAGCAGCCTGTCGCTGGCCTCGGTGGCACTGAGGCTGCTGTGCCCTCACAAACACAACCAGCAGGTAGGGCTGCACACTAACGTATGAGGCAGTGAGGTTGCTGTGATGTCACTAGCACGGCCAGCATCCATGAGCCTGCCACTGGCCTAGGAGGCACTGAGGCTGCTGTGACCTCACAAGCACAGCCAGGAGCCTGCCACTGGCCTCATCGGAACTGAGGCTGCTGTGACCTCACAAGTACAGCAAGCAGGTGGGGCTGCACAATAACATATGAGGCACGGAGGCTGCTGTGACGTCACAAGCACAACCAGCAGGCAGGAGCCTGCCTCTGGCCTAGGAGGCACTCAGCCTGCTGTGACCTCCCAAGCACAGCCAATAGCCATGAGCGTGGCACTGGCCTAGGAGGCACTCAGGCTGCTCTGACCTCACAAGCACAGGCAGCAGCCAGGAGCCTGCCACTTGCCGAGGTGGCACTGAGGCTGCTGTGAGCTCACAAGTACAGCCAGCAGGGAGCCTGCACATTAAAGTATGAGGCACTGAGTCTGCTGTGACCTCAAAAGCACGGCCAGCAGCCATGAGCCTGCCACTGGCCTAGGAGGCACGGAGGCTGCTGTGGCCTCATAATCATAGGCAGCAGCCAGCAGTCTGCCCCTGGCCTAGCAGGCACTGAGGCTGCTGTGACCTCACAAGCACAAACAGCAGTGGGCGCTGCTCAAAACCCATGGGGCACTGATGCTGCTGTGACCTGCCAAGCATACGCAGCAGCCATGAGCCTGCCACTGGACTAGGAGGCACGGAGGCTGCTGTGACCTCACAAGCACAGCTGTCAGCCAGGAGCCTGCCACTGGCCTAGGAGGCACTCATGCTGTTGTGAACTCACAAGCACAGCCAGCAGGTGGCGCTGCACAGTAACGTTTGAGGCACTGAGGCTGCTGTGACGTCACAAGCACAGCCAGCAGCCATGAGCCTGCCACTGGCCTAGGAGGCACTCCGGCTGCTGTGACCTCACAAGCACAGCCAGCAGCCAGGAGCCTGTCGCTGGCCTAGGAGACACTGAGGCTGCTGTGACCTCAGAAGCACAGCCAGCAGCCAGGAGCCTGCCACTGGCCAAAGAGGCACTGAGGCTGCTGTGATCTCACAAGCACAGCCAGCAGCCATGAGTCCGTCGCTGACCTAGGAGGCACTGAGGCTGCTGTGACCACACAAGCACAGACAGCAGCCATGAGCCTGTCGCTGGCCTAGGAGACACTGAGGCTGCTGTGACCTCACAAGCACAGCCAGCAGGCAGGAGCCTGCCACTGGCCTAGGAGGCACTGAGGCTGCTGTGACCTGACAAGCACAGCCAGCAGCCAGGAGTCTGCCACTGGCCTAGGAGGCGCTCAGGTTGCTGTGACCACTCAATCACAGCCAGCAGCCAGCAGCCTGCCACTGTCCTAGGAGGCACAGAGCCTGCTGTGACTTCAGAACCACAGACAGCAGCCATGAGCCTGCCACCGGCCTGGGAGGCACTGAGGCTGCTGTGACCTCACAAGAACAGCCAGCAGGGGCCACTGCTCACTACCTATGAGGCATTGAGGCTGCTGTGACCTCACAAGCACAGCCAGCAGCCAGGAGCCTGCCACTGTCCCCGCAGGCACTGAGGCTGCTGTGACCTCCCAAGCACAGCCAGCAGCCAGGAGCCTGCCGCTGTCCTAGGAGGCTCTCAGGCAGCTGAGACCTCACAACCACAGCGAGCAGGGGGCGCTGCACACTAACGTATGAAACACTGAGGCTGCTGTGACCTCACAAGCACAGCCAGCATCCAGGAGCCTGTCGCTGGCCTAGGACGCAATCATGCTGCTGTGACCTCACAAGCACAGCCAGCAGCCATGAGCCTGCCACTGGCCTAGGAGACAGTTAGGCTGCTGTGGCCTCCCAAGCACAGCCAGCAGCCAGGAGCCTGCCTCTGGCCAAAGAGGCACTGAGGCTGCTGTAACCACACAAGCACAGACAGCAGCCATGAGCCTGTCGCTGGCCTAGGAGACACTGAGGCTGCTGTGACCTCACAAGCACAGCCAGCAGGCAGGAGCCTGCCACTGGCCTAGGAGGCACTGAGGCTGCTGTGACCTGACAAGCACAGCCAGCAGCCAGGAGCCTCCCACTGGCCTAGGAGGCACTGAGGTTGCTGTGACCACTCAGTCACAGCCAGCAGCCAGGAGCCTGCCACTGTCCTAGGAGGCACAGAGCCTGCTGTGACTTCAGAACCACAGAGAGCAGCCAGGAGCCTGCCACTGGCCTAGGAGGCACAGATGCAGCTGTGACCTCACAAGCACAGCCAGCAGCCATGAGCCTGCCACTGGCCTAGGAGGCACTGAGGCTGCTGTGACCACACAAGCACAGACAGCAGCCATGAGCCTGTCGCTGGCCTAGGAGACACTGAGGCTGCTGTGACCTCACAAGCACTGCCAGCAGGCAGGCGCCTGTGACTGGCCTAGGAGGCAGTGATGTTGCTGCGACCTCTCAAGCTCAGCCACCAGCCAGGAGCCTCCCACTGGCCTAGGAGGCACGGAGGATTCTGTGACATCACAAGCACAGCCAGCTACCAGGAGCCTGCCACTGACCTAAGAGGCAATCAGGCTGCTGTGACCTCCCAAACACAGCCAGCAGCCAGGAGCCTGCCACTGGCCTAGGAGACAGTTAGGCTGCTCTGACCTCACAAGTAGACCCAGAAGCCAGGAGCCTGCCCCTCGCCTAGGAGGCACGGAGGCTGCTGTGAGCAAACAAGCACAGCTGTCAGCCAGCAGCCTGCCACTGTCCTAGGAGGCAGTGAGGCTGCTATGAACTCACAAGCACAGCGAGCAGCCAGGAGCCTGCCTCTGGCCTAGGAGGCACTGAGGCTGCTGTGACCTCACAAGCACAGCCAGCAGCCAGGAGCCTGCCACTGGCCTAGCAGGTACTCAGGCTGCTGTGACCTCACAAGCACAGCCAGCAGCCATGAGCCTGCCACTGGCCTAGGAGGCACTCAGGCTGCTGTGACCTGCCAAGCACAGCCAGCAGCCAGGAGCCTGCCACTGGCCTAGGAGGACCTGAGGCTGCTGTGGCCTCACAAGCACAGCCAACAGGAGGCGCTGCACTCTAACGTAAGTGGCACTGAGCCTGCTGTGACCTCCCAAGCACAGCCAGCAGCCAGGAGCCTGCCACTGGCCTAGGAGGCACTGAGGCTGCTGTGACCTCACAAGCACAGCCAACAGGAGGCGCTGCACACTAACGTAAGAGGCACTGAGCCTGCTGTGACCTCCCAAGCACAGCCAGCAGCCAAGAGCCTCCCACTGGCCTAGGAGGCACGGAGGATTCTGTGACGTCACAAGCACAGCCAGCAGGGGCCACTGCTCACTACCTATGAGGCACTGAGGCTGCTGTGACCTCACAAGCACAGCCAGCAGCCATGAGCCTGCCACTGGCCTAGGAGGCACTCCGGCTGCTGTGACCTCACAAGCACAGCCAGCAGCCAGGAGCCTGCCAGTGGCCTCGGAGGCACTGATGCTACTGTGACCTCCCAAGCACAGCCAGCAGCCATTAGCAGGCTACTGGCCTGGGAGGCACTCAGGCTGCTGTGACCTCACAAGTAGAGCCAGCAGCCATGAGCCTGCTACTGGCCTCGGAGGCACTCAGCCTGCTGTGACCTCCTAAGCACAGCCAGCAGCCATGAGCCTGCCACTGGCCTAGGAGGCACTGAGGCTGCTGTGCTGTCACAACCACAGCCAGCAGCCAGGAGCCTGCCACTGTCCTAGGAGGCACTGAGCCTGCTGTGACCTCACAAGCACAGCCAGCAGCCATGAGCCTGCCACTGGCCTAGGAAGCACTCAGCCTGCTGTGACCTCACAAACACAGCCAGCAGCCAGGAGCCTGCCACTGGACTAGGACGTACTCAGCCTGCTGTGACGTCACAAGCACAGCCAGCAGCCATGAGCCTGCCACTGGCCTAGAAGGTACTCAGGCTCCTGTGACCTCACAAGCACAGCCAGCAACCATGAGCCTGCCACTGGCATCAAGGCATTCAGGTTGGTGTGACCTCACAAGCAGAGCCAGCAGCCAGGAGCCTGCCTCTGGCCAAAGAGGCACTGAGGCTGCTGTAACCACACAAGCACAGACAGCAGCCATGAGCCTGTCGCTGGCCTAGGAGACACTGAGGCTGCTGTGACCTCACAAGCACAGCCAGCAGGCAGGAGCCTGCCACTGGCCTAGGAGGCACTGAGGCTGCTGTGACCTGACAAACACAGCCAGCAGCCAGGAGCCTCCCACTGGCCTAGGAGGCACTGAGGTTGCTGTGACCACTCAGTCACAGCCAGCAGCCAGGAGCCTGCCACTGTCCTAGGAGGCACAGAGCCTGCTGTGACTTCAGAACCACAGAGAGCAGCCAGGAGCCTGCCACTGGCCTAGGAGGCACAGATGCAGCTGTGACCTCACAAGCACAGCCAGCAGCCATGAGCCTGCCACTGGCCTAGGAGGCACTGAGGCTGCTGTGACCACACAAGCACAGACAGCAGCCATGAGCCTGTCGCTGGCCTAGGAGACACTGAGGCTGCTGTGACCTCACAAGCACTGCCAGCAGGCAGGCGCCTGTGACTGGCCTAGGAGGCAGTGATGTTGCTGCGACCTCTCAAGCTCAGCCACCAGCCAGGAGCCTCCCACTGGCCTAGGAGGCACGGAGGATTCTGTGACATCACAAGCACAGCCAGCTACCAGGAGCCTGCCACTGACCTAAGAGGCAATCAGGCTGCTGTGACCTCCCAAACACAGCCAGCAGCCAGGAGCCTGCCACTGGCCTAGGAGACAGTTAGGCTGCTCTGACCTCACAAGTAGACCCAGAAGCCAGGAGCCTGCCCCTCGCCTAGGAGGCACGGAGGCTGCTGTGAGCAAACAAGCACAGCTGTCAGCCAGCAGCCTGCCACTGTCCTAGGAGGCAGTGAGGCTGCTATGAACTCACAAGCACAGCGAGCAGCCAGGAGCCTGCCTCTGGCCTAGGAGGCACTGAGGCTGCTGTGACCTCACAAGCACAGCCAGCAGCCAGGAGCCTGCCACTGGCCTAGCAGGTACTCAGGCTGCTGTGACCTCACAAGCACAGCCAGCAGCCATGAGCCTGCCACTGGCCTAGGAGGCACTCAGGCTGCTGTGACCTGCCAAGCACAGCCAGCAGCCAGGAGCCTGCCACTGGCCTAGGAGGACCTGAGGCTGCTGTGGCCTCACAAGCACAGCCAACAGGAGGCGCTGCACTCTAACGTAAGAGGCACTGAGCCTGCTGTGACGTCCCAAGCACAGCCAGCAGCCAGGAGCCTGCCACTGGCCTAGGAGGCACTGAGGCTGCTGTGACCTCACAAGCACAGCCAACAGGAGGCGCTGCAC
This sequence comes from Dromaius novaehollandiae, assembly GCF_036370855.1. Taxonomy (NCBI): domain Eukaryota; kingdom Metazoa; phylum Chordata; class Aves; order Casuariiformes; family Dromaiidae; genus Dromaius; species Dromaius novaehollandiae. The sequence continues at coordinate 27,065,533 of NC_088107.1, forward strand.
ACTAACGTAAGAGGCACTGAGCCTGCTGTGACCTCCCAAGCACAGCCAGCAGCCAAGAGCCTCCCACTGGCCTAGGAGGCACGGAGGATTCTGTGACGTCACAAGCACAGCCAGCAGGGGCCACTGCTCACTACCTATGAGGCACTGAGGCTGCTGTGACCTCACAAGCACAGCCAGCAGCCATGAGCCTGCCACTGGCCTAGGAGGCACTCCGGCTGCTGTGACCTCACAAGCACAGCCAGCAGCCAGGAGCCTGCCAGTGGCCTCGGAGGCACTGATGCTACTGTGACCTCCCAAGCACAGCCAGCAGCCATTAGCAGGCTACTGGCCTGGGAGGCACTCAGGCTGCTGTGACCTCACAAGTAGAGCCAGCAGCCATGAGCCTGCTACTGGCCTCGGAGGCACTCAGCCTGCTGTGACCTCCCAAGCACAGCCAGCAGCCATGAGCCTGCCACTGGCCTAGGAGGCACTGAGGCTGCTGTGCTGTCACAACCACAGCCAGCAGCCAGGAGCCTGCCACTGTCCTAGGAGGCACTGAGCCTGCTGTGACCTCACAAGCACATCCAGCAGCCATGAGCCTGCCACTGGCCTAGGAAGCACTCAGCCTGCTGTGACCTCACAAACACAGCCAGCAGCCAGGAGCCTGCCACTGGACTAGGACGTACTCAGCCTGCTGTGACGTCACAAGCACAGCCAGCAGCCATGAGCCTGCCACTGGCCTAGAAGGTACTCAGGCTCCTGTGACCTCACAAGCACAGCCAGCAACCATGAGCCTGCCACTGGCATCAAGGCATTCAGGTTGGTGTGACCTCACAAGCAGAGCCAGCAGCCAGGAGACTGCCACTGGCCTCGGAGGCACTCAGGTTGCTGTGACCTCACAAGCACAGACAGCAGCCATGAGCCTGCCAGCGACCTAGGGGCACGGAGGCTGCTGTGATCTCACAAGCACAGCCAGCAGCCAGGCGCCTGCTACTGGCCTAGGAGGTACTGAGGCTGCTGTGACCTCACAAGCACAGCCAGCAGCGAGGAGCCTGCCACTGGCCTAGGAGCCACTCAGGCTGCTGTGACCTCATAAGCAGAGCCAGCAGCCAGGAGCCTGCCACTGGCCTATGAGGAACTGAGGGTGCTGTGACCTCACAAGCACAACCAGCAGCCAGGAGCCTCCACTGGCCTAGGAGGCACTGAGGCTGCTGTGACCTCCCAAGCACAGGCAGCAGCCAGGAGCCTGCCACTGGCCTAGGAGGCACGGAGGCTGCTGTGACCTCAAAATCACAGGCAGCAGCCAGGAGCCTGCCACTGGCCTTGGAGGCACTGAGGCTGCTGTGACCTCACAAGCACAGCCAGCAGCCATGAGCCTGCCACTGGCCTCGGAGGCACTCAGGCTGCTGTGACCTCACAAGCACAGCCATGAGCCAGGATCGTGCCGCTGGCCTAGGTGGCACTGAGGCTGCTGTGGCCTGAGAAGCACAGGCAGCAGCCATGAGCCTGCCACTGGCCTAGGAGGCACTGAGGCTGCTGTGACATCACAAGCACAGCCAGCTGCCAGGAGCCTGCTACTGGTCTAGGAGGCACTGAGGCTGCTGTGGCCTCACAAGCACAGCCAGCAGCCAGGAGCCTGCCACTGGCCTAGGAGGCACTAAGGCTGCTGTGACCTCACAAGCACAGCCAGCAGGTGGCGCTGCACACTAACGTGTGAGGCACTCAGGCTGCTGTGACCTCACAAGCAGAGCCAGCAGCCAGCAGCCTGCCAATGGCCTAGAAGGTACTGAGGCTGCTGTGACCTCCAAAGCACAGCCAGCAGCCATGAGCCTGCCACTGGCCTAGGAGGCACTGAGGCTGCTATGACCTCACAAGCACAGCCAGCATGCAGGAGCCTGCCACTGGCCTAGGAGGCACTCAGGCTGCTGTGACCTCACAAGCACAACCAGCAGGTGGTGCTGCACACTAACGTTTGAGGCACTGATGCTGCTGTGACCTCACAAGCTCAGCCAGAAGCCAGGAACCTTTCACCGGCCTAGGAGGCACGGAGGCTTCTGTGACGTCACAAGCACAGCCAGCACCCATGAGCCTGTCACTGGCCTAGGAGGCACTGAGGCTGCTGTGACCTCACAAGCACAGCCAGGAGCCAGGAGCCTGTCACTGGCCTAGGAGGCACTGAGGCTGCTGTGATCTCACAAGCACAGCCAGCAGCCAGCAGCCTGTCGCTGGCCTCGGTGGCACTGAGGCTGCTGTGCCCTCACAAACACAACCAGCAGGTAGGGCTGCACACTAACGTATGAGGCAGTGAGGCTGCTGTGATGTCACTAGCACGGCCAGCATCCATGAGCCTGCCACTGGCCTAGGAGGCACTGAGGCTGCTGTGACCTCACAAGCACAGCCAGGAGCCTACCACTGGCCTCATCGGAACTGAGGCTGCTGTGACCTCACAAGCACAGCCAGCAGGCAGGAGCCTGCCTCTGGCCTAGGAGGCACTCAGCCTGCTGTGACCTCCCAAGCACAGCCAATAGCCATGAGCGTGGCACTGGCCTAGGAGGCACTCAGGCTGCTCTGACCTCACAAGCACAGGCAGCAGCCAGGAGCCTGCCACTTGCCGAGGTGGCACTGAGGCTGCTGTGAGCTCACAAGTACAGCCAGCAGGGAGCCTGCACATTAAAGTATGAGGCACTGAGTCTGCTGTGACCTCACAAGCACGGCCAGCAGCCATGAGCCTGCCACTGGCCTAGGAGGCACGGAGGCTGCTGTGGCCTCATAATCATAGGCAGCAGCCAGCAGTCTGCCCCTGGCCTAGCAGGTACTGAGGCTGCTGTGACCTCCAAAGCACAAACAGCAGTGGGCGCTGCTCAAAACCCATGGGGCACTGATGCTGCTGTGACCTGCCAAGCATACGCAGCAGCCATGAGCCTGCCACTGGACTAGGAGGCACGGAGGCTGCTGTGACCTCACAAGCACAGCTGTCAGCCAGGAGCCTGCCACTGGCCTAGGAGGCACTCATGCTGTTGTGAACTCACAAGCACAGCCAGCAGGTGGCGCTGCACAGTAACGTTTGAGGCACTGAGGCTGCTGTGACGTCACAAGCACAGCCAGCAGCCATGAGCCTCCCACTGGCCTAGGAGGCACTGAGGCTGCTGTGACCTCACAAGCACAGCCAGCAGCCAGGAGCCTGCCACTGGCCAAAGAGGCACTGAGGCTGCTGTGATCTCACAAGCACAGCCAGCAGCCATGAGTCCGTCGCTGACCTAGGAGGCACTGAGGCTGCTGTGACCACACAAGCACAGACAGCAGCCATGAGTCTGTCGCTGGCCTAGGAGACACTGAGGCTGCTGTGACCTCACAAGCACAGCCAGCATGCAGGAGCCTGCCACTGGCCTAGGAGGCACTGAGGCTGCTGTGACCTGACAAGCACAGCCAGCAGCCAGGAGCCTGCCACTGGCCTAGGAGGCGCTCAGGTTGCTGTGACCACTCAATCACAGCCAGCAGCCAGCAGCCTGCCACTGTCCTAGGAGGCACAGAGCCTGCTGTGACTTCAGAACCACAGACAGCAGCCATGAGCCTGCCACCGGCCTCGGAGGCACTGAGGCTGCTGTGACCTCACAAGAACAGCCAGCAGGGGCCACTGCTCACTACCTATGAGGCATTGAGGCTGCTGTGACCTCACAAGCACAGCCAGCAGCCATGAACTTGCCACTGGCCAAAGAAGCACTGAGGCTGCTGTGACCTCACAAGCACAGCCAGCAGCCAGGAGCCTGCCACTGGCCTAGGAGGCACTCAGGCTGCTGTGACCTCACAAGTACAGCCAGCAGCCAGGAGCCTGCCACTGGCCTAGGAGGCATTGAGGCTGCTGTGACCTCACAAGCACAGCCACCAGCCAGCAGCCTGCCACTGTCCCTGCAGGCACTGAGGCTGCTGTGACCTCACAAGCACAGCCAGCAGCCAGGAGCCTGCCGCTGTCCTAGGAGGCTCTCAGGCAGCTGAGACCTCACAACCACAGCCAGCAGGGGGCGCTGCACACTAACGTATGAGGCACTGACGCTGCTGTTACCTCCCAAGCACAGCCAGCAGCCAGGAGCCTGCCACTGGCCTAGGAGACAGTTAGGGTGCTGTGGCCTCCCAAGCACAGCCAGCAGCCAGGAGCCTGCCTCTGGCCTAGAAGGCACTGAGACTGCTGTGCATCTCACAAGCACAGCCAGCAGCCATGAGCCTGCCCCTGGCCTAGGAGGCACTCAGGCTGCTGTGACCTCACAAGCACAGCCAGCAGGCAGGAGCCTGTGACTGGCCTCGGAGGCAGTGATGTTGCTGCGACCTCTCAAGCTCAGCCACCAGCCAGGAGCCTGCCACTGGCCTAGGAGGCACGGAGGATTCTGTGACGTCACAAGCACAGCCAGCTACCAGGAGCCGGCCACTGACCTAAGAGGCAATCAGGCTGCTGTGACCTCCCAAACACAGCCAGCAGCCAGGAGCCTGCCACTGGCCTAGGAGACAGTTAGGCTGCTCTGACCTCACAAGCAGACCCAGAAGCCAGGAACCTGCCCCTCGCGTAGATGGCACGGAGGCTGCTGTGAGCTCACAAGCACAGCTGTCAGCCAGGAGCCTGCCACTGTCCTAGGAGGCAGTGAGGCTGCTGTGACCTCCCAAGCACAGCCAGCAACCAAGAGCCTCCCACTGGCCTAGGAGGCACGGAGGATTCTGTGACGTCACAAGCATAGCCAGGTGCCAGGAGCCTGACACTGGCGTATGAGGCACTCAGGCTGCTGTGGCCTCACAAACACAGCCAGCAGCCATGAACCTGCCAGTGGCCTAGGAAGTACTGAGGCTGCTGTGACGTCACAAGCACAGCCAGCAGCCATGAGCGTGCCACTGGCCAAAGAGGCACTCAGGCAGCTGCGACCTCACAAGCACATCCACCAGACATGAGCCTGCCAATGGCCTAGGAGGCACTGAGGCTGCTGTGATCTCACAAGCACAGCCAGCAGGGGGCGCTGCACACTAACGTATGAGGCACTGAGGCTGCTGTGACCAACAACCACAGCCAGCAGCCAGGAACATACCACTGGCCTAGGAGGCACTGAGGCTGCTGTGATCTCACAAGCACAGCCAGCAGGGGGCGCTGCACACTAACGTATGAGGCACTGATGCTGCTGTGACCAACAACCACAGCCAGCAGCCAGGAACCTGCCACTGGCCTAGGAGGCACTCAGGCTGCTGTGACCTCACAAGCACAGCCAGCAGCCATGAGCTTGCCACTGGCCTAGGAGGCACTGAGGCTGCTGTGACCTCCCAAGCACAGCCAGCAGCCAGGAGCCTGCCACTGGCCTCGGAGGCACTGAGGCTGCTGTGACCTCACAAGTACAGCCAGCAGCCATGAGCCTGCCACTGGCCTAGGAGGCATTGAGGCTGCTGTGACCTCACAACCACAGCCAGCAGCCATGAGCCTGCCACTGGCCTAGGAGGCACTGAGGCTGCTGTGACCTCACAAGCACAGCCAGCAGGGGCCACTGCTCACTACCTATGAGGCATTGAGGCTGCTGTGACCTCACAAGCACAGCCACCAGCCAGCAGCCTGCCACTGTCCCTGCAGGCACTGAGGCTGCTGTGACCTCACAAGCACAGCCAGCAGCCAGAAACCTGCCGCTGTCCTAGGAGGCTCTCAGGCAGCTGAGACCTCACAACCACAGCCAGCAGGGGGCGCTTCACACTAACATATGAGGCACTGACGCATGCTCTGACCTCACAAGCACAGCCAGCAGACAGGAGCCTGCCACTGGCCTAGGACGCAATCATGCTGCTGTGACCTCCCAAGCACAGCCAGCAGCCATGAGCCTGCCACTGGCCTAGGAGACAGTTAGGCTGCTGTGACCTCCCAAGCACAGCCAGCAGCCAGGAGCCTGCCTCTGGCCTAGAAGGCACTCAGACTGCTGTGCATCTCACAAGCACAGCCAGCAGCCAGGAGCCTGCCACTGGCCTAGGAGGCACTCAGGCTGCTGTGACCTCACAAGCACAGCCAGCAGGCAGGAGCCTGTGACTGGCCTAGGAGGCACTGATGTTGCTGCGACCTCTCAAGCTCAGCCACCAGCCAGGAGCCTGCCACTGGCCTAGGAGGCACGGAGGATTCTGTGACGTCACAAGCACAGCCAGCTACCAGGAGCCGGCCACTGACCTAAGAGGCAATCAGGCTGCTGTGACCTCCCAAACACAGCCAGCAGCCAGGAGCCTGCCACTGGCCTAGGAGACAGGCTGCTGTGACCTCACAAGTAGACCCAGAAGCCAGGAACCTGCCCCTCGCGTAGAAGGCACGGAGGCTGCTGTGAGCTCACAAGCACAGCCACCAGCCAGCAGCCTGCCACTGTCCTAGGAGGCAGTGAGGCTGCTATGAACTCACAAGCACAGCCAGCAGCCAGGAGCCTGCCTCTGGCCTAGGAGGTACTCAGGCTGCTGTGACCTCACAAGCACAGCCAGCAGCCATGAGCCTGCAACTGGCCTAGGAGGCACTCAGGCTGCTGTGACCTGCCAAGCACAGCCAGCAGCCATGAGCCTGCCACTGGCCTAGGAGGCACTCAGGCTGCTGTGATCTCACAAGCACAGCCAGCAGCCATGAGTCCGTCGCTGACCTAGGAGGCACTGAGGCTGCTGTGACCACACAAGCACAGCCAGCAGCCATGAGCCTGTCGCTGGCCTAGGAGGCACTGAGGCTGCTGTGACCTCACAAACACAGCCAGCAGGCAGGAGCCTGCCACTGGCCTAGGAGGCACTGAGGCTGCTGTGACCTCACAAGCACAGCCAGCAGCCATGAGCCTGCCACTGGGCTAGGAGGCACTGAGGCTGCTGTGACCTCACAATCACAGCCAGCAGCCAGGAGCCTGCCACTGTCCTAGGAGGCACGGAGGCTGCTGTGACCTCACAAGCACAGCCAGCAGCCATGAGCCTGCCACTGGCCTAGGAGGCACTGAGGCTGCTGTGACCTGACAAGCACAGCCAGCAGGGGCCACTGCTCACTACCTATGAGGCATTGAGGCTGCTGTGACCTCACAAGCACAGCCACCAGCCAGCAGCCTGCCGCTATCCTAGGAGGCCCTCAGGCAGCTGAGACCTCACAACCACAGCCAGCAGGGGGCACTGCACACTAACGTATGAGGCACTGACGCTGCTGTGACCTCACAAGCACAGCCAGCAGCCAGGAGCCTGCTACTGGCCTAGGACGCAGTCATGCTGCTGTGACCTCCCAAGCACAGCCAGCAGCCATGAGCCTGCCACTGGCCTAGGAGACAGTTAGGCTGCTGTGGCCTCCCAAGCACAGCCAGCAGCCAGGAGCCTGCCTCTGGCCTAGGAGGCACTGAGGATGCTGTGACCTCACCAGCACAGCCAGCAGCCAGGAGCCTGCCACTGGCCTAGGAGGCACTCAGGCTGCTGTGACCTCACAAGCACAGCCAGCAGCCAGGAGCCTGTGACTGGCCTAGGAAGCACTGATGTTGCCGCAACCTCTCAAGCTCAGCCAGCAGCCAGGAGCCTGCCACTGGCCTAGGAGGCACGGAGGATTCTGTGACGTCACAAGCACAGCCAGCATCCAGGAGCCCGCCACTGGACTGGGAGGCACTCAGCCTGCTGTGGCCTCACAAGCACAGCCAGCAGCCAGGAGCCTGCCACTGGCCTAGGAGGCACTGAGGCTGCTGTGACCTCCCAAGCACAGCCAGCAGCCAGCAGCCTGCCACTGGCCTAGGAGGCACTCAGGCTGCTTTGGCCTCCAAGCACAGCCAACAGCCATGAGCCTGCCACTGTCCTGGGAGGCAGTGAGGCTGCTTTGACCTCACAAGCACAGCCAGCAGCCAGGAGCCTGCCTCTGGCCTAGGAGACACTCAGGATGCTGTGACCTCACAAGCACAGCCAGCAGCCATGAGCCTGCCACTGGCCTAGGAGGTACTCAGGCTGCTGTGACCTCACAAGCACAGCCAGCAGCCATGAGCCTGCCACTGGCCTAGGAGGCACTGTGGCTGCTGTGGCCTCACAAGCACAGCCAACAGGAGGTGCTGCACACTAATGTAAGAGGCACTGAGCCTGCTGTGACCTCACAAGTAGAGCCAGAAGCCATGAGCCTGCCACTGGCCTAGGAGGCACTGAGGCTGCTGTGACCTCACAAGCACAGCCAACAGGAGGCGCTGCACACTAGCGTAAGAGGCACTGAGCCTGCTGTGACCTTCCAAGCTCGGCCAGCAGCCAGGAGCCTGACACTGGCCAAGGAGGCACTGTGGCTGCTGTGGCCTCACAAGCACAGCCAACAGGAGGCGCTGCACACTAACATAAGAGGCACTGAGGCTGCTGTGACCTCACAAGTACAGCCAGCAGCCATGAGCCTGCCACGGGCCTAGGAGGCACTGAGGCTGCTGTGACCTCCCAAGCATAGCCAACAGTAAGCGCTGCACACTAACGTAAGAGGCACTGAGCCTGCTGTGACCTCCCAAGCACAGCTAGCAGGCAGGAGCCTCCCACTGGCCTAGGAGGCACGGAGCATTCTGTGACGTCACAAGCACAGCCAGCTGCCAGGAGCCTGACACTGGCCAAAGAGGCACTGAGGCTGCTGTGGCCTCACAAACACAGCCAGCAGCCATGAGCCTCCCACTGGCCTAGGAGGCACACAGCCTGCTTTAACCTCACAAGCACAGCCAGCAGCCATGAGCCTGCCACTGGCCTATGAGGCACAGAGGCTGCTGTGACCTCACAAGCACAGCCAGCAGCCAGGAGCCTGCCACAGGCCTCGGAGGCTCTGAGGGTGCTGTGACCTCACAAGCACAGCCAGCAGCCAGGAGCCTGCCACTGGCCTAGGAGGCACTGAGGCTGCTGTGACCTCACAACCACAGCGAGCAGGCAGCGCTGCAAACTAACAGATGAGGCACTGAGGCTTCTGTGACCTTACAAGCACAGGCAGCAGCCAGGAGACTGTCACTGGCCTAGGAGGCAGTGAGGCTGCTGTGACCTCACAAGCACAGCCAGCAGCCGGGAGCCTGCCACTGGCCTCAGAGGCTCTCAGCCTCCTGTGACCTCACAAGCACAGCCAGCAGCCAGGAGCCTGCCACTGGCCTAGGAGGCACTGAGGCTGCTGTGACCTCACAAGCACAGCCAGCAGCCAGGAGCCTGCCACTGGCCTAGGAGGCACTCAGGATGCTGTGACCTCACAAGCACAGCCAGCAGCCATGAGCCTGCCACTGGCCTCGGAGGCACGGAGGCTGCTGTGACCTCACAAGCACAGCCAGCAGCCAGGAGCCTGCCACTGGGATAGGAGGCACTGAGGCTGCTGTGACCTCACAAGCACAGCCAGCAGCCAGGCGCCTGCCACTGGGCTAGGAGGCACTGAGGCTGCTGTGACCTCACAAGCACAGCCAGCAGCCAGGAGCCTGCCACTGGCCTAGGGGGCGCAGAGGATGCTGTGACCTCACAAGCACAGCCAGCAGCCAGGAGCCTGCCACTGGGCTAAGAGGCACAGAGGGTGCTGTGACCTCACAAGCACAGCCAGTAGCCAGGAGCCTGCCACTGGCCTAGGAGGCAGTGAGGCTGCTGTGACCTCACAAGCACAGGCAGCAGCCAGGAGCCTGCCAATGGCCTAGGAGGCACTGAGGCTGCTGTGACCTCACAGCCAGAGGCAGCAGCCAGGACCCTGCCACTGGACTATGAGGCACTCAGGCTGCTGTGACCTCACAAGCACAGCCAGCAGCCAGGAGCCTGCCACTGGCCTCGGAGGCACGGAGGCTGCTGTGACCTCACAAGCACAGCCAGCAGCCAGGAGCCTGCCACTGGGATAGGAGGCACTGAGGCTGCTGTGACCTCACAAGCACAGCCAGCAGCCAGGCGCCTGCCACTGGGCTAGGAGGCACTGAGGCTGCTGTGACCTCACAAGCACAGCCAGCAGCCAGGAGCCTGCCACTGGCCTAGGGGGCACAGAGGATGCTGTGACCTCACAAGCACAGCCAGCAGCCAGGCGCCTGCCACTGGGCTAGGAGGCACAGAGGGTGCTGTGACCTCACAAGCACAGCCAGTAGCCAGGAGCCTGCCACTGGCCTAGGAGGCAGTGAGGCTGCTGTGACCTCACAAGCACAGGCAGCAGCCAGGAGCCTGCCAATGGCCTAGGAGGCACTGAGGCTGCTGTGACCTCACAGCCAGAGGCAGCAGCCAGGACCCTGCCACTGGACTATGAGGCACTCAGGCTGCTGTGACCTCACAAGCACAGCCAGCAGCCAGGAGCCTGGCACAGGCCTCGGAGGCACTGAGGCTGCTGTGACAGCACAAGCACAGCCAGGAGCCAGGCGCCTGCTACTGGCCTAGGAGGTACTGAGCCTGCTGTGACCTCACAAGCACAGCCAGCAGCCAGGAGCCTGACACTGGTCTAGGTGCCACTCAGGCTGCTGTGACCTCACAACCACAGCCAGCAGCCAGGAGCCTGCCACTGGCCTAGGAGGCACTGAGGGTGCTGTGACCTCACAAGCACAGCCAGCAGCCAGGGGCCTGCCACTGGCCTAGGAGGCACTGAGGGTGCTCTGTACTCACAAGCACAGCCAGCAGACAGGAGCCTGCCACTGGCCTAGGAGGCACTGATGCTGCTGTGACCTCACAAGCACAGCCAGCAGCCAGGAGCCTGCCACTGGCCTAGGAGGCACTGAGGCTGCTGTGACCCCACAAGCACAGCCAGCAGCCAGGAGCCTGCCACTGGCCTAGGAGGCACTGAGGCTGCTGTGACCTCACAAGCACAGCCAGCAGCCAGGAGCCTGCCACTGGCCTAGGAGACAGTGAGGCTGCTGTGACCTCACAACCACAGCCAGCAGCCAGGAGCCTGCCACTGGCCTCGGAGGCACTGAGGGTACTGTGACCTGACAAGCAGAGCCAGCAGCCATGAGCCTTCCACTGGCCTAGGAGGCACTCAGGCTGCTGTGACCTCACAAGCACAGCCAGCAGGAGACGCTGCTGACTAAGACATGAGGCACTGAGGCTGCTGAGACCTCACAAGCACAGGCAGCAGCCAGGAGCCTGCCACTGGCCTAGGAGGCACCGAGGCTGCTGTGACCTCACAAGCACAGTCATCAGCCAGGAGCCTGCCACTGGCCTCGGACACCATCAGTCTGCTGTGACCTCACAAGCACAGCTAGCAGCCATGAGCCTGCCACTGGCCTCAGAGGAACTGAGGCTGCTGTGACCTCACAAGCACAGCCAGCAGCCAGGAGCCTGGCACAGGTCTCGGAGGCACTGAGGCTGCTGTGACCTCACAAGCACAGCCAGCAGCCAGGAGCCTGCCACTGGCCTACGAGGCACTCAGGATGCTGTGACCTCACCAGCACAGCCAGCAGCCATGAGACTGCCACTGGCCTAGGAGGCACGGAGGCTGCTGTGACCTCACAAGCACAGCCAGCACCCAGGAGCCTGCCACTGGCCTCAGAGGCACTGAGGCTGCTGTGACCTCACAAGCACAGCCAGCAGCCAGGAGCCTGGCACAGGTCTCGGAGGCACTGAGGCTGCTGTGACCTCACAAGCACAGCCAGGAGCCAGGAGCCTGCCACTGGCCTACGAGGCACTCAGGATGCTGTGACCTCACCAGCACAGCCAGCAGCCATGAGACTGCCACTGGCCTAGGAGGCACGGAGGCTGCTGTGACCTCTCAAGCACAGCCAGCACCCAGGAGCCTGCCACTGGGCTACGAGACAGTGAGGATGGTGTGACCTCACAAGCACAGCCAGCAGGGGCCACTGCTCACTACCTATGAGGCATTGAGGCTGCTGTGACCTCACAAGCACAGCCAGTAGCCAGGAGCCTGCCACTGGCCTGGCATGCACTGAGGCTGCTGTGACCTCACAAGCACAGCCAGGAGCCAGGAGCCTGCCACTGGCCTAGGAGACAGTGAGGATGGTGTGACGTCACCACCACAGCCAGCAGGTGGCGATGCACACTAACGTATGAGGCACTGACGCTGCTGTGATCTCACAAGCACAGCCAGCAGCCAGGAGCCTGCCACTGTCCTGGAGGTACTCAGGCTGCTGTGACCTCACAAGCACAGCCAGCAGCCAGGAGCCTGCCACTGGCCTAGGACGCACTCAGGCTGCTGTGACCTCACAAGCACAGCCAGCAGCCAGGTTGTTGCTTCTGGCCTAGGAGGCACTGAGGCTGCTGTGACCTCACAAGCACAACCAGCAGCCATGAGCCTGCCACTGGCCTAGGAGGCACTGAGGCTGCTGTGACCTCACAAGCACAGCCAGCAGCCAGGAGCCTGCCACTGTCCTAGGAGGCACTGAGGTTGCGGTGACCTCACAAGCACAGCCAGCAGCCAGGACCCTGCAACTGGTCTAGGAGGCACTGCGGCTGCTGTGGCCTCACAACCACAGCCAGCAGCCAGGAGCCTGCCACTGTCCTAGGAGGCACTCAGGCTGCTGTGACCTCACAAGCACAGGCAGCAGCCAGGAGCCTGCCACTGGTCTAGGAGGCACTCAGGCTGCTGTGACCTCACAACCACAGCCAGGAGCCAGGAGCCTGCCACTGTCCTCGGAGGCACTGAGGCTGCTGTGACCTCAAAAGCACAGCCAGCAGCCAGGAGCCTGCCATTGGTCTAGGTGGCACTCAGGCTGCTGTGACCTCACAACCACAGCCAGCAGCCAGGAGCCTGCCACTGGCCTAGGAGGCACTGAGGCTGCTGTGACCTCACAAGCACAGCCAGCAGCCAGGAGCCTGCCACTGGCCTAGCAGGCACTGAGGCTGCTGTGACCTCACAAGCACAACCAGCAGCCAGGAGCCTGCAGCTGGCCTAGGAGGCACTGAGGCTGCTGTGACCTCACAAGCACAGGCAGCAGCCATGAGCCTGCCACTGACCTAGGAGGCAATCAGGATGCTGTGACCTCATAAGCACAGCCAGCAGCCAGGAGCCTGCCACTGGCCTAGGAGACAGTGAGGCTGCTGTGACCTCACAAGCACAGCCAGCAAGGCCCACTGCTCACTACCTATGAGGCATTGAGGCTGCTGTGACCTCACAATCACAGCCAGCAGCCAGGAGCCTGCCACTGGCCTAGGAGGCACTGAGGCTGCTGTGACCTCACAAGCACAGCCAGCAGCCATGAGCCTGCCACTGGCCTAGGAGGCACTGAGGCTGCTGTGACCTCACAAGCACAGCCAGCAGCCAGGAGCCTGCCACTGGCCTAGGAGGCACTGATGCAGCAGTGACCTCACAAGCACAGCCAGCAGCCATGAGCCTGCCACTGGCCTAGGAGGCACTGAGGCTGCTGTGACCTCACAAGCACAACCAGCATCCAGGAGCCTGCAGCTGGCCTAGGAGGCACTGAGGCTGCTGTGACCTCACAAGCACAGCCAGCAGCCAGGAGCCTGACACTGGCCTAGGAGGCACGGAGGCTGCTCTGTATTCGCAAGCACAGCCAGTAGCCAGGAGCCTGCCACTGGCCTAGGAGGTTTCCAGGCAGCTGAGACCTCACAAGCACAGCCAGCAGCCATGAGCCTGCCACTGGCCTTGGAGTCACTCAGGATGCTGTGACCTCACAAGCACAGCCAGCAGCCATGACCCTGCCACTGGCCTAGGAGGCACGGAGGCTGCTGTAACCTCACAAGCACAGCCAGCAGCCAGGAGCCTGCCACTGGCCTAGGAGGCACTGAGGCTGCTGTGACCTCACAAACACAGCCAGCAGCCAGGAGCCTGCCACTGGCCTAGGAGGCACTGAGGCTGCTGTGACCTCACAAGCACAGCCAGCAGCCATGAGCCTGCCACTGGCCTAGGAGGCACTGAGGCTGCTGTGACCTCACAAGCACAGCCAGCTGCCAGGTTCTTGCTTCTGGCCTAGGAGGCACTCAGGCTGCTGTGACCTCACAAGCAGAGCCAGCAGCCGGCTGCCTGGCACTGGTCTAGGAGGCAATCAGGATACTGTGACCTCATAAGCACAGCCAGCAGCCAGGAGCCTGCCACTGGCCTAGGAGACAGTGAGGATGCTGTGACCTCACAAGCACAGCCAGCAGGGACCGCTGCACACTAATGTATGAGGTACTGAGGCTGCTGTGACCTCACAAGCACAGCCAGCAGCCAGGAGCCTGCCACTGTCCTAGGAGGCACTGAGGCTTCTGCGACCTCACATGCACAGGCAGCAGCCAGGGGCCTACCACTGGCCTAGGATGCACTGAGGCTGCTGGGACCTCACAAGCACAGGCAGCACCCAGGAGCCTGCCACTGGCCTAGCAGGAACTGAGGCTGCTGTGTCCTGACAAACACAGGCAGCAGTCAGGAGCCTAACACTGGCCTCGGAGGCTATCAGCCTGCTGTGACCTCACAAGCACAGCCAGCAGTAGGAGCCTGCCGCTGGCCTAGGAGACAGTGAGAATGCTGTGACCTCACAAGCACAGCCAGCAGGCAGCGGTGCACACTAATGTATGAGGCACTGAGGCTGCTGTGACGTCACAAGCACAGCCAGCAGCCATGAGCCTGCCACTGGCCTCGGAGGCATGGAAGATTCTGTGACGTCACAAGCACAGCCAGCAGCCAGGAGCCTGCCACTGGCCTAGGAGGCACTGAGGCTGCTGTGACCTCACAAGCACAGCCAGCAGGGGCCACTGCTCACTACCTATGAGGCATTGAGGCTGCTGTGACCTCACAAGCACAGCCAGCAGCCATGAGCCTGCCACTGGCCTACGAGGCACTGAGGCTGCTGTGACCTCACAAGCACAGCCAGCAGCCAGGAGCCTGCCACTGGCCTAGGAGGCACTGAGGCTGCTGTGACCTCACAAGCACAGCCAGCAGCCAGGAGCCTGCCACTGGCCTAGGAGGCACTGAGGCTGCTGTGACCTCACAAGCACAGCCAGCAGCCAGGAGCCTGCCACTGGCCTAGGAGGCACTGAGGCTGCTGTGACCTCACAAGCACAGCCAGCAGCCAGGAGCCTGCCACTGGCCTAGGAGGCACTGAGGGTGCTGTGACCTCACAAGCACAGCCAGCAGCCAGGGGCCTGCCACTGGCCTAGGAGGCACTGAGGGTGCTCTGTACTCACAAGCACAGCCAGCAGACAGGCGCCTGCCACTGGCCTAGGAGGCACTGATGCTGCTGTGACCTCACAAGCACAGGCAGCAGCCAGGAGCCTGCCACTGGCCTAGGAGGCACTGAGGCTGCTGTGACCCCACAAGCACAGCCAGCAGCCAGGAGCCTGCCACTGGCCTAGGAGGCACTGAGGCTGCTGTGACCTCACAAGCACAGCCAGCAGCCAGGAGCCTGCCACTGGCCTAGGAGACAGTGAGCCTGCTGATACCTCCCAAGCACAGCCAGCAGCCATGAGCCTGCCACTGGCCTCGGAGGCACTGAGGGTACTGTGACCTGACAAGCAGAGCCAGCAGCCATGAGCCTTCCACTGGCCTAGGAGGCACTCAGGCTGCTGTGACCTCACAAGCACAGCCAGCAGGAGACGCTGCTGACTAAGACATGAGGCACTGAGGCTGCTGAGACCTCACAAGCACAGGCAGCAGCCAGGAGCCTGCCACTGGCCTAGGAGGCACCGAGGCTGCTGTGACCTCACAAGCACAGTCATCAGCCAGGAGCCTGCCACTGGCCTCGGACACCATCAGTCTGCTGTGACCTCACAAGCACAGCTAGCAGCCATGAGCCTGCCACTGGCCTCAGAGGCACTGAGGCTGCTGTGACCTCACAAGCACAGCCAGCAGCCAGGAGCCTGGCACAGGTCTCGGAGGCACTGAGGCTGCTGTGACCTCACAAGCACAGCCAGGAGCCAGGAGCCTGCCACTGGCCTACGAGGCACTCAGGATGCTGTGACCTCACCAGCACAGCCAGCAGCCATGAGACTGCCACTGGCCTAGGAGGCACGGAGGCTGCTGTGACCTCACAAGCACAGCCAGCACCCAGGAGCCTGCCACTGGCCTCAGAGGCACTGAGGCTGCTGTGACCTCACAAGCACAGCCAGCAGCCAGGAGCCTGGCACAGGTCTCGGAGGCACTGAGGCTGCTGTGACCTCACAAGCACAGCCAGGAGCCAGGAGCCTGCCACTGGCCTACGAGGCACTGAGGCTGCTGTGACCTCACCAGCACAGCCAGCAGCCATGAGACTGCCACTGGCCTAGGAGGCACGGAGGCTGCTGTGACCTCTCAAGCACAGCCAGCACCCAGGAGCCTGCCACTGGGCTACGAGACAGTGAGGATGGTGTGACCTCACAAGCACAGCCAGCAGGGGCCACTGCTCACTACCTATGAGGCATTGAGGCTGCTGTGACCTCACAAGCACAGCCAGTAGCCAGGAGCCTGCCACTGGCCTGGCATGCACTGAGGCTGCTGTGACCTCACAAGCACAGCCAGGAGCCAGGAGCCTGCCACTGGCCTAGGAGACAGTGAGGATGGTGTGACGTCACCACCACAGCCAGCAGGTGGCGATGCACACTAACGTATGAGGCACTGACGCTGCTGTGATCTCACAAGCACAGCCAGCAGCCAGGAGCCTGCCACTGTCCTGGAGGTACTCAGGCTGCTGTGACCTCACAAGCACAGCCAGCAGCCAGGAGCCTGCCACTGGCCTAGGACGCACTCAGGCTGCTGTGACCTCACAAGCACAGCCAGCAGCCAGGTTGTTGCTTCTGGCCTAGGAGGCACTGAGGCTGCTGTGACCTCACAAGCACAACCAGCAGCCATGAGCCTGCCACTGGCCTAGGAGGCACTGAGGCTGCTGTGACCTCACAAGCACAGCCAGCAGCCAGGAGCCTGCCACTGTCCTAGGAGGCACTGAGGTTGCGGTGACCTCACAAGCACAGCCAGCAGCCAGGACCCTGCAACTGGCCTAGGAGGCACTGCGGCTGCTGTGGCCTCACAACCACAGCCAGCAGCCAGGAGCCTGCCACTGTCCTAGGAGGCACTCAGGCTGCTGTGACCTCACAAGCACAGGCAGCAGCCAGGAGCCTGCCACTGGTCTAGGAGGCACTCAGGCTGCTGTGACCTCACAACCACAGCCAGGAGCCAGGAGCCTGCCACTGTCCTCGGAGGCACTGAGGCTGCTGTGACCTCAAAAGCACAGCCAGCAGCCAGGAGCCTGCCATTGGTCTAGGTGGCACTCAGGCTGCTGTGACCTCACAACCACAGCCAGCAGCCAGGAGCCTGCCACTGGCCTAGGAGGCACTGAGGCTGCTGTGACCTCACAAGCACAGCCAGCAGCCAGGAGCCTGCCACTGGCCTAGCAGGCACTGAGGCTGCTGTGACCTCACAAGCACAACCAGCAGCCAGGAGCCTGCAGCTGGCCTAGGAGGCACTGAGGCTGCTGTGACCTCACAAGCACAGGCAGCAGCCATGAGCCTGCCACTGACCTAGGAGGCAATCAGGATGCTGTGACCTCATAAGCACAGCCAGCAGCCAGGAGCCTGCCACTGGCCTAGGAGACAGTGAGGCTGCTGTGACCTCACAAGCACAGCCAGCAAGGCCCACTGCTCACTACCTATGAGGCATTGAGGCTGCTGTGACCTCACAATCACAGCCAGCAGCCAGGAGCCTGCCACTGGCCTACGAGGCACTCAGGATGCTGTGACCTCACAAGCACAGCCAGCAGCCATGAGCCTGCCACTGGCCTAGGAGGCACTGAGGCTGCTGTGACCTCACAAGCACAGCCAGCAGCCAGGAGCCTGCCACTGGCCTAGGAGGCACTGATGCAGCAGTGACCTCACAAGCACAGCCAGCAGCCATGAGCCTGCCACTGGCCTAGGAGGCACTGAGGCTGCTGTGACCTCACAAGCACAACCAGCATCCAGGAGCCTGCAGCTGGCCTAGGAGGCACTGAGGCTGCTGTGACCTCACAAGCACAGCCAGCAGCCAGGAGCCTGACACTGGCCTAGGAGGCACGGAGGCTGCTCTGTATTCGCAAGCACAGCCAGTAGCCAGGAGCCTGCCACTGGCCTAGGAGGTTTCCAGGCAGCTGAGACCTCACAAGCACAGCCAGCAGCCATGAGCCTGCCACTGGCCTTGGAGTCACTCAGGATGCTGTGACCTCACAAGCACAGCTACCAGCCATGACCCTGCCACTGGCCTAGGAGGCACGGAGGCTGCTGTAACCTCACAAGCACAGGCAGCAGCCATGAGCCTGCCACTGGCCTAGGAGGCACTGAGGCTGCTGTGACCTCACAAACACAGCCAGCAGCCAGGAGCCTGCCACTGGCCTAGGAGGCACTGAGGCTGCTGTGACCTCACAAGCACAGCCAGCAGCCATGAGCCTGCCACTGGCCTAGGAGGCACTGAGGCTGCTGTGACCTCACAAGCACAGCCAGCTGCCAGGTTCTTGCTTCTGGCCTAGGAGGCACTCAGGCTGCTGTGACCTCACAAGCAGAGCCAGCAGCCGGCTGCCTGGCACTGGTCTAGGAGGCAATCAGGATACTGTGACCTCATAAGCACAGCCAGCAGCCAGGAGCCTGCCACTGGCCTAGGAGACAGTGAGGATGCTGTGACCTCACAAGCACAGCCAGCAGGGACCGCTGCACACTAATGTATGAGGTACTGAGGCTGCTGTGACCTCACAAGCACAGCCAGCAGCCAGGAGCCTGCCACTGTCCTAGGAGGCACTGAGGCTTCTGCGACCTCACATGCACAGGCAGCAGCCAGGGGCCTACCACTGGCCTAGGATGCACTGAGGCTGCTGGGACCTCACAAGCACAGGCAGCACCCAGGAGCCTGCCACTGGCCTAGCAGGAACTGAGGCTGCTGTGTCCTGACAAACACAGGCAGCAGTCAGGAGCCTAACACTGGCCTCGGAGGCTATCAGCCTGCTGTGACCTCACAAGCACAGCCAGCAGCCAGGAGCCTGCCGCTGGCCTAGGAGACAGTGAGAATGCTGTGACCTCACAAGCACAGCCAGCAGGCAGCGGTGCACACTAATGTATGAGGCACTGAGGCTGCTGTGACGTCACAAGCACAGCCAGCAGCCATGAGCCTGCCACTGGCCTCGGAGGCATGGAAGATTCTGTGACGTCACAAGCACAGCCAGCAGCCAGGAGCCTGCCACTGGCCTAGGAGGCACTGAGGCTGCTGTGACCTCACAAGCACAGCCAGCAGGGGCCACTGCTCACTACCTATGAGGCATTGAGGCTGCTGTGACCTCACAAGCACAGCCAGCAGCCAGGAGCCTGCCACTGGCCTAGGAGGCACTGAGGCTGCTGTGACCTCACAAGCACAGCCAGCAGCCAGGAGCCTGCCACTGGCCTAGGAGGCACTGAGGCTGCTGTGACCTCACAAGCACAGCCAGCAGCCAGGAGCCTGCCACTGGCCTAGGAGGCACTGAGGCTGCTGTGACCTCACAAGCACAGCCAGCAGCCAGGAGCCTGCCACTGGCCTAGGAGGCACTGAGGCTGCTGTGACCTCACAAGCACAGCCAGCAGCCAGGAGCCTGCCACTGACCTAGGAGGCAATCAGGATGCTGTGACCTCATAAGCACAGCCAGCAGCCAGGAGCCTGCCACTGGCCTAGGAGACAGTGAGGCTGCTGTGACCTCACAAGCACAGCCAGCAAGGGCCACTGCTCACTACCTATGAGGCATTGAGGCTGCTGTGACCTCACAGGCACAGCCAGCAGCCAGGAGCCTGCCACTGGCCTCGGAGGCACGGAGGCTGCTGTGACCTCACAAGCACAGGAGCAACCATGAGCCTGCCAGTGGCCTTGGAGGCACGGAGGCTGCTGTGACGTCCCAAGCACAGCCAGCAGCCAGGAGCCTGCCACTGCCATAGGAGGCACTGAGGCTGCTGTGACCTCACAAGCACAGCCAGCAGCCAGGTTGTTGCTTCTGGCCTAGGAGGCACTGAGGCTGCTGTGACCTCACAAGCACAACCAGCAGCCATGAGCCTGCCACTGGCCTAGGAGGCACTGAGGCTGCTGTGATCTCAGTTGCAGAGGCAGCAGCCAGGAGCCTGCCACTGGCCTAGGAGGCACTGAGGCTGCGGTGACCTCAGTAGCAGAACCAGCAGCCAGGAGCCTGCCACTGGCGTAGGAGGCACTGAGGCTGCAGTGTCCTGACAAGCACAGCAAGCAGCCAGGAGCATGCCGCTGGCCTAGGAGGCTCTCAGGCAGCTGAGACCTCACAACCACAGCCAGCAGGCGGCGATGCACACTAACGTCTGAGGCACTGACGCTGCTGTGACCTCACAAGTACAGCCAGCAGCCAGGAGCCTGCCACTGTCCTTGGAGGCACGGAGGCTGCTGTGACCTGACAAGCACAGCCAGCACCAGCGGCCTGCCACTGGCCTCGGAGGCACTGAGGCTGCTGTGTCTTGACAAACACAGCCAGCAGCCAGGAGCCTGCCACTGGCCTAGGAGGCACTGAGGCTGCTGTGACCTCACAAGCACAGCCAGCAGCCAGGAGCCTGCCACTGGCCTAGGAGGCACTGAGGCTGCTGTGACCTCACAACCACAACCAGCAGCCAGGAGCCTGCAGCTGGCCTAGGAGGCACTGAGGCTGCTGTGACCTCACAAGCACAGCCAGCAGCCAGGAGCCTGCCACTGGCCTAGGAGGCACTGAGGCTGCTGTGACCTCACAAGCACAGCCAGCAGCCAGGAGCCTGCCACTGGCCTCGGAGGCACGGAGGCTGCTGTGACCTCTCAAGCACAGCGAGCACCCAGGAGCCTGCCATTGGCCTAGGAGGCACGCAGGCTGCTGTGACCTCACAAGCACAGCCAGCACCCAGGAGCCTGCCACTGGGCTACGAGACAGTGAGGATGGTGTGACCTCACAAGCACAGCCAGCAGGGGCCACTGCTCACTACCTATGAGGCATTGAGGCTGCTGTGACTTCACAAGCACAGGCAGCAGCCAGGAGCCTGCCACTGGCCTCAGAGGCACTGAGGCTGCTGTGACCTCACAAGCACAGCCAGGTGCCAGGAGCCTGCCACTGGCCTAGGAGACAGTGAGGATGGTGTGACCTCACAACCACAGCCAGCAGGTGGCGATGCACACTAACGTATGAGGCACTGACGCTGCTGTGATCTCACAAGCACAGCCAGCAGCCAGGAGCCTGCCACTGTCCTGGAGGTACTGAGGCTGCTGTGACCTGACAAGGACAGCCAGCAGCCAGGAGCCTGCCACTGGCCTAGGACGCACTCAGGCTGCTGTGACCTCACAAGCACAGCCAGCAGCCAGGTTGTTGCTTCTGGCCTAGGAGGCACTGAGGCTGCTGTGACCTCACAAGAACAACCAGCAGCCATGAGCCAGCCACTGGCCTAGGAGGCACTCAGGCTGCTGTGACCTCACAAGCACAGCCAGCAGCCAGGAGCCTGCCACTGGCCTAGGAGGCACTGAGGCTGCTGTGACCTCACAAGCACAGCCAGCAGCCAGGAGCCTGCCACTGTCCTAGGAGGCACTGCGGCTGCTGTGGCCTCACAACCACAGCCAGCAGCCAGGAGCCTGCCACTGTCCTAGGAGGCACTCAGGCTGCTGTGAACTCACAAGCACAGCCAGCAGCCAGGAGCCTGCCACTGGTCTAGGAGGCACTCAGGCTGCTGTGACCTCACAACCACAGGCAGGAGCCAGGAGCCTGCCACTGTCCTCGGAGGCACTGAGGCTGCTGTGACCTCACAAGCACAGTCATCAGCCAGGAGCCTGCCACTGGCCTCGGACACCATCAGTCTGCTGTGACCTCACAAGCACAGCTAGCAGCCATGAGCCTGCCACTGGCCTCAGAGGCACTGAGGCTGCTGTGACCTCACAAGCACAGCCAGCAGCCAGGAGCCTGGCACAGGTCTCGGAGGCACTGAGGCTGCTGTGACCTCACAAGCACAGCCAGCAGCCAGGAGCCTGCCACTGGCCTACGAGGCACTCAGGATGCTGTGACCTCACCAGCACAGCCAGCAGCCATGAGACTGCCACTGGCCTAGGAGGCACGGAGGCTGCTGTGACCTCACAAGCACAGCCAGCACCCAGGAGCCTGCCACTGGCCTCAGAGGCACTGAGGCTGCTGTGACCTCACAAGCACAGCCAGCAGCCAGGAGCCTGGCACAGGTCTCGGAGGCACTGAGGCTGCTGTGACCTCACAAGCACAGCCAGGAGCCAGGAGCCTGCCACTGGCCTACGAGGCACTCAGGATGCTGTGACCTCACCAGCACAGCCAGCAGCCATGAGACTGCCACTGGCCTAGGAGGCACGGAGGCTGCTGTGACCTCTCAAGCACAGCCAGCACCCAGGAGCCTGCCACTGGGCTACGAGACAGTGAGGATGGTGTGACCTCACAAGCACAGCCAGCAGGGGCCACTGCTCACTACCTATGAGGCATTGAGGCTGCTGTGACCTCACAAGCACAGCCAGTAGCCAGGAGCCTGCCACTGGCCTGGCATGCACTGAGGCTGCTGTGACGTCACAAGCACAGCCAGGAGCCAGGAGCCTGCCACTGGCCTAGGAGACAGTGAGGATGGTGTGACGTCACCACCACAGCCAGCAGGTGGCGATGCACACTAACGTATGAGGCACTGACGCTGCTGTGATCTCACAAGCACAGCCAGCAGCCAGGAGCCTGCCACTGTCCTGGAGGTACTCAGGCTGCTGTGACCTCACAAGCACAGCCAGCAGCCAGGAGCCTGCCACTGGCCTAGGACGCACTCAGGCTGCTGTGACCTCACAAGCACAGCCAGCAGCCAGGTTGTTGCTTCTGGCCTAGGAGGCACTGAGGCTGCTGTGACCTCACAAGCACAACCAGCAGCCATGAGCCTGCCACTGGCCTAGGAGGCACTGAGGCTGCTGTGACCTCACAAGCACAGCCAGCAGCCAGGAGCCTGCCACTGTCCTAGGAGGCACTGAGGTTGCGGTGACCTCACAAGCACAGCCAGCAGCCAGGACCCTGCAACTGGTCTAGGAGGCACTGCGGCTGCTGTGGCCTCACAACCACAGCCAGCAGCCAGGAGCCTGCCACTGTCCTAGGAGGCACTCAGGCTGCTGTGACCTCACAAGCACAGGCAGCAGCCAGGAGCCTGCCACTGGTCTAGGAGGCACTCAGGCTGCTGTGACCTCACAAGCACAGCCAGCAGCCAGGAGCCTGCCACTGGCCTAGGAGGCACTGAGGCTGCTGTGACCTCAAAAGCACAGCCAGCAGCCAGGAGCCTGCCATTGGTCTAGGTGGCACTCAGGCTGCTGTGACCTCACAACCACAGCCAGCAGCCAGGAGCCTGCCACTGGCCTAGGAGGCACTGAGGCTGCTGTGACCTCACAAGCACAGCCAGCAGCCAGGAGCCTGCCACTGGCCTAGCAGGCACTGAGGCTGCTGTGACCTCACAAGCACAACCAGCAGCCAGGAGCCTGCAGCTGGCCTAGGAGGCACTGAGGCTGCTGTGACCTCACAAGCACAGGCAGCAGCCATGAGCCTGCCACTGACCTAGGAGGCAATCAGGATGCTGTGACCTCATAAGCACAGCCAGCAGCCAGGAGCCTGCCACTGGCCTAGGAGACAGTGAGGCTGCTGTGACCTCACAAGCACAGCCAGCAAGGCCCACTGCTCACTACCTATGAGGCATTGAGGCTGCTGTGACCTCACAATCACAGCCAGCAGCCAGGAGCCTGCCACTGGCCTACGAGGCACTGAGGCTGCTGTGACCTCACAAGCACAGCCAGCAGCCAGGAGCCTGCCACTGGCCTAGGAGGCACTGAGGCTGCTGTGACCTCACAAGCACAGCCAGCAGCCAGGAGCCTGCCACTGGCCTAGGAGGCACTGATGCAGCAGTGACCTCACAAGCACAGCCAGCAGCCATGAGCCTGCCACTGGCCTAGGAGGCACTGAGGCTGCTGTGACCTCACAAGCACAACCAGCATCCAGGAGCCTGCAGCTGGCCTAGGAGGCACTGAGGCTGCTGTGACCTCACAAGCACAGCCAGCAGCCAGGAGCCTGACACTGGCCTAGGAGGCACGGAGGCTGCTCTGTATTCGCAAGCACAGCCAGTAGCCAGGAGCCTGCCACTGGCCTAGGAGGTTTCCAGGCAGCTGAGACCTCACAAGCACAGCCAGCAGCCATGAGCCTGCCACTGGCCTTGGAGTCACTCAGGATGCTGTGACCTCACAAGCACAGCCAGCAGCCATGACCCTGCCACTGGCCTAGGAGGCACGGAGGCTGCTGTAACCTCACAAGCACAGCCAGCAGCCAGGAGCCTGCCACTGGCCTAGGAGGCACTGAGGCTGCTGTGACCTCACAAACACAGCCAGCAGCCAGGAGCCTGCCACTGGCCTAGGAGGCACTGAGGCTGCTGTGACCTCACAAGCACAGCCAGCAGCCATGAGCCTGCCACTGGCCTAGGAGGCACTGAGGCTGCTGTGACCTCACAAGCACAGCCAGCTGCCAGGTTCTTGCTTCTGGCCTAGGAGGCACTCAGGCTGCTGTGACCTCACAAGCAGAGCCAGCAGCCGGCTGCCTGGCACTGGTCTAGGAGGCAATCAGGATACTGTGACCTCATAAGCACAGCCAGCAGCCAGGAGCCTGCCACTGGCCTAGGAGACAGTGAGGATGCTGTGACCTCACAAGCACAGCCAGCAGGGACCGCTGCACACTAATGTATGAGGTACTGAGGCTGCTGTGACCTCACAAGCACAGCCAGCAGCCAGGAGCCTGCCACTGTCCTAGGAGGCACTGAGGCTTCTGCGACCTCACATGCACAGGCAGCAGCCAGGGGCCTACCACTGGCCTAGGATGCACTGAGGCTGCTGGGACCTCACAAGCACAGGCAGCACCCAGGAGCCTGCCACTGGCCTAGCAGGAACTGAGGCTGCTGTGTCCTGACAAACACAGGCAGCAGTCAGGAGCCTAACACTGGCCTCGGAGGCTATCAGCCTGCTGTGACCTCACAAGCACAGCCAGCAGTAGGAGCCTGCCGCTGGCCTAGGAGACAGTGAGAATGCTGTGACCTCACAAGCACAGCCAGCAGGCAGCGGTGCACACTAATGTATGAGGCACTGAGGCTGCTGTGACGTCACAAGCACAGCCAGCAGCCATGAGCCTGCCACTGGCCTCGGAGGCATGGAAGATTCTGTGACGTCACAAGCACAGCCAGCAGCCAGGAGCCTGCCACTGGCCTAGGAGGCACTGAGGCTGCTGTGACCTCACAAGCACAGCCAGCAGGGGCCACTGCTCACTACCTATGAGGCATTGAGGCTGCTGTGACCTCACAAGCACAGCCAGCAGCCAGGAGCCTGCCACTGGCCTACGAGGCACTGAGGCTGCTGTGACCTCACAAGCACAGCCAGCAGCCAGGAGCCTGCCACTGGCCTAGGAGGCACTGAGGCTGCTGTGACCTCACAAGCACAGCCAGCAGCCAGGAGCCTGCCACTGGCCTAGGAGGCACTGAGGCTGCTGTGACCTCACAAGCACAGCCAGCAGCCAGGAGCCTGCCACTGGCCTAGGAGGCACTGAGGCTGCTGTGACCTCACAAGCACAGCCAGCAGCCAGGAGCCTGCCACTGGCCTAGGAGGCACTGAGGGTGCTGTGACCTCACAAGCACAGCCAGCAGCCAGGGGCCTGCCACTGGCCTAGGAGGCACTAAGGGTGCTCTGTACTCACAAGCACAGCCAGCAGACAGGCGCCTGCCACTGGCCTAGGAGGCACTGATGCTGCTGTGACCTCACAAGCACAGGCAGCAGCCAGGAGCCTGCCACTGGCCTAGGAGGCACTGAGGCTGCTGTGACCCCACAAGCACAGCCAGCAGCCAGGAGCCTGCCACTGGCCTAGGAGGCACTGAGGCTGCTGTGACCTCACAAGCACAGCCAGCAGCCAGGAGCCTGCCACTGGCCTAGGAGACAGTGAGGCTGCTGTGACCTCACAACCACAGCCAGCAGCCAGGAGCCTGCCACTGGCCTCGGAGGCACTGAGGGTACTGTGACCTGACAAGCAGAGCCAGCAGCCATGAGCCTTCCACTGGCCTAGGAGGCACTCAGGCTGCTGTGACCTCACAAGCACAGCCAGCAGGAGACGCTGCTGACTAAGACATGAGGCACTGAGGCTGCTGAGACCTCACAAGCACAGGCAGCAGCCAGGAGCCTGCCACTGGCCTAGGAGGCACCGAGGCTGCTGTGACCTCACAAGCACAGTCATCAGCCAGGAGCCTGCCACTGGCCTCGGACACCATCAGTCTGCTGTGACCTCACAAGCACAGCTAGCAGCCATGAGCCTGCCACTGGCCTCAGAGGCACTGAGGCTGCTGTGACCTCACAAGCACAGCCAGCAGCCAGGAGCCTGGCACAGGTCTCGGAGGCACTGAGGCTGCTGTGACCTCACAAGCACAGCCAGGAGCCAGGAGCCTGCCACTGGCCTACGAGGCACTCAGGATGCTGTGACCTCACCAGCACAGCCAGCAGCCATGAGACTGCCACTGGCCTAGGAGGCACGGAGGCTGCTGTGACCTCACAAGCACAGCCAGCACCCAGGAGCCTGCCACTGGCCTCAGAGGCACTGAGGCTGCTGTGACCTCACAAGCACAGCCAGCAGCCAGGAGCCTGGCACAGGTCTCGGAGGCACTGAGGCTGCTGTGACCTCACAAGCACAGCCAGGAGCCAGGAGCCTGCCACTGGCCTACGAGGCACTGAGGCTGCTGTGACCTCACCAGCACAGCCAGCAGCCATGAGACTGCCACTGGCCTAGGAGGCACGGAGGCTGCTGTGACCTCTCAAGCACAGCCAGCACCCAGGAGCCTGCCACTGGGCTACGAGACAGTGAGGATGGTGTGACCTCACAAGCACAGCCAGCAGGGGCCACTGCTCACTACCTATGAGGCATTGAGGCTGCTGTGACCTCACAAGCACAGCCAGTAGCCAGGAGCCTGCCACTGGCCTGGCATGCACTGAGGCTGCTGTGACCTCACAAGCACAGCCAGGAGCCAGGAGCCTGCCACTGGCCTAGGAGACAGTGAGGATGGTGTGACGTCACCACCACAGCCAGCAGGTGGCGATGCACACTAACGTATGAGGCACTGACGCTGCTGTGATCTCACAAGCACAGCCAGCAGCCAGGAGCCTGCCACTGTCCTGGAGGTACTCAGGCTGCTGTGACCTCACAAGCACAGCCAGCAGCCAGGAGCCTGCCACTGGCCTAGGACGCACTCAGGCTGCTGTGACCTCACAAGCACAGCCAGCAGCCAGGTTGTTGCTTCTGGCCTAGGAGGCACTGAGGCTGCTGTGACCTCACAAGCACAACCAGCAGCCATGAGCCTGCCACTGGCCTAGGAGGCACTGAGGCTGCTGTGACCTCACAAGCACAGCCAGCAGCCAGGAGCCTGCCACTGTCCTAGGAGGCACTGAGGTTGCGGTGACCTCACAAGCACAGCCAGCAGCCAGGACCCTGCAACTGGCCTAGGAGGCACTGCGGCTGCTGTGGCCTCACAACCACAGCCAGCAGCCAGGAGCCTGCCACTGTCCTAGGAGGCACTCAGGCTGCTGTGACCTCACAAGCACAGGCAGCAGCCAGGAGCCTGCCACTGGTCTAGGAGGCACTCAGGCTGCTGTGACCTCACAACCACAGCCAGGAGCCAGGAGCCTGCCACTGTCCTCGGAGGCACTGAGGCTGCTGTGACCTCAAAAGCACAGCCAGCAGCCAGGAGCCTGCCATTGGTCTAGGTGGCACTCAGGCTGCTGTGACCTCACAACCACAGCCAGCAGCCAGGAGCCTGCCACTGGCCTAGGAGGCACTGAGGCTGCTGTGACCTCACAAGCACAGCCAGCAGCCAGGAGCCTGCCACTGGCCTAGCAGGCACTGAGGCTGCTGTGACCTCACAAGCACAACCAGCAGCCAGGAGCCTGCAGCTGGCCTAGGAGGCACTGAGGCTGCTGTGACCTCACAAGCACAGGCAGCAGCCATGAGCCTGCCACTGACCTAGGAGGCAATCAGGATGCTGTGACCTCATAAGCACAGCCAGCAGCCAGGAGCCTGCCACTGGCCTAGGAGACAGTGAGGCTGCTGTGACCTCACAAGCACAGCCAGCAAGGCCCACTGCTCACTACCTATGAGGCATTGAGGCTGCTGTGACCTCACAATCACATCCAGCAGCCAGGAGCCTGCCACTGGCCTACGAGGCACTCAGGATGCTGTGACCTCACAAGCACAGCCAGCAGCCATGAGCCTGCCACTGGCCTAGGAGGCACTGAGGCTGCTGTGACCTCACAAGCACAGCCAGCAGCCAGGAGCCTGCCACTGGCCTAGGAGGCACTGATGCAGCAGTGACCTCACAAGCACAGCCAGCAGCCATGAGCCTGCCACTGGCCTAGGAGGCACTGAGGCTGCTGTGACCTCACAAGCACAACCAGCATCCAGGAGCCTGCAGCTGGCCTAGGAGGCACTGAGGCTGCTGTGACCTCACAAGCACAGCCAGCAGCCAGGAGCCTGACACTGGCCTAGGAGGCACGGAGGCTGCTCTGTATTCGCAAGCACAGCCAGTAGCCAGGAGCCTGCCACTGGCCTAGGAGGTTTCCAGGCAGCTGAGACCTCACAAGCACAGCCAGCAGCCATGAGCCTGCCACTGGCCTTGGAGTCACTCAGGATGCTGTGACCTCACAAGCACAGCTACCAGCCATGACCCTGCCACTGGCCTAGGAGGCACGGAGGCTGCTGTAACCTCACAAGCACAGGCAGCAGCCATGAGCCTGCCACTGGCCTAGGAGGCACTGAGGCTGCTGTGACCTCACAAACACAGCCAGCAGCCAGGAGCCTGCCACTGGCCTAGGAGGCACTGAGGCTGCTGTGACCTCACAAGCACAGCCAGCAGCCATGAGCCTGCCACTGGCCTAGGAGGCACTGAGGCTGCTGTGACCTCACAAGCACAGCCAGCTGCCAGGTTCTTGCTTCTGGCCTAGGAGGCACTCAGGCTGCTGTGACCTCACAAGCAGAGCCAGCAGCCGGCTGCCTGGCACTGGTCTAGGAGGCAATCAGGATACTGTGACCTCATAAGCACAGCCAGCAGCCAGGAGCCTGCCACTGGCCTAGGAGACAGTGAGGATGCTGTGACCTCACAAGCACAGCCAGCAGGGACCGCTGCACACTAATGTATGAGGTACTGAGGCTGCTGTGACCTCACAAGCACAGCCAGCAGCCAGGAGCCTGCCACTGTCCTAGGAGGCACTGAGGCTTCTGCGACCTCACATGCACAGGCAGCAGCCAGGGGCCTACCACTGGCCTAGGATGCACTGAGGCTGCTGGGACCTCACAAGCACAGGCAGCACCCAGGAGCCTGCCACTGGCCTAGCAGGAACTGAGGCTGCTGTGTCCTGACAAACACAGGCAGCAGTCAGGAGCCTAACACTGGCCTCGGAGGCTATCAGCCTGCTGTGACCTCACAAGCACAGCCAGCAGCCAGGAGCCTGCCGCTGGCCTAGGAGACAGTGAGAATGCTGTGACCTCACAAGCACAGCCAGCAGGCAGCGGTGCACACTAATGTATGAGGCACTGAGGCTGCTGTGACGTCACAAGCACAGCCAGCAGCCATGAGCCTGCCACTGGCCTCGGAGGCATGGAAGATTCTGTGACGTCACAAGCACAGCCAGCAGCCAGGAGCCTGCCACTGGCCTAGGAGGCACTGAGGCTGCTGTGACCTCACAAGCACAGCCAGCAGGGGCCACTGCTCACTACCTATGAGGCATTGAGGCTGCTGTGACCTCACAAGCACAGCCAGCAGCCAGGAGCCTGCCACTGGCCTAGGAGGCACTGAGGCTGCTGTGACCTCACAAGCACAGCCAGCAGCCAGGAGCCTGCCACTGGCCTAGGAGGCACTGAGGCTGCTGTGACCTCACAAGCACAGCCAGCAGCCAGGAGCCTGCCACTGGCCTAGGAGGCACTGAGGCTGCTGTGACCTCACAAGCACAGCCAGCAGCCAGGAGCCTGCCACTGGCCTAGGAGGCACTGAGGCTGCTGTGACCTCACAAGCACAGCCAGCAGCCAGGAGCCTGCCACTGGCCTAGGAGGCACTGAGGCTGCTGTGACCTCACAAGCACAGCCAGCAGCCAGGAGCCTGCCACTGGCCTAGGAGACAGTGAGGCTGCTGTGACCTCACAAGCACAGCCAGCAAGGGCCACTGCTCACTACCTATGAGGCATTGAGGCTGCTGTGACCTCACAGGCACAGCCAGCAGCCAGGAGCCTGCCACTGGCCTCGGAGGCACGGAGGCTGCTGTGACCTCACAAGCACAGGAGCAACCATGAGCCTGCCAGTGGCCTTGGAGGCACGGAGGCTGCTGTGACGTCCCAAGCACAGCCAGCAGCCAGGAGCCTGCCACTGCCATAGGAGGCACTGAGGCTGCTGTGACCTCACAAGCACAGCCAGCAGCCAGGTTGTTGCTTCTGGCCTAGGAGGCACTGAGGCTGCTGTGACCTCACAAGCACAACCAGCAGCCATGAGCCTGCCACTGGCCTAGGAGGCACTGAGGCTGCTGTGATCTCAGTTGCAGAGGCAGCAGCCAGGAGCCTGCCACTGGCCTAGGAGGCACTGAGGCTGCGGTGACCTCAGTAGCAGAACCAGCAGCCAGGAGCCTGCCACTGGCGTAGGAGGCACTGAGGCTGCAGTGTCCTGACAAGCACAGCAAGCAGCCAGGAGCATGCCGCTGGCCTAGGAGGCTCTCAGGCAGCTGAGACCTCACAACCACAGCCAGCAGGCGGCGATGCACACTAACGTCTGAGGCACTGACGCTGCTGTGACCTCACCAGTACAGCCAGCAGCCAGGAGCCTGCCACTGTCCTTGGAGGCACGGAGGCTGCTGTGACCTGACAAGCACAGCCAGCACCAGCGGCCTGCCACTGGCCTCGGAGGCACTGAGGCTGCTGTGTCTTGACAAACACAGCCAGCAGCCAGGAGCCTGCCACTGGCCTAGGAGGCACTGAGGCTGCTGTGACCTCACAAGCACAGCCAGCAGCCAGGAGCCTGCCACTGGCCTAGGAGGCACTGAGGCTGCTGTGACCTCACAACCACAACCAGCAGCCAGGAGCCTGCAGCTGGCCTAGGAGGCACTGAGGCTGCTGTGACCTCACAAGCACAGCCAGCAGCCAGGAGCCTGCCACTGGCCTAGGAGGCACTGAGGCTGCTGTGACCTCACAAGCACAGCCAGCAGCCAGGAGCCTGCCACTGGCCTCGGAGGCACGGAGGCTGCTGTGACCTCTCAAGCACAGCGAGCACCCAGGAGCCTGCCATTGGCCTAGGAGGCACGCAGGCTGCTGTGACCTCACAAGCACAGCCAGCACCCAGGAGCCTGCCACTGGGCTACGAGACAGTGAGGATGGTGTGACCTCACAAGCACAGCCAGCAGGGGCCACTGCTCACTACCTATGAGGCATTGAGGCTGCTGTGACTTCACAAGCACAGGCAGCAGCCAGGAGCCTGCCACTGGCCTGGCATGCACTGAGGCTGCTGTGACCTCACAAGCACAGCCAGGTGCCAGGAGCCTGCCACTGGCCTAGGAGACAGTGAGGATGGTGTGACCTCACAACCACAGCCAGCAGGTGGCGATGCACACTAACGTATGAGGCACTGACGCTGCTGTGATCTCACAAGCACAGCCAGCAGCCAGGAGCCTGCCACTGTCCTGGAGGTACTGAGGCTGCTGTGACCTGACAAGGACAGCCAGCAGCCAGGAGCCTGCCACTGGCCTAGGACGCACTCAGGCTGCTGTGACCTCACAAGCACAGCCAGCAGCCAGGTTGTTGCTTCTGGCCTAGGAGGCACTGAGGCTGCTGTGACCTCACAAGAACAACCAGCAGCCATGAGCCAGCCACTGGCCTAGGAGGCACTCAGGCTGCTGTGACCTCACAAGCACAGCCAGCAGCCAGGAGCCTGCCACTGGCCTAGGAGGCACTGAGGCTGCTGTGACCTCACAAGCACAGCCAGCAGCCAGGAGCCTGCCACTGTCCTAGGAGGCACTGCGGCTGCTGTGGCCTCACAACCACAGCCAGCAGCCAGGAGCCTGCCACTGTCCTAGGAGGCACTCAGGCTGCTGTGAACTCACAAGCACAGCCAGCAGCCAGGAGCCTGCCACTGGTCTAGGAGGCACTCAGGCTGCTGTGACCTCACAAGCACAGTCAGCAGCCAGGAGCCTGCCACTGTCCTCGGAGGCACTGAGGCTGCTGTGACCTCACAAGCACAGCCAGCAGCCAGGAGCCTGCCATTGGTCTAGGTGGCACTCAGGCTGCTGTGACCTCACAAGCACAGCCAGCAGCCAGGAGCCTGCCACTGGCCTAGGAGGCACTGAGGCTGCTGTGACCTCACAAGCACAGGCAGCAGCCATGAGCCTGCCACTGGCCTAGGAGGCACTGAGGCTGCTGTGACCTCACAAGCACAGGCAGCAGCCAGGAGCCTGCCACTGACCTAGGAGGCAATCAGGATGCTGTGACCTCATAAGCACAGCCAGCAGCCAGGAGCCTGCCACTGGCCTAGGAGACAGTGAGGCTGCTGTGACCTCACAAGCACAGCCAGCAAGGGCCACTGCTCACTACCTATGAGGCATTGAGGCTGCTGTGACCACAAAAGCACAGCCAGCAGCCAGGAGCCTGCCACTGGCCTAGGAGGCACTGAGGCTGCTGTGACCTCACAAGCACAGCCAGCAGCCATGAGCCTGCCACTGGCCTAGGAGGCACTGAGGCTGCTGTGACCTCACAAGCACAGCCAGCAGCCAGGAGCCTGCCACTGGCCTAGGAGGCACTGATGCAGCAGTGACCTGACAAGCACAGGCAGCAGCCATGAGCCTGCCACTGGCCTAGGAGGCACTGAGGCTGCTGTGACCTCACAAGCACAGCCAGCAGCCAGGAGCCTGCCACTGGCCTAGGAGGCACGGAGGCTGCTCTGTATTCGCAAGCACAGCCAGCAGCCAGGAGCCTGCCACTGGCCTAGGAGGTTTCCAGGCAGCTGAGACCTCACAAGCACAGCCACCAGCCATGAGCCTGCCACTGGCCTAGGAGGCACTGAGGCTGCTGTGACCTCACAAGCACAGGCAGCAGCCAGGAGCCTGCCACTGGCCTAGGAGGCACTGAGGTTGCTGTGACCTCACAAGCACAGGCAGCAGCCATGAGCCTGACACTGGCCTAGGAGGCACTGAGGCTGCTGTGACCTCACAAGCACAGCCAGCTGCCAGGTTCTTGCTTCTGGCCTAGGAGGCACTCAGGCTGCTGTGACCTCACAAGCAGAGCCAGCAGCCCGCAGCCTGGCACTGGTCTAGGAGGCAATCAGGATACTGTGGCCTCATAAGCACAGCCAGCAGCCAGGAGCCTGCCACTGTCCTAGGAGGCACTGAGGCTTCTGCGACCTCACATGCACAGGCAGCAGCCAGGGGCCAACCACTGGCCTAGGATGCACTGAGGCTGCTGGGACCTCACAAGCACAGCCAGCACCCAGGAGCCTGCCACTGGCCTAGCAGGAACTGAGGCTGCTGTGTCCTGACAAACACAGGCAGCAGTCAGGAGCCTAACACTGGCCTCGGAGGCTATCAGCCTGCTGTGACCTCACAAGCACAGCCAGCAGCCAGGAGCCTGCCACTGGGCTAGGAGACAGTGAGAATGCTGTGACCTCACAAGCACAGCCAGCAGGCAGCGGTGCACTCTAATGTATGAGGCACTGAGGCTGCTGTGACGTCACAAGCACAGCCAGCAG
Organism: Dromaius novaehollandiae; assembly: GCF_036370855.1. NCBI lineage: Eukaryota > Metazoa > Chordata > Aves > Casuariiformes > Dromaiidae > Dromaius > Dromaius novaehollandiae. Next base: position 27,099,084 of record NC_088107.1, read on the forward strand.
CCATGAGCCTGCCACTGGCCTCGGAGGCATGGATGATTCTGTGACGTCACAAGCACAGCCAGCAGCCAGGAGCCTGCCACTGGCCTAGGAGGCACTGAGCCTGCTGTGACCTCACAAGCACAGCCAGCAGCCAGGAGCCTGCCACTGGCCTAGGAGGCACTGAGGCTGCTGTGACCTCACAAGCACAGCCAGCAGCCAGGAGCCTGCCACTGGCCTAGGAGGCACTGAGGCTGCTGTGACCTCACAAGCACAGCCAGCAGCCAGGAGCCTGCCACTGGCCTAGGAGGCACTGAGGCTGCTGTGACCTCACAAGCACAGCCAGCAGCCAGGAGCCTGCCACTGGCCTAGGAGGCACTGAGGCTGCTGTGACCTCACAAGCACAGCCAGCAGCCAGGAGCCTGCCACTGACCTAGGAGGCAATCAGGATGCTGTGACCTCATAAGCACAGCCAGCAGCCAGGAGCCTGCCACTGGCCTAGGAGACAGTGAGGCTGCTGTGACCTCACAAGCACAGCCAGCAAGGGCCACTGCTCACTACCTATGAGGCATTGAGGCTGCTGTGACCTCACAGGCACAGCCAGCAGCCAGGAGCCTGGCACTGGCCTAGGAGGCACTGCGGCTGCTGTGACCTCACAAGCACAGGAACAACCATGAGCCTGCCACTGGCCTTGGAGGCACGGAGGCTGCTGTGACGTCCCAACCACAGTCAGCAGCCAGGAGCCTGCCACTGGCCTAGGAGGCACTCAGGCTGCTGTGGCCTCACAAGCACAGCCAGCAGCCAGGTTGTTGCTTCTGGCCTAGGAGGCACTGAGGCTGCTGTGACCTCACAAGCACAACCAGCAGCCATGAGCCTGCCACTGGCCTAGGAGGTACTGAGGCTGCTGTGATCTCAGTTGCAGAGGCAGCAGCCAGGAGCCTGCCACTGGCCTAGGAGGCACTGAGGCTGCTGTGACCTCAGTAGCAGAGCCAGCAGCCAGGAGCCTGCCACTGGCGTAGGAGGCACTGAGGCTGCTGTGTCCTGACAAGCACAGCAAGCAGCCAGGAGCATGCCGCTGGCCTAGGAGGCTCTCAGGCAGCTGAGACCTCACAACCACAGCCAGCAGGGGGCGATGCACACTAACGTCTGAGGCACTGACGCTGCTGTGACCTCACAAGTACAGCCAGCAGCCAGGAGCCTGCCACTGTCCTTGGAGGCACGGAGGCTGCTGTGACCTGACAAGCACAGCCAGCACCAGGGGCCTGCCACTGGCCTCGGAGGCACTGAGGCTGCTGTGTCTTGACAAACACAGCCAGCAGCCAGGAGCCTGCCACTGGCCTAGGAGGCACTCAGGCTGCTGTGACCTCACAAACACAGCCAGCAGCCAGGAGCCTGCCACTGGCCTAGGAGGCACTCAGGCTGCTGTGACCTCACAAGCACAGCCAGCAGCCAGGAGCCTGCCACTGGCCTAGGAGGCACTGAGGCTGCTGTGACCTCACAACCACAACCAGCAGCCAGGAGCCTGCAGCTGGCCTAGGAGGCACTGAGGCTGCTGTGACCTCACAAGCAGAGCCAGCAGCCGGCAGCCTGGCACTGGTCTAGGAGGCAATCAGGATACTGTGACCTCATAAGCACAGCCAGCAGCCAGCAGCCTGCCACTGGCCTAGGAGACAGTGAGGCTGCTGTGACCTCACAAGCACAGCCAGCAGGGACCGCTGCACACTAATGTATGAGGTACTGAGGCTGCTGTGACCTCACAAGCACAGCCAGCAGCCAGGAGCCTGCCACTGTCCTAGGAGGCACTGAGGCTTCTGCGACCTCACATGCACAGGCAGCAGCCAGGGGCCTACCACTGGCCTAGGATGCACTGAGGCTGCTGGGACCTCACAAGCACAGCCAGCACCCAGGAGCCTGCCACTGGCCTAGCAGGAACTGAGGCTGCTGTGTCCTGACAAACACAGGCAGTAGTCAGGAGCCTAACACTGGCCTCGGAGGCTATCAGCCTGCTGTGACCTCACAAGCACAGCCAGCAGCCAGGAGCCTGCCACTGGGCTAGGAGACAGTGAGAATGCTGTGACCTCACAAGCACAGCCAGCAGGCAGCGGTGCACACTAACGTCTGAGGCACTGACGCTGCTGTGACCTCACAAGTACAGCCAGCAGCCAGGAGCCTGCCACTGTCCTTGGAGGCACGCAGGCTGCTGTGACCTGACAAGCACAGCCAGCACCAGGGGCCTGCCACTGGCCTAGGAGGCACTGAGGCTGCTGTGACCTCACAAGCACAGCCAGCAGCCAGGAGCCTGCCACTGGCCTAGGAGGCACTGAGGCTGCTGTGACCTCACAAGCACAGCCAGCAGCCAGGAGCCTGCCACTGGCCTAGGAGGCACGGAGGCTGCTCTGTATTCACAAGCACAGCCAGCAGCCAGGAGCCTGCCACTGGCCTAGGAGGCACTGAGGCTGCTGTGACCTCACAAGCACAGCCAGCAGCCAGGTTCTTGCTTCTGGCCTAGCAGGCACTGAGGCTGCTGTGACCTCACAAGCAGAGCCAGCAGCCGGCAGCCTGGCACTGGTCTCGGAGGCACTCAGGCTGCTATGACCTCACAAGCACAGCCAGCAGCCAGGAGCCTGCCACTGGCCTAGGAGGCACCAAGGATGATGTGACCTCACAAGCACAGCCAGCAGCCAGGAGCCTGGCATTGGTCTAGGTGGCACTCAGCCTGCTGTGACCTCACAAGCACAGCCAGCAGCCAGGAGCCTGCCACTGGCCTAGGAGGCACTGAGGCTGCTGTGACCTCACAAGCACAGCCAGCAGCCAGGAGCCTGCCACTGTCCTCGGGGGCACTGAGGCTGCTGTGACCTCACAAGCACAGCCAGCAGCCATGAGCCTGCCACTGGCCTAGGAGGCACTGAGGCTGCTGTGACCTCATAAGCACAGCCAGCAGCCAGCAGCCTGCCACTGGCCTAGGAGGCAATCAGGATGCTGTGACCTCATAAGCACAGCCAGCAGCCAGGAGCCTGCCACTGGCCTAGGAGACAGTGAGGCTGCTGTGACCTCACAAGCACAGGCAGCAGCCATGAGCCTGCCACTGGCCTAGCAGGAACTGAGGCTGCTGTGTCCTGACAAACACAGGCAGCAGTCAGAAGCCTAACACTGGCCTCGGAGGCTATCAGCCTGCTGTGGCCTCACAAGCACAGCCAGCAGCCAGGAGCCTGCCACTGGGCTAGGAGACAGTGAGAATGCTGTGACCTCACAAGCACAGCCAGCAGGCAGCGGTGCACACTAATGTATGAGGCACTGAGGCTGCTGTGACCTCACAAGCACAGCCAGCAGCCAGGAGCCTGCCACTGGCCTAGGAGGCACTGAGGCTGCTGTGACCTCACATGCACTGGCAGCAGCCATGAGCCTACCACTGGCCTAGGAGGGACTGAGGCTGCTGTCACCTCACAAGCACAGCCAGCAGGGGCCACTGCTCACTACCTATGAGGCATTGAGGCTGCTGTGACCTCACAAGCACAGCCAGCAGCCAGGAGCCTGAAACTGGCCTAGGAGGCACTGAGGCTGCTGTGTCCTGACAAGCACAGCCAGCAGCCAGGAGCCTGCCACTGGCCGGGGAGGCACTGAGGCTGCTGTGACCTCACAAGCACAGCCAGAAGGAGGCACTGGTCACTACCTATGAGGCATTGAGGCTGCTGTGACCTCACAAGCACAGCCAGCAGCCAGGAGCCTGCCACTGGCCTAGGAGGCTCTCAGGCAGCTGAGACCTCACAACCACAGCCAGTAGGGGGCGCTGCACATTAACCTATGAGGCACTGACGCTGCTGTGACCTCACAAGTACAGCCAGCAGCCAGGAGCCTGCCACTGGCCTAGCAGGCACTGAGGCTGCTGTGTCCTGACAAACACAGGCAGCAGTCAGGAGCTTGCTACTGGCCTAGGAAGCCCTCAGGCAGCTGAGACCTCACAACCACAGCCAGCAGGGGGCGCTGTACACTAACGTATGAGGCACTGAGGCTGCTGTGACCTCACAAGTACAGCCAGCAGCCAGGAGCCTGCCACTGTCCTTGGAGACACGGAGGCTGCTGTGACCTCACAAGCACAGCCAGCACCCAGGAGCCTGCCACTGGCCTAGGAGGCACTGAGGCTGCTGTGTCCTGACAAACACAGCCAGCAGCCTGCCACTGGCCTAGGAGGCACTGAGGCTGCTGTGACCTCACAAGCACAGCCCGCAACCAGGATCCTGCCGCTGGCCTAGGAGGCTCTCAGGCAGCTGAGACCTCACAACCAGAGACAGCAGGGGGCGCTGCACACTAACCTATGAGGCACTGACGCTGCTGTGACCTCTCAAGTACAGCCAGCAGCCAGGAGCCTGCCACTGTCCTTGGAGGCACTGAGGCTGCTGTGACCTCACAAGCACAGCCAGCAGCCAGGAGCCTGCCACTGGCCTAGCAGGCACTGAGGCTGCTGTGTCCTGACAAACACAGGCAGCAGTCAGGAGCCTACCACTGGCCTCGGAGGCTATCAGCCTGCTGTGGCCCAACAAGCACAGCCAGCAGCCAGGAGCCTGCCACTGGCCTCGGAGGCACGGAGGATTCTGTGACGTCACAAGCACAGCCAGCAGGGGCCACTGCTCACTACCTATGAGGCATTGAGGCTGCTGTGACCTCACAAGCACAGCCAGCAGCCAGGAGCCTGCCACTGGCCTAGGAGACAGTGAGGCTGCTGCGACCTCACATGCACTGGCAGCAGCCAGGGGCCTACCACTGGCCTAGGAGGCACCAAGGATGATGTGACCTCACAAGCACAGCCAGCAGCCAGGATCCTGCCACTGTCCTAGGAGGCACTGAGGCTGCTGTGACCTCACAACCGCAACCAGCAGTCAGGAGACTGCAGCTGGCCTAGGAGGCACTGAGGCTGCTGTGACCTCACACGCACAGGCAGCAGCTATGAGCCTGCCACTGTCCAAGGAGGCACGGAGGCTGCTCTGTCCTCACAGGCACAGCCAGCAGCCAGGAGCCTGCCACTGGCCTTGGAGGCACTGAGGCTGCTGTGACCTCACAAGCACAGCCAGCAGCCAGGAGCCTGCCGCTGGCCTAGGAGGCACTGAGGCTGCTGTGACCTCACAAGCACAGCCAGCAGCCAGGAGCCTGCCACTGGCCTAGGAGGCACTGAGGCTGCTGTGACCTCACAAGCACAGCCAGCAGCCAGGAGCCTGCCACTGGCCTAGGAGGCACTGAGGCTGCGGTGACCGCACAAGCACAGCCAGCAGCCAGGAGCCTGCCACTGGCCTAGGAGGCACGGAGGCTGCTCTGTACTCACAAGCACAGCCAGCAGCCAGGAGCCAGCCACTGGCCTAGGAGGCAGTGAGGCTGCTCTGACCTCACAAGCACAGCCAGCAGCCATGAGCCTGCCACTGGGCTACGAGGCACTGAGGCTGCTGTGACCTCAGAAGCACAGCCAGCAGCCAGGAGCCTGCCACTGGCCTAGGAGACAATGAGGCTGCTGTGGCCTCACAAGCACAGCCAGCAGCCAGGAGCCTACAGCTGGCCTCGGAGGCACTGAGGCTGCTGTGACCTCACAAGCACAGGCAGCAGTCAGGAGCCTACCACTGGCCTCGGACGCTGTCAGTCTGCTGTGACCTCACAAGCACAGCCAGCAGCCAGGAGCTTGCTGCTGGCCTAGGAGGCACTGATACTGCTGTGGCCTCACAAGCACAGCCAGCAGCCAGGAGCCTGCCACTGTCCAAGGAGGCACTGAGGCTGCTGTGACCTCACAAGCACAGCCAGCAGCCATGAGCCTGCCACTGGCCTAGGAGACACTGAGGCTGCTGTGACCTCCCAAGCACAGCCAGCAGCCAGGAGCCTGCCATTGGTGTAGGTGGCACAGAGCCTGCTGTGACCTCACAAGCACAGCCAGCAGCAGCCATGAGCCTGCCACTGGCCTAGGAGGCCCTGAGGATGCTGTGACCTCACAAGCACAGCCAGCAGGGGCCACTGCTCACTACCTATGAGGCATTGAGGCTGCTGTGACCACACAAGCACAGCCAGCAGCCAGGAGCCTGCCACTGGCCTCGCAGGCAATGAGGCTGCTGTGACCTCACAAGCACAGCCAGCAGCCAGGAGCCTCCCACTGTTTTAGGAGGCACTGAGGCTGCTGTGTCCTTACAAGCACAGCCAGCAGCCAGGAGCCTGCCACTGGCCTCGGAGGCTCTCAGGCAGCTGAGACCTCACAACCACTGCCAGCAGGGGGCGCTGCAAACTAACGTATGACACACTGACGCTGCTGTGACCTCACAAGTAGAGCCAGCAGCCAGGAGCCTGCCACTGGCCTTGGAGGCACGGAGGCTGCTGTGACCTCACAAGCACAGCCAGCAGCCAGGAGCCTGCCACTGGCCTAGGAGGCACTGAGGCTGCTGTGACCTCACAAGCACAGACAGCAGCCAGGATCCTGCCACTGTCCTAGGAGGCACCGAGGCTGCTGTGACCTCACAACCGAAACCAGCAGTCAGGAGGCTGCAGCTGGCCTAGGAGGCACTGAGGCTGCTGTGACCTCACAAGCACAGCCAGCAGCTATGAGCCTGCCACTGTCCAAGGAGGCACGGAGGCTGCTCTGTCCTCACAGGCACAGCCAGCAGCCAGGAGCCTGCCACTGGCCTTGGAGGCACTGAGGCTGCTGTGACCTCACAAGCACAGCCAGCAGCCATGAGCCTGCCACTGGCCTAGGAGGCACTGAGGCTGCTGTGACCTCACAAGCACAGCCAGCAGCCAGGAGCCTGCCACTGGCCTCGGAGGCACTGAGGGTGCTGTGACCTCACAAGCACAGCCAGCAGCCAGGAGCCTGCCACTGGCCTAGGAGGCACTGAGGCTGCTGTGACCTCACAACCACAACCAGCAGCCAGGACCGTGCAGCTGGCCTAGGAGGCACTGAGACTGCTGTGACCTGACAAGCAGAGCCAGCAGCCATGAGCCTTCCACTGGCCTAGGAGGCACGGAGGCTGCTGTGACCTCACAAGCACAACCAGCAGCCAGGAGCTTGCTACTGGCCTAGGAGGCACTGATACTGCTGTGGCCTCACAAGCACAGCCAGCAGCCAGGAGCCTGCCACTGGCCTAGGAGGCACTGAGGCTGCTGTGACCTCACAAGCACAGCCAGCAGCCATGAGCCTGCCACTGGGCTAGGAGACACTGAGGCTGCTGTGACCTCCCAAGCACAGCCAGCAGCCAGGAGCCTGCCATTGGTGTAGGTGGCACAGAGCCTGCTGTGACCTCACAAGCACAGCCAGCAGCAGCCATGAGCCTGCCACTGGCCTAGGAGGCACTGAGGCTGCTGTGACCTCACAAGCACAGACAGCAGGGGCCACTGCTCACTACCTATGAGGCATTGAGGCTGCTGTGACCACACAAGCACAGCCAGCAGCCAGGAGCCTGCCACTGGCCTCGCAGGCAATGAGGCTGCTGTGACCTCACAAGCACAGCCAGCAGCCAGGAGCCTGCCACTGTTTTAGGAGGCACTGAGGCTGCTGTGTCCTGACAAGCACAGCCAGCAGCCAGGAGCCTGCCGCTGGCCTAGGAGGCCCTCAGGCAGCTGAGACCTCACAACCACAGCCAGCAGGGGGCGCTGCACACTAACCTATGAGGCACTGACGCTGCTGTGACCTCACAAGTAGAGCCAGCAGCCAGGAGCCTGCCACTGTCCTTGGAGACACGGAGGCTGATGTGACCTGACAAGCACAGCCAGCAGCCAGGAGCCTGCCACTGGCCTAGGAGGCAAAGAGGCTGCTATGACCTCACAAGCACAGCCAGCAGCCAGGAGCTTGCTACTTGCCTAGGAGGCCCTGATGCTGCTGTGGCCTTACAAGCACAGCCAGCAGCCAGCAGCCTGCCACTGGCCTAGGAGGCACTGAGGCTGCTGTGACCTCACAAGCACAGCCAGCAGCCAGGAGCCTGCCACTGGCCTAGGAGGCACTGAGGCTGCTGTGAGCTCAGAAACCCAGCCAGCAGGGTTCGCTGCTCACTACCTATGAGGCAGTGAGGCTGCTATGACCTCACAAGCACAGCTAGCAACCATGAGCCTGCCACTGGCCTCGCAGGCAATGAGGCTGCTCTGACCTCACAAGCACAGCCAGCAGCCAGGAGCCTGCCACTGTTTTAGGAGGCACTGAGGCTGCTGTGTCCTGACAAGCACAGCCAGCAGCCAGGAGCCTGCCGCTGGCCTAGGAGGCCCTCAGGCAGCTGAGACCTCACAACCACAGCCAGCAGGGGGCGCTGCACACTAACCTATGAGGCACTGAGGCTGCTGTGACCTCACAAGCACAGCCAGCAGCCAGGAGCCTGCCACTGTCCTTGGAGACACGGAGGCTGATGTGACCTGACAAGCACAGCCAGCAGCCAGGAGCCTGCCACTGGCCTAGGAGGCACAGAGGCTGCTATGACCTCACAAACACAGCCAGCAGCCAGGAGCTTGCTACTTGCCTAGGAGGCCCTGATGCTGCTGTGGCCTCACAAGCACAGCCAGCAGCCAGAAGCTTGCTACTTGCCTAGGAGGCCCTGATGCTGCTGTGGACTCACAAGCACAGCCAGCAGCCAGGAGCCTGCCACTGGCCTAGGAGGCACTGAGGCTGCTGTGACCTCACAAGCACAGCCAGCAGCCAGGAGCCTGCCACTGGCCTAGGAGGCACTGAGGCTGCTGTGAGCTCAGAAACCCAGCCAGCAGGGTTCGCTCCTCACTACCTATGAGGCAGAGAGGCTGCTGTGACCTCACAAGCACAGCTAGCAACCATGAGCCTGCCATTGTCCTAGGAGGCACTGAGGCTGCTGGGACCTCACAAGCACAGCCAGCAGCCAGGAACCTGCCACAGGCCTAGCAGGAACTCAGCCTGCTGTGATCTCACAAGCACAGCCTGCAACCAGGAGCCTGCCACTGTCCTAGGAGGCACTCAGGCTGCTGTGACCTCACAAGCACAGCCAGCACCCAGGAGCCTGCCACTGGCCTAGGAGGCACTGAGTCTGCTATGACCTCACAAGCACAGCCAGCAGCCAGGAGCCTGCCACTGTCCTTGGAGACACGGAGGCTGCTGTGACCTGACAAGCACAGCCTGCACCCAGGAGCCTGCCACTGGCCTAGGAGGCACTGAGGCTGCTGTGTCCTGACAAACACAGCCGGCAGCCAGGAGCTTGCTACTGGCCTAGGAGGCACTGAGACTGCTGTGACCTCACAATCACAGCCAGCAGGGGGCGCTGCACATTTACCTATGAGGCACTGATGCTGCTGTGACCTCACAAGTACAGCCAGCAGCCAGGAGCCTGCCACTGTTTTAGGAGGCACTGAGGCTGCTGTGTCCTTACAAGCACAGCCAGCAACCACGAGCCTGCCACTGGCCTAGGAGGCACTGATGCTGCTGTGGCCTCACAAGAACAGCCAGCAGCCAGGAGCCTGCCACTGGCCTAGGAGGCCTTCAAGCTGCTGTGACCTCACAACCACTTCCAGCAGCTAGGAGCCTGCCGCTGGTTCGGTGGCACTAAGGCTGCTGTGAGCTCACAAGCACAGACAGCAGCCAGGAGCCTGCCACTGGCCTAGGAGGCACTGAGGCTGCTGTGACCTCACAAGCACAGCCAGCAGCCAGGAACCTGCTACTGGCATCGCAGGGACAAAGGCTGCTGTGACGTCACAAGCACAGGCAGCAGCCAGGAGCCTGCCACTGGTCTTGGAGGCACTGGGGCAGCTGTGACCTCACAAACACAGCCAGCAGCCAGGAGCCTGCCATTGGCTTAGCAGACCCTGAAACTGATGTGACCTTACAAGCACAGCCAGCAGCCAGGAGCCTGCCACTGGCCTAGGAGGCACTGAGGCTGCTGTGGCCCCACAATCACAGCCAGCAGCCAGGAGCCTGCCACTGGCCTATGAGGCACTCAGGCTGCTGTGACCTCTCAAGCACAGCCAGCAGCCAGGAGCCTGGCACAGGCCTCGGAGGCACTGAGGCTGCTGTGACCCCACAAGCACAGCCGGCAGCCAGGAGCCTGCCACTGGCCTAGGAGGCACTGAGGCTGCTGTAACATCACAAGCAGACACAGCAGCCAGGAGCCTGCCACTGGCCTAGGAGGCACTGAGGCTGCTGTGACCTTCCAAGCACAGCAAGCAGCCAGGAACCTGCCGCTGGCCTCGGAGGCGCTCAGGCAGCTCAGACCTCACAAGCACAGCCAGCAGCCATGAGCCTGACACGGTCCTAGGAGGCACTGCGGCAGCTGTGACGTCACATGCACAGCCAGCAGCCATGAGCCTGCCACTGCCCTAGGAGGCACGGAGGCTGCTGTGACCTCACAAGCACAGCCAGCAGCCAGGAGCCTGCCGCTGGCCTTGGAGGCTCTCAGGCAGCTGTGACCTCACAAGCACAGGGAGCAGGGGCGCTGCTCACTACCTATGAGGCACTGAGGCTGCTGTGACCTCACAAGCACAGCCAGCAGCCAGCAGCCTGACACTGGGCTAGGAGGCACACAGACTGCTGTGACCTTCCAAGGACAGCCAGCAGCCATGAGCCTGCTACGGTCCTAGGAGGCACTGAGGCTGCTGTGACCTCACAAGCACAGCCAGCAGCCAGCAGCCTGCCACTGGCCTAGGAGGCACCGAGGCTGCTGTGACCTGACAAGCACAGCCAGCAGCCAGGAGCCTGCCACTGGCCTAGGAGGCACTGAGGCAGCTGTGACCTGACAAGCACAGCCAGCAGCCAGGAACCTGCTACTGGCATCGCAGGGACAAAGGCTGCTGTGACGTCACAAGCACAGCCAGCAGCCAGGAGCCTGCCACTGGTCTTGGAGGCTCTGTGGCAGCTGTGACCTCACAACCACAGCCAGCAGCCATGAGCCTGCCACTGGCTTAGCAGACACTGAAACTGATGTGACCTCACAAGCACAGCCAGCAGCCAGGAGCCTGCCACTGGCCTAGGAGGCACTGAGGCTGCTGTGACCTCACAAGCACAGGCAGCAGCCATGAGCCTGTCACTGGCCTAGGAGGCACTGAGGCTGCTGTGACCTCACAAGCACAGCCAGCAGCCAGGAGCGTGCCACTGGCCTAGGAGGTACTGAGGCTGCTGTGAGATCACAAGCACAGCCAGCAGTCTGCCACTGGTCTAGGAGGCACGGAGGCTGCTCTCACTTCACAAGCACAGTCAGCAGCCAGGAGCCTGCCACTGGCCTAGGAGGTACTGAGGCTGCTGTGAGATCACAAGCACAGCCAGCAGCAAGTTGCCTGCCACTGGCCTAGGAGGCACTGCGGCTGCTGTGACCACAAAAGCACAGCCAGCAGCAAGGTGCCTGCCACTGGCGTAGGAGGCACTGAGGCTGCTGTGACCTTCCAAGCACAGTCAGCAGCCAGGAGCCTGCCACTGGCCTAGGAGGCACTGAGGCTGCCGTGACCTCACAAGCACAGCCAGCAGCCAGGAGCCTGCCACTGGCCCAGCAGGCATTCAGGCTGCTGTGACCTCACAAGCACAGCCAGCAGCCATGAGCCTGCCACTGGCCTCGGAGGCATGGAGGCTGCTGTGACCTCACAAGCACAGGCAGCAGCCAGGAGCCTGCCACTGGCCTAGGAGGCACTGAGGCTGCTGTGACCTCACAAGCACAGCCAGCAGCCAGGAGCCTGCCACTGGCCTAGGTGACACTGGGGATGCTGTGGCATCACAAGCACAACCAGCAGCCTCCCACTGGCCTAGGAGGCACGGAGGCTGCTCTCACCTCACAAGCACAGCCAGCAGCCAAGAGCCTGCCACTGGCCGAGGAGGCACCGAGGCTGCTGTGACCTCACAACCACAGACAACAGGGGCTGCTGCTCACTATCTATGAGGCACTGAGGCTGCTGTGACCCCACAAGCACAGCCAGCAGCCATGAGCCTGCCACTGGCCTTGGAGGCACACAGGCTGCTGTGGCCTCACAAGAACAGCCAGCAGCCATGAGCCTGCCTCTGGCCTAGGAGGCACCAAGGATGCTGTGACCTCACAAGCACAGCCAGCAGCCAGGAGCCTGCCACTGGCCTTGGAGGCACACAGGCTGCTCTGACCTCACAAGCACAGCCAGCAGCCAGGAGCCTGCCACTGGCCTAGGAGGCACCAAGGATGCTGTGACCTCACAAGCACAGCCAGCAGCCAGGAGCCTGCCACTGGCCTAGGAGGCACTGGGGATGCTGGGTCCTCACAAGCACAGCCAGCAGCCATGATACTGCCACTGTCCAAGGAGGCACTGAGGCTGATGTGACCTCACAAGCACAACCAGCAGCCATGAGCCTGCCACTGGCCTAGGAGGCACTTAGGCTGCTGTGACCTCACAAGCACAGGCAGCAGCCAGGAGCCTGCCACTGTCCTAGGAGGCACTGCGGCAGCTTTGACCTCACATGCACAGCCAGCAGCCATGAGCCTGCCACTGGCCTAGGAGGCACTGAGGCTGCTGTGACCTCACAAGCACAGCCAGCAGCCAGGAGCCTGCCGCTGGCCTCGGAGGCTCTCAGGCAGCTGTGACCTCACAAGCACAGGGAGCAGGGGCGCTGCTCACTACCTATGAGGCACTGAGGATGCTGTGACCTCACAAGCACAGCCAGCAGCCAGCAGCCTGACACTGGGCTAGGAGGCACACAGACTGCTGTGACCTTCCAAGCACAGCCAGCAGCCATGAGCCTGCCACTGGCCTAGGAGGCACACAGGCTGCTGTGACCTCACCAGCACAGCCAGCAGCCATGAGCCTGCCTCTGGCCTAGGAGGCACTGAGGCTGCTCTGACCTCACAAGCACAGCCAGCAACCAGGAGCCTGCAGCTGGCCTAGGAGGCACTGAGGCAGCTGTGACCTGACAAGCACAGTCAGCAGCCAGGAGCCTGCCACTGGTCTCAGAGGCACTGAGGCTGCTGTGACCTCACAAGCACAGCCATCAGGCAGGAGCCTGCCACTGGCCCAGGAGGCACCGAGGCTGCTGTGACCTCAAAAACACAGCCAGCAGCCAGGAGCCTGCCACTGGTCTCAGAGGCACTGAGGCTGCTGTGACCTCACAAGCACAGCCATCAGGCAGGAGCCTGCCGCTGGCCTAGGAGGCACTGAGGCTGCTGTGACGTCCCAAGCACAGCCAGCAGCCAGGAGCCTGCCACTGGCCTAGGAGGCCTTCAAGCTGCTGTGACCTCACAAGCACAGCCAGCAGCCAGGAACCTGCTACTGGCATCGCAGGGACAAAGGCTGCTGTGACGTCACAAGCACAGCCAGCAGCCAGGAGCCTGCCACTGGTCTTGGAGGCACTGAGGCTGCTGTGACCTCACAACCACAGCCAGCAGCCATGAGCCTGCCACTGGCTTAGCAGACACTGAAACTGATGTGACCTCACAAGCACAGCCAGCAGCCAGGAGCCTGCCACTGGCCTAGGAGGCACTGAGGCTGCTGTGACCTCACAAGCACAGGCAGCAGCCATGAGCCTGTCACTGGCCTAGGAGGCACTGAGGCTGCTGTGACCTCACAAGCACAGCCAGCAGCCAGGAGCCTGCCACTGGCCTAGGAGGCACTGAGGCTGCTGTGACCTCACAAGCACAGCCAGCAGCCATGAGCCTGTCACTAGCCTAGGAGGCACTGAGGCTGCTGTGACCTCACAAGCACAGCCAGCAGCCAGGAGCCTGCCACTGGCCTAGGTGACCCTGGGGATGCTGTGACATCACAAGCACAACCAGCAGCCTGCCACTGGCCTAGGAGGCACGGAGGCTGCTCTCACTTCACAAGCACAGTCAGCAGCCAGGAGCCTGCCACTGGCCTCGGAGGCACTGAGGCTGCTGTGACCTCACAAGCACAGCCAGCAGCCAGGAGCCTGCCACTGGCCTCGGAGGCACGGAGGCTGCTATGACCTCATAAGCACAGCCAGCAGCCAGGAGCCTGCCACTGGACTAGGAGACACTAAGGATGCTGTGTCCTCACAAACAAAGTCAGCAGCCATGAGCCTGCCACTGGTCTTGGAGGCACGGAGGCTGCTGTGACCTGACAAGCACAGCCAGCAGCCATGAGCCTGCCACTGGCCTAGGAGGCACTGAGGCTGCTGTGACCTCACCAGCACAGCCAGCAGCCATGAGCCTGCCGCTGGCCTCGGAGGCTCTCAGGCAGCTGTGACCTCACAAGCACAGCCAGCAGCCAGGAGCCTGCCACTGGCCTAGGAGGCACTGAGGCTGCTGTGATGTCACAGGCACAGCCAGCAGCCATGAGCCTGCCCCTGGCCGAGGAGTCACTCAGGATGCTGTGACCTCACAAGCACAGCCAGCAGCCAGGAGACTGCCACTGGCCTAGGAGGCACTGAGGCTGCTGTAACCTCACAAGCACAGGCAGCAGCCAGGAGCCTGCCACTGGTCTTGCAGGCACTGGGGCAGCTGTGACCTCACAAGCACAGCCAGCAGCCAGGAGCCTGCCACTGGCCTAGGAGGCACTGAGGTTGCTGTGACCTCTCAAGCACAGCCAGGAGCCAGGAGCCTGACACTGGCCTCGGAGGCACTGAGGCTGCTGTGACCTCACAAGCACAGCCAGCAGCCATGAGCCTGCCACTGTTTTAGGAGGCACTGAGGCTGCTGTGACCTCACAAGAAAAGCCAGCAGCCAGGAGCCTGCCGCTGGCCTCGGAGGCACTGAGGCTGCTGTGACCTCACAAGCACAGCCGGCAGCCAGCAGCCTGCAGCCTGCCACTGGCCTAGGAGGCACTGAGGCTGCTGTGACCTCACAAGCACAGCCAGCAGGGGGCGCTGCACACTAATGTATGAGGCACTGAGGCAGCTGTGACCTCGCAATCACAGCCAGCAGCCAGGCGCCTGCCACTGGCCTCAGAGGCCCTGAGGCTGCTGTGACCTCATAACCACAACCAGCACCCAGCAGCCTAACACTGGCCTTGGAGTCACTCAGGATGCTGTGACCTCACAAGCACAGCCACCAGCCATGACCCTGCCACTGGCCTAGGAGGCACGGAGGCTGCTGTAACCTCACAAGCACAGCCAGCAGCCAGGAGCCTGCCACTGGCCTAGGAGGCACTGAGGCTGCTGTGACCTCACAAGCACAGCCAGCAGCCAGGAGCCTGCCACTGGTCTTGGAGGCACTCAGGCTGCTGTGACCTCACAAGCACAGCCAGCAGCCAGGACCCTGCTACTGGCCTAGGAGGCACTGAGGCTGCTCTGACCTCCCAAGCACAGCCAGCAGCCAGGAGCCTGCCACTGGCCTCAGAGGCACTGAGGCTGCTGTGACCTCACAAGCACAGCCGGCAGCCAGCAGCCTGCCACTGGCCTAGGAGGCACTCAGGCTGCTATGACCTCACAACCACAGCCAGCAGCCAGGAGCCTGCCACTGGCCTCGGAGGCACCGAGGCTGCTGTGACCTCAAAAACACAGCCAGCAGCCAGGAGCCTGCCACTGTCCTAGGAGGCACTGCGGCTGCTGTGGCCTCATAAGCACAGCCAGCAGCCAGGAGCCTGCCACTGGCCTAGGAGGCACTGAGGATGCTGTGACCTTACAAGCACAGCCAGCAGCCAGGATCCTGCCACTGGTCTTGGAGGCACTGGGGCAGCTGTGACCTCACAAGCACAGCCAGCAGCCAGGAGCCTGCATTTGGCTTAGCAGACACTGAAACTGCTCTGACGTCACAAGCACAGCCAGCAGCCATGAGCCTGCCACTGGCCTCGGAGGCACTGAGGCTGCTGTGACCTCACAAGCACAGCCAGCAGCCAGGAGCCTGCCATTGGCTTAGCAGACCCTGAAACTGATGTGACCTCACAAGCACAGCCAGCAGCCAGCAGCCTGAAACTGGGGTAGGAAACAGTCAGGATGCTGTGACCTCTCAAGCACAGCCAGCAGCCAGGAGCCTGCCACTGGCCTGGGAGGCACTGAGGCTGCTGTGGCCCCACAATCACAGCCAGCAGCCATGAGGCTGTCACTGGCCTATGAGGCACTCAGGCTGCTGTGACCTCTCAAGCACAGCCAGCAGCCAGGAGCCTGGCACAGGCCTCGGAGGCACTGAGGCTGCTGTGACCCCACAAGCACAGCCGGCAGCCATGAGCCTGCCACTGGCCTAGGAGGCACTGAGGCTGCTGTAACATCACAAGCAGACACAGCAGCCAGGAGCCTGCCACTGGCCTAGGAGGCACTGAGGCTGCTGTGACCTTCCAAGCACAGCCAGCAGCCAGGAACCTGCCACTGGCCTAGGAGGCGCTCAGGCAGCTCAGACCTCACAAGCACAGCCAGCAGCCAGGAGCCTGACACGGTCCTAGGAGGCACTGCGGCAGCTGTGACGTCACATGCACAGCCAGCAGCCATGAGCCTGCCACTGGCCTAGGAGGCACTGAGGCTGCTGTGACCTGACAAGCACAGCCAGCAGCCAGGAGCCTGCCGCTGGCCTCGGAGGCTCTCAGGCAGCTGTGACCTCACAAGCACAGGGAGCAGGGGCGCTGCTCACTAACTATGAGGCACTGAGGATGCTGTGACCTCACAAGCACAGCCAGCAGCCAGCAGCCTGACACTGGGCTAGGAGGCACACAGACTGCTGTGACCTTCCAAGCACAGCCAGCAGCCAGGAGCCTGCTACGGTCCTAGGAGGCACTGAGGCTGCTGTGACGTCACAAGCACAGCCAGCAGCCAGGAGCCTGCCACTGGCCTAGGAGGCACCGAGGCTGCTGTGACCTCACAAGCACAGCCAGCAGCCAGGAGCCTGCCGCTGGCCTAGGAGGCACTCAGGCTGCTGTGACCTCACAAGCACAGCCAGCAGCCAGGATCCTGCCACTGTCCTAGGAGGCACTGAGGCAGCTGTGACCTGACAAGCACAGCCAGCAGCCAGGAGCGTGCCACTGGTCTCAGAGGCACTGAGGCTGCTGTGACCTCACAAGCACAGCCATCAGGCAGGAGCCTGCCACTGGCCTAGGAGGCACTCAGGCTGCTGTGACCTCACAAGCACAGCCAGCAGCTAGGAGCCTGCCGCTGGCCTAGGAGGCACTGAGGCTGCTGTGACCTCACAAGCACAGCCAGCAGCCAGGAGCCTGCCACTGGCCTAGGAGGCCTTCAAGCTGCTGTGACCTCACAAGCACAGGCAGCAGCCAGGAAGCTGCTAGTGGCATCGCAGGGACAAAGGCTGCTGTGACGTCACAAGCACAGCCAGCAGGCAGTAGCCTGCCACTGGTCTTGGAAGCTCTGTGGCAGCTGTGACCTCACAAGCACAGCCAGCAGCCATGAGCCTGCCACTGTTTTAGGAGGCACTGAGGCTGCTGTTACGTCACAAGCACAGCCAGCAGCCAGGAGCCTGCCACTGGTCTAGGAGGCACTGAAACTGATGTGACCTCACAAGCACAGCCAGCAGCCAGGAGCCTGCCACTGGCCTAGGAGGCACTGAGGCTGCTGTGACCTCACAAGCACAGGCAGCAGCCATGAGCCTGTCACTGGCCTAGGAGGCACTGAGGCTGCTGTGACCTCACAAGCACAGCCAGCAGCCAGGAGCCTGCCACTGGCCTAGGTGACACTGGGGATGCTGTGACATCACAAGCACAACCAGCAGCCTGCCACTGGCCTAGGGGGCACGGAGGCTGCTC
This sequence comes from Dromaius novaehollandiae, assembly GCF_036370855.1. NCBI lineage: Eukaryota > Metazoa > Chordata > Aves > Casuariiformes > Dromaiidae > Dromaius > Dromaius novaehollandiae. Next base: position 27,116,610 of record NC_088107.1, read on the forward strand.
TCACTTCACAAGCACAGTCAGCAGCCAGGAGCCTGCCACTGTCCTAGGAGGTACTGAGGCTGCTGTGAGATCACAAGCACAGCCAGCAGCAAGGTGCCTGCCACTGGCCTAGGAGGCACTGCGGCTGCTGTGACCACAAAAGCACAGCCAGCAGCTAGGAGCATGCCACTGGCGTAGGAGGCACTGAGGCTGCTGTGACCACAAAAGCACAGCCAGCAGCCAGGAGCCTGCCACTGGCCTAGGAGGCACTGAGACTGCCGTGACCTCACAAGCACAGCCAGCAGCCAGGAGCCTGCCACTGGCCTAGCAGGCATTCAGGCTGCTGTGACCTCACAAGCACAGCCAGCAGCCATGAGCCTGCCACTGGCCTCGGAGGCAGTGAGGCGGCTGTGACCTGAAAAGCACAGGCAGCAGCCAGGAGCCTGCCACTGGCCTAGGAGGCACTGAGGCTGCTGTGACCTCACAAGCATAGCCAGCAGCCAGGAGCCTGCCACTGGCCTAGGAGGCACTGAGGCTGCTGTGACCTCACAAGCACAGCCAGCAGCCAGGAGCCTGCCACTGGCCTAGGTGACACTGGGGATGCTGTGACAGCACAAGCACAACCAGCAGACTGCCACTGGCCTAGGAGGCACTGAGGCTGCTGTGACCTCACAAGCACAGCCAGCAGCCAGGAGCCTGCCACTGGCCTAGGAGGCACTGAGGCTGCTGTGATGTCACAGGCACAGCCAGCAGCCATGAGCCTGCCACTGGCCGAGGAGACTCTCAGGCTACTGTGACCTCACAAGCACAGCCAGCAGCCAGGAGACTGCCACTGGTCTCGGAGGCACTGAGGCTGCTGTGATGTCACAACCACAGCCATCACCCAGGAGCCTAACACTGGCCTTGGAGTCACTCAGGATGCTGTGACCTCACAAGCACAGCCAGCAGCCAGGACCCTGCCACTGGCCTAGGAGGCACTGAGGCTGCTGTAACCTCACAAGCACAGGCAGCAGCCAGGAGCCTGCCACTGGTCTTGCAGGCACTGGGGCAGCTGTGACCTCACAAGCACAGCCCGCTGCCATGTGCCTGCCACTGTCCTAGGAGGCACTGAGGCTGCTGTGACCTCTCAAGCACAGCCAGGAGCCAGGAGCCTGACACTGGCCTCGGAGGCACTGAGGCTGCTGTGACCTCACAAGCACAGCCAGCAGCCATGAGCCTGCCACTGTTTTAGGAGGCACTGAGGCTGCTGTGACCTCACAAGCACAGCCGGCAGCCAGCAGCCTGCAGCCTGCCACTGGCCTAGGAGGCACTGAGGCTGCTGTGACCTCACAAGCACAGCCAGCAGGGGGCGCTGCACACTAATGTATGAGGCACTGAGGCAGCTGTGACCTCGCAATCACAGCCAGCAGCCAGGCGCCTGCCACTGGCCTCAGAGGCCCTGAGGCTGCTGTGACCTCATAACCACAACCAGCACCCAGCAGCCTAACACTGGCCTTGGAGTCACTCAGGATGCTGTGACCTCACAAGCACAGCCACCAGCCATGACCCTGCCACTGGCCTAGGAGGCACGGAGGCTGCTGTAACCTCACAAGCACAGCCAGCAGCCAGGAGCCTGCCACTGGCCTAGGAGGCACTGAGGCTGCTGTGACCTCATAAGCACAGCCAGCAGCCAGGAGCCTGCCACTGGTCTTGGAGGCACTCAGGCTGCTGTGACCTCACAAGCACAGCCAGCAGCCAGGACCCTGCTACTGGCCTAGGAGTCACTGAGGCTGCTCTGACCTCCCAAGCACAGCCAGCAGCCATGAGCCTGCCACTGGCCTCAGAGGCACTTGAGGCTGCTGTGACCTCACAAGCACAGCTGGCAGCCAGCAGCCTGCCACTGGCCTAGGAGGCACTCAGGCTGCTATGACCTCACAACCACAGCCAGCAGCCAGGAGCCTGCCACTGGCCTAGGAGGCACTGAGGATGCTGTGACCTCACAAGCACAGCCAGCAGCCAGGAGCCTGCCACTGGTCTTGGAGGCACTGGGGCAGCTGTGACCTCACAAGCACAGCCAGCAGCCAGGAGCCTGCCATTGGCTTAGCAGACACTGAAACTGCTCTGACGTCACAAGCACAGCCAGCAGCCATGAGCCTGCCACTGGCCTCGGAGGCACTGAGGCTGCTGTGACCTCACAAGCACAGCCAGCAGCCAGGAGCCTGCCATTGGCTTAGCAGACCCTGAAACTGATGTGACCTCACAAGCACAGCCAGCAGCCAGCAGCCTGAAACTGGGGTAGGAAACACTCAGGATGCTGTGACCTCTCAAGCACAACCAGCAGCCAGGAGCCTGCCACTGGCCTGGGAGGCACTGAGGCTGCTGTGGCCCCACAATCACAGCCAGCAGCCATGAGGCTGTCACTGGCCTATGAGGCACTCAGGCTGCTGTGACCTCTCAAGCACAGCCAGCAGCCAGGAGCCTGGCACAGGCCTCGGAGGCACTGAGGCTGCTGTGACCCCACAAGCACAGCCGGCAGCCATGAGCCTGCCACTGGCCTAGGAGGCACTGAGGCTGCTGTAACATCACAAGCAGACACAGCAGCCAGGAGCCTGCCACTGGCCTAGGAGGCACTGAGGCTGCTGTGACCTTCCAAGCACAGCCAGCAGCCAGGAACCTGCCACTGGCCTAGGAGGCGCTCAGGCAGCTCAGACCTCACAAGCACAGCCAGCAGCCAGGAGCCTGACACGGTCCTAGGAGGCACTGCGGCAGCTGTGACGTCACATGCACAGCCAGCAGCCATGAGCCTGCCACTGGCCTAGGAGGCACTGAGGCTGCTGTGACCTGACAAGCACAGCCAGCAGCCAGGAGCCTGCCGCTGGCCTCGGAGGCTCTCAGGCAGCTGTGACCTCACAAGCACAGGGAGCAGGGGCGCTGCTCACTAACTATGAGGCACTGAGGCTGCTGTGACCTCACAAGCACAGCCAGCAGCCAGCAGCCTGACACTGGGCTAGGAGGCACACAGACTGCTGTGACCTTCCAAGCACAGCCAGCAGCCAGGAGCCTGCTACGGTCCTAGGGGGCACTGAGGCTGCTGTGACGTCACAAGCACAGCCAGCAGCCAGGAGCCTGCCACTGGCCTAGGAGGCACCGAGGCTGCTGTGACCTCACAAGCACAGCCAGCAGCCAGGAGCCTGCCGCTGGCCTAGGAGGCACTCAGGCTGCTGTGACCTCACAAGCACAGCCAGCAGCCAGGATCCTGCCACTGTCCTAGGAGGCACTGAGGCAGCTGTGACCTCACAAGCACAGCCAGCAGCCAGGAGCCTGCCACTGGTCTCAGAGGCACTGAGGCTGCTGTGACCTCACAAGCACAGCCATCAGGCAGGAGCCTGCCACTGGCCTAGGAGGCACTGAGGCTGCTGTGACCTCACAAGCACAGCCAGCAGCTAGGAGCCTGCCGCTGGCCTAGGGGGCACTGAGGCTGCTGTGACCTCACAAGCACAGCCAGCAGCCATGAGCCTGCCACTGGCCTAGGAGGCCTTCAAGCTGCTGTGACCTCACAAGCACAGGCAGCAGCCAGGATCCAGCTACTGGCATCGCAGGGACAAAGGCTGCTGTGACGTCACAAGCACAGCCAGCAGCCAGTAGCCTGTCACTGGTCTTGGAAGCTCTGTGGCAGCTGTGATCTCACAAGCACAGGCAGCAGCCATGAGCCTGCCACTGTTTTAGGAGGCACTGAGGCTGCTGTTACGTCACAAGCACAGCCAGCAGCCAGGAGCCTGCCACTGGTCTAGGAGGCACTGAGGCTGCTGTGACCTCACAAGCACAGCCAGCGGCCAGGAGCCTGCCACTGGCCTAGGTGACACTGGGGATGCTGTGACATCACAAGCACAACCAGCAGCCTGCCACTGGCCTAGGAGGAACGGAGGCTGCTGTGACCTCACAAGCACAGCCAGCAGCCAGGAGCCTGCCACTGTCCTAGGAGGTACTGAGGCTGCTGTGAGATCACAAGCACAGCCAGCAGCAAGGTGCCTGCCACTGTCCTAGGAGGCACTGCGGCTGCTGCGACCACAAAAGTACAGCCAGCAGCTAGGAGCATGCCACTGGCCTAGGAGGCACTGAGGGTGCTGTGACCTTCCAAGCACAGTCAGCAGCCAGGAGCCTGCCACTGGCCTCGGAGGCACTGAGGCTGCCGTGACCTCACAAGCACAGCCAGCAGCCAGGAGCCTGCCACTGGCCTAGCAGGCATTCAGGCTGCTGTGACCTCACAAGCACAGCCAGCAGCTAGGAGCCTGCCACTGGCCTCGGAGGCAGTGAGGCTGCTGTGACCTGAAAAGCACAGGCAGCAGCCAGGAGCCTGCCACTGGCCTAGGAGGCACTGAGACTGCTGTGACCTCACAAGCACAGCCAGCAGCCAGGAGCCTGCCACTGGCCTAGGTGACACTGGGGATGCTGTGACATCACAAGCACAACCAGCAGCCTGCCACTGGCCTAGGAGGCACTGAGGCTGCTCTCACCTCACAAGCACAGTCATCAGCCAGGAGCCTGCCACTGGCCTAGGAGGCACTGAGGGTGCTGTGACCTCACAAGCACAGCCAGCAGCCAGGAGCCTGCCACTGGCCGAGGAGGCACCGAGGCTGCTGTGCCCTCACAAGCACAGACAACAGGGGCTGCTGCTCACTATCTATGAGGCACTGAGGCTGCTGTGACCCCACAAGCACAGCCAGCAGCCAGGAGCCTGCCACTGGCCTAGGAGGCACACAGGCTGCTGTGACCTCACCAGCACAGCCAGCAGCCAGGAGCCTGCCACTGGCCTAGGAGGCACTGAGGCTGCTGTGACCTCACAAGCACAGCCAGCAGCCATGAGCCTGCCACTGGCCTAGGAGGCACGGAGGCTGCTGTGACCTCCCAAGCACAGGCAGCAGCCAGGAGCCTGCCACTGGTCTTGCAGGCACTGGGGCAGCTGTGACCTCACAAGCACAGCCCGCTGCCATGTGCCTGCCACTGTCCTAGGAGGCACTGAGGCTGCTGTGACCTCTCAAGCACAGCCAGGAGCCAGGAGCTTGTCATTGGCCTAGGAGGCACTGAGGCTGCTGTTACCTACAAGCACAGCCAGCAGCCATGAGTATGCCACTGTCCTCGGAGGCAGTGAGGCTGCTGTGACCTCACAAGCACAGCCAGCAGCCATGAGCCTGCCACTGTTTTAGGAGGCACTGAGGCTGCTGTGACCTCACAAGAAAAGCCAGCAGCCAGGAGCCTGCCGCTGGCCTAGGACGCACTCAGGCTGCTGTGACCTGACAAGCACAGCCACCAGCCAGGAGCCTGGCACAGGCCTCGGAGGCACTGAGGCTGCTGTGACCTCACAAGCACAGCCGGCAGCCAGCAGCCTGCAGCCTGCCACTGGCCTAGAAGGCACTGAGGCTGCTGTGACCTCACAAGCACAGCCAGCAGGGGGCGCTGCACACTAATGTATGAGGCACTGAGGCAGCTGTGACCTCGCAATCACAGCCAGCAGCCAGGCGCCTGCCACTGGCCTCAGAGGCCCTGAGGCTGCTGTGACCTCATAACCACAACCAGCACCCAGCAGCCTAACACTGGCCTTGGAGTCACTCAGGATGCTGTGACCTCACAAGCACAGCCACCAGCCATGACCCTGCCACTGGCCTAGGAGGCACGGAGGCTGCTGTAACCTCACAAGCACAGCCAGCAGCCAGGAGCCTGCCACTGGCCTAGGAGGCACTGAGGCTCCTGTGACCTCACAAGCACAGCCAGCAGCCAGGAGCCTGCCACTGGTCTTGGAGGCACTCAGGCTGCTGTGACCTCACAAGCACAGCCAGCAGCCAGGACCCTGCTACTGGCCTAGGAGGCACTGAGGCTGCTCTGACCTCCCAAGCACAGCCAGCAGCCATGAGCCTGCCACTGGCCTCAGAGGCACTGAGGCTGCTGTGACCTCACAAGCACAGCCGGCAGCCAGCAGCCTGCCACTGGCCTAGGAGGCACTCAGGCTGCTATGACCTCACAACCACAGCCAGCAGCCAGGAGCCTGCCACTGGCCTCAGAGGCACCGAGGCTGCTGTGACCTCACAAGCACAGCCAGCAGCCAGGAGCCTGCCACTGGCCTAGGAAGCAGTGAGGCTGCTGTGACCTTCCAAGCACAGCCAGCAGCCAGGAGCCTGCCACTGGCCTAGGAGGCACTGAGGATGCTGTGACCTCACAAGCACAGCCAGCAGCCAGGAGCCTGCCACTGGTCTTGGAGGCACTGGGGCAGCTGTGACCTCACAAGCACAGCCAGCAGCCAGGAGCCTGCCATTGGCTTAGCAGACACTGAAACTGCTCTGACGTCACAAGCACAGCCAGCAGCCATGAGCCTGCCACTGGCCTCGGAGGCACTGAGGCTGCTGTGACCTCACAAGCACAGCCAGCAGCCAGGAGCCTGCCATTGGCTTAGCAGACCCTGAAACTGATGTGACCTCACAAGCACAGCCAGCAGCCAGCAGCCTGAAACTGGGGTAGGAAACACTCAGGATGCTGTGACCTCTCAAGCACAGCCAGCAGCCAGGAGCCTGCCACTGGCCTGGGAGGCACTGAGGCTGCTGTGGCCCCACAGTCACAGCTAGCAGCCATGAGGCTGTCACTGGCCTATGAGGCACTCAGGCTGCTGTGACCTCTCAAGCACAGCCAGCAGCCAGGAGCCTGGCACAGGCCTCGGAGGCACTGAGGCTGCTGTGACCCCAAAAGCACAGCCGGCAGCCATGAGCCTGCCACTGGCCTAGGAGTCACTGAGGCTGCTGTAACATCACAAGCAGACACAGCAGCCAGGAGCCTGCCACTGGCCTAGGAGGCACTGAGGCTGCTGTGACCTCACAAGCACAGCCAGCAGCCAGGAACCTGCCACTGGCCTAGGAGGCACTGAGGCTGCCGTGACCTCACAAGCACAGCCAGCAGCCAGGAGCCTGCCACTGGCCTAGCAGGCATTCAGGCTGCTGTGACCTCACAAGCACAGCCAGCAGCCAGGAGCCTGCCACTGGCCTCGGAGGCAGTGAGGCTGCTGTGACCTGAAAAGCACAGGCAGCAGCCAGGAGCCTGCCACTGGCCTAGGAGGCACAGAGGCTGCTGTGACCTCACAAGCATAGTCAGCAGCCATGAGCCTGTCACTGGCCTAGGAGGCACAGAGGCTGCTGTGACCTCACAAGCACAGCCAGCAGCCAGGAGCCTGCCACTGGCCTAGGAGGCACTGAGACTGCTGTGACCTCACAAGCATAGCCAGCAGCCATGAGCCTGTCACTGGCCGAGGAGGCACCGAGGCTGCTGTGCCCTCACAAGCACAGACAACAGGGGCTGCTGCTCACTATCTATGAGGCACTGAGGCTACTGTGACCCCACAAGCACAGCCAGCAGCCAGGAGCCTGCCACTGGCCTAGGAGGCAAACAGGCTGCTGTGACCTCACCAGCACAGCCAGCAGCCATGAGCCTGCCACTGGCCTAGGAGGCACTGAGGCTGCTCTGACCTCACAAGCACAGCCAGCAACCAGGAGCCTGCCACTGGCCTAGGAGGCACCTAGGATGCTGTGACCTCACAAGCACAGCCAGCAGCCAGGAGCCTGCCACTGGCCTAGGAGGCACTGGGGATGCTGGGTCCTCACAAGCACAGGCAGCAGCCAGGAGCCTGCCACTGGCCTCGGAGGCACTGAGGCTGATGTGACCTCACAAGCACAGCCAGCAGCCAGGAGCCTGCCACTGGCCTAGGAGGCACGGAGGCTGCTGTGACCTCACAAGCACAGCCAGCAGCCATGAGCCTGCCACTGGCCTAGGAGGCACTGGGGATGCTGTGACCTCACAAGCACAGCCAGCAGCCAGGAGCCTGCCACTGGGCTAGGAGGCACTGTGGCAACTGTGACCTCATAAGCACAGCCAGCAGCCATGAGCCTGCCACTGGCCTGGGAGACACACAGGCTGCTGTGACCTCACAAGCACAGCCAGGAGCCAGGAGCCTGCCACTGACCTACGAGGCACTGAGGCTGCTCTGAAATCACTAGCACAGCCAGCAACCAGGAGCCTGCCACTGGCCTATGAGGCACCAAGGATGCTGTGACCTCACAAGCACAGCCAGCAGCCAGGAGCCTGCCACTGTCCTAGGAGATACTGAGGCTGCTATGAGATCACAAGCACAGCCAGCAGCAAGGTGCCTGCCACTGGCCTAGGAGGCACTGCGGCTGCTGTGACCACAAAAGCACAGCCAGCAGCTAGGAGCATACCACTGGCGTAGGAGGCACTGAGGCTGCTGTGACCTTCCAAGCACAGTCAGCAGCCAGGAGCCTGCCACTGGTCTTGGAGGCACTGGGGCAGCTGTGACCTCACAAGCACAGCCCGCTGCCATGTGCCTGCCACTGTCCTAGGAGGCACTGAGGCTGCTGTGACCTCACAAGCATAGCCAGCAGCCAGGAGCCTGCCACTGGTCTCGGATGCACTGAGGCTGCTTTGACCTCATAACCACAGCCAGCACCCAGCAGCCTAACACTGGCCTTGGAGTCACTCAGGACGCTGTGACCTCACAAGCACAGCTACCAGCCATGACCCTGCCACTTGGCTAGGAGGCACGGAGGCTGCTGTAACCTCACAAGCACAGCCAGGAGCCAGGAGCCTGCCACTGGCCTACGAGGCACTCAGGCTGCTGTGACCTCACAAACACAGCCAGCAGCCAGGAGCCTGCCACTGGCCTAGGAGGCACTGAGGCTGCTGTGACCTCACAAGCACAGACAGCAGCCATGAACCTGCCACTGGCCTGGGAGGCACACAGGCTGCTGTGACCTCACAAGCACAGCCAGCAACCAGGAGCCTGCCACTGGCCTACGAGGCACTGAGGCTGCTCTGACCTCACCAGCACAGCCAGCAGCCAGGAGCCTGCCACTGGCCTAGGAGGCACTGGGGATGCTGGGTCCTCACAAGCACAGCCAGCAGCCAGGAGCCTGCCACTGTCCAAGGAGGCACTGAGGGTGCTGTGACCTCACAAGCACAGCCAGCAGCCAGGAGCCTGCCACTGGTCTTGGAGGCACTGTGGCAGCTGTGACCTCACAAGCACAGCCAGCAGCCAGGAGCCTGCCACTGGCCTAGGAGGCACTGGGGCTGCTGTGACCTCACAAGCACAGCCAGCAGCCAGGAGCCTGCCACTGGCCTAGGAGGCACTGAGGCTGCTGTGACCTCACAAGCACAGGCAGCAGCTAGGAGCCTGCCACTGGTCTTGGAGGCACTGTGGCAGCTGTGACCTCACAAGCACAGCCCGCTGCCATGTGCCTGCCACTGGCCTGGGAGACACACAGGCTGCTGTGACCTCTCAAGCACAGCCAGGAGCCAGGAGCCTGTACTGGCCTAGGAGGCACTGAGGCTGCTGTGACCTCACAAGCACAGCCAGCAGCCAGGAGCCTGCCACTGTCCAAGGAGGCACTGAGGCTGCTGTGACCTCACAAGAAAAGCCAGCAGCCAGGAGCCTGCCGCTGGCCTAGGAGGCACTGAGGCTGCTGTGACCTCACAAGCACAGCCAGCAGCCAGGAGCCTGCCACTGGCCTCAGAGGCACTGAGGCTGCTGTGGCCTCACAAGCACAGCCGGCAGCCAGCAGCCTGCAGCCTGCCACTGGCCTAGGAGGCACTGAGGCTGCTGTGACCTCACAAGCACAGCCAGCAGGGGGCGCTGCACACTAATGTATGAGGCACTGAGGCTGCTGTGACCTCGCAATCACAGCCAGCAGCCAGGAGCCTGCCACTGGTCTTGGAGGCACTGGGGCAGCTGTGACCTCACAAGCACAGCCCGCTGCCATGTGCCTGCCACTGTCCTAGGAGGCACTGAGGCTGCTGTGACCTCACAAGCACAGCCAGCAGCCATGAGCCTGCCACTGGTTTCGGAGGCACTGAGGCTGCTGTGACCTCATAACCACAGCCAGCACCCAGCAGCCTAACACTGGCCTTGGAGTCACTCAGGATGCTGTGACCTCACAAGCACAGCTACCAGCCATGACCCTGCCACTGGCCTAGGAGGCAGCAAGGATGCTGTAACCTCACAAGCACAGCCAGCAGCCAGGAGCCTGCCACTGGCCTAGGAGGCACTGAGGCTGCTGTGACCTCACAAACACAGCCAGCAGCCAGGAGCCTGCCACTGGCCTAGGAGGCACTGAGGCTGCTGTGACCTCACAAGCACAGACAGCAGCCATGAGCCTGCCACTGGCCTAGGAGGCACGGAGGCTGCTGTGACCTCACAAGCACAGCCAGCAGCCAGGAGCCTGCCGCTGGTCTCAGAGGCACTGAGGCTGCTGTGACGTCACAAGCACAGCCAGCAGCTAGGACCCTGCCGCTGGTTCGGGGGCACTAAGGCTGCTGTGAGCTCACAAGCACAGACAGCAGCCAGGAGCCTGCCACTGGCCTAGGAGGCACTGAGGCTGCTGTGACCTCACAAGCACAGCCAGCAGCCAGGAGCCTGCTACTGGCATCGCAGGGACAAAGGCTGCTGTGACGTCACAAGCACAGGCAGCAGCCAGGAGCCTGCCACTGGTCTTGGAGGCACTGGGGCAGCTGTGACCTCACAAACACAGCCAGCAGCCAGGAGCCTGCCATTGGCTTAGCAGACCCTGAAACTGATGTGACCTTACAAGCACAGCCAGCAGCCAGGAGCCTGCCACTGGCCTAGGAGGCACTGAGGCTGCTGTGGCCCCACAATCACAGCCAGCAGCCAGGAGCCTGGCACAGGCCTATGAGGCACTCAGGCTGCTGTGACCCCACAAGCACAGCCGGCAGCCATGAGCCTGCCACTGGCCTAGGAGTCACTGAGGCTGCTGTAACATCACAAGCAGACACAGCAGCCAGGAGCCTGCCACTGGCCTAGGAGGCACTGAGGCTGCTGTGACCTTCCAAGCACAGCCAGCAGCCAGGAACCTGCCGCTGGCCTAGGAGGCGCTCAGGCAGCTCAGACCTCACAAGCACAGCCAGCAGCCAGGAGCCTGACACGGTCCTAGGAGGCACTGCGGCAGCTGTGACGTCACATGCACAGCCAGCAGCCATGAGCCTGCCACTGCCCTAGGAGGCACTGAGGCTGCTGTGACCTGACAAGCACAGCCAGCAGCCAGGAGCCTGCCGCTGGCCTCGGAGGCTCTCAGGCAGCTGTGACCTCACAAGCACAGGGAGCAGGGGCGCTGCTCACTACCTATGAGGCACTGAGGCTGCTGTGACCTCACAAGCACAGCCAGCAGCCAGCAGCCTGACACTGGGCTAGGAGGCACACAGACTGCTGTGACCTTCCAAGCACAGCCAGCAGCCATGAGCCTGCTACGGTCCTAGGAGGCACTGAGGCTGCTGTGACGTCACAAGCACAGCCAGCAGCCAGGAGCCTGCCACTGGCCTAGGAGGCACCGAGGCTGCTGTGACCTGACAAGCACAGCCAGCAGCCAGGAGCCTGCCACTGGTCTCAGAGGCACTGAGGCTGCTGTAACCTCACAAGCACAGCCATCAGGCAGGAGCCTGCCACTGGCCTAGGAGGCACCGAGGCTGCTGTGACCTGAAAAACACAGCCAGCAGCCAGGAGCCTGCCGCTGGCCTAGGAGGCACTGAGGCTGCTGTGACCTCACAAGCACAGCCAGCAGCCAGGAGCCTGCCACTGGCCTAGGAGGCCTTCAAGCTGCTGTGACCTCACAAGCACAGCCAGCAGCCAGGAACCTGCTACTGGCATCGCAGGGACAAAGGCTGCTGTGACGTCACAAGCACAGCCAGCAACCAGTAGCCTGCCACTGGTCTTGGAGGCTCTGTGGCAGCTGTGACCTCACAAGCACAGCCAGCAGCCATGAGCCTGCCACTGGCCTAGGAGGCACTGAGGCTGCTGTGACCTCCCAAGCACAGGCAGCAGCCAGGAGCCTGTCACTGGCCTAGGAGGCACTGAGGTTGCTGTGACCTCACAAGCACAGCCAGCAGCCAGGTGCCTGCCACTGGCCTAGGTGACACTGGGGATGCTGTGACATCACAAGCACAACCAGCAGCCTGCCACTGGTCTAGGAGGCACGGAGGCTGCTCTCACTTCACAAGCACAGTCAGCAGCCAGGAGCCTGCCACTGTCCTAGGAGGTACTGAGGCTGCTGTGAGATCACAAGCACAGCCAGCAGCAAGGTGCCTGCCACTGTCCTAGGAGGCACACAGGCTGCTGTGACCTCACAAGCACAGCCAGCAGCCATGAGCCTGCCTCTGGCCTAGGAGGCACTGAGGCTGCTCTGACCTCACAAGCACAGCCAGCAACCAGGAGCCTGCCACTGGCCTAGGAGGCAACAAGGATGCTGTGACCTCACAAGCACAGCCAGCAGCCAGGAGCCTGCCACTGGCCTAGGAGGCACTGGGGATGCTGGGTCCTCACAAGCACAGCAAGCAGCCATGATACTGCCACTGTCCAAGGAGGCACTGAGGCTGAAGTGACCTCACAAGCACAACCAGCAGCCATGAGCCTGCCACTGGCCTAGGAGGCACGGAGGCTGCTGTGACCTCCCAAGCACAGCCAGCAGCCATGAGCCTGCCACTGTCCTAGGAGGCACTGCGGCAGCTGTGACCTCACATGCACAGCCAGCAGCCATGAGCCTGCCACTGGCCTAGGAGGCACTGAGGCTGCTGTGACCTCACAAGCACAGCCAGCAGCCAGGATCCTGCCACTGCCCTAGGAGGCACTGAGGCAACTGTGACCTGACAAGCACAGCCAGCAGCCCTGAGCCTGCCACTGGTCTCAGAGGCACTGAGGCTGCTGTGACCTCACAAGCACAGCCATCAGGCAGGAGCCTGCCACTGGCCTAGGAGGCACTCAGGCTGCTATGACCTCACAAGCACAGCCAGCAGCTAGGAGCCTGCCACTGGCCTAGGAGGCACTGAGGCTGCTGTGACCTCACAAGCACAGCCAGCAGCCATGAGTCTGCCACTGGCCTAGGAGGCCTTCAAGCTGCTGTGACCTCACAAGCACAGCCAGCAGCCAGGAACCTGCTACTGGCAGCGCAGGGACAAAGGCTGCTGTGACGTCACAAGCACAGCCAGCAGCCAGGAGCCTGCCACTGGCCTAGGAGGCACTGAGGCTGCTGTGACCTCACAAGCACAGGCAGCAGCCATGAGCCTGTCACTGGCCTAGGAGGCACTGAGGCTGCTGTGACCTCACAAGCACAGCCAGCAGCCAGGAGCCTGCCACTGGCCTAGGTGACACTGGGGATGCTGTGACATCACAAGCACAGTCAGCAGCCTGCCACTGGCCTAGGAGGCACGGAGGCTGCTCTCACTTCACAAGCACAGTCAGCAGCCAGGAGCCTGCCACTGTCCTAGGAGGTACTGAGGCTGCTGTGAGATCACAAGCACAGCCAGCAGCAAGGTGCCTGCCACTGTCCTAGGAGGCACTGCGGCTGCTGTGACCACAAAAACACAGCCAGCAGCTAGGAGCATGCCACTGGCGTAGGAGGCACTGAGGCTGCTGTGACCTCACAAGCACAGCCAGCAGCCAGGAGCCTGCCACTGTCCTAGGAGGCACTGCGTCTGCTGTGACCACAAAAGCACAGCCAGCAGCTAGGAGCATGCCACTGGCGTAGGAGGCACTGAGGCTGCTGTGACCTTCCAAGCACAGTCAGCAGCCAGGAGCCTGCCACTGGCCTAGGAGGCACTGAGGCTGCCGTGACCTCACAAGCACAGCCAGCAGCCAGGAGCCTGCCACTGGCCTAGCAGGCATTCAGGCTGCTGTGACCTCACAAGCACAGCCAGCAGCCATGAGCCTGCCACTGGCCTAGGAGGCACTCAGGATGCTGTGACCTCACAAGCACAGCCAGCAGCCAGGAGCCTGCCACTGGCCTAGGAGGCACTGAGGCTGCTGTGACCTCACAAGCATAGCCAGCAGCCAGGAGCCTGCCACTGGCCTAGGAGGCACTGAGGCTGCTGTGACGTCACAAGCACAGCCAGCAGCCTGCCACTGGCCTAGGTGACACTGGGGATGTTGTGACATCACAAGCACAGACAACAGGGGCTGCTGCTCACTATCTATGAGGCACTGAGGCTGCTGTGACCCCACAAGCACAGCCAGCAGCCATGAGCCTGCCACTGGCCTTGGAGGCACACAGGCTGCTGTGACCTCACCAGCACAGCCAGCAGCCATGAGCCTGCCTCTGGCCTAGGAGGCACTGAGGCTGCCGTGACCTCACAAGCACAGCCAGCAGCCAGGAGCCTGCCACTGGCCTAGGAGGCACTGAGGCTGCTGTGACCTCACAAGCACAGACAGCAGCCATGAGCCTGCCACTGGCCTAGGAGGCAGTGAGGCTGCTGTGACCTGAAAAGCACAGGCAGCAGCCAGGAGCCTGCCACTGGCCTAGGAGGCACTGAGGGTGCTGTGACCTCACAAGCATAGCCAGCAGCCAGGAGCCTGCCACTGGCCTAGGAGGCACTGGGGATGCTGTGACGTCACAAGCACAGCCAGCAGCCAGGAGCCTGCCACTGGGCTAGGAGGCACTGTGGCAGCTGTGACCTCCCAAGCACAGCCAGCAGCCATGAGCCTGCCACTGGCCTGGGAGACACACAGGCTGCTGTGACCTCACAAGCACAGCCAGGAGCCAGGAGCCTGACACTGACCTACGAGGCACTGAGGCTGCTCTGACCTCACAAGCACAGCCAGCAACCAGGAGCCTGCCACTGGCCTAGGAGGCACCAAGGATGCTGTGACCTCACAAGCACAGCCAGCAACCAGGACCCTGCCACTGGCCTAGGAGGCACTGGGGATGCTGGGTCCTCACAAGCACAGCCAGCAGCCAGGAGCCTGCCACTGGCCTCGGAGGCACTGAGGGTGCTGTGACCTCACAAGCACAACCAGCAGCCATGAGCCTGCCACTGGCCTCGGAGGCACGGAGGCTGCTGTGACCTCACAGGCACAGCCCGCTGCCAGGAGCCTGCCACTGGCCAATGAGGCACAGAGCCTGCTGTGACCTCACAAGCACAATCAGCAGCCAGGAGCCTGCCACTGGTCTTGGAGGCACTGTGGCAGCTGTGACCTCACAAGCACAGCCAGGAGCCAGGAGCCTGCCACTGGCCTAGGAGGCACTGAGGCTGCTGTGACCTCACAAGCACAGCCAGCAGCCAGGAGCCTGACACTGGCCTAGGACGCACTCAGGCTGCTGTGACCTCACAAGCACAGGCAGCAGCCAGGAGCCTGCCACTGGCCTCGGAGGCACTGAGGCTGCTGTGACCTCACAAGCACAGGCAGCAGCCAGGAGCCTGTCACTGGCCTAGGAGGCACTCAGGCTGCTGTGACCTCACAAGCACAGCCAGCAGCCAGGAGCCTGCCACTGGCCCAGGTGACACTGAGGCTGCTGTGACATCACAAGCACAGCCAGCAGCCTGCCACTGGCCTAGGAGGCACGGAGGCTGCTCTCACCTCACAAGCACAGTCAGCAGCCAGGAGCCTGCCACTGGACTAGGAGGCACTCAGGCTGCTGTGCGCTCACAACCACAGCCAGCAGCCAGGAGCCTGCCACTGGCCTAGGAGGCACTGCGGCTGCTGTGACCTCACAAGCATAGCCAGCAGCCAGGAGCCTGCCACAGGCGTAGGAGGTACTGAGGCTGCTGTGATGTCACAGGCACAGCCAGCAGCCATGAGCCTGCCACTGGCCTAGGAGACTCTCAGGCTACTGTGACCTCACAAGCACAGCCAGCAACCAGGAGCCTGCCACTGGTCTCGGAGGCACTGAGGCTGCTGTGACGTCACAACCACAGCCAGCACCCAGGAGCCTAACACTGGCCTTGGAGTCACTCAGGATGCTGTGACCTCACAAGCACAGCCAGCAGCCAGGAGCCTGCCACTGGCCTCCGAGGCGCTCAGGCAGCTCAGACCTGACAAGCACAGCCAGCAGCCAGGAGCCTGAAACGGTCCTAGGAGGCACTACGGCAGCTGTGACATCACATGCACAGCCAGCAGCCATGAGCCTGCCACTGGCCTAGGAGGCACTCAGGCTGCTATGACCTGACAAGCACAGCCAGCAGCCAGGAGCCTGCCACTGGCCTAGGAGGCACGGAGGCTGCTGTGACCTCACAAGAAAAGCCAGCAGCCAGGAGCCTGACACTGGCCTAGGAGGCACTGGGGATGCTGTGACCTCACAAGCACAGGCAGCAGCCAGGAGCCTGCCACTGGGCTAGGAGGCACTGTGGCAGCTGTGACCTCATAAGCACAGCCAGCAGCCATGAGCCTGCCACTGGCCTGGGAGACACACAGGCTGCTGTGACCTCACAAGCACAGCCAGGAGCCAGGAGCCTGCCACTTACCTACGAGGCACTGAGGCTGCTCTGACCTCACAAGCACAGCCAGCAACCAGGAGCCTGCCACTGGCCTATGAGGCACCAAGGATGTTGTGATCTCACAAGCACAGCCAGCAGCCAGGAGCCTGCCACTGGCCTAGGAGGCACTGGGGATGCTGGGTCCTCACAAGCACAGCCAGCAGCCAGGAGCCTGCCACTGTCCTAGGAGGCACTGAGGCTGATGTGACCTCACAAGCACAGCCAGCAGCCATGAGCCTGCCACTGTCCTAGGAGGCACTGAGGCTGCTGTGACCTCACAAGCACAGCCAGCAGCCATGAGCCTGCCACTGGGCTAGGAGGCACTGTGGCAGCTGTGACCTCATAAGCACAGCCAGCAGCCATGAGCCTGCCACTGGCCTCGGAGACACACAGGCTGCTGTGACCTCACAAGCACAGCCAGCAGCAAGGTGCCTGCCACTGTCCTAGGAGGCACTGCGGCTGCTGTGACCACAAAAGCACAGCTAGCAGCTAGGAGCATGCCACTGGCGTAGGAGGCACTGAGGCTGCTGTGACCTTCCAAGCACAGTCAGCAGCCAGGAGCCTGCCACTGGCCTAGGAGGCACTGGGGCTGCCGTGACCTCACAAGCACAGCCAGCAGTCAGGAGCCTGCCACTGGCCTAGCAGGCATTCAGGCTGCTGTGACCTCACAAGCACAGCCAGCAGCCATGAGCCTGCCACTGGCCTAGGAGGCACGGAGGCTGCTGTGACCTGAAAAGCACAGGCAGCAGCCAGGAGCCTGCCACTGGCCTAGGAGGCACTGAGGCTGCTGTGACCTCACAAGCATAGCCAGCAGCCATGAGCCTGTCACTGGCGTAGGAGGCACTGAGGCTGCTGTGACCTCACAAGCATAGCCAGCAGCCAGGAGCCTGCCCATGGCCTAGGTGACACTGGGGAGGCTGTGACATCACAAGCACAACCAGCAGCCTGCCACTGGCCTAGGAGGCACGGAGGCTGCTCTCACCTCACAAGCACAGTCATCAGCCAGGAGCCTGCCACTGGCCTAGGAGGCACTGAGGCTGCTGTGACCTGACAAGCACAGCCAGCAGCCAGGAGCCTGCCACTGGCCGAGGAGGCACCGAGGCTGCTGTGACCTCACAAGCACAGACAACAGGGGCTGCTGCTAACTATCTATGAGGCACTGAGGCTGCTGTGACCCCACAAGCACAGGCAGCAGCCATGAGCCTGCCACTGGCCTAGGAGGCACACAGGCTGCTGTGACCTCACCAGCACAGCCAGCAGCCATGAGCCTGCCACTGGCCTCGGAGGCACTGAGGCTGCTCTGACCTCACAAGCACAGCCAGCAATCAGGAGCCTGCCACTGGCCTAGGAGGCACCAAGGATGCTCTGACCTCACAAGCACAGCCAGCAGCCAGGAGCCTGCCACTGGCCTAGGAGGCACTGGGGATGCTGGGTCCTCACAAGCAAAGCCAGCAGCCAGGAGCCTGCCACTGTCCAAGGAGGCAGTGAGGCTGCTCTCACCTCACAAGCACAGTCATCAGCCAGGAGCCTGCCACTGGCCTAGGAGGCACGGAGGCTGCTGTGACCTCCCAAGCACAGCCAGCAGCCATGAGCCTGCCACTGTCCTAGGAGGCACTGGGGATGCTGTGACGTCACAAGCACAGCCAGCAGCCAGGAGCCTGCCACTGGGCTAGGAGGCACTGTGGCAGCTGTGACCTCATAAGCACAGCCAGCAGCCATGAGCCTGCCACTGGCCTGGGAGACACACAGGCTGCTGTGACCTCACAAGCACAGCCAGGAGCCAGGAGCCTGACACTGACCTACGAGGCACTGAGGCTGCTCTGACCTCACAAGCACAGCCAGCAACCAGGAGCCTGCCACTGGCCTATGAGGCACCAAGGATGCTGTGACCTCACAAGCACAGCCAGCAGCCAGGAGCCTGCCACTGGCCTAGGAGGCACTGGGGATGCTGGGTCCTCACAAGCACAGCCAGCAGCCAGGAGCCTGCCACTGTCCTAGGAGGTACTGAGGCTGCTGTGAGATCACAAGCACAGCCAGCAGCAAGGTGCCTGCCACTGGCCTAGGAGGCACTGCGGCTGCTGTGACCACAAAAGCACAGCCAGCAGCTAGGAGCATGCCACTGGCGTAGGAGGCACTGAGGCTGCTGTGACCTTCCAAGCACAGTCAGCAGCCAGGAGCCTGCCACTGGCCTCGGAGGCACTGAGGCTGCCGTGACCACAAAAGCACAGCCAGCAGCTAGGAGCATGCCACTGGCGTAGGAGGCACTGAGGCTGCTGTGACCTCACAAGCACAGCCAGCAGCCAGGAGCCTGCCACTGGCCTAGGAGGCACTGAGGCTGCTGTGACCTGAAAAGCACAGGCAGCAGCCAGGAGCCTGCCACTGGCCTAGGAGGCACTGAGGCTGCTGTGACCTCACAAGCATAGCCAGCAGCCATGAGCCTGTCACTGGCCTCGGAGGCAGTGAGGCTGCTGTGACCTCACAACCACAGGCAGCAGCCAGGAGCCTGACACTGGCCTAGGAGGCACTGAGGCTGCTGTGACCTCACAAGCACAGCCAGCAGCCAGGAGCCTGCCACTGGCCTAGGTGACACTGGGGATGCTGTGACATCACAAGCACAACGAGCAGCCTGCCACTGGCCTAGGAGGCACTGAGGCTGCTCTCACCTCACAAGCACAGTCATCAGCCAGGAGCCTGCCACTGGCCTAGGAGGCACTGAGGCTGCTGTGACCTCACAAGCACAGCCAGCAGCCAGGAGCCTGCCACTGGCCGAGGAGGCACCGAGGCTGCTGTGACCTCACAAGCACAGACAACAGGGGCTGCTGCTCACTATCTATGAGGCACTGAGGCTGCTGTGACCCCACAACCACAGCCAGCAGCCATGAGCCTGCCACTGGCCTAGGAGGCACACAGGCTGCTGTGACCTCACCAGCACAGCCAGCAGCCAGGAGCCTGCCACTGTCCTAGGAGGCACTGAGGCTGCTGTGACCTGACAAGCACAGCCAGCAACCAGGACCCTGCCACTGGCCTAGGAGGCACCAAGGATGCTGTGACCTCACAAGCACAGCCAGCAGCCAGGAGCCTGCCACTGGCCTAGGAGGCACTGGGGATGCTGGGTCCTCACAAGCACAGCCAGCAGCCAGGAGCCTGCCACTGTCCAAGGAGGCACTGAGGCTGATGTGACCTCACAAGCACAGCCAGCAGCCATGAGCCTGCCACTGTCCTAGGAGGCACTGCGGCTGCTGTGACCACAAAAGCACAGCCAGCAGCTAGGAGCATGCCACTGGCCTAGGAGGCACTGAGGCTGCTGTGACCTGACAAGCACAGCCAGGAGCCAGGAGCCTGACACTGACCTACGAGGCACTGAGGCTGCTCTGAAATCACATGCACAGCCAGCAACCAGGAGCCTGCCACTGGCCTAGGAGGCACTGAGGCTGCTGTGACCTCACAAGCACAGGCAGGAGCCAGGAGCCTGACACTGACCTACGAGGCACTGAGGCTGCTCTGAAATCACATGCACAGCCAGCAACCAGGAGCCTGCCACTGGCCTATGAGGCACCAAGGATGCTGTGACCTCACAAGCACAGCCAGCAGCCAGGAGCCTGCCACTGGCCTAGGAGGCACTGGGGATGCTGGGTCCTCACAAGCACAGCCAGCAGCCAGGAGCCTGCCACTGTCCTAGGAGGTACTGAGGCTGCTGTGAGATCACAAGCACAGCCAGCAGCAAGGTGCCTGCCACTGGCCTAGGAGGCACTGCGGCTGCTGTGACCACAAAAGCACAGCCAGCAGCTAGGAGCATGCCACTGGCCTAGGAGGCACTGAGGCTGCTGTGACCTTCCAAGCACAGTCAGCAGCCAGGAGCCTGCCACTGGCCTCGGAGGCACTGAGGCTGCCGTGACCACAAAAGCACAGCCAGCAGCTAGGAGCATGCCACTGGCGTAGGAGGCACTGAGGCTGCTGTGACCTCACAAGCACAGCCAGCAGCCATGAGCCTGCCACTGGCCTCGGAGGCAGTGAGGCTGCTGTGACCTGAAAAGCACAGGCAGCAGCCAGGTGCCTGACACTGGCCTAGGTGACACTGGGGAGGCTGTGACATCACAAGCACAACCAGCAGCCTGCCACTGGCCTAGGAGGCACGGAGGCTGCTCTCACCTCACAAGCACAGTCATCAGCCAGGAGCCTGCCACTGGCATAGGAGGCACTGAGGCTGCTGTGACCTCACAAGCACAGCCAGCAGCCAGGAGCCTGCCACTGGCCTAGGAGGCACTGAGGCTGCTGTGACCTCACAAGCATAGCCAGCAGCCATGAGCCTGTCACTGGCCTCGGAGGCAGTGAGGCTGCTGTGACCTGAAAACCACAGGCAGCAGCCAGGAGCCTGACACTGGCCTAGGAGGCACTGAGGCTGCTGTGACCTCACAAGCACAGCCAGCAGCCAGGAGCCTGCCACTGGCCTAGGTGACACTGGGGATGCTGTGACATCACAAGCACAACGAGCAGCCTGCCACTGGCCTAGGAGGCACTGAGGCTGCTCTCACCTCACAAGCACAGTCATCAGCCAGGAGCCTGCCACTGGCCTAGGAGGCAGTGAGGCTGCTGTGACCTGACAAGCACAGCCAGCAGCCAGGAGCCTGCCACTGGCCGAGGAGGCACCGAGGCTGCTGTGACCTCACAAGCACAGACAACAGGGGCTGCTGCTCACTATCTATGAGGCACTGAGGCTGCTGTGACCCCACAACCACAGCCAGGAGCCATGAGCCTGCCACTGGCCTAGGAGGCACACAGGCTGCTGTGACCTCACCAGCACAGCCAGCAGCCATGAGCCTGCCACTGTCCTAGGAGGCACTGAGGCTGCTGTGACCTCACCAGCACAGCCAGCAGACAGGAGCCTGCCACTGGCCTAGGAGGCACTGGGGATGCTGGGTCCTCACAAGCACAGCCAGCAGCCAGGAGCCTGCCACTGTCCAAGGAGGCACTGAGGCTGATGTGACCTCACAAGCACAGCCAGCAGCCATGAGCCTGCCACTGTCCTAGGAGGCACTGCGGCTGCTGTGACCACAAAAGCACAGCCAGCAGCTAGGAGCATGCCACTGGCCTAGGAGGCACTGAGGCTGCTGTGACCTTCCAAGCACAGTCAGCAGCCAGGAGCCTGCCACTGGCCTCGGAGGCACTGAGGCTGCCGTGACCTCACAAGCACAGCCAGCAGCCAGGAGCCTGCCACTGGCCTAGGAGGCACTGAGGCTGCTGTGACCTCACAAGCACAGACAGCAGCCATGAGCCTGCCACTGGCCTAGGAGGCAGTGAAGCTGCTGTGACCTGAAAAGCACAGGCAGCAGCCAGGAGCCTGCCACTGGCCTAGGAGGCACTGAGGCTGCTGTGACCTCACAAGCATAGCCAGCAGCCAGGAGCCTGCCACTGGCCTAGGTGACACTGGGGAGGCTGTGACATCACAAGCACAACCAGCAGCCTGCCACTGGCCTAGGAGGCACGGAGGCTGCTCTCACCTCACAAGCACAGTCATCAGCCAGGAGCCTGCCACTGGCCTAGGAGGCACGGAGGCTGCTGTGACCTCCCAAGCACAGCCAGCAGCCATGAGCCTGCCACTGGCCTAGGAGGCACTGGGGATGCTGTGACCTCATAAGCACAGCCAGCAGCCATGAGCCTGCCACTGGCCTGGGAGACACACAGGCTGCTGTGACCTCACAAGCACAGCCAGGAGCCAGGAGCCTGACACTGACCTACGAGGCACTGAGGCTGCTCTGAAATCACAAGCACAGCCAGCAACCAGGAGCCTGCCACTGGCCTATGAGGCACCAAGGATGCTGTGACCTCACAAGCACAGCCAGCAGCCAGGAGCCTGCCACTGGCCTAGGAGGCACTGGGGATGCTGGGTCCTCACAAGCACAGCCAGCAGACAGGAGCCTGCCACTGTCCTAGGAGGTACTGAGGCTGCTGTGAGATCACAAGCACAGCCAGCAGCAAGGTGCCTGCCACTGTCCTAGGAGGCACTGCGGCTGCTGTGACCACAAAAGCACAGCCAGCAGCTAGGAGCATGCCACTGGTCTAGGAGGCACTGAGGCTGCTGTGACCTTCCAAGCACAGTCAGCAGCCAGGAGCCTGCCACTGGCCTCGGAGGCACTGAGGCTGCCGTGACCTCACAAGCACAGCCAGCAGCCAGGAGCCTGCCACTGGCCTAGGAGGCACTGAGGCTGCTGTGACCTCACAAGCACAGACAGCAGCCATGAGCCTGCCACTGGCCTAGGAGGCAGTGAGGCTGCTGTGACCTGAAAAGCACAGGCAGCAGCCAGGAGCCTGCCACTGGCCTAGGAGGCACTGAGGCTGCTGTGACCTCACAAGCATAGCCAGCAGCCAGGAGCCTGCCACTGGCCTAGGTGACACTGGGGAGGCTGTGACATCACAAGCACAACCAGCAGCCTGCCACTGGCCTAGGAGGCACGGAGGCTGCTCTCACCTCACAAGCACAGTCATCAGCCAGGAGCCTGCCACTGGCCTAGGAGGCACGGAGGCTGCTGTGACCTCCCAAGCACAGCCAGCAGCCATGAGCCTGCCACTGGCCTAGGAGGCACTGGGGATGCTGTGACCTCATAAGCACAGCCAGCAGCCATGAGCCTGCCACTGGCCTGGGAGACACACAGGCTGCTGTGACCTCACAAGCACAGCCAGGAGCCAGGAGCCTGACACTGACCTACGAGGCACTGAGGCTGCTCTGAAATCACAAGCACAGCCAGCAACCAGGAGCCTGCCACTGGCCTATGAGGCACCAAGGATGCTGTGACCTCACAAGCACAGCCAGCAGCCAGGAGCCTGCCACTGGCCTAGGAGGCACTGGGGATGCTGGGTCCTCACAAGCACAGCCAGCAGACAGGAGCCTGCCACTGTCCTAGGAGGTACTGAGGCTGCTGTGAGATCACAAGCACAGCCAGCAGCAAGGTGCCTGCCACTGGCCTAGGAGGCACTGCGGCTGCTGTGACCACAAAAGCACAGCCAGCAGCTAGGAGCATGCCACTGGCGTAGGAGGCACTGAGGCTGCTGTGACCTTCCAAGCACAGTCAGCAGCCAGGAGCCTGCCACTGGCCTCGGAGGCACTGAGGCTGCCGTGACCACAAAAGCACAGCCAGCAGCTAGGAGCATGCCACTGGCGTAGGAGGCACTGAGGCTGCTGTGACCTCACAAGCACAGCCAGCAGCCATGAGCCTGCCACTGGCCTCGGAGGCAGTGAGGCTGCTGTGACCTCACAAGCACAGGCAGCAGCCAGGAGCCTGCCACTGGCCTAGGAGGCACTGAGGCTGCTGTGACCTCACAAGCATAGCCAGCAGCCAGGAGCCTGCCACTGGCCTAGGTGACACTGGGGAGGCTGTGACATCACAAGCACAACCAGCAGCCTGCCACTGGCCTAGGAGGCACGGAGGCTGCTCTCACCTCACAAGCACAGTCATCAGCCAGGAGCCTGCCACTGGCCTAGGAGGCACTGAGGCTGCTGTGACCTCACAAGCATAGCCAGCAGCCAGGAGCCTGCCACTGGCCTAGGTGACACTGGGGAAGCTGTGACATCACAAGCACAACGAGCAGCCTGCCACTGGCCTAGGAGGCACGGAGGCTCCTCTCACCTCACAAGCACAGTCATCAGCCAGGAGCCTGCCACTGGCCTAGGAGGCACTGAGGCTGCTGTGACCTGACAAGCACAGCCAGCAGCCAGGAACCTGCCACTGGCCGAGGAGGCACCGAGGCTGCTGTGACCTCACAAGCACAGACAAAAGGGGCTGCTGCTTACTATCTATGAGGCACTGAGGCTGCTGTGACCCCACAACCACAGACAGCAGCCATGAGCCTGCCACTGGCCTAGGAGGCACACAGGCTGCTGTGACCTCACCAGCACAGCCAGCAGCCAGGAGCCTGCCACTGTCCTAGGAGGCACTGAGGCTGCTGTGACCTGACAAGCACAGCCAGCAACCAGGACCCTGCCACTGGCCTAGGAGGCACCAAGGATGCTGTGACCTCACAAGCACAGCCAGCAGCCAGGAGCCTGCCACTGGCCTAGGAGGCACTGGGGATGCTGGGTCCTCACAAGCACAGCCAGCAGCCAGGAGCCTGCCACTGTCCTAGGAGGCACTGAGGCTGATGTGACCTCACAAGCACAGCCAGCAGCCATGAGCCTGCCACTGTCCTAGGAGGCACTGCGGCTGCTGTGACCACAAAAGCACAGCCAGCAGCTAGGAGCATGCCACTGGCCTAGGAGGCACTGAGGCTGCTGTGACCTCACAAGCACAGCCAGCAACCAGGACCCTGCCACTGGCCTAGGAGGCACCAAGGATGCTGTGACCTCACAAGCACAGCCAGCAGCCAGGAGCCTGCCACTGGCCTAGGAGGCACTGGGGATGCTGGGTCCTCACAAGCACAGCCAGCAGCCAGGAGCCTGCCACTGTCCAAGGAGGCACTGAGGCTGATGTGACCTCACAAGCACAGCCAGCAGCCATGAGCCTGCCACTGTCCTAGGAGGCACTGCGGCTGCTGTGACCACAAAAGCACAGCCAGCAGCTAGGAGCATGCCACTGGCCTAGGAGGCACTGAGGCTGCTGTGACCTTCCAAGCACAGTCAGCAGCCAGGAGCCTGCCACTGGCCTCGGAGGCACTGAGGCTGCCGTGACCTCACAAGCACAGCCAGCAGCCAGGAGCCTGCCACTGGCCTAGGAGGCACTGAGGCTGCTGTGACCTCACAAGCACAACCAGCAGCCATGAGCCTGCCACTGGCCTAGGAGGCAGTGAGGCTGCTGTGACCTGAAAAGCACAGGCAGCAGCCAGGAGGAGCCTGCCACTGGCCTAGGAGGCACTGAGGCTGCTGTGACCTCACAAGCATAGCCAGCAGCCAGGAGCCTGCCACTGGCCTAGGTGACACTGGGGAGGCTGTGACATCACAAGCACAACGAGCAGCCTGCCACTGGCCTAGGAGGCACGGAGGCTGCTCTCACCTCACAAGCACAGTCATCAGCCAGGAGCCTGCCACTGGCCTAGGAGGCACGGAGGCTGCTGTGACCTCACAAGCACAGCCAGCAGCCATGAGCCTGCCACTGGCCTAGGAGGCACTGGGGATGCTGTGACCTCACAAGCACAGCCAGCAGCCAGGAGCCTGCCACTGGGCTAGGAGGCACTGAGGCTGCTGTGACCTCATAAGCACAGCCAGCAGCCATGAGCCTGCCACTGGCCTGGGAGACACACAGGCTGCTGTGACCTCACAAGCACAGCCAGGAGCCAGGAGCCTGACACTGACCTACGAGGCACTGAGGCTGCTCTGAAATCACAAGCACAGCCAGCAGCCAGGAGCCTGCCACTGGCCTAGGAGGCACTGGGGATGCTGGGTCCTCACAAGCACAGCCAGCAGACAGGAGCCTGCCACTGTCCTAGGAGGTACTGAGGCTGCTGTGAGATCACAAGCACAGCCAGCAGCAAGGTGCCTGCCACTGGCCTAGGAGGCACTGCGGCTGCTGTGACCACAAAAGCACAGCCAGCAGCTAGGAGCATGCCACTGGCGTAGGAGGCACTGAGGCTGCTGTGACCTTCCAAGCACAGTCAGCAGCCAGGAGCCTGCCACTGGCCTCGGAGGCACTGAGGCTGCCGTGACCACAAAAGCACAGCCAGCAGCTAGGAGCATGCCACTGGCGTAGGAGGCACTGAGGCTGCTGTGACCTCACAAGCACAGCCAGCAGCCATGAGCCTGCCACTGGCCTCGGAGGCAGTGAGGCTGCTGTGACCTGAAAAGCACAGGCAGCAGCCAGGAGCCTGCCACTGGCCTAGGAGGCACTGAGGCTGCTGTGACCTCACAAGCATAGCCAGCAGCCAGGAGCCTGCCACTGGCCTAGGTGACACTGGGGAGGCTGTGACATCACAAGCACAACCAGCAGCCTGCCACTGGCCTAGGAGGCACGGAGGCTGCTCTCACCTCACAAGCGCAGTCATCAGCCAGGAGCCTGCCACTGGCATAGGAGGCACTGAGGCTGCTGTGACCTCACAAGCATAGCCAGCAGCCAGGAGCCTGCCACTGGCCTAGGTGACACTGGGGAGGCTGTGACATCACAAGCACAACCAGCAGCCTGCCACTGGCCTAGGAGGCACGGAGGCTGCTCTCACCTCACAAGCACAGTCATCAGCCAGGAGCCTGCCACTGGCCTAGGAGGCACTGAGGCTGCTGTGACCTGACAAGCACAGCCAGCAGCCAGGAGCCTGCCACTGGCCGAGGAGGCACCGAGGCTGCTGTGACCTCACAAGCACAGACAACAGGGGCTGCTGCTCACTATCTATGAGGCACTGAGGCTGCTGTGACCCCACAACCACAGCCAGCAGCCATGAGCCTGCCACTGGCCTAGGAGGCACACAGGCTGCTGTGACCTCACCAGCACAGCCAGCAGCCAGGAGCCTGCCACTGTCCTAGGAGGCACTGAGGCTGCTGTGACCTGACAAGCACAGCCAGCAACCAGGACCCTGCCACTGGCCTAGGAGGCACCAAGGATGCTGTGACCTCACAAGCACAGCCAGCAGCCAGGAGCCTGCCACTGGCCTAGGAGGCACTGGGGATGCTGGGTCCTCACAAGCACAGCCAGCAGCCAGGAGCCTGCCACTGTCCAAGGAGGCACTGAGGCTGATGTGACCTCACAAGCACAGCCAGCAGCCATGAGCCTGCCACTGTCCTAGGAGGCACTGCGGCTGCTGTGACCACAAAAACACAGCCAGCAGCTAGGAGCATGCCACTGGCCTAGGAGGCACTGAGGCTGCTGTGACCTTCCAAGCACAGTCAGCAGCCAGGAGCCTGCCACTGGCCTCGGAGGCACTAAGGCTGCCGTGACCTCACAAGCACAGCCAGCAGCCAGGAGCCTGCCACTGGCCTAGGAGGCACTGAGGCTGCTGTGACCTCACAAGCACAACCAGCAGCCATGAGCCTGCCACTGGCCTAGGAGGCAGTGAGGCTGCTGTGACCTGAAAAGCACAGGCAGCAGCCAGGAGGAGCCTGCCACTGGCCTAGGAGGCACTGAGGCTGCTGTGACCTCACAAGCATAGCCAGCAGCCAGGAGCCTGCCACTGGCCTAGGTGACACTGGGGAGGCTGTGACATCACAAGCACAACGAGCAGCCTGCCACTGGCCTAGGAGGCACGGAGGCTGCTCTCACCTCACAAGCACAGTCATCAGCCAGGAGCCTGCCACTGGCCTAGGAGGCACGGAGGCTGCTGTGCCCTCCCAAGCACAGCCAGCAGCCATGAGCCTGCCACTGGCCTAGGAGGCACTGGGGATGCTGTGACCTCACAAGCACAGCCAGCAGCCAGGAGCCTGCCACTGGGCTAGGAGGCACTGAGGCTGCTGTGACCTCATAAGCACAGCCAGCAGCCATGAGCCTGCCACTGGCCTGGGAGACACACAGGCTGCTGTGACCTCACAAGCACGGCCAGGAGCCAGGAGCCTGACACTGACCTACGAGGCACTGAGGCTGCTCTGAAATCACAAGCACAGCCAGCAGCCAGGAGCCTGCCACTGGCCTAGGAGGCACTGGGGATGCTGGGTCCTCACAAGCACAGCCAGCAGACAGGAGCCTGCCACTGTCCTAGGAGGTACTGAGGCTGCTGTGAGATCACAAGCACAGCCAGCAGCAAGGTGCCTGCCACTGGCCTAGGAGGCACTGCGGCTGCTGTGACCACAAAAGCACAGCCAGCAGCTAGGAGCATGCCACTGGCGTAGGAGGCACTGAGGCTGCTGTGACCTTCCAAGCACAGTCAGCAGCCAGGAGCCTGCCACTGGCCTCGGAGGCACTGAGGCTGCCGTGACCACAAAAGCACAGCCAGCAGCTAGGAGCATGCCACTGGCGTAGGAGGCACTGAGGCTGCTGTGACCTCACAAGCACAGCCAGCAGCCATGAGCCTGCCACTGGCCTCGGAGGCAGTGAGGCTGCTGTGACCTGAAAAGCACAGGCAGCAGCCAGGAGCCTGCCACTGGCCTAGGAGGCACTGAGGCTGCTGTGACCTCACAAGCATAGCCAGCAGCCAGGAGCCTGCCACTGGCCTAGGTGACACTGGGGAGGCTGTGACATCACAAGCACAACCAGCAGCCTGCCACTGGCCTAGGAGGCACGGAGGCTGCTCTCACCTCACAAGCGCAGTCATCAGCCAGGAGCCTGCCACTGGCATAGGAGGCACTGAGGCTGCTGTGACCTCACAAGCATAGCCAGCAGCCAGGAGCCTGCCACTGGCCTAGGTGACACTGGGGAGGCTGTGACATCACAAGCACAACGAGCAGCCTGCCACTGGCCTAGGAGGCACGGAGGCTGCTCTCACCTCACAAGCACAGCCAGCAGCCAGGAGCCTGCCACTGGCCGAGGAGGCACCGAGGCTGCTGTGACCTCACAAGCACAGACAACAGGGGCTGCTGCTCACTATCTATGAGGCACTGAGGCTGCTGTGACCCCACAACCACAGCCAGCAGCCATGAGCCTGCCACTGGCCTAGGAGGCACACAGGCTGCTGTGACCTCACCAGCACAGCCAGCAGCCAGGAGCCTGCCACTGTCCTAGGAGGCACTGAGGCTGCTGTGACCTGACAAGCACAGCCAGCAACCAGGACCCTGCCACTGGCCTAGGAGGCACCAAGGATGCTGTGACCTCACAAGCACAGCCAGCAGCCAGGAGCCTGCCACTGGCCTAGGAGGCACTGGGGATGCTGGGTCCTCACAAGCACAGCCAGCAGCCAGGAGCCTGCCACTGTCCAAGGAGGCACTGAGGCTGATGTGACCTCACAAGCACAGCCAGCAGCCAGGAGCCTGCCACTGTCCTAGGAGGCACTGCGGCTGCTGTGACCACAAAAACACAGCCAGCAGCTAGGAGCATGCCACTGGCCTAGGAGGCACTGAGGCTGCTGTGACCTTCCAAGCACAGTCAGCAGCCAGGAGCCTGCCACTGGCCTCGGAGGCACTGAGGCTGCCGTGACCTCACAAGCACAGCCAGCAGCCAGGAGCCTGCCACTGGCCTAGGAGGCACTGAGGCTGCTGTGACCTCACAAGCACAGACAGCAGCCATGAGCCTGCCACTGGCCTAGGAGGCAGTGAGGCTGCTGTGACCTGAAAAGCACAGGCAGCAGCCAGGAGCCTGCCACTGGCCTAGGAGGCACTGAGGCTGCTGTGACCTCACAAGCATAGCCAGCAGCCAGGAGCCTGCCACTGGCCTAGGTGACACTGGGGAGGCTGTGACATCACAAGCACAACCAGCAGCCTGCCACTGGCCTAGGAGGCACGGAGGCTGCTCTCACCTCACAAGCACAGTCATCAGCCAGCAGCCTGCCACTGGCCTAGGAGGCACGGAGGCTGCTGTGACCTCCCAAGCACAGCTAGCAGCCATGAGCCTGCCACTGGCCTAGGAGGCACACAGACTGCTGTGACCTCACAAGCACAGCCAGCAGCCAGGAGCCTGCCACTGGGCTAGGAGGCACTGAGGCTGCTGTGACCTCATAAGCACAGCCAGCAGCCATGAGCCTGCCACTGGCCTGGGAGACACACAGGCTGCTGTGACCTCACAAGCACAGCCAGGAGCCAGGAGCCTGACACTGACCTACGAGGCACTGAGGCTGCTCTGAAATCACAAGCACAGCCAGCAACCAGGAGCCTGCCACTGGCCTATGAGGCACCAAGGATGCTGTGACCTCACAAGCACAGCCAGCAGCCAGGAGCCTGCCACTGGCCTAGGAGGCACTGGGGATGCTGGGTCCTCACAAGCACAGCCAGCAGCCAGGAGCCTGCCACTGTCCTAGGAGGTACTGAGGCTGCTGTGAGATCACAAGCACAGCCAGCAGCAAGGTGCCTGCCACTGGCCTAGGAGGCACTGCGGCTGCTGTGACCACAAAAGCACAGCCAGCAGCTAGGAGCATGCCACTGGCGTAGGAGGCACTGAGGCTGCTGTGACCTTCCAAGCACAGTCAGCAGCCAGGAGCCTGCCACTGGCCTCGGAGGCACTGAGGCTGCCGTGACCACAAAAGCACAGCCAGCAGCTAGGAGCATGCCACTGGCCTAGGAGGCACTGAGGCTGCTGTGACCTCACAAGCACAGCCAGCAGCCAGGAGCCTGCCACTGGCCGAGGAGGCACCGAGGCTGCTGTGACCTCACAAGCACAGACAACACGGGCTGCTGCTAACTATCTATGAGGCACTGAGGCTGCTGTGACCCCACAAGCACAGGCAGCAGCCATGAGCCTGCCACTGGCCTAGGAGGCACACAGGCTGCTGTGACCTCACCAGCACAGCCAGCAGCCAGGAGCCTGCCACTGGCCTAGGAGGCACTGAGGCTGCTCTGACCTCACAAGCACAGCCAGCAATCAGGAGCCTGCCACTGGCATAGGAGGCACTGGGGATGCTGTGACCTCACAAGCACAGCCAGCAGCCAGGATCCTGCCACTGGCCTAGGAGGCACTGGGGATGCTGGGTCCTCACAAGCACAGCCAGCAGCCAGGAGCCTGCCACTGTCCAAGGAGGCACTGAGGCTGATGTGACCTCACAAGCACAGCCAGCAGCCATGAGCCTGCCACTGGCCTAGGAGGCACGGAGGCTGCTGTGACCGCCCAAGCACAGCCAGCAGGCATGAGCCTGCAACTGGCCTAGGAGGCACTGGGGATGCTGTGACCTCACAAGCACAGCCAGCAGCCAGGAGCCTGCCACTGGGCTAGGAGGCACTGTGGCAGCTGTGACCTCATAAGCACAGCCAGCAGCCATGAGCCTGCCACTGGCCTGGGAGACACACAGGCTGCTGTGACCTCACAAGCACAGCCAGGAGCCAGGAGCCTGACACTGACCTACGAGGCACTGAGGCTGCTCTGAAATCACAAGCACAGCCAGCAACCAGGAGCCTGCCACTGGCCTATGAGGCACCAAGGATGCTGTGACCTCACAAGCACAGCCAGCAGCCAGGAGCCTGCCACTGGCCTAGGAGGCACTGGGGATGCTGGGTCCTCACAAGCACAGCCAGCAGCCAGGAGCCTGCCACTGTCCTAGGAGGTACTGAGGCTGCTGTGAGATCACAAGCACAGCCAGCAGCAAGGTGCCTGCCACTGGCCTAGGAGGCACTGCGGCTGCTGTGACCACAAAAGCACAGCCAGCAGCTAGGAGCATGCCACTGGCGTAGGAGGCACTGAGGCTGCTGTGACCTTCCAAGCACAGTCAGCAGCCAGGAGCCTGCCACTGGCCTCGGAGGCACTGAGGCTGCCGTGACCACAAAAGCACAGCCAGCAGCTAGGAGCATGCCACTGGCGTAGGAGGCACTGAGGCTGCTGTGACCTCACAAGCACAGCCAGCAGCCAGGAGCCTGCCACTGGCCTCGGAGGCACTGAGGCTGCCGTGACCTCACAAGCACAGCCAGCAGCCAGGAGCCTGCCACTGGCCTAGGAGGCACTAAGGCTGCTCTGACCTCACAAGCACAGCCAGCAGCCAGGAGCCTGCCACTGGCCTCGGAGGCAGTGAGGCTGCTGTGACCTGAAAAGCACAGGCAGCAGCCAGGAGCCTGCCACTGGCCTAGGAGGCACTGAGGCTGCTGTGACCTCACAAGCATAGCCAGCAGCCATGAGCCTGTCACTGGCGTAGGAGGCACTGAGGCTGCTGTGACCTCACAAGCACAGCCAGCAGCCAGGAGCCTGCCACTGGCCTAGGTGACACTGGGGAGGCTGTGACATCACAAGCACAACCAGCAGCCTGCCACTGGCCTAGGAGGCACGGAGGCTGCTCTCACCTCACAAGCACAGTCATCAGCCAGGAGCCTGCCACTGGCATAGGAGGCACTGAGGCTGCTGTGACCTCACAAGCACAGCCAGCAGCCAGGAGCCTGCCACTGGCCTATGAGGCACCAAGGATGCTGTGACCTCACAAGCACAGCCAGCAGCCAGGAGCCTGCCACTGGCCTAGGAGGCACTGGGGATGCTGGGTCCTCACAAGCACAGCCAGCAGCCAGGAGCCTGCCACTGTCCAAGGAGGCACTGAGGCTGCTGTGACCTCACAAGCACAACCAGCAGCCATGAGCCTGCCACTGTCCTAGGAGGCACGGAGGCTGCTGTGACCTCCCAAGCACAGCCAGCAGCCATGAGCCTGCCACTGGCCTAGGAGGCACTGGGGATGCTGTGACCTCACAAGCACAGCCAGCAGCCAGGAGCCTGCCACTGGCCTAGGAGGCATTGTGGCAGCTGTGACCTCATAAGCACAGCCAGCAGCCATGAGCCTGCCACTGGCCTGGGAGACACACAGGCTGCTGTGACCTCACAAGCACAGCCAGGAGCCAGGAGCCTGCCACTGACCTACGAGGCACTGAGGCTGCTCTGACCTCACAAGCACAGCCAGCAACCAGGAGCCTGCCACTGGCCTAGGAGGCACCAAGGATGCTGTGACCTCACAAGCACAGCCAGCAGCCAGGAGCCTGCTACTGGCCTAGGAGGCACTGGGAATGCTGGGTCCTCACAAGCACAGGCAGCAGACAGGAGCCTGCCACTGGCCTCGGAGGCACTGAGGGTGCTGTGACCTCACAAGCACAACCAGCAGCCATGAGCCTGCCACTGGCCTCGGAGGCACGGAGGCTGCTGTGACCTCACAGGCACAGCCAGCTGGCAGGAGCCTGCCACTGGCCAATGAGGCACAGAGCCTGCTGTGACCTCACAAGCACAGTCAGCAGCCAGGAGCCTGCCACTGGTCTTGGAGGCACTGTGGCAGCTGTGACCTCACAAGCACACCTAGGAGCCAGGAGCCTGCCACTGGCCTAGGAGGCACTGAGGCTGCTGTGACCTCACAAGCACAGCCATCAGCCAGGAGCCTGACACTGGCCTAGGAGGCACTGAGGCTGCTGTGACCTCACAAGCACAGGCAGCAGCCAGGAGCCTGCCACTGGCCTCGGAGGCACTGAGGCTGCTGTGACCTCACAAGCACAGGCAGTAGCCATGAGCCTGTCACTGGCCTAGGAGGCACTGAGGCTGCTGTGACCTCACAAGCACAGCCAGCAGCCAGGAGCCTGCCACTGGCCCAGGTGACACTGAGGCTGCTGTGACATCACAAGCACAGCCAGCAGCCTGCCACTGGCCTAGGAGGCACGGAGGCTGCTCTCACCTCACAAGCACAGTCAGCAGCCAGGCGCCTGCCACTGGACTAGGAGGCACTCAGGCTGCTGTGCGCTCACAAGCACAGCCAGCAGCCAGGAGCCTGCCACTGGCCTAGGAGACACTAAGGATGCTGTGTCCTCACAAACAAAGCCAGCAGCCATGAGCCTGCCACTAGCCTAGGAGGCACGGAGGCTGCTGTGACCTGACAAGCACAGGCAGCAGCCATGAGCCTGCCACTGCCCTAGGAGGCACTGAGGCTGCTGTGACCTCACCAGCACACCCAGCAGCCATGAGCCTGCCGCTGGCCTCAGAGGCTCTCAGGCAGCTGTGACCTCACAAGCACAGCCAGCAGCCAAGAGCCTGCCACAGGCGTAGGCGGTACTGAGGCTGCTGTGATGTCACAGGCACAGCCAGCAGCCATGAGCCTGCCACTGGCCTAGGAGACTCTCAGGCTACTGTGACCTCACAAGCACAGCCAGCAACCAGGAGCCGGCCACTGGTCTCGGAGGCACTGAGGCTGCTGTGACGTCACAACCACAGCCAGCACGCAGGAGCCTAACACTGGCCTTGGAGTCACTCAGGCAGCTCAGACCTCACAAGCACAGCCAGCAGCCAGGAGCCTGAAACGGTCCTAGGAGGCACTACGGCAGCTGTGACATCACATGCACAGCCAGCAGCCATGAGCCTGCCACTGGCCTAGGAGGCACTCAGGCTGCTATGACCTGACAAGCACAGCCAGCAGCCAGGAGCCTGCCACTGGCCTAGGAGGCACTGCGGCTGCTGTGACCTCACAAGAAAAGCCAGCAGCCAGGAGCCTGACACTGGCCTAGGAGGCACTGGGGATGCTGTGACCTCACAAGCACAGCCAGCAGCCAGGAGCCTGCCACTGGGCTAGGAGGCACTGTGGCAGCTGTGACCTCATAAGCACAGCCAGCAGCCATGAGCCTGCCACTGGCCTGGGAGACACACAGGCTGCTGTGACCTCACAAGCACAGCCAGGAGCCAGGAGCCTGACACTGACCTACGAGGCACTGAGGCTGCTCTGACCTCACAAGCACAGCCAGCAACCAGGAGCCTGCCACTGGCCTATGAGGCACCAAGGATGCTGTGACCTCACAAGCACAGCCAGCAGCCAGGAGCCTGCCACTGGCCTAGGAGGCACTGGGGATGCTGGGTCCTCACAAGCACAGCCAGCAGCCAGGAGCCTGCCACTGTCCTAGGAGGTACTGAGGCTGCTGTGAGATCACAAGCACAGCCAGCAGCAAGGTGCCTGCCACTGGACTAGGAGGCACTGCGGCTGCTGTGACCACAAAAGCACAGCCAGCAGCTAGGAGCATGCCACTGGCGTAGGAGGCACTGAGGCTGCTGTGACCTTCCAAGCACAGTCAGCAGCCAGGAGCCTGCCACTGGCCTAGGAGGCACTGAGGCTGCCGTGACCTCACAAGCACAGCCAGCAGCCAGGAGCCTGCCACTGGCCTAGCAGGCATTCAGGCTGCTGTGACCTCCCAAACACAGCCAGCAGCCATGAGCCTGCCACTGGCCTCGGAGGCAGTGAGGCTGCTGTGACCTGAAAAGCACAGGCAGCAGCCATGAGCCTGTCACTGGCCTAGGAGGCACTGAGGCTGCTGTGACCTCACAAGCACAGCCAGCAGCCAGGAGCCAGCCACTGGCCCAGGTGACACTGAGGCTGCTGTGACATCACAAGCACAGCCAGCAGCCAGGAGCCTGCCACTGGCCTAGGAGGCACGGAGGCTGCTCTCACCTCACAAGCACAGTCAGCAGCCAGGAGCCTGCCACTGGCCTAGGAGGCAGTGAGGCTGCTGTGACCTCACAAGCACAGCCAGCAGCCAGGAGCCTGCCACTGGACTAGGAGGCACTCAGGCTGCTGTGCGCTCACAAGCACAGCCAGCAGCCAGGAGCCTGCCACTGGCCTAGGAGACACTAAGGATGCTGTGTCCTCACAAACAAAGCCAACAGCCATGAGCCTGCCACTGTCCTAGGAGGCACGGAGGCTGCTGTGACCTGACAAGCACAGCCAGCAGCCATGAGCCTGCCACTGGCCTAGGAGGCACGGAGGCTGCTGTGACCTCACCAGCACAGCCAGCAGCCATGAGCCTGCCGCTGGCCTCGGAGGCTCTCAGGCAGCTGTGACCTCACAGGCACAGCCAGCAGCCAGGAGCCTGCCACAGGCCTAGGAGGCACTGAGGCTGCTCTGATGTCACAGGCACAGCCAGCAGCCATGAGCCTGCCACTGGCCTAGGAGACTCTCAGGCTACTGTGACCTCACAAGCACAGCCAGCAACCAGGAGCCTGCCACTGGTCTCGGAGGCACTGAGGCTGCTGTGACGTCACAACCACAGCCAGCACCCAGGAGCCTAACGCTGGCCTTGGAGCCACTCAGGATGCTGTGACCTCACAAGCACAGCCAGCAGCCAGGAGCCTGCCGCTGGCCTCGGAGGCGCTCAGGCAGCTCAGACCTCACAAGCACAGCCAGCAGCCAGGAGCCTGACACGGTCCTAGGAGGCACTGCGGCAGCTGTGACGTCACATGCACAGCCAGCAGCCATGAGCCTGCCACTGGCCTAGGAGGCACTGAGGCTGCTGTGACCTGACAAGCACAGCCACCAGCCAGGAGCCTGCCACTGTCCTACGAGGCACTGAGGCTGCTGTGACCTCTCAAGCACAGCCAGCAGCCAGGAGCATGCCATTGGCCTAGGAGGCACTGAGGCTGCTGTGACCTCACAAGCACAGCCAGCAGCCAGGAGCCTGCCACTGGCCTAGGAGGCACGGAGGCTGCTGTGACCTCACAAGAAAAGCCAGCAGCCAGGAGCCTGCCACTGGCCTAGGAGACACTCAGGCTGCTGTGACCTCACAAGCACAGCCACCAGCCAGGAGCCTGGCACAGGCCTCGGAGGCCCTGAGGCTGCTGTGACCTCACAAGCACAGCCAGCAGGGGGCGCCGCACACTCATATATGAGGCACTGAGGCTGCTGTGACCTCGCAATCACAGCCAGCAGCCAGGCGCCTGCCACTGGCCTCGGAGGCTCTGAGGCTGCTGTGACCTCACAAGCACAGCCAGCAGCCAGGAGCCTGCCACTGGTCTTGGAGGCACTGGGGCAGCTGTGACCTCACAAGCACAGCCCGCTGCCATGTGCCTGCCACTGTCCTAGGAGGCACTGAGGCTGCTGTGACCTCCCAAGCACAGCCAGCAGCCATGAGCCTGCCACTGGTCTCGGAGGCACTGAGGCTGCTGTGACCTCATAACCACAGCCAGCACCCAGCAGCCTAACACTGGCCTTGGAGTCACTCAGGATGCTGTGACCTCACTAGAACAGCTACCAGCCATGACCCTGCCACTGGCCTAGGAGGCACGGAGGCTGCTGTGACCTCACAAGCACAGCCAGCAGCCAGGAGCCTGCCACTGGCCTAGGAGGCACTGAGGCTGCTGTGACCTCACAAGCACAGCCAGCAGCCAGGAGCCTGCCACTGGTCTTGGAGGCACTGGGGCAGCTGTGACCTCACAAGCACAGCCAGCAGCCAGGAGCCTGCCACTGGCCTGGGAGGCACTCAGGCTGCTGTGAGCTCACAAGCACAGCCAGCAGCCAGGACCCTGCTACTGGCCTAGGAGGCACTGAGGCTGCTCTGACCTCACAAGCACAGCCGGCAGCCAGCAGCCTGCCACTGGCCTAGGAGGCACTCAGGCTGCTATGACCTCACAAGCACAGCCAGGAGCCAGGAGCCTGCCACTGGCCTATGAGGCACCGAGGCTGCTGTGACCTCAAAAACACAGCCAGCAGGCAGGAGCCTGCCACTGGCCTAGGAGGCACTGGGGATGCTGTGACCTCACAAGCACAGCCAGCAGCCAGGAGCCTGCCACTGGCCTAGGAGGCACTGAGGCTGCTGTGACCTGACAAGCACAGCCAGCAGCCAGGAGCCTGCCACTGGCCTGGGAGACACACAGGCTGCTGTGACCTCACAAGCACAGCCAGGAGCCAGGAGCCTGCCACTGACCTACGAGGCACTGAGGCTGCTCTGACCTCACAAGCACAGCCAGCAACCAGGAGCCTGCCACTGGACTAGGAGGCACCAAGGATGCTGTGACCTGAAAAGCACAGCCAGCAGCCATGAGCCTGCCACTGGCCTAGGAGGCACGGAGGCTGCTGTGACCTCACAAGCACAGCCAGCAGCCAGGAGCCTGCCACTGGTCTTGGAGGCACTGGGGCAGCTGTGACCTCACAAGCACAGCCCGCTGCCATGTGCCTGCCACTGTCCTAGGAGGCACTGAGGCTGCTGTGACCTCTCAAGCACAGCCAGCAGCCAGGACCCTGCCACAGTTTTAGGAGGCACTGAGGCTGCTGTGACCTCACAAGCACAGCCAGCAGCCAGGAGCCTGCCGCTGGCCTAGGAGGCACTCAGGCTGCTGTGACCTCACAAGCACAGCCACCAGCCAGAAGCCTGGCACAGGCCTCGGAGGAACTGAGGCTGCTGTGGCCTCACAAGCACAGCCGGCAGCCAGCAGCCTGCAGCCTGCCACTGGCCTAGGAGGCACTGAGGCTGCTGTGACCTCACAAGCACAGCCAGCAGGGGGCGCTGCACACTAATGTATGAGGCACTGAGGGTGCTGTGACCTCGCAATCACAGCCAGCAGCCAGGCGCCTGCCACTGGCCTCGGAGGCTCTCAGGCTGCTGTGACGTCACAAGCACAGCCAGCAGCCAGGAGCCTGCCACTGGTCTTGGAGGCACTGGGGCAGCTGTGACCTCACAAGCACAGCCCGCTGCCATGTGCCTGCCACTGTCCTAGGAGGCACTGAGGCTGCTGTGACCTCCCAAGCACAGCCAGCAGCCATGAGCCTGCCACTGGCCTCGGAGGCAGTCATCCTGCTGTGACCTCACAAGCACAGCCAGGAGCCAGGAGCCTGCCACTGACCTACGAGGCACTGAGGCTGCTCTGACCTCACAAGCACAGCCAGCAACCAGGAGCCTGCCACTGGCCTATGAGGCACCAAGGAAGCTGTGACCTCACAAGCACAGCCAGCAGCCATGAGCCTGCCACTGGTAGGAGGCACTGAGGCTACTGTGACCTCACAAGCACAACCAGCAGCCAGGACCCTGCCACTGGCCTAGGAGGCACTGAGGCTGCTCTGACCTCACAAGCACAGCCAGCAGCCATGAGCCTGCCACTGGCCTCAGAGGCACTGAGGCTGCAGTGACCTCACAAGCACAGACAGCAGCCAGCAGCCTGCCACTGGCCTAGGAGGCACTGAGGCTGCTATGACCTCACAACCACATCCAGCAGCCAGGAGCCTGCCACTGGCCTAGGAGGCACCGAGGCTGCTGTGACCTCACAAGCACAGCCAGCAGCCAGGAGCCTGCCACTGGCCTAGGAGGCACTGGGGATGCTGTGACCTCACAAGCACAGCCAGCAGCCAGGAGCCTGCCACTAGCCTCGGAGGCACGGAGGCTGCTGTGACCTCACAAGCACAGCCAGCAGCCATGAGCCTGCCACTGGACTAGGAGGCACTCAGGCTGCTGTGACCTCACAAGCACAGCCAGCACCCAGGAGCCTAACACTGGCCTTGGAGTCACTCAGGATGCTGTGACCTCACAAGCACAGCCAGCAGCCAGGAGCCTGCCACTGGCCTCGGAGG
This sequence comes from Dromaius novaehollandiae, assembly GCF_036370855.1. Classification (NCBI taxonomy): domain Eukaryota; kingdom Metazoa; phylum Chordata; class Aves; order Casuariiformes; family Dromaiidae; genus Dromaius; species Dromaius novaehollandiae. The sequence goes on from NC_088107.1 coordinate 27,155,622, forward strand.
CGCTCAGGCTGCTCAGACCTCACAAGCACAGCCAGCAGCCAGGAGCCTGACACGGTCCTAGGAGACACTGCGGCAGCTGTGACGTCACATGCACAGCCAGCAGCCATGAGCCTGCCACTGGCCTAGGAGGCACTGAGGCTGCTGTGACCTGACAAGCACAGCCACCAGCCAGGAGCCTGCCACTGTCCTACGAGGCACTGAGGCTGCTGTGACCTCTCAAGCACAGCCAGCAGCCAGGAGCCTGCCACTGGCCCAGGTGACACTGAGGCTGCTGTGACATCACAAACACAGCCAGCAGCCTGCCACTGGCCTAGGAGGCACGGAGGCTGCTCTCACCTCACAAGCACAGGCAGCAGCCATGAGCCTGCCACTGGCCTAGGAGGCACTGAGGCTGCTGTGACCTCACAAGCACAGCCAGCAGCCAGGAGCCTGCCACTGGACTAGGAGGCACTCAGGCTGCTGTGCGCTCACAAGCACAGCCAGCAGCCAGGAGCCTGCCACTGGCCTAGGAGACACTAAGGATGCTGTGTCCTCACAAACAAAGCCAGCAGCCATGAGCCTGCCACTGTCCTAGGAGGCACGGAGGCTGCTGTGACCTGACAAGCACAGGCAGCAGCCATGAGCCTGCCACTGGCCTAGGAGGCACTGAGGCAGCTGTGACCTCACCAGCACAGTCATCAGCCAGGAGCCTGCCACTGGCCTCGGAGGCTCTCAGGCAGCTGTGACCTCACAAGCACAGCCAGCAGCCAGGAGCCTGCCACTGTCCTACGAGGCACTGAGGCTGCTGTGACCTCTCAAGCACAGCCAGCAGCCAGGAGCCTGCCACTGGCCTCGGAGGCACTGAGGCTGCTGTGACCTCACAAGCACAGCCAGCAGCCAGGAGCCTGCCACTGGCCTAGGAGGCACGGAGGCTGCTGTGACCTCACAAGAAAAGCCAGCAGCCAGGAGCCTGCCACTGGCCTAGGAGGCACCAAGGATGCTGTGACCTCACAAGCACAGCCAGCAGCCAGGAGCCTGCCGCTGGCCTAGGAGGCACTCAGGCTGCTGTGACCTCACAAGCACAGCCACCAGCCAGGAGCCTGGCACAGGCCTAGGAGGCACTGAGGCTGCTGTGGCCTCACAAGCACAGCCAGCAGCCAGCAGCCTGCAGCCTGCCACTGGCCTAGGAGGCACTGAGGCTGCTGTGACCTGACAAGCACAGCCAGCAGGGGGCGCTGCACACTAATGTATGAGGCACTGAGGCTGCTGTGACCTCGCAATCACAGCCAGCAGCCAGGCGCCTGCCACTGGCCTCGGAGGCTCTGAGGCTGCTGTGACGTCACAAGCACAGCCAGCAGCCAGGAGTCTGCCACTGGTCTTGGAGGCACTGGGGCAGCTGTGACCTCACAAGCACAGCCCGCTGCCATGTGCCTGCCACTGTCCTAGGAGGCACTGAGGCTGCTGTGACCTCACAAGCACAGCCAGCAGCCATGAGCCTGCCACTGGTCTCGGAGGCACTGAGGCTGCTGTGACCTCATAACCACAGCCAGCACCCAGCAGCCTAACACTGGCCTTGGAGTCACTCAGGATGCTGTGACCTCACTAGCACAGCTACCAGCCATGACCCTGCCACTGGCCTCGGAGGCATGGAGGCTGCTCTGACCTCACAAGCACAGCCAGCAGCCAGGAGCCTGCCACTGGCCTAGGAGGCACTGAGGCTGCTGTGACCTCACAAGCACAGCCAGCAGCCAGGAGCCTGACACTGGTCTTGGAGGAACTGGGGCAGCTGTGACCTCACAAGCACAGCCAGCAGCCAGGAGCCTGCCATTGGCTTAGCAGACACTGAAACTGCTCTGACGTCACAAGCACAGCCACCACGGCATGCTAGACACTAAACTAGGAGGCACGGAGGCTGCTCTGACCTCACAAGCACAGCCAGCAGGCATGACCCTGCCACTGGCCTAGGACGCACTGAGGCTGCTGTGATCTCACAAGCACAGCCAGCGGGGGGCCGCTGTAGACAAAGCGATGAGGCACTGAGGCTGCTGTTATGTCACAAGCAGAGCCAGCAGCCAGGAGCCTGTCAGAGGCCTGGGAGGCACTCAGGCTGCCCTGACCTCACAAGAACTGCCAGGAGCCAGAAGCATGCCACTGGCCTAGGAGGCACTGAGGGCGCTGAGACCTCACTAGCATAGCCAGCATCCAGGCGCCTGCCACTAACGTGTGAGCCATTGAGGGTGCTATGACCTCACAAGCACAGCCAGCAGCCAGGAGCCTGCCACTGGCCTCGCAGGCACTCAGGCTGCTGTGACCTGACAAGCACAGCCAGCAGGCATGAGCCTGCAACTGGCCTAAGAGGCAGTGAGGCTGTTGTGACCTCACAAGCACAGCCAGCAGGGTGCGCTATACACTAAACTTTGAGTCACTCAAGCTGCTGTGACCTCACAAGCACAGCCAGCAGCCAGGAGCCTGCCATTGGCCTAGGAGGCACTGAGTTTGCTGTGACCTCACAAGCACAGCAAGCAGCGAGGAGCCTGACACTGGCCTAGGAGGCACTTAGGCTGCTGTGACCTCACAAGCACAGCCAGCAGAGGGCACTGTAGACTAATGTAAAAGGGACTGAGGCTGCTGTTATGTCACAAGCACAGCGACGAGCAAGAGTCTGCCACTGTCGTCGGAAGCACGGAGGCTGCTGTGCCCTCACAAAGACAACCAGCAGGATGCGCTGTGGACGAACATATGCGGCTCTCAGGCTGCTGTGAGGCCATGAGCACAGCCAGCAGCCAGGAGCCTGGCACTGGCCTAAGAGACACTGAGGCTGCTGTGACCTCATAAGCACAGCCAGCAGCCAGAAGCCTGGCACTGGCCTACGAGGCCCTGAGCCTGCTGTGACCTCACAAGCACTGCCTGCAGCCATGAACCTGCCACTGGCCTCGGAGGCACTGAAGCTGCTGTGACCTCACAAGCACAGCCAGCAGCTAGGAGCATGCCACTGTCCTAGGAGGCACTGGGGATGCTGTGACCTCACAAGCACAGCCAGCAGCCAGGAGCATGCCACTGGCCGAGGAGGCACTGAGGCTGCTGTGACCTCACAAACATAACCAGCAGCCAGGAGCCTGCCACTAAGGTATGAGGCATTGAGGCACCTGTGACCTCACAAGAACAGCCAGCAGCCAGGAGCCTGCCACTGGCCTCGCAGGTGCTGGGGCTGCTGTGCCATGACAAGCACATGCAATAGCCATGTGCCTGCCACTGGCCTCGGAGGCACTGAGGCTGCTGTGACCTCACAAGCACAGCCAGCAGCCAGGATCCTGCCACTGGCCACAGATGTACTCAGGCTGCTGTGACCTCACAAGCACAGTCAGCAGCCATGAGCCTGGCACTGACCTCAGAGGCACTGAGGCTGCTGTGACCTGACAAGCACAGCCAGCAGACAGGAGCCTGCAACTGGCCTCGCAGGCACTGAGGCTGCTGTGACCTCACAAGCACAACCAGCAGCCAGGAGCCTACCACTGGTCTCGGAGGCACTGAGACTGCTGTGATCTCACAAGCACAGCCAGCAGGGGGCGCTAATCTCTAAGCTATGAGGCACTGAATCTGCTGTGACCTCACAAGCACAGCTAACAGCCATGAGCCTACCAGTGGCCTCGGAGGCACTGAGGCTGCTGTGACCTCACAAGCACAGCCAGCAGCCAGGAGCCTGCCACTGGCCTCAGAGGCACTGAGGCTGCTGTGACCTCACAAGCACAGCCAGCAGCCAGGAGCCAGCCACTGGCCTAGGAGGCAGTGAGGCTGCTGTGACCTCACAAGCACAGCCAGCAGCCAGGAGCCTGCCACTGGCCTAGGAGGCACTGAGGCTGCGGTGACCTCAGAAGCACATCCAGCAGCCAGGAGCCTGCCATTGGCCTATGAGGCACTGAGGCTGCTGTGACCTCACAAGTACAGCCCCCAGCCATGAATGAGCCACTGAGTTAGGAGGCAGGGAGGCTGCTGTGATCTGACAAGCACAGCCAGCAGCCAGGAGCCTGCCACTGGCCTAGGAGGCACTGAGGCTGCGGTGACCTCACAAGGACAGCCAGCAGGTTTGCTTGCCACTAACCTATGATGCCCTGGAGCTGCTGTGACCTTACAAGCACAGGCAGCAGCCATGAATGCGCCACTGGCCTAGGAGGCATTCAGGCTGCTGTGACCTCCCAAGCACAGCCAGCCGCACAGAGCCTGCCACTGGCCTCGGAGGCACTGAGGCTGCTGTGACATCACTAGCACAGCCAGCAGCCATGTGCATGCAACTGGCCTAGGAGGCACTGAGGCTGCTGTGACCTCCCATGCACAGCCAGCAGCCATGAGCCTTCTAGTGGCCTCGGAGGCACTGAGTTTGCTGACATCTCACAAGCACAGCCAGGAGCCATTCGCCAGCCACTGACCTCGGAGGCACTGAGGCTGCTGTGACCTCACAAGCACAGCCAGCAGCCAGGAGCCTGCCACTGGCCTAGGAGGCACTGAGGCTGCTGTGACCTGACAAGCACAGCCGCCAGCCATGTGCCTGCCACTGGCCTCGGAGGCACTGAGGCTGCTGTGACCTCAGAAGCATAGCCAGCAGCCATGAGCCTGCCACTGGCCTACAATGCACTGAGGCTGCTGTGACCTTACAAGCACAGCCAGCAGCCAGGAGCCTGCCACTGGCCTCGGAGGCACTGGGGCTGCTGTGACCTCAGACGCATAGCCAGCAGCCATGAGCCTGGCACTGGCCTAGGAGGCACTGAGGCTGCTCTGACCTCACAAGCACAACCAGCAGCCAGGAGCCTGCCACTGGCCTAGGAGGCAGTGAGGCTGCTGTGACCTCACAAGCACAGCCAGCAGCCAGGAGCTTGCCACTGGCGTAGGAGGCGTTGAGGCTGCTATGACCTCACAAGCACAGCCAGCAGCCAGGAGCCTGCCACTGGCCTCGGAAGCACTGAGTTCTGTGACCTCCCAAACACAACCAAAATCCATGTGCCTCCCACTGGCCTCGGTGGCAGTCAGACTGCTGGCACCTCACAAACACAGCCAGCAGGCGGCGCTATAGAGTAACTTTTGAGGGACTGAGGCTGCTGTGATGTCAAAAGCACAGCCAGCAGCCAGGAGCCTGCCACTGGCCTCGGAGGCACTGAGGCTGCTCTGACCTCACAAGTAGAGCCAGCAGCCAGAAGCCTGGCACTGGCCTAGGAGGCACTGAGCCTGCTGTGACCTCACAAGCACAGCCAGCAGCCAGGAGCTTGCCACTGGCCTCGGAGGCCCTGAGGCTGCTGTGATCTCAGAAGCACAGCCAGCGGGGGCCGCTGTAGACAAAACAATGAGGCACTGAGGCTGCTGTTATGTCACAAGCAGAGCCAGCAGCCAGGAGCCTGTCAGAGGCCTGGGAGGCTCTCAGGCTGCTCTGACCTCACAAGGACAGCCAGCAGCCAGGAGCGTGACACTGGCCTCAGAGGCACTGACGGCGCTGTGACCTCAAAAGCATAGCCAGCATCCAGGCGCCTGCCACTAAGGTGTGAGGCATTGAGGGTGCTGTGACCGGACAAGCACAGCCAGCAGCCAGGAGGCTGCCACTGGCCTCGCAGGCACTCAGGTTGCTCTGACCTCACAAGCACAGCCAGCAGCCAGGAGTCTGCCACTGGCCTACGAGGCCCTGAGGCTGCTGTGACCTCACAAGCACAGCCAGCAGCTAGGAGCTTGCCACTGGCCTCGGAGGCACTGAGGCTGCTGTGACCTCACAAGCACAGCCAGCGGCCATGAGGCTGCCACTGGCCTCAAATGCACAGAGGCTGCTGTGACCTCACAACAACAGCGAGAAGTGATTAGCCTGCCCCATGCCTAGGAGGCAGTGAGGCTGCTGTGACCTCACAAGCACAGCTAGCAGCCAGGAGCCTGCCACTGGCCTCGCAGGCACTCAGGCTGCTGTGACCTCACAAGCACAGCCAGCAGCCAGGAGCTTGCCACTGGCCTCAGAGGCACTGAGGCTGCTGTCACCTCACAAGAAGAGCCAGCAGCGAGGAGCATGCCACTGGCCTCAGAGGCACTGAGGGCGCTGTGACCTCACAAGCATAGCCAGCAGCCAGGCTCCTGCCACTAAGGTATGAGGCATTGAGGGTGCTGTGACCTCACAAGCACAGCCAGCAGCCTGGAGCATGCCACTGGCCTTGCAGGCACTCAGGCTGCTGTGACCTCACAAGGAGAGCCAGAAGCCAGGAGCCTGCCACTGAACTGTCAGTCTCTGATGGTGCTGTGACCTCACAAGCACAGCCAGCAGTCATCGGCCTGCCACTGGTCTCGGAGGCACTCAGGCTGCTCTGACCTCACAAGCACAACCAGCATCCAGGAGCCTCACCCTGGCCTAAGAGGCACTGAGGCTGCTGTGACCTCACAAGCACAGCCAGCAGCCAGGAGCCTGCCACTGGCCTAGGAGCCACTGAGTCTGCTGTGACCTGACAAGCACAGCCAGCAGGGTGCGCTATACACTAAACTGTGAGTCACTCATGCTGCTGTGACCTCACAAGCACAGCCAGCAGAGGGCACTGTAGACTAACGTAAAAGGCACTGAGGCTGCTGTTATGTCACAAGCACAGTGACGAGCAAGGAGCCTGCCACTGTCGTCAGAGGCACGGGGGCTGCTGTGCCCTCAAAAGCACAGCCAGTAGGGGGCGCTGTAGACGATCATATGGGGCTCTCAGGCTGCTGTGAGGCCATAAGCACAGCCAGCAGCCAGGAGCCTGGCACTGGCCTACGAGGCCCTGAGCCTGCTGTGACCTCACAAGCACAGCCAGCAGCTAGCAGTTTGCCACTGGCCTCGGAGGCACTGAGGCTGCTGTGACCTTACAAGCACAGCCAGCAGCCATGAGCCTGCCACTGGCCTCGGAGGCACTGAGGCTGCTGTGAACTCACAAGCACAGCCAGGAGCCCTGAGCATGCCACTGTCCTAGGAGGCACTGAGGCTGCTGTGAGGTCATAAGCACAGCCATCAGCCACGGGCCCCCAATTTCCTAAGGGGCATGGAGGCTGCTGTGACCTCACAAGAACAACCAGCAGCCATGAGCCTGTCACTGGCCAGGGAGGCACTCAGGCTGCTGTGACCTCACAAGCACAGCCAGCAGAGGGTACCGTAGACTAACGTAAAAGACACTTAGGCTGCTGTTATGTCACAAGCACAGCGGCGAGCAATGAGCCTGCCACTGTCGTCGGAAGCACGGAGGCTGCTGTGCCCTCACAAACACAGCCAGCTGGGGGCGTTGTAGACGAACATATGGGGCTCTCAGGCTGCTGTGAGGCCATAAGCACAGCCAGCAGCCAGAAGCCTGGCACTGGCCTACGAGGCCCTGAGACTGCTGTGACCTCACAAGCACAGCCAGCAGGCATGACCCTGCCACTGGCCTTGGAGGCAGTGATGTTGCTGTGACCTCACAAGTACAGGCAGCAGCCATGACCCTGCCACTAACCTATGAGGCACTGAGGCTGCTGTGACCTCACAAGCACAGCCAGCAGCCATGAGCTTGCCACTGGCCTATGAGGCACGGAGGCTGCTGTGACCTCACAAGTACAGCCAGCAGCCAGAAGCCTGGCACTGGCCTAGGAGGCAGTGAGGCTGCTGTGACCTCACAAGCACAGCCAGCAACCATGAACCTGCCACTGGCCTTGGAGGCACTGAGGCTGCTGTGACCTCACAAGCACAGCCAGCAGCCATGACCCTGCCACTAACCTATGAGGCACTGAGGCTGCTGTGACCTCACAAGCACAGCCAGAAGTGATTAGCCTGCCACTGGCCTAGGAGGCACTGAGGCTGCTGTGACCTCACAAGCACAGCCAGAAGTGATTAGCCTGCCACTGGCCTAGGAGGCACTGAGGCTGCTGTGACCTCACAAGCACAGGCAGCAGCCAGGAGCTTGCCACTGGCCTCGGAGGCACTGAGGCTGCTGTGAGCTCACAAGCACAGCCACCACGGCATGCTAGACACTAAACTAGGAGGCACGGAGGCTGCTGTGAGCTCACAAGCACAGCCAGCAGGCATGACCCTGCCACTGGCCTAGGACGCACTGAGGCTGCTGTGATCTCACAAGCACAGCCAGCGGGGGCCGCTGTAGACAAAACTATGAGGCACTGAGGCTCCTGTTATGTCACAAGCAGAGCCAGCAGTCAGGAGCCTGTCAGAGGACTGGGAGGCACTCAGGCTGCTCTGACCTCACAAGCAGAGCCAGAAGGCAGGAGCGTAACACTGGCCTGGTAGGTACTGAGGCTGCTGTGACCTCACAAGAACAGCCAGCAGCCAGAAGCCTGGCACTGGACTAGGAGGCCCTGGGCCTGCTGTGACCTCACAAGCACTGCCTGCAGCCATGAACCTGCCACTGGCCTCGGAGGCACTGAAGCTGCTGTGACCTCACAAGCACAGCCAGCAGCTAGGAGCATGCCACTGTCCTAGGAGGCACTGGGGATGCTGTGACCTCACAAGCACAGCCAGCAGCCAGGAGCCTGCCACTGTCCTAGGAGGCCCTGAGGCTGCTGTGACCTCACAAGAACAGCCAGCAGCCAGGAGCATGCCACTGTCCTAGGAGGCACTGAGGGTACTGTGACCTCACAAACATAGCCAGCAGCCAGGAGCCTGCCACTAAGGTATGAGGCATTGAGGGTGCTGTGACTTCACAAGCACAACCAGCAGCCAGGAGCCTGCCACTGGCCTCAGAGGCACTGAGGGTGCTGTGACCTCACAACCACAGCCAGCAGCCAGGAGCTTGCCACTGGCCTAGGAGGCCCTGAGGCTGCTGCGACCTCACAAGCACAGCCAGCAGCCAGGAGCCTGTCACTGGCCTCGGAAGCTCTGAGGCTGCTATGACCTCAAAAGCACAGCCAACATCCATGTGCCTGCCACTGGCCTCCGTGGCAGTCAGGTTGCTGGCACCTCACAAACACAGCCAGCAGGCGGCGCTATAGACTAACCCAATGAGGGACTGACACTACTGTGATGTCATAAGCACAGCCAGCAGCCAGGAGCCTGCCACTGGCCTCGGAGGCACTGAGGCTGCTCTGACCTCACAAGTAGAGCCAGCAGCCAGAAGCCTGGCACTGGCCTAGGAGTCACTGAGGCTGCTGTGACCTCACAAGCACAGGCAGCAGGCAGCAGCTTGCCACTGGCCTCGGAGGCACTGAGGCTGCTGTGACCTCACAAGCACAGCCACCACGGCGTGCTAGACACTGATTTAGGAGGCACGGAGGCTGCTGTGACCTCACAAACACAGCCAGCAGGCATGACCCTGCCACTGGCCTAGGACGCACTGAGGCTGCTGTGATCTCACAAGCACAGCCAGCGGGGGCCGCTGTAGACAAAACGATGAGGCACTGAGGCTGCTGTTATGTCACAAGCAGAGCCAGCAGCCAGGAGGCTGTCAGGGGCCTGAGAGGAACTCAGGCTGCTGTGACCTCACAAGCAGAGCCAGAAGGCAGGAGCGTGACACTGGCCTGGGAGGCACTGAGGCTGCTGTCACCTCACAAGAACAGCCAGCACCAGGAGCATGCCACTGTCCTAGGAGGCACTGAGGGTGCTGTGACCTCACAAGCACAGCCAGCATCCAGGCGCCTGCCAGTAAGGTGTGAGGCATTGAGGGTGCTGTGACCTCACAAGCACAGCCAGTAGCCAGGAGCCTGCCACTGGCCTAGGATGCACTGAGTTTGCTGTGACCTCACAAACCCAGCCAGCAGCGAGGAGCCTGACACTGGCCTAGGAGGCACTTAGGCTGCTGTGACCTCACAAGCACAGCCAGCAGAGGGCACTGTAGACTAATGTAAAAGGCGCTGAGGCTGCTGTTATGTCACAAGCACAGCGGCGAGCAATGAACCTGCCACTGTCGTCGGAAGCACGGAGGCTGCTGTGCCCTCACAAAGACAACCAGCAGGGTGCGCTGTAGACGAACATATGAGGCTCTCAGGCTGCTGTGAGGCCATAAGCACAGCCAGCAGCCAGGAGCCTGGCACTGGCCGAAGAGACGCTGAGGCTGCTGTGACCTCACAAGTACAGCCAGCAGCCAGAAGCCTGGCTCTGGCCTACGAGGCCCTGAGCCTGCTGTGACCTCACAAGCAGAGCCAGCAGCTAGCAGCTTGCCACTGGCCTCGGTGGCACTGAGGCTGCTGTGACCTCACAAGCACAGCCACCACGGCATGCTAGACACTAAACTAGGAGGCACGGAGGCTGCTGTGACCTCACAAGCACAGCCAGCAGGCATGACCCTGCCACTGGCCTAGGACGCACTGAGGCTGCTGTGATCTCACAAGCACAGCCAGCGGGGGCCGCTGTAGACAAAACTATGAGGCACTGAGTCTGCTGTTATGTCACAAGCAGAGGCCGCAGCCAGGAGCCTGTCAGAGGCCTGGGAGGCACTCAGGCTGCTCTGACCTCACAAGCAGAGCCAGAAGGCAGGAGCGTGACACTGGCCTGGGAGGCACTGAGGCTGCTGTGACCTCACAAGAACAGCCAGCAGCCAGGAGCATGCCACTGTCCTAGGAGGCACTGAGGGCGCTGTGACCTCACAAGCAGAGCCAGCAGCCAGGAGCCTGCCACTAAGGTGTGAGGCATTGAGGGTGCTGTGACCTCACAAGCACAGCCAGCAGCCAGGAGCCTCACACTGGCCTAGGAGGCACTCAGGCTGCTGTGACCTCACAAGCACAGCCAGCAACCATGAGCCTGCCTCTGACCCAAGAGGCAGTGAGGCTGCTGTGACCTCACAAGCACAGCCAGCAGGGTGCGCTACACATTAAACTGTGAGTCACTCAAGGTGCTGTGACCTCACAAGCACAGCCAGCAGCCAGGAGCCTGCCATTGGCCTAGGAGGCACTGAGTTTGCTGTGACCTCACAAGCACAGCCAGCAGCCAGGAGACTGACACTGGCCTAGGAGGCACTGAGGGCGCTGTGACCTCACAAGCATAGCCAGCATCGAGGCGCCTGCTACTAAGGTGTGAGGCATTGAGGGTGCTGTGACCTCACAAGCACAGCCAGCAGCCAGGAGGCTGCCACTGGCCTTGCAGGCACTCAGGCTGCTGTGACCTCACAAGCACAGCCAGGAGGCATCAGCCTGCCACTGAAGTGTCACTCTCTGATAGTCCTGTGACCTCACAAGCACAGCCAGCAGCCATGAGACTACCATTGGTCTCCGAGGCACTGAGGCTCCTGTGACCTGACAAGTACAGCCAGCAGTCAGAAGCCTGCCATTGGCGTAGTAGGCACTGAGTTTGCTGTGACCTCACAAGCCCAGCCAGCAGCCATGTGCCTGCCACTAACCTATGAGGCACTGAAGCTGCTGTGAGCTCACAAGCACAGCCAGCAGCCATGAACCTGCCACTGCACTCAGATGCACTGAAGCTGCTGTGACCTCACAAGCACAGCCAGCAGCCAGGAGCCTGGCACTGTCCTAAGAGACACTGAGGCTGCTGTCACCTTCCAAGCACAGCCAGCAGCCATGAGCCTGCAACTGGCCTAGGAGGCACTCAGGCTGCTGTGACCTCACAAACACAACCAGCAGCCAGGATCCTGCCACTGGCCTCGGAGGCACTGAGGCTACTGTGACCTCACAAGCACAGCCAGCAGCCAGGAGCTTGCCACTGGCCTAGGAGGCAGTGAGGCTGCTGTGACCTCACAAGCACAGCCAGCAGGCATGAGCCTGCCCCTGGCCTCAGAGGCACTGAGGCTACTGTGACCTCACAAGCACAGCCAGCAGCCATGAGCTTGCCACTGGCCTAGGAGGCAGTGAGGCTGCTGTGACCTCACAAGCACAGCCAGCAGCCATGATCCTGCCACTGGCCTTGGAAGCTCTGAGGCTGCTGTGACCTCAAAAGCACAGCCAACATCCATGTGCCTGCCACTGGCCTCCGTGGCAGTCAGGTTGCTGGCACCTCACAAACACAGCCAGCAGGCGGCGCTATAGACTAACTTTTGAGGGACTGAGGCTACTGTGATGTCATAAGCACAGCCAGCAGCCAGGAGCCTGGCACTGGCCTAGGAGACACTGAGGCTGCTGGGACCTCACAAGTACAGCCAGCAGCCAGAAGCCTGGCACTGGCCTACGAGGCCCTGAGCCTGCTGTGACCTCACAACCACAGCCAGCAGCCATGAGCCTGCCACTGGCCTCGGAGGCACTGAGGCTGCTGTGACCTCACAACCACCACCCCCACGGCATGCTAGACACCGATTTAGGAGGCACGGAGGCTGTTGTGAGCTCACAAGCACAGCCAGCAACCAGGAGCCTGCCACTGGCCTAGGTGGCATTTAAGCAGCTGTGACCTCACAAGCACAGCCAGCAGGGGGAGCTGTAGAGTTACCTAGGAGGCACTGAGGCTGCTGTGACCTCACAAGAACAGCCAGCAGCCATGAGCCTGCCACTGGCCTCAGAGGCACTGAGGCTGCTGTGACCTCACAAGCACAGCCAGCATCCAGGAGCCTCACACTGGCCTAGGAGGCACTGAGGCTGCTGTTACCTGCCGAGCACAGCCAGCATCCAGGAGCCTGCCACTGGCCTAGGAGGCACTGAGGCTGCTGTGACCTCACAAGTACAGCCAGCAGCCGTGAACCTACCACTGGCCTGGGAGGCACTGCGGCTGCTGTTATCTCACAAGCACATCCAGCAGCCAGTAGCCTGCCAGTGGCCTCGGAGGTACTGAGGCTGCTGTGGCCTCACAAGCACAGCCAGCAGCCAGGAGCCTGCCACTGGCCTAGGAGGCATTCAGCCTGCTGTGACCTCACAAGCACAGCCCCCAGCCATGATTGAGCCACTGACCTAGCAGGCATTCAGGCTGCTGTGATCTCACAAGCACAGCCAGCAGCCATGAGCCTGCCACTGGCCTCGGAGGCACTGAGGTTGCGGTGGCCTCACAGGCACAGCCAGCAGGTGTGCTTGCCACTAACCTATGATGCCCTGGAGCTGCTGTGACCTCACAAGCACAGCCAGCAGCCATGAATGAACCGCTGGCCTACTAGGCATTCAGGCTGCTGTGACCTCACAAGCACAGCCAGCATCCAGGAGCCTGCCCCTGACCTAGGAGGCAGTGATGTTGCTGTGACCTCACAAGCACGGCAAGCAGCCATGAGCATGCAACTGACCTTGGAGGCACTGAGGCTGCTGCGATCTCACAAGCACAGCCAGCAGCCATGAGCCTGCCCCTGACCTAGGAGGCACTGAGGCTGCTGTGACTCCTCAAAAGCACAGCCAGCAGCCATTCGCCGGCCACTGACATCGGAGGCACTGACGCTGCTGTGGCCTCCCAAGCACAGCCAGCAGCCAGGAGCCTGCCACTGGCCTAGGAGGCATTCAGCCTGCTGTGACCTCACAAGCACAGCCAGCAGCCATGAGCCTGCCACTGGCCTCAGAGGCACTGAGGCTGCTGTGACCTCACAAGCACAGGCAGCAGCCAGGAGCCTGCCCCTGACCTAGGAGGCAGTGATGTTGCTGTGTCCTCCCAAGCACAGCTAGCAGCCAGGAACCTGCCACTGGTCTGTGAGGCACTGAGGCTGCTGTGACCTCACAAGGACAACGAGCAGGGGGAGCTCTAGAGGTACCTGGGAGGCAGTCAGGCTGCTGTGACCTCACAAGCACAGCCAGCAACCATGAGCCTGCCACTGGCCTCAGAGGCTCTCAGGCTGCTGTGACCTCACAAGCACAGCCAGCAGCCATGAGTATGCCACTGTCCTCGGAGGCACTGAGGCTGCTGTGACATCTCAAGCACAGGCAGCAGTCAGCGCTGTAGACTAACGTAGAAGTCACTGAGGCTGCTGTGACCTCCAATTCACAGCCAGCAGCCATGAGCATGCAATTGGCCTTGGAGCACTGAGGCTGCTGTGATCTCACAAGCACAGCAAGGAGTCATGAGCCTTCTACTGGCCTCGGAGGCATTGAGTTTGCTGACACCTCACAAGCACATCCAGCAGCCATTCGCCGGCCACTGACCTCGGTGTCACTGAGGCTGCTGTGACCTCACAAACACAGCCAGCAGGGGGTGCTGTAGAGTAACCTAGGAGGCACTCAGGCTGCTGTGACCTCACAAGCACAGCCAGCAGGGGGTGCTAGACACTAACCTATGAGGCACTGAGGCTGCTGTGACCTCACAAGCACAGCTGGCAGCCAGGAGCCTGCCACTGGCCTCGGAGGCACTGAGGCTGCTGTGACCTCCCAAGCACAGCCAGCAGCGAGCAACCTGCCACTGGCCTAGGAGGCCGTGATGTTGCTGTGATCTCACACGCATAGGCAGCAGGGGCGCTTGCCACTAACCTATGAGGCACTGAGGCTGCTGTGACCTGCCACGCACAGCCAGCAGCCAGGAGCCTGCCACTGGCCTAGGGGGCATTTAAGCAGCTGTGACCTCACAAGCACAGCCAGCAGGGGGCGATGTAGAGTTACCTAGGAGGCACTGAGGCTGCTGTGACCTCACAAGCACAGCCAGCAGCCAGGAGCCTGCCACTGGCCATAGGAGGCACTGAGGCTGCTGTGACCTCACAAGCACAGCCAGCATCCAGGAGCCTCACACTGGCCTAGGAGGCACTGAGGCTGCTGTGACCTGCCGAGCACAGCCAGCAACCAGGAGCCTGCCACTGGCCTAGGAGGCACTCAGCCTGCTGTGACCTCACAAGTACAGCCAGCAGCCGCGAACCTACCACTGGCCTGGGAGGCACTGAGGCTGCTGTTATCTCACAAGCACATCCAGCAGCCAGTGGCCTGCCAGTGGCCTCGGAGGCACTGAGTCTGCTGTGACCTCACAAGCACAGCCAGCAGCCAGGAGCCTGCCACTGGCCTAGGAGGCACTGAGGCTGCTGTGACCTCCAAAGCACAGCCAGCAGGTATGATCTATCCTCCAGCTGAGGAGACACTTAGGCTGCTGTGACCTCACAAGCACAGCCAACAGCCAGGAGCCTGCTACTGGCCTAGGAGGCATTCAGCCTGCTGTGACCTCACAAACACAGCCCCCAGCCATGAGCCTGCCACTGACCTAGCAGGCATTCAGGCTGCTGTGATCTCACAAGCACAGCCAGCAGCCATGAGCCTGCCACTGGCCTAGAAGGCACTGAGGTTGCGGTGGCCTCACAAGCACAGCCAGCAGCCATGAGCATGCAACTGACCTCGGAGGCACTGAGGCTGCTGCGATCTCACAAGCACAGCCAGCAGCCAGGAGCCTTCTACTGGCCTCGGAGGCACGGAGTTTGCTGACACCTCACAAGCACAGCCAGCAGCCATTCGCCGGCCACTGACCTCGGAGGCACTGAGGCTGCTGTGGCCTCCCAAGCACAGCCAGCAGCCATGAGCCTGCCACTGGCCTAGGAGGCATTCAGGTTGCTGTTACCTCAAAAGCACAGCCAGCAACCATGAGCCTGCCACTGGCCTATGAGGCACTGAGGCTGCTGTGACCTCACAAGCACAGCCAGCAGCCAGGAGCCTGCCACTGGCCTTGGAGGCACTCAGGCTGCTGTGACCTCCCAAGCACAGCTAGCAGCCAGGAACCTGCCACTGGTCTGGGAGGCACTGAGGCTGCTGTGACCTCACAAGGACAACGAGCAGGGGGTGCTCTAGAGGTACCTGGGAGGCAGTCAGGCTGCTGTGACCTCACAAGAACAGCCAGCAGCCAGGAGCCTGTCACTGGCCTCCGAAGCACAGAGGCTGCTGTGACCTCACAAGCACAGCCAGCAGCCATGAGCCTGCCACTGGCCCTAGGAGGCAATGAGGCTCCTGTGACCTCACAAGGACAGCCAGGTGGGGCGATTGCCACTAACGTATGAGGCACTGAGGCTGCTGTGACCTCACAAGCACAGCCAGCAACCATGAGCCTGTCACTGGCCTAGGAGGCACTTAGGCTGCTGTGACCTCACAAGCACAGCCAGCAGGGGGCGCTGTAGAGTTACCTAGGAGGCACTGAGGCTGCTGTGACCTCCCAAGCACAGCCAGCAGCCAGGAGCCTGCCACAGGACGCAGATGATCTCAGGCTCCTGTGACCTCCCAAGCACAGCCAGCAGCCATGAGCATGCCACTGACCCCGGAGTCACTGAGTATGCTGTGATCTCACAAGCACAGCCAGCAGCCAGGAGCCTGCCCCTGGCAAATGAGGCACTCAGGCTGCTGTGACCTCTCAAGCACAGCCAGCAGCCAGGAGCCTGCCACTGCCCTAGGAGGGACTGAGTTTGCTGAGACCTCCCAAGCACAGCCATCAGCCAGGAGCCTGCCCCTGGCCTAGGAGGCCGTGATGTTGATGTGATCTCACAAGCATAGCCTGCAAGGGCGCTTACCACTATCCTATGAGGCACTGAGTCTGCTGTGAACTCCCAAACACAGCCAGCAGCCATGAATGAGTGACTGGCCTATGAGGCACTGAGGCTGCTGTGACCTCACAAGCACAGCCAGCAACCAGGAGCCAGCCACTGGCCTATGAGGCACTGAGGCTGCTGTGACCTCACAAGCACAGCCAGCAGCCATGAGCCTGCAACTGGCTTCGGAGGCACTGAGGCTGCTGTGACCTCACAAGCACAGCCAGGAACCAGGAGCCTGCCAATGGCCTAGGAGGCACTGAGGCTGCTGTGACCTGCCAAGCACAGCCAGCAGCCAGGAGCCTGCCACTGGCCTAGGGGGCACTGAGACTGATGTGACCTCACAAGCACAGCCAGCAGGGGAATCTGCACATTAGCATATGAGGCACTGAGGCTGCTGTGACCAAACAAACACCGCCAGCAGCCATTAGCCTGCTACTGGCCTAGGAGACACTCAGCTGCTCTGACCTTCCAAGCACAACCAGCAGCCAGGAGCCTGCCACTGGTCTCGGAGGCACTCAACCTGCTGATACCTCACAAGCACAGGCAGCAGTCAGGAGCCTGTCACTGGCCTAGGAGGCACTGAGGCTGCTGTGACCTCACAAGCACAGCCAGCAGCCAGGAGCCTGCCACTGGCCTCGGAGGCACTGAGGCTGTTGTGACCTCCCAACCACAGCCAGCAGCCAGGAGCCTGCCACTGGCCTAGGAGGCACTGAGGCTGCTGTTACCTACAAGCACAGCCAGCAGCCAGGAGTCTGCCACTGGCCTAGGAGTCACTGCGTCTGCTGTGACCTCACAAGCACAGCCAGCAGCCATGAGCCTGCCACTGGCCTAGGAGGCACTCAGCCTGCTGTCACCTTCCAAGCACAGCCAGAAGCCATGAGCCTGGCACAGGCCTCGGAGGCACTCAGGGTGCTGTGAAGTCACAAGCGCAGCCAGAAGCCTGACATTGGCCTCAGAGGGACTGAGGCTGCTGTGACCTCACAAGCACAGCCAGCAGCCACTAGTGTGCTACTGGCCGAGGAGTCACTGAGGCTGCTGTGACCTCCCAAGCACAGCCAGCAGCTAGGAGCCTGCCACTGGCCGAGGAGGCATTCAGCCTGCCGTGACCTCCCAAGCACAGCCAACAGCCAGGAGCTTGCCACTGGCTTTGGAGGCACTCAGGCTGCTGTAAACTCACAAGCACAGCCACCACAGCGTGCTAGACTCTAAACTAGGAGGCCACGGAGCCTGCTGTGAGCTCACAAGCACAGCCAGCAGGCATGACCCTGCCACTGGCCTAGGACGCACTAAGGCTGCTGTGATCTCACAAGCACAGCCAGCGGGGTCGCTGTAGACAAAACTATGAGGCACTGAGGCTGCTGTTATGTCACGAGCAGAGCCAGCAGCCAGGAGCCTGTCAGAGGCCTGGGAGGCACTCAGGCTGCTCTGACCTCACAAGCAGAGCCAGAAGGCAGGAGCGTAACACTGGCCTCAGAGGCACTGAGGCTGCTGTCACCTCACAAGAACAGCCAGCAGCCATAAGCCTGCCACTGGCCGAGGAGGCACTCAGGCTCCTGTGACCTCACAAGCACAGCCAGCAGCCAGGAGCCTGCCACTGGCCTTAGAGGCACTCAGGCTGCTGTGACCTCCGAAGCACAGCCATCAGCCAGCAGCCTGCCACTGGCCTAGGAGGCCGTGATGTTGCTGTGACCTCACAAGCACAGCCAGCAGCCAGGAGCATGCCACTGTCCTAGGAGGCACTGAGGGCGCTGTGACCTCACAAGCATAGCCAGCAGCCAGGCGCCTGCCATAAAGGTGTGAGGCATTGAGGGTGCTGTGACCTCACAAGCACAGCCAGCAGCCAGGAGCCTGCCACTGGCCTTGCAGGCACTCAGGCTGCTGTGACCTCACAAGCACAGCCAGGAGGCATGAGCCTGCCACTGAACTGTCAGTCTATGATGGTGCTGTGACCTCACAAGCACAGCCAGCAGTCATCGGCCTGCCACTGGCCTCGGAGGCACTCAGGCTGCTCTGACCTCACAAGCACAGCAGGCATCCAGGAGCCTGCCTCTGGCCTAGGAGGCAGTGAGGCTGCTGTGACCTCCCAAGCACAGCCAGCAGCCAGGAGCCTGCCACTGGCCTCGGAGGCACCGAGGTTGCTGTGACGTCACAAGCACAGCCAGTAGGGGGCGCTGGACGCTCACCTAGAAGGCACCAAGGCTGCTATGATCTCACAAGCACAGACAGTAGCCAGGCGCCTGCCACTGGCCTAGGAGGCACTGAGGCTGCTGTGAAATCCCAAACACAGCCAGCAGCCATGAGCCTGTCACTGGCCTAGGCGGCACTTAGGCTGCTGTGACCTCACAAGAACAAGCATCAGCCAGGAGCCTGCCCCTGGCCTAGGAGGCCGTGATGTTGCTGTGATCTCACAAGCATAACCAGCAGGGGTGCTTGCCACTAACCTATGAGGCACTGAGGCTGCTGTGAAATCCCAAGCACAGCCAGCAACCAGGAGCCTGCCACTGGCCTAGGTGGCACACAAGCAGCTGTGACGTCACAAGCAGAGGCAGCAGAGAGCGCTGTAGACTAACGTAGGAGGCACTGAGGCTGCTGTGACCTCCCAAGCACAGCCAGCAGCCATGAGCATGCAACTGACCTCGGAGGCAGTTAGGCTGCTGTGACCTCACAAGCACAGTCAGCACTGGGCGCTGTAGACTAACATAGGAGTCACAGAGTCTGCTGTGACCTCCCAAGCACAGCCAGCAGCCATGAGCATGCCACTGACCCCGGAGTCACTGAGTATGCTGTGATCTCACAAGCACAGCCAGCAGCCAGGAGCCTGCCCCTGGCAAATGAGGCACTCAGGCTGCTGTGACCTCACAAGCACAGCCAGCAGCCGTGAACCTGCCACTGGCCTCAGAGGCACTGACGCAGCTGTGACCTCACAAGCACAGTCAGCAGCCATAAGCCTGCCACTGGCCTAGGAGGCATTCAGGCTGCTGTGACCTCACAAGCACAGCCAGCAGGGGGCGCTAGACACTTACCTATGAGGCACTGAGGCTGCTGTGACCTTACAAGCACCACCAGCAGCCATGAGCCTGCCACTGGCCGCAGATGATCTCAGGCTGCTGTGACCTCACAAGCACAGCCAGCAGCCATGAGTATGCAACTGACCTCAGAGGCACTGAGGCTGCTGTGACCTCACAAGGACAGCCAGGTGGGGTGATTGCCACTAAGCTAAGAGGCATTGAGGCTGCTGTGACCTGACAAGCACAGCCAGCAGCTATGAGGCTGCCCCTGGCTTAGGAGGCACTGAGGCTGCTGTGACCTCACAACCACAGCCAGCAGGGGGCGCTGTAGACTAACGTGGGAGTCACTGAGGCTGCTGTGAGCTCACAACCACAGCCAGCAGCCATGAGCCAGCCACTGGCCTAGGAGGCACGCACGCTGCTGTGACCTCCCAAGCACAGCCATCAGCCAGGAGCCTGGCACTGGCCTAGGAGGCCGTGATGTTGATGTGATCTCACAAGCATAACCGGCAGGGGCGCTTGCCACTAATCTATGAGGCACTGAGGCTGCTGTGAACTCCCAAGCACAGCCAGCAACCAGGAGCCTGCCACTGGCCTAGGTGGCATTCAAGCAGCTGTGACCTCACAAGCAGAGGCAGCAGTGGGCGCTGTAGACTAACGTAGGAGGCACTGAGGCTGCTGTGACCTTCCAAGCACAGCCAGCAGCCATGAGCCTGTCACTGGCCTCAGAGGCACTGAGGCTGCTGTGACCTCCCAAGCACAGCCAGCAGACATGAACCTGCCACTGGCCTAGGAGGCACTGAGGCTGCTGTGACGTCACAAGCACAGCCAGCAGCCAGCAGTCTGCCACTGGCCTAGGAGGCACTCAGGCTGCTATGACCTCACAAGCCAAGCCAGAACGGGCGTTTGCCACTAACCTATGAGGCACTGAGGCTGCTGTGACCTCACAAGCACAGGCAGCAGGGGGCGCTGCAGAGATACCCAGAAGGCACGGAGGCTGCTGTGACCTCACAAGCACAGCCAGCAGCCGTGAACCTGCCACTGGCTTGGGAGGCACTGAGGCTGCTGTGACCTCCCAAGCACAGCCAACAGCCATGAGTCTGCCACTGGCCTAGGAGGCACTTAGGCTGCTGCGACCTCACAAGCACAGCCAGCCGGGGGCGCTGCAGAGTTACCCAGGAGGCATTGAGGCTGCTGTGACCTCCCAAGGGCAGACAGCAGCCATCAGCCTTCCACTGGCCTCAGAGGCACTCAGGCTGCTGTGACCTCACAAGCACAGCCAGCAGGGGGCGCTAAACACTAAGATATGAGGCACTGAGGCTGCTGTGACCTCACAAGCACATCCAGCAGCCAGGAGCCTGCCACTGCCCTAGGAGGGACTGAGTTTCCTGTGACCTCCAAAGCACAGCCATCAGCCAGGAGCCTGCCCCTGGCCTAGGAGGCCGTGATGTTGATGTGATCTCACAAGCATAGCCTGCAAGGGCGCTTACCATTATCCTATGAGGCACTGAGTCTGCTGTGAACTCCCAAGCACAGCCAGCAGCCATGAATGAGCAACTGGCCTCGGAGGCATTCAGGCTGCTGTGACCTCACAAGCACAGCCAGCAACCAGGAGCCAGCCATTGGCCTATGAGGCACTGAGGCTGCTGTGACCTCACAAGCACAGCCAGCAGCCATGAGCCTGCAACTGGCTTCGGAGGCACTGAGGCTGCTGTGACCTCACAAGCACAGCCAGGAACCAGGAGCCTGCCAATGGCCTAGGAGGCACTGAGGTTGCTGAAACCTCACAAGCACAGCCAGCAGCCATGAGCCTGCCACTGGCCTAGGAGGCACTGAGTCTGCAGTGACCTCACAAGCACAGCCAGCAGCCATGAGTCTGACACTGGCCTAGGAGGCACTGAGGCTGCTGTGACCTCACAAGCACAGCCAGCAGCCATGAGTCTGCCACTGGCCTAGGAGGCATTCAGGCTGCTGTGACCTCACAAACACAGCCAACAGGGGGCGCTGTAGAGTTACCTAGGAGGCACTCAGGCTGCTGTGACCTCACAAGCACAGCCGGCAACCAGGAGCCTGGCACTGGCCTCGGAGGCACGGAGGCTGCTGTGACCTCACAAGCACAGCCAGCAGCCGTGAACCTGCCACTGGCCTGGGAGGCACTGAGGCTCCTGTGAACTCCCAAGCACATCCAACAGCCATGAGTCTGCCACTGGCCTAGGAGGCACTTAGGCTGCTGCGACCTCACAAGCACAGCCAGCCGGGGGCGCTGCAGAGTTACCCAGGAGGCATTGAGGCTGCTGTGACCTCCCAAGGGCAGACAGCAGCCATCAGCCTTCCACTGGCCTCAGAGGCACTCAGGCTGCTGTGACCTCACAAGCACAGCCAGCAGGTGGCGCTAAACAGTAAGCTAGGAGGCACTGAGGCTGCTGTGACCTCACAAGCACATCCAGCAGCCAGGAGCCTGCCACTGCCCTAGGAGGGACTAAGTTTCCTGTGACCTCCAAAGCACAGCCATCAGCCAGGAGCCTGCCCCTGGCCTAGGAGGCCGTGATGTTGATGTGATCTCACAAGCATAGCCTGCAAGGGCGCTTACCACTATCCTATGAGGCACTGAGTCTGCTGTGACCTCACAAGCACAGCCAGCAACCAGGAGCCAGACACTGGCCTATGAGGCACTGAGGCTGCTGTGACCTCACAAGCACAGACAGCAGCCATGAGCCTGCAACTGGCTTCGGAGGCACTGAGGCTGCTGTGACCTCACAAGTACAGCCAGGAACCAGGAGCCTGTCACTGGCCTAGGAGGCACTGAGGCTGCTGTGACCTCCCAAGCACAGCCAGCAGCCATGAGCCTGCCACTGGCCTAGGAGGCACTGAGACTGATGTGACCTCACAAGCACAGCCAGCAGGGGAATCTGCACATTAGCATATGAGGCACTGAGTCTGCTGTGACCACACAAGCACAGCCAGCAGCCATTAGCCTGCTACTGGCCTAGGAGACACTCAGGCTGCTGTGACCATCCAAGCACAACCAGCAGCCATGAGCCTGCCACTGGTCTCGGAGGCACTCAACCTGCTGATACCTCACAAGCACAGGCAGCAGCCAAGAGCCTGTCACTGGCCTAGGAGGCACTGAGGCTGCTGTGATCTCACAAGCACAGCCAGCAGCCATGAGCCTGCCACTGGCCTCGGAGGCACTGAGGCTGCTGTGACCTCCCAACCACAGCCAGCAGCCAGGAGCTTGTCACTGGCCTAGGAGGCACTGAGGCTGCTGTTACCTACAAGCACAGCCAGCAGCCATGAGTATGCCACTGTCCTCGGAGGCACTGAGGCTGCTGTGACGTCTCAAGCACAGGCAGCAGTGGGCGCTGTAGACTAACGTAGGAGTCACTGAGGCTGCTGTGACCTCCAGTGCACAGCCAGCAGGCAGGAGCATGCAACTGACCTCGGAGGCACTGAGGCTGCTGCGATCTCACAAGCACAGCCAGCGGCCAGGAGCCTTCTACTGGCCTCCGAGGCACTGAGTTTGCTGACACCTCAAAAGCACATCCAGCAGCCTTTCGCCGGCCACTGACCTCGGAGGCACTGAGGCTGCTGTGGCCTCCCAAACACAGCCAGCAGCCAGGAGCCTGCCACTGGCTTCGGAGGCACTGAGTCTGCTCTGACCTCACAAGCACAGCCAGCAGCCATGAGCCTGCCACTGGCCTCAGAGGCACAGAGGCTGCTATGACCTCACAAACACAGCCAGCAGGGAGTGTTGTAGAGTTACCGAGGAGGCACTCAGGCTGCTGTGACCTCACAAGCACAGCCAGCAGGGGGCACTAGACACTAACCTATGAGGCACTGAGGCTGCTGTGACCTCACAAGCACAGCTGGCAGCCAGGAGCCTGCCACTGGCTTCGGAGGCACTGAGGCTGCTGTGACCTCCCAAACACAGCCAGCAGCCAGCAGCCTGCCACTGGCCTAGGAGGCCGTGATGTTGCTGTGATCTCACACGCATAGGCAGCAGGGGCGCTTGCCACTAACCTATGAGGCACTGAGGCTGCTGTGACCTCCCAAGCACAGCCAGCAGGGGGCGCTGTAGAGTTACCTAGGAGGCACTGAGGCTGCTGTGACCTCACAAGCACAGCCAGCAGCCAGGAGCCTGCCACAGGCCGCAGATGATCTCAGGCACCTGTGACCTCCCAAGCACAGCCAGCAGCCATGAGCATGCCACTGACCCCGGAGTCACTGAGTATGCTGTGATCTCACAAGCACAGCCAGCAGCCAGGAGCCTGCCCCTGGCAAATGAGGCACTCAGGCTGCTGTGACCTCACAAGCACAGCCAGCAGCCGTGAACCTGTCACTGGCCTAGGTGGCATTAAAGCAGCTGTGACCTCACAAGCAGAGGCAGCAGTGGGTACTGTAGACTAACGTAGGAGGCACTGAGGCTGCTGTGACCTCCCAAGCACAACCAGCAGCCATGAGCATGCCTCTGACCTCGGAGGCACTGAGTCTGCTGTGGCCTTAGAAACACCACCAGCAGCCATGAGCCTGCCACTGGCCGCAGATGATCTCAGGCTGCTGTGACCTCACAAGCACAGCCAGCAGCCATGATGAGTATGCAACTGACCTCAGAGGCACTGAGGCTGCTGTGACCTTACAAGGACAGCCAGGTGGGGTGATTGTCACTAAGCTAAGAGGCACTGAGGCTGCTGTGACCTGACAAGCACAGCCAGCAGCTATGAGGCTGCCCCTGGCTTAGGAGGCACTGAGGCTGCTGTGACCTCACAACCACAGCCAGCAGGGGGCGCTGTAGACTAACGTGGGAGTCACTGAGGCTGCTGTGAGCTCACAACCACAGCCAGCAGCCATGAGCCTGCCACTGGCCTAGGAGGCACGCACGCTGCTGTGACCTCCCAAGCACAGTCATCAGCCAGGAGCCTGGCCCTGGCCTAGGAGGCCGTGATGTTGATGTGATCTCACAAGCATAACCTGCAGGGGCGCTTGCCACTAATCTATGAGGCACTGAGGCGGCTGTGAACTCCCAAGCACAGCCAGCAACCAGGAGCCTGCCACTGGCCTACGTGGCATTCAAGCAGCTGTGACCTCACAAGCAGAGGCAGCAGTGGGTGCTGTAGACTAACATAGGAGGCACTGAGGCTGCTGTGACCTCACAAGCACAGCCAGCAACCACGAGCCTGCCACTGGTCTAGGAGGCACTGACGCTGCTGTGACCTGACAAGCACAGCCAGCAGCCATGAGCCTGCCACTGGCCTCAGAGGCACTGAGGCTGCTGTGACCTCACAAGCACAGCCAGCAGCTAGGAGCCTGCCACTGGCCTCGGAGGCACTGAGTTTGCTGTGACCTCACAAGAACAGCCAGCAGCCAGGAGCCTGCCACTGGCAAAAGAGGCACTGAGGCTGCTGTTACCTCACAAGCACAGCCAGCAGCCATGAGCCTGCCACTGCCCTCAGAGGCACTGAGTTTGCTGTGACCTCACAAGCACAGCCAGCAGCTAGGAGCCTGCCACTGGCCTCGGAGGCACTGAGGTTACTGTGACCTCACAAGCACAGCCAGCAGCCAGGAGCCTGCCACTGGCCTGGGAGGCACTGAGGCTGCTGTGACCTCCCAAGCACAGCCAGCAGGCAGGAGCATGCCACTGACCTCGGAGGCACTGAGTTTGCTGTGACCTCACAAGCAGAGCCAGCAACCAGGAGCCTGCCCCTGGCAAAAGAGGCACTGAGGCTGCTGTGACCTCACAAGCACAGCCAACAGCCATGAGTCTGCCACTGGACTAGCAGGCATTCAGGCTGCTGTGACCTCCCAAGCACAGCCAGCCGGGGGCGCTGCAGAGTTACCCAGGAGGCATTGAGGCTGCTGTGACCTCCCAAGGGCAGACAGCAGCCATCAGCCTTCCACTGGCCTCAGAGGCACTCAGGCTGCTGTGACCTCACAAGCATAGCCAGCAGGGGGCGCTAAACACTAAGCTATGAGGCACTGAGGCTGCTGTGACCTCACAAGCACAGCCAGCAGCCAGGAGCCTGCCACTGCCCTAGGAGGCACCGAGGCTGCTGTGACCTCCAAAGCACAGCCATCAGCCAGGAGCCTGCCCCTGGCCTAGGAGGCCGTGATGTTGATGTGATCTCACAAGCATAGCCTGCAAGGGCGCTTACCACTATGCTATGAGGCACTGAGGCTGCTGTGACCTCACAAGCACAGCCAGCAGCCATGAATGAGCGACTGGCCTCAGAGGCATTCAGGCTGCTGTGACCTCACAAGCACAGCCAGCAGCCAGGAGCCTGCCACTGGCCTATGAGGCACTGAGGCTGCTGTGACCTCACAAGCACAGCCAGCAGCCATGAGCCTGCCACTGGCCTCAGAGGCACTGAGGCTGCAGTGACCTCACAAGCACAGCCAGGAACCAGGAGCCTGCCAATGGCCTAGGAGGCACTGAGGCTGCTGTGACCTGCCAAGCACAGCCAGCAGCCAGGAGCCTGCCACTGGCCTAGGAGGCACTGAGACTGATGTGACCTCACAAGCACAGCCAGCAGGGGAATCTGCACATTAGCATATGAGGCACTGAGGCTGCTGTGACCAAACAAACACCGCCAGCAGCCATTAGCCTGCTACTGGCCTAGGAGACACTCAGCTGCTCTGACCTTCCAAGCACAACCAGCAGCCAGGAGCCTGCCACTGGTCTCGGAGGCACTCAACCTGCTGATACCTCACAAGCACAGGCAGCAGCCAGGAGCCTGTCACTGGCCTAGGAGGCACTGAGGCTGCTGTGACCTCACAAGCACAGCCAGCAGCCAGGAGCCTGCCACTGGCCTCGGAGGCACTGAGGCTGCTGTGACCTCCCAACCACAGCCAGCAGCCAGGAGCCTGCCACTGGCCTAGGAGGCACTGAGGCTGCTGTTACCTACAAGCACAGCCAGCAGCCAGGAGTCTGCCACTGTCCTCGGAGTCACTGCGTCTGCTGTGACCTCACAAGCACAGCCAGCAGCCATGAGCCTGCCACTGGCCTAGGAGGCACTCAGCCTGCTGTCACCTTCCAAGCACAGCCAGAAGCCATGAGCCTGGCACAGGCCTCGGAGGCACTCAGGGTGCTGTGAAGTCACAAGCGCAGCCAGAAGCCTGACATTGGCCTCAGAGGGACTGAGGCTGCTGTGACCTCACAAGCACAGCCAGCAGCCACTAGTGTGCTACTGGCCGAGGAGTCACTGAGGCTGCTGTGACCTCCCAAGCACAGCCAGCAGCTAGGAGCCTGCCACTGGCCGAGGAGGCATTCAGCCTGCCGTGACCTCCCAAGCACAGCCAACAGCCAGGAGCTTGCCACTGGCTTTGGAGGCACTCAGGCTGCTGTAAACTCACAAGCACAGCCACCACAGCGTGCTAGACTCTAAACTAGGAGGCCACGGAGCCTGCTGTGAGCTCACAAGCACAGCCAGCAGGCATGACCCTGCCACTGGCCTAGGACGCACTAAGGCTGCTGTGATCTCACAAGCACAGCCAGCGGGGTCGCTGTAGACAAAACTATGAGGCACTGAGGCTGCTGTTATGTCACGAGCAGAGCCAGCAGCCAGGAGCCTGTCAGAGGCCTGGGAGGCACTCAGGCTGCTCTGACCTCACAAGCAGAGCCAGAAGGCAGGAGCGTGACACTGGCCTCAGAGGCACTGAGGCTGCTGTCACCTCACAAGAACAGCCAGCAGCCATAAGCCTGCCACTGGCCGAGGAGGCACTCAGGCTCCTGTGACCTCACAAGCACAGCCAGCAGCCAGGAGCCTGCCACTGGCCTTAGAGGCACTCAGGCTGCTGTGACCTCCGAAGCACAGCCATCAGCCAGCAGCCTGCCACTGGCCTAGGAGGCCGTGATGTTGCTGTGACCTCACAAGCACAGCCAGCAGCCAGGAGCATGCCACTGTCCTAGGAGGCACTGAGGGCGCTGTGACCTCACAAGCATAGCCAGCAGCCAGGCGCCTGCCATAAAGGTGTGAGGCATTGAGGGTGCTGTGACCTCACAAGCACAGCCAGCAGCCAGGAGCCTGCCACTGGCCTTGCAGGCACTCAGGCTGCTGTGACCTCACAAGCACAGCCAGGAGGCATGAGCCTGCCACTGAACTGTCAGTCTATGATGGTGCTGTGACCTCACAAGCACAGCCAGCAGTCATCGGCCTGCCACTGGCCTCGGAGGCACTCAGGCTGCTCTGACCTCACAAGCACAGCAGGCATCCAGGAGCCTGCCTCTGGCCTAGGAGGCAGTGAGGCTGCTGTGACCTCCCAAGCACAGCCAGCAGCCAGGAGCCTGCCACTGGCCTCGGAGGCACCGAGGTTGCTGTGACGTCACAAGCACAGCCAGTAGGGGGCGCTGGACGCTCACCTAGAAGGCACCAAGGCTGCTATGATCTCACAAGCACAGACATTAGCCAGGCGCCTGCCACTGGCCTAGGAGGCACTGAGGCTGCTGTGAAATCCCAAACACAGCCAGCAGCCATGAGCCTGTCACTGGCCTAGGCGGCACTTAGGCTGCTGTGACCTCACAAGAACAAGCATCAGCCAGGAGCCTGCCCCTGGCCTAGGAGGCCGTGATGTTGCTGTGATCTCACAAGCATAACCAGCAGGGGTGCTTGCCACTAACCTATGAGGCACTGAGGCTGCTGTGAAATCCCAAGCACAGCCAGCAACCAGGAGCCTGCCACTGGCCTAGGTGGCACACAAGCAGCTGTGACGTCACAAGCAGAGGCAGCAGAGAGCGCTGTAGACTAACGTAGGAGGCACTGAGGCTGCTGTGACCTCCCAAGCACAGCCAGCAGCCATGAGCATGCAACTGACCTCGGAGGCAGTTAGGCTGCTGTGACCTCACAAGCACAGTCAGCACTGGGCGCTGTAGACTAACATAGGAGTCACAGAGTCTGCTGTGACCTCCCAAGCACAGCCAGCAGCCATGAGCATGCCACTGACCCCGGAGTCACTGAGTATGCTGTGATCTCACAAGCACAGCCAGCAGCCAGGAGCCTGCCCCTGGCAAATGAGGCACTCAGGCTGCTGTGACCTCACAAGCACAGCCAGCAGCCGTGAACCTGCCACTGGCCTCAGAGGCACTGACGCAGCTGTGACCTCACAAGCACAGTCAGCAGCCATAAGCCTGCCACTGGCCTAGGAGGCATTCAGGCTGCTGTGACCTCACAAGCACAGCCAGCAGGGGGCGCTAGACACTTACCTATGAGGCACTGAGGCTGCTGTGACCTTACAAGCACCACCAGCAGCCATGAGCCTGCCACTGGCCGCAGATGATCTCAGGCTGCTGTGACCTCACAAGCACAGCCAGCAGCCATGAGTATGCAACTGACCTCA
Organism: Dromaius novaehollandiae; assembly: GCF_036370855.1. Lineage (NCBI taxonomy): Eukaryota > Metazoa > Chordata > Aves > Casuariiformes > Dromaiidae > Dromaius > Dromaius novaehollandiae. Next base: position 27,184,234 of record NC_088107.1, read on the forward strand.
GAGGCACTGAGGCTGCTGTGACCTCACAAGGACAGCCAGGTGGGGTGATTGCCACTAAGCTAAGAGGCATTGAGGCTGCTGTGACCTGACAAGCACAGCCAGCAGCTATGAGGCTGCCCCTGGCTTAGGAGGCACTGAGGCTGCTGTGACCTCACAACCACAGCCAGCAGGGGGCGCTGTAGACTAACGTGGGAGTCACTGAGGCTGCTGTGAGCTCACAACCACAGCCAGCAGCCATGAGCCAGCCACTGGCCTAGGAGGCACGCACGCTGCTGTGACCTCCCAAGCACAGCCATCAGCCAGGAGCCTGGCACTGGCCTAGGAGGCCGTGATGTTGATGTGATCTCACAAGCATAACCGGCAGGGGCGCTTGCCACTAATCTATGAGGCACTGAGGCTGCTGTGAACTCCCAAGCACAGCCAGCAACCAGGAGCCTGCCACTGGCCTAGGTGGCATTCAAGCAGCTGTGACCTCACAAGCAGAGGCAGCAGTGGGCGCTGTAGACTAACGTAGGAGGCACTGAGGCTGCTGTGACCTTCCAAGCACAGCCAGCAGCCATGAGCCTGTCACTGGCCTCAGAGGCACTGAGGCTGCTGTGACCTCCCAAGCACAGCCAGCAGACATGAACCTGCCACTGGCCTAGGAGGCACTGAGGCTGCTGTGACCTCACAAGCACAGCCAGCAGCCAGCAGTCTGCCACTGGCCTAGGAGGCACTCAGGCTGCTATGACCTCACAAGCCAAGCCAGAACGGGCGTTTGCCACTAACCTATGAGGCACTGAGGCTGCTGTGACCTCACAAGCACAGCCAGTAGGGGGCGCTGCAGAGATACCCAGAAGGCACGGAGGCTGCTGTGACCTCACAAGCACAGCCAGCAGCCGTGAACCTGCCACTGGCTTGGGAGGCACTGAGGCTGCTGTGACCTCCCAAGCACAGCCAACAGCCATGAGTCTGCCACTGGCCTAGGAGGCACTTAGGCTGCTGCGACCTCACAAGCACAGCCAGCCGGGGGCGCTGCAGAGTTACCCAGGAGGCATTGAGGCTGCTGTGACCTCCCAAGGGCAGACAGCAGCCATCAGCCTTCCACTGGCCTCAGAGGCACTCAGGCTGCTGTGACCTCACAAGCACAGCCAGCAGGGGGCGCTAAACACTAAGATATGAGGCACTGAGGCTGCTGTGACCTCACAAGCACATCCAGCAGCCAGGAGCCTGCCACTGCCCTAGGAGGGACTGAGTTTCCTGTGACCTCCAAAGCACAGCCATCAGCCAGGAGCCTGCCCCTGGCCTAGGAGGCCGTGATGTTGATGTGATCTCACAAGCATAGCCTGCAAGGGCGCTTACCATTATCCTATGAGGCACTGAGTCTGCTGTGAACTCCCAAGCACAGCCAGCAGCCATGAATGAGCCACTGGCCTCGGAGGCATTCAGGCTGCTGTGACCTCACAAGCACAGCCAGCAACCAGGAGCCAGCCATTGGCCTATGAGGCACTGAGGCTGCTGTGACCTCACAAGCACAGCCAGCAGCCATGAGCCTGCAACTGGCTTCGGAGGCACTGAGGCTGCTGTGACCTCACAAGCACAGCCAGGAACCAGGAGCCTGCCAATGGCCTAGGAGGCACTGAGGTTGCTGAAACCTCACAAGCACAGCCAGCAGCCATGAGCCTGCCACTGGCCTAGGAGGCACTGAGTCTGCAGTGACCTCACAAGCACAGCCAGCAGCCATGAGTCTGACACTGGCCTAGGAGGCACTGAGGCTGCTGTGACCTCACAAGCACAGCCAGCAGCCATGAGTCTGCCACTGGCCTAGGAGGCATTCAGGCTGCTGTGACCTCACAAACACAGCCAACAGGGGAAGCTGTAGAGTTACCTAGGAGGCACTCAGGCTGCTGTGACCTCACAAGCACAGCCGGCAACCAGGAGCCTGGCACTGGCCTCGGAGGCACGGAGGCTGCTGTGACCTCACAAGCACAGCCAGCAGTCGTGAACCTGCCACTGGCCTGGGAGGCACTGAGGCTCCTGTGAACTCCCAAGCACATCCAACAGCCATGAGTCTGCCACTGGCCTAGGAGGCACTTAGGCTGCTGCGACCTCACAAGCACAGCCAGCCGGGGGCGCTGCAGAGTTACCCAGGAGGCATTGAGGCTGCTGTGACCTCCCAAGGGCAGACAGCAGCCATGAGCCTTCCACTGGCCTCAGAGGCACTCAGGCTGCTGTGACCTCACAAGCACAGCCAGCAGGTGGCGCTAAACAGTAAGCTAGGAGGCACTGAGGCTGCTGTGACCTCACAAGCACATCCAGCAGCCAGGAGCCTGCCACTGCCCTAGGAGGGACTAAGTTTCCTGTGACCTCCAAAGCACAACCATCAGCCAGGAGCCTGCCCCTGGCCTAGGAGGCCGTGATGTTGATGTGATCTCACAAGCATAGCCTGCAAGGGCGCTTACCACTATCCTATGAGGCACTGAGTCTGCTGTGACCTCACAAGCACAGCCAGCAACCAGGAGCCAGACACTGGCCTATGAGGCACTGAGGCTGCTGTGACCTCACAAGCACAGACAGCAGCCATGAGCCTGCAACTGGCTTCGGAGGCACTGAGGCTGCTGTGACCTCACAAGTACAGCCAGGAACCAGGAGCCTGTCACTGGCCTAGGAGGCACTGAGGCTGCTGTGACCTCCCAAGCACAGCCAGCAGCCATGAGCCTGCCACTGGCCTAGGAGGCACTGAGACTGATGTGACCTCACAAGCACAGCCAGCAGGGGAATCTGCACATTAGCATATGAGGCACTGAGTCTGCTGTGACCACACAAGCACAGCCAGCAGCCATTAGCCTGCTACTGGCCTAGGAGACACTCAGGCTGCTGTGACCTTCCAAGCACAACCAGCAGCCATGAGCCTGCCACTGGTCTCGGAGGCACTCAACCTGCTGATACCTCACAAGCACAGGCAGCAGCCAAGAGCCTGTCACTGGCCTAGGAGGCACTGAGGCTGCTGTGATCTCACAAGCACAGCCAGCAGCCATGAGCCTGCCACTGGCCTCGGAGGCACTGAGGCTGCTGTGACCTCCCAACCACAGCCAGCAGCCAGGAGCTTGTCACTGGCCTAGGAGGCACTGAGGCTGCTGTTACCTACAAGCACAGCCAGCAGCCATGAGTATGCCACTGTCCTCGGAGGCACTGAGGCTGCTGTGACGTCTCAAGCACAGGCAGCAGTGGGCGCTGTAGACTAACGTAGGAGTCACTGAGGCTGCTGTGACCTCCAGTGCACAGCCAGCAGGCAGGAGCATGCAACTGACCTCGGAGGCACTGAGGCTGCTGCGATCTCACAAGCACAGCCAGCGGCCAGGAGCCTTCTACTGGCCTCCGAGGCACTGAGTTTGCTGACACCTCAAAAGCACATCCAGCAGCCTTTCGCCGGCCACTGACCTCGGAGGCACTGAGGCTGCTGTGGCCTCCCAAACACAGCCAGCAGCCAGGAGCCTGCCACTGGCTTCGGAGGCACTGAGTCTGCTCTGACCTCACAAGCACAGCCAGCAGCCATGAGCCTGCCACTGGCCTCAGAGGCACAGAGGCTGCTATGACCTCACAAACACAGCCAGCAGGGAGTGTTGTAGAGTTACCGAGGAGGCACTCAGGCTGCTGTGACCTCACAAGCACAGCCAGCAGGGGGCACTAGACACTAACCTATGAGGCACTGAGGCTGCTGTGACCTCACAAGCACAGCTGGCAGCCAGGAGCCTGCCACTGGCTTCGGAGGCACTGAGGCTGCTGTGACCTCCCAAACACAGCCAGCAGCCAGCAGCCTGCCACTGGCCTAGGAGGCCGTGATGTTGCTGTGATCTCACACGCATAGGCAGCAGGGGCGCTTGCCACTAACCTATGAGGCACTGAGGCTGCTGTGACCTCCCAAGCACAGCCAGCAGGGGGCGCTGTAGAGTTACCTAGGAGGCACTGAGGCTGCTGTGACCTCACAAGCACAGCCAGCAGCCAGGAGCCTGCCACAGGCCGCAGATGATCTCAGGCACCTGTGACCTCCCAAGCACAGCCAGCAGCCATGAGCATGCCACTGACCCCGGAGTCACTGAGTATGCTGTGATCTCACAAGCACAGCCAGCAGCCAGGAGCCTGCCCCTGGCAAATGAGGCACTCAGGCTGCTGTGACCTCACAAGCACAGCCAGCAGCCGTGAACCTGTCACTGGCCTAGGTGGCATTAAAGCAGCTGTGACCTCACAAGCAGAGGCAGCAGTGGGTACTGTAGACTAACGTAGGAGGCACTGAGGCTGCTGTGACCTCCCAAGCACAACCAGCAGCCATGAGCATGCCTCTGACCTCGGAGGCACTGAGTCTGCTGTGGCCTTAGAAACACCACCAGCAGCCATGAGCCTGCCACTGGCCGCAGATGATCTCAGGCTGCTGTGACCTCACAAGCACAGCCAGCAGCCATGATGAGTATGCAACTGACCTCAGAGGCACTGAGGCTGCTGTGACCTTACAAGGACAGCCAGGTGGGGTGATTGTCACTAAGCTAAGAGGCACTGAGGCTGCTGTGACCTGACAAGCACAGCCAGCAGCTATGAGGCTGCCCCTGGCTTAGGAGGCACTGAGGCTGCTGTGACCTCACAACCACAGCCAGCAGGGGGCGCTGTAGACTAACGTGGGAGTCACTGAGGCTGCTGTGAGCTCACAACCACAGCCAGCAGCCATGAGCCTGCCACTGGCCTAGGAGGCACGCACGCTGCTGTGACCTCCCAAGCACAGTCATCAGCCAGGAGCCTGGCCCTGGCCTAGGAGGCCGTGATGTTGATGTGATCTCACAAGCATAACCTGCAGGGGCGCTTGCCACTAATCTATGAGGCACTGAGGCGGCTGTGAACTCCCAAGCACAGCCAGCAACCAGGAGCCTGCCACTGGCCTACGTGGCATTCAAGCAGCTGTGACCTCACAAGCAGAGGCAGCAGTGGGCGCTGTAGACTAACATAGGAGGCACTGAGGCTGCTGTGACCTCACAAGCACAGCCAGCAACCACGAGCCTGCCACTGGTCTAGGAGGCACTGACGCTGCTGTGACCTGACAAGCACAGCCAGCAGCCATGAGCCTGCCACTGGCCTCAGAGGCACTGAGGCTGCTGTGACCTCACAAGCACAGCCAGCAGCTAGGAGCCTGCCACTGGCCTCGGAGGCACTGAGTTTGCTGTGACCTCACAAGAACAGCCAGCAGCCAGGAGCCTGCCACTGGCAAAAGAGGCACTGAGGCTGCTGTTACCTCACAAGCACAGCCAGCAGCCATGAGCCTGCCACTGCCCTCAGAGGCACTGAGGCTGCTGTGACCTCACAAGCACAGCCAGCAGCTAGGAGCCTGCCACTGGCCTCGGAGGCACTGAGTTTGCTGTGACCTCACAAGCACAGCCAGCAGCCAGGAGCCTGCCACTGGCCTGGGTGGCACTGAGGCTGCTGTGACCTCCCAAGCACAGCCAGCAGGCAGGAGCATGCCACTGACCTCGGAGGCACTGAGTTTGCTGTGACCTCACAAGCAGAGCCAGCAACCAGGAGCCTGCCCCTGGCAAAAGAGGCACTGAGGCTGCTGTGACCTCACAAGCACAGCCAACAGCCATGAGTCTGCCACTGGACTAGCAGGCATTCAGGCTGCTGTGACCTCCCAAGCACAGCCAGCCGGGGGCGCTGCAGAGTTACCCAGGAGGCATTGAGGCTGCTGTGACCTCCCAAGGGCAGACAGCAGCCATCAGCCTTCCACTGGCCTCAGAGGCACTCAGGCTGCTGTGACCTCACAAGCATAGCCAGCAGGGGGCGCTAAACACTAAGCTATGAGGCACTGAGGCTGCTGTGACCTCACAAGCACAGCCAGCAGCCAGGAGCCTGCCACTGCCCTAGGAGGCACCGAGGCTGCTGTGACCTCCAAAGCACAGCCATCAGCCAGGAGCCTGCCCCTGGCCTAGGAGGCCGTGATGTTGATGTGATCTCACAAGCATAGCCTGCAAGGGCGCTTACCACTATGCTATGAGGCACTGAGGCTGCTGTGACCTCACAAGCACAGCCAGCAGCCATGAATGAGCGACTGGCCTCAGAGGCATTCAGGCTGCTGTGACCTCACAAGCACAGCCAGCAGCCAGGAGCCTGCCACTGGCCTATGAGGCACTGAGGCTGCTGTGACCTCAGAAGCACAGCCAACAGCCATGAGCCTGCCACTGGCCTCAGAGGCACTGAGGCTGCAGTGACCTCACAAGCACAGCCAGCAGCCAGGAACCTGCCACTGGTCTGGGAGGCACTGAGGCTGCTGTGACCTCACAAGCACAGCCAGCAGCCAGGAGCCAGCCACTGGCCTGGGAGGCACAGAGGCTGGCCTCAGAGGCACTGAGGCTGCAGTGACCTCACAAGCACAGCCAGCAGCCATGAGTCTGACAGTGCCCTAGGAGGCACTGAGGCTGCTGTGACCTCACAAGCACAGCCAGCAGCCACGAGCCTGCCACTGGCCTGGGAGGCACTGAGGCTACTCTGACCTCACAAGCACAGCCAGCAGGAGGAGCTGTAGAGTTACCTAGGAGGCAGTGAGGCTGCTGTGACCTCACAAGCACAGCCGGCAGCCATGAGCCTGCCACAGGCCGCAGATGATCTCAGGCTGCTGTGACGTCAAAAGCACAGCCAGCAGCCATGAGCCTGCCACTGGCCTCCGAAAAACAGAGGCTGCTGTGACCTCACAACCAAAGCCAGCCACCATGAGCCTGCCACTGGCCCTAGGAGGCAGTCAGGCTGCTGTGACCTCCCAAGCACAGCCAGCAGCCAGCAGCCTGCCACTGGCCTAGGAGGCCGTGATGTTGCTGTGATCTCACAAGCACTGCCGGCAGCCATGAGGCTGCCACAGGCCACAGAAGATCTCAGGCTGCTGTGACCTGCCAAGCACAGCCAGCAGCCAGGAGCCTGCCACTGGCCACAGAGGCACTGAGGCTGCTGTTATCTCACAAGCACAGCCAGCAGGGGGCGCTAAACACTAAGCTATGAGGCACTGAGGCTGCTGTGACCTCACAAGCACAGCCAGCAGCCAGGAGCCTGCCACTGGCCTCGGAGGCACTGAGGCTGTTGTGACCTCACAAGCACAGGCAGCAGCCAGGAGCCTGCCACTGGCCTAGGAGGCACTGAGGCTGCTGTGACCTCCCAAGCACAGCCAGCATCCAGGAGCATGCAACTGACGTAGGAGGCACTGAGGCTGCTGTGACCTCACAAGCACAGCCAGCAGCCTTTTGCTGGCCACTGACCTCGGAGGCACTGAGGCTGCTGTGACCTCCAAAGCACAGCCAGCAGGTATGAGCTTTCCTCCAGCCGAGGAGGCACTTAGGCTGCTGTGACCTCACAAGCACAGCCAGCAGCCATGAGCATGCAACTACCCTAGGAGGCACTGAGGCTCCTGTACCTCCCAAGCACAGCCAGCAGTCATGAGCCTGCCACTGGCCCTAGGAGGCACTGAGGCTGCTGTGACCTCACAAGCACAGCCAGCAGCCAGGAGCCTGCCACTGGCCTTGGAGGCACTGAGGCTGCTGTGACCTCACAAGCACAGGCAGCAGCCATGCGCCTGCCACTGGCCTAGGAGGCACTGAGGCTGCTGTGACCTCCCAAGCACAGCCAGCAGTCAGGAGCCTGCCACTGGCCCTAGGAGGCACTGAGGCTCCTGTGACCTCACAAGGACAGCCAGGTGGGGCGATTGCCACTAAACCTATGAGGCACTGAGGCTGCGGTGACCTCACAAGCACAGCCAGCAGCCAGGAACCTGCCACTGGCCTAGGAGGCACTGAGGCTGCTGTGACTTCCCAAGCACAGCCAGCAGGCAGGAGCTTGCCAGTGGCCTAGGAGGTACTTAGGAGGCTGTGACCTCACAAGCACAGCCAGCAGCCATGCGCCTGCAACTGGCCTAGGAGGCACTGAGGTTACTGTGACCTCACAAGCGCAGCCAGCAGGGGGCGCTGCAGAGTTACCCAGAAGGCAGCCAGGCTGCTGTGACCTCCCAAGCACAGCCAGCAGCCATGAGCCTGCCACTGGCCTCAGAGGCACTGAGGCTGCTGTGACCTCCCAAAAACAGCCAGCAGCCATGAGCATGCCACTGACCTCGGAGGCACTGAGGCTGCTGTGACCTCACAAGCACAGGCAGCATCCAGGAGTCTGCCACTGGCCTCGGAGGCACGGAGGCTGCTGTGACCTCACAAGCACAGCCAGCAGCCATGAGCCTGCCACTGGCCTAGGAGGCACTGAGTTTGAAGACACCTCACAAGCACAGCCGGCAGCCATGTGCCTGCCAGTGGCCTAGGAGGCACTGAGGCTGCTATCACCTCACAAGCAGAGCCAGCAGCCATGAGCATGCAACTGACCACGGAGACTTTCAGGCTGCTGTGACCTCACAAGCACAGCCAGCAGTGGGCGCTGTAGACTAACGTAGGAATCACTGAGGCTGCTGTGACCTCCCAAGCACAGCCAGCAGCCAGGAGCCTGCCCCTGGCCTGGGAGGCACTGAGGCTGCTGTGACCTCAGAAGCACAGCCAGCAGCCATGAGCCTGCCACTGGCCACAGAGGCACTGAGGCTGCTGTTATCTCACAAGCACAGCCAGCAGGGGGCGCTAAACACTAAGCTATGAGGCACTGAGTCTGCTGTGACCTCACAAGCACAGGCAGCAGCCAGGAGCCTGACACTGGCCTAGGAGGCACTGAGGCTGCTGTGACCTCACAAGCACAGCCAGCATCCAGGAGCATGCAACTGACGTAGGAGGCACTGAGGCTGCTGTGACCCCACAAGCACAGCCATCAGCCTTTTGCTGGCCACTGACCTCGGAGGCACTGAGGCTGCTGTGACCTCCAAAGCACAGCCAGCAGGTATGAACTTTCCTCCAGGCGAGGAGGCACTTAGGCTGCTGTGACCTCACAAGCATAGCCAGCAGTCAGGAGCCTGCCACTGGCCCTAGGAGGCACTGAGGCTCCTGTGACCTCACAAGGACAGCCAGGTGGGGCGATTGCCACTAACCTATGAGGCACTGAGGCTGCGGTGACCTCACAAGCACAGCCAGCAGCCAGGAGCCTGCCACTGGCCTAGGAGGCACTGAGGCTGCTGTGACCTCACAAGCACAGCCAGCAGGCAGGAGCTTGCCAGTGGCCTAGGAGGTACTTAGGAGGCTGTGACCTCACAAGCACAGCCAGCAGCCATGCGCCTGCAACTGGCCTAGGAGGCACTGAGGTTACTGTGACCTCACAAGCGCAGCCAGCAGGGGGCGCTGCAGAGTTACCCAGAAGGCACCCAGGCTGCTGTGACCTCCCAAGCACAGCCAGCAGCCATGAGCCTGCCACTGGCCTCAGAGGCACTGAGGCTGCTGTGACCTCCCAAAAACAGCCAGCAGCCATGAGCATGCCACTGACCTCGGAGGCACTGAGGCTGCTGTGACCTCACAAGCACAGGCAGCAGCCAGGAGCCTGCCACTGGCCTCGGAGGCACGGAGGCTGCTGTGACCTCACAAGCACAGCCAGCAGCCATGAGCCTGCCACTGGCCTAGGAGGCACTGAGGCTGCTATGACCTCACAAGCACAGCCCCCAGCCATGAATGAGCCACTGACCTAGGAGGCATGGAGGCTGCTGTGATCTCACAAGCACAGCCAGCAGCCATGAGCCTGCCACTGGCCTAGGAGGCATTGAGGCTGTGGTGACCTCAGAAGGGCAGCCAGGAGGTGGGCTTTCCACTAACCTATGATGCCCTGGGGCTGCTGTGACCTCACAAGCACAGCCAGCAGCCATGAACGAGCCACTGGCCTACTAGGCATTCAGGCTGCTGTGACCTCCCAAGCACAGCCAGCATCCAGGAGCATGCAACTGACGTAGGAGGCACTGAGGCTGCTGTGACCTCACAAGCACAGCCAGCAGCCATGAGCCTTCTACGGCTCTAGGAGGCACTGAGCTTGCTGACACCTCACAAGCACAGCCAGCAGCCATTTGCTGGCCACTGACCTCGGAGGCACTGAGGCTGCTGTGACCTCACAAGCACAGCCAGCATCCAGGAGCCTGCCACTGGTCTAGGGCGTGCTGAGGCTGCTGTGACTTCACAAGCACAGCCAGCAGGCATGAGCATGCAACTGCCCTAGGAGGCACTGAGGTTGCTGTGACCTCACAAGCACAGCCAGCAGCCATGAGACTGCCACTGGCCCTAGGAGGCACTGAGGCTGCTGTGACCTCACAAGGACAGCCAGGTGGGGCGATTGCCACTAACCTATGAGGCACTGAGGCTGCTGTGACCTCACAAGCACAGCCAGCAGCCAGGAGTCTGCCACTGGCCTTGGAGGCACTGAGGCTGCTGTGACCTCACAAGCACAGGCAGCAGTGGGCGCTGTAGACTTACATAGGAGTCACTGAGGCTGCTGTGACCTCCCAAGCACAGGCAGCAACCAGGAGCCTGCCCCTGGCAAAAGAGGCACTGAGGCTGCTGTGACCTCACAAGCACAGCCAGCAGCCGTGAACCTGCCACTGGCCTCAGAGGCACTGGGGCTGCAGTGACCTCACAAGCACAGCCAGCAGCCAGGAGCCGGCCACTGGCCTAGGAGGCACTGAGGCTGCTGTGATCTCACAAGCACAGCCCCCAGCCATGAGCCTGCCACTGGCCTAGGAGGCATTGAGGCTGCGGTGACCTCACAAGGGCAGTCAGCAGGTGCGCTTTCCACAAACCTATGATGCCCTGGGGCTGCTGTGACTTCACAAGCACAGCCAGCAGCCATGAACGAGCCACTGGCCTCGGAGGCACTGAGGCTGCTGTGACCTCCAAAGCACAGCCAGCAGGTATGAGCTTTCCTCCAGCCGAGCAGGCACTTAAGCTGCTTGACCTCACAAGCACAGCCAGCATCCAGGAGCCTGCCACTGGCCTAGTAGGCACGGAGGCTGCTGTGACCTCCCAAGCACAGCCAGCAGGCATGAGCATGCAACTGCCCTAGGAGGCACTGAGGCTGCTGCAACCTCACAAGCTCAGCCAGGAGCCATGAGCCTGCCACTGGCCTAGAAGGCACTGAGTCTGCTCTGACCTCCCAAGCACAGCCAGCAGCCATGAGCCTGCCTCTGGCCTAGGAGGCACTGAGTTTGCTGTGACCTCACAAGCACAGCCAGCAGCCAGGAGCCTGCAACTGGCCTAGGAGGCACTGAGGTTACTGTGACCTCACAAGCACAGCCAGCAGCCGTGAATGTGCCACTGGCCTGGGAGGCACTGAGGCTGCTGTGACCTCACAAGCACAGCCAACAGCCATAAGTCTGCAACTGGCCTAGGAGGCATTCAGGCTGCTGTGACCTCACAAGCACAGCCAGCAGCCAGGAGCCTGCCCCTGGCAAAAGAGGCACTGAGGCTGCTGTTATCTCACAAGCACAGCCAGCAGCCGTGAACCTGCCACTGGCCTAGGAGGCAGTGAGGCTGCTGTGACCTCAGAAGCACAGCCAGCAGCCATGACTCTGCAACTGGGCTAGGAGGCATTCAGGCTGCTGTGACCTCACAAGCACAGCCAGCAGCCATGAGCCTGCCACTGGCCTCAGAGGCACTGAGGCTGCTGTTATCTCACAAGCACAACCAGCAGGGGGCGCTAAACACTAAGCTATGAGGCACTGAGGCTGCTGTGACCTCACAAGCACAGGCAGCAGCCAGGAGCCTGCCACTGGCCTCGGAGGCACTGAGGTTGCCGTGACCTTACAACCACAGCCAGCAGCCATGAGCCTGCCACTGGCCTCGGAGGCACTGAGGCTGCTGTGACCTCCAAAAACAGCCAGCAGCCATGAGCATGCCACTGACCTCGGAGGCACTGAGGCTGCTATGACCTCACAGGCACAGCCCCCAGCCATGAATGAGCCACTGACCTAGGAGGCATGGAGGCTGCTGTGATCTCACAAGCACAGCCAGCCGCAGGGAGCCTGCCACTGGCCTAGGAGGCATTGAGGTTGCGGTGACCTCAGAAGGACAGTCAGCAGGTGCGCTTTCCACTAACCTATGATGCCCTGGGGCTGCTGTGACCTCACAAGCACAGCCAGCAGCCATGAACGAGCCACTGGCTTACTAGGCTTTCAGGCTGCTGTGACCTCCCAAGCACAGCCAGCAGCCATGAGCATGCAACTGACGTAGGAGGCACTGAGGCTGCTGTGACCTCACAAGCACAGCCACCACGGCGTGCTAGACACTGATTTAGGAGGCACGGAGGCTGCTGTGACCTCACAAACACAGCCAGCAGGCATGACCCTGCCACTGGCCTAGGACGCACTGAGGCTGCTGTGATCTCACAAGCACAGCCAGCGGTGGCCGCTGTAGACAAAACGATGAGGCACTGAGGCTGCTGTTATGTCACAAGCAGAGCCAGCAGCCAGGAGGCTGTCAGGGGCCTGAGAGGAACTCAGGCTGCTGTGACCTCACAAGCAGAGCCAGAAGGCAGGAGCGTGACACTGGCCTGGGAGGCACTGAGGCTGCTGTCACCTCACAAGAACAGCCAGCACCAGGAGCATGCCACTGTCCTAGGAGGCACTGAGGGTGCTGTGACCTCACAAGCACAGCCAGCATCCAGGCGCCTGCCAGTAAGGTGTGAGGCATTGAGGGTGCTGTGACCTCACAAGCACAGCCAGTAGCCAGGAGCCTGCCACTGGCCTAGGATGCACTGAGTTTGCTGTGACCTCACAAACCCAGCCAGCAGCGAGGAGCCTGACACTGGCCTAGGAGGCACTTAGGCTGCTGTGACCTCACAAGCACAGCCAGCAGAGGGCACTGTAGACTAATGTAAAAGGCGCTGAGGCTGCTGTTATGTCACAAGCACAGCGGCGAGCAATGAACCTGCCACTGTCGTCGGAAGCACGGAGGCTGCTGTGCCCTCACAAAGACAACCAGCAGGGTGCGCTGTAGACGAACATATGAGGCTCTCAGGCTGCTGTGAGGCCATAAGCACAGCCAGCAGCCAGGAGCCTGGCACTGGCCGAAGAGACGCTGAGGCTGCTGTGACCTCACAAGTACAGCCAGCAGCCAGAAGCCTGGCTCTGGCCTACGAGGCCCTGAGCCTGCTGTGACCTCACAAGCAGAGCCAGCAGCTAGCAGCTTGCCACTGGCCTCGGTGGCACTGAGGCTGCTGTGACCTCACAAGCACAGCCACCACGGCATGCTAGACACTAAACTAGGAGGCACGGAGGCTGCTGTGACCTCACAAGCACAGCCAGCAGGCATGACCCTGCCACTGGCCTAGGACGCACTGAGGCTGCTGTGATCTCACAAGCACAGCCAGCGGGGGCCGCTGTAGACAAAACTATGAGGCACTGAGTCTGCTGTTATGTCACAAGCAGAGGCCGCAGCCAGGAGCCTGTCAGAGGCCTGGGAGGCACTCAGGCTGCTCTGACCTCACAAGCAGAGCCAGAAGGCAGGAGCGTGACACTGGCCTGGGAGGCACTGAGGCTGCTGTGACCTCACAAGAACAGCCAGCAGCCAGGAGCATGCCACTGTCCTAGGAGGCACTGAGGGCGCTGTGACCTCACAAGCAGAGCCAGCAGCCAGGAGCCTGCCACTAAGGTGTGAGGCATTGAGGGTGCTGTGACCTCACAAGCACAGCCAGCAGCCAGGAGCCTCACACTGGCCTAGGAGGCACTCAGGCTGCTGTGACCTCACAAGCACAGCCAGCAACCATGAGCCTGCCTCTGACCCAAGAGGCAGTGAGGCTGCTGTGACCTCACAAGCACAGCCAGCAGGGTGCGCTACACATTAAACTGTGAGTCACTCAAGGTGCTGTGACCTCACAAGCACAGCCAGCAGCCAGGAGCCTGCCATTGGCCTAGGAGGCACTGAGTTTGCTGTGACCTCACAAGCACAGCCAGCAGCCAGGAGACTGACACTGGCCTAGGAGGCACTGAGGGCGCTGTGACCTCACAAGCATAGCCAGCATCGAGGCGCCTGCTACTAAGGTGTGAGGCATTGAGGGTGCTGTGACCTCACAAGCACAGCCAGCAGCCAGGAGGCTGCCACTGGCCTTGCAGGCACTCAGGCTGCTGTGACCTCACAAGCACAGCCAGGAGGCATCAGCCTGCCACTGAAGTGTCACTCTCTGATAGTCCTGTGACCTCACAAGCACAGCCAGCAGCCATGAGACTACCATTGGTCTCCGAGGCACTGAGGCTCCTGTGACCTGACAAGTACAGCCAGCAGTCAGAAGCCTGCCATTGGCGTAGTAGGCACTGAGTTTGCTGTGACCTCACAAGCCCAGCCAGCAGCCATGTGCCTGCCACTAACCTATGAGGCACTGAAGCTGCTGTGAGCTCACAAGCACAGCCAGCAGCCATGAACCTGCCACTGCACTCAGATGCACTGAAGCTGCTGTGACCTCACAAGCACAGCCAGCAGCCAGGAGCCTGGCACTGTCCTAAGAGACACTGAGGCTGCTGTCACCTTCCAAGCACAGCCAGCAGCCATGAGCCTGCAACTGGCCTAGGAGGCACTCAGGCTGCTGTGACCTCACAAACACAACCAGCAGCCAGGATCCTGCCACTGGCCTCGGAGGCACTGAGGCTACTGTGACCTCACAAGCACAGCCAGCAGCCAGGAGCTTGCCACTGGCCTAGGAGGCAGTGAGGCTGCTGTGACCTCACAAGCACAGCCAGCAGGCATGAGCCTGCCCCTGGCCTCAGAGGCACTGAGGCTACTGTGACCTCACAAGCACAGCCAGCAGCCATGAGCTTGCCACTGGCCTAGGAGGCAGTGAGGCTGCTGTGACCTCACAAGCACAGCCAGCAGCCATGAACCTGCCACTGGCCTTGGAAGCTCTGAGGCTGCTGTGACCTCAAAAGCACAGCCAACATCCATGTGCCTGCCACTGGCCTCCGTGGCAGTCAGGTTGCTGGCACCTCACAAACACAGCCAGCAGGCGGCGCTATAGACTAACTTTTGAGGGACTGAGGCTACTGTGATGTCATAAGCACAGCCAGCAGCCAGGAGCCTGGCACTGGCCTAGGAGACACTGAGGCTGCTGTGACCTCACAAGTACAGCCAGCAGCCAGAAGCCTGGCACTGGCCTACGAGGCCCTGAGCCTGCTGTGACCTCACAACCACAGCCAGCAGCCATGAGCCTGCCACTGGCCTCGGAGGCACTGAGGCTGCTGTGACCTCACAACCACCACCCCCACGGCATGCTAGACACCGATTTAGGAGGCACGGAGGCTGTTGTGAGCTCACAAGCACAGCCAGCAACCAGGAGCCTGCCACTGGCCTAGGTGGCATTTAAGCAGCTGTGACCTCACAAGCACAGCCAGCAGGGGGAGCTGTAGAGTTACCTAGGAGGCACTGAGGCTGCTGTGACCTCACAAGAACAGCCAGCAGCCATGAGCCTGCCACTGGCCTCAGAGGCACTGAGGCTGCTGTGACCTCACAAGCACAGCCAGCATCCAGGAGCCTCACACTGGCCTAGGAGGCACTGAGGCTGCTGTTACCTGCCGAGCACAGCCAGCATCCAGGAGCCTGCCACTGGCCTAGGAGGCACTGAGGCTGCTGTGACCTCACAAGTACAGCCAGCAGCCGTGAACCTACCACTGGCCTGGGAGGCACTGCGGCTGCTGTTATCTCACAAGCACATCCAGCAGCCAGTAGCCTGCCAGTGGCCTCGGAGGTACTGAGGCTGCTGTGGCCTCACAAGCACAGCCAGCAGCCAGGAGCCTGCCACTGGCCTAGGAGGCATTCAGCCTGCTGTGACCTCACAAGCACAGCCCCCAGCCATGATTGAGCCACTGACCTAGCAGGCATTCAGGCTGCTGTGATCTCACAAGCACAGCCAGCAGCCATGAGCCTGCCACTGGCCTCGGAGGCACTGAGGTTGCGGTGGCCTCACAGGCACAGCCAGCAGGTGTGCTTGCCACTAACCTATGATGCCCTGGAGCTGCTGTGACCTCACAAGCACAGCCAGCAGCCATGAATGAACCGCTGGCCTACTAGGCATTCAGGCTGCTGTGACCTCACAAGCACAGCCAGCATCCAGGAGCCTGCCCCTGACCTAGGAGGCAGTGATGTTGCTGTGACCTCACAAGCACGGCAAGCAGCCATGAGCATGGAACTGACCTTGGAGGCACTGAGGCTGCTGCGATCTCACAAGCACAGCCAGCAGCCATGAGCCTGCCCCTGACCTAGGAGGCACTGAGGCTGCTGTGACTCCTCAAAAGCACAGCCAGCAGCCATTCGCCGGCCACTGACATCGGAGGCACTGACGCTGCTGTGGCCTCCCAAGCACAGCCAGCAGCCAGGAGCCTGCCACTGGCCTAGGAGGCATTCAGCCTGCTGTGACCTCACAAGCACAGCCAGCAGCCATGAGCCTGCCACTGGCCTCAGAGGCACTGAGGCTGCTGTGACCTCACAAGCACAGGCAGCAGCCAGGAGCCTGCCCCTGACCTAGGAGGCAGTGATGTTGCTGTGTCCTCCCAAGCACAGCTAGCAGCCAGGAACCTGCCACTGGTGTGTGAGGCACTGAGGCTGCTGTGACCTCACAAGGACAACGAGCAGGGGGAGCTCTAGAGGTACCTGGGAGGCAGTCAGGCTGCTGTGACCTCACAAGCACAGCCAGCAACCATGAGCCTGCCACTGGCCTCAGAGGCTCTCAGGCTGCTGTGACCTCACAAGCACAGCCAGCAGCCATGAGTATGCCACTGTCCTCGGAGGCACTGAGGCTGCTGTGACATCTCAAGCACAGGCAGCAGTCAGCGCTGTAGACTAACGTAGAAGTCACTGAGGCTGCTGTGACCTCCAATTCACAGCCAGCAGCCATGAGCATGCAATTGGCCTTGGAGCACTGAGGCTGCTGTGATCTCACAAGCACAGCAAGGAGTCATGAGCCTTCTACTGGCCTCGGAGGCATTGAGTTTGCTGACACCTCACAAGCACATCCAGCAGCCATTCGCCGGCCACTGACCTCGGTGTCACTGAGGCTGCTGTGACCTCACAAACACAGCCAGCAGGGGGTGCTGTAGAGTAACCTAGGAGGCACTCAGGCTGCTGTGACCTCACAAGCACAGCCAGCAGGGGGTGCTAGACACTAACCTATGAGGCACTGAGGCTGCTGTGACCTCACAAGCACAGCTGGCAGCCAGGAGCCTGCCACTGGCCTCGGAGGCACTGAGGCTGCTGTGACCTCCCAAGCACAGCCAGCAGCGAGCAACCTGCCACTGGCCTAGGAGGCCGTGATGTTGCTGTGATCTCACACGCATAGGCAGCAGGGGCGCTTGCCACTAACCTATGAGGCACTGAGGCTGCTGTGACCTGCCACGCACAGCCAGCAGCCAGGAGCCTGCCACTGGCCTAGGGGGCATTTAAGCAGCTGTGACCTCACAAGCACAGCCAGCAGGGGGCGATGTAGAGTTACCTAGGAGGCACTGAGGCTGCTGTGACCTCACAAGCACAGCCAGCAGCCAGGAGCCTGCCACTGGCCATAGGAGGCACTGAGGCTGCTGTGACCTCACAAGCACAGCCAGCATCCAGGAGCCTCACACTGGCCTAGGAGGCACTGAGGCTGCTGTGACCTGCCGAGCACAGCCAGCAACCAGGAGCCTGCCACTGGCCTAGGAGGCACTCAGCCTGCTGTGACCTCACAAGTACAGCCAGCAGCCGCGAACCTACCACTGGCCTGGGAGGCACTGAGGCTGCTGTTATCTCACAAGCACATCCAGCAGCCAGTGGCCTGCCAGTGGCCTCGGAGGCACTGAGTCTGCTGTGACCTCACAAGCACAGCCAGCAGCCAGGAGCCTGCCACTGGCCTAGGAGGCACTGAGGCTGCTGTGACCTCCAAAGCACAGCCAGCAGGTATGATCTATCCTCCAGCTGAGGAGACACTTAGGCTGCTGTGACCTCACAAGCACAGCCAACAGCCAGGAGCCTGCTACTGGCCTAGGAGGCATTCAGCCTGCTGTGACCTCACAAACACAGCCCCCAGCCATGAGCCTGCCACTGACCTAGCAGGCATTCAGGCTGCTGTGATCTCACAAGCACAGCCAGCAGCCATGAGCCTGCCACTGGCCTAGAAGGCACTGAGGTTGCGGTGGCCTCACAAGCACAGCCAGCAGCCATGAGCATGCAACTGACCTCGGAGGCACTGAGGCTGCTGCGATCTCACAAGCACAGCCAGCAGCCAGGAGCCTTCTACTGGCCTCGGAGGCACGGAGTTTGCTGACACCTCACAAGCACAGCCAGCAGCCATTCGCCGGCCACTGACCTCGGAGGCACTGAGGCTGCTGTGGCCTCCCAAGCACAGCCAGCAGCCATGAGCCTGCCACTGGCCTAGGAGGCATTCAGGTTGCTGTTACCTCAAAAGCACAGCCAGCAACCATGAGCCTGCCACTGGCCTATGAGGCACTGAGGCTGCTGTGACCTCACAAGCACAGCCAGCAGCCAGGAGCCTGCCACTGGCCTTGGAGGCACTCAGGCTGCTGTGACCTCCCAAGCACAGCTAGCAGCCAGGAACCTGCCACTGGTCTGGGAGGCACTGAGGCTGCTGTGACCTCACAAGGACAACGAGCAGGGGGTGCTCTAGAGGTACCTGGGAGGCAGTCAGGCTGCTGTGACCTCACAAGAACAGCCAGCAGCCAGGAGCCTGTCACTGGCCTCCGAAGCACAGAGGCTGCTGTGACCTCACAAGCACAGCCAGCAGCCATGAGCCTGCCACTGGCCCTAGGAGGCAATGAGGCTCCTGTGACCTCACAAGGACAGCCAGGTGGGGCGATTGCCACTAACGTATGAGGCACTGAGGCTGCTGTGACCTCACAAGCACAGCCAGCAACCATGAGCCTGTCACTGGCCTAGGAGGCACTTAGGCTGCTGTGACCTCACAAGCACAGCCAGCAGGGGGCGCTGTAGAGTTACCTAGGAGGCACTGAGGCTGCTGTGACCTCCCAAGCACAGCCAGGAGCCAGGAGCCTGCCACAGGCCGCAGATGATCTCAGGCTCCTGTGACCTCCCAAGCACAGCCAGCAGCCATGAGCATGCCACTGACCCCGGAGTCACTGAGTATGCTGTGATCTCACAAGCACAGCCAGCAGCCAGGAGCCTGCCCCTGGCAAATGAGGCACTCAGGCTGCTGTGACCTCTCAAGCACAGCCAGCAGCCAGGAGCCTGCCACTGCCCTAGGAGGGACTGAGTTTGCTGTGACCTCCCAAGCACAGCCATCAGCCAGGAGCCTGCCCCTGGCCTAGGAGGCCGTGATGTTGATGTGATCTCACAAGCATAGCCTGCAAGGGCGCTTACCACTATCCTATGAGGCACTGAGTCTGCTGTGAACTCCCAAACACAGCCAGCAGCCATGAATGAGTGACTGGCCTATGAGGCACTGAGGCTGCTGTGACCTCACAAGCACAGCCAGCAACCAGGAGCCAGCCACTGGCCTATGAGGCACTGAGGCTGCTGTGACCTCACAAGCACAGCCAGCAGCCATGAGCCTGCAACTGGCTTCGGAGGCACTGAGGCTGCTGTGACCTCACAAGCACAGCCAGGAACCAGGAGCCTGCCAATGGCCTAGGAGGCACTGAGGCTGCTGTGACCTGCCAAGCACAGCCAGCAGCCAGGAGCCTGCCACTGGCCTAGGGGGCACTGAGACTGATGTGACCTCACAAGCACAGCCAGCAGGGGAATCTGCACATTAGCATATGAGGCACTGAGGCTGCTGTGACCAAACAAACACCGCCAGCAGCCATTAGCCTGCTACTGGCCTAGGAGACACTCAGCTGCTCTGACCTTCCAAGCACAACCAGCAGCCAGGAGCCTGCCACTGGTCTCGGAGGCACTCAACCTGCTGATACCTCACAA
The DNA here is from genome assembly GCF_036370855.1 of Dromaius novaehollandiae. Classification (NCBI taxonomy): domain Eukaryota; kingdom Metazoa; phylum Chordata; class Aves; order Casuariiformes; family Dromaiidae; genus Dromaius; species Dromaius novaehollandiae. The sequence continues at coordinate 27,204,033 of NC_088107.1, forward strand.
GCACAGGCAGCAGTCAGGAGCCTGTCACTGGCCTAGGAGGCACTGAGGCTGCTGTGACCTCACAAGCACAGCCAGCAGCCAGGAGCCTGCCACTGGCCTCGGAGGCACTGAGGCTGTTGTGACCTCCCAACCACAGCCAGCAGCCAGGAGCCTGCCACTGGCCTAGGAGGCACTGAGGCTGCTGTTACCTACAAGCACAGCCAGCAGCCAGGAGTCTGCCACTGGCCTAGGAGTCACTGCGTCTGCTGTGACCTCACAAGCACAGCCAGCAGCCATGAGCCTGCCACTGGCCTAGGAGGCACTCAGCCTGCTGTCACCTTCCAAGCACAGCCAGAAGCCATGAGCCTGGCACAGGCCTCGGAGGCACTCAGGGTGCTGTGAAGTCACAAGCGCAGCCAGAAGCCTGACATTGGCCTCAGAGGGACTGAGGCTGCTGTGACCTCACAAGCACAGCCAGCAGCCACTAGTGTGCTACTGGCCGAGGAGTCACTGAGGCTGCTGTGACCTCCCAAGCACAGCCAGCAGCTAGGAGCCTGCCACTGGCCGAGGAGGCATTCAGCCTGCCGTGACCTCCCAAGCACAGCCAACAGCCAGGAGCTTGCCACTGGCTTTGGAGGCACTCAGGCTGCTGTAAACTCACAAGCACAGCCACCACAGCGTGCTAGACTCTAAACTAGGAGGCCACGGAGCCTGCTGTGAGCTCACAAGCACAGCCAGCAGGCATGACCCTGCCACTGGCCTAGGACGCACTAAGGCTGCTGTGATCTCACAAGCACAGCCAGCGGGGTCGCTGTAGACAAAACTATGAGGCACTGAGGCTGCTGTTATGTCACGAGCAGAGCCAGCAGCCAGGAGCCTGTCAGAGGCCTGGGAGGCACTCAGGCTGCTCTGACCTCACAAGCAGAGCCAGAAGGCAGGAGCGTAACACTGGCCTCAGAGGCACTGAGGCTGCTGTCACCTCACAAGAACAGCCAGCAGCCATAAGCCTGCCACTGGCCGAGGAGGCACTCAGGCTCCTGTGACCTCACAAGCACAGCCAGCAGCCAGGAGCCTGCCACTGGCCTTAGAGGCACTCAGGCTGCTGTGACCTCCGAAGCACAGCCATCAGCCAGCAGCCTGCCACTGGCCTAGGAGGCCGTGATGTTGCTGTGACCTCACAAGCACAGCCAGCAGCCAGGAGCATGCCACTGTCCTAGGAGGCACTGAGGGCGCTGTGACCTCACAAGCATAGCCAGCAGCCAGGCGCCTGCCATAAAGGTGTGAGGCATTGAGGGTGCTGTGACCTCACAAGCACAGCCAGCAGCCAGGAGCCTGCCACTGGCCTTGCAGGCACTCAGGCTGCTGTGACCTCACAAGCACAGCCAGGAGGCATGAGCCTGCCACTGAACTGTCAGTCTATGATGGTGCTGTGACCTCACAAGCACAGCCAGCAGTCATCGGCCTGCCACTGGCCTCGGAGGCACTCAGGCTGCTCTGACCTCACAAGCACAGCAGGCATCCAGGAGCCTGCCTCTGGCCTAGGAGGCAGTGAGGCTGCTGTGACCTCCCAAGCACAGCCAGCAGCCAGGAGCCTGCCACTGGCCTCGGAGGCACCGAGGTTGCTGTGACGTCACAAGCACAGCCAGTAGGGGGCGCTGGACGCTCACCTAGAAGGCACCAAGGCTGCTATGATCTCACAAGCACAGACAGTAGCCAGGCGCCTGCCACTGGCCTAGGAGGCACTGAGGCTGCTGTGAAATCCCAAACACAGCCAGCAGCCATGAGCCTGTCACTGGCCTAGGCGGCACTTAGGCTGCTGTGACCTCACAAGAACAAGCATCAGCCAGGAGCCTGCCCCTGGCCTAGGAGGCCGTGATGTTGCTGTGATCTCACAAGCATAACCAGCAGGGGTGCTTGCCACTAACCTATGAGGCACTGAGGCTGCTGTGAAATCCCAAGCACAGCCAGCAACCAGGAGCCTGCCACTGGCCTAGGTGGCACACAAGCAGCTGTGACGTCACAAGCAGAGGCAGCAGAGAGCGCTGTAGACTAACGTAGGAGGCACTGAGGCTGCTGTGACCTCCCAAGCACAGCCAGCAGCCATGAGCATGCAACTGACCTCGGAGGCAGTTAGGCTGCTGTGACCTCACAAGCACAGTCAGCACTGGGCGCTGTAGACTAACATAGGAGTCACAGAGTCTGCTGTGACCTCCCAAGCACAGCCAGCAGCCATGAGCATGCCACTGACCCCGGAGTCACTGAGTATGCTGTGATCTCACAAGCACAGCCAGCAGCCAGGAGCCTGCCCCTGGCAAATGAGGCACTCAGGCTGCTGTGACCTCACAAGCACAGCCAGCAGCCGTGAACCTGCCACTGGCCTCAGAGGCACTGACGCAGCTGTGACCTCACAAGCACAGTCAGCAGCCATAAGCCTGCCACTGGCCTAGGAGGCATTCAGGCTGCTGTGACCTCACAAGCACAGCCAGCAGGGGGCGCTAGACACTTACCTATGAGGCACTGAGGCTGCTGTGACCTTACAAGCACCACCAGCAGCCATGAGCCTGCCACTGGCCGCAGATGATCTCAGGCTGCTGTGACCTCACAAGCACAGCCAGCAGCCATGAGTATGCAACTGACCTCAGAGGCACTGAGGCTGCTGTGACCTCACAAGGACAGCCAGGTGGGGTGATTGCCACTAAGCTAAGAGGCATTGAGGCTGCTGTGACCTGACAAGCACAGCCAGCAGCTATGAGGCTGCCCCTGGCTTAGGAGGCACTGAGGCTGCTGTGACCTCACAACCACAGCCAGCAGGGGGCGCTGTAGACTAACGTGGGAGTCACTGAGGCTGCTGTGAGCTCACAACCACAGCCAGCAGCCATGAGCCAGCCACTGGCCTAGGAGGCACGCACGCTGCTGTGACCTCCCAAGCACAGCCATCAGCCAGGAGCCTGGCACTGGCCTAGGAGGCCGTGATGTTGATGTGATCTCACAAGCATAACCGGCAGGGGCGCTTGCCACTAATCTATGAGGCACTGAGGCTGCTGTGAACTCCCAAGCACAGCCAGCAACCAGGAGCCTGCCACTGGCCTAGGTGGCATTCAAGCAGCTGTGACCTCACAAGCAGAGGCAGCAGTGGGCGCTGTAGACTAACGTAGGAGGCACTGAGGCTGCTGTGACCTTCCAAGCACAGCCAGCAGCCATGAGCCTGTCACTGGCCTCAGAGGCACTGAGGCTGCTGTGACCTCCCAAGCACAGCCAGCAGACATGAACCTGCCACTGGCCTAGGAGGCACTGAGGCTGCTGTGACGTCACAAGCACAGCCAGCAGCCAGCAGTCTGCCACTGGCCTAGGAGGCACTCAGGCTGCTATGACCTCACAAGCCAAGCCAGAACGGGCGTTTGCCACTAACCTATGAGGCACTGAGGCTGCTGTGACCTCACAAGCACAGGCAGCAGGGGGCGCTGCAGAGATACCCAGAAGGCACGGAGGCTGCTGTGACCTCACAAGCACAGCCAGCAGCCGTGAACCTGCCACTGGCTTGGGAGGCACTGAGGCTGCTGTGACCTCCCAAGCACAGCCAACAGCCATGAGTCTGCCACTGGCCTAGGAGGCACTTAGGCTGCTGCGACCTCACAAGCACAGCCAGCCGGGGGCGCTGCAGAGTTACCCAGGAGGCATTGAGGCTGCTGTGACCTCCCAAGGGCAGACAGCAGCCATCAGCCTTCCACTGGCCTCAGAGGCACTCAGGCTGCTGTGACCTCACAAGCACAGCCAGCAGGGGGCGCTAAACACTAAGATATGAGGCACTGAGGCTGCTGTGACCTCACAAGCACATCCAGCAGCCAGGAGCCTGCCACTGCCCTAGGAGGGACTGAGTTTCCTGTGACCTCCAAAGCACAGCCATCAGCCAGGAGCCTGCCCCTGGCCTAGGAGGCCGTGATGTTGATGTGATCTCACAAGCATAGCCTGCAAGGGCGCTTACCATTATCCTATGAGGCACTGAGTCTGCTGTGAACTCCCAAGCACAGCCAGCAGCCATGAATGAGCAACTGGCCTCGGAGGCATTCAGGCTGCTGTGACCTCACAAGCACAGCCAGCAACCAGGAGCCAGCCATTGGCCTATGAGGCACTGAGGCTGCTGTGACCTCACAAGCACAGCCAGCAGCCATGAGCCTGCAACTGGCTTCGGAGGCACTGAGGCTGCTGTGACCTCACAAGCACAGCCAGGAACCAGGAGCCTGCCAATGGCCTAGGAGGCACTGAGGTTGCTGAAACCTCACAAGCACAGCCAGCAGCCATGAGCCTGCCACTGGCCTAGGAGGCACTGAGTCTGCAGTGACCTCACAAGCACAGCCAGCAGCCATGAGTCTGACACTGGCCTAGGAGGCACTGAGGCTGCTGTGACCTCACAAGCACAGCCAGCAGCCATGAGTCTGCCACTGGCCTAGGAGGCATTCAGGCTGCTGTGACCTCACAAACACAGCCAACAGGGGGCGCTGTAGAGTTACCTAGGAGGCACTCAGGCTGCTGTGACCTCACAAGCACAGCCGGCAACCAGGAGCCTGGCACTGGCCTCGGAGGCACGGAGGCTGCTGTGACCTCACAAGCACAGCCAGCAGCCGTGAACCTGCCACTGGCCTGGGAGGCACTGAGGCTCCTGTGAACTCCCAAGCACATCCAACAGCCATGAGTCTGCCACTGGCCTAGGAGGCACTTAGGCTGCTGCGACCTCACAAGCACAGCCAGCCGGGGGCGCTGCAGAGTTACCCAGGAGGCATTGAGGCTGCTGTGACCTCCCAAGGGCAGACAGCAGCCATCAGCCTTCCACTGGCCTCAGAGGCACTCAGGCTGCTGTGACCTCACAAGCACAGCCAGCAGGTGGCGCTAAACAGTAAGCTAGGAGGCACTGAGGCTGCTGTGACCTCACAAGCACATCCAGCAGCCAGGAGCCTGCCACTGCCCTAGGAGGGACTAAGTTTCCTGTGACCTCCAAAGCACAGCCATCAGCCAGGAGCCTGCCCCTGGCCTAGGAGGCCGTGATGTTGATGTGATCTCACAAGCATAGCCTGCAAGGGCGCTTACCACTATCCTATGAGGCACTGAGTCTGCTGTGACCTCACAAGCACAGCCAGCAACCAGGAGCCAGACACTGGCCTATGAGGCACTGAGGCTGCTGTGACCTCACAAGCACAGACAGCAGCCATGAGCCTGCAACTGGCTTCGGAGGCACTGAGGCTGCTGTGACCTCACAAGTACAGCCAGGAACCAGGAGCCTGTCACTGGCCTAGGAGGCACTGAGGCTGCTGTGACCTCCCAAGCACAGCCAGCAGCCATGAGCCTGCCACTGGCCTAGGAGGCACTGAGACTGATGTGACCTCACAAGCACAGCCAGCAGGGGAATCTGCACATTAGCATATGAGGCACTGAGTCTGCTGTGACCACACAAGCACAGCCAGCAGCCATTAGCCTGCTACTGGCCTAGGAGACACTCAGGCTGCTGTGACCTTCCAAGCACAACCAGCAGCCATGAGCCTGCCACTGGTCTCGGAGGCACTCAACCTGCTGATACCTCACAAGCACAGGCAGCAGCCAAGAGCCTGTCACTGGCCTAGGAGGCACTGAGGCTGCTGTGATCTCACAAGCACAGCCAGCAGCCATGAGCCTGCCACTGGCCTCGGAGGCACTGAGGCTGCTGTGACCTCCCAACCACAGCCAGCAGCCAGGAGCTTGTCACTGGCCTAGGAGGCACTGAGGCTGCTGTTACCTACAAGCACAGCCAGCAGCCATGAGTATGCCACTGTCCTCGGAGGCACTGAGGCTGCTGTGACGTCTCAAGCACAGGCAGCAGTGGGCGCTGTAGACTAACGTAGGAGTCACTGAGGCTGCTGTGACCTCCAGTGCACAGCCAGCAGGCAGGAGCATGCAACTGACCTCGGAGGCACTGAGGCTGCTGCGATCTCACAAGCACAGCCAGCGGCCAGGAGCCTTCTACTGGCCTCCGAGGCACTGAGTTTGCTGACACCTCAAAAGCACATCCAGCAGCCTTTCGCCGGCCACTGACCTCGGAGGCACTGAGGCTGCTGTGGCCTCCCAAACACAGCCAGCAGCCAGGAGCCTGCCACTGGCTTCGGAGGCACTGAGTCTGCTCTGACCTCACAAGCACAGCCAGCAGCCATGAGCCTGCCACTGGCCTCAGAGGCACAGAGGCTGCTATGACCTCACAAACACAGCCAGCAGGGAGTGTTGTAGAGTTACCGAGGAGGCACTCAGGCTGCTGTGACCTCACAAGCACAGCCAGCAGGGGGCACTAGACACTAACCTATGAGGCACTGAGGCTGCTGTGACCTCACAAGCACAGCTGGCAGCCAGGAGCCTGCCACTGGCTTCGGAGGCACTGAGGCTGCTGTGACCTCCCAAACACAGCCAGCAGCCAGCAGCCTGCCACTGGCCTAGGAGGCCGTGATGTTGCTGTGATCTCACACGCATAGGCAGCAGGGGCGCTTGCCACTAACCTATGAGGCACTGAGGCTGCTGTGACCTCCCAAGCACAGCCAGCAGGGGGCGCTGTAGAGTTACCTAGGAGGCACTGAGGCTGCTGTGACCTCACAAGCACAGCCAGCAGCCAGGAGCCTGCCACAGGCCGCAGATGATCTCAGGCACCTGTGACCTCCCAAGCACAGCCAGCAGCCATGAGCATGCCACTGACCCCGGAGTCACTGAGTATGCTGTGATCTCACAAGCACAGCCAGCAGCCAGGAGCCTGCCCCTGGCAAATGAGGCACTCAGGCTGCTGTGACCTCACAAGCACAGCCAGCAGCCGTGAACCTGTCACTGGCCTAGGTGGCATTAAAGCAGCTGTGACCTCACAAGCAGAGGCAGCAGTGGGTACTGTAGACTAACGTAGGAGGCACTGAGGCTGCTGTGACCTCCCAAGCACAACCAGCAGCCATGAGCATGCCTCTGACCTCGGAGGCACTGAGTCTGCTGTGGCCTTAGAAACACCACCAGCAGCCATGAGCCTGCCACTGGCCGCAGATGATCTCAGGCTGCTGTGACCTCACAAGCACAGCCAGCAGCCATGATGAGTATGCAACTGACCTCAGAGGCACTGAGGCTGCTGTGACCTTACAAGGACAGCCAGGTGGGGTGATTGTCACTAAGCTAAGAGGCACTGAGGCTGCTGTGACCTGACAAGCACAGCCAGCAGCTATGAGGCTGCCCCTGGCTTAGGAGGCACTGAGGCTGCTGTGACCTCACAACCACAGCCAGCAGGGGGCGCTGTAGACTAACGTGGGAGTCACTGAGGCTGCTGTGAGCTCACAACCACAGCCAGCAGCCATGAGCCTGCCACTGGCCTAGGAGGCACGCACGCTGCTGTGACCTCCCAAGCACAGTCATCAGCCAGGAGCCTGGCCCTGGCCTAGGAGGCCGTGATGTTGATGTGATCTCACAAGCATAACCTGCAGGGGCGCTTGCCACTAATCTATGAGGCACTGAGGCGGCTGTGAACTCCCAAGCACAGCCAGCAACCAGGAGCCTGCCACTGGCCTACGTGGCATTCAAGCAGCTGTGACCTCACAAGCAGAGGCAGCAGTGGGTGCTGTAGACTAACATAGGAGGCACTGAGGCTGCTGTGACCTCACAAGCACAGCCAGCAACCACGAGCCTGCCACTGGTCTAGGAGGCACTGACGCTGCTGTGACCTGACAAGCACAGCCAGCAGCCATGAGCCTGCCACTGGCCTCAGAGGCACTGAGGCTGCTGTGACCTCACAAGCACAGCCAGCAGCTAGGAGCCTGCCACTGGCCTCGGAGGCACTGAGTTTGCTGTGACCTCACAAGAACAGCCAGCAGCCAGGAGCCTGCCACTGGCAAAAGAGGCACTGAGGCTGCTGTTACCTCACAAGCACAGCCAGCAGCCATGAGCCTGCCACTGCCCTCAGAGGCACTGAGTTTGCTGTGACCTCACAAGCACAGCCAGCAGCTAGGAGCCTGCCACTGGCCTCGGAGGCACTGAGTTTGCTGTGACCTCACAAGCACAGCCAGCAGCCAGGAGCCTGCCACTGGCCTGGGAGGCACTGAGGCTGCTGTGACCTCCCAAGCACAGCCAGCAGGCAGGAGCATGCCACTGACCTCGGAGGCACTGAGTTTGCTGTGACCTCACAAGCAGAGCCAGCAACCAGGAGCCTGCCCCTGGCAAAAGAGGCACTGAGGCTGCTGTGACCTCACAAGCACAGCCAACAGCCATGAGTCTGCCACTGGACTAGCAGGCATTCAGGCTGCTGTGACCTCCCAAGCACAGCCAGCCGGGGGCGCTGCAGAGTTACCCAGGAGGCATTGAGGCTGCTGTGACCTCCCAAGGGCAGACAGCAGCCATCAGCCTTCCACTGGCCTCAGAGGCACTCAGGCTGCTGTGACCTCACAAGCATAGCCAGCAGGGGGCGCTAAACACTAAGCTATGAGGCACTGAGGCTGCTGTGACCTCACAAGCACAGCCAGCAGCCAGGAGCCTGCCACTGCCCTAGGAGGCACCGAGGCTGCTGTGACCTCCAAAGCACAGCCATCAGCCAGGAGCCTGCCCCTGGCCTAGGAGGCCGTGATGTTGATGTGATCTCACAAGCATAGCCTGCAAGGGCGCTTACCACTATGCTATGAGGCACTGAGGCTGCTGTGACCTCACAAGCACAGCCAGCAGCCATGAATGAGCGACTGGCCTCAGAGGCATTCAGGCTGCTGTGACCTCACAAGCACAGCCAGCAGCCAGGAGCCTGCCACTGGCCTATGAGGCACTGAGGCTGCTGTGACCTCACAAGCACAGCCAGCAGCCATGAGCCTGCCACTGGCCTCAGAGGCACTGAGGCTGCAGTGACCTCACAAGCACAGCCAGGAACCAGGAGCCTGCCAATGGCCTAGGAGGCACTGACGCTGCTGTGACCTGACAAGCACAGCCAGCAGCCATGAGCCTGCCACTGGCCTAGGAGGCACTGAGACTGATGTGACCTCACAAGCACAGCCAGCAGGGGAATCTGCACATTAGCATATGAGGCACTGAGGCTGCTGTGACCAAACAAACACCGCCAGCAGCCATTAGCCTGCTACTGGCCTAGGAGACACTCAGCTGCTCTGACCTTCCAAGCACAACCAGCAGCCAGGAGCCTGCCACTGGTCTCGGAGGCACTCAACCTGCTGATACCTCACAAGCACAGGCAGCAGCCAGGAGCCTGTCACTGGCCTAGGAGGCACTGAGGCTGCTGTGACCTCACAAGCACAGCCAGCAGCCAGGAGCCTGCCACTGGCCTCGGAGGCACTGAGGCTGCTGTGACCTCCCAACCACAGCCAGCAGCCAGGAGCCTGCCACTGGCCTAGGAGGCACTGAGGCTGCTGTTACCTACAAGCACAGCCAGCAGCCAGGAGTCTGCCACTGTCCTCGGAGTCACTGCGTCTGCTGTGACCTCACAAGCACAGCCAGCAGCCATGAGCCTGCCACTGGCCTAGGAGGCACTCAGCCTGCTGTCACCTTCCAAGCACAGCCAGAAGCCATGAGCCTGGCACAGGCCTCGGAGGCACTCAGGGTGCTGTGAAGTCACAAGCGCAGCCAGAAGCCTGACATTGGCCTCAGAGGGACTGAGGCTGCTGTGACCTCACAAGCACAGCCAGCAGCCACTAGTGTGCTACTGGCCGAGGAGTCACTGAGGCTGCTGTGACCTCCCAAGCACAGCCAGCAGCTAGGAGCCTGCCACTGGCCGAGGAGGCATTCAGCCTGCCGTGACCTCCCAAGCACAGCCAACAGCCAGGAGCTTGCCACTGGCTTTGGAGGCACTCAGGCTGCTGTAAACTCACAAGCACAGCCACCACAGCGTGCTAGACTCTAAACTAGGAGGCCACGGAGCCTGCTGTGAGCTCACAAGCACAGCCAGCAGGCATGACCCTGCCACTGGCCTAGGACGCACTAAGGCTGCTGTGATCTCACAAGCACAGCCAGCGGGGTCGCTGTAGACAAAACTATGAGGCACTGAGGCTGCTGTTATGTCACGAGCAGAGCCAGCAGCCAGGAGCCTGTCAGAGGCCTGGGAGGCACTCAGGCTGCTCTGACCTCACAAGCAGAGCCAGAAGGCAGGAGCGTGACACTGGCCTCAGAGGCACTGAGGCTGCTGTCACCTCACAAGAACAGCCAGCAGCCATAAGCCTGCCACTGGCCGAGGAGGCACTCAGGCTCCTGTGACCTCACAAGCACAGCCAGCAGCCAGGAGCCTGCCACTGGCCTTAGAGGCACTCAGGCTGCTGTGACCTCCGAAGCACAGCCATCAGCCAGCAGCCTGCCACTGGCCTAGGAGGCCGTGATGTTGCTGTGACCTCACAAGCACAGCCAGCAGCCAGGAGCATGCCACTGTCCTAGGAGGCACTGAGGGCGCTGTGACCTCACAAGCATAGCCAGCAGCCAGGCGCCTGCCATAAAGGTGTGAGGCATTGAGGGTGCTGTGACCTCACAAGCACAGCCAGCAGCCAGGAGCCTGCCACTGGCCTTGCAGGCACTCAGGCTGCTGTGACCTCACAAGCACAGCCAGGAGGCATGAGCCTGCCACTGAACTGTCAGTCTATGATGGTGCTGTGACCTCACAAGCACAGCCAGCAGTCATCGGCCTGCCACTGGCCTCGGAGGCACTCAGGCTGCTCTGACCTCACAAGCACAGCAGGCATCCAGGAGCCTGCCTCTGGCCTAGGAGGCAGTGAGGCTGCTGTGACCTCCCAAGCACAGCCAGCAGCCAGGAGCCTGCCACTGGCCTCGGAGGCACCGAGGTTGCTGTGACGTCACAAGCACAGCCAGTAGGGGGCGCTGGACGCTCACCTAGAAGGCACCAAGGCTGCTATGATCTCACAAGCACAGACATTAGCCAGGCGCCTGCCACTGGCCTAGGAGGCACTGAGGCTGCTGTGAAATCCCAAACACAGCCAGCAGCCATGAGCCTGTCACTGGCCTAGGCGGCACTTAGGCTGCTGTGACCTCACAAGAACAAGCATCAGCCAGGAGCCTGCCCCTGGCCTAGGAGGCCGTGATGTTGCTGTGATCTCACAAGCATAACCAGCAGGGGTGCTTGCCACTAACCTATGAGGCACTGAGGCTGCTGTGAAATCCCAAGCACAGCCAGCAACCAGGAGCCTGCCACTGGCCTAGGTGGCACACAAGCAGCTGTGACGTCACAAGCAGAGGCAGCAGAGAGCGCTGTAGACTAACGTAGGAGGCACTGAGGCTGCTGTGACCTCCCAAGCACAGCCAGCAGCCATGAGCATGCAACTGACCTCGGAGGCAGTTAGGCTGCTGTGACCTCACAAGCACAGTCAGCACTGGGCGCTGTAGACTAACATAGGAGTCACAGAGTCTGCTGTGACCTCCCAAGCACAGCCAGCAGCCATGAGCATGCCACTGACCCCGGAGTCACTGAGTATGCTGTGATCTCACAAGCACAGCCAGCAGCCAGGAGCCTGCCCCTGGCAAATGAGGCACTCAGGCTGCTGTGACCTCACAAGCACAGCCAGCAGCCGTGAACCTGCCACTGGCCTCAGAGGCACTGACGCAGCTGTGACCTCACAAGCACAGTCAGCAGCCATAAGCCTGCCACTGGCCTAGGAGGCATTCAGGCTGCTGTGACCTCACAAGCACAGCCAGCAGGGGGCGCTAGACACTTACCTATGAGGCACTGAGGCTGCTGTGACCTTACAAGCACCACCAGCAGCCATGAGCCTGCCACTGGCCGCAGATGATCTCAGGCTGCTGTGACCTCACAAGCACAGCCAGCAGCCATGAGTATGCAACTGACCTCAGAGGCACTGAGGCTGCTGTGACCTCACAAGGACAGCCAGGTGGGGTGATTGCCACTAAGCTAAGAGGCATTGAGGCTGCTGTGACCTGACAAGCACAGCCAGCAGCTATGAGGCTGCCCCTGGCTTAGGAGGCACTGAGGCTGCTGTGACCTCACAACCACAGCCAGCAGGGGGCGCTGTAGACTAACGTGGGAGTCACTGAGGCTGCTGTGAGCTCACAACCACAGCCAGCAGCCATGAGCCAGCCACTGGCCTAGGAGGCACGCACGCTGCTGTGACCTCCCAAGCACAGCCATCAGCCAGGAGCCTGGCACTGGCCTAGGAGGCCGTGATGTTGATGTGATCTCACAAGCATAACCGGCAGGGGCGCTTGCCACTAATCTATGAGGCACTGAGGCTGCTGTGAACTCCCAAGCACAGCCAGCAACCAGGAGCCTGCCACTGGCCTAGGTGGCATTCAAGCAGCTGTGACCTCACAAGCAGAGGCAGCAGTGGGCGCTGTAGACTAACGTAGGAGGCACTGAGGCTGCTGTGACCTTCCAAGCACAGCCAGCAGCCATGAGCCTGTCACTGGCCTCAGAGGCACTGAGGCTGCTGTGACCTCCCAAGCACAGCCAGCAGACATGAACCTGCCACTGGCCTAGGAGGCACTGAGGCTGCTGTGACCTCACAAGCACAGCCAGCAGCCAGCAGTCTGCCACTGGCCTAGGAGGCACTCAGGCTGCTATGACCTCACAAGCCAAGCCAGAACGGGCGTTTGCCACTAACCTATGAGGCACTGAGGCTGCTGTGACCTCACAAGCACAGCCAGTAGGGGGCGCTGCAGAGATACCCAGAAGGCACGGAGGCTGCTGTGACCTCACAAGCACAGCCAGCAGCCGTGAACCTGCCACTGGCTTGGGAGGCACTGAGGCTGCTGTGACCTCCCAAGCACAGCCAACAGCCATGAGTCTGCCACTGGCCTAGGAGGCACTTAGGCTGCTGCGACCTCACAAGCACAGCCAGCCGGGGGCGCTGCAGAGTTACCCAGGAGGCATTGAGGCTGCTGTGACCTCCCAAGGGCAGACAGCAGCCATCAGCCTTCCACTGGCCTCAGAGGCACTCAGGCTGCTGTGACCTCACAAGCACAGCCAGCAGGGGGCGCTAAACACTAAGATATGAGGCACTGAGGCTGCTGTGACCTCACAAGCACATCCAGCAGCCAGGAGCCTGCCACTGCCCTAGGAGGGACTGAGTTTCCTGTGACCTCCAAAGCACAGCCATCAGCCAGGAGCCTGCCCCTGGCCTAGGAGGCCGTGATGTTGATGTGATCTCACAAGCATAGCCTGCAAGGGCGCTTACCATTATCCTATGAGGCACTGAGTCTGCTGTGAACTCCCAAGCACAGCCAGCAGCCATGAATGAGCCACTGGCCTCGGAGGCATTCAGGCTGCTGTGACCTCACAAGCACAGCCAGCAACCAGGAGCCAGCCATTGGCCTATGAGGCACTGAGGCTGCTGTGACCTCACAAGCACAGCCAGCAGCCATGAGCCTGCAACTGGCTTCGGAGGCACTGAGGCTGCTGTGACCTCACAAGCACAGCCAGGAACCAGGAGCCTGCCAATGGCCTAGGAGGCACTGAGGTTGCTGAAACCTCACAAGCACAGCCAGCAGCCATGAGCCTGCCACTGGCCTAGGAGGCACTGAGTCTGCAGTGACCTCACAAGCACAGCCAGCAGCCATGAGTCTGACACTGGCCTAGGAGGCACTGAGGCTGCTGTGACCTCACAAGCACAGCCAGCAGCCATGAGTCTGCCACTGGCCTAGGAGGCATTCAGGCTGCTGTGACCTCACAAACACAGCCAACAGGGGAAGCTGTAGAGTTACCTAGGAGGCACTCAGGCTGCTGTGACCTCACAAGCACAGCCGGCAACCAGGAGCCTGGCACTGGCCTCGGAGGCACGGAGGCTGCTGTGACCTCACAAGCACAGCCAGCAGTCGTGAACCTGCCACTGGCCTGGGAGGCACTGAGGCTCCTGTGAACTCCCAAGCACATCCAACAGCCATGAGTCTGCCACTGGCCTAGGAGGCACTTAGGCTGCTGCGACCTCACAAGCACAGCCAGCCGGGGGCGCTGCAGAGTTACCCAGGAGGCATTGAGGCTGCTGTGACCTCCCAAGGGCAGACAGCAGCCATCAGCCTTCCACTGGCCTCAGAGGCACTCAGGCTGCTGTGACCTCACAAGCACAGCCAGCAGGTGGCGCTAAACAGTAAGCTAGGAGGCACTGAGGCTGCTGTGACCTCACAAGCACATCCAGCAGCCAGGAGCCTGCCACTGCCCTAGGAGGGACTAAGTTTCCTGTGACCTCCAAAGCACAACCATCAGCCAGGAGCCTGCCCCTGGCCTAGGAGGCCGTGATGTTGATGTGATCTCACAAGCATAGCCTGCAAGGGCGGTTACCACTATCCTATGAGGCACTGAGTCTGCTGTGACCTCACAAGCACAGCCAGCAACCAGGAGCCAGACACTGGCCTATGAGGCACTGAGGCTGCTGTGACCTCACAAGCACAGACAGCAGCCATGAGCCTGCAACTGGCTTCGGAGGCACTGAGGCTGCTGTGACCTCACAAGTACAGCCAGGAACCAGGAGCCTGTCACTGGCCTAGGAGGCACTGAGGCTGCTGTGACCTCCCAAGCACAGCCAGCAGCCATGAGCCTGCCACTGGCCTAGGAGGCACTGAGACTGATGTGACCTCACAAGCACAGCCAGCAGGGGAATCTGCACATTAGCATATGAGGCACTGAGTCTGCTGTGACCACACAAGCACAGCCAGCAGCCATTAGCCTGCTACTGGCCTAGGAGACACTCAGGCTGCTGTGACCTTCCAAGCACAACCAGCAGCCATGAGCCTGCCACTGGTCTCGGAGGCACTCAACCTGCTGATACCTCACAAGCACAGGCAGCAGCCAAGAGCCTGTCACTGGCCTAGGAGGCACTGAGGCTGCTGTGATCTCACAAGCACAGCCAGCAGCCATGAGCCTGCCACTGGCCTCGGAGGCACTGAGGCTGCTGTGACCTCCCAACCACAGCCAGCAGCCAGGAGCTTGTCACTGGCCTAGGAGGCACTGAGGCTGCTGTTACCTACAAGCACAGCCAGCAGCCATGAGTATGCCACTGTCCTCGGAGGCACTGAGGCTGCTGTGACGTCTCAAGCACAGGCAGCAGTGGGCGCTGTAGACTAACGTAGGAGTCACTGAGGCTGCTGTGACCTCCAGTGCACAGCCAGCAGGCAGGAGCATGCAACTGACCTCGGAGGCACTGAGGCTGCTGCGATCTCACAAGCACAGCCAGCGGCCAGGAGCCTTCTACTGGCCTCCGAGGCACTGAGTTTGCTGACACCTCAAAAGCACATCCAGCAGCCTTTCGCCGGCCACTGACC
Source organism: Dromaius novaehollandiae (assembly GCF_036370855.1). Taxonomy (NCBI): domain Eukaryota; kingdom Metazoa; phylum Chordata; class Aves; order Casuariiformes; family Dromaiidae; genus Dromaius; species Dromaius novaehollandiae. The sequence goes on from NC_088107.1 coordinate 27,219,252, forward strand.
TCGGAGGCACTGAGGCTGCTGTGGCCTCCCAAACACAGCCAGCAGCCAGGAGCCTGCCACTGGCTTCGGAGGCACTGAGTCTGCTCTGACCTCACAAGCACAGCCAGCAGCCATGAGCCTGCCACTGGCCTCAGAGGCACAGAGGCTGCTATGACCTCACAAACACAGCCAGCAGGGAGTGTTGTAGAGTTACCGAGGAGGCACTCAGGCTGCTGTGACCTCACAAGCACAGCCAGCAGGGGGCACTAGACACTAACCTATGAGGCACTGAGGCTGCTGTGACCTCACAAGCACAGCTGGCAGCCAGGAGCCTGCCACTGGCTTCGGAGGCACTGAGGCTGCTGTGACCTCCCAAACACAGCCAGCAGCCAGCAGCCTGCCACTGGCCTAGGAGGCCGTGATGTTGCTGTGATCTCACACGCATAGGCAGCAGGGGCGCTTGCCACTAACCTATGAGGCACTGAGGCTGCTGTGACCTCCCAAGCACAGCCAGCAGGGGGCGCTGTAGAGTTACCTAGGAGGCACTGAGGCTGCTGTGACCTCACAAGCACAGCCAGCAGCCAGGAGCCTGCCACAGGCCGCAGATGATCTCAGGCACCTGTGACCTCCCAAGCACAGCCAGCAGCCATGAGCATGCCACTGACCCCGGAGTCACTGAGTATGCTGTGATCTCACAAGCACAGCCAGCAGCCAGGAGCCTGCCCCTGGCAAATGAGGCACTCAGGCTGCTGTGACCTCACAAGCACAGCCAGCAGCCGTGAACCTGTCACTGGCCTAGGTGGCATTAAAGCAGCTGTGACCTCACAAGCAGAGGCAGCAGTGGGTACTGTAGACTAACGTAGGAGGCACTGAGGCTGCTGTGACCTCCCAAGCACAACCAGCAGCCATGAGCATGCCTCTGACCTCGGAGGCACTGAGTCTGCTGTGGCCTTAGAAACACCACCAGCAGCCATGAGCCTGCCACTGGCCGCAGATGATCTCAGGCTGCTGTGACCTCACAAGCACAGCCAGCAGCCATGATGAGTATGCAACTGACCTCAGAGGCACTGAGGCTGCTGTGACCTTACAAGGACAGCCAGGTGGGGTGATTGTCACTAAGCTAAGAGGCACTGAGGCTGCTGTGACCTGACAAGCACAGCCAGCAGCTATGAGGCTGCCCCTGGCTTAGGAGGCACTGAGGCTGCTGTGACCTCACAACCACAGCCAGCAGGGGGCGCTGTAGACTAACGTGGGAGTCACTGAGGCTGCTGTGAGCTCACAACCACAGCCAGCAGCCATGAGCCTGCCACTGGCCTAGGAGGCACGCACGCTGCTGTGACCTCCCAAGCACAGTCATCAGCCAGGAGCCTGGCCCTGGCCTAGGAGGCCGTGATGTTGATGTGATCTCACAAGCATAACCTGCAGGGGCGCTTGCCACTAATCTATGAGGCACTGAGGCGGCTGTGAACTCCCAAGCACAGCCAGCAACCAGGAGCCTGCCACTGGCCTACGTGGCATTCAAGCAGCTGTGACCTCACAAGCAGAGGCAGCAGTGGGCGCTGTAGACTAACATAGGAGGCACTGAGGCTGCTGTGACCTCACAAGCACAGCCAGCAACCACGAGCCTGCCACTGGTCTAGGAGGCACTGACGCTGCTGTGACCTGACAAGCACAGCCAGCAGCCATGAGCCTGCCACTGGCCTCAGAGGCACTGAGGCTGCTGTGACCTCACAAGCACAGCCAGCAGCTAGGAGCCTGCCACTGGCCTCGGAGGCACTGAGTTTGCTGTGACCTCACAAGAACAGCCAGCAGCCAGGAGCCTGCCACTGGCAAAAGAGGCACTGAGGCTGCTGTTACCTCACAAGCACAGCCAGCAGCCATGAGCCTGCCACTGCCCTCAGAGGCACTGAGGCTGCTGTGACCTCACAAGCACAGCCAGCAGCTAGGAGCCTGCCACTGGCCTCGGAGGCACTGAGTTTGCTGTGACCTCACAAGCACAGCCAGCAGCCAGGAGCCTGCCACTGGCCTGGGTGGCACTGAGGCTGCTGTGACCTCCCAAGCACAGCCAGCAGGCAGGAGCATGCCACTGACCTCGGAGGCACTGAGTTTGCTGTGACCTCACAAGCAGAGCCAGCAACCAGGAGCCTGCCCCTGGCAAAAGAGGCACTGAGGCTGCTGTGACCTCACAAGCACAGCCAACAGCCATGAGTCTGCCACTGGACTAGCAGGCATTCAGGCTGCTGTGACCTCCCAAGCACAGCCAGCCGGGGGCGCTGCAGAGTTACCCAGGAGGCATTGAGGCTGCTGTGACCTCCCAAGGGCAGACAGCAGCCATCAGCCTTCCACTGGCCTCAGAGGCACTCAGGCTGCTGTGACCTCACAAGCATAGCCAGCAGGGGGCGCTAAACACTAAGCTATGAGGCACTGAGGCTGCTGTGACCTCACAAGCACAGCCAGCAGCCAGGAGCCTGCCACTGCCCTAGGAGGCACCGAGGCTGCTGTGACCTCCAAAGCACAGCCATCAGCCAGGAGCCTGCCCCTGGCCTAGGAGGCCGTGATGTTGATGTGATCTCACAAGCATAGCCTGCAAGGGCGCTTACCACTATGCTATGAGGCACTGAGGCTGCTGTGACCTCACAAGCACAGCCAGCAGCCATGAATGAGCGACTGGCCTCAGAGGCATTCAGGCTGCTGTGACCTCACAAGCACAGCCAGCAGCCAGGAGCCTGCCACTGGCCTATGAGGCACTGAGGCTGCTGTGACCTCAGAAGCACAGCCAACAGCCATGAGCCTGCCACTGGCCTCAGAGGCACTGAGGCTGCAGTGACCTCACAAGCACAGCCAGCAGCCAGGAACCTGCCACTGGTCTGGGAGGCACTGAGGCTGCTGTGACCTCACAAGCACAGCCAGCAGCCAGGAGCCAGCCACTGGCCTGGGAGGCACAGAGGCTGGCCTCAGAGGCACTGAGGCTGCAGTGACCTCACAAGCACAGCCAGCAGCCATGAGTCTGACAGTGCCCTAGGAGGCACTGAGGCTGCTGTGACCTCACAAGCACAGCCAGCAGCCACGAGCCTGCCACTGGCCTGGGAGGCACTGAGGCTACTCTGACCTCACAAGCACAGCCAGCAGGAGGAGCTGTAGAGTTACCTAGGAGGCAGTGAGGCTGCTGTGACCTCACAAGCACAGCCGGCAGCCATGAGCCTGCCACAGGCCGCAGATGATCTCAGGCTGCTGTGACGTCAAAAGCACAGCCAGCAGCCATGAGCCTGCCACTGGCCTCCGAAAAACAGAGGCTGCTGTGACCTCACAACCAAAGCCAGCCACCATGAGCCTGCCACTGGCCCTAGGAGGCAGTCAGGCTGCTGTGACCTCCCAAGCACAGCCAGCAGCCAGCAGCCTGCCACTGGCCTAGGAGGCCGTGATGTTGCTGTGATCTCACAAGCACTGCCGGCAGCCATGAGGCTGCCACAGGCCACAGAAGATCTCAGGCTGCTGTGACCTGCCAAGCACAGCCAGCAGCCAGGAGCCTGCCACTGGCCACAGAGGCACTGAGGCTGCTGTTATCTCACAAGCACAGCCAGCAGGGGGCGCTAAACACTAAGCTATGAGGCACTGAGGCTGCTGTGACCTCACAAGCACAGCCAGCAGCCAGGAGCCTGCCACTGGCCTCGGAGGCACTGAGGCTGTTGTGACCTCACAAGCACAGGCAGCAGCCAGGAGCCTGCCACTGGCCTAGGAGGCACTGAGGCTGCTGTGACCTCCCAAGCACAGCCAGCATCCAGGAGCATGCAACTGACGTAGGAGGCACTGAGGCTGCTGTGACCTCACAAGCACAGCCAGCAGCCTTTTGCTGGCCACTGACCTCGGAGGCACTGAGGCTGCTGTGACCTCCAAAGCACAGCCAGCAGGTATGAGCTTTCCTCCAGCCGAGGAGGCACTTAGGCTGCTGTGACCTCACAAGCACAGCCAGCAGCCATGAGCATGCAACTACCCTAGGAGGCACTGAGGCTCCTGTACCTCCCAAGCACAGCCAGCAGTCATGAGCCTGCCACTGGCCCTAGGAGGCACTGAGGCTGCTGTGACCTCACAAGCACAGCCAGCAGCCAGGAGCCTGCCACTGGCCTTGGAGGCACTGAGGCTGCTGTGACCTCACAAGCACAGGCAGCAGCCATGCGCCTGCCACTGGCCTAGGAGGCACTGAGGCTGCTGTGACCTCCCAAGCACAGCCAGCAGTCAGGAGCCTGCCACTGGCCCTAGGAGGCACTGAGGCTCCTGTGACCTCACAAGGACAGCCAGGTGGGGCGATTGCCACTAAACCTATGAGGCACTGAGGCTGCGGTGACCTCACAAGCACAGCCAGCAGCCAGGAACCTGCCACTGGCCTAGGAGGCACTGAGGCTGCTGTGACTTCCCAAGCACAGCCAGCAGGCAGGAGCTTGCCAGTGGCCTAGGAGGTACTTAGGAGGCTGTGACCTCACAAGCACAGCCAGCAGCCATGCGCCTGCAACTGGCCTAGGAGGCACTGAGGTTACTGTGACCTCACAAGCGCAGCCAGCAGGGGGCGCTGCAGAGTTACCCAGAAGGCAGCCAGGCTGCTGTGACCTCCCAAGCACAGCCAGCAGCCATGAGCCTGCCACTGGCCTCAGAGGCACTGAGGCTGCTGTGACCTCCCAAAAACAGCCAGCAGCCATGAGCATGCCACTGACCTCGGAGGCACTGAGGCTGCTGTGACCTCACAAGCACAGGCAGCATCCAGGAGTCTGCCACTGGCCTCGGAGGCACGGAGGCTGCTGTGACCTCACAAGCACAGCCAGCAGCCATGAGCCTGCCACTGGCCTAGGAGGCACTGAGTTTGAAGACACCTCACAAGCACAGCCGGCAGCCATGTGCCTGCCAGTGGCCTAGGAGGCACTGAGGCTGCTATCACCTCACAAGCAGAGCCAGCAGCCATGAGCATGCAACTGACCACGGAGACTTTCAGGCTGCTGTGACCTCACAAGCACAGCCAGCAGTGGGCGCTGTAGACTAACGTAGGAATCACTGAGGCTGCTGTGACCTCCCAAGCACAGCCAGCAGCCAGGAGCCTGCCCCTGGCCTGGGAGGCACTGAGGCTGCTGTGACCTCAGAAGCACAGCCAGCAGCCATGAGCCTGCCACTGGCCACAGAGGCACTGAGGCTGCTGTTATCTCACAAGCACAGCCAGCAGGGGGCGCTAAACACTAAGCTATGAGGCACTGAGTCTGCTGTGACCTCACAAGCACAGGCAGCAGCCAGGAGCCTGACACTGGCCTAGGAGGCACTGAGGCTGCTGTGACCTCACAAGCACAGCCAGCATCCAGGAGCATGCAACTGACGTAGGAGGCACTGAGGCTGCTGTGACCCCACAAGCACAGCCATCAGCCTTTTGCTGGCCACTGACCTCGGAGGCACTGAGGCTGCTGTGACCTCCAAAGCACAGCCAGCAGGTATGAACTTTCCTCCAGGCGAGGAGGCACTTAGGCTGCTGTGACCTCACAAGCATAGCCAGCAGTCAGGAGCCTGCCACTGGCCCTAGGAGGCACTGAGGCTCCTGTGACCTCACAAGGACAGCCAGGTGGGGCGATTGCCACTAACCTATGAGGCACTGAGGCTGCGGTGACCTCACAAGCACAGCCAGCAGCCAGGAGCCTGCCACTGGCCTAGGAGGCACTGAGGCTGCTGTGACCTCACAAGCACAGCCAGCAGGCAGGAGCTTGCCAGTGGCCTAGGAGGTACTTAGGAGGCTGTGACCTCACAAGCACAGCCAGCAGCCATGCGCCTGCAACTGGCCTAGGAGGCACTGAGGTTACTGTGACCTCACAAGCGCAGCCAGCAGGGGGCGCTGCAGAGTTACCCAGAAGGCACCCAGGCTGCTGTGACCTCCCAAGCACAGCCAGCAGCCATGAGCCTGCCACTGGCCTCAGAGGCACTGAGGCTGCTGTGACCTCCCAAAAACAGCCAGCAGCCATGAGCATGCCACTGACCTCGGAGGCACTGAGGCTGCTGTGACCTCACAAGCACAGGCAGCAGCCAGGAGCCTGCCACTGGCCTCGGAGGCACGGAGGCTGCTGTGACCTCACAAGCACAGCCAGCAGCCATGAGCCTGCCACTGGCCTAGGAGGCACTGAGGCTGCTATGACCTCACAAGCACAGCCCCCAGCCATGAATGAGCCACTGACCTAGGAGGCATGGAGGCTGCTGTGATCTCACAAGCACAGCCAGCAGCCATGAGCCTGCCACTGGCCTAGGAGGCATTGAGGCTGTGGTGACCTCAGAAGGGCAGCCAGGAGGTGGGCTTTCCACTAACCTATGATGCCCTGGGGCTGCTGTGACCTCACAAGCACAGCCAGCAGCCATGAACGAGCCACTGGCCTACTAGGCATTCAGGCTGCTGTGACCTCCCAAGCACAGCCAGCATCCAGGAGCATGCAACTGACGTAGGAGGCACTGAGGCTGCTGTGACCTCACAAGCACAGCCAGCAGCCATGAGCCTTCTACGGCTCTAGGAGGCACTGAGCTTGCTGACACCTCACAAGCACAGCCAGCAGCCATTTGCTGGCCACTGACCTCGGAGGCACTGAGGCTGCTGTGACCTCACAAGCACAGCCAGCATCCAGGAGCCTGCCACTGGTCTAGGGCGTGCTGAGGCTGCTGTGACTTCACAAGCACAGCCAGCAGGCATGAGCATGCAACTGCCCTAGGAGGCACTGAGGTTGCTGTGACCTCACAAGCACAGCCAGCAGCCATGAGACTGCCACTGGCCCTAGGAGGCACTGAGGCTGCTGTTACCTCACAAGGACAGCCAGGTGGGGCGATTGCCACTAACCTATGAGGCACTGAGGCTGCTGTGACCTCACAAGCACAGCCAGCAGCCAGGAGTCTGCCACTGGCCTTGGAGGCACTGAGGCTGCTGTGACCTCACAAGCACAGGCAGCAGTGGGCGCTGTAGACTTACATAGGAGTCACTGAGGCTGCTGTGACCTCCCAAGCACAGGCAGCAACCAGGAGCGTGCCCCTGGCAAAAGAGGCACTGAGGCTGCTGTGACCTCACAAGCACAGCCAGCAGCCGTGAACCTGCCACTGGCCTCAGAGGCACTGGGGCTGCAGTGACCTCACAAGCACAGCCAGCAGCCAGGAGCCGGCCACTGGCCTAGGAGGCACTGAGGCTGCTGTGATCTCACAAGCACAGCCCCCAGCCATGAGCCTGCCACTGGCCTAGGAGGCATTGAGGCTGCGGTGACCTCACAAGGGCAGTCAGCAGGTGCGCTTTCCACAAACCTATGATGCCCTGGGGCTGCTGTGACTTCACAAGCACAGCCAGCAACCATGAACGAGCCACTGGCCTCGGAGGCACTGAGGCTGCTGTGACCTCCAAAGCACAGCCAGCAGGTATGAGCTTTCCTCCAGCCGAGCAGGCACTTAAGCTGCTTGACCTCACAAGCACAGCCAGCATCCAGGAGCCTGCCACTGGCCTAGTAGGCACGGAGGCTGCTGTGACCTCCCAAGCACAGCCAGCAGGCATGAGCATGCAACTGCCCTAGGAGGCACTGAGGCTGCTGCAACCTCACAAGCTCAGCCAGGAGCCATGAGCCTGCCACTGGCCTAGAAGGCACTGAGTCTGCTCTGACCTCCCAAGCACAGCCAGCAGCCATGAGCCTGCCTCTGGCCTAGGAGGCACTGAGTTTGCTGTGACCTCACAAGCACAGCCAGCAGCCAGGAGCCTGCAACTGGCCTAGGAGGCACTGAGGTTACTGTGACCTCACAAGCACAGCCAGCAGCCGTGAATGTGCCACTGGCCTGGGAGGCACTGAGGCTGCTGTGACCTCACAAGCACAGCCAACAGCCATAAGTCTGCAACTGGCCTAGGAGGCATTCAGGCTGCTGTGACCTCACAAGCACAGCCAGCAGCCAGGAGCCTGCCCCTGGCAAAAGAGGCACTGAGGCTGCTGTTATCTCACAAGCACAGCCAGCAGCCGTGAACCTGCCACTGGCCTAGGAGGCAGTGAGGCTGCTGTGACCTCAGAAGCACAGCCAGCAGCCATGACTCTGCAACTGGGCTAGGAGGCATTCAGGCTGCTGTGACCTCACAAGCACAGCCAGCAGCCATGAGCCTGCCACTGGCCTCAGAGGCACTGAGGCTGCTGTTATCTCACAAGCACAACCAGCAGGGGGCGCTAAACACTAAGCTATGAGGCACTGAGGCTGCTGTGACCTCACAAGCACAGGCAGCAGCCAGGAGCCTGCCACTGGCCTCGGAGGCACTGAGGTTGCCGTGACCTTACAACCACAGCCAGCAGCCATGAGCCTGCCACTGGCCTCGGAGGCACTGAGGCTGCTGTGACCTCCAAAAACAGCCAGCAGCCATGAGCATGCCACTGACCTCGGAGGCACTGAGGCTGCTATGACCTCACAGGCACAGCCCCCAGCCATGAATGAGCCACTGACCTAGGAGGCATGGAGGCTGCTGTGATCTCACAAGCACAGCCAGCCGCAGGGAGCCTGCCACTGGCCTAGGAGGCATTGAGGTTGCGGTGACCTCAGAAGGACAGTCAGCAGGTGCGCTTTCCACTAACCTATGATGCCCTGGGGCTGCTGTGACCTCACAAGCACAGCCAGCAGCCATGAACGAGCCACTGGCTTACTAGGCTTTCAGGCTGCTGTGACCTCCCAAGCACAGCCAGCAGCCATGAGCATGCAACTGACGTAGGAGGCACTGAGGCTGCTGTGACCTCCCAAGCACAGCCAGGAGCCATGAGCCTTCTACTGGTCTAGGAGGCACTGAGTTTGCTGGCACCTCACAAGCACAGCCAGCAGCCATTTGCTGGCCACTGATCTCGGAGGCACTGAGGCTGCTGTGACCTCACAAGCACAGCCAGCAGGCATGAGCATGCAACTGCCCTAGAAGGCACTGAGGCTGCTGCGACCTCACAAGCACAGCCAGCAGCCATGAGCCTGCCACTGGCCCTAGGAGGCACTGAGGCTCCTGTGACCTCACAAGGACAGCCAGGTGGGGCGATTGCGACTAACCTATGAGGCACTGAGGCTGCGGTGACCTCACAAGAACAGGCAGCAGCCATGAGCCTGCCACTGGCCTCAGAGGCACTGAGTCTGCTCTGACCTCCCAAGCACAGCCAGCAGCCATGAGCCTGCCACTGGCCTTAGAGGCACTGAGGCTGCTGTGACGTCACAAGCACAGCCAGCAGCCATGAGTCTGACACTGGCCTAGGAGGCACCCAGGCTGCTGTGACTTCCCAAGCACAGCCAGCAGGGGGCGCTGTAGAGTTACCTAGGAGGCACTGAGGCTGCTGTGACCTCACAAGCACAGTCGGCAGCCATGAGCCTGCCAGTGGCCTAGGAGGCACTGAGGCTGCTATCACCTCACAAGCAGAGCCAGCAGCCATGAGCATGCAGCTGACCTCGGAGACTTTCAGGCTGCTGTGACCTCACAAGCACAGCCAGCAGTGGGCGCTGTAGACTAACGTTGGAATCACTGAGGCTGCTGTAACCTCCCAAGCACACCCAGCCGCCAGGAGCCTGCCACTGGCCTGGGAGGCACTGAGGCTGCTGTGACCTCAGAAGCACAGCCAACAGCCATGAGTCTGCAACTGGCCTAGGAGGCATTCCAGCTGCTGTGACCTCACAAGCACAGCCAGCAACCATGAGCCTGCCACTGGCAACAGAGGCACTGAGGCTGCTGTGACCTCACAAGCACAGCCAGCTGCCAGGAGGCTGCCACTGGCCTCGGAGGCACTGAGTCTGCTGTGACCTGACAAGAACAGCCAGCAGCCAGGAGCCTGCCACTGGCCTAGGAGGCACTGAGGCTGCTATGACCTCACAAGCACAGCCAGCAGCCAGGAGCCTTCTACTGGCCTAGCAGGCACTGAGGCTGCTGTGACCTCCCAAGCACAGCCAGCAGGCATGAGCATGCAACTGCCCTAGGAGGCACTGAGGCTGCTGTGACCTCACAAGCACAGCCAGGAGCCATGAGCCTTCTACTGGTCTAGGAGGCACTGAGTTTGCTGACACCTCACAAGCACAGCCAGCAGCCATTTGCTGGCCACTGACCTCGGAAGCACTGAGGCTGCTGTGACCTCCAAAGCACAGCCAGCAGGTATGAACTTTCCTCCAGCCGAGGAGGCACTGAGGCTGCTGTGACCTCCCAAGCACAGCCAGCAGCCAGGAGCCTGTCGCTGGCCTAGGAGGCAATCAGGAGTCTGTGACGTCACAAGCACAGCCAGCTGCCAGAGCCTGCCACTGGCCTAGGAGGCGTTGAGGCTGCTGTGACCTCACAAGCACAGCCAGCAGGCATGAGCATGCAACTGCCCTAGGAGGCACTGAGGCTGCGGTGACCTCACAAGCACAGCCAGCAGCCAGGAGCCTGCCACTGGCCTCGGAGGCACTGAGGCTGCTGTGACCTCACAAGCACAGCCAGCAGCCATGAGCCTGCCACTGGCCTGGGAGGCACTTAGGCTGCTGTGACCTCACAAGGACAGCCAGCACGGGGTGTTGTAGATTTACCTAGGAGGCAGTCAGCCTGCTGTGACCTCACAAGCACAGCCAGCCGCCATGAGCAGGCCACTGGCCTAGGAGGCACTGAGGCTGCTGTGACCTCCCAAGCACAGCCAGCAGCCAGGAGTCTGCCACTGGCCTTGGAGGCACTGAGGCTGCTGTGACCTCACAAGCACAGGCAGCAGTGGGCGCTGTAGACTAACGTAGGAGTCAGTGAGGCTGCTGTGACCTCCAAAGCACAGCCAGCAGGTATGAGCTTTCCTCCAGCCGAGCAGGCACTCTAGGCTGCTGTGACCTCACAAGCACAGCTAGCATCCAGGTGTCTGCCACTGGCCTCAGAGGCACTGGGGCTGCAGTGACCTCACAAGCACAGCCAGCAGCCAGGAGCCGGCCACTGGCCTAGGAGGCATGGAGGCTGCTGTGATCTCACAAGCACAGCCCCCAGCCTTGAGCCTGCCACTGGCCTATGAGGCATTGAGGCTGCGGTGACCTCAGAAGGACAGCCAGCAGGTGCGCTTTCCACAAACCTATGATGCCCTGGGGCTGCTGTGACCTCACAGGCACAGCCAGCAGCCATGAACGAGCCACTGGCCTACTAGGCATTCAGGCTGCTGTGACCTCAGAAGCACAGCCAGCATGCAGCAGCCTGCCACTGGCCTCGGAGGCACTGAGGCTGCTGTGACCTCCAAAGCACAGCCAGCAGGTATGAGCTTTCCTCCAGCCGAGCAGGCACTCTAGGCTGCTGTGACCTCACAAGCACAGCTAGCATCCAGGTGTCTGCCACTGGCCTAGGAGGCACTGAGGCTACTGCGACCTCCCAAGCACAGCCAGCAGGCATAAGCATGCAGCTGCCCTAGGAGGCACTGAGGCTGCTGCGACCTCACAAGGTCAGCCAGGAGCAATGAGCCTGCCACTGGCCTCGGAGGCACTGAGTCTGCTCTGACCTCCCAAGCACAGCCAGCAGCCATGAGCCTGCCACTGGCCTTAGAGGCACTGAGGCTGCTGTGACCTCACAAGCACAGCCAGCAGCCATGAGTCTGCCACTGGCCTAGGAGGCACCCAGGCTGCTCTGACCTCCAAAGCACAGCTAGCAGCCAGGAGCCTGCCACTGGCCTAGGAGGCACTGAGGCTGCTGTGACCTCCCAAGCACAGCCAGCAGGGGGCGCTGTAGAGTTACCTATGAGGCACTGAGGCTGCTGTGACCTCACAAGCACAGCCGGCAGCCATGTGCCTGCCAGTGGCCTGGGAGGCACTGAGGCTGCTATCACCTCAGAAGCAGAGCCAGCAGCCATGAGCATGCAACTGAGCTCGGAGACTTTCAGGCTGCTGTGACCTCACAAGCACAGCCAGCAGTGGACGCTGTAGACTAACGTAGGAATCACTGAGGCTGCTGTGACCTCCCAAGCACAGCCAGCAGCCAGGAGCCTGCCACTGGCCTGGGAGGCACTGAGGCTGCTATGACCTCACAAGCACAGCCAGCAGGCATGAGCATGCAACTGCCCTATGAGGGACTGAGGCTGCTGCGACCTCACAAGCACAGCCAACAGCCATGAGTCTGCAATTGGCCTAGGAGGCATTCCAGCAGCTGTGACCTCACAAGCACAGCCAGCAGCCATGAGCCTGCCACTGGTCACAGAGGCACTGAGGCTGCTGTTATCTCACAAGCACAGCCAGCAGGGGGCGCTAAACACTAACCTATGAGGCACTGAGGCAGCTGTGACCTCACAAGCACAGGCTGCTGCCAGGAGCCTGCCACTGGCCTAGGAGGCACTGAGGCTGCTGTGACCTCACAAGCACAGCCAGCAGCCAGGAGCCTGCCACTGGCCTCGGAGGCACTGAGACTGCTGTGACCTCCCAAGCACAGCCAGCAGCCATGAGCCTGCCACTGGCCTAGGAGGCACTGAGGCTGCTATGACCTCACAAGCACAGCCAGGAGGCATGAGCATGCAACTGCCCTAGGAGGCACTGAGGCTGCTGCGACCTCACAAGCACAGCCAGCAGCCATGAGTCTGCCACTGGCCTAGGAGGCACTGAGGTTGCTGACACCTCACAAGCAGAGCCAGCAGGTATGAGCTTGCAACTGTTCTAGGAGGCACTGAGGCTCCTGTACCTCACAAGCACAGCCAGCAGTCATGAGCCTGCCACTGGCCTAGGAGGCACTGAGGCTCCTGTGACCTCACAAGGACAGCCAGGTGGGGCGATTGCCACTAACCTATGAGGCACTGAGGCTGCGGTGAACTCACAAGCACAGCCAGCAGCCAGGAGCCTGCCACTGCCCTAGGAGGCACTGAGGCTGCTGTGACCTCCCAAGCACAGCCAGCAGGCAGGAGCTTGCCAGTGGCCTAGGAGGTACTTAGGAGGCTGTGACCTCACAAGCACAGCCAGCAGCCAGGAGCCTGCAACTGGCCTAGGAGGCACTGAGGTTACTGTGACCTCACAAGCGCAGCCAGCAGGGGGCGCTGCAGAGTTACCCAGAAGGCACCCAGGCTGCTGTGACCTCCCAAGCACAGCCAGCAGCCATGAGCCTGCCACTGGCCTCAGAGGCACTGAGGCTGCTGTGACCTCCCAAAAACAGCCAGCAGCCATGAGCCTGCCACTGGCCTCGGAGGCACGGAGGCTGCTGTGACCTCACAAGCACAGCCAGCAGCCATGAGCCTGCCACTGGCCTAGGAGGCACTGAGGCTGCTATGACCTCACAAGCACAGCCCCCAGCCATGAATGAGCCACTGACCTAGGAGGCATGGAGGCTGCTGTGATCTCACAAGCACAGCCAGCCGCAGGGAGCCTGCCAGTGGCCTAGGAGGCACTGAGGCTGCTGTGACCTCACAAGCACAGCCAGCAGCCATGAGCCTGCCACTGGCCTAGGAGGCACTGAGGCTGCTGTGACCTCCCAAGCACAGCCAGCAGGCAGGAGCTTGCCAGTGGCCTAGGAGGTACTTAGGAGGCTGTGACCTCACAAGCACATCCAGCAGCCAGGAGCCTGCCACTGGCCTCGGAGGCACTGAGGCTGCTGTGACCTCACAAGCACAGCCAGCAGCCGTGAGCATGCCACTGACCTCGGAGGCACTGAGGCTGCTGCGACCTCACAAGCACAGCCAGCAGCCATGAGCCTGCCACTGGCCTCGGAGGCACTGAGGCTGCTGTGACCTCCCAAGCACAGCCAGCAGCCATGAGCATGCCACTGACCTCGGAGGCACTGAGGCTGCTGTGACCTCACAAGCACAGGCAGCAGCCAGGAGCCTGCCACTGGCCTTGGAGGCACTGAGGCTGCTGCGACCTCACAACCACAGCCAGCAGCCATGAGCCTGCCACTGGCCTCGGAGGCACTGGGTCTACTCTGACCTCCCAAGCACAGCCAGCAGCCATGAGCCTGCCACTGGCCTTAGAGGCACTGAGGCTGCTGTGACCTCACAACCACAGCCAGCAGCCATGAGGCTGACACTGGCCTAGGAGGCACCCAGGCTGCTGTGACCTCCCAAGCACAACTAGCAGCCAGGAGCCTGCCACTGGCCTTAGAGGCACTGAGGCTGCTGTGACCTCACAAGCACAGCCGGCAGCCATGAATGAGGCACTGACCTAGGAGGCATGGAGGCTGCTGTGTTCTCACAAGCACAGGCAGCAGCCAGGAGCCTGCCACTGGCCTCGGAGGCACTGAGGCTGCTGTGACCTCACAAGCACAGCCAGCAGCCATGAATGAGCCACTGACCTATGAGGCATGGAGGCTGCTGTGATCTCACAAGCACAGCCAGCAGCCATGAGCCTGCCACTGGCCTATGAGGCATTGAGGCTGCGGTGACCTCAGAAGGACAGCCAGCAGGTGCGCTTGCCACTAACCTATGATGCCCTGGGGCTGCTGTGACCTCCCAAGCACAGCCAGCAGCCAGGAGCATGCAACTGACGTAGGAGGCACTGAGGCTGCTGTGACCTCCCAAGCACAGCCAGGAGCCAGGAGCCGTCTACTGGTCTAGGAGGCACTGAGTTTGCTGACACCTCACAAGCACAGGCAGCAGCCATTTGCTGGCCACTGACCTCGGAGGCACTGAGGCTGCTGTGACCTCACAAGCACAGCCAGCAGGTATGAACTTTCCTCCAGCCGAGGAGGCACTTAGGCTGCTGTGACCTCACAAGCACAGCCAGCATCCAGGAGCCTGCCACTGGCCACAGAGGCACGGAGGCTGCTGTGACCTCACAAGCACAGCCAGGAGCCAGGAGCCTGCGACTGACCTCGGAGGCACTGAGGCTGCTGCGACCTCACAAGCTCAGCCAGCAGCCATGAGACTGCCACTGGCCTCGGAGGCACTGAGGCTGCTGTGACCTCACAAGCACAGCCAGCATCCAGGAGCCTGCCACTGGTCTAGGGCGCACTGAGGCTGCTGTGACTTCACAAGCACAGCAAGCAGGCATGAGCATGCAACTGCCCTAGAAGGCACTTAGGCTGCTGCGACCTCACAAGCACAGCCAGCAGCCATGAGCCTGCCACTGGCCTACGAGGCACTGAGGCTGCTGTGACCTCACAAGGACAGCCAGGTGGGGCGATTGCCACTAACCTATGAGGCACTGAGGCTGCGGTGACCTCACAAGAACAGGCAGCAGCCAGGAGTCTGCCACTGGCCTCGGAGGCACTGAGGCTGCTGTGACCTCCCAAGCACAGCCAGCAGCCAGGAGCCTGCCACTGGCCTGGGTTGCACTTAGGCTGCTGTGACCTCACAAGGGCAGCCAGCACGGGGTGCTGTAGACTTACCTAGGAGGCAGTGAGGCTGCTGTGACCTCACAAGCACAGCCAGCCGCCATGAGCAGGCCACTGGCCTCAGAGCCACTGAGGCTGCTGCGACCTCACAAGCACAGCCAGCAGCCAGGAGCCTGCCACTGGCCTTGGAGGCACTGAGACTGCTTTGCCCTCACAAGCACAGGCAGCAGTGGGCGCTGTAGACTAACATAGGAGTCACTGAGGCTGCTGTGACCTCCCAAGCACAGGCAGCAGCCAGGAGCCTGCCCCTGGCAAAAGAGGCACTGAGGCTGCTGTGACCTCACAAGCACAGCCAGCAGCCGTGAACCTGCCACTGGCCTAGGAGGCACTGAGGCTCCTGTGACCTCACAAGCACAACCAGCAGCCAGGAGCCTGCCACTGGCCTAGGAGGCACTGAGGCTGCTGTGACCTCCCAAGCACAGCCAGCAGGCAGGAGCTTGCCAGTGGCCTAGGAGGTACTTAGGAGGCTGTGACCTGACAAGCACAGCCAGCAGGGGGCGCTGCAGAGTTACCCAGAAGGCACCCAGGCTGCTGTGACCTCCCAAGCACTGGCAGTAGCCATGAGCCTGCCACTGGCCTCAGAGGCACGGAGGCTGCTGTGACCTCCCAAAAACAGCCAGCAGCCATGAGCATGCCACTGACCTCGGAGGCACTGAGGCTGCTGTGACCTCACAAGCACAGGCAGCAGCCAGGAGCCTGCCACTGACCTCGGAGGCACTGAGGCTGCCGTGACCTCCCAAGCACAGCCAGCAGGCAGGAGCCTGCCACTGGCCTAGGAGGTACTTAGGAGGCTGTGACCTCCCAAGCACAGCCAGCAGCCATGCGCCTGCCACTGGCCTCAGAGGCACTGAGGCTACTGTGACCTCACAAGCACAGCCAGCAGCCAGGAGCCTGGCACTGGCCTAGGAGGCACTGAGGCTGCTATGACCTCACAAGCACAGCCCCCAGCCATGAATGAGCCACTGACCTAGGAGGCATGGAGGCTGCTGTGATCTCACAAGCACAGCCAGCCGCAGGGAGCCTGCCACTGGCCTATGAGGCATTGAGGCTGCGGTGACCTCAGAAGGACAGCCAGCAGGTGCGCTTTCCACTAACCTATGATGCCCTGGGGCTGCTGTGACCTCACAGGCACAGCCAGCAGCCATGAACGAGCCACTGGCCTACTAGGCATTCCGGCTGCTGTGACCTCAGAAGCACAGCCAGCATGCAGCAGCCTGCCACTGGCCTCGGAGGCACTGAGGCTGCTGTGACCTCCAAAGCACAGCCAGCAGGTATGAGCTTTCCTCCAGCCGAGCAGGCACTTAGGCTGCTGTGACCTCACAAGCACAGCCAGCATCCAGGAGCCTGCCACTGGCCTTGGAGGCACTGAGGCTGCTGTGACCTCCCAAAAACAGCCAGCAGCCATGAGCATGCCACGGACCTCGGAGGCACTGAGGCTGCTGTGACCTCACAAGCACAGGCAGCAGCCAGGAGCCTGCCACTGACCTCGGAGGCACTGAGGCTGCTGTGACCTCCCAAGCACAGCCAGCAGGCAGGAGCCTGCCACTGGCCTAGGAGGTACTTAGGAGGCTGTGACCTCCCAAGCACAGCCAGCAGCCATGCGCCTGCCACTGGCCTCAGAGGCACTGAGGCTACTGTGACCTCCCAAAAACAGCCAGCAGCCAGGAGCCTGGCACTGGCCTAGGAGGCACGGAGGCTGCTATGTCCTCACAAGCACAGCCCCCAGCCATGAATGAGCCACTGACCTAGGAGGCATGGAGGCTGCTGTGATCTCACAAGCACAGCCAGCCGCAGGGAGCCTGCCACTGGCCTATGAGGCATTGAGGCTGCGGTGACCTCAGAAGGACAGCCAGCAGGTGCGCTTTCCAATAACCTATGATGCCCTGGGGCTGCTGTGACCTCACAGGCACAGCCAGCAGCCATGAACGAGCCACTGGCCTACTAGGCATTCCGGCTGCTGTGACCTCAGAAGCACAGCCAGCATGCAGCAGCCTGCCACTGGCCTCGGAGGCACTGAGGCTGCTGTGACCTCCAAAGCACAGCCAGCAGGTATGAGCTTTCCTCCAGCCGAGCAGGCACTTAGGCTGCTGTGACCTCACAAGCACAGCCAGCATCCAGGAGCCTGCCACTGGCCTTGGAGGCACTGAGGCTGCTGTGACCTCACAAGCACAGCCAGCAGCCATGAGCATGCAACTGCCCTAGGAGGCACTGAGACTGCTGCGACCTCACAAGCTCAGCCAGGAGCCAGGAGCCTGCCACTGGCCTAGGAGGCACTGAGTTTGCTGTGACCTCAGAAGCACAGCCAGCAGCCGTGAACGTGCCACTGGCCTGGGAGGCACTGAGACTGCTGTGACCTCACAAGCACAGCCAACAGCCATAAGTGTGCAACTGGCCTAGGAGGCATTCAGGCTGCTGTGACCTCACAAGCACAGCTAGCAGCCAGGAGCCTGCCCCTGGCAAAAGAGGCACTGAGGCTGCTGTTATCTCACAAGCACAGCCAGCAGCCGTGATCCTGCCACTGGCCGAGGAGGCACTGAGGCTGCTGTGACCTCACAAGCACAGCCAGCAGCCATGAGTCTGCAACTGGTCTAGGAGGCATTCAGGCTGCTGTGACCTCACAAGCACAGCCAGCAGCCATGAGCCTGCCACTGGCCTCAGAGGCACTGAGGCTGCTGTTATCTCACAAGCACAACCAGCAGGGGGCGCTAAACACTAAGCTAGGAGGCTGTGAGGCTGCTGTGACCTCACAAGCACAGCCAGCAGCCAGGAGCCTGCCACTGGCCCTGGGAGGCACTGAGGCTCCTGTGACCTTACAACCACAGCCAGCAGCCATGAGCCTGCCACTGGCCTCGGAGGAACTGAGGCTGCTGTGACCTCACAAGCACAGCCAGCAGGCATGAGCATGCAAATGACCTCGGAGGCACTGAGGCTGCTGCGAGCTCACAAGCTCAGCCAGCAGCCATGAGTCTGCCAGTGGCCTCGGAGGCACTGAGGTTGCTGACACCTCACAAGCACAGACAGCAGCCATTCGCCGGCCACTGACCTAGGAAGCACTGAGTCTGCGCTGACCTCCCAAGCACAGCCAGCAGCCAGGAGCCTGCCACTGGCCTAGGAGGCACTGAGGCTGCTGTGACCTCCCAAGCACAGCCAGCAGCCATGAGTCTGACACTGGCCTAGGAGGCACCCAGGCTGCTGTGACCTGCCAAGCACAGCCAGCAGCCAGGAGCCTGCCACTGGCCTAGGAGGCACTGAGGCTGCTATGACCTCACAAGCACAGCCCCCAGCCATGAATGAGCCACTGACCTAGGAGGCATGGAGGCTGCTGTGATCTCACAAGCACAGCCAGCCGCAGGGAGCCTGCCACTGGCCTAGGAGGCATTGAGGCTGCGGTGACCTCAGAAGGACAGCCAGCAGGTGTGCTTCCCACTAACCTATGATGCCCTGGGGCTGCTGTGACCTCACAAGCACAGCCAGCAGCCATGTGCCTGCCACTGGCCTAGGAGGCACTGAGGCTGCTATCACCTCACAAGCAGAGCCAGCAGCCATGAGCATGCAACTGAGCTCGGAGACTTTCAGGCTGCTGTGACCTCACAAGCACAGCCAGCAGTGGGCGCTATAGACTAACGTAGGAATCACTAAGGCTGCTGTGACCTCCCAAGCACATCCAGCAGCCAGGAGCCTGCCACTGGCCTGGGAGGCACTGAGGCTGCTGTGACCTCAGAAGCACAGCCAACAGCCATGAGTCTGCAACTGGCCTAGGAGGCATTCCAGCTGCTGTGACCTCACAAGCACAGCCAGCATCCAGGAGCCTGCCACTGGCCTAGGAGGCGCTGAGGCTGCTGTTACCTCCCAAGCACAGCCAGCAGGCATGAGCATGCAACTGCCCTAGGAGGCACTGAGGCTGCTGCGACCTAACAAGCAGAGCGAGCAGCCATGAGTCTGCCACTGGCCTTGGAGGCACTGAGGTTGCTGACACCTCACAAGCACAGCCAGCAGGCATGAGCATGCAACTGCCCTAGGAGGCACTGAGGCTCCTGTACCTCCCAAGCACAGCCAGCTGTCATGAGCCTGCCACTGGCCTCAGAGGCACTGAGGCTACTGTGACCTCCCAAAAACAGCCAGCAGCCAGGAGCCTGGCACTGGCCTAGGAGGCACTGAGGCTGCTATGACCTCACAAGCACAGCCCCCAGCCATGAATGAGCCACTGACCTAGGAGGCATGGAGGCTGCTGTGATCTCACAAGCACAGCCAGCCGCAGGGAGCCTGCCACTGGCCTATGAGGCATTGAGGCTGCGGTGACCTCAGAAGGACAGCCAGCAGGTGCGCTTTCCAATAACCTATGATGCCCTGGGGCTGCTGTGACCTCACAGGCACAGCCAGCAGCCATGAACGAGCCACTGGCCTACTAGGCATTCCGGCTGCTGTGACCTCAGAAGCACAGCCAGCATGCAGCAGCCTGCCACTGGCCTCGGAGGCACTGAGGCTGCTGTGACCTCCAAAGCACAGCCAGCAGGTATGAGCTTTCCTCCAGCCGAGCAGGCACTTAGGCTGCTGTGACCTCAAAAGCACAGCCAGCATCCAGGAGCCTGCCACTGGCCTTGGAGGCACTGAGGCTGCTGTGACCTCACAAGCACAGCCAGCAGCCATGAGCATGCAACTGCCCTAGGAGGCACTGAGACTGCTGCGACCTCACAAGCTCAGCCAGGAGCCAGGAGCCTGCCACTGGCCTAGGAGGCACTGAGTTTGCTGTGACCTCAGAAGCACAGCCAGCAGCCATGAGTCTGCAACTGGTCTAAGAGGCATTCAGGCTGCTGTGACCTCACAAGCACAGCCAGCAGCCATGAGCCTGCCACTGGCCTCAGAGGCACTGAGGCTGCTGTTATCTCACAAGCACAACCAGCAGGGGGCGCTAAACACTAAGCTAGGAGGCAGTGAGGCTGCTGTGACCTCACAAGCACAGCCAGCAGCCAGGAGCCTGCCACTGGCCCTGGGAGGCACTGAGGCTCCTGTGACCTTACAACCACAGCCAGCAGCCATGAGCCTGCCACTGGCCTCGGAGGAACTGAGGCTGCTGTGACCTCACAAGCACAGCCAGCAGGCATGAGCATGCAAATGACCTCGGAGGCACTGAGGCTGCTGCGAGCTCACAAGCTCAGCCAGCAGCCATGAGTCTGCCAGTGGCCTCGGAGGCACTGAGGTTGCTGACACCTCACAAGCACAGACAGCAGCCATTCGCCGGCCACTGACCTAGGAGGCACTGAGTCTGCGCTGACCTCCCAAGCACAGCCAGCAGCCAGGAGCCTGCCACTGGCCTAGGAGGCACTGAGGCTGCTGTGACCTCCCAAGCACAGCCAGCAGCCATGAGTCTGACACTGGCCTAGGAGGCACCCAGGCTGCTGTGACCTGCCAAGCACAGCCAGCAGCCAGGAGCCTGCCACTGGCCTAGGAGGCACTGAGGCTGCTATGACCTCACAAGCACAGCCCCCAGCCATGAATGAGCCACTGACCTAGGAGGCATGGAGGCTGCTGTGATCTCACAAGCACAGCCAGCCGCAGGGAGCCTGCCACTGGCCTAGGAGGCATTGAGGCTGCGGTGACCTCAGAAGGACAGCCAGCAGGTGTGCTTCCCACTAACCTATGATGCCCTGGGGCTGCTGTGACCTCACAAGCACAGCCAGCAGCCATGTGCCTGCCAGTGGCCTAGGAGGCACTGAGGCTGCTATCACCTCACAAGCAGAGCCAGCAGCCATGAGCATGCAACTGAGCTCGGAGACTTTCAGGCTGCTGTGACCTCACAAGCACAGCCAGCAGTGGGCGCTATAGACTAACGTAGGAATCACTAAGGCTGCTGTGACCTCCCAAGCACATCCAGCAGCCAGGAGCCTGCCACTGGCCTGGGAGGCACTGAGGCTGCTGTGACCTCAGAAGCACAGCCAACAGCCATGAGTCTGCAACTGGCCTAGGAGGCATTCCAGCTGCTGTGACCTCACAAGCACAGCCAGCATCCAGGAGCCTGCCACTGGCCTAGGAGGCGCTGAGGCTGCTGTTACCTCCCAAGCACAGCCAGCAGGCATGAGCATGCAACTGCCCTAGGAGGCACTGAGGCTGCTGCGACCTAACAAGCAGAGCGAGCAGCCATGAGTCTGCCACTGGCCTTGGAGGCACTGAGGTTGCTGACACCTCACAAGCACAGCCAGCAGGCATGAGCATGCAACTGCCCTAGGAGGCACTGAGGCTCCTGTACCTCCCAAGCACAGCCAGCTGTCATGAGCCTGCCACTGGCCTCAGAGGCACTGAGGCTACTGTGACCTCCCAAAAACAGCCAGCAGCCAGGAGCCTGGCACTGGCCTAGGAGGCACTGAGGCTGCTATGACCTCACAAGCACAGCCCCCAGCCATGAATGAGCCACTGACCTAGGAGGCATGGAGGCTGCTGTGATCTCACAAGCACAGCCAGCCGCAGGGAGCCTGCCACTGGCCTATGAGGCATTGAGGCTGCGGTGACCTCAGAAGGACAGCCAGCAGGTGCGCTTTCCAATAACCTATGATGCCCTGGGGCTGCTGTGACCTCACAGGCACAGCCAGCAGCCATGAACGAGCCACTGGCCTACTAGGCATTCCGGCTGCTGTGACCTCAGAAGCACAGCCAGCATGCAGCAGCCTGCCACTGGCCTCGGAGGCACTGAGGCTGCTGTGACCTCCAAAGCACAGCCAGCAGGTATGAGCTTTCCTCCAGCCGAGCAGGCACTTAGGCTGCTGTGACCTCAAAAGCACAGCCAGCATCCAGGAGCCTGCCACTGGCCTTGGAGGCACTGAGGCTGCTGTGACCTCACAAGCACAGCCAGCAGCCATGAGCATGCAACTGCCCTAGGAGGCACTGAGACTGCTGCGACCTCACAAGCTCAGCCAGGAGCCAGGAGCCTGCCACTGGCCTAGGAGGCACTGAGTTTGCTGTGACCTCAGAAGCACAGCCAGCAGCCATGAGTCTGCAACTGGTCTAAGAGGCATTCAGGCTGCTGTGACCTCACAAGCACAGCCAGCAGCCATGAGCCTGCCACTGGCCTCAGAGGCACTGAGGCTGCTGTTATCTCACAAGCACAACCAGCAGGGGGCGCTAAACACTAAGCTAGGAGGCAGTGAGGCTGCTGTGACCTCACAAGCACAGCCAGCAGCCAGGAGCCTGCCACTGGCCCTGGGAGGCACTGAGGCTCCTGTGACCTTACAACCACAGCCAGCAGCCATGAGCCTGCCACTGGCCTCGGAGGAACTGAGGCTGCTGTGACCTCACAAGCACAGCCAGCAGGCATGAGCATGCAAATGACCTCGGAGGCACTGAGGCTGCTGCGAGCTCACAAGCTCAGCCAGCAGCCATGAGTCTGCCAGTGGCCTCGGAGGCACTGAGGTTGCTGACACCTCACAAGCACAGACAGCAGCCATTCGCCGGCCACTGACCTAGGAGGCACTGAGTCTGCGCTGACCTCCCAAGCACAGCCAGCAGCCAGGAGCCTGCCACTGGCCTAGGAGGCACTGAGGCTGCTGTGACCTCCCAAGCACAGCCAGCAGCCATGAGTCTGACACTGGCCTAGGAGGCACCCAGGCTGCTGTGACCTGCCAAGCACAGCCAGCAGCCAGGAGCCTGCCACTGGCCTAGGAGGCACTGAGGCTGCTATGACCTCACAAGCACAGCCCCCAGCCATGAATGAGCCACTGACCTAGGAGGCATGGAGGCTGCTGTGATCTCACAAGCACAGCCAGCCGCAGGGAGCCTGCCACTGGCCTAGGAGGCATTGAGGCTGCGGTGACCTCAGAAGGACAGCCAGCAGGTGTGCTTCCCACTAACCTATGATGCCCTGGGGCTGCTGTGACCTCACAAGCACAGCCAGCAGCCATGTGCCTGCCAGTGGCCTAGGAGGCACTGAGGCTGCTATCACCTCACAAGCAGAGCCAGCAGCCATGAGCATGCAACTGAGCTCGGAGACTTTCAGGCTGCTGTGACCTCACAAGCACAGCCAGCAGTGGGCGCTATAGACTAACGTAGGAATCACTAAGGCTGCTGTGACCTCCCAAGCACATCCAGCAGCCAGGAGCCTGCCACTGGCCTGGGAGGCACTGAGGCTGCTGTGACCTCAGAAGCACAGCCAACAGCCATGAGTCTGCAACTGGCCTAGGAGGCATTCCAGCTGCTGTGACCTCACAAGCACAGCCAGCATCCAGGAGCCTGCCACTGGCCTAGGAGGCGCTGAGGCTGCTGTTACCTCCCAAGCACAGCCAGCAGGCATGAGCATGCAACTGCCCTAGGAGGCACTGAGGCTGCTGCGACCTAACAAGCAGAGCGAGCAGCCATGAGTCTGCCACTGGCCTTGGAGGCACTGAGGTTGCTGACACCTCACAAGCACAGCCAGCAGGCATGAGCATGCAACTGCCCTAGGAGGCACTGAGGCTCCTGTACCTCCCAAGCAC
The DNA here is from genome assembly GCF_036370855.1 of Dromaius novaehollandiae. Taxonomy (NCBI): domain Eukaryota; kingdom Metazoa; phylum Chordata; class Aves; order Casuariiformes; family Dromaiidae; genus Dromaius; species Dromaius novaehollandiae. Next base: position 27,242,964 of record NC_088107.1, read on the forward strand.
AGCCAGCTGTCATGAGCCTGCCACTGGCCTCAGAGGCACTGAGGCTACTGTGACCTCCCAAAAACAGCCAGCAGCCAGGAGCCTGGCACTGGCCTAGGAGGCACTGAGGCTGCTATGACCTCACAAGCACAGCCCCCAGCCATGAATGAGCCACTGACCTAGGAGGCATGGAGGCTGCTGTGATCTCACAAGCACAGCCAGCCGCAGGGAGCCTGCCACTGGCCTATGAGGCATTGAGGCTGCGGTGACCTCAGAAGGACAGCCAGCAGGTGCGCTTTCCAATAACCTATGATGCCCTGGGGCTGCTGTGACCTCACAGGCACAGCCAGCAGCCATGAACGAGCCACTGGCCTACTAGGCATTCCGGCTGCTGTGACCTCAGAAGCACAGCCAGCATGCAGCAGCCTGCCACTGGCCTCGGAGGCACTGAGGCTGCTGTGACCTCCAAAGCACAGCCAGCAGGTATGAGCTTTCCTCCAGCCGAGCAGGCACTTAGGCTGCTGTGACCTCAAAAGCACAGCCAGCATCCAGGAGCCTGCCACTGGCCTTGGAGGCACTGAGGCTGCTGTGACCTCACAAGCACAGCCAGCAGCCATGAGCATGCAACTGCCCTAGGAGGCACTGAGACTGCTGCGACCTCACAAGCTCAGCCAGGAGCCAGGAGCCTGCCACTGGCCTAGGAGGCACTGAGTTTGCTGTGACCTCAGAAGCACAGCCAGCAGCCATGAGTCTGCAACTGGTCTAAGAGGCATTCAGGCTGCTGTGACCTCACAAGCACAGCCAGCAGCCATGAGCCTGCCACTGGCCTCAGAGGCACTGAGGCTGCTGTTATCTCACAAGCACAACCAGCAGGGGGCGCTAAACACTAAGCTAGGAGGCAGTGAGGCTGCTGTGACCTCACAAGCACAGCCAGCAGCCAGGAGCCTGCCACTGGCCCTGGGAGGCACTGAGGCTCCTGTGACCTTACAACCACAGCCAGCAGCCATGAGCCTGCCACTGGCCTCGGAGGAACTGAGGCTGCTGTGACCTCACAAGCACAGCCAGCAGGCATGAGCATGCAAATGACCTCGGAGGCACTGAGGCTGCTGCGAGCTCACAAGCTCAGCCAGCAGCCATGAGTCTGCCAGTGGCCTCGGAGGCACTGAGGTTGCTGACACCTCACAAGCACAGACAGCAGCCATTCGCCGGCCACTGACCTAGGAGGCACTGAGTCTGCGCTGACCTCCCAAGCACAGCCAGCAGCCAGGAGCCTGCCACTGGCCTAGGAGGCACTGAGGCTGCTGTGACCTCCCAAGCACAGCCAGCAGCCATGAGTCTGACACTGGCCTAGGAGGCACCCAGGCTGCTGTGACCTGCCAAGCACAGCCAGCAGCCAGGAGCCTGCCACTGGCCTAGGAGGCACTGAGGCTGCTATGACCTCACAAGCACAGCCCCCAGCCATGAATGAGCCACTGACCTAGGAGGCATGGAGGCTGCTGTGATCTCACAAGCACAGCCAGCCGCAGGGAGCCTGCCACTGGCCTAGGAGGCATTGAGGCTGCGGTGACCTCAGAAGGACAGCCAGCAGGTGTGCTTCCCACTAACCTATGATGCCCTGGGGCTGCTGTGACCTCACAAGCACAGCCAGCAGCCATGTGCCTGCCAGTGGCCTAGGAGGCACTGAGGCTGCTATCACCTCACAAGCAGAGCCAGCAGCCATGAGCATGCAACTGAGCTCGGAGACTTTCAGGCTGCTGTGACCTCACAAGCACAGCCAGCAGTGGGCGCTATAGACTAACGTAGGAATCACTAAGGCTGCTGTGACCTCCCAAGCACATCCAGCAGCCAGGAGCCTGCCACTGGCCTGGGAGGCACTGAGGCTGCTGTGACCTCAGAAGCACAGCCAACAGCCATGAGTCTGCAACTGGCCTAGGAGGCATTCCAGCTGCTGTGACCTCACAAGCACAGCCAGCAGCCAGGAGCCTGCCACTGGCCACAGAGTTACTGAGGCTGCTGTTATCTCCAAAGCACAGCCAGCAGGGGGCGCTAAACACTAAGCTATGAGGCACTGAGGCTGCCGTGACCTCACAAGCACAGCCAGCAGCCAGGAGCCTGCCACTGGCCTCGGAGGCACTGAGGCTGAAGTGACCTCACAAGCACAGGCAGCAGCCAGGAGCCTGCCACTGGCCTAGGAGGCACTGAGGCTGCTATGACCTCACAAGCACAGCCCCCAGCCATGAATGAGCCACTGACCTAGGAGGCATGGAGGCTGCTGTGATCTCACAAGCACAGCCAGCCGCAGGGAGCCTGCCACTGGCCTATGAGGCATTGAGGCTGCGGTGACCTCAGAAGGACAGCCAGCAGGTGCGCTTTCCACTAACCTATGATGCCCTGGGGCTGCTGTGACCTCACAAGCACAGCCAGCAGCCATGAACGAGCCACTGGCCTACTAGGCATTCAGGCTGCTGTGACCTCCCAAGCACAGCCAGCAGCCATGAGCATGCAACTGACGTAGGAGGCACTGAGGCTGCTGTGACCTCCCAAGCACAGCCAGCAGCCATTTGCTGGCCACTGACCTCGGAGGCACTGAGGCTGCTGTGACCTCCAAAGCACAGCCAGCAGGTATGAACTTTCCTCCAGCCGAGCAGGCACTTAGGCTGCTGTGACCTCACAAGCACAGCCAGCATCCAGGAGCCTGCCAGTGGCCTAGGAGGCGCTGAGGCTGCTGTGACCTCCCAAGCACAGCCAGCAGGCATGAGCATGCAACTGCCCTAGGAGGCACTGAGGCTGCTGCGACCTAACAAGCAGAGCGAGCAGCCATGAGTCTGCCACTGGCCTTGGAGGCACTGAGGTTGCTGACACCTCACAAGCACAGCCAGCAGGCATGAGCATGCAACTGCCCTAGGAGGCACTGAGGCTCCTGTACCTCCCAAGCACAGCCAGCTGTCATGAGCCTGCCACTGGCCTTGGAGGCACTGAGGCTGCTGTGACCTCACAAGCACAGGCAGCAGTGGGCGCTGTAGACTAACATAGGAGTCACTGAGGCTGCTGTGACCTCCCAAGCACAGGCAGCAGCCAGGAGCCTGCCCCTGGCAAAAGAGGCACTGAGGCTGCTGTGACCTCACAAGCACAGCCAGCAGGCAGGAGCTTGCCAGTGGCCTAGGAGGCGCTGAGGCTGCTGTGACCTCACAAGGACAGCCAGCAGCCATGAACGAGCCACTGGCCTACTAGGCATTCAGGCTGCTGTGACCTCCCAAGCACAGCCAGCAGCCATGAGCATGCAACTGACGTAGGAGGCACTGAGGCTGCTGTGACCTCACAAGCACAGCCAGCAGCCATGAGCCTTCTACTGGTCTAGGAGGCACTGAGTTTGCTGACACCTCACAAGCACAGCCAGCAGCCATTTGCTGGCCACTGACCTCGGAGGCACTGAGGCTGCTGTGACCTCCAAAGCACAGCCAGCAGGTATGAACTTTCCTCCAGCCGAGGAGGCACTTAGGCTGCTGTGACCTCACAAGCACAGCCAGCATCCAGGAGCCTGCCACTGGCCTAGGAGGCGCTGAGGCTGCTGTGACCTCACAAGCACAGCCAGCAGCCATGAGTCTGCCACTGGCCTCGGAGGCTCTGAGGTTGCTGACACCTCACAAGCACAGCCAGCAGGCATGAGCATGCAACTGCCCTAGGAGGCACTGAGGCTCCTGTACCTCCCAAGCACAGCCAGCACTCATGAGCCTGCCACTGGCCCTAGGAGGCACTGAGGCTCCTGTGACCTCACAAGGACAGCCAGGTGGGGCGATTGCCACTAACCCATGAGGCACTGAGGCTGCGGTGACCTCACAAGCACAGGCAGCAGCCATGAGCCTGCCACTGGCCTCGGAGGCACTGAGGCTGCTGTGACCTCACAAGCACAGCCAGCAGCCAGGAGCCTGCCACTGGCCTGGGAGGCACTTAGGCTGCTGTGACCTCACAAGGACAGCCAGCACGGGGTGCTGTAGAATTACCTAAGAGGCAGTCAGGCTGCTGTGACCTCACAAGCACAGCCAGCCGCCATGAGCAGGCCACTGGCCTCAGAGCACTGAGGCAGCTGTGACCTCACAAGCACAGCCAGCAGCCAGGAGTCTGCCACTGGCCTTGGAGGCACTGAGGCTGCTGTGACCTCCCAAGCACAGGCAGCAGTGGGCGCTGTAGACTACCATAGGAGTCACTGAGGCTGCTGTGACCTCCCAAGCACAGGCAGCAGCCAGGAGCCTGCCCCTGGCAAATGAGGCACTGAGGCTGCTGTGACCTCACAAGCACAGCCAGCAGCGGTGAACCTGCCACTGACCTCAGAGGCACTGGGGCTGCTGTGACCTCACAAGCACAGCCAGCAGCCAGCAGCTGGCCACTGGCCTGGGAGGCATGGAGGCTGCTGTGATCTCTCAAGCACAGCCACCAGCCATGAATGAGCCACTGGCCTCGGAGGCACTGAGGCTGCGGTGACCTCAGAAGGACAGCCAGCGGGTGCGTTTTGCACAAACCTATGATGCCCTGGGGCTGCTGTGACCTCACAGGCACAGCCAGCAGCCATGAACGAGCCACTGGCCTACTAGGCATTCCGGCTGCTGTGACCTCACAAGCACAGCCAGCATGCAGGAGCCTGCCACTGGCCTCGGAGGCACTGAGGCTGCTGTGACCTCCAACGCACAGCCAGCAGCTATGAGCTTTCCTCCAGCCGAGCAGGCACTTAGGCTGCTGTGACCTCACAAGCACAGCCAGCATCCAGGAGCCTGCCACTGGCCTAGGAGGCACTGAGGCTGCTGTGACCTCACAAGCACAGCCAGCAGGCATGAGCATGCAACTGACCTCGGAGGCACTGAGGCTGCTGCGACCTCACAAGCTCAGCCAGGAACCATGAGCGTGCCACTGGCCTCGGAGGCACTGAGTCTGCTCTGCCCTCCCAAGCACAGCCAGCAGCCATGAGCGTGCCACTGGCCTAGGAGGCACAGAGGCTGCTGTGACCTCCCAAGCACAGCCAGCAGGGGGCGCTGTAGAGTTACCTATGAGGCACTGAGGCTGCTGTGACCTCACAAGCACACCCGGCAGCCATGATCCTGCCAGTGGCCTAGGAGGCACTGAGGCTGCTATCACCTCACAAGCAGAGCCAGCAGCCATGAGCATGCAACTGACCTCGGAGACTTTCAGGCTGCTGTGACCTCACAAGCACAGCCAGCAGGGGGCGCTGTAGACTAACGTAGGAATCACTGAGGCTGCTGTGGCCTCACAAGCACAGCCAGCAGCCAGGAGCCTGCCACTGGCCTGGTAGGCACTGAGGCTGCTGTGACTTCACAAGCACAGCCAGCAGCCATGAGCCTGCCACTGGCCACAGAGGCACTGAGGCTGCTGTTATCTCACAAGCACAGCCAGCAGCCATGAGGCTGCCACTGGCCACAGAGGTACTGAGGCTGCTGTTATCTCACAAGCACAGCCAGCAGCCAGGAGCCTGCCACTGGCCTCGGAGGCACTGAGGCTGCTGTGACCTCACAAGCACAGCCAGCATCCAGGAGCCTGCCACTGGCCTAGGAGGCGCTGAGGCTGCTGTGACCCCACAAGCACAGCCAGCAGGCATGAGCATGCAACTGCCCTAGGAGGCACTGAGGCTGCTGCAACCTCACAAGCACAGCCAGCAGCCATGAGTCTGCCACTGGCCTCGGAGGCACTGAGGCTCCTGTGACCTCACAAGGACAGCCAGGTGGGGCGATTGCCACTAACCTATGAGGCCCTGAGGCTGCGGTGACCTCACAAGCACAGGCAGCAGCCATGAGCCTGCCACTGGCCTCGTAGGCACTGAGGCTGCTGTGACCTCACAAGCAGAGCCAGCAGCCAGGAGCCTGCCACTGGCCTGGGAGGCACTGAGGCTGCTGTGACCTCACAAGGACAGCCAGCACGGGGTGCTGTAGACTTACCTAGAAGGCAGTCAGGCTGCTGTGACCTCACAAGCACAGCCAGCCGCCAAGAGCAGGCCAGTGGCCTAGGAGGCACTGAGGCAGCTGTGACCTCACAAGCACAGCCAGCAGCCAGGAGTCTGCCACTGGCCTTGGAGGCACTGAGGCTGCTGTGACCTCCCAAGCACAGGCAGCAGCCAGGAGCCTGCCCCTGGCAAAAGAGGCACTGAGGCTGCTGTGACCTCACAAGCACAGCCAGCAGCCATGAGCCTGCCACTGGCCTAGGAGGCACTGAGGCTGCTGTGACCTCACAAGCACAGCCAGCAGCCAGGAGCCTGCCACTGGCCTGGGAGGCACTGAGGCTGCTGTGACCTGTCAAGGACAGCCAGCACGGGGTGCTGTGGATTTACCTAGGAGGCAGTCAGGCTGCTGTGACCTCACAAGCACAGCCAGCCGCCAAGAGCAGGCCACTGGCCTCAGAGGAACTGGGGCAGCTGTGACCTCACAAGCACAGCCAGCAGCCAGGAGTCTGCCACTGGCCTTGGAGGCGCTGAGGCTGCTATGACCTCACAAGCACAGGCAGCAGTGGGCGCTGTAGACTAACATAGGAGTCACTGAGGCTGCTGTGACCTCCCAAGCACAGGCAGTAGCCAGGAGCCTGCCCCTGGCAAAAGGGGCACTGAGGCTGCTGTGACCTCACAAGCACAGCCAGCAGCCGTGAACCTGCCACTGGCCTCAGAGGCACTGGGGCTGCAGTGACCTCACAAGCACAGCCAGCAGCCAGCAGCCGGCCACTGGCCTAGGAGGCATGGAGGCTGCTGTGATCTCACAAGCACAGCCCCCAGCCATGAATGAGCCACTGGCCTATGAGGCATTGAGGCTGCGGTGACCTCAGAAGGACAGCCAGCAGGTGCGCTTTCCACAAACCTATGATGCCCTGGGGCAGCTGTGACCTCACAGGCACAGCCAGCAGCCATGGACGAGCCACTGGCCTACTAGGCATTCCGGCTGCTGTGACCTCAGAAGCACAGCCAGCATGCAGCAGCCTGCCACTGGCCTCGGAGGCACTGAGGCTGCTGTGACCTCCCAAGCACAGCCAGCAGGTATGAGCTTTCCTCCAGCCGAGCAGGCACTTAGGCTGCTGTGACCTCACAAGCACAGCCAGCATCCAGGAGCCTGCCACTGGCCTGGGAGGCACTGAGGCTACTGTGACCTCCCAAGCACAGCCAGCAGCCATGAGCATGCAACTGACCTCGGAGGCACTGAGTCTGCTGCGACCTCACAAGCTCAGCCAGGAGCCATGAGCCTGCCACTGGCCTCGGAGGCACTGAGTCTGCTCTGCCCTCCCAAGCACAGCCAGCAGCCATGAGCGTGCCACTGGCCTAGGAGGCATGGAGGCTGCTGTGACCTCCCAAGCACAGCTAGCAGCCAGGAGCCTTCCACTGGCCTAGGAGGCACTGAGGCTGCTGTGACCTCCCAAGCACAGCCAGCAGGGGGCGCTGTAGAGTTACCTATGAGGCACTGAGGCTGCTGTGACCTCACAAGCACAGCCGGCAGCCATGTGCCTGCCAGTGGCCTAGGAGGCACTGAGGCTGCTATCACCTCACAAGCAGAGCCAGCAGCCATGAGCATGCAACTGACCTCGGAGACTTTCAGGCTGCTGTGACCTCACAAGCACAGCCAGCAGTGGGCGCTGTAGACTAACGTAGGGATCACTGAGGCTGCTGTGACCTCCCAAGCACATCCAGCAGCCAGGAGCCTGCCACTGGCCTGGGAGGCAGTGAGGCTGCTGTGACCTCAGAAGCACAGCCAACAGCCATGAGTCTGCAACTGGCCTAGGAGGCATTCCAGCTGCTGTGACCTCCCAAGCACAGGCAGCAGCCATGAGCCTGCCACTGGCCACAGAGGTACTGAGGCTGCTGTGATCTCACAAGCACAGCCAACAGGGGGCGCTAAACACTAAGCTATGAGGCACTGAGGCTGCTGTGACCTCACAAGCACAGCCAGCAGCCAGGAGCCTGCCCCTGGCCTCGGAGGCACTGAGTTTGCTCTGACCTCACAAGCACAGCCAGCAGCCAGGAGCCTGCCACTGGCCTCGGAGGCACTGAGGCTGCTGTGACCTTACAACCACAGCCAGCAGCCATGAGCCTGCCACTGGCCTAGGAGGCATGGAGGCTGCTGTGATCTCACAAGCACAGCCAGCAGCCAGGAGCCTGCCACTGGATTAGGAGGCACTGAGGCTGCTGTGACCTCACAAGCACAGGCAGCAGCCAGGAGCCTACCACTGGCCTTAGAGGTACTGAGGCTGCTGTGACCTCACAAGCACAGCCAGCAGCCAGGAGCCTGCCACTGGCCTAGGAGGCACTGAGGTTGCTATGACCTCACAAGAACAGCCCCCAGCCATGAATGAGCCACTGACCTAGGAGGCATGGAGGCTGCTGTGATCTCACAAGCACAGGCAGCCGCAGGGAGCCTGCCACTGGCCTAGGAGGCATTGAGGCTGCGGTGACCTCAGAAGGACAGCCAGCAGCCATGAACGAGCCACTGGCCTACTAGGCATTCAGGCTGCTGTGACCTCCCAAGCACAGCCAGCAGCCATGAGCATGCAACTGACGTAGGAGGCACTGAGGCTGCTGTGACCTCACAAGCACAGCCAGCAGCCATGAGCCTTCTACTGGTCTAGGAGGCACTGAGTTTGCTGACACCTCACAAACACAGCCAGCAGCCTTTTGCTGGCCACTGACCTTGGAGGCACTTAGGCTGCTGTGACCTCACAAGCACAGCCAGCATCCAGGAGCCTGCCACTGGCCTAGGAGGCGCTGAGGCTGCTGTGACCTCACAAGCACAGCCAGCAGGCATGAGCATGCAACTGCCCTAGGAGGCACTGAGGCTGCTGCGACCTCACAAGCACAGCCAGCAGCCATGAGTCTGCCACTGGCCTCGGAGGCACTGAGGTTGCTGACACCTCACAAGCACAGCCAGCAGGCATGAGCATGCAACTGCCCTAGGAGGCACTGAGGCTCCTGTACCTCCCAAGCACAGCCAGCAGTCATGAGCCTGCCACTGGCCCTAGGAGGCACTGAGGCTCCTGTGACCTCACAAGGACAGCCAGGTGGGGCGATTGCCACTAACCTATGAGGCACTGAGGCTGCGGTGACCTCACAAGCACAGGCAGCAGCCATGAGCCTGCCACTGGCCTCGTAGGCACTGAGGCTGCTGTGACCTCACAAGCAAAGCCAGCAGCCAGGAGCCTGCCACTGGCCTGGGAGGCACTGAGGCTGCTGTGACCTCACAAGGACAGCCAGCACGGGGTGCTGTAGACTTACCTAGAAGGCAGTCAGGCTGCTGTGACCTCACAAGCACAGCCAGCCACCAAGAGCAGGCCAGTGGCCTAGGAGGCACTGAGGCAGCTGTGACCTCACAAGCACAGCCAGCAGCCAGGAGTCTGCCACTGGCCTTGGAGGCACTGAGGCTGCTGTGACCTCCCAAGCACAGGCAGCAGCCAGGAGCCTGCCCCTGGCAAAAGAGGCACTGAGGCTGCTGTGACCTCACAAGCACAGCCAGCAGCCATGAGCCTGCCACTGGCCACAGAGGTACTGAGGCTGCTGTGACCTCACAAGCACAGCCAGCAGCCAGGAGCCTGCCACTGGCCTGGGAGGCACTTAGGCTGCTGTGACCTCTCAAGGACAGGCAGCAGTGGGCGCTGTAGACTAACATAGGAGTCACTGAGGCTGCTGTGACCTCCCAAGCACAGGCAGTAGCCAGGAGCCTGCCCCTGGCAAAAGGGGCACTGAGGCTGCTGTGACCTCACAAGCACAGCCAGCAGCCGTGAACCTGCCACTGGCCTCAGAGGCACTGGGGCTGCAGTGACCTCACAAGCACAGCCAGCAGCCAGCAGCCGGCCACTGGCCTAGGAGGCATGGAGGCTGCTGTGATCTCACAAGCACAGCCCCCAGCCATGAATGAGCCACTGGCCTATGAGGCATTGAGGCTGCGGTGACCTCAGAAGGACAGCCAGCAGGTGCGCTTTCCACAAACCTATGATGCCCTGGGGCAGCTGTGACCTCACAGGCACAGCCAGCAGCCATGAACGAGCCACTGGCCTACTAGGCATTCCGGCTGCTGTGACCTCACAAGCACAGCCAGCATGCAGGAGCCTGCCACTGGCCTCGGAGGCAGTGAGGCTGCTGTGACCTCCAAAGCACAGCCAGCAGGTATGAGCTTTCCTCCAGCCGAGCAGGCACTTAGGCTGCTGTGACCTCACAAGCACAGCCAGCATCCAGGAGCCTGCCACTGGCCTGGGAGGCACTGAGGCTACTGTGACCTCACAAGCTCAGCCAGGAGCCATGAGCCTGCCACTGGCCTCGGAGGCACTGAGTCTGCTCTGCCCTCCCAAGCACAGCCAGCAGCCATGAGCGTGCCACTGGCCTAGGAGGCATGGAGGCTGCTGTGACCTCCCAAGCACAGCCAGCAGGGGGCGCTAAACACTAAGCTATGAGGCACTGAGGCTGCTGTGACCTCACAAGCACAGCCAGCAACCAGGAGCCTGCCACTGGCCTCGGAGGCACTGAGGCTGATGTGACCTCACAACCACAGCCAGCAGCCAGGAGCCTGCCACTGGCCTCGGAGGCACTGAGGCTGCTGTGACCTTACAACCGCAGCCAGCAGCCATGAGCCTGCCACTGGCCTAGGAGGCATGGAGGCTGCTGTGATCTCACAAGCACAGCCAGCCGCAGGGAGCCTGCCACTGGCCTAGGAGGCATTGAGGATGCCGCATCCTCAGAAGGACAGCCAGCAGGTGCGCTTGCCACTAACCTATGATGCCCTGGAGCTGCTGTGACCTCCAAAGCACAGCCAGCAGGTATGAACTTTCCTCCAGCCGAGGAGGCACTTGGGCTGCTGTGACCTCACAAGCACAGCCAGCATCCAGGAGCCTGCCACTGGCCTAGGAGGCACTGAGGCTGCTGTGACCTCACAAGCACAGCCAGGTGGGGCGATTGCCACTAACCTATGAGGCACTGAGGCTGCGGTGAACTCACAAGCACAGCCAGCAGCCAGGAGCCTGCCACTGCCCTAGGAGGCACTGAGGCTGCTGTGACCTCCCAAGCACAGCCAGCAGGCAGGAGCTTGCCAGTGGCCTAGGAGGTACTTAGGAGGCTGTGACCTCACAAGCACAGCCAGCAGCCAGGAGCCTGCAACTGGCCTAGGAGGCACTGAGGTTACTGTGACCTCACAAGCGCAGCCAGCAGGGGGCGCTGCAGAGTTACCCAGAAGGCACCCAGGCTGCTGTGACCTCCCAAGCACAGCCAGCAGCCATGAGCCTGCCACTGGCCTCAGAGGCACTGAGGCTGCTGTGACCTCCCAAAAACAGCCAGCAGCCATGAGCCTGCCACTGGCCTCGGAGGCACGGAGGCTGCTGTGACCTCACAAGCACAGCCAGCAGCCATGAGCCTGCCACTGGCCTAGGAGGCACTGAGGCTGCTATGACCTCACAAGCACAGCCCCCAGCCATGAATGAGCCACTGACCTAGGAGGCATGGAGGCTGCTGTGATCTCACAAGCACAGCCAGCAGCCAGGAGCCTGCCACTGGCCTTGGAGGCACTGAGGCTGCTGTGACCTCACAAGCACAGCCAGCAGCCATGAGCCTGCCACTGGCCTAGGAGGCACTGAGGCTGCTGTGACCTCCCAAGCACAGCCAGCAGGCAGGAGCTTGCCAGTGGCCTAGGAGGTACTTAGGAGGCTGTGACCTCACAAGCACATACAGCAGCCAGGAGCCTGCCACTGGCCTCGGAGGCACTGAGGCTGCTGTGACCTCACAAGCACAGCCAGCAGCCGTGAGCATGCCACTGACCTCGGAGGCACTGAGGCTGCTGCGACCTCACAAGCACAGCCAGCAGCCATGAGCCTGCCACTGGCCTCGGAGGCACTGAGGCTGCTGTGACCTCCCAAGCACAGCCAGCAGCCATGAGCATGCCACTGACCTCGGAGGCACTGAGGCTGCTGTGACCTCACAAGCACAGGCAGCAGCCAGGAGCCTGCCACTGGCCTTGGAGGCACTGAGGCTGCTGCGACCTCACAACCACAGCCAGCAGCCATGAGCCTGCCACTGGCCTCGGAGGCACTGGGTCTACTCTGACCTCCCAAGCACAGCCAGCAGCCATGAGCCTGCCACTGGCCTGGGAGGCACTGAGGCTGCTGTGACCTCACAACCACAGCCAGCAGCCATGAGGCTGACACTGGCCTAGGAGGCACCCAGGCTGCTGTGACCTCCCAAGCACAACTAGCAGCCAGGAGCCTGCCACTGGCCTAGGAGGCACTGAGGCTGCTGTGACCTCACAAGCACAGCCAGCAGGGGGCGCTGTAGAGTTACCTATGAGGCACTGAGGCTGCTGTGACCTCACAAGCACAGCCGGCAGCCATGAATGAGGCACTGACCTAGGAGGCATGGAGGCTGCTGTGATCTCACAAGCACAGGCAGCAGCCAGGAGCCTGCCACTGGCCTCGGAGGCACTGAGGCTGCTGTGACCTCACAAGCACAGCCAGCATCCAGGAGCCTGCCACTGGTCTAGGGCGCACTGAGGCTGCTGTGACTTCACAAGCACAGCAAGCAGGCATGAGCATGCAACTGCCCTAGAAGGCACTTAGGCTGCTGTGACCTCACAAGCACAGCCAGCAGCCAGGAGCCTGCCACTGGCCTTGGAGGCACTGAGGCTGCTGTGACCTCACAAGGACAGCCAGGTGGGGCGATTGCCACTAACCTATGAGGCACTGAGGCTGCGGTGACCTCACAAGAACAGGCAGCAGCCAGGAGTCTGCCACTGGCCTCGGAGGCACTGAGGCTGCTGTGACCTCCCAAGCACAGCCAGCAGCCAGGAGCCTGCCACTGGCCTGGGTTGCACTTAGGCTGCTGTGACCTCACAAGGGCAGCCAGCACGGGGTGCTGTAGACTTACCTAGGAGGCAGTGAGGCTGCTGTGACCTCACAAGCACAGCCAGCCGCCATGAGCAGGCCACTGGCCTCAGAGCCACTGAGGCTGCTGCGACCTCACAAGCACAGCCAGCAGCCAGGAGTCTGCCACTGGCCTTGGAGGCACTGAGACTGCTTTGCCCTCACAAGCACAGGCAGCAGTGGGCGCTGTAGACTAACATAGGAGTCACTGAGGCTGCTGTGACCTCCCAAGCACAGGCAGCAGCCAGGAGCCTGCCCCTGGCAAAAGAGGCACTGAGGCTGCTGTGACCTCACAAGCACAGCCAGCAGCCGTGAACCTGCCACTGGCCTAGGAGGCACTGAGGCTCCTGTGACCTCACAAGCACAACCAGCAGCCAGGAGCCTGCCACTGGCCTAGGAGGCACTGAGGCTGCTGTGACCTCCCAAGCACAGCCAGCAGGCAGGAGCTTGCCAGTGGCCTAGGAGGTACTTAGGAGGCTGTGACCTCACAAGCACAGCCAGCAGGGGGCGCTGCAGAGTTACCCAGAAGGCACCCAGGCTGCTGTGACCTCCCAAGCACTGGCAGTAGCCATGAGCCTGCCACTGGCCTCAGAGGCACGGAGGCTGCTGTGACCTCAGAAGCACAGCCAGCATGCAGCAGCCTGCCACTGGCCTCGGAGGCACTGAGGCTGCTGTGACCTCCAAAGCACAGCCAGCAGGTATGAGCTTTCCTCCAGCCGAGCAGGCACTTAGGCTGCTGTGACCTCACAAGCACAGCCAGCATCCAGGAGCCTGCCACTGGCCTTGGAGGCACTGAGGCTGCTGTGACCTCCCAAAAACAGCCAGCAGCCATGAGCATGCCACGGACCTCGGAGGCACTGAGGCTGCTGTGACCTCACAAGCACAGGCAGCAGCCAGGAGCCTGCCACTGACCTCGGAGGCACTGAGGCTGCTGTGACCTCCCAAGCACAGCCAGCAGGCAGGAGCCTGCCACTGGCCTAGGAGGTACTTAGGAGGCTGTGACCTCCCAAGCACAGCCAGCAGCCATGCGCCTGCCACTGGCCTCAGAGGCACTGAGGCTACTGTGACCTCCCAAAAACAGCCAGCAGCCAGGAGCCTGGCACTGGCCTAGGAGGCACTGAGGCTGCTATGTCCTCACAAGCACAGCCCCCAGCCATGAATGAGCCACTGACCTAGGAGGCATGGAGGCTGCTGTGATCTCACAAGCACAGCCAGCCGCAGGGAGCCTGCCACTGGCCTATGAGGCATTGAGGCTGCGGTGACCTCAGAAGGACAGCCAGCAGGTGCGCTTTCCAATAACCTATGATGCCCTGGGGCTGCTGTGACCTCACAGGCACAGCCAGCAGCCATGAACGAGCCACTGGCCTACTAGGCATTCCGGCTGCTGTGACCTCACAAGCACAGCCAGCATGCAGGAGCCTGCCACTGGCCTCGGAGGCACTGAGGCTGCTGTGACCTCCAACGCACAGCCAGCAGCTATGAGCTTTCCTCCAGCCGAGCAGGCACTTAGGCTGCTGTGACCTCACAAGCACAGCCAGCATGCAGCAGCCTGCCACTGGCCTCGGAGGCACTGAGGCTGCTGTGACCTCCAAAGCACAGCCAGCAGGTATGAGCTTTCCTCCAGCCGAGCAGGCACTTAGGCTGCTGTGACCTCACAAGCACAGCCAGCATCCAGGAGCCTGCCACTGGCCTTGGAGGCACTGAGGCTGCTGTGACCTCACAAGCACAGCCAGCAGCCATGAGCATGCAACTGCCCTAGGAGGCACTGAGACTGCTGCGACCTCACAAGCTCAGCCAGGAGCCAGGAGCCTGCCACTGGCCTAGGAGGCACTGAGTTTGCTGTGACCTCAGAAGCACAGCCAGCAGCCGTGAACGTGCCACTGGCCTGGGAGGCACTGAGACTGCTGTGACCTCACAAGCACAGCCAACAGCCATAAGTGTGCAACTGGCCTAGGAGGCATTCAGGCTGCTGTGACCTCACAAGCACAGCTAGCAGCCAGGAGCCTGCCCCTGGCAAAAGAGGCACTGAGGCTGCTGTTATCTCACAAGCACAGCCAGCAGCCGTGATCCTGCCACTGGCCGAGGAGGCACTGAGGCTGCTGTGACCTCACAAGCACAGCCAGCAGCCATGAGTCTGCAACTGGTCTAGGAGGCATTCAGGCTGCTGTGACCTCACAAGCACAGCCAGCAGCCATGAGCCTGCCACTGGCCTCAGAGGCACTGAGGCTGCTGTTATCTCACAAGCACAACCAGCAGGGGGCGCTAAACACTAAGCTAGGAGGCAGTGAGGCTGCTGTGACCTCACAAGCACAGCCAGCAGCCAGGAGCCTGCCACTGGCCCTGGGAGGCACTGAGGCTCCTGTGACCTTACAACCACAGCCAGCAGCCATGAGCCTGCCACTGGCCTCGGAGGAACTGAGGCTGCTGTGACCTCACAAGCACAGCCAGCAGGCATGAGCATGCAAATGACCTCGGAGGCACTGAGGCTGCTGCGAGCTCACAAGCTCAGCCAGCAGCCATGAGTCTGCCAGTGGCCTCGGAGGCACTGAGGTTGCTGACACCTCACAAGCACAGACAGCAGCCATTCGCCGGCCACTGACCTAGGAAGCACTGAGTCTGCGCTGACCTCCCAAGCACAGCCAGCAGCCAGGAGCCTGCCACTGGCCTAGGAGGCACTGAGGCTGCTGTGACCTCCCAAGCACAGGCAGCAGCCATGAGTCTGACACTGGCCTAGGAGGCACCCAGGCTGCTGTGACCTGCCAAGCACAGCCAGCAGCCAGGAGCCTGCCACTGGCCTAGGAGGCACTGAGGCTGCTATGACCTCACAAGCACAGCCCCCAGCCATGAATGAGCCACTGACCTAGGAGGCATGGAGGCTGCTGTGATCTCACAAGCACAGCCAGCCGCAGGGAGCCTGCCACTGGCCTAGGAGGCATTGAGGCTGCGGTGACCTCAGAAGGACAGCCAGCAGGTGTGCTTCCCACTAACCTATGATGCCCTGGGGCTGCTGTGACCTCACAAGCACAGCCAGCAGCCATGTGCCTGCCAGTGGCCTAGGAGGCACTGAGGCTGCTATCACCTCACAAGCAGAGCCAGCAGCCATGAGCATGCAACTGAGCTCGGAGACTTTCAGGCTGCTGTGACCTCACAAGCACAGCCAGCAGTGGGCGCTATAGACTAACGTAGGAATCACTAAGGCTGCTGTGACCTCCCAAGCACATCCAGCAGCCAGGAGCCTGCCACTGGCCTGGGAGGCACTGAGGCTGCTGTGACCTCAGAAGCACAGCCAACAGCCATGAGTCTGCAACTGGCCTAGGAGGCATTCCAGCTGCTGTGACCTCACAAGCACAGCCAGCATCCAGGAGCCTGCCACTGGCCTAGGAGGCGCTGAGGCTGCTGTTACCTCCCAAGCACAGCCAGCAGGCATGAGCATGCAACTGCCCTAGGAGGCACTGAGGCTGCTGCGACCTAACAAGCAGAGCGAGCAGCCATGAGTCTGCCACTGGCCTTGGAGGCACTGAGGTTGCTGACACCTCACAAGCACAGCCAGCAGGCATGAGCATGCAACTGCCCTAGGAGGCACTGAGGCTCCTGTACCTCCCAAGCACAGCCAGCTGTCATGAGCCTGCCACTGGCCTCAGAGGCACTGAGGCTACTGTGACCTCCCAAAAACAGCCAGCAGCCAGGAGCCTGGCACTGGCCTAGGAGGCACTGAGGCTGCTATGACCTCACAAGCACAGCCCCCAGCCATGAATGAGCCACTGACCTAGGAGGCATGGAGGCTGCTGTGATCTCACAAGCACAGCCAGCCGCAGGGAGCCTGCCACTGGCCTATGAGGCATTGAGGCTGCGGTGACCTCAGAAGGACAGCCAGCAGGTGCGCTTTCCACTAACCTATGATGCCCTGGGGCTGCTGTGACCTCACAGGCACAGCCAGCAGCCATGAACGAGCCACTGGCCTACTAGGCATTCCGGCTGCTGTGACCTCAGAAGCACAGCCAGCATGCAGCAGCCTGCCACTGGCCTCGGAGGCACTGAGGCTGCTGTGACCTCCAAAGCACAGCCAGCAGGTATGAGCTTTCCTCCAGCCGAGCAGGCACTTAGGCTGCTGTGACCTCAAAAGCACAGCCAGCATCCAGGAGCCTGCCACTGGCCTTGGAGGCACTGAGGCTGCTGTGACCTCACAAGCACAGCCAGCAGCCATGAGCATGCAACTGCCCTAGGAGGCACTGAGACTGCTGCGACCTCACAAGCTCAGCCAGGAGCCAGGAGCCTGCCACTGGCCTAGGAGGCACTGAGTTTGCTGTGACCTCAGAAGCACAGCCAGCAGCCGTGAACGTGCCACTGGCCTGGGAGGCACTGAGACTGCTGTGACCTCACAAGCACAGCCAACAGCCATAAGTGTGCAACTGCCCTAGGAGGCATTCAGGCTGCTGTGACCTCACAAGCACAGCTAGCAGCCAGGAGCCTGCCCCTGGCAAAAGAGGCACTGAGGCTGCTGTTATCTCACAAGCACAGCCAGCAGCCGTGATCCTGCCACTGGCCGAGGAGGCACTGAGGCTGCTGTGACCTCACAAGCACAGCCAGCAGCCATGAGTCTGCAACTGGTCTAAGAGGCATTCAGGCTGCTGTGACCTCACAAGCACAGCCAGCAGCCATGAGCCTGCCACTGGCCTCAGAGGCACTGAGGCTGCTGTTATCTCACAAGCACAACCAGCAGGGGGCGCTAAACACTAAGCTAGGAGGCAGTGAGGCTGCTGTGACCTCACAAGCACAGCCAGCAGCCAGGAGCCTGCCACTGGCCCTGGGAGGCACTGAGGCTCCTGTGACCTTACAACCACAGCCAGCAGCCATGAGCCTGCCACTGGCCTCGGAGGAACTGAGGCTGCTGTGACCTCACAAGCACAGCCAGCAGGCATGAGCATGCAAATGACCTCGGAGGCACTGAGGCTGCTGCGAGCTCACAAGCTCAGCCAGCAGCCATGAGTCTGCCAGTGGCCTCGGAGGCACTGAGGTTGCTGACACCTCACAAGCACAGACAGCAGCCATTCGCCGGCCACTGACCTAGGAGGCACTGAGTCTGCGCTGACCTCCCAAGCACAGCCAGCAGCCAGGAGCCTGCCACTGGCCTAGGAGGCACTGAGGCTGCTGTGACCTCCCAAGCACAGCCAGCAGCCATGAGTCTGACACTGGCCTAGGAGGCACCCAGGCTGCTGTGACCTGCCAAGCACAGCCAGCAGCCAGGAGCCTGCCACTGGCCTAGGAGGCACTGAGGCTGCTATGACCTCACAAGCACAGCCCCCAGCCATGAATGAGCCACTGACCTAGGAGGCATGGAGGCTGCTGTGATCTCACAAGCAGAGCCAGCCGCAGGGAGCCTGCCACTGGCCTAGGAGGCATTGAGGCTGCGGTGACCTCAGAAGGACAGCCAGCAGGTGTGCTTCCCACTAACCTATGATGCCCTGGGGCTGCTGTGACCTCACAAGCACAGCCAGCAGCCATGTGCCTGCCACTGGCCTAGGAGGCACTGAGGCTGCTATCACCTCACAAGCAGAGCCAGCAGCCATGAGCATGCAACTGAGCTCGGAGACTTTCAGGCTGCTGTGACCTCACAAGCACAGCCAGCAGTGGGCGCTATAGACTAACGTAGGAATCACTAAGGCTGCTGTGACCTCCCAAGCACATCCAGCAGCCAGGAGCCTGCCACTGGCCTGGGAGGCACTGAGGCTGCTGTGACCTCAGAAGCACAGCCAACAGCCATGAGTCTGCAACTGGCCTAAGAGGCATTCCAGCTGCTGTGACCTCACAAGCACAGCCAGCAGCCATGAGCCTGCCACTGGCCACAGAGTTACTGAGGCTGCTGTTATCTCCAAAGCACAGCCAGCAGGGGGCGCTAAACACTAAGCTATGAGGCACTGAGGCTGCCGTGACCTCACAAGCACAGCCAGCAGCCAGGAGCCTGCCACTGGCCTCGGAGGCACTGAGGCTGAAGTGACCTCACAAGCACAGGCAGCAGCCAGGAGCCTGCCACTGGCCTAGGAGGCACTGAGGCTGCTATGACCTCACAAGCACAGCCCCCAGCCATGAATGAGCCACTGACCTAGGAGGCATGGAGGCTGCTGTGATCTCACAAGCACAGCCAGCCGCAGGGAGCCTGCCACTGGCCTAGGAGGCATTGAGGATGCGGTGACCTCAAAAGGACAGCCAGCAGGTGCGCGTGCCACTAACCTATGATGCCCTGGGGCTGCTGTGACCTCACAAGCACAGCCAGCAGCCATGAACGAGCCACTGGCCTACTAGGCATTCAGGCTGCTGTGACCTCCCAAGCACAGCCAGCAGCCATGAGCATGCAACTGACGTAGGAGGCACTGAGGCTGCTGTGACCTCCCAAGCACAGCCAGCAGCCATTTGCTGGCCACTGACCTCGGAGGCACTGAGGCTGCTGTGACCTCCAAAGCACAGCCAGCAGGTATGAACTTTCCTCCAGCCGAGCAGGCACTTAGGCTGCTGTGACCTCACAAGCACAGCCAGCATCCAGGAGCCTGCCAGTGGCCTAGGAGGCGCTGAGGCTGCTGTGACCTCCCAAGCACAGCCAGCAGGCATGAGCATGCAACTGCCCTAGGAGGCACTGAGGCTGCTGCGACCTAACAAGCAGAGCGAGCAGCCATGAGTCTGCCACTGGCCTTGGAGGCACTGAGGTTGCTGACACCTCACAAGCACAGCCAGCAGGCATGAGCATGCAACTGCCCTAGGAGGCACTGAGGCTCCTGTACCTCCCAAGCACAGCCAGCTGTCATGAGCCTGCCACTGGCCTTGGAGGCACTGAGGCTGCTGTGACCTCACAAGCACAGGCAGCAGTGGGCGCTGTAGACTAACATAGGAGTCACTGAGGCTGCTGTGACCTCCCAAGCACAGGCAGCAGCCAGGAGCCTGCCCCTGGCAAAAGAGGCACTGAGGCTGCTGTGACCTCACAAGCACAGCCAGCAGGCAGGAGCTTGCCAGTGGCCTAGGAGGCGCTGAGGCTGCTGTGACCTCACAAGGACAGCCAGCAGCCATGAACGAGCCACTGGCCTACTAGGCATTCAGGCTGCTGTGACCTCCCAAGCACAGCCAGCAGCCATGAGCATGCAACTGACGTAGGAGGCACTGAGGCTGCTGTGACCTCACAAGCACAGCCAGCAGCCATGAGCCTTCTACTGGTCTAGGAGGCACTGAGTTTGCTGACACCTCACAAGCACAGCCAGCAGCCATTTGCTGGCCACTGACCTCGGAGGCACTGAGGCTGCTGTGACCTCCAAAGCACAGCCAGCAGGTATGAACTTTCCTCCAGCCGAGGAGGCACTTAGGCTGCTGTGACCTCACAAGCACAGCCAGGAGCCAGGAGCCTGCCACTGGCCTAGGAGGCGCTGAGGCTGCTGTGACCTCACAAGCACAGCCAGCAGCCATGAGTCTGCCACTGGCCTCGGAGGCTCTGAGGTTGCTGACACCTCACAAGCACAGCCAGCAGGCATGAGCATGCAACTGCCCTAGGAGGCACTGAGGCTCCTGTACCTCCCAAGCACAGCCAGCACTCATGAGCCTGCCACTGGCCCTAGGAGGCACTGAGGCTCCTGTGACCTCACAAGGACAGCCAGGTGGGGCGATTGCCACTAACCCATGAGGCACTGAGGCTGCGGTGACCTCACAAGCACAGGCAGCAGCCATGAGCCTGCCACTGGCCTCGGAGGCACTGAGGCTGCTGTGACCTCACAAGCACAGCCAGCAGCCAGGAGCCTGCCACTGGCCTGGGAGGCACTTAGGCTGCTGTGACCTCACAAGGACAGCCAGCACGGGGTGCTGTAGAATTACCTAAGAGGCAGTCAGGCTGCTGTGACCTCACAAGCACAGCCAGCCGCCATGAGCAGGCCACTGGCCTCAGAGCACTGAGGCAGCTGTGACCTCACAAGCACAGCCAGCAGCCAGGAGTCTGCCACTGGCCTTGGAGGCACTGAGGCTGCTGTGACCTCCCAAGCACAGGCAGCAGTGGGCGCTGTAGACTACCATAGGAGTCACTGAGGCTGCTGTGACCTCCCAAGCACAGGCAGCAGCCAGGAGCCTGCCCCTGGCAAATGAGGCACTGAGGCTGCTGTGACCTCACAAGCACAGCCAGCAGCGGTGAACCTGCCACTGACCTCAGAGGCACTGGGGCTGCAGTGACCTCACAAGCACAGCCAGCAGCCAGCAGCTGGCCACTGGCCTGGGAGGCATGGAGGCTGCTGTGATCTCTCAAGCACAGCCACCAGCCATGAATGAGCCACTGGCCTCGGAGGCACTGAGGCTGCGGTGACCTCAGAAGGACAGCCAGCGGGTGCGTTTTGCACAAACCTATGATGCCCTGGGGCTGCTGTGACCTCACAGGCACAGCCAGCAGCCATGAACGAGCCACTGGCCTACTAGGCATTCCGGCTGCTGTGACCTCACAAGCACAGCCAGCATGCAGGAGCCTGCCACTGGCCTCGGAGGCACTGAGGCTGCTGTGACCTCCAACGCACAGCCAGCAGCTATGAGCTTTCCTCCAGCCGAGCAGGCACTTAGGCTGCTGTGACCTCACAAGCACAGCCAGCATCCAGGAGCCTGCCACTGGCCTAGGAGGCACTGAGGCTGCTGTGACCTCACAAGCACAGCCAGCAGGCATGAGCATGCAACTGACCTCGGAGGCACTGAGGCTGCTGCGACCTCACAAGCTCAGCCAGGAACCATGAGCGTGCCACTGGCCTCGGAGGCACTGAGTCTGCTCTGCCCTCCCAAGCACAGCCAGCAGCCATGAGCGTGCCACTGGCCTAGGAGGCACAGAGGCTGCTGTGACCTTCCAAGCACAGCTAGCAGCCAGGAGCCTGCCACTGGCCTAGGAGGCACTGAGGCTGCTGTGACCTCCCAAGCACAGCCAGCAGGGGGCGCTGTAGAGTTACCTATGAGGCACTGAGGCTGCTGTGACCTCACAAGCACAGCCGGCAGCCATGTGCCTGCCAGTGGCCTAGGAGGCACTGAGGCTGCTATCACCTCACAAGCAGAGCCAGCAGCCATGAGCATGCAACTGACCTCGGAGACTTTCAGGCTGCTGTGACCTCACAAGCACAGCCAGCAGGGGGCGCTGTAGACTAACGTAGGAATCACTGAGGCTGCTGTGGCCTCACAAGCACAGCCAGCAGCCAGGAGCCTGCCACTGGCCTGGTAGGCACTGAGGCTGCTGTGACTTCACAAGCACAGCCAGCAGCCATGAGCCTGCCACTGGCCACAGAGGCACTGAGGCTGCTGTTATCTCACAAGCACAGCCAGCAGCCATGAGGCTGCCACTGGCCACAGAGGTACTGAGGCTGCTGTTATCTCACAAGCACAGCCAGCAGCCAGGAGCCTGCCACTGGCCTCGGAGGCACTGAGGCTGCTGTGACCTCACAAGCACAGCCAGCATCCAGGAGCCTGCCACTGGCCTAGGAGGCGCTGAGGCTGCTGTGACCCCACAAGCACAGCCAGCAGGCATGAGCATGCAACTGCCCTAGGAGGCACTGAGGCTGCTGCAACCTCACAAGCACAGCCAGCAGCCATGAGTCTGCCACTGGCCTCGGAGGCACTGAGGCTCCTGTGACCTCACAAGGACAGCCAGGTGGGGCGATTGCCACTAACCTATGAGGCCCTGAGGCTGCGGTGACCTCACAAGCACAGGCAGCAGCCATGAGCCTGCCACTGGCCTCGTAGGCACTGAGGCTGCTGTGACCTCACAAGCAGAGCCAGCAGCCAGGAGCCTGCCACTGGCCTGGGAGGCACTGAGGCTGCTGTGACCTCACAAGGACAGCCAGCACGGGGTGCTGTAGACTTACCTAGAAGGCAGTCAGGCTGCTGTGACCTCACAAGCACAGCCAGCCGCCAAGAGCAGGCC
Source organism: Dromaius novaehollandiae (assembly GCF_036370855.1). NCBI lineage: Eukaryota > Metazoa > Chordata > Aves > Casuariiformes > Dromaiidae > Dromaius > Dromaius novaehollandiae. The sequence goes on from NC_088107.1 coordinate 27,265,726, forward strand.
AGTGGCCTAGGAGGCACTGAGGCAGCTGTGACCTCACAAGCACAGCCAGCAGCCAGGAGTCTGCCACTGGCCTTGGAGGCACTGAGGCTGCTGTGACCTCCCAAGCACAGGCAGCAGCCAGGAGCCTGCCCCTGGCAAAAGAGGCACTGAGGCTGCTGTGACCTCACAAGCACAGCCAGCAGCCATGAGCCTGCCACTGGCCACAGAGGTACTGAGGCTGCTGTGACCTCACAAGCACAGCCAGCAGCCAGGAGCCTGCCACTGGCCTGGGAGGCACTGAGGCTGCTGTGACCTGTCAAGGACAGCCAGCACGGGGTGCTGTGGATTTACCTAGGAGGCAGTCAGGCTGCTGTGACCTCACAAGCACAGCCAGCCGCCAAGAGCAGGCCACTGGCCTCAGAGGAACTGGGGCAGCTGTGACCTCACAAGCACAGCCAGCAGCCAGGAGTCTGCCACTGGCCTTGGAGGCGCTGAGGCTGCTATGACCTCACAAGCACAGGCAGCAGTGGGCGCTGTAGACTAACATAGGAGTCACTGAGGCTGCTGTGACCTCCCAAGCACAGGCAGTAGCCAGGAGCCTGCCCCTGGCAAAAGGGGCACTGAGGCTGCTGTGACCTCACAAGCACAGCCAGCAGCCGTGAACCTGCCACTGGCCTCAGAGGCACTGGGGCTGCAGTGACCTCACAAGCACAGCCCCCAGCCATGAATGAGCCACTGACCTAGGAGGCATGGAGGCTGCGGTGACCTCAGAAGGACAGCCAGCAGGTGCGCTTTCCACAAACCTATGATGCCCTGGGGCAGCTGTGACCTCACAGGCACAGCCAGCAGCCATGAACGAGCCACTGGCCTACTAGGCATTCCGGCTGCTGTGACCTCAGAAGCACAGCCAGCATGCAGCAGCCTGCCACTGGCCTCGGAGGCACTGAGGCTGCTGTGACCTCCCAAGCACAGCCAGCAGGTATGAGCTTTCCTCCAGCCGAGCAGGCACTTAGGCTGCTGTGACCTCACAAGCACAGCCAGCATCCAGGAGCCTGCCACTGGCCTGGGAGGCACTGAGGCTACTGTGACCTCCCAAGCACAGCCAGCAGCCATGAGCATGCAACTGACCTCGGAGGCACTGAGTCTGCTGCGACCTCACAAGCTCAGCCAGGAGCCATGAGCCTGCCACTGGCCTCGGAGGCACTGAGTCTGCTCTGCCCTCCCAAGCACAGCCAGCAGCCATGAGCGTGCCACTGGCCTAGGAGGCATGGAGGCTGCTGTGACCTCCCAAGCACAGCTAGCAGCCAGGAGCCTTCCACTGGCCTAGGAGGCACTGAGGCTGCTGTGACCTCCCAAGCACAGCCAGCAGGGGGCGCTGTAGAGTTACCTATGAGGCACTGAGGCTGCTGTGACCTCACAAGCACAGCCGGCAGCCATGTGCCTGCCAGTGGCCTAGGAGGCACTGAGGCTGCTATCACCTCACAAGCAGAGCCAGCAGCCATGAGCATGCAACTGACCTCGGAGACTTTCAGGCTGCTGTGACCTCACAAGCACAGCCAGCAGTGGGCGCTGTAGACTAACGTAGGGATCACTGAGGCTGCTGTGACCTCCCAAGCACATCCAGCAGCCAGGAGCCTGCCACTGGCCTGGGAGGCAGTGAGGCTGCTGTGACCTCAGAAGCACAGCCAACAGCCATGAGTCTGCAACTGGCCTAGGAGGCATTCCAGCTGCTGTGACCTCCCAAGCACAGGCAGCAGCCATGAGCCTGCCACTGGCCACAGAGGTACTGAGGCTGCTGTGATCTCACAAGCACAGCCAACAGGGGGCGCTAAACACTAAGCTATGAGGCACTGAGGCTGCTGTGACCTCACAAGCACAGCCAGCAGCCAGGAGCCTGCCCCTGGCCTCGGAGGCACTGAGTTTGCTCTGACCTCACAAGCACAGCCAGCAGCCAGGAGCCTGCCACTGGCCTCGGAGGCACTGAGGCTGCTGTGACCTTACAACCACAGCCAGCAGCCATGAGCCTGCCACTGGCCTAGGAGGCATGGAGGCTGCTGTGATCTCACAAGCACAGCCAGCAGCCAGGAGCCTGCCACTGGCCTAGGAGGCACTGAGGCTGCTGTGACCTCACAAGCACAGGCAGCAGCCAGGAGCCTACCACTGGCCTTAGAGGTACTGAGGCTGCTGTGACCTCACAAGCACAGCCAGCAGCCAGGAGCCTGCCACTGGCCTAGGAGGCACTGAGGTTGCTATGACCTCACAAGAACAGCCCCCAGCCATGAATGAGCCACTGACCTAGGAGGCATGGAGGCTGCTGTGATCTCACAAGCACAGGCAGCCGCAGGGAGCCTGCCACTGGCCTAGGAGGCATTGAGGCTGCGGTGACCTCAGAAGGACAGCCAGCAGCCATGAACGAGCCACTGGCCTACTAGGCATTCAGGCTGCTGTGACCTCCCAAGCACAGCCAGCAGCCATGAGCATGCAACTGACGTAGGAGGCACTGAGGCTGCTGTGACCTCACAAGCACAGCCAGCAGCCATGAGCCTTCTACTGGTCTAGGAGGCACTGAGTTTGCTGACACCTCACAAACACAGCCAGCAGCCTTTTGCTGGCCACTGACCTTGGAGGCACTTAGGCTGCTGTGACCTCACAAGCACAGCCAGCATCCAGGAGCCTGCCACTGGCCTAGGAGGCGCTGAGGCTGCTGTGACCTCACAAGCACAGCCAGCAGGCATGAGCATGCAACTGCCCTAGGAGGCACTGAGGCTGCTGCGACCTCACAAGCACAGCCAGCAGCCATGAGTCTGCCACTGGCCTCGGAGGCACTGAGGTTGCTGACACCTCACAAGCACAGCCAGCAGGCATGAGCATGCAACTGCCCTAGGAGGCACTGAGGCTCCTGTACCTCCCAAGCACAGCCAGCAGTCATGAGCCTGCCACTGGCCCTAGGAGGCACTGAGGCTCCTGTGACCTCACAAGGACAGCCAGGTGGGGCGATTGCCACTAACCTATGAGGCACTGAGGCTGCGGTGACCTCACAAGCACAGGCAGCAGCCATGAGCCTGCCACTGGCCTCGTAGGCACTGAGGCTGCTGTGACCTCACAAGCAAAGCCAGCAGCCAGGAGCCTGCCACTGGCCTGGGAGGCACTGAGGCTGCTGTGACCTCACAAGGACAGCCAGCACGGGGTGCTGTAGACTTACCTAGAAGGCAGTCAGGCTGCTGTGACCTCACAAGCACAGCCAGCCACCAAGAGCAGGCCAGTGGCCTAGGAGGCACTGAGGCAGCTGTGACCTCACAAGCACAGCCAGCAGCCAGGAGTCTGCCACTGGCCTTGGAGGCACTGAGGCTGCTGTGACCTCCCAAGCACAGGCAGCAGCCAGGAGCCTGCCCCTGGCAAAAGAGGCACTGAGGCTGCTGTGACCTCACAAGCACAGCCAGCAGCCATGAGCCTGCCACTGGCCACAGAGGTACTGAGGCTGCTGTGACCTCACAAGCACAGCCAGCAGCCAGGAGCCTGCCACTGGCCTGGGAGGCACTTAGGCTGCTGTGACCTCTCAAGGACAGGCAGCAGTGGGCGCTGTAGACTAACATAGGAGTCACTGAGGCTGCTGTGACCTCCCAAGCACAGGCAGTAGCCAGGAGCCTGCCCCTGGCAAAAGGGGCACTGAGGCTGCTGTGACCTCACAAGCACAGCCAGCAGCCGTGAACCTGCCACTGGCCTCAGAGGCACTGGGGCTGCAGTGACCTCACAAGCACAGCCAGCAGCCAGCAGCCGGCCACTGGCCTAGGAGGCATGGAGGCTGCTGTGATCTCACAAGCACAGCCCCCAGCCATGAATGAGCCACTGGCCTATGAGGCATTGAGGCTGCGGTGACCTCAGAAGGACAGCCAGCAGGTGCGCTTTCCACAAACCTATGATGCCCTGGGGCAGCTGTGACCTCACAGGCACAGCCAGCAGCCATGAACGAGCCACTGGCCTACTATGCATTCCGGCTGCTGTGACCTCAGAAGCACAGCCAGCATGCAGCAGCCTGCCACTGGCCTCGGAGGCAGTGAGGCTGCTGTGACCGCCAAAGCACAGCCAGCAGGTATGAGCTTTCCTCCAGCCGAGCAGGCACTTAGGCTGCTGTGACCTCACAAGCACAGCCAGCATCCAGGAGCCTGCCACTGGCCTGGGAGGCACTGAGGCTACTGTGACCTCACAAGCTCAGCCAGCAGCCAGCAGCCTGCCACTGGCCTCGGAGGCACTGAGTCTGCTCTGCCCTCCCAAGCACAGCCAGCAGCCATGAGCGTGCCACTGGCCTAGGAGGCATGGAGGCTGCTGTGACCTCCCAAGCACAGCCAGCAGGGGGCGCTAAACACTAAGCTATGAGGCACTGAGGCTGCTGTGACCTCACAAGCACAGCCAGCAACCAGGAGCCTGCCACTGGCCTCGGAGGCACTGAGGCTGATGTGACCTCACAACCACAGCCAGCAGCCAGGAGCCTGCCACTGGCCTCGGAGGCACTGAGGCTGCTGTGACCTTACAACCGCAGCCAGCAGCCATGAGCCTGCCACTGGCCTAGGAGGCATGGAGGCTGCTGTGATCTCACAAGCACAGCCAGCCGCAGGGAGCCTGCCACTGGCCTAGGAGGCATTGAGGATGCCGCATCCTCAGAAGGACAGCCAGCAGGTGCGCTTGCCACTAACCTATGATGCCCTGGAGCTGCTGTGACCTCCAAAGCACAGCCAGCAGGTATGAACTTTCCTCCAGCCGAGGAGGCACTTGGGCTGCTGTGACCTCACAAGCACAGCCAGCATCCAGGAGCCTGCCACTGGCCTAGGAGGCACTGAGGCTGCTGTGACCTCACAAGCACAGCCAGGAGCCAGGAGCCTTTTACTGGTCCAAGAGGCACTGAGATTGCTGACCTCTCACAAGCTCAGCCAGCAGCCATTTGCTGGCCACTGTCCTCGGAGGCACTGAGGCTGCTGTGACCTCCAAAGCACAGCCAGCAGGTATGAACTTTCCTCCAGCCGAGGAGGCACTGAGGCTGCTGTGACCTCACAAGCACAGTCAGCAGCCAGGAGCCGGCCACTGGCCTAGGAGGCATGGAGGCTGCTGTGATCTCACAAGCACAGCCCCCAGCCATGAATGAGCCACTGGCCTATGAGGCATTGAGGCTGCGGTGACCTCACAAGCACAGCCAGCAGCCAGGAGCCTGCCCCTGGCAAAAGAGGCACTGAGGCTGCTGTGAGCTCACAAGCACAGCCAGCAGCCAGGAGCCTGCCACTGGCCTGGGAGGCACTGAGGCTGCTGTGAGCTCTCAAGGACAGCCAGCATCCAGGAGCCTGCCACTGGCCTAGGAGGCACTGAGGCTGCTGTGACCTCCCAAGCACAGCCAGCAGGCAGGAGCCTGCCACTGGCCTAGGAGGCACTGAGGCTGCTGCGACCTCCAAGCTCAGCCAGGAGCCAGGAGCCTGCCACTGGCCTCGGAGGCAGTGAGTCTGCTCTGACCTCCCAAGCACAGCCAGCAGCCAGGAGTCTGCCACTGGCCTTGGAGGCACTGAGGCTGCTATGACCTCACAAGCACAGGCAGCAGTGGGCGCTGTAGACTAACATAGGAGTCACTGAGGCTGCTGTGACCTCCCAAGCACAGGCAGTAGCCAGGAGCCTGCCCCTGGCAAAAGAGGCACTGGACTGCTGTGACCTCACAAGCACAGCCAGCAGCCAGGAGCCGGCCACTGGCCTAGGAGGCATGGAGGCTGCTGTGATCTCACAAGCACAGCCCCCAGCCATGAATGAGCCACTGGCCTATGAGGCATTGAGGCTGCGGTGACCTCAGAAGGACAGCCAGCAGGTGCGCTTTCCACAAACCTATGATGCCCTGGGGCTGCTGTGACCTCACAGGCACAGCCAGCAGCCATGAACGAGCCACTGGCCTACTAGGCATTCCGGCTGCTGTGACCTCAGAAGCACAGCCAGCATGCAGCAGCCTGCCACTGGCCTTGAAGGTACTGAGGCTGCTGTGACCTCCAAAGCACAGCCAGCAGGTATGAGCTTTCCTCCAGCCGAGCAGGCACTTAGGCTGCTGTGACCTCACACGCACAGCCAGCATCCAGGAGCCTGCCACTGGCCTAGGAGGCACTGAGGCTACTGTGATCTCCCAAGCACAGCCAGCAGGCATGAGCATGCAACTGACCTCGGGGGCACTGAGTCTGCTGCGACCTCACAAGCTCAGCCAGGAGCCATGAGCCTGCCACTGGCCTTGGAGGCACTGAGTCTGCTCTGACCTCCCAAGCACAGCCAGCAGCCATGAGCCTGCCACTGGCCTAGGAGGCATGGAGGCTGCTGTGACCTCACCAGCACAGCCAGCAGCCATGAGTCTGACACTGGCCTAGGAGGCACTGAGTCTGCTCTGACCTCCCAAGCACATCCAGCAGCCAGGAGCCTGCCACTGGCCTCGGAGGCAGTGAGTCTGCTCTGACCTCCCAAGCACAGCTAGCAGCCATGAGCCTGCCACTGGCCTTAGAGGCACTGAGGCTGCTGTGACCTCTCAAGCACAGCCAGCAACCATGAGTCTGACACTGGCCTAGAAGGCACTGAGGCTGCTGTGACCTCCCAAGCACAGCTAGCAGCCAGGAGCCTGCCACTGGCCTAGGAGGCACTGAGGCTGCTGTGACCTCCCAAGCACAGCCAGCAGGGGGCGCTGTAGAGTTACCTATGAGGCACTGAGGCTGCTGTGACCTCACAAGCACAGCCGGCAGCCATGTGCCTGCCAGTGGCCTAGGAGGCACTGAGGCTGCTATCACCTCACAAGCAGAGCCAGCAGCCATGAGCATGCAACTGACCTCGCAGACTTTCAGGCTGCTGTGACCTCACAAGCACAGCCAGCAGTGGGCGCTGTAGACTAACGTAGGAATCACTGAGACTGCTGTGACCTCCCAAGCACATCCAGCAGCCAGGAGCCTGCCACTGGCCTGGGAGGCACTGAGGCTGCTGTGACCTCAGAAGCACAGCCAACAGCCATGAGTCTGCAACTGGCCTAGGAGGCATTCCAGCTGCTGTGACCTCACAAGCACAGCCAGCAGCCATGAGCCTGCCACTGGCCACAGAGGCACTGAGGCTGCTGTTATCTCACAAGCACAGCCAGCAGGGGGCGCTAAACACTAAGCTATGGGGCACTGAGGCTGCTGTGACCTCACAAGCAGAGCCAGCAGCCAGGAGCCTGCCACTGGCCCTAGGAGGCACTGTGGCTCCTGTGACCTCACAAGGACAGCCACGTGGGGCGATTGCCACTAACCTATGAGGCACTGAGGCTGCTGTGACCTCTCAAGCACAGCCAGCAGCCAGGAGCCTGCCACTGGCCTAGGAGGTACTTAGGAGGCTGTGACCTGACAAGCACAGCCAGCAGCCATGCGCCTGCAACGGGCCTAGGAGGCAGTGAGGTTACTGTGACCTCACAAGCGCAGCCAGCAGGGGGCGCTGCAGAGTTACCCAGAATGCACCCAGGCTGCTCTGACCTTACAAGCACAGCCAGCAGCCATGAGCCTGCCACTGACCTCGGAGGCACTGAGGCTCCTGTGACCTCACAAGCACAGCCAGCAGCCAGGAGCCTGCCACTGGCCTCGGAGGCACTGAGGCTGCGGTGACCTTGCAACCACAGCCAGCAGCCATGATCCTGCCACTGGCCTAGGAGGCACTGAGGCTGCTGAGACCTCACAAGCACAGCCAGCAGCCATGAACGACCCACTGACCTAGGAGGCATTCAGGCTGCTGTGACCTCACAAGCACAGCCAGCATCCAGGAGCATGCAACTGGCCTAGGAGGCACTGAGGCTGCTGTGACCTCACAAGCACAGCCAGGAGCCAGGAGCCTTCTGCTGGTCTAGGATGCACTGAGATTGCTGACACCTCACAAGCACAGCCAGCAGCCATTTGCTGGCCACTGACCTCGGAGGCACTGAGGCTGCTGTGACCTCCAAAGCACAGCCAGCAGGTATGAACTTTCCTCCAGCCGAGGAGGCACTTAGGCTGCTGTGACCTCACAAGCACAGCCAGCATCCAGGAGCCTGCCACTGGCCTAGGAGGCACTGAGGCTGCTGTAACCTCACAAGCACAGCCAGCAGCCATGAGTCTGCCACTGGCCTCGGAGGCACTGAGGTTGCTGACACCTCACAAGCACAGCCAGCAGGCATGAGCATGCAACTGGCCTAGGAGGCACTGAGGCTCCTGTACCTCCCAAGCACAGCCAGCAGTCATGAGCCTGCCACTGGCCCTAGGAGGCGCTGAGGCTCCTGTGACCTCACAAGGACAGACAGGTGGGGCGATTGCCACTAACCTATGAAGCACTGAGGCTGCTGTGACCTCACAAGCACAGTCAGCAGCCAGGAGCTTGCCAGTGGCCTAGGAGGCACTGAGGCTGCTGTGACCTCACAAGCACAGCCAGCAGCCAGGAGCCTGTCACTGGCCTGGGAGGCACTGAGGCTGCTGTGACCTCACAAGCACAGCCAGCACGGGGTGCTGTAGATTTACCTAGGAGGCAGTCAGGCTGCTGTGACCTCACAAGCACAGCCAGCCGCCATGAGCAGGCCACTGGCCTCAGAGGCACTGAGGCTGCTGTGACCTCCCAAGCACAGCCAGCAGCCATGAGCCTGCCACTGGCCTAGAAGGCACTGAGGCTGCAGTGACCTCACAAGCAGAGCCAGCAGCCAGGAGCTTGCCAGTGGCCTAGGAGGTACTTAGGAGGCTGTGACCTCACAAGCACAGCCAGCAGCCATGAATGAGCCACTGACCTCGGAGGCATGGAGGCTACTGTAACCTCACAAGCACAGCCAGCAGCCATGAACGAGCCACTGGCCTACTAGGCATTCAGGCTGCTGTGACCTCCAAAGCACAGCCAGCAGGTTGGACTTTCCTCCAGTCGAGGAGGCACTTAGGCTGCTGTGACCTCCCAAGCACAGCTAGCATCCAGGAGCCTGCCACTGGCCTAGGAGGTGCTGAGGCTGCTGTGACCTTACAACCACAGCCAGCAGCCATGAGCCTGCCACTGGCCTCAGAGGCACTGAGGCTCCTGTGACCTCACAAGCACAGCCAGCCGCCATGAATGAGCCACTGGCCTCAGAGGCACTGAGGCTGCTGTGACCTCAAAAGAACAGCCAGCAGCCATGAGCCTGCCACTGTCCTCGGAGGCACTGAGGCTGCTGTGACCTCACAAGCACAGCCCCCAGCCATGAGTCTGCCACTGGCCTATGAGGCATTGAGGCTGCGGTGACCTCAGAAGGACAGCCAGCAGGTGCGCTTTCCACAAACCAATGATGCCCTGGGGCTGCTGTGACCTCACAGGCACAGCCAGCAGCCATGAACGAGCCACTGGCCTACTAGGCATTCCGGCTGCTGTGACCTCAGAAGCACAGCCAGAAGCCAGGAGTCTGCCACTGGCCTGGGAGGCACTGAGGCTGCTGTGACCTCACAAACACAGCCAACAGCCATGAGTCTGCAAATGGCCTAGGAGGCATTCCAGCTGCTGTGACCTCACAAGCACAGCCAGCAGCCATGAGCCTGCCACTGGCCTAGGAGGCACTGAGGCTGCTGTTATCTCACAAGAACAGCCAGCAGGGGGCGATAAACACTAAGCTATGAGGCACTGAGGCTGCTGTGACCTCACAAGCACAGCCAGCAGCCAGGAGCCTGCCACTGGCCTCGGAGGCACTGGGGCTGCTGTGACCTCACAAGCACAGCCCCCAGCCATGAATGAGCCACTGACCTAGGAGGCATGGAGGCTGCTGTGATCTCACAAGCACAGCCAGCCGCAGGGAGCCTGCCACTAGCCTAGGAGGCATTGAGGCTGCTGTGACCTCAGAAGGACAGCCAGCAGGTGCGCTTGCCACTAACCTATGATGCCCTGGGGCTGCTGTGACCTCACAAGCACAGCCAGCAGCCATGAACGAGCCACTGGCCTACTAGGCATTCAGCCTGCTGTGACCTCCAAAGCACAGCCAGCAGCCATGAGCCCTCTACTGGTCTAGGAGGCACTGAGATTGCTGACACCTCACAAGCACAGCCAGCAGCCATTTGCTGGCCACTGACCTCGGAGGCACTGAGGCTGCTGTGACCTCCAAAGCACAGCCAGCAGGTATGAACTTTCCTCCAGCCGAGGAGGCACTTAGGCTGCTGTGACCTCACAAGCACAGCCAGCATCCAGGAGCCTGCCACTGGCCTAGGAGGCACTGAGGCTGCTGTGACCTCACAAGCACAGCCAGCAGGCATGAGCATGCAACTGCCCTAGGAGGCACTGAGGTTGCTGACACCTCACAAGCACAGCCAGCAGCCATGAGTCTGCCACTGGCCTCGGAGGCACTGAGGTTGCTGACACCTCACAAGCACAGCCAGCAGCCATGCGCCTTCAACAGCCCTAGGAGGCACTGAGGCTGCTGTGACCTCCCAAGCACAGCCAGCAGTCATGGGCCTGCCACTGGCCCTAGGAGGCACTGAGGCTCCTGTGACCTCACAAGGACAGCCAGGTGGGGCGATTGCCACTAACCTATGAGGCACTGAGGCTGCGGTGACCTCACAAGCACAGCCAGCAGCCAGGAGCCTGCCACTGGCCTGGGAGGCACTGACGCTGCTGTGACCTCACAAGCACAGCCAGCAGCCAGGAGCCTGCCACTGGCCTCAGAGGCACTGAGGCTGCTGTGACCTCACAAGCACAGCCAGCACGGGGTGCTGTAGAATTACCTAGGAGGCAGTCAGGCTGCTGTGACCTCACAAGCACAGCCAGCCGCCATGAGCAGGCCACTTGCCTCAGAGGCACTGAGGCTGCTGACACCTCACAAGCACAGCCAGCAGCCAGAAGTCTGCCACTGGCCTTGGAGGCACTGAGGCTGCTGTGACCTCCAAAGCACAGCCAGCAGCCAGGAGCCTGCCACTGGCCTAGGAGGCACTGAGGCTGCTGTGACCTCCCAAGCACAGCCAGCAGGCAGGAGCCTGCCACTGGCCTAGGAGGTACTTAGGAGGCTGTGACCTCCCAAGCACACCAGCAGCCATGAGCCTGCAACTGGCCTAGGAGGCACTGAGGTTACTGTGACCTCACAAGCGCAGCCAGCAGGGGGCGCTGCAGAGTTACCCAGAAGGCACTGAGGCTGCTGTGACCTCACAAGCACAGCCAGCAGATATGAGCCTGCCACTGGCCTGGGAGGCACTGAGGCTGCTGTGACCTCCCAAGCACAGCCAACAGCCATAAGTCTGTAACTGGCCTACGAGGCATTCAGGCTGCTGTGACCGCACAAGCACAGCCAGCAGCCATGAGCCTGCCCCTGGCAAAAGAGGCACTGAGGCTGCTGTGACCTCACAAGCACAGCCAGCAGCCATGAGTCTGCCACTGGCCTACGAGGCCTTCAGGCTGCTGTGATCTCACAAGCACAGCCAGCAGGGGGCGCTGCAGAGTTACCCAGGAGGCACTGAGGCTGCTGTGACTGCACAAGCACAGCCGGTAGCCATGAGTCAGCCACTGGCCTAGGAGGCACTGAGGCTGCTGTGACCTCCCAAGCACAGCCAGCAGCCAGCAGCCTGCCACTGCCCTCAGAGTCACTGAGGCTGCTGTGATCTCACAGGCACAGCCAGCAGCCAGGAGCCTGCCCCTAACCTAGGAGGCAGTGATGTTGCTGTGACCTCCCAAGCATAGCTAGCAGCCATGAGCCTGCCACTGGCCTAGGAGGCACTCAGGCTACTGTGACCTCACAAGCACAGCAAGCAGGGGGAGCTGTAGAGTTACCTAGGAGGCACTGAGGCTGCTGTGACCTCACAAGCACAGCCAGCAGGGGGCGCTAGACACTTGCCTATGGGGCACTGAGGCTGCTGTGACCTCACAAGCACAGCCGGCAGCCATGAGCCTGCCACTGGCCGCAGATGATCTCAGGCTGCTGTGACCTCACAAGCACAGCCACCAGCCAGGAGCCTGTCACTGTCCTCCGAGGCACAGAGGCTGCTGTGACCTCACAACCAAAGGCAGCAACCATGAGCCTGCCACTGACCCTAGGAGGCACTGAGGCTCCTGTGACCTCACAAGGACAGCCAGCAGCCATGTGTATGCAACTGACCTCGGAGGCACTGAGGCTGCTGTGACCTCACAAGCACAGGCAGCAGTGCGTGCTGTAGACTAACGTAGGAGGCACTGAGGCTGCTGTGACCGCACAAGCACAGCCAGCAGCCAGGAGCCTGCCACTGGCCTCGGAGGCACTGAGGCTGCTGTGACCTTACAAGCACAGCCAGCACGGGGTGCTGTAGATTTATCTAGGAGGCAGTCAGGCTGCTGTGACCTCACAAGCACAGCCAGCAGCCATGAGCAAGCCACTAGCCTCAGAGGCACTGAGGCTGCTGTGACCTCACAAGCACAGCAAACAGCCAGGAGCCTGCCACTGGCCTAGGAGGCACTGAGGCTGCTGTGACCTCACAAGCACAGCCAGCAGCCGTGAACCTGCCACTGGCAAAAGAGGCACTGAGGCTGCTGTGTCCTCACAAGCACAGCCAACAGCCATGAGTCTGCAACTGGTCTAGGAGGCATTCAGGCTGCTGTGACCTCACAAGCACAGCCAGCAGCCATGAGCCTGCCACTGGCCACAGAGGCACTGAGGCTGCTGTTATCTCACAAGCACAGCCAGCAGGGGGCGCTAAACACTAAGCTATGAGGCACTGAGGCTGCTGTGACCTCACAGGCACAGCCAGCAGCCAGGAGCCTGCCCCTGACCTAGGAGGCAGTGATGTTGCTCTGACCTCCCAAGCATAGCTAGCAGCCATGAGCCTGCCACTGGCCTAGGAGGCACTGAGGCTGCTGTGACCTCACAAGCACAGCCAGGAGCCAGGAGCCTTCTGCTGGTCTAGGATGCACTGAGATTGCTGACACCTCACAAGCACAGCCAGCAGCCATTTGCTGGCCACTGACCTCGGAGGCACTGAGGCTGCTGTGACCTCCAAAGCACAGCCAGCAGGTATGAACTTTCCTCCAGCCGAGGAGGCACTTAGGCTGCTGTGACCTCACAAGCACAGCCAGCATCCAGGAGCCTGCCACTGGCCTAGGAGGCACTGAGGCTGCTCTGACCTAACAAGCACAGTCGGCCGCCATGAGCCTGCCACTGGCCTCAGAGGCACTGAGGCTGCTGTGACCTCCCAAACACATCCAGCAGCCATTGGCATGACACTGACCTCGGAGGCAGTGAGTTTGCTGTGACCTCACAAGCACAGCCAGCAACCAGGAGCCTGCCACTGGCCTGGGAGGCACTCAGGCTGCTGTGACCTCACAAGCACAGCTAGCAGGGGGCGCTAGACACTTTCCTATGAGGCACTGAAGCTGCTGTGACCTCACAAGCACAGCCGGCAGCCATGAGCCTGCCAGTGGCCGGAGATGATCTCAGGCTGCTGTGACCTCCCAAGCACAGCCACCAGCCAGGAGCCTGTCACTGGCCTCGTAGGCACTGAGGCTGCTGTGACCTCACAAGCACAGCCAGCAGCCATGAGCCTGCCACTGGCCTCGTAGGCACTGAGGCTGCTGTGACCTCCCAAGCACAGCTAGCAGCCAGGAGCCTGCCACTGGCCTAGGAGGCACTGAGGCTGCTGTGACCTCCCAAGCACAGCCAGCAGGGGGCGCTGTAGAGTTACCTATGAGGCACTGAGGCTGCTGTGACCTCACAAGCACAGCCGGCAGCCATGTGCCTGCCAGTGGCCTAGGAGACACTGAGGCTGCTATCACCTCAGAAGCAGAGCCAGCAGCCATGAGCATGCAACTGAGCTCGGAGACTTTCAGGCTGCTGTGACCTCACAAGCACAGCCAGCAGTGGGCGCTGTAGACTAACGTAGGAATCACTGAGACTGCTGTGACCTCCCAAGCACATCAAGCAGCCAGGAGCCTGCCACTGGCCTGGGAGGCACTGAGGCTGCTGTGACCTCAGAAGCACAGCCAACAGCCATGAGTCTGCAACTGGCCTAGGAGGCATTCCAGCTGCTGTGACCTCACAAGCACAGCCAGCAGCCATGAGCCTGCCACTGGCCACAGAGGCACTGAGGCTGCTGTTATCTCACAAGCACAGCCAGCAGGGGGCGCTAAACACTAAGCTATGGGGCACTGAGGCTGCTGTGACCTCACAAGCAGAGCCAGCAGCCAGGAGCCTGCCACTGGCCCTAGGAGGCACTGTGGCTCCTGTGACCTCACAAGGACAGCCACGTGGGGCGATTGCCACTAACCTATGAGGCACTGAGGCTGCTGTGACCTCACAAGCACAGCCAGCAGCCAGGAGCCTGCCACTGGCCTAGGAGGTACTTAGGAGGCTGTGACCTGACAAGCACAGCCAGCAGCCATGCGCCTGCAACTGGCCTAGGAGGCACTGAGGTTACTGTGACCTCACAAGCGCAGCCAGCAGGGGGCGCTGCAGAGTTACCCAGAATGCACCCAGGCTGCTCTGACCTTACAAACACAGCCAGCAGCCATGAGCCTGCCACTGACCTCGGAGGCACTGAGGCCCCTGTGACCTCACAAGCACAGGCAGCAGCCAGGAGCCTGCCACTGGCCTCGGAGGCACTGAGGCTGCGGTGACCTTGCAACCACAGCCAGCAGCCATGATCCTGCCACTGGCCCTAGGAGGCGCTGAGGCTCCTGTGACCTCACAAGGACAGACAGGTGGGGCGATTGCCACTAACCTATGAAGCACTGAGGCTGCTGTGACCTCACAAGCACAGTCAGCAGCCAGGAGCTTGCCAGTGGCCTAGGAGGCACTGAGGCTGCTGTGACCTCACAAGCACAGCCAGCAGCCAGGAGCCTGTCACTGGCCTGGGAGGCACTGAGGCTGCTGTGACCTCACAAGCACAGCCAGCACGGGGTGCTGTAGATTTACCTAGGAGGCAGTCAGGCTGCTGTGACCTCACAAGCACAGCCAGCCGCCATGAGCAGGCCACTGGCCTCAGAGGCACTGAGGCTGCTGTGACCTCACAAGCACAGCCAGCAGCCATGCGCCTGCAACTGGCCTAGGAGGCACTGAGGTTACTGTGACCTCACAAGCGCAGAAAGCAGGGGGCGCTGCAGAGTTACCCAGAATGCACCCAGGCTGCTGTGACCTCACAAGCACAGCCAGCAGCCAGGAGCCTGCCACTGGCCTCAGAGGCACTGAGGCTGCTGTTATCTCACAAGCACAGCCAGCAGCCATGAGCATGCCACTGACCTCGGAGGCACTGAGGCTGCTGTGACCTCACAAGCACAGCCAGCAGCCATGATCCTGCCACTGGCCTAGGAGGCACTGAGGCTGCTGTGACCTCACAAGAACAGCCGGCAGCCATGAATGAGCCACTGGCCTAGGAGGCATGGAGGCTACTGTAACCTCACAAGCACAGCCAGCAGCCATGAACGAGCCACTGGCCTACTAGGCATTCAGGCTGCTGTGACCTCCAAAGCACAGCCAACAGGTTTGAACTTTCCTCCAGCCGAGGAGGCACTTAGGCTGCTGTGATCTCCCAAGCACAGCTAGCATCCAGGAGCCTGCCACTGGCCTAGGAGGTGCTGAGGCTGCTGTGACCTTACAACCACAGCCAGCAGCCATGAGCCTGCCACTGGCCTCAGAGGCACTGAGGCTCCTGTGACCTCACAAGCACAGCCAGACGCCATGAATGAGCCACTGGCCTCAGAGGCACTGAGGCTGCTGTGACCTCAAAAGAACAGCCAGCAGCCATGAGCCTGCCACTGTCCTCGGAGGCACTGAGGCTGCTGTGACCTCACAAGCACAGCCCCCAGCCATGAGTCTGCCACTGGCCTATGAGGCATTGAGGCTGCGGTGACCTCAGAAGGACAGCCAGCAGGTGCGCTTTCCACAAACCAATGATGCCCTGGGGCTGCTGTGACCTCACAGGCACAGCCAGCAGCCATGAACGAGCCACTGGCCTACTAGGCATTCCGGCTGCTGTGACCTCAGAAGCACAGCCAGAAGCCAGGAGTCTGCCACTGGCCTGGGAGGCACTGAGGCTGCTGTGACCTCACAAACACAGCCAACAGCCATGAGTCTGCAACTGGCCTAGGAGGCATTCCAGCTGCTGTGACCTCACAAGCACAGCCAGCAGCCATGCGCCTGCAACTGGCCTAGGAGGCACTGAGGCTGCTGTGACCTCACAAGCGCAGAAAGCAGGGGGCGCTGCAGAGTTACCCAGAATGCACCCAGGCTGCTGTGACCTCACAAGCACAGCCACCAGCCAGGAGCCTGTCACTGGCCTCCGAGGCACAGAGGCTGCTGTGACCTCACAACCAAAGGCAGCAACCATGAGCCTGCCACTGACCCTAGGAGGCACTGAGGCTCCTGTGACCTCACAAGGACAGCCAGCAGCCATGTGTATGCAACTGACCTCGGAGGCACTGAGGCTGCTGTGACCTCACAAGCACAGGCAGCAGTGGGTGCTGTAGACTAACGTAGGAGGCACTGAGGCTGCTGTGACCGCACAAGCACAGCCAGCAGCCAGGAGCCTGCCACTGGCCTCGGAGGCACTGAGGCTGCTGTGACCTCACAAGCACAGCCAGCAGCCATGAGCAAGCCACTAGCCTCAGAGGCACTGAGGCTGCTGTGACCTCACAAGCACAGCAAGCAGCCAGGAGCCTGCCACTGGCCTAGGAGGCACTGAGGCTGCTGTGACCTCACAAGCACAGCCAGCAGCCGTGAACCTGCCCCTGGCAAAAGAGGCACTGAGGCTGCTGTGTCCTCACAAGCACAGCCAACAGCCATGAGTCTGCAACTGGTCTAGGAGGCATTCAGGCTGCTGTGACCTCACAAGCACAGCCAGCAGCCATGAGCCTGCCACTGGCCACAGAGGCACTGAGGCTGCTGTTATCTCACAAGCACAGCCAGCAGGGGGCGCTAAACACTAAGCTATGAGGCACTGAGGCTGCTGTGACCTCACAGGCACAGCCAGCAGCCAGGAGCCTGCCCCTGACCTAGGAGGCAGTGATGTTGCTCTGACCTCCCAAGCATAGCTAGCAGCCATGAGCCTGCCACTGGCCTAGGAGGCACTGAGGCTGCTGTGACCTCACAAGCACAGCCAGCAGCCAGGAGCCTTCTGCTGGTCTAGGATGCACTGAGATTGCTGACACCTCACAAGCACAGCCAGCAGCCATTTGCTGGCCACTGACCTCGGAGGCACTGAGGCTGCTGTGACCTCCAAAGCACAGCCAGCAGGTATGAACTTTCCTCCAGCCGAGGAGGCACTTAGGCTGCTGTGACCTCACAAGCACAGCCAGCAGCCAGGAGCCTGCCACTGGCCTAGGAGGCACTGAGGCTGCTCTGACCTAACAAGCACAGTCGGCCGCCATGAGCCTGCCACTGGCCTCAGAGGCACTGAGGCTGCTGTGACCTCCCAAACACATCCAGCAGCCATTGGCATGACACTGACCTCGGAGGCACTGAGTTTGCTGTGACCTCACAAGCACAGCCAGCAACCAGGAGCCTGCCACTGGCCTGGGAGGCACTCAGGCTGCTGTGACCTCACAAGCACAGCTAGCAGGGGGCGCTAGACACTTTCCTATGAGGCACTGAAGCTGCTGTGACCTCACAAGCACAGCCGGCAGCCATGAGCCTGCCAGTGGCCGGAGATGATCTCAGGCTGCTGTGACCTCCCAAGCACAGCCACCAGCCAGGAGCCTGTCACTGGCCTCGTAGGCACTGAGGCTGCTGTGACCTCACAAGCACAGCCAGCAGCCATGAGCCTGCCACTGGCCTCGTAGGCACTGAGGCTGCTGTGACCTCACAAGCACAGCCAGCAGCCAGGAGCCTGCCACTGGCCTGGGAGGCACTGAGGCTGCTGTGACCTCACAAGCACAGCCAGCACGGGGTGCTGTAGAGTTATCTAGCAGGCAGTCAGGCTGCTGTGACCTCACAAGCACAGCCAGCCGCCAAGAGCAGGCCAGTGGCCTCGGAGGCACTGAGGCTGCTGTGACCTCACAAGCACAGCCAGCAGCCAGGAGCCTGCTACTGGCCTCAGAGGCACTGAGGCTGCTGTGACCTCACAAGCACAGCCAGCAGCCATGAGCATGCCACTGACCTCGGAGGCACTGAGGCTCCTGTGACCTCCCAAGCACAGGCAGCAGCCAGGAGCCTGCCACTGGCCTCAGAGGCACTGAGGCTGCTGCGACCTCCAAGCTCAGCCAGGAGCTATGAGCCTGCCACTGGCCTCGGAGGCAGTGAGGCTGCTCTGACCTCCCAAGCACAGCTAGCAGCCAGGAGCCTGCCACTGGCCTTAGAGGCACTGAGGCTGCTGTGACCTCTCAAGCACAGCCAGCAACCATGAGTCTGACACTGGCCTAGAAGGCACTGAGGCTGCTGTGACCTCCCAAGCACAGCTAGCAGCCAGGAGCCTGCCACTGGCCTAGGAGGCACTGAGGCTGCTGTGACCTCCCAAGCACAGCCAGCAGCCATGTGCCTGCCAGTGGCCTAGGAGACACTGAGGCTGCTATCACCTCACAAGCAGAGCCAGCAGCCATGAGCATGCAACTGACCTCGCAGACTTTCAGGCTGCTGTGACCTCACAAGCACAGCCAGCAGTGGGCGCTGTAGACTAACATAGGAATCACTGAGGCTGCTGTGACCTCCCAAGCACATCAAGCAGCCAGGAGCCTGCCACTGGCCTGGGAGGCACTGAGGCTGCTGTGACCTCAGAAGCACAGCCAACAGCCATGAGTCTGCAACTGGCCTAGGAGGCATTCCAGCTGCTGTGACCTCACAAGCACAGCCAGCAGCCATGAGCCTGCCACTGGCCTGGGAGGCACTTAGGCTGCTGTGACCTCTCAAGGACAGGCAGCAGTGGGCGCTGTAGACTAACATAGGAGTCACTGAGGCTGCTGTGACCTCCCAAGCACAGGCAGTAGCCAGGAGCCTGCCCCTGGCAAAAGGGGCACTGAGGCTGCTGTGACCTCACAAGCACAGCCAGCAGCCGTGAACCTGCCACTGGCCTCAGAGGCACTGGGGCTGCAGTGACCTCACAAGCACAGCCAGCAGCCAGCAGCCGGCCACTGGCCTAGGAGGCATGGAGGCTGCTGTGATCTCACAAGCACAGCCCCCAGCCATGAATGAGCCACTGGCCTATGAGGCATTGAGGCTGCGGTGACCTCAGAAGGACAGCCAGCAGGTGCGCTTTCCACAAACCTATGATGCCCTGGGGCAGCTGTGACCTCACAGGCACAGCCAGCAGCCATGAACGAGCCACTGGCCTACTATGCATTCCGGCTGCTGTGACCTCAGAAGCACAGCCAGCATGCAGGAGCCTGCCACTGGCCTCGGAGGCAGTGAGGCTGCTGTGACCTCCAAAGCACAGCCAGCAGGTATGAGCTTTCCTCCAGCCGAGCAGGCACTTAGGCTGCTGTGACCTCACAAGCACAGGCAGCAGCCAGGAGCCTGCCACTGACCTCGGAGGCACTGAGGCTGCTGTGACCTCCCAAGCACAGCCAGCAGGCAGGAGCCTGCCACTGGCCTCGGAGGCACTGAGTCTGCTCTGCCCTCCCAAGCACAGCCAGCAGCCATGAGCGTGCCACTGGCCTAGGAGGCATGGAGGCTGCTGTGACCTCCCAAGCACAGCCAGCAGGGGGCGCTAAACACTAAGCTATGAGGCACTGAGGCTGCTGTGACCTCACAAGCACAGCCAGCAACCAGGAGCCTGCCACTGGCCTCGGAGGCACTGAGGCTGATGTGACCTCACAACCACAGCCAGCAGCCAGGAGCCTGCCACTGGCCTCGGAGGCACTGAGGCTGCTGCGACCTTACAACCGCAGCCAGCAGCCATGAGCCTGCCACTGGCCTAGGAGGCATGGAGGCTGCTGTGATCTCACAAGCACAGCCAGCCACAGGGAGCCTGCCACTGGCCTAGGAGGCATTGAGGATGCCGCATCCTCAGAAGGACAGCCAGCAGGTGCGCTTGCCACTAACCTATGATGCCCTGGAGCTGCTGTGACCTCCAAAGCACAGCCAGCAGGTATGAACTTTCCTCCAGCCGAGGAGGCACTTGGGCTGCTGTGACCTCACAAGCACAGCCAGCATCCAGGAGCCTGCCACTGGCCTAGGAGGCACTGAGGCTGCTGTGACCTCACAAGCACAGCCAGGAGCCAGGAGCCTTTTACTGGTCCAAGAGGCACTGAGATTGCTGACCTCTCACAAGCTCAGCCAGCAGCCATTTGCTGGCCACTGTCCTCGGAGGCACTGAGGCTGCTGTGACCTCCAAAGCACAGCCAGCAGGTATGAACTTTCCTCCAGCCGAGGAGGCACTGAGGCTGCTGTGACCTCACAAGCACAGTCAGCAGCCAGGAGCCGGCCACTGGCCTAGGAGGCATGGAGGCTGCTGTGATCTCACAAGCACAGCCCCCAGCCATGAATGAGCCACTGGCCTATGAGGCATTGAGGCTGCGGTGACCTCACAAGCACAGCCAGCATGCAGCAGCCTGCCACTGGCAAAAGAGGCACTGAGGCTGCTGTGAGCTCACAAGCACAGGCAGCAGCCATGAGCCTGCCACTGGCCTGGGAGGCACTGAGGCTGCTGTGAGCTCTCAAGGACAGCCAGCATCCAGGAGCCTGCCACTGGCCTAGGAGGCACTGAGGCTGCTGTGACCTCCCAAGCACAGCCAGCAGGCAGGAGCCTGCCACTGGCCTAGGAGGCACTGAGGCTGCTGCGACCTCCAAGCTCAGCCAGGAGCCAGGAGCCTGCCACTGGCCTCGGAGGCAGTGAGTCTGCTCTGACCTCCCAAGCACAGCCAGCAGCCAGGAGTCTGCCACTGGCCTTGGAGGCACTGAGGCTGCTATGACCTCACAAGCACAGGCAGCAGTGGGCGCTGTAGACTAACATAGGAGTCACTGAGGCTGCTGTGACCTCCCAAGCACAGGCAGTAGCCAGGAGCCTGCCCCTGGCAAAAGAGGCACTGGACTGCTGTGACCTCACAAGCACAGCCAGCAGCCAGGAGCCGGCCACTGGCCTAGGAGGCATGGAGGCTGCTGTGATCTCACAAGCACAGCCCCCAGCCATGAATGAGCCACTGGCCTATGAGGCATTGAGGCTGCGGTGACCTCAGAAGGACAGCCAGCAGGTGCGCTTTCCACAAACCTATGATGCCCTGGGGCTGCTGTGACCTCACAGGCACAGCCAGCAGCCATGAACGAGCCACTGGCCTACTAGGCATTCCGGCTGCTGTGACCTCAGAAGCACAGCCAGCATGCAGCAGCCTGCCACTGGCCTTGAAGGTACTGAGGCTGCTGTGACCTCCAAAGCACAGCCAGCAGGTATGAGCTTTCCTCCAGCCGAGCAGGCACTTAGGCTGCTGTGACCTCACACGCACAGCCAGCATCCAGGAGCCTGCCACTGGCCTAGGAGGCACTGAGGCTACTGTGATCTCCCAAGCACAGCCAGCAGGCATGAGCATGCAACTGACCTCGGAGGCACTGAGTCTGCTGCGACCTCACAAGCTCAGCCAGGAGCCATGAGCCTGCCACTGGCCTTGGAGGCACTGAGTCTGCTCTGACCTCCCAAGCACAGCCAGCAGCCATGAGCCTGCCACTGGCCTAGGAGGCATGGAGGCTGCTGTGACCTCACCAGCACAGCCAGCAGCCATGAGTCTGACACTGGCCTAGGAGGCACTGAGTCTGCTCTGACCTCCCAAGCACATCCAGCAGCCAGGAGCCTGCCACTGGCCTCGGAGGCAGTGAGTCTGCTCTGACCTCCCAAGCACAGCTAGCAGCCATGAGCCTGCCACTGGCCTTAGAGGCACTGAGGCTGCTGTGACCTCTCAAGCACAGCCAGCAACCATGAGTCTGACACTGGCCTAGAAGGCACTGAGGCTGCTGTGACCTCCCAAGCACAGCTAGCAGCCAGGAGCCTGCCACTGGCCTAGGAGGCACTGAGGCTGCTGTGACCTCCCAAGCACAGCCAGCAGGGGGCGCTGTAGAGTTACCTATGAGGCACTGAGGCTGCTGTGACCTCACAAGCACAGCCGGCAGCCATGTGCCTGCCAGTGGCCTAGGAGACACTGAGGCTGCTATCACCTCACAAGCAGAGCCAGCAGCCATGAGCATGCAACTGACCTCGCAGACTTTCAGGCTGCTGTGACCTCACAAGCACAGCCAGCAGTGGGCGCTGTAGACTAACGTAGGAATCACTGAGACTGCTGAGACCTCCCAAGCACATCCAGCAGCCAGGAGCCTGCCACTGGCCTGGGAGGCACTGAGGCTGCTGTGACCTCAGAAGCACAGCCAACAGCCATGAGTCTGCAACTGGCCTAGGAGGCATTCCAGCTGCTGTGACCTCACAAGCACAGCCAGCAGCCATGAGCCTGCCACTGGCCACAGAGGCACTGAGGCTGCTGTTATCTCACAAGCACAGCCAGCAGGGGGCGCTAAACACTAAGCTATGGGGCACTGAGGCTGCTGTGACCTCACAAGCAGAGCCAGCAGCCAGGAGCCTGCCACTGGCCCTAGGAGGCACTGTGGCTCCTGTGACCTCACAAGGACAGCCACGTGGGGCGATTGCCACTAACCTATGAGGCACTGAGGCTGCTGTGACCTCTCAAGCACAGCCAGCAGCCAGGAGCCTGCCACTGGCCTAGGAGGTACTTAGGAGGCTGTGACCTGACAAGCACAGCCAGCAGCCATGCGCCTGCAACTGGCCTAGGAGGCAGTGAGGTTACTGTGACCTCACAAGCGCAGCCAGCAGGGGGCGCTGCAGAGTTACCCAGAATGCACCCAGGCTGCTCTGACCTCACAAGCACAGCCAGCAGCCAGGAGCCTGCCACTGGCCTCGGAGGCACTGAGGCTGCGGTGACCTTGCAACCACAGCCAGCAGCCATGATCCTGCCACTGGCCTAGGAGGCACTGAGGCTGCTGAGACCTCACAAGCACAGCCAGCAGCCATGAACGACCCACTGACCTAGGAGGCATTCAGGCTGCTGTGACCTCACAAGCACAGCCAGCATCCAGGAGCATGCAACTGGCCTAGGAGGCACTGAGGCTGCTGTGACCTCACAAGCACAGCCAGGAGCCAGGAGCCTTCTGCTGGTCTAGGATGCACTGAGATTGCTGACACCTCACAAGCACAGCCAGCAGCCATTTGCTGGCCACTGACCTCGGAGGCACTGAGGCTGCTGTGACCTCCAAAGCACAGCCAGCAGGTATGAACTTTCCTCCAGCCGAGGAGGCACTTAGGCTGCTGTGACCTCACAAGCACAGCCAGCATCCAGGAGCCTGCCACTGGCCTAGGAGGCACTGAGGCTGCTGTAACCTCACAAGCACAGCCAGCAGCCATGAGTCTGCCACTGGCCTCGGAGGCACTGAGGTTGCTGACACCTCACAAGCACAGCCAGCAGGCATGAGCATGCAACTGGCCTAGGAGGCACTGAGGCTCCTGTACCTCCCAAGCACAGCCAGCAGTCATGAGCCTGCCACTGGCCCTAGGAGGCGCTGAGGCTCCTGTGACCTCACAAGGACAGACAGGTGGGGCGATTGCCACTAACCTATGAAGCACTGAGGCTGCTGTGACCTCACAAGCACAGTCAGCAGCCAGGAGCTTGCCAGTGGCCTAGGAGGCACTGAGGCTGCTGTGACCTCACAAGCACAGCCAGCAGCCAGGAGCCTGTCACTGGCCTGGGAGGCACTGAGGCTGCTGTGACCTCACAAGCACAGCCAGCACGGGGTGCTGTAGATTTACCTAGGAGGCAGTCAGGCTGCTGTGACCTCACAAGCACAGCCAGCCGCCATGAGCAGGCCACTGGCCTCAGAGGCACTGAGGCTGCTGTGACCTCCCAAGCACAGCCAGCAGCCATGAGCCTGCCACTGGCCTAGGAGGCACTGAGGCTGCAGTGACCTCACAAGCAGAGCCAGCAGCCATGAGCTTGCCAGTGGCCTAGGAGGTACTTAGGAGGCTGTGACCTCACAAGCACAGCCAGCAGCCATGAATGAGCCACTGACCTCGGAGGCATGGAGGCTACTGTAACCTCACAAGCACAGCCAGCAGCCATGAACGAGCCACTGGCCTACTAGGCATTCAGGCTGCTGTGACCTCCAAAGCACAGCCAGCAGGTTGGACTTTCCTCCAGTCGAGGAGGCACTTAGGCTGCTGTGACCTCCCAAGCACAGCTAGCATCCAGGAGCCTGCCACTGGCCTAGGAGGTGCTGAGGCTGCTGTGACCTTACAACCACAGCCAGCAGCCATGAGCCTGCCACTGGCCTCAGAGGCACTGAGGCTCCTGTGACCTCACAAGCACAGCCAGCCGCCATGAATGAGCCACTGGCCTCAGAGGCACTGAGGCTGCTGTGACCTCAAAAGAACAGCCAGCAGCCATGAGCCTGCCACTGTCCTCGGAGGCACTGAGGCTGCTGTGACCTCACAAGCACAGCCCCCAGCCATGAGTCTGCCACTGGCCTATGAGGCATTGAGGCTGCGGTGACCTCAGAAGGACAGCCAGCAGGTGCGCTTTCCACAAACCAATGATGCCCTGGGGCTGCTGTGACCTCACAGGCACAGCCAGCAGCCATGAACGAGCCACTGGCCTACTAGGCATTCCGGCTGCTGTGACCTCAGAAGCACAGCCAGAAGCCAGGAGTCTGCCACTGGCCTGGGAGGCACTGAGGCTGCTGTGACCTCACAAACACAGCCAACAGCCATGAGTCTGCAAATGGCCTAGGAGGCATTCCAGCTGCTGTGACCTCACAAGCACAGCCAGCAGCCATGAGCCTGCCACTGGCCTAGGAGGCACTGAGGCTGCTGTTATCTCACAAGAACAGCCAGCAGGGGGCGATAAACACTAAGCTATGAGGCACTGAGGCTGCTGTGACCTCACAAGCACAGCCAGCAGCCAGGAGCCTGCCACTGGCCTCGGAGGCACTGGGGCTGCTGTGACCTCACAAGCACAGCCCCCAGCCATGAATGAGCCACTGACCTAGGAGGCATGGAGGCTGCTGTGATCTCACAAGCACAGCCAGCCGCAGGGAGCCTGCCACTAGCCTAGGAGGCATTGAGGCTGCTGTGACCTCAGAAGGACAGCCAGCAGGTGCGCTTGCCACTAACCTATGATGCCCTGGGGCTGCTGTGACCTCACAAGCACAGCCAGCAGCCATGAACGAGCCACTGGCCTACTAGGCATTCAGCCTGCTGTGACCTCCAAAGCACAGCCAGCAGCCATGAGCCCTCTACTGGTCTAGGAGGCACTGAGATTGCTGACACCTCACAAGCACAGCCAGCAGCCATTTGCTGGCCACTGACCTCGGAGGCACTGAGGCTGCTGTGACCTCCAAAGCACAGCCAGCAGGTATGAACTTTCCTCCAGCCGAGGAGGCACTTAGGCTGCTGTGACCTCACAAGCACAGCCAGCATCCAGGAGCCTGCCACTGGCCTAGGAGGCACTGAGGCTGCTGTGACCTCACAAGCACAGCCAGCAGGCATGAGCATGCAACTGCCCTAGGAGGCACTGAGGTTGCTGACACCTCACAAGCACAGCCAGCAGCCATGAGTCTGCCACTGGCCTCGGAGGCACTGAGGTTGCTGACACCTCACAAGCACAGCCAGCAGCCATGCGCCTTCAACAGCCCTAGGAGGCACTGAGGCTGCTGTGACCTCCCAAGCACAGCCAGCAGTCATGGGCCTGCCACTGGCCCTAGGAGGCACTGAGGCTCCTGTGACCTCACAAGGACAGACAGGTGGGGCGATTGCCACTAACCTATGAGGCACTGAGGCTGCGGTGACCTCACAAGCACAGCCAGCAGCCAGGAGCCTGCCACTGGCCTGGGAGGCACTGACGCTGCTGTGACCTCACAAGCACAGCCAGCAGCCAGGAGCCTGCCACTGGCCTCAGAGGCACTGAGGCTGCTGTGACCTCACAAGCACAGCCAGCACGGGGTGCTGTAGAATTACCTAGGAGGCAGTCAGGCTGCTGTGACCTCACAAGCACAGCCAGCCGCCATGAGCAGGCCACTTGCCTCAGAGGCACTGAGGCTGCTGACACCTCACAAGCACAGCCAGCAGCCAGAAGTCTGCCACTGGCCTTGGAGGCACTGAGGCTGCTGTGACCTCCAAAGCACAGCCAGCAGCCAGGAGCCTGCCACTGGCCTAGGAGGCACTGAGGCTGCTGTGACCTCCCAAGCACAGCCAGCAGGCAGGAGCCTGCCACTGGCCTAGGAGGTACTTAGGAGGCTGTGACCTCCCAAGCACACCAGCAGCCATGAGCCTGCAACTGGCCTAGGAGGCACTGAGGTTACTGTGACCTCACAAGCGCAGCCAGCAGGGGGCGCTGCAGAGTTACCCAGAAGGCACTGAGGCTGCTGTGACCTCACAAGCACAGCCAGCAGATATGAGCCTGCCACTGGCCTGGGAGGCACTGAGGCTGCTGTGACCTCCCAAGCACAGCCAACAGCCATAAGTCTGTAACTGGCCTACGAGGCATTCAGGCTGCTGTGACCGCACAAGCACAGCCAGCAGCCATGAGCCTGCCCCTGGCAAAAGAGGCACTGAGGCTGCTGTGACCTCACAAGCACAGCCAGCAGCCATGAGTCTGCCACTGGCCTACGAGGCCTTCAGGCTGCTGTGATCTCACAAGCACAGCCAGCAGGGGGCGCTGCAGAGTTACCCAGGAGGCACTGAGGCTGCTGTGACTGCACAAGCACAGCCGGTAGCCATGAGTCAGCCACTGGCCTAGGAGGCACTGAGGCTGCTGTGACCTCCCAAGCACAGCCAGCAGCCAGCAGCCTGCCACTGCCCTCAGAGTCACTGAGGCTGCTGTGATCTCACAGGCACAGCCAGCAGCCAGGAGCCTGCCCCTAACCTAGGAGGCAGTGATGTTGCTGTGACCTCCCAAGCATAGCTAGCAGCCATGAGCCTGCCACTGGCCTAGGAGGCACTCAGGCTACTGTGACCTCACAAGCACAGCAAGCAGGGGGAGCTGTAGAGTTACCTCGGAGGCACTGAGGCTGCTGTGACCTCCAAAGCACAGCCAGCAGGTATGAACTTTCCTCCAGCCGAGGAGGCACTTAGGCTGCTGTGACCTCACAAGCACAGCCAGCATCCAGGAGCCTGCCACTGGCCTCGGAGGCACTGAGGTTGCTGACACCTCACAAGCACAGCCAGCAGGCATGAGCATGCAACTGGCCTAGGAGGCACTGAGGCTCCTGTACCTCCCAAGCACAGCCAGCAGTCATGAGCCTGCCACTGGCCCTAGGAGGCGCTGAGGCTCCTGTGACCTCACAAGGACAGACAGGTGGGGCGATTGCCACTAACCTATGAAGCACTGAGGCTGCTGTGACCTCACAAGCACAGTCAGCAGCCAGGAGCTTGCCAGTGGCCTAGGAGGCACTGAGGCTGCTGTGACCTCACAAGCACAGCCAGCAGCCAGGAGCCTGTCACTGGCCTCGGAGGCACTGAGGCTGCTGTGACCTCACAAGCACAGCCAGCACGGGGTGCTGTAGATTTACCTAGGAGGCAGTCAGGCTGCTGTGACCTCACAAGCACAGCCAGCCGCCATGAGCAGGCCACTGGCCTCAGAGGCACTGAGGCTGCTGTGACCTCACAAGCACAGCCAGCAGCCATGAGCCTGCCACTGGCCTAGGAGGCACTGAGGCTGCAGTGACCTCACAAGCAGAGCCAGCAGCCAGGAGCTTGCCAGTGGCCTAGGAGGTACTTAGGAGGCTGTGACCTCACAAGCACAGCCAGCAGCCATGCGCCTGCAACTGGCCTAGGAGGCACTGAGGTTACTGTGACCTCACAAGCGCAGAAAGCAGGGGGCGCTGCAGAGTTACCCAGAATGCACCCAGGCTGCTGTGACCGCACAAGCACAGCCAGCAGCCAGGAGCCTGCCACTGGCCTCAGAGGCACTGAGGCTGCTGTTATCTCACAAGCACAGCCAGCAGCCATGAGCCTGCCACTGACCTCGGAGGCACTGAGGCTGCTGTGACCTCACAAGCACAGCCAGCAGCCATGATCCTGCCACTGGCCTAGGAGGCACTGAGGCTGCTGTGACCTCACAAGAACAGCCAGCAGCCATGAATGAGCCACTGACCTCGGAGGCATGGAGGCTACTGTAACCTCACAAGCACAGCCAGCAGCCATGAACGAGCCACGGGCCTACTAGGCATTCAGGCTGCTGTGACCTCCAAAGCACAGCCAGCAGGTTGGACTTTCCTCCAGTCGAGGAGGCACTTAGGCTGCTGTGACCTCCCAAGCACAGCTAGCATCCAGGAGCCTGCCACTGGCCTAGGAGGTGCTGAGGCTGCTGTGACCTTACAACCACAGCCAGCAGCCATGAGCCTGCCACTGGCCTCGGAGGCACTGAGGCTCCTGTGACCTCACAAGCACAGCCAGCCGCCATGAATGAGCCACTGGCCTCAGAGGCACTGAGGCTGCTGTGACCTCAAAAGAACAGCCAGCAGCCATGAGCCTGCCACTGTCCTCGGAGGCACTGAGGCTGCTGTGACCTCACAAGCACAGCCCCCAGCCATGAGTCTGCCACTGGCCTATGAGGCATTGAGGCTGCGGTGACCTCAGAAGGACAGCCAGCAGGTGCGCTTTCCACAAACCAATGATGCCCTGGGGCTGCTGTGACCTCACAGGCACAGCCAGCAGCCATGAACGAGCCACTGGCCTACTAGGCATTCCGGCTGCTGTGACCTCAGAAGCACAGCCAGAAGCCAGGAGTCTGCCACTGGCCTGGGAGGCACTGAGGCTGCTGTGACCTCACAAACACAGCCAACAGCCATGAGTCTGCAACTGGCCTAGGAGGCATTCCAGCTGCTGTGACCTCACAAGCACAGCCAGCAGCCATGAGCCTGCCACTGGCCTAGGAGGCACTGAGGCTGCTGTTATCTCACAAGAACAGCCAGCAGGGGGCGATAAACACTAAGCTATGAGGCACTGAGGCTGCTGTGACCTCACAAGCACAGCCAGCAGCCAGGAGCCTGCCACTGGCCTCGGAGGCACTGAGGCTGCTGTGACCTCACAAGCACAGCCAGCAGCCAGGAGCCTGCCACTGGCCTCGGAGGCACTGACGCTGCTGTGACCTTACAACCACAGCCAGCAGCCAGGAGCCTGCCACTGGCCTCGGAGGCACTGGGGCTGCTGTGACCTCACAAGCACAGCCCCCAGCCATGAATGAGCCACTGACCTAGGAGGCATGGAGGCTGCTGTGATCTCACAAGCACAGCCAGCCGCAGGGAGCCTGCCACTAGCCTAGGAGGCATTGAGGCTGCTGTGACCTCAGAAGGACAGCCAGCAGGTGCGCTTGCCACTAACCTATGATGCCCTGGGGCTGCTGTGACCTCACAAGCACAGCCAGCAGCCATGAACGAGCCACTGGCCTACTAGGCATTCAGCCTGCTGTGACCTCCAAAGCACAGCCAGCAGCCATGAGCCCTCTACTGGTCTAGGAGGCACTGAGATTGCTGACACCTCACAAGCACAGCCAGCAGCCATTTGCTGGCCACTGACCTCGGAGGCACTGAGGCTGCTGTGACCTCCAAAGCACAGCCAGCAGGTATGAACTTTCCTCCAGCCGAGGAGGCACTTAGGCTGCTGTGACCTCACAAGCACAGCCAGCATCCAGTAGCCTGCCACTGGCCTAGGAGGCACTGAGGCTGCTGTGACCTCACAAGCACAGCCAGCAGGCATGAGCATGCAACTGCCCTAGGAGGCACTGAGGTTGCTGACACCTCACAAGCACAGCCAGCAGCAATGAGTCTGCCACTGGCCTCGGAGGCACTGAGGTTGCTGACACCTCACAAGCACAGCCAGCAGCCATGCGCCTTCAACAGCCCTAGGAGGCACTGAGGCTGCTGTGACCTCCCAAGCACAGCCAGCAGTCATGGGCCTGCCACTGGCCCTAGGAGGCACTGAGGCTCCTGTGACCTCACAAGGACAGACAGGTGGGGCGATTGCCACTAACCTATGAGGCACTGAGGCTGCGGTGACCTCACAAGCACAGCCAGCAGCCAGGAGCCTGCCACTGGCCTGGGAGGCACTGACGCTGCTGTGACCTCCCAAGCACATCCAGCAGCCATGAGCCTGCCACTGGCCTGGGAGGCACTGAGGCTGCTGTGACCTCACAAGCACAGCCAGCACGGGGTGCTGTAGAATTACCTAGGAGGCAGTCAGGCTGCTGTGACCTCACAAGCACAGCCAGCCGCCATGAGCAGGCCACTTGCCTCAGAGGCACTGAGGCTGCTGACACCTCACAAGCACAGCCAGCAGCCAGAAGTCTGCCACTGGCCTTGGAGGCACTGAGGCTGCTGTGACCTCACAAGCACAGCCAGCAGCCAGGAGCCTGCCACTGGCCTAGGAGGCACTGAGGCTGCTGTGACCTCACAAGCACAGCCAGCAGGCAGGAGCCTGCCACTGGCCTAGGAGGTACTTAGGAGGCTGTGACCTCCCAAGCACACCAGCAGCCATGAGCCTGCAACTGGCCTAGGAGGCACTGAGGTTACTTTGACCTCACAAGCGCAGCCAGCAGGGGGCGCTGCAGAGTTACCCAGAAGGCACTGAGGCTGCTGTGACCTCACAAGCACAGCCAGCAGACATGAGCCTGCCACTGGCCTGGGAGGCACTGAGGCTGCTGTGACCTCCCAAGCACAGCCAACAGCCATAAGTCTGTAACTGGCCTAGGAGGCATTCAGGCTGCTGTGACCTCACAAGCACAGCCAGCAGCCATGAGCCTGCCACTGGCAAAAGAGGCACTGAGGTTGCTGTGACCTCACAAGCACAGCCAGCAGCCATGAGTCTGCCACTGGCCTACGAGGCCTTCAGGCTGCTGTGATCTCACAAGCACAGCCAGCAGGGGGCGCTGCAGAGTTACCCAGGAGGCACTGAGGCTGCTGTGACTGCACAAGCACAGCCGGTAGCCATGAGTCAGCCACTGGCCTTGGAGGCACTGAGGCTGCTGTGACCTCCCAAGCACAGCCAGCAGCCAGCAGCCTGCCACTGCCCTCAGAGTCACTGAGGCTGCTGTGATCTCACAGGCACAGCCAGCAGCCAGGAGCCTGCCCCTAACCTAGGAGGCAGTGATGTTGCTGTGACCTCCCAAGCATAGCTAGCAGCCATGAGCCTGCCACTGGCCTAGGAGGCACTCAGGCTACTGTGACCTCACAAGCACAGCAAGCAGGGGGAGCTGTAGAGTTACCTAGGAGGCACTGAGGCTGCTGTGACCTCACAAGCACAGCCAGCAGGGGGCGCTAGACACTTGCCTATGGGGCACTGAGGCTGCTGTGACCTCACAAGCACAGCCGGCAGCCATGAGCCTGCCACTGGCCGCAGATGATCTCAGGCTGCTGTGACCTCACAAGCACAGCCACCAGCCAGGAGCCTGTCACTGTCCTCCGAGGCACAGAGGCTGCTGTGACCTCACAACCAAAGGCAGCAACCATGAGCCTGCCACTGACCCTAGGAGGCACTGAGGCTCCTGTGACCTCACAAGGACAGCCAGCAGCCATGTGTATGCAACTGACCTCGGAGGCACTGAGGCTGCTGTGACCTCACAAGCACAGGCAGCAGTGGGTGCTGTAGACTAACGTAGGAGGCACTGAGGCTGCTGTGACCGCACAAGCACAGCCAGCAGCCAGGAGCCTGCCACTGGCCTCGGAGGCACTGAGGCTGCTGTGACCTTACAAGCACAGCCAGCACGGGGTGCTGTAGATTTATCTAGGAGGCAGTCAGGCTGCTGTGACCTCACAAGCACAGCCAGCAGCCATGAGCAAGCCACTAGCCTCAGAGGCACTGAGGCTGCTGTGACCTCACAAGCACAGCAAACAGCCAGGAGCCTGCCACTGGCCTAGGAGGCACTCAGGCTGCTGTGACCTCACAAGCACAGCCAGCAGCCGTGAACCTGCCACTGGCAAAAGAGGCACTGAGGCTGCTGTGTCCTCACAAGCACAGCCAGCAGCCATGAGCCTGCCACTGGCCACAGAGGCACTGAGGCTGCTGTTATCTCACAAGCACAGCCAGCAGGGGGCGCTAAACACTAAGCTATGAGGCACTGAGGCTGCTGTGACCTCACAGGCACAGCCAGCAGCCAGGAGCCTGCCCCTGACCTAGGAGGCAGTGATGTTGCTCTGACCTCCCAAGCATAGCTAGCAGCCATGAGCCTGCCACTGGCCTAGGAGGCACTGAGGCTGCTGTGACCTCACAAGCACAGCCAGGAGCCAGGAGCCTTCTGCTGGTCTAGGATGCACTGAGATTGCTGACACCTCACAAGCACAGCCAGCAGCCATTTGCTGGCCACTGACCTCGGAGGCACTGAGGCTGCTGTGACCTCCAAAGCACAGCCAGCAGGTATGAACTTTCCTCCAGCCGAGGAGGCACTTAGGCTGCTGTGACCTCACAAGCACAGCCAGCATCCAGGAGCCTGCCACTGGCCTAGGAGGCACTGAGGCTGCTCTGACCTAACAAGCACAGTCGGCCGCCATGAGCCTGCCACTGGCCTCAGAGGCACTGAGGCTGCTGTGACCTCCCAAACACATCCAGCAGCCATTGGCATGACACTGACCTCGGAGGCAGTGAGTTTGCTGTGACCTCACAAGCACAGCCAGCAACCAGGAGCCTGCCACTGGCCTGGGAGGCACTCAGGCTGCTGTGACCTCACAAGCACAGCTAGCAGGGGGCGCTAGACACTTTCCTATGAGGCACTGAAGCTGCTGTGACCTCACAAGCACAGCCGGCAGCCATGAGCCTGCCAGTGGCCGGAGATGATCTCAGGCTGCTGTGACCTCCCAAGCACAGCCACCAGCCAGGAGCCTGTCACTGGCCTCGTAGGCACTGAGGCTGCTGTGACCTCACAAGCACAGCCAGCAGCCATGAGCCTGCCACTGGCCTCGTAGGCACTGAGGCTGCTGTGACCTCCCAAGCACAGCTAGCAGCCAGGAGCCTGCCACTGGCCTAGGAGGCACTGAGGCTGCTGTGACCTCCCAAGCACAGCCAGCAGGGGGCGCTGTAGAGTTACCTATGAGGCACTGAGGCTGCTGTGACCTCACAAGCACAGCCGGCAGCCATGTGCCTGCCAGTGGCCTAGGAGACACTGAGGTTGCTATCACCTCAGAAGCAGAGCCAGCAGCCATGAGCATGCAACTGAGCTCGGAGACTTTCAGGCTGCTGTGACCTCACAAGCACAGCCAGCAGTGGGCGCTGTAGACTAACGTAGGAATCACTGAGACTGCTGTGACCTCCCAAGCACATCAAGCAGCCAGGAGCCTGCCACTGGCCTGGGAGGCACTGAGGCTGCTGTGACCTCAGAAGCACAGCCAACAGCCATGAGTCTGCAACTGGCCTAGGAGGCATTCCAGCTGCTGTGACCTCACAAGCACAGCCAGCAGCCATGAGCCTGCCACTGGCCACAGAGGCACTGAGGCTGCTGTTATCTCACAAGCACAGCCAGCAGGGGGCGCTAAACACTAAGCTATGGGGCACTGAGGCTGCTGTGACCTCACAAGCAGAGCCAGCAGCCAGGAGCCTGCCACTGGCCCTAGGAGGCACTGTGGCTCCTGTGACCTCACAAGGACAGCCACGTGGGGCGATTGCCACTAACCTATGAGGCATTGAGGCTGCTGTGACCTCACAAGCACAGCCAGCAGCCAGGAGCCTGCCACTGGCCTAGGAGGTACTTAGGAGGCTGTGACCTGACAAGCACAGCCAGCAGCCATGCGCCTGCAACTGGCCTAGGAGGCACTGAGGTTACTGTGACCTCACAAGCGCAGCCAGCAGGGGGCGCTGCAGAGTTACCCAGAATGCACCCAGGCTGCTCTGACCTTACAAGCACAGCCAGCAGCCATGAGCCTGCCACTGACCTCGGAGGCACTGAGGCCCCTGTGACCTCACAAGCACAGGCAGCAGCCAGGAGCCTGCCACTGGCCTCGGAGGCACTGAGGCTGCGGTGACCTTGCAACCACAGCCAGCAGCCATGATCCTGCCACTGGCCCTAGGAGGCGCTGAGGCTCCTGTGACCTCACAAGGACAGACAGGTGGGGCGATTGCCACTAACCTATGAAGCACTGAGGCTGCTGTGACCTCACAAGCACAGTCAGCAGCCAGGAGCTTGCCAGTGGCCTAGGAGGCACTGAGGCTGCTGTGACCTCACAAGCACAGCCAGCAGCCAGGAGCCTGTCACTGGCCTGGGAGGCACTGAGGCTGCTGTGACCTCACAAGCACAGCCAGCACGGGGTGCTGTAGATTTACCTAGGAGGCAGTCAGGCTGCTGTGACCTCACAAGCACAGCCAGCCGCCATGAGCAGGCCACTGGCCTCAGAGGCACTGAGGCTGCTGTGACCTCACAAGCACAGCCAGCAGCCATGCGCCTGCAACTGGCCTAGGAGGCACTGAGGTTACTGTGACCTCACAAGCGCAGAAAGCAGGGGGCGCTGCAGAGTTACCCAGAATGCACCCAGGCTGCTGTGACCTCACAAGCACAGCCAGCAGCCAGGAGCCTGCCACTGGCCTCAGAGGCACTGAGGCTGCTGTTATCTCACAAGCACAGCCAGCAGCCATGAGCATGCCACTGACCTCGGAGGCACTGAGGCTGCTGTGACCTCACAAGCACAGCCAGCAGCCATGATCCTGCCACTGGCCTAGGAGGCACTGAGGCTGCTGTGACCTCACAAGAACAGCCGGCAGCCATGAATGAGCCACTGGCCTAGGAGGCATGGAGGCTACTGTAACCTCACAAGCACAGCCAGCAGCCATGAACGAGCCACTGGCCTACTAGGCATTCAGGCTGCTGTGACCTCCAAAGCACAGCCAACAGGTTTGAACTTTCCTCCAGCCGAGGAGGCACTTAGGCTGCTGTGATCTCCCAAGCACAGCTAGCATCCAGGAGCCTGCCACTGGCCTAGGAGGTGCTGAGGCTGCTGTGACCTTACAACCACAGCCAGCAGCCATGAGCCTGCCACTGGCCTCAGAGGCACTGAGGCTCCTGTGACCTCACAAGCACAGCCAGACGCCATGAATGAGCCACTGGCCTCAGAGGCACTGAGGCTGCTGTGACCTCAAAAGAACAGCCAGCAGCCATGAGCCTGCCACTGTCCTCGGAGGCACTGAGGCTGCTGTGACCTCACAAGCACAGCCCCCAGCCATGAGTCTGCCACTGGCCTATGAGGCATTGAGGCTGCGGTGACCTCAGAAGGACAGCCAGCAGGTGCGCTTTCCACAAACCAATGATGCCCTGGGGCTGCTGTGACCTCACAGGCACAGCCAGCAGCCATGAACGAGCCACTGGCCTACTAGGCATTCCGGCTGCTGTGACCTCAGAAGCACAGCCAGAAGCCAGGAGTCTGCCACTGGCCTGGGAGGCACTGAGGCTGCTGTGACCTCACAAACA
The DNA here is from genome assembly GCF_036370855.1 of Dromaius novaehollandiae. Classification (NCBI taxonomy): domain Eukaryota; kingdom Metazoa; phylum Chordata; class Aves; order Casuariiformes; family Dromaiidae; genus Dromaius; species Dromaius novaehollandiae. The sequence continues at coordinate 27,301,006 of NC_088107.1, forward strand.
CAGCCAACAGCCATGAGTCTGCAACTGGCCTAGGAGGCATTCCAGCTGCTGTGACCTCACAAGCACAGCCAGCAGCCATGAGCCTGCCACTGGCCTAGGAGGCACTGAGGCTGCTGTTATCTCACAAGCAGAGCCAGCAGCCAGGAGCTTGCCAGTGGCCTAGGAGGTACTTAGGAGGCTGTGACCTCACAAGCACAGCCAGCAGCCATGCGCCTGCAACTGGCCTAGGAGGCACTGAGGCTGCTGTGACCTCACAAGCGCAGAAAGCAGGGGGCGCTGCAGAGTTACCCAGAATGCACCCAGGCTGCTGTGACCTCACAAGCACAGCCACCAGCCAGGAGCCTGTCACTGGCCTCCGAGGCACAGAGGCTGCTGTGACCTCACAACCAAAGGCAGCAACCATGAGCCTGCCACTGACCCTAGGAGGCACTCAGGCTCCTGTGACCTCACAAGGACAGCCAGCAGCCATGTGTATGCAACTGACCTCGGAGGCACTGAGGCTGCTGTGACCTCACAAGCACAGGCAGCAGTGGGTGCTGTAGACTAACGTAGGAGGCACTGAGGCTGCTGTGACCGCACAAGCACAGCCAGCAGCCAGGAGCCTGCCACTGGCCTCGGAGGCACTGAGGCTGCTGTGACCTCACAAGCACAGCCAGCAGCCATGAGCAAGCCACTAGCCTCAGAGGCACTGAGGCTGCTGTGACCTCACAAGCACAGCAAGCAGCCAGGAGCCTGCCACTGGCCTAGGAGGCACTGAGGCTGCTGTGACCTCACAAGCACAGCCAGCAGCCGTGAACCTGCCCCTGGCAAAAGAGGCACTGAGGCTGCTGTGTCCTCACAAGCACAGCCAACAGCCATGAGTCTGCAACTGGTCTAGGAGGCATTCAGGCTGCTGTGACCTCACAAGCACAGCCAGCAGCCATGAGCCTGCCACTGGCCACAGAGGCACTGAGGCTGCTGTTATCTCACAAGCACAGCCAGCAGGGGGCGCTAAACACTAAGCTATGAGGCACTGAGGCTGCTGTGACCTCACAGGCACAGCCAGCAGCCAGGAGCCTGCCCCTGACCTAGGAGGCAGTGATGTTGCTCTGACCTCCCAAGCATAGCTAGCAGCCATGAGCCTGCCACTGGCCTAGGAGGCACTGAGGCTGCTGTGACCTCACAAGCACAGCCAGCAGCCAGGAGCCTTCTGCTGGTCTAGGATGCACTGAGATTGCTGACACCTCACAAGCACAGCCAGCAGCCATTTGCTGGCCACTGACCTCGGAGGCACTGAGGCTGCTGTGACCTCCAAAGCACAGCCAGCAGGTATGAACTTTCCTCCAGCCGAGGAGGCACTTAGGCTGCTGTGACCTCACAAGCACAGCCAGCAGCCAGGAGCCTGCCACTGGCCTAGGAGGCACTGAGGCTGCTCTGACCTAACAAGCACAGTCGGCCGCCATGAGCCTGCCACTGGCCTCAGAGGCACTGAGGCTGCTGTGACCTCCCAAACACATCCAGCAGCCATTGGCATGACACTGACCTCGGAGGCACTGAGTTTGCTGTGACCTCACAAGCACAGCCAGCAACCAGGAGCCTGCCACTGGCCTGGGAGGCACTCAGGCTGCTGTGACCTCACAAGCACAGCTAGCAGGGGGCGCTAGACACTTTCCTATGAGGCACTGAAGCTGCTGTGACCTCACAAGCACAGCCGGCAGCCAGGAGCCTGCCAGTGGCCGGAGATGATCTCAGGCTGCTGTGACCTCCCAAGCACAGCCACCAGCCAGGAGCCTGTCACTGGCCTCGTAGGCACTGAGGCTGCTGTGACCTCACAAGCACAGCCAGCAGCCATGAGCCTGCCACTGGCCTCGTAGGCACTGAGGCTGCTGTGACCTCACAAGCACAGCCAGCAGCCAGGAGCCTGCCACTGGCCTGGGAGGCACTGAGGCTGCTGTGACCTCACAAGCACAGCCAGCACGGGGTGCTGTAGAGTTACCTAGCAGGCAGTCAGGCTGCTGTGACCTCACAAGCACAGCCAGCCGCCAAGAGCAGGCCAGTGGCCTCGGAGGCACTGAGGCTGCTGTGACCTCACAAGCACAGCCAGCAGCCAGGAGCCTGCTACTGGCCTCAGAGGCACTGAGGCTGCTGTGACCTCACAAGCACAGCCAGCAGCCATGAGCATGCCACTGACCTCGGAGGCACTGAGGCTCCTGTGACCTCCCAAGCACAGGCAGCAGCCAGGAGCCTGCCACTGGCCTCAGAGGCACTGAGGCTGCTGCGACCTCCAAGCTCAGCCAGGAGCTATGAGCCTGCCACTGGCCTCGGAGGCAGTGAGGCTGCTCTGACCTCCCAAGCACAGCTAGCAGCCAGGAGCCTGCCACTGGCCTTAGAGGCACTGAGGCTGCTGTGACCTCTCAAGCACAGCCAGCAACCATGAGTCTGACACTGGCCTAGAAGGCACTGAGGCTGCTGTGACCTCCCAAGCACAGCTAGCAGCCAGGAGCCTGCCACTGGCCTAGGAGGCACTGAGGCTGCTGTGACCTCCCAAGCACAGCCAGCAGCCATGTGCCTGCCAGTGGCCTAGGAGACACTGAGGCTGCTATCACCTCACAAGCAGAGCCAGCAGCCATGAGCATGCAACTGACCTCGCAGACTTTCAGGCTGCTGTGACCTCACAAGCACAGCCAGCAGTGGGCGCTGTAGACTAACATAGGAATCACTGAGGCTGCTGTGACCTCCCAAGCACATCAAGCAGCCAGGAGCCTGCCACTGGCCTGGGAGGCACTGAGGCTGCTGTGACCTCAGAAGCACAGCCAACAGCCATGAGTCTGCAACTGGCCTAGGAGGCATTCCAGCTGCTGTGACCTCACAAGCACAGCCAGCAGCCATGAGCCTGCCACTGGCCACAGAGGCACTGAGGCTGCTGTTATCTCACAAGCACAGCCAGCAGGGGGCGCTAAACACTAAGCTATGAGGCACTTAGGCTGCTGTGACCTCACAAGCAGAGCCAGCAGCCAGGAGCCTGCCACTGGCCCTAGGAGGCACTGTGGCTCCTGTGACCTCACAAGGACAGCCAGGTGGGGCGATTGCCACTAACCTATGAGGCACTGAGGCTGCTGTGACCTCACAAGCACAGCCAGCAGCCAGGAGCCTGCCACTGGCCTAGGAGGTACTTAGGAGGCTGTGACCTGACAAGCACAGCCAGCAGCCATGCGCCTGCCACTGGCCTAGGAGGCAGTGAGGTTACTGTGTCCTCACAAACGCAGCCAGCAGGGGGCGTTGCAGAGTTACCCAGAATGCACCCAGGCTGCTCTGACCTTACAAGCACAGCCAGCAGCCATGAGCCTGCCACTGGCCACAGAGGCACTGAGGCTGCTGTTATCTCACAAGCACAGCCAGCAGCAATGAGCATGCCACTGACCTCGGAGGCACTGAGGCTCCTGTGACCTCACAAGCACAGGCAGCAGCCAGGAGCCTGCCACTGGCCAAGGAGGCACTGAGGCGTCGGTGACCTTGCAACCACAGCCAGCAGCCATGATCCTGCCACTGGCCTAGGAGGCACTGAGGCTGCTGAGACCTCACAAGCACAGCCAGCAGCCATGAACGACCCACTGACCTAGGAGGCATTCAGGCTGCTGTGACCTCACAAGCACAGCCAGCATCCAGGAGCATGCAACTGACGTAGGAGGCACTGAGGCTGCTGTGACCTCACAAGCACAGCCAGGAGCCAGGAGCCTTCTGCTGGTCTAGGATGCACTGAGATTGCTGACACCTCACAAGCACAGCCAGCAGCCATTTGCTGGCCACTGACCTCGGAGGCACTGAGGCTGCTGTGACCTCCAAAGCACAGCCAGCAGGTATGAACTTTCCTCCAGCCGAGGAGGCACTTAGGCTGCTGTGACCTCACAAGCACAGCCAGCATCCATGAGCCTGCCACTGGCCTAGGAGGCACTGAGGCTGCTGTAACCTCACAAGCACAGCCAGCAGCCATGAGTCTGCCACTGGCCTCGGAGGCACTGAGGTTGCTGACACCTCACAAGCACAGCCAGCAGGCATGAGCATGCAACTGCCCTAGGAGGCACTGAGGCTCCTGTACCTCCCAAGCACAGCCAGCAGTCATGAGCCTGCCACTGGCCCTAGGAGGCACTGAGGCTCCTGTGACCTCACAAGGACAGACAGGTGGGGCGATTGCCACTAACCTATGAAGCACTGAGGCTGCTGTGACCTCACAAGCACAGTCAGCAGCCAGGAGCTTGGCAGTGGCCTAGGAGGCACTGAGGCTGCTGTGACCTCACAAGCACAGCCAGCAGCCAGGAGCCTGTCACTGGCCTCGGAGGCACTGAGGCTGCTGTGACCTCACAAGCACAGCCAGCACGGGGTGCTGTAGATTTACCTAGGAGGCAGTCAGGCTGCTGTGACCTCACAAGCACAGCCAGCCGCCATGAGCAGGCCACTGGCCTCAGAGGCACTGAGGCTGCTGTGACCTCCCAAGCACAGCCAGCAGCCATGAGCCTGCCACTGGCCTAGGAGGCACTGAGGCTGCAGTGACCTCACAAGCACAGCCAGCAGCCATGAACGAGCCACTGGCCTACTAGGCATTCAGGCTGCTGTGACCTCCAAAGCACAGCCAGCAGGTTTGAACTTTCCTCCAGCCGAGGAGGCACTTAGGCTGCTGTGACCTCCCAAGCACAGCTAGCATCCAGGAGCCTGCCACTGGCCTAGGAGGTGCTGAGACTGCTGTGACCTTACAACCACAGCCAGCAGCCATGAGCCTGCCACTGGCCTCGGAGGCACTGAGGCTCCTGTGACCTCACAAGCACAGCCAGCCGCCATGAATGAGCCACTGGCCTCAGAGGCACTGAGGCTGCTGTGACCTCAAAAGAACAGCCAGCAGCCATGAGCCTGCCACTGTCCTCGGAGGCACTGAGGCTGCTGTGACCTCACAAGCACAGCCCCCAGCCATGAGTCTGCCACTGGCCTATGAGGCATTGAGGCTGCGGTGACCTCAGAAGGACAGCCAGCAGGTGAGCTTTCCACAAACCAATGATGCCCTGGGGCTGCTGTGACCTCACAGGCACAGCCAGCAGCCATGAACGAGCCACTGGCCTACTAGGCATTCCGGCTGCTGTGACCTCAGAAGCACAGCCAGAAGCCAGGAGTCTGCCACTGGCCTGGGAGGCACTGAGGCTGCTGTGACCTCACAAACACAGCCAACAGCCATGAGTCTGCAACTGGCCTAGGAGGAATTCCAGCTGCTGTGACCTCACAAGCACAGCCAGCAGCCATGAGCCTGCCACTGGCCTAGGAGGCACTGAGGCTGCTGTTATCTCACAAGCAGAGCCAGCAGCCAGGAGCTTGCCAGTGGCCTAGGAGGTACTTAGGAGGCTGTGACCTCACAAGCACAGCCAGCAGCCATGCGCCTGCAACTGGCCTAGGAGGCATTGAGGTTACTGTGACCTCACAAGCGCAGAAAGCAGGGGGCGCTGCAGAGTTACCCAGAATGCACCCAGGCTGCTGTGACCTCACAAGCACAACCACCAGCCAGGAGCCTGTCACTGGCCTCCGAGGCACAGAGGCTGCTGTGACCTCACAACCAAAGGCAGCAACCATGAGCCTGCCACTGACCCTAGGAGGCACTGAGGCTCCTGTGACCTCACAAGGACAGCCAGCAGCCATGTGTATGCAACTGACCTCGGAGGCACTGAGGCTGCTGTGACCTCACAAGCACAGGCAGCAGTGGGTGCTGTAGACTAACGTAGGAGGCACTGAGGCTGCTGTGACCGCACAAGCACAGCCAGCAGCCAGGAGCCTGCCACTGGCCTCGGAGGCACTGAGGCTGCTGTGACCTCACAAGCACAGCCAGCAGCCATGAGCAAGCCACTAGCCTCAGAGGCACTGAGGCTGCTGTGACCTCACAAGCACAGCAAGCAGCCAGGAGCCTGCCACTGGCCTAGGAGGCACTGAGGCTGCTGTGACCTCACAAGCACAGCCAGCAGCCGTGAACCTGCCCCTGGCAAAAGAGGCACTGAGGCTGCTGTGTCCTCACAAGTACAGCCAACAGCCATGAGTCTGCAACTGGTCTAGGAGGCATTCAGGCTGCTGTGACCTCACAAGCACAGCCAGCAGCCATGAGCCTGCCACTGGCCACAGAGGCACTGAGGCTGCTGTTATCTCACAAGCACAGCCAGCAGGGGGCGCTAAACACTAAGCTATGAGGCACTGAGGCTGCTGTGACCTCACAGGCACAGCCAGCAGCCAGGAGCCTGCCCCTGACCTAGGAGGCAGTGATGTTGCTCTGACCTCCCAAGCATAGCTAGCAGCCATGAGCCTGCCACTGGCCTAGGAGGCACTGAGGCTGCTGTGACCTCACAAGCACAGCCAGCAGCCTTGAGCCTGCCACTGGCCACAGAGGCACTGAGGCTGCTGTTATCTCACAAGCACAGCCAGCAGGGGGCGCTAAACACTAAGCTATGAGGCACTGAGGCTGCTGTGACCTCACAGGCACAGCCAGCAGCCAGGAGCCTGCCACTGGCCTAGGAGGCAGTGATGTTGCTCTGACCTCACAAGCACAGCCAACAGCCATGAGTCTGCAACTGGTCTAGGAGGCATTCAGGCTGCTGTGACCTCACAAGCACAGCCAGCAGCCATGAGCCTGCCACTGGCCACAGAGGCACTGAGGCTGCTGTTATCTCACAAGCACAGCCAGCAGGGGGCGCTAAACACTAAGCTATGAGGCACTGAGGCTGCTGTGACCTCACAGGCACAGCCAGCAGCCAGGAGCCTGCCCCTGACCTAGGAGGTAGTGATGTTGCTCTGACCTCCCAAGCATAGCTAGCAGCCATGAGCCTGCCACTGGCCTAGGAGGCACTGAGGCTGCTGTGACCTCACAAGCACAGCCAGCAGCCAGGAGCCTTCTGCTGGTCTAGGATGCACTGAGATTGCTGACACCTCACAAGCACAGCCAGCAGCCATTTGCTGGCCACTGACCTCGGAGGCACTGAGGCTGCTGTGACCTCCAAAGCACAGCCAGCAGGTATGAACTTTCCTCCAGCCGAGGAGGCACTTAGGCTGCTGTGACCTCACAAGCACAGCCAGCAGCCAGGAGCCTGCCACTGGCCTAGGAGGCACTGAGGCTGCTCTGACCTAACAAGCACAGTCGGCCGCCATGAGCCTGCCACTGGCCTCAGAGGCACTGAGGCTGCTGTGACCTCACAAGCACAGCAAGCAGCCAGGAGCCTGCCACTGGCCTAGGAGGCACTGAGGCTGCTGTGACCTGACAAGCACAGCCAGCAGCCGTGAACCTGCCCCTGGCAAAAGAGGCACTGAGGCTGCTGTGTCCTCACAAGCACAGCCAACAGCCATGAGTCTGCAACTGGTCTAGGAGGCATTCAGGCTGCTGTGACCTCACAAGCACAGCCAGCAGCCATGAGCCTGCCACTGGCCACAGAGGCACTGAGGCTGCTGTTATCTCACAAGCACAGCCAGCAGGGGGCGCTAAACACTAAGCTATGAGGCACTGAGGCTGCTGTGACCTCACAGGCACAGCCAGCAGCCAGGAGCCTGCCCCTGACCTAGGAGGCAGTGATGTTGCTCTGACCTCCCAAGCATAGCTAGCAGCCATGAGCCTGCCACTGGCCTAGGAGGCACTGAGGCTGCTGTGACCTCACAAGCACAGCCAGCAGCCATGAGCCTGCCACTGGCCACAGAGGCACTGAGGCTGCTGTTATCTCACAAGCACAGCCAGCAGGGGGCGCTAAACACTAAGCTATGAGGCACTGAGGCTGCTGTGACCTCACAGGCACAGCCAGCAGCCAGGAGCCTGCCACTGGCCTAGGAGGCAGTGATGTTGCTCTGACCTCCCAAGCATAGCTAGCAGCCATGAGCCTGCCACTGGCCTAGGAGGCACTGAGGCTGCTGTGACCTCACAAGCACAGCCAGCAGCCGTGAACCTGCCCCTGGCAAAAGAGGCACTGAGGCTGCTGTGTCCTCACAAGCACAGCCAACAGCCATGAGTCTGCAACTGGTCTAGGAGGCATTCAGGCTGCTGTGACCTCACAAGCACAGCCAGCAGCCATGAGCCTGCCACTGGCCACAGAGGCACTGAGGCTGCTGTTATCTCACAAGCACAGCCAGCAGGGGGCGCTAAACACTAAGCTATGAGGCACTGAGGCTGCTGTGACCTCACAGGCACAGCCAGCAGCCAGGAGCCTGCCCCTGACCTAGGAGGCAGTGATGTTGCTCTGACCTCCCAAGCATAGCTAGCAGCCATGAGCCTGCCACTGGCCTAGGAGGCACTGAGGCTGCTGTGACCTCACAAGCACAGCCAGCAGCCAGGAGCCTTCTGCTGGTCTAGGATGCACTGAGATTGCTGACACCTCACAAGCACAGCCAGCAGCCATTTGCTGGCCACTGACCTCGGAGGCACTGAGGCTGCTGTGACCTCACAAGCACAGCCAGCAGCCAGGAGCCTGCCACTGGCCTAGGAGGCACTGAGGCTGCTCTGACCTAACAAGCACAGTCGGCCGCCATGAGCCTGCCACTGGCCTCAGAGGCACTGAGGCTGCTGTGACCTCCCAAACACATCCAGCAGCCATTGGCATGACACTGACCTCGGAGGCACTGAGTTTGCTGTGACCTCACAAGCACAGCCAGCAACCAGGAGCCTGCCACTGGCCTGGGAGGCACTCAGGCTGCTGTGACCTCACAAGCACAGCTAGCAGGGGGCGCTAGACACTTTCCTATGAGGCACTGAAGCTGCTGTGACCTCACAAGCACAGCCGGCAGCCAGGAGCCTGCCAGTGGCCGGAGATGATCTCAGGCTGCTGTGACCTCCCAAGCACAGCCACCAGCCAGGAGCCTGTCACTGGCCTCGTAGGCACTGAGGCTGCTGTGACCTCACAAGCACAGCCAGCAGCCATGAGCCTGCCACTGGCCTCGGAGGCACTGAGGCTGCTGTGACCTCACAAGCACAGCCAGCAGCCAGGAGCCTGCCACTGGCCTGGGAGGCACTGAGGCTGCTGTGACCTCACAAGCACAGCCAGCACGGGGTGCTGTAGAGTTACCTAGCAGGCAGTCAGGCTGCTGTGACCTCACAAGCACAGCCAGCCGCCAAGAGCAGGCCAGTGGCCTCGGAGGCACTGAGGCTGCTGTGACCTCACAAGCACAGCCAGCAGCCAGGAGCCTGCTACTGGCCTCAGAGGCACTGAGGCTGCTGTGACCTCACAAGCACAGCCAGCAGCCATGAGCATGCCACTGACCTCGGAGGCACTGAGGCTCCTGTGACCTCCCAAGCACAGGCAGCAGCCAGGAGCCTGCCACTGGCCAAGGAGGCACTGAGGCGTCGGTGACCTTGCAACCACAGCCAGCAGCCATGATCCTGCCACTGGCCTAGGAGGCATTCAGGCTGCTGTGACCTCACAAGCACAGCCAGCATCCAGGAGCATGCAACTGACGTAGGAGGCACTGAGGCTGCTGTGACCTCACAAGCACAGCCAGGAGCCAGGAGCCTTCTGCTGGTCTAGGATGCACTGAGATTGCTGACACCTCACAAGCACAGCCAGCAGCCATTTGCTGGCCACTGACCTCGGAGGCACTGAGGCTGCTGTGACCTCCAAAGCACAGCCAGCAGGTATGAACTTTCCTCCAGCCGAGGAGGCACTTAGGCTGCTGTGACCTCACAAGCACAGCCAGCATCCATGAGCCTGCCACTGGCCTAGGAGGCACTGAGGCTGCTGTAACCTCACAAGCACAGCCAGCAGCCATGAGTCTGCCACTGGCCTCGGAGGCACTGAGGTTGCTGACACCTCACAAGCACAGCCAGCAGGCATGAGCATGCAACTGCCCTAGGAGGCACTGAGGCTCCTGTACCTCCCAAGCACAGCCAGCAGTCATGAGCCTGCCACTGGCCCTAGGAGGCACTGAGGCTCCTGTGACCTCACAAGGACAGACAGGTGGGGCGATTGCCACTAACCTATGAAGCACTGAGGCTGCTGTGACCTCACAAGCACAGTCAGCAGCCAGGAGCTTGGCAGTGGCCTAGGAGGCACTGAGGCTGCTGTGACCTCACAAGCACAGCCAGCAGCCAGGAGCCTGTCACTGGCCTCGGAGGCACTGAGGCTGCTGTGACCTCACAAGCACAGCCAGCACGGGGTGCTGTAGATTTACCTAGGAGGCAGTCAGGCTGCTGTGACCTCACAAGCACAGCCAGCCGCCATGAGCAGGCCACTGGCCTCAGAGGCACTGAGGCTGCTGTGACCTCCCAAGCACAGCCAGCAGCCATGAGCCTGCCACTGGCCTAGGAGGCACTGAGGCTGCAGTGACCTCACAAGCAGAGCCAGCAGCCAGGAGCTTGCCAGTGGCCTAGGAGGTACTTAGGAGGCTGTGACCTCACAAGCACAGCCAGCAGCCATGCGCCTGCAACTGGCCTAGGAGGCACTGAGGTTACTGTGACCTCACAAGCGCAGAAAGCAGGGGGCGCTGCAGAGTTACCCAGAAGGCACCCAGGCTGCTGTGACCTCACAAGCACAGCCAGCAGCCAGGAGCCTGCCACTGACCTCAGAGGCACTGAGGCTGCTGTTATCTCACAAGCACAGCCAGCAGCCATGAGCATGCCACTGACCTCGGAAGCACTGAGGCTGCTGTGACCTCACAAGCACAGCCAGCAGCCATGATCCTGCCACTGGCCTAGGAGGCACTGAGGCTGCTGTGACCTCACAAGAACAGCCGGCAGCCATGAATGAGCCACTGACCTCGGAGGCATGGAGGCTACTGTAACCTCACAAGCACAGCCAGCAGCCATGAACGAGCCACTGGCCTACTAGGCATTCAGGCTGCTGTGACCTCCAAAGCACAGCCAGCAGGTTTGAACTTTCCTCCAGCCGAGGAGGCACTTAGGCTGCTGTGACCTCACAAGCACAGCCAGCATCCATGAGCCTGCCACTGGCCTAGGAGGCACTGAGGCTGCTGTAACCTCACAAGCACAGCCAGCAGCCATGAGTCTGCCACTGGCCTCGGAGGCACTGAGGTTGCTGACACCTCACAAGCACAGCCAGCAGGCATGAGCATGCAACTGCCCTAGGAGGCACTGAGGCTCCTGTACCTCCCAAGCACAGCCAGCAGTCATGAGCCTGCCACTGGCCCTAGGAGGCACTGAGGCTCCTGTGACCTCACAAGGACAGACAGGTGGGGCGATTGCCACTAACCTATGAAGCACTGAGGCTGCTGTGACCTCACAAGCACAGTCAGCAGCCAGGAGCTTGGCAGTGGCCTAGGAGGCACTGAGGCTGCTGTGACCTCACAAGCACAGCCAGCAGCCAGGAGCCTGTCACTGGCCTCGGAGGCACTGAGGCTGCTGTGACCTCACAAGCACAGCCAGCACGGGGTGCTGTAGATTTACCTAGGAGGCAGTCAGGCTGCTGTGACCTCACAAGCACAGCCAGCCGCCATGAGCAGGCCACTGGCCTCAGAGGCACTGAGGCTGCTGTGACCTCCCAAGCACAGCCAGCAGCCATGAGCCTGCCACTGGCCTAGGAGGCACTGAGGCTGCAGTGACCTCACAAGCAGAGCCAGCAGCCAGGAGCTTGCCAGTGGCCTAGGAGGTACTTAGGAGGCTGTGACCTCACAAGCACAGCCAGCAGCCATGCGCCTGCAACTGGCCTAGGAGGCACTGAGGTTACTGTGACCTCACAAGCGCAGAAAGCAGGGGGCGCTGCACAGTTACCCAGAAGGCACCCAGGCTGCTGTGACCTCACAAGCACAGCCAGCAGCCAGGAGCCTGCCACTGACCTCAGAGGCACTGAGGCTGCTGTTATCTCACAAGCACAGCCAGCAGCCATGAGCATGCCACTGACCTCGGAAGCACTGAGGCTGCTGTGACCTCACAAGCACAGCCAGCAGCCATGATCCTGCCACTGGCCTAGGAGGCACTGAGGCTGCTGTGACCTCACAAGAACAGCCGGCAGCCATGAATGAGCCACTGACCTCGGAGGCATGGAGGCTACTGTAACCTCACAAGCACAGCCAGCAGCCATGAACGAGCCACTGGCCTACTAGGCATTCAGGCTGCTGTGACCTCCAAAGCACAGCCAGCAGGTTTGAACTTTCCTCCAGCCGAGGAGGCACTTAGGCTGCTGTGACCTCCCAAGCACAGCTAGCATCCAGGAGCCTGCCACTGGCCTAGGAGGTGCTGAGGCTGCTGTGACCTTACAACCACAGCCAGCAGCCATGAGCCTGCCACTGGCCTCGGAGGCACTGAGGCTCCTGTGACCTCACAAGCACAGCCAGCCGCCATGAATGAGCCACTGGCCTCAGAGGCACTGAGGCTGCTGTGACCTCAAAAGAACAGCCAGCAGCCATGAGCCTGCCACTGTCCTCGGAGGCACTGAGGCTGCTGTGACCTCACAAGCACAGCCCCCAGCCATGAGTCTGCCACTGGCCTATGAGGCATTGAGGCTGCGGTGACCTCAGAAGGACAGCCAGCAGGTGCGCTTTCCACAAACCAATGATGCCCTGGGGCTGCTGTGACCTCACAGGCACAGCCAGCAGCCATGAACGAGCCACTGGCCTACTAGGCATTCCGGCTGCTGTGACCTCAGAAGCACAGCCAGAAGCCAGGAGTCTGCCACTGGCCTGGGAGGCACTGAGGCTGCTGTGACCTCACAAACACAGCCAACAGCCATGAGTCTGCAACTGGCCTAGGAGGCATTCCAGCTGCTGTGACCTCACAAGCACAGCCAGCAGCCATGAGCCTGCCACTGGCCTAGGAGGCACTGAGGCTGCTGTTATCTCACAAGAACAGCCAGCAGGGGGCGATAAAAACTAAGCTATGAGGCACTGAGGCTGCTGTGACCTCACAAGCACAGCCAGCAGCCAGGAGCCTGCCACTGGCCTCGGAGGCACTGACGCTGCTGTGACCTTACAACCACAGCCAGCAGCCAGGAGCCTGCCACTGGCCTCGGAGGCACTGGGGCTGCTGTGACCTCACAAGCACAGCCCCCAGCCATGAATGAGCCACTGACCTAGGAGGCATGGAGGCTGCTGTGATCTCACAAGCACAGCCAGCCGCAGGGAGCCTGCCACTAGCCTAGGAGGCATTGAGGCTGCTGTGACCTCAGAAGGACAGCCAGCAGGTGCGCTTGCCACTAACCTATGATGCCCTGGGGCTGCTGTGACCTCACAAGCACAGCCAGCAGCCATGAACGAGCCACTGGCCTACTAGGCATTCAGGCTGCTGTGACCTCCAAAGCACAGCCAGCAGCCATGAGCCTTCTACTGGTCTAGGAGGCACTGAGATTGCCGACACCTCACAAGCACAGCCAGCAGCCATTTGCTGGCCACTGACCTCGGAGGCACTGAGGCTGCTGTGACCTCCAAAGCACAGCCAGCAGGTATGAACTTTCCTCCAGCCGAGGAGGCACTTGGGCTGCTGTGACCTCACAAGCACAGCCAGCATCCAGGAGCCTGCCACTGGCCTAGGAGGCACTGAGGCTGCTGTGACCTCACAAGCACAGCCAGCAGGCATGAGCATGCAACTGCCCTAGGAGGCACTGAGGTTGCTGACACCTCACAAGCACAGCCAGCAGCCATGAGTCTGCCACTGGCCTCGGAGGCACTGAGGTTGCTGACACCTCACAAGCACAGCCAGCAGCCATGCGCCTTCAACTGCCCTAGGAGGCACTGAGGCTGCTGTGACCTCCCAAGCACAGCCAGCAGTCATGGGCCTGCCACTGGCCCTAGGAGGCACTGAGGCTCCTGTGACCTCACAAGGACAGACAGGTGGGGCGATTGCCACTAACCTATGAGGCACTGAGGCTGCGGTGACCTCACAAGCACAGCCAGCAGCCAGGAGCCTGCCACTGGCCTGGGAGGCACTGACGCTGCTGTGACCTCACAAGCACAGCCAGCAGCCAGGAGCCTGCCCCTGGCCTAGGAGGCACTGAGGCTGCTGTGACCTCACAAGCACAGCCAGCACGGGGTGCTGTAGAATTACCTAGGAGGCAGTCAGGCTGCTGTGACCTCACAAGCACAGCCAGCCGCCATGAGCAGGCCACTTGCCTCAGAGACACTGAGGCTGCTGACACCTCACAAGCACAGCCAGCAGCCAGAAGTCTGCCACTGGCCTTGGAGGCACTGAGGCTGCTGTGACCTCACAAGCACAGCCAGCAGCCAGGAGCCTGCCACTGGCCTAGGAGGCACTGAGGCTGCTGTGACCTCACAAGCACAGCCAGCAGGCAGGAGCCTGCCACTGGCCTAGGAGGTACTTAGGAGGCTGTGACCTCCCAAGCACACCAGCAGCCATGAGCCTGCAACTGGCCTAGGAGGCACTGAGGTTACTGTGACCTCACAAGCGCAGCCAGCAGGGGGCGCTGCAGAGTTACCCAGAAGGCACTGAGGCTGCTGTGACCTCACAAGCACAGCCAGCAGACATGAGCCTGCCACTGGCCACAGAGGCACTGAGGCTGCTGTGACCTCCCAAGCACAGCCAACAGCCATAAGTCTGTAACTGGCCTAGGAGGCATTCAGGCTGCTGTGACCTCACAAGCACAGCCAGCAGCCATGAGCCTGCCCCTGGCAAAAGAGGCACTGAGGCTGCTGTGACCTCACAAGCACAGCCAGCAGCCATGAGTCTGCCACTGGCCTACGAGGCCTTCAGGCTGCTGTGATCTCACAAGCACAGCCAGCAGGGGGCGCTGCAGAGTTACCCAGGAGGCACTGAGGCTGCTGTGACTGCACAAGCACAGCCGGTAGCCATGAGTCAGCCACTGGCCTAGGAGGCACTGAGGCTGCTGTGACCTCCCAAGCACAGCCAGCAGCCAGGAGCCTGCCACTGCCCTCAGAGTCACTGAGGCTGCTGTGATCTCACAGGCACAGCCAGCAGCCAGGAGCCTTCCCCTGATCTAGGAGGCAGTGATGTTGCTGTGACCTCCCAAGCATAGCTAGCAGCCATGAGCCTGCCACTGGCCTAGGAGGCACTCAGGCTACTGTGACCTCACAAGCACAGCAAGCAGGGGGAGCTGTAGAGTTACCTAGGAGGCACTGAGGCTGCTGTGACCTCACAAGCACAGCCAGCAGGGGGCGCTAGACACTTGCCTATGGGGCACTGAGGCTGCTGTGACCTCACAAGCACAGCCGGCAGCCATGAGCCTGCCACTGGCCGCAGATGATCTCAGGCTGCTGTGACCTCACAAGCACAGCCACCAGCCAG
This sequence comes from Dromaius novaehollandiae, assembly GCF_036370855.1. Lineage (NCBI taxonomy): Eukaryota > Metazoa > Chordata > Aves > Casuariiformes > Dromaiidae > Dromaius > Dromaius novaehollandiae. The sequence goes on from NC_088107.1 coordinate 27,316,187, forward strand.
GAGCCTGTCACTGGCCTCCGAGGCACAGAGGCTGCTGTGACCTCACAACCAAAGGCAGCAACCATGAGCCTGCCACTGACCCTAGGAGGCACTCAGGCTCCTGTGACCTCACAAGGACAGCCAGCAGCCATGTGTATGCAACTGACCTCGGAGGCACTGAGGCTGCTGTGACCTCACAAGCACAGGCAGCAGTGCGTGCTGTAGACTAACGTAGGAGGCAGTGATGTTGCTGTGACCTCCCAAGCACAGCCAGCAGCCTTGAGCCTGCCACTGGCCTCGGAGGCACTGAGGCTGCTGTGACCTTACAAGCACAGCTAGCACGGGGTGCTGTAGATTTATCTAGGAGGCAGCCAGGCTGCTGTGACCTCACAAGCACAGCCAGCAGCCATGAGCAAGCCACTAGCCTCAGAGGCACTGAGGCTGCTGTGACCTCACAAGCACAGCAAGCAGCCAGGAGCCTGCCACTGGCCTCAGAGGCACTGAGGCTGCTGTGACCTCACAAGCACAGTCAGCAGCCATGAGCATGCCACTGACCTCGGAGGCACTGGGTTTGCAGTGACCTCACAAGCACAGCCAGCAGCCAGGAGCCTGCCCCTGGCCTAGGAGGCACTGAGGCTGCTGTGACCTCACAAGCACAGCCAGCACGGGGTGCTGTAGATTTACCTAGGAGGCAGTCAGGCTGCTGTGACCTCACAAGCACAGCCAGGCGCCATGAGCAGGCCACTGGCCTTGGAGGCACTGAGGCTGCTGTGACCTCCCAAGCACAGCCAGCAGCCATGAGCCTGCCACTGGCCGCAGATGATCTCAGGCTGCTGTGACCTCACAAGCACAGCCACCAGCCAGGAGCCTGTCACTGGCCTCCGAGGCACAGAGGCTGCTGTGACCTCACAACCAAAGGCAGCAACCATGAGCCTGCCACTGACCCTAGGAGGCACTCAGGCTCCTGTGACCTCACAAGGACAGCCAGCAGCCATGTGTATGCAACTGACCTCGGAGGCACTGAGGCTGCTGTGACCTCACAAGCACAGGCAGCAGTGGGTGCTGTAGACTAACGTAGGAGGCAGTGATGTTGCTGTGACCTCCCAAGCACAGCCAGCAGCCAGGAGCCTGCCACTGGCCTCGGAGGCACTGAGGCTGCTGTGACCTTACAAGCACAGCTAGCACGGGGTGCTGTAGATTTATCTAGGAGGCAGCCAGGCTGCTGTGACCTCACAAGCACAGCCAGCAGCCATGAGCAAGCCACTAGCCTCAGAGGCACTGAGGCTGCTGTGACCTCACAAGCACAGCAAGCAGCCAGGAGCCTGCCACTGGCCTCAGAGGCACTGAGGCTGCTGTGACCTCACAAGCACAGTCAGCAGCCATGAGCATGCCACTGACCTCGGAGGCACTGGGTTTGCAGTGACCTCACAAGCACAGCCAGCAGCCAGGAGCCTGCCCCTGGCCTAGGAGGCACTGAGGCTGCTGTGACCTCACAAGCACAGCCAGCACGGGGTGCTGTAGATTTACCTAGGAGGCAGTCAGGCTGCTGTGACCTCACAAGCACAGCCAGCCGCCATGAGCAGGCCACTGGCCTCAGAGGCACTGAGGCTGCTGTGACCTCCCAAGCACAGCCAGCAGCCATGAGCCTGCCACTGGCCTAGGAGGCACTGAGGCTGCAGTGACCTCACAAGCAGAGCCAGCAGCCAGGAGCTTGCCAGTGGCCTAGGAGGTACTTAGGAGGCTGTGACCTCACAAGCACAGCCAGCAGCCATGCGCCTGCAACTGGCCTAGGAGGCACTGAGGTTACTGTGACCTCACAAGCGCAGAAAGCAGGGGGCGCTGCAGAGTTACCCAGAAGGCACCCAGGCTGCTGTGACCTCACAAGCACAGCCAGCAGCCAGGAGCCTGCCACTGACCTCAGAGGCACTGAGGCTGCTGTTATCTCACAAGCACAGCCAGCAGCCATGAGCATGCCACTGACCTCGGAGGCACTGAGGCTGCTGTGACCTCACAAGCACAGCCAGCAGCCATGATCCTGCCACTGGCCTAGGAGGCACTGAGGCTGCTGTGACCTCACAAGAACAGCCGGCAGCCATGAATGAGCCACTGACCTCGGAGGCATGGAGGCTACTGTAACCTCACAAGCACAGCCAGCAGCCATGAACGAGCCACTGGCCTACTAGGCATTCAGGCTGCTGTGACCTCCAAAGCACAGCCAGCAGGTTTGAACTTTCCTCCAGCCGAGGAGGCACTTAGGCTGCTGTGACCTCCCAAGCACAGCTAGCATCCAGGAGCCTGCCACTGGCCTAGGAGGTGCTGAGACTGCTGTGACCTTACAACCACAGCCAGCAGCCATGAGCCTGCCACTGGCCTCGGAGGCACTGAGGCTCCTGTGACCTCACAAGCACAGCCAGCCGCCATGAATGAGCCACTGGCCTCAGAGGCACTGAGGCTGCTGTGACCTCAAAAGAACAGCCAGCAGCCATGAGCCTGCCACTGTCCTCGGAGGCACTGAGGCTGCTGTGACCTCACAAGCACAGCCCCCAGCCATGAGTCTGCCACTGGCCTATGAGGCATTGAGGCTGCGGTGACCTCAGAAGGACAGCCAGCAGGTGCGCTTTCCACAAACCAATGATGCCCTGGGGCTGCTGTGACCTCACAGGCACAGCCAGCAGCCATGAACGAGCCACTGGCCTACTAGGCATTCCGGCTGCTGTGACCTCAGAAGCACAGCCAGAAGCCAGGAGTCTGCCACTGGCCTGGGAGGCACTGAGGCTGCTGTGACCTCACAAACACAGCCAACAGCCATGAGTCTGCAACTGGCCTAGGAGGCATTCCAGCTGCTGTGACCTCACAAGCACAGCCAGCAGCCATGAGCCTGCCACTGGCCTAGGAGGCACTGAGGCTGCTGTTATCTCACAAGAACAGCCAGCAGGGGGCGATAAACACTAAGCTATGAGGCACTGAGGCTGCTGTGACCTCACAAGCACAGCCAGCAGCCAGGAGCCTGCCACTGGCCTCGGAGGCACTGACGCTGCTGTGACCTTACAACCACAGCCAGCAGCCAGGAGCCTGCCACTGGCCTCGGAGGCACTGGGGCTGCTGTGACCTCACAAGCACAGCCCCCAGCCATGAATGAGCCACTGACCTAGGAGGCATGGAGGCTGCTGTGATCTCACAAGCACAGCCAGCCGCAGGGAGCCTGCCACTAGCCTAGGAGGCATTGAGGCTGCTGTGACCTCAGAAGGACAGCCAGCAGGTGCGCTTGCCACTAACCTATGATGCCCTGGGGCTGCTGTGACCTCACAAGCACAGCCAGCAGCCATGAACGAGCCACTGGCCTACTAGGCATTCAGCCTGCTGTGACCTCCAAAGCACAGCCAGCAGCCATGAGCCTTCTACTGGTCTAGGAGGCACTGAGATTGCTGACACCTCACAAGCACAGCCAGCAGCCATTTGCTGGCCACTGACCTCGGAGGCACTGAGGCTGCTGTGACCTCCAAAGCACAGCCAGCAGGTATGAACTTTCCTCCAGCCGAGGAGGCACTTGGGCTGCTGTGACCTCACAAGCACAGCCAGCATCCAGGAGCCTGCCACTGGCCTAGGAGGCACTGAGGCTGCTGTGACCTCACAAGCACAGCCAGCAGGCATGAGCATGCAACTGCCCTAGGAGGCACTGAGGTTGCTGACACCTCACAAGCACAGCCAGCAGCCATGAGTCTGCCACTGGCCTCGGAGGCACTGAGGTTGCTGACACCTCACAAGCACAGCCAGCAGCCGTGCGCCTTCAACTGCCCTAGGAGGCACTGAGGCTGCTGTGACCTCCCAAGCACAGCCAGCAGTCATGGGCCTGCCACTGGCCCTAGGAGGCACTGAGGCTCCTGTGACCTCACAAGGACAGCCAGGTGGGGCGATTGCCACTAACCTATGAGGCACTGAGGCTGCGGTGACCTCACAAGCACAGCCAGCAGCCAGGAGCCTGCCACTGGCCTGGGAGGCACTGACGCTGCTGTGACCTCACAAGCACAGCCAGCAGCCAGGAGCCTGCCACTGGCCTCAGAGGCACTGAGGCTGCTGTGACCTCACAAGCACAGCCAGCACGGGGTGCTGTAGAATTACCTAGGAGGCAGTCAGGCTGCTGTGACCTCACAAGCACAGCCAGCCGCCATGAGCAGGCCACTTGCCTCAGAGGCACTGAGGCTGCTGACACCTCACAAGCACAGCCAGCAGCCAGAAGTCTGCCACTGGCCTTGGAGGCACTGAGGCTGCTGTGACCTCACAAGCACAGCCAGCAGCCATGAGCCTGCCACCGGCAAAAGAGGCACTGAGGCTGCTGTGACCTCCCAAGCACAGCCAGCAGGCAGGAGCCTGCCACTGGCCTAGGAGGTACTTAGGAGGCTGTGACCTCCCAAGCACACCAGCAGCCATGAGCCTGCAACTGGCCTAGGAGGCACTGAGGTAACTGTGACCTCACAAGCGCAGCCAGCAGGGGGCGCTGCAGAGTTACCCAGAAGGCACTGAGGCTGCTGTGACCTCACAAGCACAGCCAGCAGACATGAGCCTGCCACTGGCCACAGAGGCACTGAGGCTGCTGTGACCTCCCAAGCACAGCCAACAGCCATAAGTCTGTAACTGGCCTAGGAGGCATTCAGGCTGCTGTGACCTCACAAGCACAGCCAGCAGCCATGAGCCTGCCCCTGGCAAAAGAGGCACTGAGGCTGCTGTGACCTCACAAGCACAGCCAGCAGCCATGAGTCTGCCACTGGCCTACGAGGCCTTCAGGCTGCTGTGATCTCACAAGCACAGCCAGCAGAGGGCGCTGCAGAGTTACCCAGGAGGCACTGAGGCTGCTGTGACTGCACAAGCACAGCCGGTAGCCATGAGTCAGCCACTGGCCTAGGAGGCACTGAGGCTGCTGTGACCTCCCAAGCACAGCCAGCAGCCAGGAGCCTGCCACTGCCCTCAGAGTCACTGAGGCTGCTGTGATCTCACAGGCACAGCCAGCAGCCAGGAGCCTGCCCCTGATCTAGGAGGCAGTGATGTTGCTGTGACCTCCCAAGCATAGCTAGCAGCCATGAGCCTGCCACTGGCCTAGGAGGCACTCAGGCTACTGTGACCTCACAAGCACAGTAAGCAGGGGGAGCTGTAGAGTTACCTAGGGGCACTGAGGCTGCTGTGACCTCACAAGCACAGCCAGCAGGGGGCGCTAGACACTTGCCTATGGGGCACTGAGGCTGCTGTGACCTCACAAGCACAGCCGGCAGCCATGAGCCTGCCACTGGCCGCAGATGATCTCAGGCTGCTGTGACCACACAAGCACAGCCACCAGCCAGGAGCCTGTCACTGGCCTCCGAGGCACAGAGGCTGCTGTGACCTCACAACCAAAGGCAGCAACCATGAGCCTGCCACTGACCCTAGGAGGCACTCAGGCTCCTGTGACCTCACAAGGACAGCCAGCAGCCATGTGTATGCAACTGACCTCGGAGGCACTGAGGCTGCTGTCACCTCACAAGCACAGGCAGCAGTGGGTGCTGTAGACTAACGTAGGAGGCAGTGATGTTGCTGTGACCTCCCAAGCACAGCCAGCAGCCAGGAGCCTGCCACTGGCCTCGGAGGCACTGAGGCTGCTGTGACCTTACAAGCACAGCTAGCACGGGGTGCTGTAGATTTATCTAGGAGGCAGTCAGGCTGCTGTGACCTCACAAGCACAGCCAGCAGCCATGAGCAAGCCACTAGCCTCAGAGGCACTGAGGCTGCTGTGACCTCACAAGCACAGCAAGCAGCCAGGAGCCTGCCACTGGCCTCAGAGGCACTGAGGCTGCTGTGACCTCCCAAAAACAGCCAGCAGCCATGAGCATGCCACTGACCTCGGAGGCACTGGGTTTGCAGTGACCTCACAAGCACAGCCAGCAGCCAGGAGCCTGCCCCTGGCCTAGGAGGCACTGAGGCTGCTGTGACCTCACAAGCACAGCCAGCACGGGGTGCTGTAGATTTACCTAGGAGGCAGTCAGGCTGCTGTGACCTCACAAGCACAGCCAGCCGCCATGAGCAGGCCACTGGCCTCAGAGGCACTGAGGCTGCTGTGACCTCCCAAGCACAGCCAGCAGCCATGAGCCTGCCACTGGCCTAGGAGGCACTGAGGCTGCAGTGACCTCACAAGCAGAGCCAGCAGCCAGGAGCTTGCCAGTGGCCTAGGAGGTACTTAGGAGGCTGTGACCTCACAAGCACAGCCAGCAGCCATGCGCCTGCAACTGGCCTAGGAGGCACTGAGGCTGCTGTGACCTCACAAGCGCAGAAAGCAGGGGGCGCTGCAGAGTTACCCAGAAGGCACTGAGGCTGCTGTGACCTCACAAGCACAGCCAGCAGCCAGGAGCCTGCCACTGACCTCAGAGGCACTGAGGCTGCTGTTATCTCACAAGCACAGCCAGCAGCCATGAGCATGCCACTGACCTCGGAGGCACTGAGGCTGCTGTGACCTCACAAGCACAGCCAGCAGCCATGATCCTGCCACTGGCCTAGGAGGCACTGAGGCTGCTGTGACCTCACAAGAACAGCCGGCAGCCATGAATGAGCCACTGACCTCGGAGGCATGGAGGCTACTGTAACCTCACAAGCACAGCCAGCAGCCATGAACGAGCCACTGGCCTACTAGGCATTCAGGCTGCTGTGACCTCCAAAGCACAGCCAGCAGGTTTGAACTTTCCTCCAGCCGAGGAGGCACTTAGGCTGCTGTGACCTCCCAAGCACAGCTAGCATCCAGGAGCCTGCCACTGGCCTAGGAGGTGCTGAGACTGCTGTGACCTTACAACCACAGCCAGCAGCCATGAGCCTGCCACTGGCCTCGGAGGCACTGAGGCTCCTGTGACCTCACAAGCACAGCCAGCCGCCATGAATGAGCCACTGGCCTCAGAGGCACTGAGGCTGCTGTGACCTCAAAAGAACAGCCAGCAGCCATGAGCCTGCCACTGTCCTCGGAGGCACTGAGGCTGCTGTGACCTCACAAGCACAGCCCCCAGCCATGAGTCTGCCACTGGCCTATGAGGCATTGAGGCTGCGGTGACCTCAGAAGGACAGCCAGCAGGTGTGCTTTCCACAAACCAATGATGCCCTGGGGCTGCTGTGACCTCACAGGCACAGCCAGCAGCCATGAACGAGCCACTGGCCTACTAGGCATTCCGGCTGCTGTGACCTCAGAAGCACAGCCAGAAGCCAGGAGTCTGCCACTGGCCTGGGAGGCACTGAGGCTGCTGTGACCTCACAAACACAGCCAACAGCCATGAGTCTGCAACTGGCCTAGGAGGCATTCCAGCTGCTGTGACCTCACAAGCACAGCCAGCAGCCATGAGCCTGCCACTGGCCTAGGAGGCACTGAGGCTGCTGTTATCTCACAAGAACAGCCAGCAGGGGGCGATAAACACTAAGCTATGAGGCACTGAGGCTGCTGTGACCTCACAAGCACAGCCAGCAGCCAGGAGCCTGCCACTGGCCTCGGAGGCACTGACGCTGCTGTGACCTTACAACCACAGCCAGCAGCCAGGAGCCTGCCACTGGCCTCGGAGGCACTGGGGCTGCTGTGACCTCACAAGCACAGCCCCCAGCCATGAATGAGCCACTGACCTAGGAGGCATGGAGGCTGCTGTGATCTCACAAGCACAGCCAGCCGCAGGGAGCCTGCCACTAGCCTAGGAGGCATTGAGGCTGCTGTGACCTCAGAAGGACAGCAAGCAGGTGCGCTTGCCACTAACCTATGATGCCCTGGGGCTGCTGTGACCTCACAAGCACAGCCAGCAGCCATGAACGAGCCACTGGCCTACTAGGCATTCAGCCTGCTGTGACCTCCAAAGCACAGCCAGCAGCCATGAGCCTTCTACTGGTCTAGGAGGCACTGAGATTGCTGACACCTCACAAACACAGCCAGCAGCCTTTTGCTGGCCACTGACCTTGGAGGCACTGAGGCTGCTGTGACTTCCAAAGCACAGCCAGCAGGTATGAACTTTCCTCCAGCCGAGGAGGCACTTGGGCTGCTGTGACCTCACAAGCACAGCCAGCATCCAGGAGCCTGCCACTGGCCTAGGAGGCACTGAGGCTGCTGTGACCTCACAAGGACAGCCAGCAGGCATGAGCATGCAACTGCCCTAGGAGGCACTGAGGTTGCTGACACCTCACAAGCACAGGCAGCAGTGGGTGCTGTAGACTAACGTAGGAGGCAGTGATGTTGCTGTGACCTCCCAAGCACAGCCAGCAGCCAGGAGCCTGCCACTGGCCTCGGAGGCAGTGATGTTGCTCTGACCTCCCAAGCATAGCCAGCAGCCAGCAGCCGGCCACTGGCCTAGGAGGCATGGAGGCTGCTGTGATCTCACAAGCACAGCCCCCAGCCATGAGCCTGCCACTGGCCTATGAGGCATTGAGGCTGCGGTGACCTCAGAAGGACAGCCAGCAGGTGCGCTTTCCACTGACCTATGATGCCCTGGGGCTGCTGTGACCTTACAAGCACAGCTAGCACGGGGTGCTGTAGATTTATCTAGGAGGCAGTCAGGCTGCTGTGACCTCACAAGCACAGCCAGCAGCCATGAGCAAGCCACTAGCCTCAGAGGCACTGAGGCTGCTGTGACCTCACAAGCACAGCCAGCAGCCAGCAGCCGGCCACTGGCCTAGGAGGCATGGAGGCTGCTGTGATCTCACAAGCACAGCCCCCAGCCATGAGCCTGCCACTGGCCTATGAGGCATTGAGGCTGCGGTGACCTCAGAAGGACAGCCAGCAGGTGCGCTTTCCACTGACCTATGATGCCCTGGGGCTGCTGTGACCTTACAAGCACAGCTAGCACGGGGTGCTGTAGATTTATCTAGGAGGCAGTCAGGCTGCTGTGACCTCACAAGCACAGCCAGCAGCCATGAGCAAGCCACTAGCCTCAGAGGCACTGAGGCTGCTGTGACCTCACAAGCACAGTAAGCAGCCAGGAGCCTGCCACTGGCATCAGAGGCACTGAGGCTGCTGTGACCTCCCAAAAACAGCCAGCAGCCATGAGCATGCCACTGACCTCGGAGGCACTGGGTTTGCAGTGACCTCACAAGCACAGCCAGCAGCCAGGAGCCTGCCCCTGGCCTAGGAGGCACTGAGGCTGCTGTGACCTCACAAGCACAGCCCCCAGCCATGAATGAGCCACTGACCTAGGAGGCATGGAGGCTGCTGTGATCTCACAAGCACAGCCAGCCGCAGGGAGCCTGCCACTAGCCTAGGAGGCATTGAGGCTGCTGTGACCTCAGAAGGACAGCCAGCAGGTGCGCTTTCCACTGACCTATGATGCCCTGGGGCTGCTGTGACCTTACAAGCACAGCTAGCACGGGGTGCTGTAGATTTATCTAGGAGGCAGTCAGGCTGCTGTGACCTCACAAGCACAGCCAGCAGCCATGAGCAAGCCACTAGCCTCAGAGGCACTGAGGCTGCTGTGACCTCACAAGCACAGTAAGCAGCCAGGAGCCTGCCACTGGCATCAGAGGCACTGAGGCTGCTGTGACCTCCCAAAAACAGCCAGCAGCCATGAGCATGCCACTGACCTCGGAGGCACTGGGTTTGCAGTGACCTCACAAGCACAGCCAGCAGCCAGGAGCCTGCCCCTGGCCTAGGAGGCACTGAGGCTGCTGTGACCTCACAAGCACAGCCAGCAGCCGTGAACCTGCCACTGGCCTTAGAGGCACTGAGGCTGCTGTGTCCTCACAAGCACAGCCAACAGCCATGAGTCTGCAACTGGCCTAGGAGGCATTCAGGCTGCTGTGACCTCACAAGCACAGCCAGCAGCCATGAGCCTGCCACTGGCCTCGGAGGCACTGAGGCTGCTGTTATCTCACAAGCACAGCCAGGAGGGCGCGCTTAACACTAAGCTATGAGGCACTGAGGCTGCTGTGACCTCACAGGCACAGCCAGCAGCCAGGAGCCTGCCCCTGACCTAGGAGGCAGTGATGTTGCTCTGACCTCCCAAGCATAGCTAGCAGCCATGAGCCTGCCACTGGCCTAGGAGGCACTGAGGCTGCTGTGACCTCACAAGCACAGCAAGCAGCCAGGAGCCTTCTGCTGGTCTAGGATGCACTGAGATTGCTGACACCTCACAAGCACAGCCAGCAGCCATTTGCTGGCCACTGACCTCGGAGGCACTGAGGCTGCTGTGACCTCCAAAGCACAGCCAGCAGGTATGAACTTTCCTCCAGCCGAGGAGGCACTTAGGCTGCTGTGACCTCACAAGCACAGCCAGCAGCCAGGAGCCTGCCACTGGCCTAGGAGGCACTGAGGCTGCTCTGACCTAACAAGCACAGTCGGCCGCCATGAGCCTGCCACTGGCCTCAGAGGCACTGAGGCTGCTGTGACCTCCCAAACACATCCAGCAGCCATTGGCATGACACTGACCTCGGAGGCAGTGAGTTTGCTGTGACCTCACAAGCACAGCCAGCAACCAGGAGCCTGCCACTGGCCTGGGAGGCACTCAGGCTGCTGTGACCTCACAAGCTCAGCTAGCAGGGGGCGCTAGACACTTGCCTATGAGGCACTGAAGCTGCTGTGACCTCACAAGCACAGCCAGCAGCCATGAGCCTGCCAGTGGCCGGAGATGATCTCAGGCTGCTGTGACCTCCCAAGCACAGCCACCAGCCAGGAGCCTGTCACTGGCCTCCGAGGCACAGAGGCTGCTGTGACCTCACAACCAAAGGCAGCAACCATGAGCCTGCCACTGACCCTAGGAGGCACTCAGGCTCCTGTGACCTCACAGGGACAGCCAGGTCGGGCGATTGCCACTAACCTATGAGGCACTCAGGCTGCTGTGACCTGACAAGCACAGCCAGCAGCCATGAGGCTGCCCCAGGCTTAGGAGGCACTGAGGCTGCTGTGACCTCCGAAGCACAGCCAGCAGCCATGAGCATGCAACTGACCTCGGAGGCACTGATGCTGCTGTGACCTCACAAGCACAGGCAGCAGTGGGCGCTGTAGACTAACATAGGAGTCACTGAGGCTGCTGTGACCTCCCAAGCACAGGCAGCAGCCAGGAGCCTGCCCCTGGCAAAAGAGGCACTGAGGCTGCTGTGACCTCACAAGCACAGCCAGCAGCCGTGAACCTGCCACTGGCCTCAGAGGCACTGGGGCTGCAGTGACCTCACAAGCACAGCCAGCAGCCAGCAGCCGGCCACTGGCCTAGGAGGCATGGAGGCTGCTGTGATCTCACAAGCACAGCCCCCAGCCATGAGCCTGCCACTGGCCTATGAGGCATTGAGGCTGCGGTGACCTCAGAAGGACAGCCAGCAGGTGCGCTTTCCACTGACCTATGATGCCCTGGGGCTGCTGTGACCTCACAAGCACAGCCAGCAGCCATGAACGAGCCACTGGCCTACTAGGCATTCAGGCTGCTGTGACCTCAGAAGCACAGCCAGCATGCAGGAGCCTGCCACTGTCCTCGGAGGCACTGAGGCTGCTGTGACCTCCAAAGCACAGCCAGCATCCAGGAGCCTGCCACTGGCCTAGGAGGCACTGAGGCTGCTGTGACCTCACAAGCACAGCCAGCAGGCATGAGCATGCAACTGACCTCGGAGGCACTGAGGCTGCTGTGACCTCACAAGCTCTGCCAGGAGCCATGAGCCTGCCACTGGCCTCGGAGGCACAGAGTCTGCTCTGACCTCCCAAGCACAGCCAGCAGCCATGAGCCTGCCACTGGCCTCGGAGGCACCCAGGCTGCTGTGACCTCACAAACACAGCCAGCAGCCGGGAGTCTGACACTGGCCTAGGAGGCACCCAGGCTGCTGTGACCTCCCAAGCACAGCTAGCAGCCAGGAGCCTGCCACTGGCCTCGGAGGCACTGAGGCTGGCTGTGACCTCCCAAGCACAGCCAGCAGGGCGTGCTGTAGAGTTACCTATGAGGCACTGAGGCTGCTGTGACCTCACAGGCACAGCCGGCAGCCATGTGCCTGCCAGTGGCCTAGGAGGCACTGAGGCTGCTATCACCTCACAAGCAGAGCCAGCAGCCATGAGCATGCAACTGACCTCGGAGACTTTCAGGCTGCTGTGACCTCACAAGCACAGCCAGCAGTGGGCGCTGTAGACTAACGTAGGTATCACTGAGACTGCTGTGACCTCCCAAGCACATCCAGCAGCCAGGAGCCTGCCACTGGCCTGGGAGGCACTGAGGCTGCTGTGACCTCAGAAGCACAGCCAACAGCCATGAGTCTGCAACTGGTCTACGAGGCATTCAGGCTGCTGTGACCTCACAAGCACAGCCAGCAGCCATGAGCCTGCCACTGGCCACAGAGGCACTGAGGCTGCTGTTATCTCACAAGCACAGCCAGCAGGGGGCGCTAAACACTAAGCTATGAGGCACTGAGGCTGCTGTGACCTCACAAGCACAGCCAGCAGCCAGGAGCCTGCCACTGGCCTGGGAGGCACTGAGGCTGCTGTGACCTCACAAGCACAGCCAACAGCCATGAGTCTGCAACTGGCCTAGGAGGCATTCAGGCTGCTGTGACCTCACAAGCACAGCCAGCAGCCAGGAGCCAGCCACTGGCCTCGGAGGCACTAAGGCTGCTGTGACCTCACAAGCACAGCCAGCAGCCGTGAACCTGCCACTGGCCTTAGAGGCACTGAGGCTGCTGTGTCCTCACAAGCACAGCCAACAGCCATGAGTCTGCAACTGGCCTAGGAGGCATTCAGTCTTCTGTGACCTCACAAGCACAGCCAGCAGCCATGAGCCTGCCACTGGCCTCGGAGGCACTGAGGCTGCTGTTATCTCACAAGCACAGCCAGGAGGGCGCGCTTAACACTAAGCTATGAGGCACTGAGGCTGCTGTGACCTCACAGGCACAGCCAGCAGCCAGGAGCCTGCCCCTGACCTAGGAGGCAGTGATGTTGCTCTGACCTCCCAAGCATAGCTAGCAGCCATGAGCCTGCCACTGGCCTAGGAGGCACTGAGGCTGCTGTGACCTCACAAGCACAGCCAGGAGCCAGGAGCCTTCTGCTGGTCTAGGATGCACTGAGATTGCTGACACCTCACAAGCACAGCCAGCAGCCATTTGCTGGCCACTGACCTCGGAGGCACTGAGGCTGCTGTGACCTCCAAAGCACAGCCAGCAGGTATGAACTTTCCTCCAGCCGAGGAGGCACTTAGGCTGCTGTGACCTCACAAGCACAGCCAGCAGCCAGGAGCCTGCCACTGGCCTAGGAGGCACTGAGGCTGCTCTGACCTAACAAGCACAGTCGGCCGCCATGAGCCTGCCACTGGCCTCAGAGGCACTGAGGCTGCTGTGACCTCCCAAACACATCCAGCAGCCATTGGCATGACACTGACCTCGGAGGCAGTGAGTTTGCTGTGACCTCACAAGCACAGCCAGCAACCAGGAGCCTGCCACTGGCCTGGGAGGCACTCAGGCTGCTGTGACCTCACAAGCTCAGCTAGCAGGGGGCGCTAGACACTTGCCTATGAGGCACTGAAGCTGCTGTGACCTCACAAGCACAGCCGGCAGCCATGAGCCTGCCAGTGGCCGGAGATGATCTCAGGCTGCTGTGACCTCCCAAGCACAGCCACCAGCCAGGAGCCTGTCACTGGCCTCCGAGGCACAGAGGCTGCTGTGACCTCACAACCAAAGGCAGCAACCATGAGCCTGCCACTGACCCTAGGAGGCACTCAGGCTCCTGTGACCTCACAGGGACAGCCAGGTGGGGCGATTGCCACTAACCTATGAGGCACTCAGGCTGCTGTGACCTGACAAGCACAGCCAGCAGCCATGAGGCTGCCCCAGGCTTAGGAGGCACTGAGGCTGCTGTGACCTCCGAAGCACAGCCAGCAGCCATGAGCATGCAACTGACCTCGGAGGCACTGATGCTGCTGTGACCTCACAAGCACAGGCAGCAGTGGGCGCTGTAGACTAACATAGGAGTCACTGAGGCTGCTGTGACCTCCCAAGCACAGGCAGCAGCCAGGAGCCTGCCCCTGGCAAAAGAGGCACTGAGGCTGCTGTGACCTCACAAGCACAGCCAGCAGCCGTGAACCTGCCACTGGCCTCAGAGGCACTGGGGCTGCAGTGACCTCACAAGCACAGCCAGCAGCCAGCAGCCGGCCACTGGCCTAGGAGGCATGGAGGCTGCTGTGATCTCACAAGCACAGCCCCCAGCCATGAGCCTGCCACTGGCCTATGAGGCATTGAGGCTGCGGTGACCTCAGAAGGACAGCCAGCAGGTGCGCTTTCCACTGACCTATGATGCCCTGGGGCTGCTGTGACCTCACAAGCACAGCCAGCAGCCATGAACGAGCCACTGGCCTACTAGGCATTCAGGCTGCTGTGACCTCAGAAGCACAGCCAGCATGCAGGAGCCTGCCACTGTCCTCGGAGGCACTGAGGCTGCTGCGACCTCACAAGCTCAGCCAGGAGCCATGAGCCTGCCACTGGCCTCGGAGGCACTGAGGCTGCTGTGACCTCACAAGCACAGCCAGCAGGCATGAGCATGCAACTGACCTCGGAGGCACTGAGGCTGCTGTGACCTCACAAGCACAGCCAGCAGCCATGAGCCTGCCACTGGCCTCGGAGGCACCCAGGCTGCTGTGACCTCACAAACACAGCCAGCAGCCGGGAGTCTGACACTGGCCTAGGAGGCACCCAGGCTGCTGTGACCTCCCAAGCACAGCTAGCAGCCAGGAGCCTGCCACTGGCCTCGGAGGCACTGAGGCTGGCTGTGACCTCCCAAGCACAGCCAGCAGGGCGTGCTGTAGAGTTACCTATGAGGCACTGAGGCTGCTGTGACCTCACAGGCACAGCCGGCAGCCATGTGCCTGCCAGTGGCCTAGGAGGCACTGAGGCTGCTATCACCTCACAAGCAGAGCCAGCAGCCATGAGCATGCAACTGACCTCGGAGACTTTCAGGCTGCTGTGACCTCACAAGCACAGCCAGCAGTGGGCGCTGTAGACTAACGTAGGTATCACTGAGACTGCTGTGACCTCCCAAGCACATCCAGCAGCCAGGAGCCTGCCACTGGCCTGGGAGGCACTGAGGCTGCTGTGACCTCAGAAGCACAGCCAACAGCCATGAGTCTGCAACTGGTCTACGAGGCATTCAGGCTGCTGTGACCTCACAAGCACAGCCAGCAGCCATGAGCCTGCCACTGGCCACAGAGGCACTGAGGCTGCTGTTATCTCACAAGCACAGCCAGCAGGGGGCGCTAAACACTAAGCTATGAGGCACTGAGGCTGCTGTGACCTCACAAGCACAGCCAGCAGCCAGGAGCCTGCCACTGGCCTGGGAGGCACTGAGGCTGCTGTGACCTCACAAGCACAGCCAACAGCCATGAGTCTGCAACTGGCCTAGGAGGCATTCAGGCTGCTGTGACCTCACAAGCACAGCCAGCAGCCAGGAGCCAGCCACTGGCCTCGGAGGCACTAAGGCTGCTGTGACCTCACAAGCACAGCCAGCAGCCGTGAACCTGCCACTGGCCTTAGAGGCACTGAGGCTGCTGTGTCCTCACAAGCACAGCCAACAGCCATGAGTCTGCAACTGGCCTAGGAGGCATTCAGTCTTCTGTGACCTCACAAGCACAGCCAGCAGCCATGAGCCTGCCACTGGCCTCGGAGGCACTGAGGCTGCTGTTATCTCACAAGCACAGCCAGGAGGGCGCGCTTAACACTAAGCTATGAGGCACTGAGGCTGCTGTGACCTCACAGGCACAGCCAGCAGCCAGGAGCCTGCCCCTGACCTAGGAGGCAGTGATGTTGCTCTGACCTCCCAAGCATAGCTAGCAGCCATGAGCCTGCCACTGGCCTAGGAGGCACTGAGGCTGCTGTGACCTCACAAGCACAGCCAGGAGCCAGGAGCCTTCTGCTGGTCTAGGATGCACTGAGATTGCTGACACCTCACAAGCACAGCCAGCAGCCATTTGCTGGCCACTGACCTCGGAGGCACTGAGGCTGCTGTGACCTCCAAAGCACAGCCAGCAGGTATGAACTTTCCTCCAGCCGAGGAGGCACTTAGGCTGCTGTGACCTCACAAGCACAGCCAGCAGCCAGGAGCCTGCCACTGGCCTAGGAGGCACTGAGGCTGCTCTGACCTAACAAGCACAGTCGGCCGCCATGAGCCTGCCACTGGCCTCAGAGGCACTGAGGCTGCTGTGACCTCCCAAACACATCCAGCAGCCATTGGCATGACACTGACCTCGGAGGCAGTGAGTTTGCTGTGACCTCACAAGCACAGCCAGCAACCAGGAGCCTGCCACTGGCCTGGGAGGCACTCAGGCTGCTGTGACCTCACAAGCTCAGCTAGCAGGGGGCGCTAGACACTTGCCTATGAGGCACTGAAGCTGCTGTGACCTCACAAGCACAGCCGGCAGCCATGAGCCTGCCAGTGGCCGGAGATGATCTCAGGCTGCTGTGACCTCCCAAGCACAGCCACCAGCCAGGAGCCTGTCACTGGCCTCCGAGGCACAGAGGCTGCTGTGACCTCACAACCAAAGGCAGCAACCATGAGCCTGCCACTGACCCTAGGAGGCACTCAGGCTCCTGTGACCTCACAGGGACAGCCAGGTGGGGCGATTGCCACTAACCTATGAGGCACTCAGGCTGCTGTGACCTGACAAGCACAGCCAGCAGCCATGAGGCTGCCCCAGGCTTAGGAGGCACTGAGGCTGCTGTGACCTCCGAAGCACAGCCAGCAGCCATGAGCATGCAACTGACCTCGGAGGCACTGATGCTGCTGTGACCTCACAAGCACAGGCAGCAGTGGGCGCTGTAGACTAACATAGGAGTCACTGAGGCTGCTGTGACCTCCCAAGCACAGGCAGCAGCCAGGAGCCTGCCCCTGGCAAAAGAGGCACTGAGGCTGCTGTGACCTCACAAGCACAGCCAGCAGCCGTGAACCTGCCACTGGCCTCAGAGGCACTGGGGCTGCAGTGACCTCACAAGCACAGCCAGCAGCCAGCAGCCGGCCACTGGCCTAGGAGGCATGGAGGCTGCTGTGATCTCACAAGCACAGCCCCCAGCCATGAGCCTGCCACTGGCCTATGAGGCATTGAGGCTGCGGTGACCTCAGAAGGACAGCCAGCAGGTGCGCTTTCCACTGACCTATGATGCCCTGGGGCTGCTGTGACCTCACAAGCACAGCCAGCAGCCATGAACGAGCCACTGGCCTACTAGGCATTCAGGCTGCTGTGACCTCAGAAGCACAGCCAGCATGCAGGAGCCTGCCACTGTCCTCGGAGGCACTGAGGCTGCTGCGACCTCACAAGCTCAGCCAGGAGCCATGAGCCTGCCACTGGCCTCGGAGGCACTGAGGCTGCTGTGACCTCACAAGCACAGCCAGCAGGCATGAGCATGCAACTGACCTCGGAGGCACTGAGGCTGCTGTGACCTCACAAGCACAGCCAGCAGCCATGAGCCTGCCACTGGCCTCGGAGGCACCCAGGCTGCTGTGACCTCACAAACACAGCCAGCAGCCGGGAGTCTGACACTGGCCTAGGAGGCACCCAGGCTGCTGTGACCTCCCAAGCACAGCTAGCAGCCAGGAGCCTGCCACTGGCCTCGGAGGCACTGAGGCTGGCTGTGACCTCCCAAGCACAGCCAGCAGGGCGTGCTGTAGAGTTACCTATGAGGCACTGAGGCTGCTGTGACCTCACAAGCACAGCCGGCAGCCATGTGCCTGCCAGTGGCCTAGGAGGCACTGAGGCTGCTATCACCTCACAAGCAGAGCCAGCAGCCATGAGCATGCAACTGAGCTCGGAGACTTTCAGGCTGCTGTGACCTCACAAGCACAGCCAGCAGTGGGCGCTGTAGACTAACGTAGGAATCACTGAGGCTGCTGTGACCTCCCAAGCACATCAAGCAGCCAGGAGCCTGCCACTGGCCTGGGAGGCACTGAGGCTGCTGTGACCTCAGAAGCACAGCCAACAGCCATGAGTCTGCAACTGGTCTAGGAGGCATTCAGGCTGCTGTGACCTCACAAGCACAGCCAGCAGCCATGAGCCTGCCACTGGCCACAGAGGCACTGAGGCTGCTGTTATCTCACAAGCACAGCCAGCAGGGGGCGCTAAACACTAAGCTATGAGGCACTGAGGCTGCTGTGACCTCACAAGCACAGCCAGCAGCCAGGAGCCTGCCACTGGCCTGGGAGGCACTGAGGCTGCTGTGACCTCACAAGCACAGCCAACAGCCATGAGTCTGCAACTGGCCTAGGAGGCATTCAGGCTGCTGTGACCTCACAAGCACAGCCAGCAGCCATGAGCCTGCCACTGGCCTCGGAGGCACTGAGGCTGCTGTTATCTCACAAGCACAGCCAGGAGGGCGCGCTAAACACTAAGCTATGAGGCACTGAGGCTGCTGTTATCTCACAGGCACAGCCAGCAGCCAGGAGCCTGCCCCTGACCTAGGAGGCAGTGATGTTGCTCTGACCTCCAAAGCATAGCTAGCAGCCATGAGCCTGCCACTGGCCTAGGAGGCACTGAGGCTGCTGTGACCTCACAAGCACAGCCAGGAGCCAGGAGCCTTCTGCTGGTGTAGGATGCACTGAGATTGCTGACACCTCACAAGCACATCCAGCAGCCATTTGCTGGCCACTGACCTCGGAGGCACTGAGGCTGCTGTGACCTCCAAAGCACAGCCAGCAGGTATGAACTTTCCTCCAGCCGAGGAGGCACTTAGGCTGCTGTGACCTCACAAGCACAGCCAGCATCCAGGAGCCTGCCACTGGCCTGGGAGGCACTCAGGCTGCTGTGACCTCACAAGCACAGCTAGCAGGGGGCGCTAGACACTTGCCTATGAGGCACTGAAGCTGCTGTGACCTCACAAGCACAGCCGGCAGCCATGAGCCTGCCAGTGGCCGGAGATGATCTCAGGCTGCTGTGACCTCCCAAGCACAGCCACCAGCCAGGAGCCTGTCACTGGCCTCCGAGGCACAGAGGCTGCTGTGACCTCACAAGCACAGCCAGCAGCCAGGAGCCTGCCACTGACCCTAGGAGGCACTCAGGCTCCTGTGACCTCACAGGGACAGCCAGGTGGGGCGATTGCCACTAACCTATGAGGCACTCCGGCTGCTGTGACCTCACAAGCACAGCCAGCAGCCATGAGGCTGCCCCAGGCTTAGGAGGCACTGAGGCTGCTGTGACCTCCGAAGCACAGCCAGCAGCCATGAGCATGCAACTGACCTCGGAGGCACTGATGCTGCTGTGACCTCACAAGCACAGGCAGCAGTGGGCGCTGTAGACTAACATAGGAGTCACTGAGGCTGCTGTGACCTCCCAAGCACAGGCAGCAGCCAGGAGCCTGCCCCTGGCAAAAGAGGCACTGAGGCTGCTGTGACCTCACAAGCACAGCCAGCAGCCGTGAACCTGCCACTGGCCTCAGAGGCACTGGGGCTGCAGTGACCTCACAAGCACAGCCAGCAGCCAGCAGCCGGCCACTGGCCTAGGAGGCATGGAGGCTGCTGTGATCTCACAAGCACAGCCCCCAGCCATGAGCCTGCCACTGGCCTATGAGGCATTGAGGCTGCGGTGACCTCAGAAGGACAGCCAGCAGGTGCGCTTTCCACTGACCTATGATGCCCTGGGGCTGTTGTGACCTCACAAGCACAGCCAGCAGCCATGAACGAGCCACTGGCCTACTAGGCATTCAGGCTGCTGTGACCTCCAAAGCACAGCCAGCAGGTATGAGCTTTCCTCCACCGAGCAGGCACTTAGGCTGCTGTGACCTCAGAAGCACAGCCAGCATCCAGGAGCCTGCCACTGGCCTAGGAGGCACTGAGGCTGCTGTGACCTCACAAGCACAGCCAGCAGGCATGAGCATGCAACTGACCTCGGAGGCACTGAGGCTGCTGTGACCTCACAAGCTCTGCCAGGAGCCATGAGCCTGCCACTGGCCTCGGAGGCACAGAGTCTGCTCTGACCTCCCAAGCACAGCCAGCAGCCATGAGCCTGCCACTGGCCTCGGAGGCACCCAGGCTGCTGTGACCTCACAAGCACAGCCAGCAGCCGGGAGTCTGACACTGGCCTAGGAGGCACCCAGGCTGCTGTGACCTCCCAAGCACAGCTAGCAGCCAGGAGCCTGCCACTGGCCTCGGAGGCACTGAGGCTGGCTGTGACCTCCCAAGCACAGCCAGCAGGGCGTGCTGTAGAGTTACCTATGAGGCACTGAGGCTGCTGTGACCTCCTAAGCACAGCCGGCAGCCATGTGCCTGCCAGTGGCCTAGGAGGCACTGAGGCTGCTATCACCTCACAAGCAGAGCCAGCAGCCATGAGCATGCAACTGACCTCGGAGACTTTCAGGCTGCTGTGACCTCACAAGCACAGCCAGCAGTGGGCGCTGTAGACTAACGTAGGTATCACTGAGACTGCTGTGACCTCCCAAGCACATCCAGCAGCCAGGAGCCTGCCACTGGCCTGGGAGGCACTGAGGCTGCTGTGACCTCAGAAGCACAGCCAACAGCCATGAGTCTGCAACTGGTCTAGGAGGCATTCAGGCTGCTGTGACCTCACAAGCACAGCCAGCAGCCATGAGCCTGCCACTGGCCACAGAGGCACTGAGGCTGCTGTTATCTCACAAGCACAGCCAGCAGGGGGCGCTAAACACTAAGCTATGAGGCACTGAGGCTGCTGTGACCTCACAAGCACAGCCAGCAGCCAGGAGCCTGCCACTGGCCTCAGAGGCACTGAGGCTGCTGTGACCTCACAAGCACAGCCAGCAGCCAAGAGCCTGCCACTGGCCTGGGAGGCACTGAGTCTGCTGTGACCTCAGAAGCACAGCCAGCAGCCATGAGCCTGCCACTGGCCTAGGAGGCACTCAGGCTGCTATGACCTCACAAGCACAGCCCCCAGCCATGATTGAGCCACTGACCTAGGAGGCATGGAAGCTGCTGTGATCTCACAAGCACAGCCAGCCGCAGGGAGCCTGCCACTGCCCTAGGAGGCATTGAGGCTGCGGTGACCTCAGAAGGACAGCCAGCAGGTGTGCTTCCCACTAACCTATGATGCCCTGGGGCTGCTGTGACCTCACAAGCACAGCCAGCAGCCACGAACGAGCCACTGGCCTACTAGGCATTCAGGCTGCTGTGACCTCCCAAGCACAGCCAGCAGCCATGAGCATGCAACTGACGTAGGAGGCACTCAGGCTGCTGTGACCTCACAAGCACAGCCAGCAGCCAGGAGCCTTCTACTGGTCTAGGAGGCACTGAGATTGCTGACACCTCACAAGCACAGCCAGCAGCCATTTGCTGGCCACTGACCTCGGAGGCACTGAGGCTGCTGTGACCTCCAAAACACAGCCAGCAGGTATGAACTTTCCTCCAGCCGAGGAGGCACTTAGGCTGCTGTGACCTCACAAGCACAGGCAGCAGCCAGGAGCCTGCCACTGGCCTAGGAGGCACTGAGGCTGCTGTGACCTCACAAGCACAGCCAGCAGGCATGAGCATGCGACTGACCTCGGAGGCACTGAGGCTGCTGCGACCTCACAAGCACAGCCAGGAGCCAGGAGCCTGCCACTGGCCACGGAGGCACTGAGGTTGCTGACACCTCACAAGCACAACCAGCAGCCATTCGCCGGCCACTGACCTAGGAGGCACTGAGTCTGCTCTGACCTCCCAAGCACAGCCAGCAGCCAGGAGCCTGCCACTGGCCTAGGAGGCACTGAGGCTGCTGTGACCTCACAAGCACAGCCAGCAGCCATGAGTCTGACACTGGCCTACGAGGCATTCAGGCTGCTGTGACTTCACAAGCACAGCCAGCAGGGGGCGCTGCAGAGTTACCCAGGAGGCACTGAGGCTGCTGTGACCTCACAAGCACAGCCAGCAGCCATGAGTCGGCCACTGGCCTAGGAGGCACTGAGGCTGCTGTGACCTCACAAGCACAGCCAGCAGCCATGAGTCTGTCACTGGCCTAGGAGGCATTCAGGCTGCTGTGACTTCACAAGCACAGCCAGCAGGGGGCGCTGCAGAGTTACCCAGGAAGCACTGAGGCTGCTGTGACCTCCCAAGCACAGCCAGCAGCCAGGAGCCTGCCACTGCCGTCAGAGGCACTGAGGCTGCTGTGATCTCACAGGCACAGGCAGCAGCCAGGAGCCTGCCCCTGACCTAGGAGGCAGTGATGTTGCTGTGACCTCACAAGCACAGGCAGCAGTGGGCGCTGTAGACTAACATAGGAGTCACTGAGGCTGCTGTGACCTCCCAAGCACAGGCAGCAGCCAGGAGCCTGCCCCTGGCAAAAGAGGCACTGAGGCTGCTGTGACCTCACAAGTACAGCCAGCAGCTGTGAACCTGCCACTGGCCTCAGAGGCACTGGGGCTGCAGTGACCTCACAAGCACAGCCAGCAGCCAGCAGCCGGCCACTGGCCTAGGAGGCATGGAGGCTGCTGTGATCTCACAAGCACAGCCCCCAGCCATGAGCCTGCCACTGGCCTATGAGGCATTGAGGCTGCGGTGACCTCAGAAGGACAGCCAGCAGGTGCGCTTTCCACTGACCTATGATGCCCTGGGGCTGCTGTGACCTCACAAGCACAGCCAGCAGCCATGAACGAGCCACTGGCCTACTAGGCATTCAGGCTGCTGTGACCTCAGAAGCACAGCCAGCATGCAAGAGCCTGCCACTGGCCTCGGAGGCACTGAGGCTGCTGTGACCTCCAAAGCACAGCCAGCAGGTATGACCTTTCCTCCAGCCGAGCAGGCACTTAGGCTGCTGTGACCTCACAAGCACAGCCAGCATCCAGGAGCCTGCCACTGGCCTAGGAGGCACCCAGGCTGCTGTGACCTCACAAACACAGCCAGCAGGCATGAGCATGCAACTGACCTCGGAGGCACTGAGGCTGCTGCGACCTCACAAGCTCTGCCAGGAGCCATGAGCCTGCCACAGGCCTCGGAGGCACTGAGGCTGCTGTGACCTCACAAGCACAGGCAGCAGGGGGTGCTGTAGAGTTACCTATGAGGCACTGAGGCTGCTGTGACCTCACAAGCACAGCCGGCAGCCATGTGCCTGCCAGTGGCCTAGGAGGCACTGAGGCTGCTATCACCTCACAAGCAGAGCCAGCAGCCATGAGCATGCAACTGACCTCGGAGACTTTCAGGCTGCTGTGACCTCACAAGCACAGCCAGCAGTGGGCGCTGTAGACTAACGTAGGAATCACTGAGGCTGCTGTGACCTCCCAAGCACATCCAGCAGCCAGGAGCCTGCCACTGGCCTGGGAGGCACTGAGGCTGCTGTGACCTCAGAAGCACAGCCAACAGCCATGAGTCTGCAACTGGCCTAGGAGGCATTCCAGCTGCTGTGACCTCACAAGCACAGCCAGCAGCCTTGAGCCTGCCACTGGCCACAGAGGCACTGAGGCTGCTTTTATCTCACAAGCACAGGCAGCAGGGGGCGCTAAACACTAAGCTATGGGGCACTGAGGCTGCTGTGACCTCACAAGCACAGGCAGCAGCCAGGAGCCTGCCACTGGCCTAGGAGGCACTGAGGCTGCTGTGACCTCACAACCACAGCCAGCAGCCATGAGCCTGCCACTGGCCTAGGAGGCACTGAGGCTGCTATGACCTCACAAGCACAGCCCCCAGCCATGAATGAGCCACTGACCTAGGAGGCATGGAGGCTGCTGTGATCTCACAAGCACAGCCAGCCGCAGGGAGCCTGCCACTGCCCTAGGAGGCATTGAGGCTGCGGTGACCTCAGAAGGACAGCCAGCAGGTGTGCTTCCCACTAACCTATGATGCCCTGCGGCTGCTGTGACCTCACAAGCACAGCCAGCAGCCACGAACGAGCCTCTGGCCTACTAGGCATTCAGGCTGCTGTGACCTCCCAAGCACAGCCAGCAGCCATGAGCATGCAACTGACGTAGGAGGCACTCAGGCTGCTGTGACCTCACAAGCACAGCCAGCAGCCAGGAGCCTTCTACTGGTCTAGGAGGCACTGAGATTGCTGACACCTCACAAGCACAGCCAGCAGCCATTTGCTGGCCACTGACCTCGGAGGCACTGAGGCTGCTGTGACCTCCAAAGCACAGCCAGCAGGTGTGAACTTTCCTCCAGCCGAGGAGGCACTTAGGCTGCTGTGACCTCACAAGCACAGGCAGCAGCCAGGAGCCTGCCACTGGCCTAGGAGGCACTGAGGCTGCTGTGACCTCACAAGCACAGCCAGCAGGCATGAGCATGCGACTGACCTCGGAGGCACTGAGGCTGCTGCGACCTCACAAGCTCAGCCAGGAGCCATGAGCCTGCCACTGGCCTCGGAGGCACTGAGGCTGCTGTGACCTCACAAGCACAGCCAGCAGCCATGAGTCTGCCACTGGCCTACGAGGCATTCAGGCTGCTGTGACTTCGCAAGCACAGCCAGCAGGGGGCACTGCAGAGTTACCCAGGAGGCACTGAGGCTGCTGTGACCTCACAAGCACAGCCAGCAGCCAGGAGCCTGCCACTGCCCTCAGAGGCACTGAGGCTGCTGTGAGCTCACAGGCACAGGCAGCAGCCATGAGCCTGCCCCTGACATAGGAGGCAGTGATGTTGCTGTGACCTCCCAAGCACAGCTAGCAGCCATGAGCCTGCCACTGGCCGCAGATGATCTCAGGCTGCTGTCACCTCCCAAGCACATCCACCAGCCAGGAGCCTGTCACTGGCCTCCGAGGCACAGAGGCTACTGTGACCTCACAACCAAAGGCAGCAACCATGAGCCTGCCACTGACCCTAGGAGGCACTGAGGCTCCTGTGACCTCACAAGGACAGCCAGCAGCCATGTGTATGCAACTGACCTCGGAGGCACTCAGGCTGCTGTGACCTGACAAGAACAGGCAGCAGTGGGCGCTGTAGACTAACGTAGGAGTCACTGAGTCTGCTGTGACCTCCGAAGCACAGCCAGCAGCCATGAGCCTACCACTGTCCTGGGAGGCACTGAGGCTGCTGTGACCTCACAAGCACAGCCAGCAGGGGGTGCTGTAGAGTTATCTAGGAGGCAGTCAGGCTGCTGTGACCTCACAAGCACAGCTAGCCGCCATGAGCAAGCCACTGGCCTCAGAGGCACTGAGGCTGCTGTGACCTCACAAGCACAGCAAGCAGCCAGGAGCCTGTCACTGGCCTCGGAGGCACTGAGGCTGCTGTGACCTCCTAAGCACAGCCAGCAGCCATGAGCATGCCACTGACCTCGGAGGCACTGGGTTTGCAGTGACCTCACAAGCACAGCCAGCAACCAGGAGCCTGCCCCTGGCCTCGGAGGCACTGAGGCTGCTGTGACCTCACAAGCACAGCCAGCAGCCGTGAACCTGCCACTGGCCTGGGAGGCACTGACGCTGCTGTGACCTCACAAGCACAGCCAACAGCCATGAGTCTGCAACTGGCCTAGGAGGCATTCAGGGTGCTGTGCCCTCACAAGCACAGCCAGGAGGGGGTGCTAAATACTAAGCTATGAGGCACTGAGGCTGCTGTGACCTCACAAGCACAGCCAGCAGCCATGAGCCTGCTACTGGCCTCGGAGGCACTGAGGCTGCTGTGACCTCACAAGCACAGCCAGCAATGGGCGCTGTAGACTAACGTAGGAGGCACTGAGGCTGCTGCGACGTCACAAGCACTGCCAGCAGCCAGGAGCCTGCCACTGGCCTGGGAGGCACTGAGGCTGCTGTGACCTCACAAGCACAGCGAGCAGCCTTGAGCCTGCCACTGGCCACAGAGGCACTGAGGCTGCTTTTATCTCACAAGCACAGCCAGCAGGGGGCGCTAAACACTAAGCTATGAGGCACTGAGGCTGCTGTGACCTCACAAGCACAGCCAGCAGCCAGGAGCCTGCCACTGGCCTCGGAGGCACTGAGGCTGCTGTGACCTTACAACCACAGCCAGCAGCCATGAGCCTGCCACTGGCCTAGGAGGCACTGAGGCTGCTATGACCTCACAAGCACAGCCCCCAGCCATGAATGAGCCACTGACCTAGGAGGCATGGAGGCTGCTGTGATCTAACAAGCACAGCCAGCCGCAGGGAGCCTGCCACTGCCCTAGGAGGCATTGAGGCTGCGGTGACCTCAGAAGGACAGCCAGCAGGTGTGCTTCCCACTAACCTATGATGCCCTGGGGCTGCTGTGACCTCACAAGCACAGCCAGCAGCCACGAACGAGCCACTGGCCTACTAGGCATTCAGGCTGCTGTGACCTCCCAAGCACAGCCAGCAGCCATGAGCATGCAACTGACGTAGGAGGCACTCAGGCTGCTGTGACCTCACAAGCACAGCCAGCAGCCAGGAGCCTTCTACTGGTCTAGGAGGCACTGAGATTGCTGACACCTCACAAGCACAGCCAGCAGCCATTTGCTGGCCACTGACCTCGGAGGCACTGAGGCTGCTGTGACATCCAAAGCACAGCCAGCAGGTATGAACTTTCCTCCAGCCGAGGAGGCATTTAGGCTGCTGTGACCTCACAAGCACAGCCAGCATCCAGGAGCCTGCCACTGGCCTAGGAGGCATTGAGGCTGCGGTGACCTCAGAAGGACAGCCAGCAGGTGCGCTTTCCACAAACCTATGATGCCCTGGGGCTGCTGTGACCTCACAGACACAGCCAGCAGCCATGAACGAGCCACTGGCCTACTAGGCATTCCGGCTGCTGTGACCTCAGAAGCACAGCCAGCATGCAGGAGCCTGCCACTGGCCTCGGAGGCACTGAGGTTGCTGTGACCTCCAAAGCACAGCCAGCAGGTATGAGCTTTCCTCCAGGCGAGCAGGCACTTAGGCTGCTGCGACCTCACAAGCACAGCCAGCATCCAGGAGCCTGCCACTGGCCTAGGAGGCACTGAGGCTGCTGTGACCTCCCAAGCACAGCCAGCAGGCATGAGCATGCAAGTGACCTCGGAGGCACTGAGGCTGCTGTGACCTCACAAGCACAGCCAGCAGCTGTGAACCTGCCACTGGCCTCAGAGGCACTGGGGCTGCAGTGACCTCACAAGCACAGCCAGCAGCCAGGAGCCGGCCACTGGCCTAGGAGGCATGGAGGCTGCTGTGACCTCACAAGCACAGCCAGCAGCCATGAGTCTGACACTGGCCTACGAAGCACTGAGGGTGCTGTGACCTCACAAGCGCAGCCAGCAGGGGGCGCTGCAGAGTTACCCAGAATGCACCCAGGCTGCTATGACCTCCTAAGCACAGCCAGCAGCCATGAGCCTGCCACTGGCCTCAGAGGCACTGAGGCTGCTGTGACCTCCCAAAAACAGCCAGCAGCCATGAGCATGCCACTGGCCTCGGAGGCACTGAGTTTGCTGTGACCTCACAAGCACAGCCAGCAGCCATGAGCCTGCCCCAGGCAAAAGAGGCACTGAGGCTGCTGTGACCTCAGAAGCTCAGCCAGCAGCCATGAGCTTACCACGGGCCTCAGAGGCACTGAGGCTGCTGTTAGCTGACAAGCACAACCAGCAGGGGGCGCTAAACACTAAGCTATGAGGCACAGAGGCTGCTGTGAACTCACAAGCACAGCCAGCAGCCAGGAGCCTGCCACTGGTCTCGGAGGCACTTAGGCTGCTGTGACCTCAGAAGCACAGCCAAAAGCCATGAGCACGCGACTGACCTCGGAAGCACTGCGGCTACTGCGACCTCACAAGCTCAGCCAGGAGCCATGAGCCTGCCACTGGCCTCGGAGGCACTGAGGCTGCTGTGTCCTCAGAAGCACAGCCAGCAGGGGGCGCTAAATACTAAGCTATGAGGCACTGAGGCTGCTGTGACCTCACAAGCACAGCCAGCAGCCATGAGCCTGCCACTGGCCTCGGAGGCACTGAGGCTGCTGTGACCTCACAAGCACAGGCAGCAGCCAGGAGCCTGCCACTGGCCTCGGAGGCACTGACGCTGCTGTGACCTCCAAAGCACAGCCAGCAGGTATGATCTTTCCTCCAGCCGAGGAGGCACTGAGGCTGCTGGGACCTCACAAGCACAGCCAGCAGCCATGAGCCTGCCAATGGCCTAGGAGGCACTGAGGCTGCTATGATCTCACAAGCACAGCCAGGAGGCATGAGCATGCAACTGCCCTAGGAGGCAGTGAGGCTGCTGTGACCTCACAAGCACAGCCAGCAGCCATGAGTCTGCCACTGGCCTCGGAGGCACTGAGGTTGCTGACACCTCACAAGCACAGCCAGCAGGCATGAGCATGCAACTGCGCTAGGAGGCACTGAGGCTCCTGTACCTCCTAAGCACAGCCAGCAGTCGTGAGCCTGCCACTGGCCCTAGGAGGCACTGAGTCTCCTGTGACCTCACAAGGACAGCCAGGTGGGGCGATTGCCACTAACCTATGAGGCACTGAGGCTGCTATCGTCTCACAAGCAGAGCCAGCAGCCATGAGCATGCAACTGACCTCGGAGACTTTCAGGCTGCTGTGACCTCACAAGCACAGCCAGCAGTGGGCGCTGTAGACTAACGTAGGAATCACTGAGGCTGCTGTGACCTCCCAAGCACAGGCAGCAGCCAGGAGCCTGCCACTGCCCTCAGAGGCACTGAGGCTGCTGTGATCTCACAGGCACAGCCAGCAGCCAGGAGCCTGCCCCTGACCTAGGAGGCAGTGATGTTGCTGTGACCTCCCAAGCATAGCTAGCAGCCATGAGCCTGCCACTGGCCTAGGAGGCACTCAGGCTACTGTGACCTCACAAGCACAGCCAGCAGGGGGTGCTGTAGAGTTATCTAGGAGGCAGTCAGGCTGCTGTGACCTCACAAGCACAGCTAGCCGCCATGAGCAAGCCACTGGCCTCAGAGGCACTGAGGCTGCTGTGACCTCACAAGCACAGCCAGCAGCCAGGAGCCGGCCACTGGCCTCGGAGGCACTGAGGCTGCTGTGACCTCCTAAGCACAGCCAGCAGCCATGAGCATGCCACTGACCTCGGAGGCACTGGGTTTGCAGTGACCTCACAAGCACAGCCAGCAACCAGGAGCCTGCCCCTGGCCTCGGAGGCACTGAGGCTGCTGTGACCTCACAAGCACAGCCAGCAGCTGTGAACCTGCCACTGGCCTCAGAGGCACTGGGGCTGCAGTGACCTCACAAGCACAGCCAGCAGCCAGGAGCCGGCCACTGGCCTAGGAGGCATGGAGGCTGCTGTGACCTCACAAGCACAGCCAGCAGCCATGAGTGTGACACTGGCCTACGAGGCACTGAGGGTGCTGTGACCTCACAAGCGCAGCCAGCAGTGGGCGCTGCAGAGTTACCCAGAATGCACCCAGGCTGCTATGACCTCCTAAGCACAGCCAGCAGCCATGAGCCTGCCACTGGCCTCAGAGGCACTGAGGCTGCTGTGACCTCCCAAAAACAGCCAGCAGCCATGAGCATGCCACTGGCCTCGGAGGCACTGAGTTTGCTGTGACCTCACAAGCACAGCCAGCAGCCATGAGCCTGCCCCAGGCAAAAGAGGCACTGAGGCTGCTGTGACCTCAGAAGCTCAGCCAGCAGCCATGAGCTTACCACGGGCCTCAGAGGCACTGAGGCTGCTGTTAGCTGACAAGCACAACCAGCAGGGGGCGCTAAACACTAAGCTATGAGGCACAGAGGCTGCTGTGAACTCACAAGCACAGCCAGCAGCCAGGAGCCTGCCACTGGTCTCGGAGGCACTTAGGCTGCTGTGACCTCAGAAGCACAGCCAAAAGCCATGAGCACGCGACTGACCTCGGAAGCACTGCGGCTGCTGCGACCTCACAAGCTCAGCCAGGAGCCATGAGCCTGCCACTGGCCTCGGAGGCACTGAGGCTGCTGTGACCTCACAAGCACAGGCAGCAGCCAGGAGCCTGCCACTGGCCTCGGAGGCACTGACGCTGCTGTGACCTTCAAAGCACAGCCAGCAGGTATGATCTTTCCTCCAGCCGAGGAGGCACTGAGGCTGCTGGGACCTCACAAGCACAGCCAGCAGCCATGAGCCTGCCACTGGCCTAGGAGGCACTGAGGCTGCTATGATCTCACAAGCACAGCCAGGAGGCATGAGCATGCAACTGCCCTAGGAGGCAGTGAGGCTGCTGTGACCTCACAAGCACAGCCAGCAGCCATGAGTCTGCCACTGGCCTCGGAGGCACTGAGGTTGCTGACACCTCACAAGCACAGCCAGCAGGCATGAGCATGCAACTGCCCTAGGAGGCACTGAGTCTGCTCTGACCTCCCAAGCACAGCCAGCAGCCATGAGCCTGCCACTGGCCTCGGAGGCACTGAGGCTGCTGTGACCTCACAAGCACAGCCAGCCGCCATGAGTCTGACACTGGCCTAGGAGGCACCCAGGCTGCTGTGACCTCCCAAGCACAGCTAGCAGCCAGGAGCCTGCCACTGGCCTAGGAGGCACTTAGGCTGCTGTGACCTCCCAAGCACAGCCAGCAGGGAGCGCTGTAGAACTACCTATGAGGCACTGAGGCTGCTGTGACCTCACAAGCACAGCCGGCAGCCATGTGCCTGCCAGTGGCCTAGGAGGCACTGAGGCTGCTATCACCTCACACGCAGAGCCAGCAGCCATGAGCATGCAACTGACCTCGGAGACTTTCAGGCTGCTGTGACCTCACAAGCACAGCCAGCAGTGGGCGCTGTAGACTAACGTAGGAATCACTGAGGCTACTGTGACCTCAAAAGCACAGCCAGCAGCCATGAGCCTGCCACTGGCCTAGGAGGCACGGAGGCTGCTGTGACCTCACAAGCACAGCCAGCAGCCATGAGCCTGTCACTGGCCTCAGAGGCACTGAGGCTGCTGTGACCTCAGAAGCACAGCCAGCAGCCATGAGCCTGCCACTGACCTCGGAGGCACTGAGGCTGCTGTGACCTCACAAGCACAACCAGCAGCCAGGAGCCTGTCACTGGCCTAGGAGGCACTGAGGCTGCTGTGACCTCACAAGCACAGCCAGCAGGAAGAAGCTTGCAAGTGGCCTAGGAGGTAGTTGGGCTGCTGTGACCTCACAAGCACAGCCAGCACGTATGAACTTTCCTCTAGCCGAGGAGGCACTGAGGCTGCTGTGGCCTCACAAGCACAGCCAGCAGCCATTCTCCGGCCACTGACCTCGGATGCACTGAGGCTGCTGTGACCTCACAAGCACAGCCAGCAGCCAGGAGCCTTCTGCTGGTGTAGGATGCACTGAGACTGCTCTGACCTAACAAGCACAGTCGGCCGCCATGAGCCTGCCACTGGCCTCAGAGGCACTGAGGCTGCTTTGACCTCCCAAACACATCCAGCAGTCATTGGCATGACACTGACCTCGGAGGCACTGAGTTTGCTGTGACCTGACAAGCACAGCCAGCAACCAGGAGCCTGCCACTGGCCTGGGAGGCACTGAGGCTGCTGTGGCCTCACAAGCACAGCCAGCAGCCATTCTCCGGCCAGTGACCTCGGATGCACTGAAGCTGCTGTGACCTCACAAGCACAGCCGGCAGCCGTGAGCCTGCCACTGGCCGCAGATGATCTCAGGCTGCTGTCAACTCCCAAGCACAGCCACCAGCCAGGAGCCTGTCACTGGCCTCCAAGGCACAGAGGCTGCTGTGACCTCACAACCAAAGGCAGCAACCATGAGCCTGCCACTGACCCTAGGAGGCACTCAGGCTCCTGTGACCTCACAGGGACAGCCAGGTGGGGCGATTGCCACTAACCTATGAGGCACTCAGTCTGCTGTGACCTGACATGCACAGCCAGCAGCCATGAGGCTGCCCCAGGCTTAGGAGGCACTGAAGCTGCTGTGACCTCCGAAGCACAGCCAGCAGCCATGAGCATGCAACTGACCTCGGAGGCACTGATGCTGCTGTGACCTCACAAGCACAGGCAGCAGTGGGCGCTGTAGACTAACATAGGAGTCACTGAGGCTGCTGTGACCTCCCAAACACAGGCAGCAGCCATGAGCCTGCCCCTGGCAATAGAGGCACTGAGGCTGCTGTGACCTCACAAGCACAGCCAGCAGCCGTGAACCTGCAACTGGTCTCAGAGGCACTGGGGCTGCAGTGACCTCACAAGCACAGCCAGCAGCCAGCAGCCGGCCACTGGCCTAGGAGGCATGGAGGCTGCTGTGATCTCACAAGCACAGCCCCCAGCCATGAGCCTGCCACTGGCCTATGAGGCATTGAGGCTGCGGTGACCTGACATGCACAGCCAGCAGCCATGAGGCTGCCCCAGGCTTAGGAGGCACTGAGGCTGCTGTGACCTCCGAAGCACAGCCAGCAGCCATGAGCATGCAACTGACCTCGGAGGCACTGATGCTGCTGTGACCTCACAAGCACAGGCAGCAGTGGGCGCTGTAGACTAACATAGGAGTCACTGAGGCTGCTGTGACCTCCCAAACACAGGCAGCAGCCATGAGCCTGCCCCTGGCAAAAGAGGCACTGAGGCTGCTGTGACCTCACAAGCACAGCCAGCAGCCGTGAACCTGCAACTGGTCTCAGAGGCACTGGGGCTGCAGTGACCTCACAAGCACAGCCAGCAGCCAGCAGCCGGCCACTGGCCTAGGAGGCATGGAGGCTGCTGTGATCTCACAAGCACAGCCCCCAGCCATGAGCCTGCCACTGGCCTATGAGGCATTGAGGCTGCGGTGACCTCAGAAGGACAGCCAGCAGGTGCGCTTTCCACTGACCTATGATGCCCTGGGGCTGCTGTGACCTCACAAGCACAGCCAGCAGCCATGAACGAGCCACTGGCCTACTAGGCATTCAGGCTGCTGTGACCTCAGAAGCACAGCCAGCATGCAGGAGCCTGCCACTGTCCTCGGAGGCACTGAGGCTGCTGCGACCTCACAAGCTCTGCCAGGAGTCATGAGCCTGCCACTGGCCTCGGAGGCAAAGAGTCTGCTCTGACCTCCCAAGCACAGCCAGCAGCCATGAGCCTGCCACTGGCCTCGGAGGCACCCAGGCTGCTGTGACCTCACAAGCACAGCCAGCAGCCGGGAGTCTGACACTGGCCTAGGAGGCACCCAGGCTGCTGTGACCTCCCAAGCACAGCTAGCAGCCAGGAGCCTGCCACTGGCCTCGGAGGCACTGAGGCTGCTGTGACCTCCCAAGCACAGCCAGCAGGGGGTGCTGTAGAGTTACCTATGAGGCACTGAGGCTGCTGTGACCTCACAAGCACAGCCGGCAGCCATGTGCCTGCCCGTGGCCTAGGAGGCACTGAGGCTGCTATCACCTCACAAGCAGAGCCAGCAGCCATGAGCATGCAGCTGACCTCGGAGACTTTCAGGCTGCTGTGACCTCACAAGCACAGCCAGCAGTGGGCGCTGTAGACTAACGTAGGTATCACTGAGACTGCTGTGACCTCCCAAGCATATTCCAGCAGCCAGGAGCCTGCCACTGGCCTGGGAGGCACTGAGGCTGCTGTGACCTCAGAAGCACAGCCAACAGCCATGAGCCTGCCACTGGTCTAGGAGGCATTCAGGCTGCTGTGACCTCACAAGCACAGCCAGCAGGGGGCGCTAAACACTAAGCTATGAGGCACTGAGGCTGCTGTGACCTCACAAGCACAGCCAGCAGCCAGGAGGCTGCCACTGGCCTCAGAGGCACTGAGGCTGCTGTGACCTCACAAGCACAGCCAGCAGCCAAGAGCCTGCCACTGGCCTCAGAGGCACTGAGTCTGCTGTGACCTCAGAAGCACAGCCAGCAGCCATGAGCCTGCCACTGGCCTAGGAGGCACTCAGGCTGCTATGACCTCACAAGCACAGCCCCCAGCCATGAATGAGCCACTGACCTAGGAGGCATGGAGGCTGCTGTGATCTCACAAGCACAGCCAGCCGCAGGGAGCCTGCCACTGCCCTAGGAGGCATTGAGGCTGCGGTGACCTCAGAAGGACAGCCAGCAGGTGTGCTTCCCACTAACCTATGATGCCCTGGGGCTGCTGTGACCTCACAGACACAGCCAGCAGCCAAGAACGAGCCACTGGCCTACTAGGCATTCAGGCTGCTGTGACCTCCCAAGCACAGCCAGCAGCCATGAGCATGCAACTGACGTAGGAGACACTCAGGCTGCTGTGACCTCACAAGCACAGCCAGCAGCCATGAGCCTTCTACTGGTCTAGGAGGCACTGAGATTGCTGACACCTCACAAGCACAGCCAGCAGCCATTTGCTGGCCACTGACCTCGGAGGCACTGAGGCTGCTGTGACCTCCAAAGCACAGCCAGCAGGTATGAGCTTTCCTCCAGCCGAGGAGGCACTTAGGCTGCTGTGACCTCACAAGCACAGCCAGCAACCAGGAGCCTGCCACTGGCCTAGGAGGCACTGAGGCTGCTGTGACCTCACAAGCACAGCCAGCAGGCATGAGCATGCAACTGACCTCGGAGGCACTGAGGCTGCTGCGACCTCACAAGCACAGCCAGGAGCCATGAGCCTGCCACTAGCCTCGGAGGCACTGAGGTTGCTGACACCTCACAAGCACACCAGCAGCCATTCGCAGGCCACTGACGTAGGAGGCACTGAGTCTGCTCTGACCTCCCAAGCACAGCCAGCAGCCATGAGCCTGCCACTGGCCTAGGAGGCACTGAGGCTGCTGTGACCTCACAATCACAGCCAGCAGCCATGAGTCTGACACTGGCCTAGGAGGCATTCAGGCTGCTGTGACTTCACAAGCACAGTCAGCAGGGGGCGCTGCAGAGTTACCCAGGAGGCACTGAGGCTGCTGTGACCTCACAAGCACAGCCGGCAGCCATGAGTCGGCCACTGGCCTAGGAGGCACTGAGGCTGCTGTGACCTCCCAAGCACAGCCAGCAGCCAGGAGCCTGCCACTGCCGTCAGAGGCACTGAGGCTGCTGTGATCTCACAGGCACAGGCAGCAGCCAGGAGCCTGCCCCTGGCAAAAGAGGCACTGAGGCTGCTGTGACCTCACAAGTACAGCCAGCAGCTGTGAACCTGCCACTGGCCTCAGAGGCACTGGGGCTGCAGTGACCTCACAAGCACAGCCAGCAGCCAGCAGCCGGCCACTGGCCTAGGAGGCATGGAGGCTGCTGTGATCTCAAAAGCACAGCCCCCAGCCATGAGCCTGCCACTGGCCTATGAGGCATTGAGGCTGCGGTGATCTCAGAAGAACAGCCAGCAGGTGCGCTTTCCACTAACCTATGATGCCCTGGGGCTGCTGTGACCTCACAAGCACAGCCAGCAGCCATGAACGAGCCACTGGCCTACTAGGCATTCAGGCTGCTGTGACCTCAGAAGCACAGCCAGCATGCAGGAGCCTGCCACTGTCCTCGGAGGCACTGAGGCTGCTGTGACCTCCAAAACACAGCCAGCAGGTATGACCTTTCCTCCATCCGAGCAGGCACTTAGGCTGCTGTGACCTCACAAGCACAGGCAGCATCCAGGAGCCTGCCACTGGCCTAGGAGGCACTGAGGCTGCTGTGACCTCCCAAGCACAGCCAGCAGCCATGAGCATGCAACTGACCTCGGAGGCACTGAGGCTGCTGCGACCTCACAAGCTCTGCCAGGAGCCAGGAGCCTGCCACAGGCCTCGGAGGCACTGAGGCTGCTGTGACCTCACAAGCACAGGCAGCAGGGGGTGCTGTAGAGTTACCTATGAGGCACTGAGGCTGCTGTGACCTCACAAGCACAGCCGGCAGCCATGTTCCTGCCAGTGGCCTAGGAGGCACTGAGGCTGCTATCACCTCACAACCAGAGCCAGCAGCCATGAGCATGCAACTGACCTCGGAGACTTTCAGGCTGCTGTGACCTCACAAGCACAGCCAGCAGTGGGCGCTGTAGACTAACGTAGGAATCACTGAGGCTGCTGTGACCTCCCAAGCACATCCAGCAGCCATGAGCCTGCCACTGGCCTGGGAGGCACTGAGGCTGCTGTGACCTCAGAAGCACAGCCAACAGCCATGAGTCTGCAACTGGCCTAGGAGGCATTCCAGCTGCTGTGACCTCACAAGCACAGCGAGCAGCCTTGAGCCTGTCACTGGCCACAGAGGCACTGAGGCTGCTGTTATCTCACAAGCACAGCCAGCAGGGGGCGCTAAACACTAAGCTATGAGGCACTGAGGCTGCTGTGACCTCACAAGCACAGCCAGCAGCCAGGAGCCTGCCACTGGCCTCGGAGGCACTGAGGCTGCTGTGACCTCACAAGCACAGGCAGCAGCCAGGAGCCTGCCACTGGCCTAGGAGGCACTGAGGCTGCTGTGACCTTACAACCACAGCCAGCAGCCATGAGCCTGCCACTGGCCTAGGAGGCACTCAGGCTGCTATGACCTCACAAGCACAGCCCCCAGCCATGAATGAGCCACTGACCTAGGAGGCATGGAGGCTGCTGTGACCTCCCAAGCACAGCCAGCCGCAGGGAGCCTGCCACTGCCCTAGGAGGCATTGAGGCTGCGGTGACCTCAGAAGGACAGCCAGCAGGTGTGCTTCCCACTAACCTATGATGCCCTGGGGCTGCTGTGACCTCACAAGCACAGCCAGCAGCCACGAACGAGCCACTGGCCGACTAGGCTTTCAGGCTGCTGTGACCTCCCAAGCACAGCCAGCAGCCAGGAGCATGCAACTGACGTAGGAGG
Organism: Dromaius novaehollandiae; assembly: GCF_036370855.1. Taxonomy (NCBI): domain Eukaryota; kingdom Metazoa; phylum Chordata; class Aves; order Casuariiformes; family Dromaiidae; genus Dromaius; species Dromaius novaehollandiae. Next base: position 27,352,556 of record NC_088107.1, read on the forward strand.
CACTGAGGCTGCTGTGACCTCCAAAGCACAGCCAGCAGGTATGAACTTTCCTCCAGCCGAGGAGGCACTTAGGCTGCTGTGACCTCACAAGCACAGGCAGCATCCAGGAGCCTGCCACTGGCCTAGGAGGCACTGAGGCTGCTGTGACCTCACAAGCACAGCCAGCAGGCATGAGCATGCGACTGACCTCGGAGGCACTGAGGCTGCTGCGACCTCACAAGCTCAGCCAGGAGCCAGGAGCCTGCCACTGGCCTCGGAGGCACTGAGGCTGCTGTGACCTCACAAGCACAGCCAGCAGCCATGAGTCTGCCACTGGCCTACGAGGCATTCAGGCTGCTGTGACTTCGCAAGCACAGCCAGCAGGGGGCACTGCAGAGTTACCCAGGAGGCACTGAAGCTGCTGTGACCTCACAAGCACAGCCGGCAGCCATGAGTCGGCCACTGGCCTAGGAGGCACACAGGCTGCTGTGACCTCCCAAACACAGCCAGCAGCCAGGAGCCTGCCACTGCCCTCAGAGGCACTGAGGCTGCTGTGAGCTCACAGGCACAGGCAGCAGCCAGGAGCCTGCCCCTGACATAGGAGGCAGTGATGTTGCTGTGACCTCCCAAGCACAGCTAGCAGCCATGAGCCTGCCACTGGCCGCAGATGATCTCAGGCTGCTGTCACCTCCCAAGCACATCCACCAGCCAGGAGCCTGTCACTGGCCTCCGAGGCACAGAGGCTACTGTGACCTCACAACCAAAGGCAGCAACCATGAGCCTGCAACTGACCCTAGGAGGCACTGAGGCTCCTGTGACCTCACAAGGACAGCCAGCAGCCATGTGTATGCAACTGACCTCGGAGGCACTGAGGCTGCTGTGACCTGACAAGAACAGCCAGCAGTGGGCGCTGTAAACCAACGTAGGAGTCACTGAGTCTGCTGTGACCTCCCAAGCACAGCCAGCAACCAGGAGCCTGCCACTGGCCTGGGAGGCACTCAGGCTGCTGTGACCTCAGAAGCACAGCCAGCAGGGGGCGATAGACACTTGCCTATGAGGCACTGAGGCTGCTGTGACCTCACAAGCACAGCCGGCAGCCATGAGCCTGCCAGTGGCCGCAGATGATCTCAGGCTGCTGTGACCTCCCAAGCACAGCCACCAGCCAGGAGCCTGTCACTGGCCTCCGAGGCACAGAGGCTGCTGTGACCTCACAACCAAAAGCAGCAACCATGAGCCTGCCACTGACCCTAGGAGGCACTCAGGCTCCTGTGACCTCACAAGGACAGCCAGGTGGGGCGCTTGCCACTAACCTATGAGGCACTCAGGCTGCTGTCACCTGACAAGCACAGCCAGCAACCATGAGGATGCCCCAGGCTTAGGAGGCACTGAGGCTGCTGTGACCTCCGAAGCACAGCCAGCAGCCATGAGCATGCAACTGACCTCGGAGTCACTGATGCTGCTGTGACCTCACAAGCACAGCCAGCAGCCAGCAGCCGGCCACTGGCCTCAGAGGCATGGAGGCTGCTGTGATCTCACAAGCACAGCCCCCAGCCATGAGCCTGCCACTGGCCTATGAGGCATTGAGGCTGCGGTGACCTCAGAAGGACAGCCAGCAGGTGCGCTTTCCACAAACCTATGATGCCCTGGGGCTGCTGTGACCTCACAGACACAGCCAGCAGCCATGAACGGGCCACTGGCCTACTAGGCATTCCGGCTGCTGTGACCTCAGAAGCACAGCCAGCATGCAGGAGCCTGCCACTGGCCTCGGAGGCACTGAGGCTGCTGTGACCTCCAAAGCACAGCCAGCAGGTATGAGCTTTCCTCCAGGCGAGCAGGCACTTAGGCTGCTGCGACCTCACAAGCACAGCCAGCATCCAGGAGCCTGCCACTGGCCAAGGAGGCACTGAGGCTGATGTGACCTCCCAAGCACAGCCAGGAGCCAGGAGCCTGCCACTGGCCTAGGAGGCATTCCAGCTGCTGTGACCTCACAAGCACAGCCAGCAGCTGTGAACTTGCCACTGGCCTCCGAGGCACTGGGGCTGCAGTGACCTCACAAGCACAGCCAGCAGCCATGAGTCTGACGCTGGCCTAGGCGGCACTGAGGCTGCTGTGACCTCACAAGCACAGCCAGCAGCCAGGAGCCTGCCACTGGCCTAGGAGGCATTCCAGCTGCTGTGACCTCACAAGCACAGCCTGCAGGGTGCGCTGTAGAATTACCTGTGAGGCACTGAGGCTGCTGTGACCTCACAAGCACAGCCGTCAGCCATGTGCCTGCCAGTGGCCTAGGAGGCACTGAGGCTGCTGTGACCTCACAAGCACAGCCAGCAGCCATGAGCATGCAACTGACCTTGGAGAGTTTCAGGCTGCTGTGGCCTCACAAGCACAGCCAGCAGCCATGAGTCTGACACTGGCCTAGGAGGCATTCCGGCTGCTGTGACCTCACAAGCACAGGCAGCAGCCAGGAGCCTGCCACTAGCCTGGGAGGCACTGAGGCTGCTGTGTCCTCAGAAGCACAGCCAGCAGGGGGCGCTGAACACTAAGCTATGAGGCACTGAGGCTGCTGTGACCTCACAAGCACAGCCAGCAGCCATGAGCCTGCCACTGGCCTCGGAGGCACTGAGGCTGCTGTGACCTCACAAGCACAGGCAGCAGCCAGGAGCCTGCCACTGGCCTCGGAGGCACTGACGCTGCTGTGACCTCCAAAGCACAGCCAGCAGGTATGAACTTTCCTCCAGCCGAGGAGGCACTTTGGCTGCTGTGACCTCACAAGCACAGCCAGCAGTCATGAGCCTGCCACTGGCCTAGGAGGCACTGAGGCTGCTATGATCTCACAAGCACAGCCAGCAGGCATGAGCATGCAACTGCCCTAGGAGGCAGTGAGGCTGCTGCGACCTCACAAGCACAGCCAGCAGCCATGAGTCTGCCACTGGCCTCGGAGGCACTGAGGTTGCTTACACCTCACAAGCACAGCCAGCAGGCATGAGCATGCAACTGCCCTAGGAGGCACTGAGGCTCCTGTACCTCCTAAGCACAGCCAGCAGTCGTGAGCCTGCCACTGGCCCTAGGAGGCACTGAGGCTCCTGTGACCTCACAAGGACAGCCAGGTGGGGCGATTGCCACTAACCTCTGAGGCACTGAGGCTGCGGTGACCTCACAAGCACAGCCAGCAGCCAGGAGCCTGCCACTGGCCTAGGAGGCACTGAGGCTGCTGTGACCTCACAAGCACAGCCAGCAGCCAGGAGCCTGCCACTGGCCTGGGAGGCACTGAGGCTGCTGTGACCTCACAAGCACAGCCAGCAGCCATGAGCCTGCCACTGGCCTAGGAGGCACTGAGGCTGCTGTGACCTCCCAAGCACAGCTAGCAGGCAGGAGCTTGCCAGTGGCCTAGGAGGTACTTATGAGGCTGTGACCTCACAAGCACAGCCAGCAGCCATGTGCCTGCAACTGGCCTAGGAGGCACTGAGGTTACTGTGACCTCACAAGCGCAGCCAGCAGGGGGCGCTGCAGAGTTACCCAGAGTGCACCCAGGCTGCTGTGACCTCCTAAGCACAGCCAGCAGCCATGAGCCTGCCACTGGCCTCAGAGGCACTGAGGCTGCTGTGACCTCCCAAAAACAGCCAGCAGCCATGAGCATGCCACTGGCCTCGGAGGCACTGAGTTTGCTGTGACCTCACAAGCACAGCCAGCAGCCATGAGCCTGCCCAAGGCAAAAGAGGCACTGAGGCTGCTGTGACCTCAGAAGCTCAGCCAGCAGCCATGAGCTTACCACTGGCCTCAGAGGCACTGAGGCTGCTGTTATCTGACAAGCACAACCAGCAGGGGGTGCTAAACACTAAGATATGAGGCACAGAGGCTGCTGTGAACTCACAAGCACAGCCAGCAGCCAGGAGCCTGCCACTGGCCTGGGAGTCACTGAGGCTGCTGTGACCTCACAAGCACAGCCAGCAGCCAGGAGCCTGCCACTGGCCTCGGAGTCATCGAGGTTGCTGAGACCTCACAAGCACAGCCAGTAGGGGGCGCTGGATGCTCACCTAGAAGGCACCGAGGCTGCTATGATCTCAGAAGAACAGCCAGTAGCCAGGCGCCTGCCACTGGCCTAGGAGGCACTGAGGCTGCTGTGCCCTCACAAGCACAGCCAGCAGCCATGAGCCTGCCACTGGTCTAGGAGGCACTCAGGCTGCTGTGACCCCCCAAGCACAGCCAGCAGCCATGTGCCTGCCACTGGCCTAGGAGGCACTCAGGCTGCTGTGACCGCCCAAACACAACCAGCAGCCATGAGCATGCCACTGACCTCGGAGGCACTGAGGCTGCTGTGTCCTCACAAGGACAGCCAGGAGCCGTGAATCTGCCACTGGCCTCAGAGGCACTGACGCAGCTGTGACCTCGCAAGCACAGCCAGCACCCAGGAGCCTGCCACCGCCCTAGGAGGCACTGAGGCTGCCGTGACCTCCCAAGCACAGCCAGCAGCCATGAGCATGCAACTGCCCTTAGAGGCACTGAGACTGCTGTGACCTCACAAGCACGTCCAACAGCCTTGAGCCTGGCACTGGCCTCAGAGGCACTGAGGCTGCTGTGATCTCACAAGCACAGCCAGCAGCCAGGAGTCTGCCACTGGCCTAGGAGGCACCGAGGTTGCTGTGACCTCCCAAACACCGCCAGCAGTCAGGAGCCTGCCACTGGCCTAGGAGGCACCGAGGTTGCTGTGACCTCCCAAACACCGCCAGCAGTCAGGAGCCTGCCACTGGCCTATGAGGCACTGAGGCTGCTGTGACCTCCCAAGCACAGTCAGCTGCCATGAGCAGGCCACTGGCCTCAGAAGCACTGAGGCTGCTGTGCCCTCACAAGCACAGCCAACAGCCAGGAGCCTGCCACTGCCCTCGGAGGCACTGAGGCTGCTGTGACCTTACAACCACAGCCAGCAGCCATGATCCTGCCACTGGCCTAGGAGGCACTGAGGCTGCTGTGACCTCACAAGCACAGCCGGCAGCCATGAATGAGCCACTGACCTAGGAGGCATGGAGGCTGCTGTGACCTCACAAGCACAGGCAGCAGCCATGAACAAGGCACTGGCCTACTAGGCATTCAGGCTCCTGTGACCTCCCAAGCACAGCCAGCATCCAGGAGCATGCAACTGATGTAGGAGGCACTGAGATTGCTGAAACCTCACAAGCACAGCCAGTAGCCATTTGCTGGCCACTGACCTCGGAGGCACTGAGGCTGCTGTGACCTCCAAAGCACAGCCAGCAGGTATGAACTTTCCTCCAGCCGAGGAGGCACTTAGGCTGCTGTGACCTCACAAGCACAGCCAGCATCCAGGAGCCTGCCACTGGCCTAGGAGGCGCTGAGGCTGCTGTGACCTCACAAGCACAGCCAGCAGGCATGAGCAGGCAACTGCCCTAGGAGGCACTGAGGCTGCTTTGACCTCACAACCACAGCCAGCAGTCATGAACGAGCCACTGGCCTACTAGGCATTCCGGCTGCTGTGACCTCAGAAGCACAGCCAGCAGCCAGGAGCCTGCCACTGGCCTGGGAGGCACTGAGGCTGCTGTGACCTCAGAAGCACAGCCAACACCCATGAGTCTGCCACTGGACTAGGAGGCATTCCAGCTGCTGTGACCTCACAAGCACAGCCAGCAGGGGGCGCTAAACACTAAGCTATGAGGCACTGAGGTTGCTGTGACCTCCCAAGCACAGCCAGCAGCCATGAGCCTGCCACTGGCCTAGGAGGCACTGAGGCTGCTGTTATCTCACAAGCACAGCCAGCAGGGGCGCTAAACACTAAGCTATGAGGCACTGAGGCTGCTGTGACCTCACAAGCACAGCCAGCAGCCAGTAGCCTGCCACTGGCCTCGGAGGCACTGAGGCTGCTCTGACCTTACAACCACAGCCACCAGCCATGAGCCTGCCACTGGCCTCAGAGGCACTGAGGCTGCTATGACCTCACAAGCACAGCCCCCAGCCATGAGCCTGCCACTGACCTAGGAGGCATGGAGGCTGCTGTGATCTCACAAGCACAGCCAGCCGCAGGGAGCCTGCCACTGGCCTAGGAGGCATTGAGGCTGCGGTGACCTCAGAAGGACAGCCAGCAGGTGCGCTTGCCACTAACCTATGATGCCCTGCGGCTGCTGGGACCTCACAAGCACAGCCAGCAGCCATGAACGAGCCACTGGCCTACTAGGCATTCAGGCTGCTGTGACCTCCCAAGTACAGCCAGCAGCCATGAGCAGGCAAGTGACGCAGGAGGCACTGAGGCTGCTGTGACCTCACAAGCACAGCCAGGAGCCAGGAGCCTTCTACTGGTCTGGGAGGCACTGAGATTGCTGACACCTCACAAGCACAGCCAGCCGCCATTTGCTGGCCACTGACCTCGGAGGCACTGAGGCTGCTGTGACCTCCAAAGCACAGCCAGCAGGTATGAACTTTCCTCCAGCCGAGGAGGCACTGAGGCTGCTGTGACCTCACAAGCACAGCCAGCAGCCATGAGCATGCAACTGGCCTCGGAGGCACTGAGGTTGCTGACACCTCACAAGTACAGCCAGCAGCCATGCGCCTGCAACTGCCCTAGGAGGCACTGAGGCTGCTGTGACCTCCCAAGCCCAGCCAGCAGCCAGGAGCCTGCCACTGGCCTAGGAGGCACTGAGGCTCCTGTGACCTCACAAGGACAGTCAGGTGGGGCGATTGCCACTAACCTATGAGGCACTGAGGCTGCTGTGACCTGACAAGCACAGCCAGCAGCCAGGAGCCTGCCACTGGCCCTAGGAGGCACTGAGGCTCCTGTGACCTCACAAGGACAGCCAGGTGGGGCGATTGCCACTAACCTCTGAGGCACTGAGGCTGCGGTGACCTCACAAGCACAGCCAGCAGCCAGGAGCCTGCCACTCGCCTCAGAGGCACTGAGGCTGCTGTGACCTCACAAGCACAGCCAGCCGCCATGAGCAGGACACTGGCCTCAGAGGCACTGAGGCTGCTGTGACCTCACAAGCACAGCCAGCAGCCAGGAGTCTGCCACTGGCCTTGGAGGCACTGAGGATTCTGTGACCTCCCAAGAACAGCCAGCAGCCAGGAGCCTGCCACTGGCCTAGGAGGCACTGAGGCTGCTGTGACCTCACAAGCACAGCCAGCAGGCATGAGCATGCAACTGCCCTAGGAGCCACTGAGGCTGCTTTGACCTCACAACCACAGCCAGCAGTCATGAACGAGCCACTGGCCTACTAGGCATTCCGGCTGCTGTGACCTCAGAAGCACAGCCAGCAGCCAGGAGCCTGCCACTGGCCTGGGAGGCACTGAGGCTGCTGTGACCTCAGAAGCACAGCCAACACCCATGAGTCTGCCACTGGACTAGGAGGCATTCCAGCTGCTGTGACCTCACAAGCACAGCCAGCAGGGGGCGCTAAACACTAAGCTATGAGGCACTGAGGTTGCTGTGACCTCACAAGCACAGCCAGCAGCCATGAGCCTGCCACTGGCCTAGGAGGCACTGAGGCTGCTGTTATCTCACAAGCACAGCCAGCAGGGGCGCTAAACACTAAGCTATGAGGCACTGAGGCTGCTGTGACCTCACAAGCACAGCCAGCAGCCAGTAGCCTGCCACTGGCCTCGGAGGCACTGAGGCTGCTCTGACCTTACAACCACAGCCAGCAGCCATGAGCCTGCCACTGGCCTCAGAGGCACTGAGGCTGCTATGACCTCACAAGCACAGCCCCCAGCCATGAGCCTGCCACTGACCTAGGAGGCATGGAGGCTGCTGTGATCTCACAAGCACAGCCAGCCGCAGGGAGCCTGCCACTGGCCTAGGAGGCATTGAGGCTGCGGTGACCTCAGAAGGACAGCCAGCAGGTGCGCTTGCCACTAACCTATGATGCCCTGCGGCTGCTGGGACCTCACAAGCACAGCCAGCAGCCATGAACGAGCCACTGGCCTACTAGGCATTCAGGCTGCTGTGACCTCCCAAGTGCAGCCAGCAGCCATGAGCAGGCAAGTGACGCAGGAGGCACTGAGGCTGCTGTGACCTCACAAGCACAGCCAGGAGCCAGGAGCCTTCTACTGGTCTGGGAGGCACTGAGATTGCTGACACCTCACAAGCACAGCCAGCCGCCATTTGCTGGCCACTGACCTCGGAGGCACTGAGGCTGCTGTGACCTCCAAAGCACAGCCAGCAGGTATGAACTTTCCTCCAGCCGAGGAGGCACTGAGGCTGCTGTGACCTCACAAGCACAGCCAGCAGCCATGAGCATGCAACTGGCCTCGGAGGCACTGAGGTTGCTGACACCTCACAAGTACAGCCAGCAGCCATGCGCCTGCAACTGCCCTAGGACGCACTGAGGCTGCTGTGACCTCCCAAGCCCAGCCAGCAGCCAGGAGCCTGCCACTGGCCTAGGAGGCACTGAGGCTCCTGTGACCTCACAAGGACAGTCAGGTGGGGCGATTGCCACTAACCTATGAGGCACTGAGGCTGCTGTGACCTGACAAGCACAGCCAGCAGCCAGGAGCCTGCCACTGGCCCTAGGAGGCACTGAGGCTCCTGTGACCTCACAAGGACAGCCAGGTGGGGCGATTGCCACTAACCTCTGAGGCACTGAGGCTGCGGTGACCTCACAAGCACAGCCAGCAGCCAGGAGCCTGCCACTGGCCTCAGAGGCACTGAGGCTGCTGTGACCTCACAAGCACAGCCAGCAGCCAGGAGTCTGCCACTGGCCTTGGAGGCACTGAGGATTCTGTGACCTCCCAAGAACAGCCAGCAGCCAGGAGCCTGCCACTGGCCTAGGAGGCACTGAGGCTGCTGAGACCTCCCAAGCACAGCCAGCAGGCAGGAGCTTGCCAGTGGCCTAAGAGGTACTTACGAGGCTATGACCTCCCAAGCACAGCCAGCAGCCATGCGCCTGTGACTGGCCTAGGAGGCACTGAGGTTACTGTGACCTCACAAGCACAGCCAGCAGGGGGCGCTGCAGAGTTACCCAGAAGGCACCAAGGCTGCTGTGACCTCACAAGCACAGACAGCAGCCATGAGCCTGCCACTGGCCTCAGAGGCACTGAGGCTGCTGTGACCTCCCAAAAACAGCCAGCAACCAGGAGCCTGCCCCTGGCAAAAGAGGCACTGAGGCTGCTGTGACCTCACAAGCACAGCCAGCAGCCGTGAACCTGCCACTGGCCTGGGAGGCACTGAGGCTGCTGTGACCTCACAAGCACAGCCAACAGCCATGAGTCTGCAATTGGTCTAGGTGGCATTCAGGCTGCTGTGACCTCACAAGCACAGCCAGCAGTCAGGAGCCTGCCACTGGCCTCAGAGGCACTGAGGCTGCTGTTATCTCACAAGCACAGCCAGCAGGGGGCGCTAAACACTAAGCTATGAGGCACTGAGGCTGCTGTGACCTCACAAGCACAGCCAGCAGCCAGGAGCCTGCCACTGGCCTCGGAGGCACTGAGGCTGCTGTGACCTTACAACCACAGCCAGTAGCCATGAGTCTGCCACTGGCCTGGGAGGCACTGAGGCTGCTGTGACCTCACAACCACAGCCAGCAGGTATGAACTTTCCTCCAGCCGAGGAGGCACTCAGGCTGCTGTGACCTCACAAGCACAGCCAGCAGCCAGGAGCCTGCCACTGGCCTAGGAGGAACTGAGGCTGCTGTGACCTCCCAAGCACAGCCAGCAGGCATGAGCATGCAACTGACCTCGGAGGCACTGAGGCTGCTGCGAGCTCACAAGCTCAGCCAGGAGACACGAACCTGCCACTTGCCTTGGAGGCACTGAGGTTGCTGACACCTCACAAGCACAGCCAGCACCCATTCGCCGGCCACTGACCTCGGAGGCACTGAGTCTGCTCTGACCTCCCAAGCACAACCAGCAGTCATAGGCCTGCCACTGGCCTTAGAGGCACTGAGGCTGCTGTGACCTCACAAGCACAGCCAGCAGCCAGGAGCCTGCCACTGGCCTGGGAGGCACTGAGGCTGTTGTGACCTCAGAAGCACAGCCAACAGCCATGAGTCTGCAACTGGCCTAGGAGGCATTCAGGCTGCTGTGACCTCACAAGCACAGCCAGCAGCCATGAGCCTGTCACTGGCCACAGAGGCACTGAGGCTGCTGTTATCTCACAAGCACAGCCAGCAGGGGGCGCTAAACACTAAGCTATGAGGCACTGAGGCTGCTGTGACCTCACAAGCACAGGCTGCAGCCATGAGCCTGCCACTGGCCTCAGAGGCACTGAGGCTGCTGTGACCTCCCAAACACAGCCAGCAGCCATGAGCATGCCACTGACCTCGGAGGCACTGAGTCTGCTGTGACCTCACAAGCACAGCCAGCAACCAGGAGCCTGCCCCTGGCAAAAGAGGCACTGAGGCTGCTGTGACCTCACAAGCACAGCCAGCAGGCATGAGCATGCGACTGAACTCGAAGGCACTTAGGCTGCTGCGACCTCACAAGCTCAGCCAGGAGCCATGAGCCTGCCACTGGCCTCGGAGGCACTGAGGTTGCTGACACCTCACAAGCACAGCCAGCAGCCATGAGCCCGCCACTGGCCTTAGAGGCGCTGAGGCTGCTGTGACCTCACAAGCACAGCCAGCAGCCATGAGCCTGCCACTGGCATAGAAGGCACTGAGGCTGCTGTGACCTCACAAGCACAGCCAACAGCCATGAGTCTGTCACTGGCCTAGGAGGCATTCAGGCTGCTGTGGCTTCACAAGCACAGCCAGCAGCCAGGGGCGCTGCAGGGTTACCCAGGAGGCACTGAGTTTGCTGTGACTGCACAAGCACAGCCGGTAGCCATGAGTCGGCCACTGGCCTAGGAGGCACTGAGGCTGCTCTGACCTCCCAAGCACAGCCAGCAGCCAGGAGCCTGCCACTGCCCTCAGAGGCACTGAGGCTGCTGTGATCTCACAGGCACAGGCAGCAGCCAGGAGCCTGCCACTGGCCTAGGAGGCACTGAGGCTACTGTGACCTCACAAGCACAGCAAGCAGGGGGCGCTGTAGAGTTACCTAGGAGGCACTGAGGCTGCTGTGACCTCACAAGCACAGCCAGCAGGGGGCGCTAGACACTTGCCTATGAGGCACTGAGGCTGTTGTGACCTCACAAACACAGCCGGCAGCCATGAGCCTGCCACTGGCCACAGATGATCTCAGGCTGCTGTCACCTCCCAAGCACTTCCACCAGCCAGGAGCCTGTCACTGGCCTCCGAGGCACAGAGGCTGCTGTGACCTCACAACCAAAGGCAGCTACCATGAGTCTGCCACTGACCCTAGGAGGCACTCAGGCTCCTGTGACCTCACAAGGACAGCCAGGTGGGGGGCTTGCCACTAACCTATGAGGCACTCAGGCTGCTGTGACCTGACAAGCACAGCCAGCAGCCATGAGGCTGCCCCAGGCTTAGGAGGCACTGAGACTGCTGTGACCTCCGAAGCACAGCCAGCAGCCATGAGCATGCAACTGACCTCGGAGGCACTGATGCTGCTGTGACCTCACAAGCACAGGCAGCAGTGGGCGCTGTAGACTAACATAGGAGTCACTGAGGCTGCTGTGACCTCCCAAGCACAGGCAGCAGCCAGGAGCCTGCCACTGGCCTCGGAGGCACTGAGGCTGCTGTGACCTCACAAGCACAGGCAGCAGCCAGGAGCCTGCCACTGGCCTCAGAGGCACTGGGGCTGCAGTGACCTCACAAGCACAGCCAGCAGCCAGGACCGGCCACTGGCCTAGGAGGCATGGAGGCTGCGGTGACCTCAGAAGGACAGCCAGCAGGTGCACTTTCCACAAACCTATGATGCCCTGGGGCTGCTGTGACCTCACAAGCACAGCCAGCAGCCATGAACGAGCCACTGGCCTACTAGGCATTCAGGCTGCTGTGACCTCAGAAGCACAGCCAGCATGCAGGAGCCTGCCACTGGCCTCGGAGGCACTGAGGCTACTGTGACCCCCAAAGCACAGCCAGCAGGTATGAGCTTTCCTCCAGCCGAGCAGGCACTTAGGCTGCTGCGACCTCACAAACACAGCCAGCGTCCAGGAGCCTGCCACTGGCCTAGGAGGCACTGAGGCTGCTGTGACCTCCCAACCACAGCCAGCAGGCATGAGCATGCAAGTGACCTCGGAGGCACTGAGGCTGCTGTGACCTCACAAGCACAGCCAGCAGCTGTGAACCTGCCACTGACCTAGGAGGCATGGAGACTGCAGTGATCTCAAAAGCACAGTCCCCAGCCATGAGTCTGCCAGTGGCCTAGGAGGCATTGAGGCTGCGGTGACCTCAGGAGGACAGCCAGCAGGTGCGCATTCCACAAACCTATGATGCCCTGGGGCTGCTGTGACCTCACAAGCACAGCCAGCAGCCATGAACGAGCCACTGGCCTACTAGGCATTCCGGCTGCTGTGACCTCACAAGCACAGCCAGCATGCAGGAGCCTGCCACTGGCCTAGGAGGCCCTGAGGCTGCTGTAATGTCACAAGCACAGGCAGCAGCCATGAGCCTGCCATTGTCTAGGAGGCACTGAGGCTTCTGTGACCTCCCAAGCACAGCCAGCAGGCATGAGCATGCAACTGACCTCGGAGGCACTGAGGCTGCTGTGACCTCACAAGCTCTGCCACGAGCCATGAGCCTGCCACTGGCCTAGGAGGCCCTGAGTCTACTCTGACCTCCCAAGCACAGCCAGCAGCCATGAGCCTGCCACTGGCCACAGAGGCACTGAGGCTGCTGTGACCTCCAAAGCGCAGCCAGCAGGGGGCGCTAAACACTAAGCTATGAGGCACTGAGGCTGCTGTGACCTCACAAGCACAGCCAGCAGCCAGGAGCCTGCCACTGGCCTCGGAGGCACTGAGGCTGCTGTGACCTCACAAGCACAGCCAGCAGCCAGGAGCCTGCCACTGGCCTCGGAGGCACTGAGGCTGCTGTGACCTTACAGCCACAGCCAGCAGCCATGAGCCTGCCACTGGCCCAGGAGGCACTGAGGCTGCTATGACCTCACAAGCACAGCCCCCAGCCATGAATGAGCAACTGACCTAGGAGGCATGGAGGCTGCTGTGATCTCACAAGCACAGCCAGCAGGCATGAGCATGCCAATGGCCTAGGAGGCATTGAGGCTGCGGTGAGCTCCCAAGCACAGCCAGGAGCCAGGAGCCTTCTACTGGTCTAGGAGGCACTGAGTTTGCTGACACCTCACAAGCACAGCCAGCAGCCATTTGCTGGCCACTGACCTCGGAGGCACTGAGGCTGCTGTGACCTCCAAAGCACAGCCAGCAGGTATGAACTTTCCTCCAGTCGAGGAGGCACTTAGGCTGCTGTGACCTCACAAGCACAGCCAGCATCCAGGAGCCTGCCACTGGCCTAGGAGGCGCTGAGGCTGCTGTGACCTCACAAGCACAGCCAGCAGGCATGAGCATGCAACTGCCCTAGGAGGCACTGAGGCTGCTGTCACCTCACAAGCACAGGCTGCAGCCAGGAGCCTGCCACTGGCCTCCGAGGCACAGAGGCTGCTGTGACCTCACAACCAAAGGCAGCAACCATGAGTCTGCCACTGACCCTAGGAGGCACTGAGGCTGCTGTGACCTCACAAGGAGAGCCAGCAGCCATGTGTATGCAACTGACCTCAGAGGCACTGAGGCTGCTGTGACCTGACAAGCACAGGCAGCAGTGGGCGCTGTTGACTAACGCAGGAGTCACTGAGTCTGCTGTGACCTCACAAGCACAGCCAGCAGCCAGGAGCCTGCCACTGTCCTGGGAGGCACTTAGGCTGCTGTGACCTTACAAGCACAGCCAGCACGGGGTGCTGTACATTTATCTAGAGGCACTCAGGCTGCTGTGACCTCACAAGCACAGCCAACAGCCATGAGCCTGCCACTGGCCTAGGAGGCACTGAGGCTGCTGTTATCTCACAAGCACAGCCAGGAGGGGGCGCTAAACACTAAGCTATGAGGCACTGAGGCTGCTGTGACCTCACAAGCACAGCCAGCAGCCAGGAGCCTGCCACTGGCCTCGGAGGCACTGAGGCTGCTGTGACCGCACACGCACAACCAGCAGCCAGGAGCCTGTCACTGGCCTAGGAGGCACTGAGGCTGCTGTGACCTCCGAGGCACAGCCAGCAGGAAGAAGGTTGCAAGTGGCCTAGGAGGCACTGAGGCTGCTGTGACCTCACAAGCACAGCCAGCAGCCATGAGCCTGCCACTGGCCTCAGACGCACTGAGGCTGCTGTGACCTCACAAGCACAGCCAGCAGCCATTCTCCGGCCACTGACCTCGGAGGCACTGAGGCTGCTGTGACCTCACAAGCACAACCAGCAGCCAGGAGCCTGTCACTGGCCTAGGAGGCACTGAGGCTGCTGGGACCTCCGAAGCACAGCCAGCAGGAGGCGCTGTAGAGATACCTATGAGGCATTCAGGCTGCTGTGACCTCACAAGCACAGCCGGCAGCCATGTGCTTGCCAGTGGCCTAGGAGGCACTGAGGCTGCTGTTATCTCCCAAGCACAGCCAGCAGCCAGGAGCCTGCCACTGGCCTCGGAGGCACTGAGGCTGCTGTGACCGCACAAGCACAACCAGCAGCCAGGAGCCTGCCACTGGCCTCGGAGGCACTGAGGCTGCTGTGACCGCACAAGCACAACCAGCAGCCAGGAGCCTGTCACTGACCTAGGAGGCACTGAGGCTGCTGTGACCTCCGAGGCACAGCCAGCAGGAAGAAGGTTGCAAGTGGCCTAGCAGGTCCTTAGGCTGCTGTGACCTCAAAAGCGCAGCCAGCAGCCAGGAGCCTGCCAGTGGCCTAGGAGGCACTGAGGCTGCTGTGACCTCACAAGCACAGCCAGCAGCCATGAGCCTGCCACTGGCCTCAGAGGCACTGAGGCTGCTGTGACCTCACAAGCACAGCCAGCAGCCATTTGCTAGCCACTGACCTCGGAGGCACTGAGGCTGCTGTGACCTCCAAAGCACATCCAGCAGGTATGAACTTTCCTCCAGCCGAGGAGGCACTGAGGCTGCGGGGACCTCACAAGCACAGCCAGCAACCTGGAGCCTGGTACTGGCCTAGGAGGCGCTGAGGCTGCTGTGACCTCACAAGCACAGCCAGCAGGCATGAGAATGCAACTGCCCTAGGAGGCACTGAGGCTGCTGTGACCTCCCAAGCACAGCCAGCAGCCATGAGTCTGCCACTGGCCTTGGAGGCACTGAGGCTGCTGTGACCGCACAAGCACAGCCAGCAGCCAGGAGCCTGCCACTGGCCCTAGGAGGCACTGAGGCTCCTGTGACCTCACAAGGACAGCCAGGTGAGGCGATTGCCACTAACCTATGAGGCACTGAGGCTGCGGTGACCTCACAAGCACAACCAGCAGCCAGGAGCCTGCCACTAACCTATGAGGCACTGAGGCTGCTGAAATCTCACAAGAACAACCAGCAGGGGGGGCTAAACACTAAGCTATGAGGCACTGAGGCTGCTGTGACCTCACAAGCACAGGCAGCAGCCAGGAGCCAGCCACTGGTCTCGGAGGCACTGAGGCTGCTGTGACCTCACAAGCACAGCCAGGAGCCTGGAGCCTGCCACTGGCCTAGGAGGCACTGAGGCTGCTGTGACCTCACAAGCACAGCCAGCAGGGAGCGCTGTAGAATTACCTATGAGGCACTGAGGCTGCTGTGACCTCACAAGCACAGCCGGCAGCCATGTGCCTGCCAGTGGCCTAGGAGGCACTGAGGCTGCTGTGACCTCCCAAACACAGCCAGCAGCCATGAGCATGCCACTGACCTCGGAGGCAATGAGTTTGCTGTGACCTCACAAGCACAGCCAGCAGCCAGGAGCCTGCCACTGGCCTCAGAGGCACTGAGGCTGCTGTTATCTCACAAGCACAGCCAGCAGGGGGCGCTAAACACTAAGCTATGAGGCACTGAGGCTGCTGTGACCTCACAAGCACAGCCGGCAGCCAGGAGCCTGCCACTGGCCTCGGAGGCACTGAGGCTGCTATGACCTCACAAGCACAGCTCCCAGCCTTGAATGAGCCACTGACCTAGGAGGCATGGAGGCTGCTGTGATCTCACAAGCACAGCCAGCCGCCGGGAGTCTGCCACTGGCCTAGGACGCATTGAGGCTGCTGTGATCTCACAAGCACAGCCAGCAGCCAGGAGCCTGCCACTGGCCTAGGAGGCACTGAGGCTGCTGTGACCTCACAAGCATAACCAGCAGCCATGAACGAGCCACTGGCCTACTAGGCATTCAGGCTGCTGTGACCTCCCAAGCACAGCCAGCAGCCATGAGCATGCAACTGACGTAGGAGGCACTGAGGCTGCTGTGATCTCACAAGCACAGCCAGCAGGCAGGAGCTTGCCAGTGGCCTAGGAGGTACTTAGGAGGCTGTGACCTCACAAGCACAGCCAGCAGCCATGCGCCTGCAACTGGCCTAGGAGGCACTGAGATTACTGTAACCTCACAAGGGCAGCCAGCAGGGGCCGCTGCAGAGTTACCCAGAAGGCACTGAGGCTGCTGTGATCTCACAAGCACAGCCAGCAGCCATGAGCCTGCCACTGGCCTCCGAGGCACTGAGGCTGCTGTGACCTCCCAAAAACAGCCAGCAGCCGTGAGCATGCCACTGGCCCTGGATTCACTGAGGCTACTTTGACGTCTCAAGCACAGCTAGAAGCCAGGAGACTGCCACTGGCCTAGGAGGCATGGAGGATGCTGTGACCTCACAAGCACAGCCAGCAGCCAGGAGCCGGCCACTGTCCCTGGATTTACTGAGGCTACTTTGACCTCACAAGCACAGGCAGCAGCAAGGAGCCTGCCATTGGCCTATGAAGCACTGAGGCTGCTGTGACCTCACAAGCCCAGGCAGCAGCCAGGAGCCTGCCCCTGACCTAGGAGGCCCTTAGGCTCGGGTAACTTCCCAAGCAGAGCCAGCAGTGGGCGCTGCAGAGTTACCTAGGAGGCTCTCAGGCTGCTGTGATCTCACAAGCACAGCCAGCAGCCAGCAGCCTGCCACTGGCCTCGGAGGCACTGAAGCTGCTGTGACCTCACAACCACAGCCAGCAGCCATGAGTCTGCAACAGGCCTAGGAGGCACCCAGGCTGCTCTGACCTCCAAAGCACAGCTAGCAGCCATGAGCCTGCCACTGGCCTGGGAGGCACTGAGGCTGCTGTGACCTCCCAAGCACAGCCAGCAGGAGGCGCTGTAGAGTTACCTATGAGGCATTCAGGCTGCTGTGACCTCACAAGCACAGCCGGCAGCCATGTGCCTGCCAGTGGCCTAGGAGGCACTGAGGCTGCTGTGACCTCACAAGCACAGCCAGTAGGCATGAGCATGCAACTGCCCTAGGAGGCACTGAGGCTGCTGTGATCTCACAATCACAGCCAGCAGCCATGAGTCTGCCACTGGCCTCGGAGGCACTGAGGTTACTGTGACCTCACAAGCGCAGCCAGCAGGGGCCGCTGCAGAGTTACCCAGAAGGCACCCAGGCTGCTGTGACCTCAGAAGGATAGCCAGCATCCATGAGCCTACCACTGGCCTCAGAGGCACTGAGGCAGCTGTGACCTCACAAGCACAGCCAGCAGGGGGCGCTGCAGAGTTACCCAGGAGGCACTGAGGCTGCTGTTACCTCCCAAGCACAGCCAGCAGGCATGAGCATGCAACTGACCTCAGAGGCACTGAGGCTGCTGTGACCTCACAAGCACCGCCAACAGGCATGAGCCTGCCACTGGCCTGGGAGGCACTGAGGCTGCAGTGATCGCACAAGCACATCCAGCAGGGGGCGGTAAACACTAAGCTATGAGGCATTCAGGATGCTGTGACCTCACAAGCACAGCCAGCAGCCATGAGTCTACCACTGGCCTCGGAGGCACTGAGGCTGCTCTGACCTCCCAAACACTGCCAGCAGCCAGGAGCCTGCCACTGGCCTTTGAAGCCCTGAGGCTGCTATGACCTCACAAGCACAGCCAGCAGCCAGGAGCCTGCCACTGGCCACAGAGGCACTGAGGCTGCTGTGACCTCACAAGCACAGCCAGCAGCCAGGAGCCTGCCCCTGACCTAGGAGGCTATGATGTTGCTGTGACCTCAGAAGCACAGGCAGCAGTGGGCGCTGTAGACTAACGTAGGAATCAGAGAGTCTGCTGTGACCTCCCAAGCACAGCCAGCAGCCAGGAGCCTGCCCCTGGCAAAAGAGGCACTGAGGCTGCTGTGACCTCACAAGCACAGCCAGCAGCCAGGAGCCTGCCACTGACCTCAGAGGCACTGAGGCTGCGGTGACCTCACAAGCACAGCCAGCAGCCGTGAACCTGCCACTGGCCTAGGTGGCATTAAAGCAGCTGTGACCTCACAAGCAGAGGCAGCAGTGGGAGCTGTAGACTACCTAAGAAGGTATTGAGGCTGCTGTGACCTCCCAGGCACAACCAGCAGGCATGAGCATGCCACTGGCCTAGGAGGCACTGAGCCTGCTGTGATCTCACAAGCACAGCCAGCAGCCAGGAGCCTGCCACTGGCCTAGGAGGAAGTCATGTTGCTGTGACCTCACAAGCACAGCCAGCAGCCGTGACCCTGCCACTGGCCTAGGATTCACTGAGGCTACTATGACCTCAGAAGCATAGCCAGCAGGCATGAACTTTCCTCCAGCCGAGGAGGCACTGAGGCTGCTGTGACCTCGGAAGCACAAGCAGCAGCCAGGAGCCTGCCACTGGCCTGGGAGGCACTGAGGTTGCTGTGACCTCACAAGCACAGCCAGTAGGGGGCACTGGACGCTCACCTAGAATGCACCGAGGCTGCTATGATCTCACAAGCACAGCCAGTAGCCAGGCGCCTGCCACTGGCCTAGGAGGCACTGAGGCTGCTGTGACCTCACAAGCACAGCCATCGGCGAGAAGGCTGCCCCTGGTCTAACAGGCCGTGATGTTGCTGTGATCTCACAAGCATGGCCAGCAGGGGCGCTTGCCACTAAGCAATGAGGCACTGAGGCTGCTGTGAACTCCCAACCCCAGCCAGCAGCCAGGAGCCTGCCACTGGCCTAGGTGGCATACAAGCAGCTGTGACCTCACAAGCACAGCCAGCAGCCAGGAGCCTGCCCCTGCCAAATGAGGCACTGAGGCTGCTGTGACCTCACAAGCACAGCCAGCAGCCGTGAGCCTGCCACTGGCCTCGGAGGCACTGAGGCTGCTGTGACCTCAAAATCTCAGTCAGCAGCCAGGAGCCTGCCACTGGCCTAGAAGGCACTGAGTCTGCTCTGACCTCAGAAGCACAGCCAGCAGGCATGAGCCTGCCACTGGCCTAGGAGGAAGTCATGTTGCTGTGACCTCACAAGCACAGCCAGCAGCCAGGAGCCTGCCACTGACCTCGGACACTCTGAGGCTGCTGCGACCTCACAAGCAAGGCCAGCAGGGGCGCTTGCCACTAACGTATGAGACACTGAGGCTGCTGCGACCTCCCAAGCACAGCCAGCAGCCACGAACGAGCCACTGGCCTACTAGGCATTCAGGCTGCTGTGACCTCCCAAGCACAGCCAGCAGGGGGCGCTGCAGAGTTACCCAGAAGGCACTCAGGCTGCTGTGACCTCACAAGCACAGCCAGCAGCCAGGAGCCTGCCACTGGCCTCAGAGGCACTGAGGCTGCTGTGACCTCCAAAGCACAGCCAGCAGGTTTGCTCTATCGTCAAGCTGAGGAGGCACTTAGGCTGCTGTGACCTCACAAGTGCAGCCAGCCGCCAGGAACCTGCCACGGACCTAGGAGGCATTCAGGCTGCTGTGATCTCACAAGCACAGCCAGCAGCCAGGAGCCTGCCACTGGCCTAGGAGGCACTGAGGCTGCTGTGACCTCACAAGGACAGCCAGCAGGTTTGCTTGCCACTAACCTATGATGCCCTGGAGCTGCTGTGACCTCCCAATCACAGCGAGCAGCCATGAATGAGCCACTGGGCTCGGAGGCATTCAAGCTGTTGTGACCTCACAAGCACAGCCAGCATCCAGGAGCCTGCCACTGCCCTAGGAGGCACTGAGGCTGCTGTGACCTCACAAGCACAGCTAGCAGGTATGAACTTTCCTCCAGCCGAGGAGGCACTGAGGCTGCTGTGACCTCACAAGCACAGCCAGCATCCAGGAGCCTGCCACTGGCCTAAGAGGCACTGAGGCTGCTGTGACCTCCCAAGCACAGCTAGCAGCCATGAGCATGCAACTGACCTAGGAGGCACTGAGGCTGCTGTGACCTCACAAGCACAGCCAGCAGTGGGTTCTGTAGACAAACGTGGGAGTCTTTGAGGCTGCTGTGACCTCACAAGCACGGCCAGCAGCCAGGAGCCTGCCACTGGCCTGGGAGGCACTGAGGCTGCTGTGACCTCACAAGCACAGCCAGCAGCCAGGAGCCTGCCACTGGCTTAGGAGGCACTGAGGCTGCTGCGACCTCACAAGCAAGGCCAGCAGGGGCGCTTGCCACTAACGTATGAGGCACTGAGGCTGCTGTGATCTCACAAGCACAGCCAGCAGCCATGAGTCTGCCACTGGCCTAGGAGGTACTGAGGCTGCTGTGACCCCACAAGCACAGCCAGCAGGGGGCGCTGCAGAGTTACCCAGACGGCACTGAGGCTGCTGTGACCTCACAAGCACAGCCAGCAGCCATGAGCCTGCCACTGGCCTAGGAGGCACTCAGGCTGCTGTGACCTCGCAAGCACAGCCATCAGCGAGATGGCTGCCCCTGGCCTAGGAGTCACTGAGGTTGCTGTGATCTCACAAGGACAGACAGGTGGGGAGCCTGCCACTGGCCCAGGAGGCACTCAGGCTGCTATGACCTCCCAAGCACAGGCAGCAGCCATGAGCCTGCCCCTGGCAAAAGAGGCACTGAGGCTGCTGTGACCTCACAAGCACAGCCAGCAGGTATGAACTTTCCTCCAGCCGAGGAGGCACTTAGGCTGCTGTGACCTCACAAGCACAGCCAGCATCCAGGAGCCGGCCACTGGCCTAGGAGGCACTGAGGCTGCTGCGACCTCACAAGCACAGCCAGCAGCCATGAGTCTGCCACTGGCCTCGGAGGCACTGAGGTTGCTGACACCTCACAAGCACAGCCAGCAGCCATGAGCATGCAGCTGCCCTAGGAGGCACTGAGGCTCCTGTACCTCCCAAGCACAGCCAGCAGCCATGAGCCTGCCACTGGCCCTAGGAGGCACTGAGGCTCCTGTGACCTCACAAGGACAGCCAGGTGGGGCAATTGCCACTAAGCTATGAGGCACTGAGGCTGGTGTGACCTCACAAGCACAGCCAGCAGCCAGGAGCCTGCCACTGGCCTGGGAGGCACTTAGGCTGCTGTGACCTGACAAGCACAGCCAGCATGGGGTGCTGTAGAGTTACCTAGGAGGCACTGAGGCTGCTGTGACCTCACAAGCACAGACAGCCGCCAGGAGCAGGCCATTGCCCTCAGAGGCACTGAGGCTGCTGTGACCTCACAAGCACAGCCAGCAGCCAGGATTCTGCCACTGGCCTAGGAGGCACTGAGGCTGCGGTGACCTCACAAGCACAGCCAGCAGCCAGGAGCCTGCCACTGGCCTAGGCGGCAATGAGGCTGCTGTGACCTCCAAAGCACAGCCAGCAGGCAGGAGCTTGCCAGTGGCCTAGGAGGTACTTAGGAGGCTGTGACCTCACAAGCACAGCCAGCAGCCATGCGCCTGCAACTGGCCTAGGAGGCACTGAGATTACTGTAACCTCACAAGCCCAGCCAGCAGGGGCCGCTGCAGAGTTACCCAGAAGGCACTGAGGCTGCTGTGACCTCACAAGCACAGCCAGCAGCCATGAGCCTGCCACTGGCCTCCGAGGCACTGAGGCTGCTGTGACCTCCCAAAAACAGCCAGCAGCCGTGAGCATGCCACTGGCCCTGCATCACTGAGGCTACTTTGACGTCTCAAGCAGAGCTAGGAGCCAGGAGACTGCCACTGGCCTAGGAGGCATGGAGGATGCTGTGACCTCACAAGCACAGCCAGCAGCCAGGAGCCTGCCACTGGCCCTGGATTCACTGAGGCTACTTTGACCTCACAAGCACAGGCAGCAGCAAGGAGCCTGCCATTGGCCTAGGAAGCACTGAGGCTGCTGTGATCTCACAAGCACAGCCAGCAGCCATGAGCCTGCCACTGGCCTCAGAGGCACTGAGGCTGCTGTGACCTCACAACCACAGCCAGCAGCCATGAGTCTGCCACTGGCCTAGGAGGCACTGAGGCTGCTGTGACCTCCCAAGCACAGCTAGCAGCCATGAGCCTGCCACTGGCCTGGGAGGCACTGAGGCTGCTGTGACCTCCCAAGCGCAGCCAGCAGGAGGCGCTGTAGAGTTACCTATGAGGCATTCAGGCTGCTGTGACCTCACAAGCACAGCCGGCAGCCATGTGCCTGCCAGTGGCCTAGGAGGCACTGAGGCTGCTATCACCTCACAAGCAGAGCCAGCAGCCATGAGCATACAACTGACCTCGGAGACTTTCAGGCTGCTGTGACCTCACAAGCACAGCCAGCAGTGGGCGCTGTAGACTAACGTAGGAATCACTGAGGCTGCTGTGACCTCCCAAGCACATCCAGCAGCCAGGAGCCTGCCACAGGCCACAGAAGCACTGAGGCTGCTGTTATCTCACAAGCACAGCTAGCAGGGGGCGCTAAACACTAAGCTATGAGGCACTGAGGCTGCTGTGACCTCACAAGCACAGCCAGCAGCCAGGAGCCTGCCACTGGCCTCGGAGGCACTGAGGCTGCTATGACCTCACAAGCACAGCCCCCAGCCATGAATGAGCCACTGACGTAGGAGGCATGGAGGCTGCTGTGACCTCACAAGCACAGACAGCCGCAGGGAGCCTGCCACTGGCCTAGGGGGCATTGAGGCTGCTGTGACCTCACAAGCACAGCCAGCAGCCATGAGCCTGCCACTGGCCTACGAGGCACTGAGGTTGCTGTGACCTCACAAGCACAGCCAGCAGCCATGAACGAGCCACTGGCCTACTAGGCATTCAGGCTGCTGTGACTTCCCAAGCACAGCCAGCAGCCATGAGCATGCAACTGACGTAGGAGGCACTGAGGCTGCTGTGACCTCACAAGCACAGCCAGGAGCCGTGAGCCTTCTACTGGTCTAGGAGGCACTGAGGCTGCTGTGACCTCCCAAGCACAGCCAGCAGCCATTTGCTGGCCACTGAACTCGGAGGCACTGAGGCTGCTGTGACCTCACAAGCACAGCCAGCAGGTATGAACTTTCCTCCAGCCGAGGAGGCACTTAGGCTGCTGTGACCTCACAAGCACAGCCAGCATCCAGGAGCCTGCCACTGGCCTAGGAGGCACTGAGGCTGCTGCGACCTCACAAGCACAGCCAGCAGCCATGAGTCTGCCACTGGCCTCGGAGGCACTGAGGTTGCTGACACCTCACAAGCACAGCCAGCAGCCATGAGCATGCAGCTGCCCTAGGAGGCACTGAGGCTCCTGTACCTCCCAAGCACAGCCAGCAGCCATGAGCCTGCCACTGGCCCTAGGAGGCACTGAGGCTCCTGTGACCTCACAAGGACAGCCAGGTGGGGCAATTGCCACTAAGCTATGAGGCACTGAGGCTGCTGTGACCTCACAAGCACAGCCAGCAGCCAGGAGCCTGCCACTGGCCTGGGAGGCACTTAGGCTGCTGTGACCTGACAAGCACAGCCAGCATGGGGTGCTGTAGAGTTACCCAGGAGGCACTGAGGCTGCTGTGACCTCACAAGCACAGACAGCCGCCAGGAGCAGGCCATTGCCCTCAGAGGCACTGAGGCTGCTGTGACCTCACAAGCACAGCCAGCAGCCAGGATTCTGCCACTGGCCTAGGAGGCACTGAGGCTGCGGTGACCTCACAAGCACAGCCAGCAGCCAGGAGCCTGCCACTGGCCTAGGAGGCACTGAGGCTGCTGTGACCTCCAAAGCACAGCCAGCAGGCAGGAGCTTGCCAGTGGCCTAGGAGGTACTTAGGAGGCTGTGACCTCACAAGCACAGCCAGCAGCCATGCGCCTGCAACTGGCCTAGGAGGCACTGAGATTACTGTAACCTCACAAGCCCAGCCAGCAGGGGCCGCTGCAGAGTTACCCAGAAGGCACTGAGGCTGCTGTGACCTCACAAGCACAGCCAGCAGCCATGAGCCTGCCACTGGCCTCCGAGGCACTGAGGCTGCTGTGACCTCCCAAAAACAGCCAGCAGCCGTGAGCATGCCACTGGCCCTGCATCACTGAGGCTACTTTGACGTCTCAAGCACAGCTAGGAGCCAGGAGACTGCCACTGGCCTAGGAGGCATGGAGGATGCTGTGACCTCACAAGCACAGCCAGCAGCCAGGAGCCTGCCACTGGCCCTGGATTCACTGAGGCTACTTTGACCTCACAAGCACAGGCAGCAGCAAGGAGCCTGCCATTGGCCTAGGAAGCACTGAGGCTGCTGTGATCTCACAAGCACAGCCAGCAGCCATGAGCCTGCCACTGGCCTCAGAGGCACTGAGGCTGCTGTGACCTCACAACCACAGCCAGCAGCCATGAGTCTGCCACTGGCCTAGGAGGCACTGAGGCTGCTGTGACCTCCCAAGCACAGCTAGCAGCCATGAGCCTGCCACTGGCCTGGGAGGCACTGAGGCTGCTGTGACCTCCCAAGCGCAGCCAGCAGGAGGCGCTGTAGAGTTACCTATGAGGCATTCAGGCTGCTGTGATCTCACAAGCACAGCCGGCAGCCATGTGCCTGCCAGTGGCCTAGGAGGCACTGAGGCTGCTATCACCTCACAAGCAGAGCCAGCAGCCATGAGCATACAACTGACCTCGGAGACTTTCAGGCTGCTGTGACCTCACAAGCACAGCCAGCAGTGGGCGCTGTAGACTAACGTAGGAATCACTGAGGCTGCTGTGACCTCCCAAGCACATCCAGCAGCCAGGCGCCTGCCACTGGCCTAGGAGGAACGGAGGCTGCTGTGAAATCCCAAGCACAGCCAGCAGCCATGAGCCTGCCACTGGCCTAGGCGGCAATGAGGCTGCTGTGACCTCACAAGCAGAGGCAGCAGTGGGAGCTGTAGAGTAACGAAGGAGGTACTTAGGCTGCTGTGACCTCACAAGCCCAGGCAGCAGCCAGGAGCCTGCCACTGGCCTAGGAGGCACTCAGGCTGCTGTGACCTCACAAGCACAGCCAGAAGGGGCGCTTGCCACTAACCTATGAGGCATGGAGGCTGCTGTGACCTGAAAAGCAGAGCCAGGAGGCAGGAGCTTTCCAGTGGCCTAGGAGGTACTGAGGCTGCTGTGCCCTCCCAAGCACAGGAAGCAGCCAGGAGCCTGCCACTTGGCTAGGAGGCACTGAGGCTGCTGTGACCTCACAAGCACAGCCAGCAGAGGGCGCTGCAGAATTACCCAGAAGGCACTCAGGCTGCTGTGACCTCACAAGCACAGCCAGCAGCCGTGAGCATGCCACTGGCCTAGGAGGCACTGAGTCTGCTGTGACCTCCCAAGCACAGACAGCAGCCAGGAGCCTGCCAATAGCCTAGCGAGCACTGAGGCTGCTGTGACCTCCCAAGCACAGCCAGCAGCGGGCGCTGCAGAGTTACCCCGGAGGCACTGAGGCTGCTGTGACCTCCCAAGCACAGCCAGCAGCCGTGAGCCTGCCATTGGCCTAGCAAGCACTGAGGCTGCCGTGACCTTACAAGCACAGCCAGCAGGCGTGCTTGCCACTAACCTATGAGGCACTGAGGCTGCTGTGACCTCACAAGCCCAGGCAGCAGCCAGGAACCTGTCACTGGCCTCGGAGGCACTGAGTTTTCTGGGACCTCACAAGCACAGCCAGCAGCCACGGGCCTGCCACTGGCAATAGAGGCACTGAGGCTGCTGTGACCTCACAACACAGCTAGCAGCCATTAAGCTGCCACCGGCCTGGGAGGCACTGAGCCTGCTGTGACCTCACAAGCACAGCCAGCAGCCATGAGCCTGCCACTGGACTAGGAGGCACTGAGGCTGCTGTGACCTCACAAGCACAGCCAGGAGCCATGACCATGCAACTGACCTCGGAGGCACTGAGGCTGCTGTGACCTCACAAGCACAGGAAGCAGCCAGGAGCCTGCCACTGGCCTAGGAGGCAATGATGTTGCCGGGACCTCCCAACCACAGCCAGCAGCCATGAGTCTGACACCGGCCTAGGAGGCACCCAGGCTGCTATCACCTCCCCAGCACAGACAGCAGGGGGCGCTGTAGAGTTACCTAGGAGGCACTCAGGCTGCTGTGACCTCAAAAGGACAGCCAGCAGGAGGCGCTAGACACCAACCTATGAGGCACTGAGTCTGCTGTGACCTCACAAGCACAGCCAGCAGCCAGGAGCCTGCCACTGGCCTAGGAGGCACTGAGTCTGCTGTGACCTCACAAGCACAGCCAGCAGCCAGGAGCCTGCCACTGGCCTAGGAGGCACAGAGGCTGCTGTGAACTCACAAGCACAGCTAGGTGGGGCGATTGCCACTAACCTATGAGGCACTGAGGCTGCGGTGACCTCACAAGCACTGCCAGCAGCCAGGAGCCTGCCACTGGCCTAGGAGGCACGACGGCTGCTGTGACCTAAAAAGCACAGCCAGCAGCCATGAGCCTGCCACTGGTCTCAGAGGCACGGAGGCTGCTGTGACCTCCCAACGACAGCCAGCACCAATGAGCATGCCACTGACCTCGGAGGCACTTAATTTTCTGTGACCTCACAAGCACAGACAGCAGCCAGGAGCCTGCCACTAGCCTAGCTAGCACTGAGGCTGCTGTGATCTCCCAAGCACAGCCAGCAGGGGGCGCTGCAGAGTTACCCAGGAGGCACTGAGGCTACTGTGACCTCACAAGCACAGCCAGCAGCCATGAGCCTGCCACTGGCCTAGGAGGCACTGAGGCTGCTGTGACCTCACAAGCACAGCCAGCAATCAGGAACCTGCCACTGGCCTAGGTGGCATTCAAGCAGCCGTGACCTCACAAGCAGAGGCAGCAGGGGGCGCTGTAGAGTTATCTAGGAGGCACTGAGGCTGCTGTGGCCTCACAGGCACAGCCAGCAGCCAGGAGCCTGCCACTGGCCGCAGACGATCTCAGGCTGCTGTGACCTCACAAGCACAGCCAGCAGCCGTGAACCTGCCACTGGCCTCAGATGCACTGAGGCTGTGGTGACCTCACAATCACAGCCAGCAGCCATGAGTCTGCCACTGACCTAGGAGGCACTGAGGCTGCTGTGACCTCACAAGCACAGCCGGCCAGGGCCGCTGCAGAATTACCCAGGAGGCACTGAGGCTGCTGTGACCACACAAGCACAGCCAGTAGCCATGAGCCTGCCACTGGCCTCCGAGGCACTGAGGCTGCTGTGACCTCACAAGCACAGCCAGCAGTCATGAGCCTGCCACTGGCCTCGGAGGCACTGAGGCTGCAATGAGCTCACAAGCACATCCAGCAGGGGGCGGTAAACACTAAGCTATGAGGCATTCAGGCTGCTGTGACCTCACAAGCACAGCCAGCAGCCATGAGTCTACCACTGGCCTTAGAGGCACTGAGGCTGCTGTGACCTCCCAAACACTGCCAGCAGCCAGGAGCCTGCCACTGGCCTTAGAGGCACTGAGGCTGCTGTGACCTCCCAAACACTGCCAGCAGCCATGAGTCTACCACTGGCCTTAGAGGCACTGAGGCTGCTGTGACCTCCCAAACACTGCCAGCAGCCAGGAGCCTGCCACTGGCCTTTGAGGCCCTGAGGCTGCTATGACCTCACAAGCACAGCCAGCAGCGATGAGCCTGCCACGGGCCTCAGAGGCACTGAGGCTGCTGTGACCTCACAAGCACAGGAAGCAGCCAGGAGCCTGCCCCTGACCTAGGAGGCTATGATCTTGCTGTGACCTCAGAAGCACAGGCAGCAGTGGGCAGTGTAGACTAACGTAGGAGTCAGAGAGTCTGCTGTGACCTCCCAAGCACAGCCAGCAGCCATGAGCCTGCCACTGACCTCGGAGGCACTGAGGCTGCGGTGACCTCACAAGCACAGCCAGCAGCCAGGAGCCTGCCACTGGCAAAAGAGGCACTGAGGCTGCTGTGACCTCACAAGCACAGCCAGCAGCCGTGAACCTGCCACTGGCCTCGGTGGCATTAAAGCAGCTGTGACCTCACAAGCAGAGGCAGCAGTGGGAGCTCTAGACTAACAAAGGAGGTACGGAGGCTGCTGTGACCTCCCAGGCACAACCAGCAGGCATGAGCATGCCACTGGCCTAGGAGGCACTGAGCCTGCTGTGATCTCACAAGCACAGTCAGCAGCCAGGAGCCTGCCCCTGGCAAAAGAGGCACTGAGGCTGCTGTGACCTCACAAGCACAGCCAGCAGCCAGGCGCCTGCCACTGGCCTAGGAGGAACGGAGGCTGCTGTGAAATCCCAAGCACAGCCAGCAGCCATGAGCCTGCCACTGGCCTAGGCGGCAATGAGGCTGCTGTGACCTCACAAGCAGAGGCAGCAGTGGGAGCTGTAGAGTAACGAAGGAGGTACTTAGGCTGCTGTGACCTCACAAGCCCAGGCAGCAGCCAGGAGCCTGCCACTGGCCTAGGAGGCACTCAGGCTGCTGTGACCTCACAAGCACAGCCAGAAGGGGCGCTTGCCACTAACCTATGAGGCACGGAGGCTGCTGTGACCTGAAAAGCAGAGCCAGGAGGCAGGAGCTTTCCAGTGGCCTAGGAGGTACTGAGGCTGCTGTGCCCTCCCAAGCACAGGAAGCAGCCAGGAGCCTGCCACTTGGCTAGGAGGCACTGAGGCTGCTGTGACCTAAAAAGCACAGCCAGCAGAGGGCGCTGCAGAATTACCCAGAAGGCACTCAGGCTGCTGTGACCTCACAAGCACAGCCAGCAGCCGTGAGCATGCCACTGGCCTAGGAGGCACTGAGTCTGCTGTGACCTCCCAAGCACAGACAGCAGCCAGGAGCCTGCCAATAGCCTAGCGAGCACTGAGGCTGCTGTGACCTCCCAAGCACAGCCAGCAGCGGGCGCTGCAGAGTTACCCAGGAGGCACTGAGGCTGCTGTGACCTCCCAAGCACAGCCAGCAGCCGTGAGCCTGCCATTGGCCTAGCAAGCACTGAGGCTGCCGTGACCTTACAAGCACAGCCAGCAGGCGTGCTTGCCACTAACCTATGAGGCACTGAGGCTGCTGTGACCTCACAAGCCCAGGCAGCAGCCAGGAACCTGCCACTGGCCTCGGAGGCACTGAGTTTTCTGGGACCTCACAAGCACAGCCAGCAGCCACGGGCCTGCCACTGGCAATAGAGGCACTGAGGCTGCTGTGACCTCACAACACAGCTAGCAGCCATTAAGCTGCCACCGGCCTGGGAGGCACTGAGGCTGCTGTGACCTCACAAGCACAGCCAGCAGCCATGAGCCTGCCACTGGCCTAGGAGGCACTGAGGCTGCTGTGACCTCACAAGCACAGCCAGGAGCCATGACCATGCAACTGACCTCGGAGGCACTGAGGCTGCTGTGACCTCACAAGCACAGGAAGCAGCCAGGAGCCTGCCACTGGCCTAGGAGGCAATGATGTTGCCGGGACCTCCCAACCACAGCCAGCAGCCATGAGTCTGACACCGGCCTAGGAGGCACCCAGGCTGCTATCACCTCCCCAGCACGGACAGCAGGGGGCGCTGTAGAGTTACCTAGGAGGCACTCAGGCTGCTGTGACCTCAAAAGGACAGCCAGCAGGGGGCGCTAGACACCAACCTATGAGGCACTGAGTCTGCTGTGACCTCACAAGCACAGCCAGCAGCCAGGAGCCTGCCACTGGCCTAGGAGGCACTGAGTCTGCTGTGACCTCACAAGCACAGCCAGCAGCCAGGAGCCTGCCCCTGGCCTAGGAGGCACAGAGGCTGCTGTGAACTCACAAGCACAGCTAGGTGGGGCGCTTGCCACTAACCTATGAGGCACTGAGGCTGCGGTGACCTCACAAGCACAGCCAGCAGCCAGGAGCCTGCCACTGGCCTAGGAGGCACGACGGCTGCTGTGACCTAAAAAGCACAGCCAGCAGCCATGAGCCTGCCACTGGTCTCAGAGGCACGGAGGCTGCTGTGACCTCCCAACGACAGCCAGCACCAATGAGCATGCCACTGACCTCGGAGGCACTTAATTTTCTGTGACCTCACAAGCACAGACAGCAGCCAGGAGCCTGCCACTAGCCTAGCTAGCACTGAGGCTGCTGTGATCTCCCAAGCACAGCCAGCAGGGGGCGCTGCAGAGTTACCCAGGAGGCACTGAGGCTACTGTGACCTCACAAGCACAGCCAGCAGCCATGAGCCTGCCACTGGCCTAGGAGGCACTGAGGCTGCTGTGACCTCCCAAGCACAGCCAGCAATCAGGAACCTGCCACTGGCCTAGGTGGCATTCAAGCAGCCGTGACCTCACAAGCAGAGGCAGCAGGGGGCGCTGTAGAGTTATCTAGGAGGCACTGAGGCTGCTGTGGCCTCACAGGCACAGCCAGCAGCCAGGAGCCTGCCACTGGCCGCAGACGATCTCAGGCTGCTGTGACCTCACAAGCACAGCCACCAGCCAGGAGCCTGTCACTGGCATCCGAGCCACAGAGGCTGCTCTGGCCTCACAACCAAAGGCAGCAACCATGAGCCTGCCACTGGCCTAGGAGGCACTGAGGCTGCTGTGACCTCACAAGCACAGCCAGCAGGGGTGCTTGCCACTAACGTATGATGCACTGAGCCTGCTGTAACCTCACAAGCACAGCCAGGTGGCATGATCTTGCCAGTGGCCTAGGAGGCATTCAGGCTGCTGTGACCTCACAAGCACAGCCAGCAGCCATGAGCCTGCCACTGGCCTCAGAGGCACTGAGGCTGCTGTGACCTCACAAGCACAGCCAGCAGCCATGAGCCTGCCACTGGCCTCGGAGGCACTGAGGCTGCTGTGACCTCACAAGCACAGCCAGGAGGTATGAACTTTCCTCCAGCCGAGGAGTCACGGAGGCTGCTGTGACCTCACAAGCACAGCCAGCAGCCAGGAGCCTGCCACTGGCCTAGGAGACACTGAGGTTGCGGTGACCTCACAAGCACAGCCAGCAGCCATGATTAAGCCACTGACCATGGAGACATGGAGGCTGCTGTGACGTCACAAGCACAGCCAGCAGCCAGGAGCCTGCCACTGGCCTAGGACGCACTGAAGCTGCTGTGACCTCCAAAGCACAGCCAGCAGGTATGATCTATCGTGCAGCTGAGGAGACACTTAGGCTGCTGTGACCTCACAAGCACAGCCAGCAGCCAGGAGCCTGCCCCTGGCAAAAGAGGCATTCAGGCTGCTGTGACCTCACAAGCACAGCCAGCAGCCAGGAGCCTGCCACTGGCCTAGGACGCACTGAAGCTGCTGTGACCTCCAAAGCACAGCCAGCAGGTATGATCTATCATGCAGCTGAGGAGACACTTAGTCTACTGTGACCTCACAAGCACAGCCAGCAGCCAGGAGCCTGCCACTGGCCCAGGAGGCACTGAGGCTACGGTGACCTCAGAAGCACATCCAGCAGCCTTGAGCCTGCCACTGGCATAGAAGGCACTGAGGCTGCTGTGACCTCACAAGCACAGCCCCCAGCCATGAATGAGCCACTGACCTAGAAGGCATGGAGGCTGCTGTGATCTCAAAAGCACAGCCAGCAGCCATGAGCCTGCCACTGCCCTCGGAGGCACTGAGGCTGTGGTGACCTCCCAAGGACAGCCAGCAGGTTTGCTTGCCACTAACCTATGATGCCCTGGAGCTGCTGTGACCTCACAAGCACAGGCAGCAGCCATGAATGAGCCACTGGCCTAGGAGGCACTGAGGCTGCTGTGACCTCACAAGCACAGCCAGCATCCAGGAGCCTGCCACTGGCCTAGGAGGCACTCAGGCTCCTGTGACCTCCCAACCACAGCCAGCAGCCATGAGTCTGTCACTGGCCTAGGAGTCATTCAGGCTGCTGTAACCTTCCAAGCACAGGCAGCAGCCACGAGCCTGCCACTGGCCCAGGAGGCACTGAGGCTGCTGTGACCACCCAAGCACAGCCAGCAGCCGTGAACCTGCCACTGGCCTCAGATGCACTGAGGCTGTGGTGACCTCACAATCACAGCCAGCAGCCACGAGTCTGCCACTGGCCTAGGAGGCATTCAGGCTGCTGTGACCTCACAAGCACAGCCGGCCAGGGCCGCTGCAGAATTACCCAGGAGGCACTGAGGCTGCTGTGACCACACAAGCACAGCCAGTAGCCATGAGCCTGCCACTGGCCTCAGAGGCACTGAGGCTGCTGTGACCTCACAAGCACAGCCAGCAGTCATGAGCCTGCCACTGGCCTGGGAGGCACTGAGGCTGCTGTGAGCTCACAAGCACATCCAGCAGGGGGCGGTAAACACTAAGCTATGAGGCATTCAGGCTGCTGTGACCTCACAAGCACAGCCAGCAGCCATGAGTCTACCACTGGCCTTAGAGGCACTGAGGCTGCTGTGACCTCCCAAACACTGCCAGCAGCCAGGAGCCTGCCACTGGCCTTAGAGGCACTGAGGCTGCTGTGACCTCCCAAGCACAGCCAGCAGCCAGGAGCCTGCCACTGGCCTTTGAGGCCCTGAGGCTGCTATGACCTCACAAGCACAGCCAGCAGCGATGAGCCTGCCACGGGCCTCAGAGGCACTGAGGTTGCTGTGACCCCACAAGCACAGGAAGCAGCCAGGAGCCTGCCCCTGACCTAGGAGGCTATGATCTTGCTGTGACCTCAGAAGCACAGGCAGCAGTGGGCAGTGTAGACTAACGTAGGAGTCAGAGAGTCTGCTGTGACCTCCCAAGCACAGCCAGCAGCCATGAGCCTGCCACTGACCTCGGAGGCACTGAGGCTGCGGTGACCTCACAAGCACAGCCAGCAGCCAGGAGCCTGCCACTGGCAAATGAGGCACTGAGGCTGCTGTGACCTCACAAGCACAGCCAGCAGCCGTGAACCTGCCACTGGCCTCGGTGGCATTAAAGCAGCTGTGACCTCACAAGCAGAGGCAGCAGTGGGAGCTCTAGACTAACGAAGGAGGTACGGAGGCTGCTGTGACCTCCCAGGCACAACCAGCAGGCATGAGCATGCCACTGGCCTAGGAGGCACTGAGCCTGCTGTGATCTCACAAGCACAGTCAGCAGCCAGGAGCCTGCCCCTGGCAAAAGAGGCACTGAGGCTGCTGTGACCTCACAAGCACAGCCAGCAGCCAGGCGCCTGCCACTGACCTAGGAGGAACGGAGGCTGCTGTGAAATCCCAAGCACAGCCAGCAGCCATGAGCCTGCCACTGGCCTAGGCGGCAATGAGGCTGCTGTGACCTCACAAGCAGAGGCAGCAGTAGGAGCTGTAGAGTAATGAAGGAGGTACTTAGGCTGCTGTGACCTCACAAGCACAGCCAGCAGCCA
This sequence comes from Dromaius novaehollandiae, assembly GCF_036370855.1. Classification (NCBI taxonomy): domain Eukaryota; kingdom Metazoa; phylum Chordata; class Aves; order Casuariiformes; family Dromaiidae; genus Dromaius; species Dromaius novaehollandiae. Next base: position 27,385,816 of record NC_088107.1, read on the forward strand.
GGAGCATGACACTGGACTCGAAGGCACTGAGGCTGCTGTGACCTCACAAGCACAGCCAGCAGCCAGGAGCCTGCCACTGGCCTAGGAGGCACTCAGGCTGCTGTGACCTCACAAGCACAGCCAGAAGGGGCGCTTGCCACTAACCTATGAGGCACGGAGGCTGCTGTGACCTGAAAAGCAGAGCCAGGAGGCAGGAGTTTTCCAGTGGCCTAGGAGGTACTGAGGCTGCTGTGCCCTCCCAAGCACAGGAAGCAGCCAGGAGCCTGCCACTTGGCTAGGAGGCACTGAGGCTGCTGTGACCTAAAAAGCACAGCCAGCAGAGGGCGCTGCAGAATAACGAGAAGGCACTCAGGCTGCTGTGACCTCACAAGCACAGCCAGCAGCCGTGAGCATGCCACTGGCCTAGGAGGCACTGAGTCTGCTGTGACCTCCCAAGCACAGACAGCAGCCAGGAGCCTGCCAATAGCCTAGCGAGCACTGAGGCTGCTGTGACCTCCCAAGCACAGCCAGCAGCGGGCGCTGCAGAGTTACCCAGGAGGCACTGAGGCTGCTGTGACCTCCCAAGCACAGCCAGCAGCCGTGAGCCTGCCATTGGCCTAGCAAGCACTGAGGCTGCCGTGACCTTACAAGCACAGCCAGCAGGCGTGCTTGCCACTAACCTATGAGGCACTGAGGCTGCTGTGACCTCACAAGCCCAGGCAGCAGCCAGGAACCTGCCACTGGCCTCGGAGGCACTGAGTTTTCTGGGACCTCACAAGCACAGCCAGCAGCCACGGGCCTGCCACTGGCAATAGAGGCACTGAGGCTGCTGTGACCTCACAACACAGCTAGCAGCCATTAAGCTGCCACCGGCCTGGGAGGCACTGAGCCTGCTGTGACCTCACAAGCACAGCCAGCAGCCATGAGCCTGCCACTGGACTAGGAGGCACTGAGGCTGCTGTGACCTCACAAGCACAGCCAGGAGCCATGACCATGCAACCGACCTCGGAGGCACTGAGGCTGCTGTGACCTCACAAGCACAGGAAGCAGCCAGGAGCCTGCCACTGGCCTAGGAGGCAATGATGTTGCCGGGACCTCCCAACCACAGCCAGCAGCCATGAGTCTGACACCGGCCTAGGAGGCACCCAGGCTGCTGTGACCACCCAAGCACAGCTAGCAGACATGACCCTGCCACGGGCCTGGGAGGCACTCAGGCTGCTATCACCTCCCCAGCACAGACAGCAGGGGGCGCTGTAGAGTTACCTAGGAGGCACTCAGGCTGCTGTGACCTCAAAAGGACAGCCAGCAGGGGGCGCTGGACACTAACCTATGAGGCACTGAGTCTGCTGTGACCTCACAAGCACAGCCAGCAGCCAGGAGCCTGCCACTGGCCTAGGAGGCACAGAGGCTGCTGTGACCTCACAAGCACAGACAGCAGCCAGGAGCCTGCCAATAGCCTAGCGAGCACTGAGGCTGCTGTGACCTCCCAAGCACAGCCAGCAGGGGGCGCTGCAGAGCTACCCAGGACGCACTGAGGCTGCTGTGACCTGACAAGCACAGCCAGCAGCCATGAGCCTGCCACTGGCCTAGCAAGCACTGAGGCTGCCGTGACCTTAGAAGCACAGCCAGCAGGCGCGTTGCCACTAACCTATGAGGCACTGAGGCTGCTGTGACCTCACAAGCACAGCCAGCAGCCCTGAAGCTGCCACCGGCCTGGGAGGCACTGAGCCTGCTGTGACCTCACAAGCACAGCCAGCAGCCATGAGCCTGCCACTGGACTAGGAGGCAATGAGGCTCCTGTGACCTCCCAAGCACAGCCAGCAATCAGGAACCTGCCACTGGCCTAGGTGGCATTCAAGCAGCCGTGACCTCAGAAGCAGAGGCAGCAGGGGGCGCTGTAGAGTTATCTAGGAGGCACTGAGGCTGCTGTGGCCTCACAGGCACAGCCAGCAGCCAGGAGCCTGCCACTGGCCGCAGACGATCTCAGGCTGCTGTGACCTCACAAGCACAGCCACCAGCCAGGAGCCTGTCACTGGCATCCGAGCCACAGAGGCTGCTCTGGCCTCACAACCAAAGGCAGCAACCATGAGCCTGCCACTGGCCTAGGAGGCACTGAGGCTGCTGTTACCTCACAAGCACAGCCAGCAGGGGTGCTTGCCACTAACGTATGATGCACTGAGCCTGCTGTAACCTCACAAGCACAGCCAGCTGGCATGATCTTGCCAGTGGCCTAGGAGGCATTCAGGCTGCTGTGACCTCACAAGCACAGCCAGCAGCCATGAGCCTGCCACTGGCCTCAGAGGCACTGAGGCTGCTGTGACCTCACAAGCACAGCCATCAGCGAGATGGCTGCCCCTGGCCTCGGAGGCACTGAGGCTGCTGTGACCTCACAAGCACAGCCAGGAGGTATGAACTTTCCTCCAGCCGAGGAGTCACGGAGGCTGCTGTGACCTCACAAGCACAGCCAGCAGCCAGGAGCCTGCCACTGGCGTAGGAGACACTGAGGTTGCGGTGACCTCACAAGCACAGCCAGCAGCCATGATTAAGCCACTGACCATGGAGACATGGAGGCTGCTGTGACGTCACAAGCCCAGGCAGCAGGCATGAGCCTGCCACTGGCCTAGGAGGCACTGAGGCTGCGGTGACCTCACAAGGACACCCAGCAGGTGCGCTTGCCACTAACCTATGATGCCCTGGGGCTGCTGTGACCTCACAAGCACAGCCAGCAGCCATGAGCCTGCCACTGGCCTCGGAGGCTTTCAGGCTGCTCTGACCTCACAAGCACAGGCAGGAAGCAGGAGCCTGCCAGTGGCATAGGAGGCACTGAGGCTGCTGTGACCTGCCAAGCACAGCCAGCAGCCATCAGCATGCAACTGACCTCGGAGCCACTGAGGCTGCTGTGATGTCACAAGCACAGGCAGCAGCCATGAGCCTGCCATTGTCTAGGAGGCACTGAGGCTGCTGTGACCTCCCAAGCACAGCCAGCAGCCATGAGCCTGCCACTGGCCTAGGAGGCACTGAGGCTGCTGTGACCTCCCAAGCACAGCCAGCAGCCATGAGCCTGCGACTGGCATAGGAGGCACTGAGGCTGCTGTGACGTCACAAGCACAGCCAGCAGCCAGGAGCCTGCCACTGGCCTAGGAGACACCGAGATTGCTGTGACCTACCAAACACCATCAGCAGCCAGGAGCCTGCCACTGGCCTAGGAGGCACTGAGACTGCTCTGACCTCACAAGCACAGCCAGCAGCCATGAGGCTGCCACTGGCCTACGAGGCACTGAGGCTGCTGTGATCTAACAAGCACATCCAGCAGCCGTGACCCTGCCACTGGCCTAGGATTCACTGAGGCTACTATGACCTCAGAAGCATAGCCAGCAGGCAAGAACTTTCCTCCAGCCGAGGAGGCACTGGGGCTCCTGTGACCTCAGAAGCACAACCAGCAGCCAGGAGCCTGCCACTGGCCTGGGAGGCAATGAGGTTGCTGTGACCTCACAAGCACAGCCAGTAGGGGGCACTGGACGCTCACCTAGAATGCACCGAGGCTGCTATGATCTCACAAGCACAGCCAGTAGCCAGGCGCCTGCCACTGGCCTAGGAGGCACTGAGGCTGCTGTGACCTCACAAGCACAGCCATCGGCGAGAAGGCTGCCCCTGGTCTAACAGGCCGTGATGTTGCTGTGATCTCACAAGCATGGCCAGCAGGGGCGCTTGCCACTAAGCAATGAGGCACTGAGGCTGCTGTGAACTCCCAACCACAGCCAGCAGCCAGGAGCCTGCCACTGGCCTAGGTGGCATACAAGCAGCTGTGACCTCACAAGCATAGGCAACAGCCAGGAGCCTGCCCCTGCCAAATGAGGCACTGAGGCTGCTGTGACCTCACAAGCACAGCCAGCAGCCGTGAGCCTGCCACTGGCCTCGGAGGCACTGAGGCTGCTGTGACCTCACAATCTCAGTCAGCAGCCAGGAGCCTGCCACTGGCCTAGAAGGCACTGAGTCTGCTCTGACCTCAGAAGCACAGCCAGCAGGCATGACCCTGCCACTGACCTAGGAGGAAGTGATGTTGCTGCGATCTCACAAGCACAGCCAGCAGCCATGAGCCTGCCACTGGCCTCAGAGGCACTGAGGCTGCTGTGACCTCACAAGCAAGGCCAGCAGACAGGAGCCTGCCACTGGCCTCGGAGGCACTGAGTTTTCTGTGACCTCACAAGCACAGCCAGCAGCCAGGGGCCTGCCACTGGCAATAGAGGCACTGAGGCTGCTGTGACCTCACAACACAGCTAGCAGCCATTAAGCTGCCACCGGCCTGGGAGGCACTGAGCCTGCTGTGACCTCACAAGCACAGCCAGCAGCCATGAGCCTGCCACTGGACTAGGAGGCACTGAGGCTGCTGTGACCTCCCAAGCACAGCCAGGAGCCATGACCATGCAACCGACCTCGGAGGCACTGAGGCTGCTGTGACCTCACAAGCACAGGAAGCAGCCAGGAGCCTGCCACTGGCCTAGGAGGCAATGATGTTGCCGGGACCTCCCAACCACAGCCAGCAGCCATGAGTCTGACACTGGCCTAGGAGGCACCCAGGCTGCTGTGACCACCCAAGCGCAGCCAGCAGACATGACCCTCCCACGGGCCTGGGAGGCACTCAGGCTGCTATCACCTCCCAAGCACAGACAGCAGGGGGCGCTGTAGAGTTACCTAGGAGGCACTCAGGCTGCTGTGACCTCAAAAGGACGGCCAGCAGGGGGAGCTAGACACTAACCTATGAGGCACTGAGTCTGCTGTGACCTCACAAGCACAGCCGGCAGCCATGAGCCTGCCCCTGGCCGCTGATGATCTCAGGCTGCTGTGACCTCACAAGCACAGCCAGCAGCCAGGAGCCTGCCACTGGCCTAGGAGGCACAGAGGCTGCTGTGACCTCACAAGCACAGCTAGGTGGGGCGATTGCCACTAACCTATGAGGCACTGAGGCTGCGGTGACCTCACAAGCACAGCCAGCAGCCAGGAGCCTGCCACTGGCCTAGGGGGCACGACGGCTGCCGTGACCTCACAAGCACAGCCAGCAGCCAGGAGCCTGCCACTGGCCACAGAGGCACGGAGGCTGCTGTGACCTCCCAAGGACAGCCAGCACCAATGAGCATGCCACTGACCTCGGAGGCACTTAGTTTTCTGTGACCTCACAAGCACAGACAGCAGCCCTTAGCCTGCCACCAGCCTAGCTAGCACTGAGGCTGCTGTGATCTCCCAAGCACAGCCAGCAGGGGGCGCTGCAGAGTTACCCAGGAGGCACTGAGGCTACTGTGACCTCACAAGCAAAGCCAGCAGCCATGAGCCTGCCACTGGCCTAGGAGGCACTGAGTCTGCTGTGACCTCCCAAGCACAGACAGCAGTCAGGAGCCTGCCAATAGCCTAGCGAGCACTGAGGCTGCTGTGACCTCCCAAGCACAGCCAGCAGGGGGCGCTGCAGAGCTACCCAGGACGCACTGAGGCTGCTGTGACCTGACAAGCACAGCCAGCAGCCATGACCCTGCCACTGGCCTAGCAAGCACTGAGGCTGCCGTAACCTTACAAGCACAGCCAGCAGGCGCGTTGCCACTAACCTATGAGGCACTGAGGCTGCTGTGACCTCACAAGCACAGCCAGCAGCCATGAGCCTGCCACTGGACTAGGAGGCAATGAGGCTCCTGTGACCTCCCAAGCACAGCTAGCAACCAGGAACCTGCCACTGGCCTAGGTGGCATTCAAGCAGCTGTGACCTCAGAAGCAGAGGCAGCAGGGGGCGCTGTAGAGTTATCTAGGAGGCACTGAGGCTGCTGTGACCTCACAGGCTCAGCCAGCAGCCATGAGCCTGCCACTGGCCGCAGACGATCTCAGGCTGCTGTGACCTCACAAGCACAGCCACCAGCCAGGAGCCTGTCACTGGCATCCGAGCCACAGAGGCTGCTCTGGCCTCACAACCAAAGGCAGCAACCATGAGCCTGCCACTGGCCTAGGAGGCACTGATGCTGCTGTAACCTCACAAGCACAGCCAGCAGGGGAGCTTGCCACTAACGTATGATGCACTGAGCCTGCTGTAACCTCACAAGCACAGCCAGCTGGCATGATCTTGCCAGTGGCCTAGGAGGCATTCAGGCTGCTGTGACCTCACAAGCACAGCCAGCAGCCAGGAGCCTGCCACTGGCCTCAGAGGCACTGGGGCTGCTGTGACCTCACAAGCACAGCCAGCAGCGAGGAGCCTGCCACTGGCCTCGGAGGTTTTCAGGCTGCTGTGACCTCACAAGCACAGCCAGCAAGCAGGAGCCTGCCAGTGGCCTAGGAGGCACTGAGGCTGCTGTGACCTGCCAAGCACAGCCAGCAGCCATCAGCATGCAACTGACCTCGGAGCCACTGAGGCTGCTGTGATGTCACAAGCACAGGCAGCAGCCATGACCCTGCCATTGTCTAGGAGGCACTGAGGCTGCTGTGACCTCCCAAGCACAGCCAGCAGCCATGAGCCTGCCACTGGCCTAGGAGGCACTGAGGCTGCTGTGACCTCCCAAGCATAGCCAGCAGCCATGAGCCTGCCACTGGCATAGGAGGCACTGAGGCTGCTGTGACCTCACAAGCACAGCCAGCAGCCAGGAGCCTGCCACTGGCCTGGGAGACACCGAGATTGCTGTGACCTACCAAACACCATCAGCAGCCAGGAGCCTGCCACTGGCCTAGGAGGCACTGAGACTGCTCTGACCTCACAAGCACAGCCAGCAGCCAGGAGGCTGCCACTGGCAAAAGAGGCACTGAGGCTGCTGTGATCTAACAAGCACAGCCAGCAGCCATGAGGCTGCCACTGGCAAAAGAGGCACTGAGGCTGCTGTGATCTCACAAGCACATCCAGCAGCCGTGACCCTGCCACTGGCCTAGGATTCACTGAGGCTACTATGACCTCAGAACCATAGCCAGCAGGCATGAACTTTCCTCCAGCCGAGGAGGCACTGGGGCTCCTGTGACCTCAGAAGCACAACCAGCAGCCAGGAGCCTGCCACTGGCCTGGGAGGCAATGAGGTTGCTGTGACCTCACAAGCACAGCCAGTAGGGGGCACTGGACGCTCACCTAGAATGCACCGAGGCTGCTATGATCTCACAAGCACAGCCAGTAGCCAGGCGCCTGCCACTGGCCTAGGAGGCACTGAGGCTGCTGTGACCTCACAAGCACAGCCATCGGCGAGAAGGCTGCCCCTGGTCTAACAGGCCGTGATGTTGCTGTCATCTCACAAGCATGGCCAGCAGGGGCGCTTGCCACTAAGCAATGAGGCACTGAGGCTTCTGTGAACTCCCAACCACAGCCAGCAGCCAGGAGCCGGCCACTGGCCTAGGTGGCATACAAGCAGCTGTGACCTCACAAGCACAGGCAGCAGGCAGGGGCCTGCCCCGGCCAAATGAGGCACTGAGGCTGCTGTGACCTCACAAGCACAGCCAGCAGCCGTGAGCCTGCCACTGGCCTCGGAGGCACTGAGGCTGCTGTGACCTCACAATCTCAGTCAGCAGCCAGGAGCCTGCCACTGGCCTAGAAGGCACTGAGTCTGCTCTGACCTCAGAAGCACAGCCAGCAGGCATGAGCCTGCCACTGACCTAGGAGGAAGTGATGTTGCTGCGACCTCACAAGCACAGCCAGCAGCCATGAGCCTGCCACTTTTTTCAGAGGCACTCAGGCTGCTGTGACCTCACAAGCACAGCCAGCAGCCATGAGCCTGCCACTGGCCTAGGAGGCACTGAGGCTGCTGTGACCTCCCAAGCACAGGCAGCAGCCAGGAGCCTGCCCCTGGCACAAGAGGCACTGAGGCTGCTGAGACCTCCCAAGCACAGCCAGCAGCCATGAGCCTGCCACTGGCCTCGGAGGCACTGAGGCTGCTGTGACCTCAACACCCAGAGCCAGCAGCCAGGAGCCTGCCACTGACCTCGGACGCTCTGAGGCTGGTGCGACCTCACAAGCAAGGCCAGCAGGGGCGCTTGCCACTAACGTATGAGACACTGAGGCTGCTGTGACCTCCCAAGCACAGCCAGCAGCCAGGAGCTTGCCAGTGGCCTAGGAGGTACTTAGGCTGCTGTGACCTCACAAGCACAACCAGCAGCCATACGCCTGCCACCGGCCTAATGGCAATGAGGCTACTGTGACCTCCCAAGCACAGCCAGCAGCCAGGAGCCTGCCACTGGCCTCAGAGGCACTGAGGCTACTGTGACCTCCAAAGCACAGCCAGCGAGTTTGCTCTATCGTCAAGCTGAGGAGGCACTTAGGCTGCTGTGACCTCACAAGCACAGCCAGCAGCCATGAACCTGCCACTGACCTAGGAGGCATGGAGGCTGCTGTGACCTCACAAGCACAGCCAGCAGCCAGGAGCCTGCCACTGGCCTAGGAGGCACTGAGGCTGCTGTGACCTCACAAGCACAGCCAGCAGGTTTGCTTGCCACTAACCTATGATGCCCTGGAGCTGCTGTGACCTCCCAATCACAGCGAGCAGCCATGAATGAGCCACTGGGCTCGGAGGCATTCAGGCTGCTGTGACCTCACAAACACAGCCAGCAACCAGGAGCCTGCCACTGCCCTAGGAGGCACTGAGGCTGCTGTGACCTCCAAAGCACAGCCAGCAGGTATGAACTCTCCAACAGCCTAGGAGGCACTGAGGCTGATGTGACCTCACAAGCACAGCCAGCATCCAGGAGCCTGCCACTGGCCTACGAGGCACTGAGGCTGCTGTGACCTCACAAGCACAGCCAGCAGCCATGAGCCTGCCACTGGCCTAGAAGGCACTGAGGCTGCTATGACCTCACAAGAACAGCCAGCAGCCATGAACGAGCCTCTGACCTGCTAGGCATTCAGGCTGCTGTGACCTCCCAAGCAGAGCCAGCAGCCATGAGCAGGCAACTGACCTTGGAGGCACTGAGGCTGCTGCGAGCTCACAAGCACAGCCACCAGCCAGGAGCCTGCCACTGGCCTATGAGGCATTGAGGCTGCTGTGACCTCACAAGCACAGCCAGCACGTATGAACCTTCCTCTAGCCGAGGAGGCACTGAGGTTTCTGTGACCTCACAAGCACAGCCAGCAGCCATGAGCCTGCCACTGGCCTAGGAGGCACACAGGCTGCTGTGACCTCCCAACCACAGCTAGCAGCCTGGAGCCTGGCACTGGCCTAGGAGGAACTGAGGCTACTGTGACCTCACAAGCACAGCCAGCAGGGGGCGCTTTAGAGTTACCTAGGAGGCACTCCGGCTGGTGTGACCTCAAAAGCACAGCCAGCAGGGGGCGCTAGACACTTACCTATGAGGCAGTCAGGCTGCTGTGACCTCACAAGCACAGCCAGCAGCCATTAGCCTGCCACTGGCCTAGGAGGCACTTCGGCTGCTGTGACCTCCCAAGCACAGCTAGCAGCCATGAGCATGCAACTGACCTAGGAGGCATTCAGGTTGCTGTGACCTCACAAGCACAGCCAGCAGTGGGTGCTGTAGACTAACGTGGAAGTCTTTGAGGCTGCTGTGATGTCACAAGCACAGCCAGCAGCCAGGAGCCAGCCACTGGACTATGAGGCACTGAGGCTGCTGTGACCCCACAAGCACAGCCAGCAGCCAGGAGCCTGCCACGGGCTTAAGAGGCACTGAGGCTGCTGCGACCTCACAAGCAAGGCCAGCAGGGGCGCTTGCCACTAACGTATGAGGCACTGAGGCTGCTGTGACCTTCCAAGCACAGCCAGCAGGCAGGAGCTTGCCAGTGGCCTAGGAGGTACTTAGGCTGCTGTGACCCCACAAGCACAGCCAGCAGGGGGCGCTGCAGAGTTACCCAGAAGGCACTGAGGCTGCTGTGACCTCACAAGCACAGCCAGCAGCCATGAGCCTGCCACTGGCCTAGGAGGCACTGAGCCTGCTGTGACCTCACAAGCACAGCCAGCAGCCATGAGCCTGCCACTGGCCTAGGAGGCACTGAGGCTGCTGTGACCTCACAAGCACAGCCATCAGCGAGATGGCTGCCCCTGGCCTAGGAGGCACTGAGGTTGCTGTGATCTCACAAGGACAGCCAGGTGGCGCGATTGCCACTTACCAATGAGGCACTGAGGCTGCTATGAACTCCCAAGCACAGCCAGCAGCCATGAGCCTGCCACTGGCCTAGGACGCACTGAAGCTGCTGTGACCTCCAAAGCACAGCCAGCAGGTATGATCTATCGTGCAGCTGAGGAGACACTTAGGCTGCTGTGACCTCACAAGCACAGCCAGCAGCCAGGAGCCTGCCCCTGGCAAAAGAGGCATTCAGGCTGCTGTGACCTCACAAGCACAGCCAGCAGCCAGGAGCCTGCCACTGGCCTAGGACGCACTGAAGCTGCTGTGACCTCCAAAGCACAGCCAGCAGGTATGATCTATCGTGCAGCTGAGGAGACACTTAGGCTGCTGTGACCTCACAAGCACAGCCAGCAGCCAGGAGCCTGCCACTGGCCCAGGAGGCACTGAGGCTACGGTGACCTCAGAAGCACATCCAGCAGCCTTGAGCCTGCCACTGGCATAGAAGGCACTGAGGCTGCTGTGACCTCACAAGCACAGCCCCCAGCCATGAATGAGCCACTGACCTAGAAGGCATGGAGGCTGCTGTGATCTCAAAAGCACAGCCAGCAGCCATGAGCCTGCCACTGCCCTCGGAGGCACTGAGGCTGTGGTGACCTCACAAGGACAGCCAGCAGGTTTGCTTGCCACTAACCTATGATGCCCTGGAGCTGCTGTGACCTCACAAGCACAGCCAGCAGCCATGAATGAGCCACTGGCCTAGGAGGCACTGAGGCTGCTGTGACCTCACAAGCACAGCCAGCATCCAGGAGCCTGCCACTGGCCTAGGAGGCACTCAGGCTCCTGTGACCTCCCAACCACAGCCAGCAGCCATGAGTCTGTCACTGGCCTAGGAGGCATTCAGGCTGCTGTAACCTTCCAAGCACAGGCAGCAGCCACGAGCCTGCCACTGGCCCAGGAGGCACTGAGGCTGCTGTGACCACCCAAGCACAGCCAGCAGCCGTGAACCTGCCACTGGCCTCAGATGCACTGAGGCTGTGGTGACCTCACAATCACAGCCAGCAGCCATGAGTCTGCCACTGGCCTAGGAGGCATTCAGGCTGCTGTGACCTCACAAGCACAGCCGGCCAGGGCCGCTGCAGAATTACCCAGGAGGCACTGAGGCTGCTGTGACCACACAAGCACAGCCAGTAGCCATGAGCCTGCCACTGGCCTCAGAGGCACTGAGGCTGCTGTGACCTCACAAGCACAGCCAGCAGTCATGAGCCTGCCACTGGCCTGGGAGGCACTGAGGCTGCTGTGAGCTCACAAGCACATCCAGCAGGGGGCGGTAAACACTAAGCTATGAGGCATTCAGGCTGCTGTGACCTCACAAGCACAGCCAGCAGCCATGAGTCTACCACTGGCCTTAGAGGCACTGAGGCTGCTGTGACCTCCCAAACACTGCCAGCAGCCAGGAGCCTGCCACTGGCCTTAGAGGCACTGAGGCTGCTGTGACCTCCCAAGCACAGCCAGCAGCCAGGAGCCTGCCACTGGCCCAGGAGGCACTGAGGCTGCTATGACCTCACAAGCACAGCCAGCAGCGATGAGCCTGCCACGGGCCTCAGAGGCACTGAGGCTGCTGTGACCTCACAAGCACAGGAAGCAGCCAGGAGCCTGCCCCTGACCTAGGAGGCTATGATCTTGCTGTGACCTCCGAAGCACAGGCAGCAGTGGGCAGTGTAGACTAACGTAGGAGTCAGAGAGTCTGCTGTGACCTCCCAAGCACAGCCAGCAGCCATGAGCCTGCCACTGACCTCGGAGGCACTGAGGCTGCGGTGACCTCACAAGCACAGCCAGCAGCCAGGAGCCTGCCACTGGCAAAAGAGGCACTGAGGCTGCTGTGACCTCACAAGCACAGCCAGCAGCCGTGAACCTGCCACTGGCCTAGGTGGCATTAAAGCAGCTGTGACCTCACAAGCAGAGGCAGCAGTGGGAGCTCTAGACTAACAAAGGAGGTACGGAGGCTGCTGTGACCTCCCAGGCACAACCAGCAGGCATGAGAATGCCACTGGCCTAGGAGGCACTGAGCCTGCTGTGATCTCACAAGCACAGTCAGCAGCCAGGAGCCTGCCCCTGGCAAAAGAGGCACTGAGGCTGCTGTGACCTCACAAGCACAGCCAGCAGCCAGGCGCCTGCCACTGACCTAGGAGGAACGGAGGCTGCTGTGAAATCCCAAGCACAGCCAGCAGCCATGAGCCTGCCACTGGCCTAGGCGGCAATGAGGCTGCTGTGACCTCACAAGCACAGCCAGCAGCCATGAGCATGACACTGGACTCGAAGGCACTGAGGCTGCTGTGACCTCACAAGCACAGCCAGCAGCCAGGAGCCTGCCACTGGCCTAGGAGGCACTCAGGCTGCTGTGACCTCACAAGCACAGCCAGAAGGGGCGCTTGCCACTAACCTATGAGGCACGGAGGCTGCTGTGACCTGAAAAGCAGAGCCAGGAGGCAGGAGTTTTCCAGTGGCCTAGGAGGTACTGAGGCTGCTGTGCCCTCCCAAGCACAGGAAGCAGCCAGGAGCCTGCCACTTGGCTAGGAGGCACTGAGGCTGCTGTGACCTAAAAAGCACAGCCAGCAGAGGGCGCTGCAGAATTACCCAGAAGGCACTCAGGCTGCTGTGACCTCACAAGCACAGCCAGCAGCCGTGAGCATGCCACTGGCCTAGGAGGCACTGAGTCTGCTGTGACCTCCCAAGCACAGACAGCAGCCAGGAGCCTGCCAATAGCCTAGCGAGCACTGAGGCTGCTGTGACCTCCCAAGCACAGCCAGCAGCGGGCGCTGCAGAGTTACCCAGGAGGCACTGAGGCTGCTGTGACCTCCCAAGCACAGCCAGCAGCCGTGAGCCTGCCATTGGCCTAGCAAGCACTGAGGCTGCCGTGACCTTACAAGCACAGCCAGCAGGCATGCTTGCCACTAACCTATGAGGCACTGAGGCTGCTGTGACCTCACAAGCCCAGGCAGCAGCCAGGAACCTGCCACTGGCCTCGGAGGCACTGAGTTTTCTGGGACCTCACAAGCACAGCCAGCAGCCACGGGCCTGCCACTGGCAATAGAGGCACTGAGGCTGCTGTGACCTCACAACACAGCTAGCAGCCATTAAGCTGCCACCGGCCTGGGAGGCACTGAGCCTGCTGTGACCTCACAAGCACAGCCAAACAGCCAGGAGCCTGCCACTGGACTAGGAGGCACTCAGGCTCCTGTGACCTCCCAACCACAGCCAGCAGCCATGACCATGCAACCGACCTCGGAGGCACTGAGGCTGCTGTGACCTCACAAGCACAGGAAGCAGCCAGGAGCCTGCCACTGGCCTAGGAGGCAATGATGTTGCCGGGACCTCCCAACCACAGCCAGCAGCCATGAGTCTGACACCGGCCTAGGAGGCACCCAGGCTGCTGTGACCACCCAAGCACAGCTAGCAGACATGACCCTGCCACGGGCCTGGGAGGCACTCAAGCTGCTATCACCTCCCCAGCACAGACAGCAGGGGGCGCTGTAGAGTTACCTAGGAGGCACTCAGGCTGCTGTGACCTCAAAAGGACAGCCAGCAGGGGGCGCTGGACACTAACCTATGAGGCACTGAGTCTGCTGTGACCTCACAAGCACAGCCAGCAGCCAGGAGCCTGCCACTGGCCTAGGAGGCACAGAGGCTGCTGTGAGCTCACAAGCACAGCTAGGTGGGGCGATTGCCACTAACCTATGAGGCACTGAGGCTGCGGTGACCTCACAAGCACAGCCAGCAGCCAGGAGCCTGCCACTGGCCTAGGAGGCACGACGGCTGCTGTGACCTCACAAGCACAGCCAGCAGCCATGAGCCTGCCACTGGTCTCAGAGGCACGGAGGCTGCTGTGACCTCCCAACGACAGCCAGCACCAATGAGCATGCCACTGACCTCGGAGGCACTTAATTTTCTGTGACCTCACAAGCACAGACAGCAGCCAGGAGCCTGCCACTAGCCTAGCTAGCACTGAGGCTGCTGTGATCTCCCAAGCACAGCCAGCAGGGGGCGCTGCAGAGTTACCCAGGAGGCACTGAGGCTACTGTGACCTCACAAGCACAGGCAGCAGCCAGGAGTCTGCCACTGGCCTAGGAGGCACTGAGGCTGCTGTGACCTCTCAAGCACAGACAGCAGCCAGGAGCCTGCCAATAGCCTAGCGAGCACTGAGGCTGCTGTGACCTCCCAAGCACAGCCAGCAGGGGGCGCTGCAGAGCTACCCAGGACGCACTGAGGCTGCTGTGACCTGACAAGCACAGCCAGCAGCCATGAGCCTGCCACTGGGCTAGCAAGCACTGAGGCTGCCGTGACCTTACAAGCACAGCCAGCAGGCGCGTTGCCACTAACCTATGAGGCACTGAGGCTGCTGTGACCTCACAAGCACAGCCAGCAGCCATGAGCCTGCCACTGGACTAGGAGGCACTGAGGCTGCTGTGACCTCCCAAGCACAGCCAGCAATCAGGAACCTGCCACTGGCCTAGGTGGCATTCAAGCAGCCGTGACCTCACAAGCAGAGGCAGCAGGGGGCGCTGTAGAGTTATCTAGGAGGCACTGAGGCTGCTGTGGCCTCACAGGCACAGCCAGCAGCCAGGAGCCTGCCACTGGCCGCAGACGATCTCAGGCTGCTGTGACCTCACAAGCACAGCCACCAGCCAGGAGCCTGTCACTGGCATCCGAGCCACAGAGGCTGCTCTGGCCTCACAACCAAAGGCAGCAACCATGAGCCTGCCACTGGCCTAGGAGGCACTGAGGCTGCTGTAACCTCACAAGCACAGCCAGCAGGGGTGCTTGCCACTAAAGTATGATGCACTGAGCCTGCTGTAACCTCACAAGCACAGCCAGCTGGCATGATCTTGCCAGTGGCCTAGGAGGCATTCAGGCTGCTGTGACCTCACAAGCACAGCCAGCAGCCATGAGCCTGCCACTGGCCTCAGCGGCACTGAGGCTGCTGTGACCTCACAAGCACAGCCAGCAGCCATGAGCCTGCCACTGGCCTCGGAGGCACTGAGGCTGCTGTGACCTCACAAGCACAGCCAGGAGGTATGAACTTTCCTCCAGCCGAGGAGTCACGGAGGCTGCTGTGACCTCACAAGCACAGCCAGCAGCCAGGAGCCTGCCACTGGCGTAGGAGACACGGAGGCTGCTGTGACCTCACAAGCACAGCCAGCAGCCATGAGCCTGCCACAGGCCTAGGAGGCACTGAGACTGCTCTGACCTCACAAGCACAGCCAGCAGCCAGGAGGCTGCCACTGGCAAAAGAGGCACTGAGGCTGCTGTGATCTAACAAGCACAGCCAGCAGCCATGATTAAGCCACTGACCATGGAGACATGGAGGCTGCTGTGACGTCACAAGCCCAGGCAGCAGGCATGAGCCTGCCACTGGCCTAGGAGGCACTGAGGCTGTGGTGACCTCACAAGGACACCCAGCAGGTGCGCTTGCCACTAACCTATGATGCCCTGGGGCTGCTGTGACCTCACAAGCACAGCCAGCAGCCATGAGCCTGCCACTGGCCTTGGAGGCTTTCAGGCTGCTGTGACCTCACAAGCACAGCCAGGAAGCAGGAGCCTGCCAGTGGCATAGGAGGCACTGAGGCTGCTGTGACCTGCCAAGCACAGCCAGCAGCCATCAGCATGCAACTGACCTCGGAGCCACTGAGGCTGCTGTGATGTCACAAGCACAGGCAGCAGCCATGAGCCTGCCATTGTCTAGGAGGCACTGAGGCTGCTGTGACCTCCCAAGCACAGCCAGCAGCCATGAGCCTGCCACTGACCTAGGAGGCACTGAGGCTGCTGTGACCTCCCAAGCACAGCCAGCAGCCATGAGCCTGCGACTGGCATAGGAGGCACTGAGGCTGCTGTGACGTCACAAGCACAGCCAGCAGCCAGGAGCCTGCCACTGGCCTAGGAGACACCGAGATTGCTGTGACCTACCAAACACCATCAGCAGCCAGGAGCCTGCCACTGGCCTAGGAGGCACTGAGACTGCTCTGACCTCACAAGCACAGCCAGCAGCCATGAGGCTGCCACTGGCCTACGAGGCACTGAGGCTGCTGTGATCTAACAAGCACATCCAGCAGCAATGACCCTGCCACTGGCCTAGGATTCACTGAGGCTACTATGACCTCAGAAGCATAGCCAGCAGGCAAGAACTTTCCTCCAGCCGAGGAGGCACTGGGGCTCCTGTGACCTCAGAAGCACAACCAGCAGCCAGGAGCCTGCCACTGGCCTGGGAGGCAATGAGGTTGCTGTGACCTCACAAGCACAGCCAGTAGGGGGCACTGGACGCTCACCTAGAATGCACCGAGGCTGCTATGATCTCACAAGCACAGCCAGTAGCCAGGCGCCTGCCACTGGCCTAGGAGGCACTGAGGCTGCTGTGACCTCACAAGCACAGCCATCGGCGAGAAGGCTGCCCCTGGTCTAACAGGCCGTGATGTTGCTGTCATCTCACAAGCATGGCCAGCAGGGGCGCTTGCCACTAAGCAATGAGGCACTGAGGCTGCTGTGAACTCCCAACCACAGCCAGCAGCCAGGAGCCTGCCACTGGCCTAGGTGGCATACAAGCAGCTGTGACCTCACAAGCATAGGCAGCAGCCAGGAGCCTGCCCCTGCCAAATGAGGCACTGAGGCTGCTGTGACCTCACAAGCACAGCCAGCAGCCGTGAGCCTGCCACTGGTCTCAGAGGCACTGAGGCTGCTGTGACCTCACAATCTCAGTCAGCAGCCAGGAGCCTGCCACTGGCCTAGAAGGCACTGAGTCTGCTCTGACCTCAGAAGCACAGCCAGCAGGCATGAGCCTGCCACTGACCTAGGAGGAAGTGATGTTGCTGCGATCTCACAAGCACAGCCAGCAGCCATGAGCCTGCCACTGGCCTCAGAGGCACTGAGGCTGCTGTGACCTCACAAGCAAGGCCAGCAGACAGGAGCCTGCCACTGGACTAGGAGGCACTGAGGCTGCTGTGACCTCCCAAGCACAGCCAGGAGCCATGACCATGCAACCGACCTCGGAGGCACTGAGGGTGCTGTGACCTCACAAGCACAGGAAGCAGCCAGGAGCCTGCCACTGGCCTAGGAGGCAATGATGTTGCCAGGACCTCCCAACCACAGCCAGCAGCCATGAGTCTGACACTGGCCTAGGAGGCACCCAGGCTGCTGTGACCACCCAAGCACAGCCAGCAGACATGACCCTCCCACGGGCCTGGGAGGCACTCAGGCTGCTATCACCTCCCAAGCACAGACAGCAGGGGGCGCTGTAGAGTTACCTAGGAGGCACTCAGGCTGCTGTGACCTCAAAAGGACAGCCAGCAGGGGGAGCTAGACACTAACCTATGAGGCACTGAGTCTGCTGTGACCTCACAAGCACAGCCGGCAGCCATGAGCCTGCCCCTGGCCGCTGATGATCTCAGGCTGCTGTAACATCACAAGCACAGCCAGCAGCCAGGAGCCTGCCACTGGCCTAGGAGGCACAGAGGCTGCTGTGACCTCACAAGCACAGCTAGGTGGGGCGATTGCCACTAACCTATGAGGCACTGAGGCTGCGGTGACCTCACAAGCACAGCCAGCAGCCAGGAGCCTGCCACTGGCCTAGGGGGCACGACGGCTGCTGTGACCTCACAAGCACAGCCAGCAGCCAGGAGCCTGCCACTGGCCACAGAGGCACGGAGGCTGCTGTGACCTCCCAAGGACAGCCAGCACCAATGAGCATGCCACTGACCTCGGAGGCACTTAGTTTTCTGTGACCTCACAAGCAAAGACAGCAGCCCTTAGCCTGCCACCAGCCTAGCTAGCACTGAGGCTGCTGTGATCTCCCAAGCACAGCCAGCAGGGGGCGCTGCAGAGTTACCCAGGAGGCACTGAGGCTACTGTGACCTTACAAGCAAAGCCAGCAGCCATGAGCCTGCCACTGGCCTAGGAGGCACTGAGTCTGCTGTGACCTCCCAAGCACAGACAGCAGTCAGGAGCCTGCCAATAGCCTAGCGAGCACTGAGGCTGCTGTGACCTCCCAAGCACAGCCAGCAGGGGGCGCTGCAGAGCTACCCAGGACGCACTGAGGCTGCTGTGACCTCTCAAGCACAGACAGCAGCCATGACCCTGCCACTGGCCTAGCAAGCACTGAGGCTGCCGTGACCTTACAAGCACAGCCAGCAGGCGCGTTGCCACTAACCTATGAGGCACTGAGGCTGCTGTGACCTCACAAGCACAGCCAGCAGCCCTGAAGCTGCCACCGGCCTGGGAGGCACTGAGCCTGCTGTGACCTCACAAGCACAGCCAGCAGCCATGAGCCTGCCACTGGACTAGGAGGCAATGAGGCTCCTGTGACCTCCCAAGCACAGCCAGCAATCAGGAACCTGCCACTGGCCCAGGTGGCATTCAAGCAGCTGTGACCTCACAAGCAGAGGCAGCAGGGGGCGCTGTAGAGTTATCTAGGAGGCACTGAGGCTGCTGTGACCTCACAGGCTCAGCCAGCAGCCATGAGACTGCCACTGGCCGCAGACGATCTCAGGCTGCTGTGACCTCACAAGCACAGCCACCAGCCAGGAGCCTGTCACTGGCATCCGAGCCACAGAGGCTGCTCTGGCCTCACAACCAAAGGCAGGAACCATGAGCCTGCCACTGGCCTAGGAGGCACTGATGCTGCTGTAACCTCACAAGCACAGCCAGCAGGGGTGCTTGCCACTAACGTATGATGCACTGAGCCTGCTGTAACCTCACAAGCACAGCCAGCTGGCATGATCTTGCCAGTGGCCTAGGAGGCATTCAGGCTGCTGTGACCTCACAAGCACAGCCAGCAGCCAGGAGCCTGCCACTGGCCTCAGAGGCACTGGGGCTGCTGTGACCTCACAAGCACAGCCAGCAGCGAGGAGCCTGCCACTGGCCTAGGAGGCACTGAGGCTGCTGTGACCTCACAAGCACAGCCAGCAAGCAGGAGCCTGCCAGTGGCCTAGGAGGCACTGAGGCTGCTGTGACCTACCAAGCACAGCCAGCAGCCATCAGCATGCAACTGACCTCGGAGCCACTGAGGCTGCTGTGATGTCACAAGCACAGGCAGCAGCCATGACCCTGCCATTGTCTAGGAGGCACTGAGGCTGCTGTGACCTCCCAAGCACAGCCAGCAGCCATGAGCCTGCCACTGGCCTAGGAGGCACTGAGGCTGCTGTGACCTCCCAAGCATAGCCAGCAGCCATGAGCCTGCCACTGGCATAGGAGGCACTGAGGCTGCTGTGACCTCACAAGCACAGCCAGCAGCCAGGAGCCTGCCACTGGCCTAGGAGACACCGAGATTGCTGTGACCTACCAAACACCATCAGCAGCCAGGAGCCTGCCACAGGCCTAGGAGGCACTGAGACTGCTCTGACCTCACAAGCACAGCCAGCAGCCAGGAGGCTGCCACTGGCAAAAGAGGCACTGAGGCTGCTGTGATCTAACAAGCACAGCCAGCAGCCATGAGGCTGCCACTGGCAAAAGAGGCACTGAGGCTGCTGTGATCTCACAAGCACATCCAGCAGCCGTGACCCTGCCACTGGCCTAGGATTCACTGAGGCTACTATGACCTCAGAACCATAGCCAGCAGGCATGAACTTTCCTCCAGCCGAGGAGGCACTGGGGCTCCTGTGACCTCAGAAGCACAACCAGCAGCCAGGAGCCTGCCACTGGCCTGGGAGGCAATGAGGTTGCTGTGACCTCACAAGCACAGCCAGTAGGGGGCACTGGACGCTCACCTAGAATGCACCGAGGCTGCTATGATCTCACAAGCACAGCCAGTAGCCAGGAGCCTGCCACTGGCCTAGGAGGCACTGAGGCTGCTGTGACCTCACAAGCACAGCCATCGGCGAGAAGGCTGCCCCTGGTCTAACAGGCCGTGATGTTGCTGTCATCTCACAAGCATGGCCAGCAGGGGCGCTTGCCACTAAGCAATGAGGCACTGAGGCTTCTGTGAACTCCCAACCACAGCCAGCAGCCAGGAGCCGGCCACTGGCCTAGGTGGCATACAAGCAGCTGTGACCTCACAAGCACAGGCAGCAGGCAGGGGGCTGCCCCGGCCAAATGAGGCACTGAGGCTGCTGTGACCTCACAAGCACAGCCAGCAGCCGTGAGCCTGCCACTGGCCTCGGAGGCACTGAGGCTGCTGTGACCTCACAATCTCAGTCAGCAGCCAGGAGCCTGCCACTGGCCTAGAAGGCACTGAGTCTGCTCTGACCTCAGAAGCACAGCCAGCAGGCATGAGCCTGCCACTGACCTAGGAGGAAGTGATGTTGCTGCGACCTCACAAGCACAGCCAGCAGCCATGAGCCTGCCACTTTTTTCAGAGGCACTCAGGCTGCTGTGACCTCACAAGCACAGCCAGCAGCCATGAGCCTGCCACTGGCCTAGGAGGCACTGAGGCTGCTGTGACCTCCCAAGTACAGGCAGCAGCCAGGAGCCTGCCCCTGGCACAAGAGGCACTGAGGCTGCTGAGACCTCCCAAGCACAGCCAGCAGCCATGAGCCTGCCACTGGCCTCGGAGGCACTGAGGCTGCTGTGACCTCAACACCCAGAGCCAGCAGCCAGGAGCCTGCCACTGACCTCGGACGCTCTGAGGCTGCTGCGACCTCACAAGCAAGGCCAGCAGGGGCGCTTGCCACTAACGTATGAGACACTGAGGCTGCTGTGACCTCCCAAGCACAGCCAGCAGCCAGGAGCTTGCCAGTGGCCTAGGAGGTACTTAGGCTGCTGTGACCTCCCAAGCACAACCAGCAGCCATACGCCTGCCACCGGCCTAGGAGGCACTGAGGCTACTGTGACCTCCCAAGCACAGCCAGCAGCCAGGAGCCTGCCACTGGCCTCAGAGGCACTGAGGCTACTGTGACCTCCAAAGCACAGCCAGCAAGTTTGCTCTATCGTCAAGCTGAGGAGGCACTTAGGCTGCTGTGACCTCACAAGCACAGCCAGCAGCCATGAACCTGCCACTGACCTAGGAGGCATGGAGGCTGCTGTGACCTCACAAGCACAGCCAGCAGCCAGGAGCCTGCCACTGGCCTAGGAGGCACTGAGGCTGCTGTGACCTCACAAGCACAGCCAGCAGGTTTGCTTGCCACTAACCTATGATGCCCTGGAGCTGCTGTGACCTCCCAATCACAGCGAGCAGCCATGAATGAGCCACTGGGCTCGGAGGCATTCAGGCTGCTGTGACCTCACAAACACAGCCAGCAACCAGGAGCCTGCCACTGCCCTAGGAGGCACTGAGGCTGCTGTGACCTCCAAAGCACAGCCAGCAGGTATGAACTCTCCAACAGCCTAGGAGGCACTGAGGCTGCTGTGACCTCACAAGCACAGCCAGCATCCAGGAGCCTGCCACTGGCCTACGAGGCACTGAGGCTGCTGTGACCTCACAAGCACAGCCAGCAGCCATGAGCCTGCCACTGGCCTAGAAGGCACTGAGGCTGCTATGACCTCACAAGAACAGCCAGCAGCCATGAACGAGCCTCTGACCTGCTAGGCATTCAGGCTGCTGTGACCTCCCAAGCAGAGCCAGCAGCCATGAGCAGGCAACTGACCTTGGAGGCACTGAGGCTGCTGCGAGCTCACAAGCACAGCCACCAGCCAGGAGCCTGCCACTGGCCTATGAGGCACTGAGGCTGCTGTGACCTCACAAGCACAGCCAGCACGTATGAACCTTCCTCTAGCCGAGGAGGCACTGAGGTTTCTGTGACCTCACAAGCACAGCCAGCAGCCATGAGCCTGCCACTGGCCTAGGAGGCACACAGGCTGCTGTGACCTCCC
Organism: Dromaius novaehollandiae; assembly: GCF_036370855.1. Lineage (NCBI taxonomy): Eukaryota > Metazoa > Chordata > Aves > Casuariiformes > Dromaiidae > Dromaius > Dromaius novaehollandiae. Next base: position 27,407,602 of record NC_088107.1, read on the forward strand.
AACCACAGCTAGCAGCCTGGAGCCTGGCACTGGCATAGGAGGAACTGAGGCTACTGTGACCTCACAAGCACAGCCAGCAGGGGGCGCTTTAGAGTTACCTAGGAGGCACTCCGGCTGGTGTGACCTCAAAAGCACAGCCAGCAGGGGGCGCTAGACACTTACCTATGAGGCAGTCAGGCTGCTGTGACCTCACAAGCACAGCCAGCAGCCATGAGCCTGCCACTGGCCTAGGAGGCACTTCGGCTGCTGTGACCTCCCAAGCACAGCTAGCAGCCATGAGCATGCAACTGACCTAGGAGGCATTCAGATTGCTGTGACCTCACAAGCACAGCCAGCAGTGGGTGCTGTAGACTAACGTGGAAGTCTTTGAGGCTGCTGTGATGTCACAAGCACAGCCAGCAGCCAGGAGCCAGCCACTGGACTATGAGGCACTGAGGCTGCTGTGACCCCACAAGCACAGCCAGCAGCCAGGAGCCTGCCACGGGCTTAAGAGGCACTGAGGCTGCTGCGACCTCACAAGCAAGGCCAGCAGGGGCGCTTGCCACTAACGTATGAGGCACTGAGGCTGCTGTGACCTTCCAAGCACAGCCAGCAGGCAGGAGCTTGCCAGTGGCCTAGGAGGTACTTAGGCTGCTGTGACCCCACAAGCACAGCCAGCAGGGGGCCCTGCAGAGTTACCCAGAAGGCACTGAGGCTGCTGTGACCTCACAAGCACAGCCAGCAGCCATGAGCCTGCCACTGGCCTAGGAGGCACTGAGCCTGCTGTGACCTCACAAGCACAGCCAGGAGCCAGGAGCCTGCCACTGGCCTAGGAGGCACTGAGGCTGCTGTGACCTCACAAGCACAGCCATCAGCGAGATGGCTGCCCCTGGCCTAGGAGGCACTGAGGTTGCTGTGATCTCACAAGGACAGCCAGGTGGCGCGATTGCCACTTACCAATGAGGCACTGAGGCTGCTGTGAACTCCCAAGCACAGCCAGCAACCAGGAGCCTGCCACTGGCCCAAGAGGCACTCAGGCTGCTGTGACCTCCCAAGCACAGGCAGCAGCCATACGCCTGCCACTGGCAAAAGAGGCACTGAGGCTGCTGTGACCTCACAAGCACAGCCAGCAGCCAGGAGCCTGCCACTGGCCTAGGACGCACTGAAGCTGCTGTGACCTCCAAAGCACAGCCAGCAGGTATGATCTATCGTGCAGCTGAGGAGACACTTAGGCTGCTGTGACCTCACAAGCACAGCCAGCAGCCAGGAGCCTGCCACTGGCCCAGGAGGCACTGAGGCTGCTGTGACCTCAGAAGCACATCCAGCAGCCTTGAGCCTGCCACTGGCATAGAAGGCACTGAGGCTGCTGTGACCTCACAAGCACAGCTAGCAGCCATTAGCCTGCCACTGACCTAGAAGGCATGGAGGCTGCTGTGATCTCACAAGCACAGCCAGCAGCCATGAGCCTGCCACTGCCCTCGGAGGCACTGAGGCTGCGGTGACCTCACAAGGACAGCCAGCAGGTTTGCTTGCCACTAACCTATGATGCCCTGGAGCTGCTGTGACCTCACAAGCACAGCCAGCAGCCATTTATGAGCCACTGGCCTAGGAGGCACTGAGGCTGCTGTGACCTCACAAGCACAGCCAGCATCCATGAGCCTGCCACTGGCCTAGGAGGCATTCACGCTCCTGTGACCTCCCAACCACAGCCAGCAGCCATGAGTCTGTCACTGGCCTAGGAGGCATTCAGGCTGCTGTAACCTTCCAAGCACAGGCAGCAGCCACGAGCCTGCCACTGGCCTATGAGGCACTGAGGCTGCTGTGACATCACAGGCACAGCCAGCAGCCGTGAACCTGCCACTGGCCTCAGATGCACTGAGGCTGTGGTGACCTCACAAGCACAGCCAGCAGCCATGAGTCTGCCACTGGCCTCAGAGGCACTGAGGCTGCTGTGACCTCACAAGCACAGCCAGCAGGGGGCGCTAATAACTAAGCTACAAGGCACTGAGGCTGCTGTGACCTCACAAGCACAGCTAGCAGCCATGAACCTGCCACTGGCCTCGGAGGCATTCAGGCTGCTATGACCTCACAAGCACAGCCAGCAGCCATGAATGAGCCACCGACCTAGGAGGCATGGAGGCTGCTGTGACCTCACAAGCACAGCCAGCAGGTATGAACTTTCCACCAGCCGAGGAGGCACTGAGGCTGCTGTGACCTCACAAGCCCAGGCAGCAGCCAGGAGCCTGCCACTGGCCTGGGAGGCACTGAGGTTGCTGTGTCCTCACAAGCACAGCCAGCAGGGGGTGCTGTAGAGTTACCTAGGAGGCAGTCAAGATGCTTTGACCTCACAAGCACAGCCAGCAGCCATGAGCAGGCCACTCTCCACAGAGGCACTGAGGCTGCTGTGACCTGACAAGCACAGCCAGCAGCCATGAGCCTGCCACTGGCCTAGGAGGCACTCAGGCTGCTGTGACCTCACAAGCACAACCAGTAGCCATGATGCTGCCACTGACCTCGGAGGCACTGAGGCTGCTGTGATGTCACAAGCACAGCCAGCAGCCGTGAGCCTGCCACTGGACTCAGAGGCACTGAGGCTGCTGTAACCTCACAAGCACAGCCAGCAGCCAGGAGCCTGCCACTGGCCCTGGATATACTGAGGCTGCTGTGACCTCACAAGCACAGCCAGCAGCCACACGCCTGCCAATAACCTATGAGGCACTGAGGCTGCTGTGACCTCCCAAGCACAGGCAGCAGCAAGGAGCCTGTCACTGGCCTAGGAGGTAGTTAGGCTGCTCTGACCTCACAAGCACAGCCAGCAGCCACACGCCTGCCACTGGCCTAGGAGACACTGAGGCTACAGTGACCTCCCAAGCAGAGCCAGCAGGGGGCGGTGCAGAGTTACCCAGAAGGCACTGAGGCTGCTGTGACCTCCCATGCACAGCCATCAGCGAGAAGGCTGCCCCTGGCCTAGGAGGCCGTGATGTTGCTGTGATCTCACAAGCATAGCCAGCAGCCAGGAGCCTGCCACTGGCCTAGGTGCCATTTAAGCAGCTGTGACCTCACAAGCACAGGCAGCAGCCAGGAGCCTGCCCCTGCCAAAAGAGGCACTCAGGCTACTGGGACCTCCCAAGCACAGCCAGCCACCGTCAACCTGCCACTGGCCTAGGAGGTACTGAGTCTGCTCTGACCTCACAAGCACAGCCAGCAGCCATGAGCATGCCACTGGCCTAAGGGGCAATGAGGCTGCTCTGACCTCACAAGCACAGGCAGCAGCCATGAGCCTGCCCCTGACCTAGGAGGCAGTGATGTTGCTGTGACCTCCCAAGCACAGCTAGCAGCCAGGAGTCTGCCACTGGCCTGGGAGGCACTGAGGCTGCTGTGACCGCACAAGCACAGCCAGCAGCCAGGAGCCTGCCACTGGCCTCAGAGGCACTGAGGCTGCTGTGACCTCACAAGCACAGCCAGCAGCCAGGAGCCAGCCACTGGCCTCAGAGGCACTGAGGCTGCTGTGACCTCCAAAGCACAGCCAGCAGGTGTGATCTATCCTCCAGCTGAGGAGCACCCAGGCTGCTGTGACCTCACGAGCACAGCCAGCAGCCAGGAGCCAGCCACTGCCCTAGGAGGCACTGAGGCTGCGGTGACCTCACAAGCACAGCCCCCAGCCATGAATGAGCCACTGACCTAGAAGGCATGGAGGCTGCTGTGATGTCACAAGCACAGCCAGCAGCCAGGAGCCTGCCACTGGCCTAGCAGGCACTGAGGCTGCGGTGACCTCACAAGGACAGCCAGCAGGTTTGCTTGCCACTAACCTATGATGCCCTGGAGCTTCTGTGACCTCACAAGCACAGCCAGCAGCCATGAATGAGCCACTGGCCTCGGAGGCATTCAGGCTGCTGTGACCTCACAAGCACAGCCAGCAAGCAGGAGCCTGCCACTGCCCTAGGAGGCACTGAGTCTCCTGTGACCTCCCAAGCACAGCCAGCAGCCATGTGCATGCAACTGACCTCGGAGGCACTGAGGCTGGTGGGACCTCACAAGCACAGCCAGCAGCCATGTGCATGCAACTGACCTCGGAGGCACTGAGGCTGCTGTGACCTCACAAGCACAGCCAGCAGCCATGAGCCTTCTACTGGCCTCGGAGGCACTGAGTTTGCTGACAACTCACAAGCACAGCCAGCAGCCATTCGCCGGCCACTGACTTAGGAGGCACTGAGGCTGCTGTAAGCTCCCAAGAACAGCCAGCAGCCATGAGACTGCCACTGGCCTATGAGGCACTGAGTGTGCTGTGACCTCACAAGCACAGCCAGCAGCCATGAGCCTGCCACTGGCCTAGGAGGCACTGAGGCTGCTGTGACCTCACAAGCACAGGCAGCAGCCATGAGCCTGCCCCTGACCTAGGAGGCGGTGATGTTGCTGTGACCTCCCAAGCACAGCTAGCAGCCAGGAGTCTGCCACTGGCCTAGGAGGCACTGAGGCTACTGCGACCTCCCAAGCACAGCCAGCAGGCGGCGCTGCAGAGTTACCCAGAAGGCACTGAGGCTGCTGTGACCTCACAAGCACAGCCAGCAGCCAGGAGCCTGACACTGGCCTAGGACGCACTGAGGCTGCTGTGACCTCACAAGCACAGCCAGCAGCCATGTGCATGCAACTGACCTCGGAGGCACTGAGGCTACTGTGACCTCACAAGCACAGCCAGCAGCCATGAGCCTTCTACTGGCCTCGGAGGCACTGAGTGTGCTGACAAATCACAAGCACAGCCAGCAGCCATTCGCCGGCCACTGACTTAGGAGGCACTGAGGCTGCTGTGAACTCCCATGCACAGCCAGCAACCAGGAGCCTGCCACTGGCCTAGGTGGCAATCAAGCAGCTGTGACCTCACAAGCACAGGCAGCAGCCAGTAGCCTGCCCCTGGCAAATGAGGCACTGAAGGCTGCTGTGACCTCCCAAGCACAACCAGCAGCCGTGAACCTGCCACAGGCCTAGGAGGCACTGAGGCAGCTGTGACCTCACAAGCACAGCCAGTAGCCATGATTCTGTCACTGGCCTAGGAGTCATTCAGGCTGCTGTAACCTCCCAAGCACAGGCAGCAGCCAGGAGCCTGCCACTGGCCTAGGAGGCACTGAGGCTGCTGTGACCACCCTAGCACAGCCAGCAGCCGTGAACCTGCCACTGGCCTCAGATGCACTGAGGCAGCTGTGACCTCACAAGCACAGCCAGCAGCCATGAGTCTGCCACTGGCCTAGGAGGCATTCAGGCTGCTGTGACCTCACAAGCACAGCCAGCCAGGGCCGCTGCAGAATTACCCAGGAGGCACTGAGGCTGCTGTGACTGCACAAGCACAGCCAGCAGCCATGAGCCTGCCACTGGCCTCAGAGGCACTGAGGCTGCTGTGACCTCACAAGCACAGCCAGCAGCCAGCCACTGGCCTCGGAGGCACTGAGGCTGCTGTGACCTCACAAGCACAGCCAGCAGCCATGAGCCTGCCACTGGCCTAGGAGGCACTGAGGCTGCTGTGACATCACAAGCACAGCCAGCAGCCAGGAGCCAGCCACTGGCCTCGGAGGCACTGAGGCTGTTATGACCTCACAAGCACACCCCCCAGCCATGAATGAACCACTGACCTAGGAGGCATGGAGGCTGCTGTGATCTCACAAGCACAGCCAGCAGCCATGAGCCTGCCACTGGCCTAGCAGGCACTGAGGCTGCGGTGACTTCACAAGGACAGCCAGCAGGTGTGCTTGCCACTAACTTATGATGCCCTGGAGCTGCTCTGACCTCCCAAGCACAGCCAGCAGCCATGAGCCTGCTACTGGCCTCGGAGGCACTGAGTTTCCTGACAACTCACAAGCACAGCCAGCAGCCATTCGCCGGCCACTGACTTAGGAGGCACTGAGGCTGCTGTGAACTCCCATGCACAGCCAGCAACCAGGAGCCTGCCACTGGCCTAGGTGGCAATCTAGCAGCTGTGACCTCACAAGCACAGGCAGCTGCCAGTAGCCTGCCCCTGGCAAATGAGGCACTGAGGCAGCTGTGACCTCACAAGCACAGCCAGCAGCCAGGAGTCTGTCACTGGCTTAGGAGGCATTCAGGCGGCTGTAACCTCAAAAGCACAGCCCGCAGCCAGGAGCCTGCCATTGGCCTAGGAGGCACTGAGGCTGCTGTGACCACCCAAGCACAGCCAGCAGCCGTGAATCTGCCACTGGCCTAGGAGGCACTGAGGCAGCTGTGACCTCACAAGCACAGCCAGCAGCCATGAGCCTGGCACTGGCCTAGCAGGCATTCAGGCTGCTGTGACCTCACAAGCACAGCCAGCCAGGACCGCTGCAGAATTACCCAGGAGGCACTGAGGCTGTTGTGACCGCACAAACACAGCCAGCAGCCAGGAGCCTGCCACTGGCCTCAGAGGCACTGAGGCTGCTGTGACCTCACAAGCACAGCCAGCAGCCAGGAGCCAGCCACTGGCCTCGGAGGCACTAAGGCTGCTGTGACCTCACAAGCACAGCCAGCAGCCAGGAGCCTGCCACTGGCCGAGGAGGCACTGAGGCTGCTGTGACCTCACAAGCACAGCCCCCAGCCATGAATGAACCACTGACCTAGGAGGCATTCAGGCTGCTGTGATCTCACAAGCACAGCCAGCAGCCATGAGCCTGCCACTGGCCTCAGAGGCACTGAGGCTGCGGTGACCTCAGAAGGACAGCCAGCAGGTGTGCTTGCCACTAACCTATGATGCCCTGGAGCTGCTGTGACCCCCCAAGCACAGCCAGCAGCCATGAATGAGCCACTGGCCTCGGAGGCATTCAGGCTGCTGTGACCTCACAAGCACAGCCAGCAAGCAGGAGCCTGCCACTGCCCTAGGAGGCACTGAGTCTGCTGTGACCTCCAAAGCACAGCCAGCACGTATGCTCTATCCTCCAGCCGAGGAGGCCCTGAGGCTGCTGTGACCTCACAAGCACAGCTAGCAGCCATGAGCGTGCCACGGGCTTAGGAGGCACTGAGGCTGCTGTGAGCTCACAAGCACAGCCAGCAGCCAGGAGCCTGACACTGGCCTAGGAGGCCGTGATGTTGCTGTGATCTCACAAGCATAGCCAGCAGGGGCGCTTGGCACTAACCAATGAGGCACTGAGGCTGCTGTGAACTCCCATGCACAGCCACCAACCAGGAGCCTGACACTGGCCTAGGTGGCATTCAAGCAGCTGTGACCTCACAAGCACAGCCAGCAGCCAGGAGCCTGCCCCTGGCAAATGAGGCACTGAAGGCTGCTGGGACCTCCCAAGCACAGCCAGCCGCCGTCAACCTGCCACTGGCCTAGGAGGTACTGAGTCTGCTCTGACCTCACAAGCACAGCCAGCAGCCATGAGCATGCCACTGGCCTAAGAGGCAATGAGGCTGCTCTGACCTCACAAGCACAGGCAGCAGCCATGAGCCTGCCCCTGACCTAGGAGGCAGTGATGTTGCTGTGACCTCCCAAGCACAGCTAGCAGCCAGGAGTCTGCCACTGGCCTGGGAGGCACTGAGGCTGCTCTGATCTCACAAGCACAGCCAGCAGCCAGGAGCCTGCCACTGGCCTCAGAGGCACTGAGGCTGCTGTGACCTCACAAGCACAGCCAGCAGCCAGGAGCCTGCCACTGGCCTAGAAGGCACTGAGGCTGCTGCGACCTCCAAAGCACAGCCAGCAGGTGTGATCTATCCTCCAGCTGAGGAGCACCCAGGCTGCTGTGACCTCACGAGCACAGCCAGCAGCCAGGAGCCTGCCACTGGCATAGAAGGCACTGAGGCTGCTGTGACCTCACAAGCACAGCCCCCAGCCATGAATGAGCCACTGACCTAGAAGGCATGGAGGCTGCTGTGACGTCACAAGCACAGCCAGCAGCCAGGAGCCTGCCACTGGCCTAGCAGGCACTGAGGCTGCGGTGACCTCACAAGGACAGCCAGCAGGTTTGCTTGCCACTAACCTATGATGCCCTGGAGCTGCTGTGACCTCACAAGCACAGCCAGCAGCCATGAATGAGCCACTGGCCTCGGAGGCATTCAGGCTGCTGTGACCTCACAAGCACAGCCAGCAAGCAGGAGCCTGCCACTGCCCTAGGAGGCACTGAGTCTGCTCTGACCTCCCAAGCACAGCCAGCAGCCATGTGCATGCAACTGACCTCGGAGGCACTGAGTTTGCTGACAAATCACAAGCACAGCCAGCAGCCATTCGCCGGCCACTGACTTAGGAGGCACTGAGGCTGCTGTAAGCTCCCAAGAACAGCCAGCAGCCATGAGACTGCCACTGGCCTATGAGGCACTGAGTGTGCTCTGACCTCACAAGCACAGCCAGCAGCCATGAGCCTGCCCCTGGCAAATGAGGCACTGAAGGCTGCTGTGACCTCCCAAGCACAACCAGCAGCCGTGATCCTGTCACAGGCCTAGGAGGCACTGAGGCAGCTGTGACCTCACAAGCACAGCCAGTAGCCATGATTCTGTCACTGGCCTAGGAGTCATTCAGGCTGCTGTAACCTCCCAAGCACAGGCAACAGCCAGGAGCCTGCCACTGGCCTAGGAGGCACTGAGGCTGCTGTGACCACCCTAGCACAGCCAGCAGCCGTGAACCTGCCACTGGCCTCAGATGCACTGAGGCAGCTGTGACCTCACAAGCACAGCCAGCAGCCATGAGTCTGCCACTGGCCTAGGAGGCACTGAGGCTGCTGTGACTGCACAAGCACAGCCAGCAGCCATGAGCCTGCCACTGGCCTCAGAGGCACTGAGGCTGCTGTGACCTCACAAGCACAGCCAGCAGCCAGCCACTGGCCTCGGAGGAACTGAGGCTGCTGTGACCTCACAAGCACAGCCAGCAGCCAGGAGCCTGCCACTGGCCTAGGAGGCACTGAGGCTGCTGTGACCTCAAAAGCACAGCCAGCAGCCATGAGTCTGCCACTGGCCTAGGAGGCACTGAGGCTGCTATGACCTCACAAGCACAGCCCCCAGCCATGAATGAACCACTGACCGAGGAGGCATGGAGGCTGCTGTGATCTCACAAGCACAGCCAGCAGCCAGGAGCTTCTCGCTGGCCTAGGAGGCATGGGTGCTGCTGTGACCTCACAAGCACAGCCAGCAGCCAGGAGCCTGCCACTGGCCCAGGAGGCACTGAGGCTGCTGTGACCTCAGAAGCACATCCAGCAGCCTTGAGCCTGCCACTGGCATAGAAGGCACTGAGGCTGCTGTGACCTCACAAGCACAGCCCCCAGCCATGAATGAGCCACTGACCTAGAAGGCATGGAGGCTGCTGTGATCTCAAAAGCACAGCCAGCAGCCATGAGCCTGCCCCTGCCCTCGGAGGCACTGAGGCTGCGGTGACCCCACAAGGACAGCCAGCAGGTTTGCTTGCCACTAACCTATGATGCCCTGGAGCTGCTGTGACCTCACAAGCACAGCCAGCAGCCATTTATGAGCCACTGGCCTAGGAGGCACTGAGGCTGCTGTGACCTCACAAGCACAGCCAGCATCCAGGAGCCTGCCACTGGCCTAGGAGGCATTCACGCTCCTGTGACCTCCCAACCACAGCCAGCAGCCATGAGTCTGTCACTGGCCTAGGAGGCACTGAGGCTGCGGTGACCTCAGAAGGACAGCCAGCAGGTGTGCTTGCCACTAACCTATGATGCCCTGGAGCTGCTGTAACCCCCCAAGCACAGCCAGCCAGCCATGAATGAGCCACTGGCCTCGGAGGCATTCAGGCTGCTGTGACCTCACAAGCACAGCCACCATACAGGAGCCTGCCACTGCCCTAGGAGGCACTGAGTCTGCTGTGACCTCCAAAGCACAGCCAGCACGTATGCTCTATCCCCCAGCCGAGGAGGCCCTGAGGCTGCTGTGAGCTCCCAAGCACAGCCAGCAGCCAGGAGCCTGCCACTGGCCTAGCAGGCACTGAGGCTGCGGTGACCTCAGAAGGACAGCCAGCAGGTGTGCTTGCCACTAACCTATGATGCCCTGGAGCTGCTGTAACCCCCCAAGCACAGCCAGCCAGCCATGAATGAGCCACTGGCCTCGGAGGCATTCAGGCTGCTGTGCCCTCACAAGCACAGCCACCATACAGGAGCCTGCCACTGCCCTAGGAGGCACTGAGTCTGCTGTGACCTCCAAAGCACAGCCAGCACGTATGCTCTATCCTCCAGCCGAGGAGGCCCTGAGGCTGCTGTGAGCTCCCAAGCACAGCCAGCAGCCAGGAGCCTGACACTGGCCTAGGAGGCCGTGATGTTGCTGTGATCTCACAAGCATAGCCAGCAGGGGCGCTTGGCACTAACCAATGAGGCACTGAGGCTGCTGTGAACTCCCATGCACAGCCACCAACCAGGAGCCTGACACTGGCCTAGGTGGCATTCAAGCAGCTGTGACCTCACAAGCACAGCCAGCAGCCAGGAGCCTGCCCCTGGCAAATGAGGCACTGAAGGCTGCTGTGAACTCACAAGCACAGCCAGCAACCAGGAGCCTGCCACTGGCCTCAGAGGCACTGAGGCTGCTGTGACCTCACAAGCACAGCCAGCAGCCAGGAGCCTGCCACTGGCCTAGGAGGCATTCAGGCTGCTGTGACCTCACAAGCACAGCCAGCAGCCAGGAGCCTGCCACTGGCCTAGGAAGCACTGAGGCTGCTGTGACCTCACAAGCACAGCTAACAGCCATGAGCCTACCAGTGGCCTCGTAGGCACTGAGGCTGCTGTGACCTCACAAGCACAGCCAGGAGCCAGGAGCCTGCCACTGGCCTCAGAGGCACTGAGGCTGCTGTGACCTCACAAGCACAGCCAGCAGCCAGGAGCCAGCCACTGGCCTCGGAGGCACTAAGGCTGCTGTGACCTCACAAGCACAGCCAGCAGCCAGGAGCCTGCCACTGGCCTAGGAGGCACTGAGGCTGCTGTGACCTCAGAAGCACATCCAGCAGCCTTGAGCCTGCCACTGGCCTATGAGGCACTGAGGCTGCTGTGACCTCACAAGCACAGCCCCAAGCCATGAATGAGCCACTGAGTTAAGAGGCATGGAGGCTGCTGTGATCTGACAAGCACAGCCAGCAGCCAGGAGCCTGCCACTGGCCTAGGAGGCACTGAGGCTGCGGGGACCTCACAAGGACAGCCAGCAGGTTTGCTTGCCACTAACCTATGATGCCCTGGAGCTGCTGTGACCTTACAAGCACAGCCAGCAGCCATGAATGAGCCACTGGCCTAGGAGGCATTCAGGCTGCTGTGACCTCCCAAGCACAGCCAGCCGCACGGAGCCTGCCACTGGCCTAGGAGGCACTGAGGCTGCTGTGACATCACTAGCACAGCCAGCAGCCATGTGCATGCAACTGACCTCGGAGGCACTGTGGCTGCTGTGACCTCCCATGCACAGCCAGCAGCCAGGAGCCTTCTAGTGGCCTCGGAGGCACTGAGGTTGCTGTGATCTCACAAGCACAGCCAGCAGCCATTCGCCAGCCACTGACCTAGGAGGCACTGAGGCTTCTGTGACCTCCCAAGCACAGCCAGCAGCCATGAACCTGCCACTGGCCTATGAGGCACTGAGTCTGCTCTGACCTCACAAGCACAGCCAGCAGCCATGAGCATGCCACTGGCCTAGGAGGCACTGAGGCTGCTGTGACCTCACAAGCACAGGCAGCAGCCAGGAGCCTGCCCCTGACCTAGGAGGCAGTGATGTTGCTGTGACCTCCGAAGCACAGCTAGCAGCCAGGAGTCTGCCACTGGCCTGGGAGGCACTGAGGCTACTGTGACCTCCCAAGCACAGCCAGCAGGGGGCGCTGCAGAGTTACCCAGAAGGCACTGAGGCTGCTGTGACCTCACAAGCACAGCCAGCAGCCATGAGCCTGCCACTGGCCTATGAGGCACTGAGGCTACTCTGACCTCCCAAGCACAGCCAGTAGGTATGAACTTTCTTCCAGCCGAGGAGGCACTTAGGCTGCTGTCATCTCACAAGCACAGCCAGCAGCCAGGAGCCTGCCACTGGCGTACGAGGCACTGAGGCTGCTGTGACCTCACAAGGACAGCCAGCAGGTTTGCTTGCCACTAACCTATGATGCCCTGGAGCTGCTGTGACCTCACAAGCACAGCCAGCAGCCATGAATGAGCCACTGGCCTAGGAGGCATTCAGGGTGCTGTGACCTCACACGCACAGCCAGCAGCCATGAGCCTGCCACTGGCCTAGGAGGCACTCAGGCTCCTGTGACCTCCCAAGTACAGCCAGCCGCACGGAGCCTGCCACTGGCCTAGGAGGCCCTGAGGCTGCTGTGACCTCACAAGCACAGCCAACAGCCATGTGCATGCAACTGACCTCGGAGGCGCTGAGGCTGCTGTGACCTCACAAGCACAGCCAGGAGCCAGGAGCCTTCTAGTGGCCTCGGAGGCACTGAGTTTGCTGACATCTCACAAGCACAGCCAGCAGCCATTCGCCAGCCACTGACCTTGGAGGCACTGAGGCTGCTGTGACCTCCCAAGCACAGCCAGCAGCCATGAACCTGCCACTGGGCTATGAGGCACTGAGTCTGCTCTGACCTCACAAGCACAGCCAGCAGCCATGAGCATGCCACTGGCCTAGGGGGCAGTGATGTTGCTGTGACCTCCCAAGCACAGCTAGCAGCCAGGAGTCTGCCACTGGCCTGGGAGGCACTGAGGCTACTGTGACCTCCCAAGCACAGCCAGCAGGGGGCGCTGCAGAGTTACCCAGAAGGCACTGAGGCTGCTGTGACCTCACAAGCACAGCCAGCAGCCAGGAGTCTGCCACTGGCCTATGAGGCACTGAGGCTACTCTGACCTCCCAAGCATAGCCAGCAGGTATGAACTTTCTTCCAGCCGAGGAGGCACTTAGGCTGCTGTGACCTCACAAGCACAGCCAGCAGCCATGAGCCTGCCACTGGCCTACGAGGCACTGAGGCTGCTGTGACCTCCCAAGCACAGCCAGCAGGTATGATCTATCCTCCAGCTGAGGAGGCACTGAGGCTGCTGTGACCTCCCAAGCACAGCCAGCAGCCAGGAGCCTGCCACTGGCCCAGGAGGCACTGAGGCTGCGGTGACCTCAGAAGCACAGGCAGCAGCCATGAGCATGCCACTGTCCTCGGAGGCACTGAGTTTGCTGTGATCTGACAAGCACAGCCAGCAGCCAGGAGCCTGCCCCTGACCTAGGAGGCAGTGATGTTGCTGTGACCTCCGAAGCACAGCTAGCAGCCAGGAGTCTGCCACTGGCCTGGGAGGCACTGAGGCCACTGTGACCTCCCAAGCACAGCCAGCAGCCAGGAGCCTGCCCCTGGCAAAAGAGGCACTGAGGCTGCTGTGACCTCCCAAGCACAGCCAGCAGCCAGGAGCCTGCCACTGGCCTAGGAGGCACTGAGGCTGCTGTGACCTCCCAAGCACAGCCAGCTGGTTTGAACTTTCCTCCAGCCGAGGAGGCACTAAGGCTGCTGTGACCTCACAAGCACAGCCAGCAGCCATGAGCCTGCCACTGGCCTCAGAGGCACTGAGGCTGCTGTGACCTCCCAAGCACAGCCAGCAGCCATGAGTCTGACACTGGCCTAGGAGGCACTGAGTCTGCTGTGACCTCCCAACCACAGCTAGCAGCCTGGAGCCTGGCACTGGCCTAGGAGGAACTGAGGCTGCTCTGACCTCACAAGCACAGCCAGCAGGGGGCGCTATAGAGTTACCTTGGAGGCACTGAGGCTGCTGTGACCTCAAAAGCACAGCCAGCAGGGGGCGCTAGACACTTACCTATGAGGCACTGAGGCTGCTGTGACCTCACAAGCACAGCCAGCAGCCATGAATGAGCCACTGGCCTAGGAGGCATTCAGGCTGCTGTGACCTCACAAGCACAGCCAGCAAGCAGGAGCCTGCCACTGGCCTAGGAGGCACTCAGGCTCCTGTGACCTCCCAAGCACAGCCAGCAGCCATGTGCATGCAACTGACCTCGGAGGCACTGAGGCTGGTGGGACCTCACAAGCACAGCCAGCAGCCATGTGCATGCAACTGACCTCGGAGGCACTGAGGCTGCTGTGACCTCACAAGCACAGCCAGCAGCCATGAGCCTTCTACTGGCCTCAGAGGCACTGAGTTTGCTGACAACTCACAAGCACAGCCAACAGCCTTTAGCCGGCCACTGACTTAGGAGGCACTGAGGCTGCTGTGACCTCACAAGCACAGCCAGCAGCCATGAGCCTGCCACTGGCCTATGAGGCACTGAGTCTGCTCTGACCTCACAAGCACAGGCAGCAGCCAGGAGCCTGCCCCTGCCAAAAGAGGCACTGAGGCTGCTGTGACCTCCCAAGTAGAGCCAGCAGCCATGTGCATGCAACTGACCTCGGAGGCACTGAGGCTGCTGTGACCTCACAAGCACAGGCAGCAGCCATGTGCATGCAACTGACCTCGGAGGCCCTGAGGCTGCTGTGACCTCACAAGCACAGCCAGCAGCCAGGAGCCTGACACTGGCCTAGGAGGCCGTGATGTTGCTGTGATCTCACAAGCATAGCCAGCAGCCATTCGCCGGCCACTGACTTACGAGGCACTGAGGCTGCTGTGAACTCCCATGCACAGCCAGCAACCAGGAGCCTGCCACTGGCCTAGGTGGCAATCAAGCAGCTGTGACCTCACAAGCACAGGCAGCAGCCAGTAGCCTGCCCCTGGCAAATGAGGCACTGAGGCAGCTGTGACCTCCCAAGCACAGCCAGCAGCCAGGAGTCTGTCACTGGCCTAGGAGGCATTCAGGCGGCTGTAACCTCAAAAGCACAGCCAGCAGCCAGGAGCCTGCCACTGGCCTAGGAGGCACTGAGGCTGCTGTGACCACCCAAGCACAGCCAGCAGCCGTGAACCTGCCACTGGTCTCAGATGCACTGAGGCAGCTGTGACCTCACAAGCACAGCTAGCAGCCATGAGCCTGGCACTGGCCTAGGAGGCACTGAGGCTGCTGTGACCTCACAAGCACAGCCAGCCAGGACCGCTGCAGAATTACCCAGGAGGCACTGAGGCTGCTGTGACCGCACAAGCACAGCCAGCAGCCAGGAGCCTGCCACTGGCCTCAGAGGCACTGAGGCTGCTGTGACCTCACAAGCACAGCCAGCAGCCATGAGCATGCCACTGGCCTAGGGGGCAGTGATGTTGCTGTGACCTCCCAAGCACAGCTAGCAGCCAGGAGTCTGCCACTGGCCTGGGAGGCACTGAGGCTACTGTGACCTCCCAAGCACAGCCAGCAGGGGGCGCTGCAGAGTTACCCAGAAAGCACTGAGGCTGCTGTGACCTCACAAGCACAGCCAGCAGCCATGAGCCTGCCACTGGCCTATGAGGCACTGAGGCTACTCTGACCTCCCAAGCATAGCCAGCAGGTATGAACTTTCTTCCAGCCGAGGAGGCACTTAGGCTGCTGTGACCTCACAAGCACAGCCAGCAGCCATGAGCCTGCCACTGGCCTACGAGGCACTGAGGCTGCTGTGACCTCCCAAGCACAGCCAGCAGGTATGATCTATCCTCCAGCTGAGGAGGCACTGAGGCTGCTGTGACCTCCCAAGCACAGCCAGCAGCCAGGAGCCTGCCACTGGCCCAGGAGGCACTGAGGCTGCGGTGACCTCAGAAGCACAGGCAGCAGCCATGAGCATGCCACTGTCCTCGGAGGCACTGAGTTTGCTGTGATCTGACAAGCACAGCCAGCAGCCAGGAGCCTGCCCCTGACCTAGGAGGCAGTGATGTTGCTGTGACCTCCGAAGCACAGCTAGCAGCCAGGAGTCTGCCACTGGCCTGGGAGGCACTGAGGCTACTGTGACCTCCCAAGCACAGCCAGCAGGGGGCGCTGCAGAGTTACCCAGAAGGCACTGAGGCTGCTGTGACCTCACAAGCACAGCCAGCAGCCATGAGCCTGCCACTGGCCTAGGAGGCACTGAGGCTACTCTGACCTCCCAAGCACAGCCAGTAGGTATGAACTTTCTTCCAGCCGAGGAGGCACTTAGGCTGCTGTCATCTCACAAGCACAGCCAGCAGCCAGGAGCCTGCCACTAGCGTACGAGGCACTGAGGCTGCGGTGACCTCACAAGGACAGCCAGCAGGTTTGCTTGCCACTAACCTATGATGCCCTGGAGCTGCTGTGACCTCACAAGCACAGCCAGCAGCCATGAATGAGCCACTGGCCTAGGAGGCATTCAGGGTGCTGTGACCTCACACGCACAGCCAGCAGCCATGAGCCTGCCACTGGCCTAGGAGGCACTCAGGCTCCTGTGACCTCCCAAGTACAGCCAGCCGCACGGAGCCTGCCACTGGCCTAGGAGGCCCTGAGGCTGCTGTGACCTCACAAGCACAGCCAACAGCCATGTGCATGCAACTGACCTCGGAGGCGCTGAGGCTGCTGTGACCTCACAAGCACAGCCAGGAGCCAGGAGCCTTCTAGTGGCCTCGGAGGCACTGAGTTTGCTGACATCTCACAAGCACAGCCAGCAGCCATTCGCCAGCCACTGACCTTGGAGGCACTGAGGCTGCTGTGACCTCCCAAGCACAGCCAGCAGCCATGAACCTGCCACTGGCCTATGAGGCACTGAGTCTGCTCTGACCTCACAAGCACAGCCAGCAGCCATGAGCATGCCACTGGCCTAGGGGGCAGTGATGTTGCTGTGACCTCCCAAGCACAGCTAGCAGCCAGGAGTCTGCCACTGGCCTGGGAGGCACTGAGGCTACTGTGACCTCCCAAGCACAGCCAGCAGGGGGCGCTGCAGAGTTACCCAGAAGGCACTGAGGCTGCTGTGACCTCACAAGCACAGCCAGCAGCCAGGAGCCTGCCACTGGCCTATGAGGCACTGAGGCTACTCTGACCTCCCAAGCATAGCCAGCAGGTATGAACTTTCTTCCAGCCGAGGAGGCATTCAGGCTGCTGTGACCTCACAAGCACAGCCAGCAGCCATGAGCCTGCCACTGGCCTACGAGGCACTGAGGCTGCTGTGACCTCCCAAGCACAGCCAGCAGGTATGATCTATCCTCCAGCTGAGGAGGCACTGAGGCTGCTGTGACCTCCCAAGCACAGCCAGCAGCCAGGAGCCTGCCACTGGCCCAGGAGGCACTGAGGCTGCGGTGACCTCACAAGCACAGCCAGCAGCCATTCGCCAGCCACTGACCTAGGAGGCACTGAGGCTGCTGTGACCTCACAAGCACAGCCAGCAGCCATGAGCCTGCCACTGGCCTCAGAGGCACTGAGGCTGCTGTGACCTCCCAAGCACAGCCAGCAGCCATGAGTCTGACACTGGCCTAGGAGGCACTGAGTCTGCTGTGACCTCCCAACCACAGCTAGCAGCCTGGGGCCTGGCACTGGCCTAGGAGGAACTGAGGCTGCTCTGACCTCACAAGCACAGCCAGCAGGGGGCGCTATAGAGTTACCTTGGAGGCACTGAGGCTGCTGTGACCTCAAAAGCACAGCCAGCAGGGGGCGCTAGACACTTACCTATGAGGCACTGAGGCTGCTGTGACCTCACAAGCACAGCCAGCAGCCATGAATGAGCCACTGGCCTAGGAGGCATTCAGGCTGCTGTGACCTCACAAGCACAGCCAGCAAGCAGGAGCCTGCCACTGGCCTAGGAGGCACTCAGGCTCCTGTGACCTCCCAAGCACAGCCAGCAGCCATGTGCATGCAACTGACCTCGGAGGCACTGAGGCTGGTGGGACCTCACAAGCACAGCCAGCAGCCATGTGCATGCAACTGACCTCGGAGGCACTGAGGCTGCTGTGACCTCACAAGCACAGCCAGCAGCCATGAGCCTTCTACTGGCCTCAGAGGCACTGAGTTTGCTGACAACTCACAAGCACAGCCAACAGCCTTTAGCCGGCCACTGACTTAGGAGGCACTGAGGCTGCTGTGACCTCACAAGCACAGCCAGCAGCCATGAGCCTGCCACTGGCCTATGAGGCACTGAGTCTGCTCTGACCTCACAAGCACAGGCAGCAGCCAGGAGCCTGCCCCTGCCAAAAGAGGCACTGAGGCTGCTGTGACCTCCCAAGTAGAGCCAGCAGCCATGTGCATGCAACTGACCTCGGAGGCACTGAGGCTGCTGTGACCTCACAAGCACAGCCAGCAGCCAGGAGTCTGTCACTGGCCTAGGAGGCATTCAGGCGGCTGTAACCTCAAAAGCACAGCCAGCAGCCAGGAGCCTGCCACTGGCCTAGGAGGCACTGAGGCTGCTGTGACCACCCAAGCACAGCCAGCAGCCGTGAACCTGCCACTGGTCTCAGATGCACTGAGGCAGCTGTGACCTCACAAGCACAGCCAGCAGCCAGGAGCCTGCCACTGGCCTAGGAGGCACTGAGGCTGCTGTGACCTCACAAGCACAGCCAGCCAGGACCGCTGCAGAATTACCCAGGAGGCACTGAGGCTGCTGTGACCGCACAAGCACAGCCAGCAGCCAGGAGCCTGCCACTGGCCTCAGAGGCACTGAGGCTGCTGTGACCTCACAAGCACAGCCAGCAGCCATGAGCATGCCACTGGCCTAGGGGGCAGTGATGTTGCTGTGACCTCCCAAGCACAGCTAGCAGCCAGGAGTCTGCCACTGGCCTGGGAGGCACTGAGGCTACTGTGACCTCCCAAGCACAGCCAGCAGGGGGCGCTGCAGAGTTACCCAGAAAGCACTGAGGCTGCTGTGACCTCACAAGCACAGCCAGCAGCCATGAGCCTGCCACTGGCCTATGAGGCACTGAGGCTACTCTGACCTCCCAAGCATAGCCAGCAGGTATGAACTTTCTTCCAGCCGAGGAGGCACTTAGGCTGCTGTGACCTCACAAGCACAGCCAGCAGCCATGAGCCTGCCACTGGCCTACGAGGCACTGAGGCTGCTGTGACCTCCCAAGCACAGCCAGCAGGTATGATCTATCCTCCAGCTGAGGAGGCACTGAGGCTGCTGTGACCTCCCAAGCACAGCCAGCAGCCAGGAGCCTGCCACTGGCCCAGGAGGCACTGAGGCTGCGGTGACCTCAGAAGCACAGGCAGCAGCCATGAGCATGCCACTGTCCTCGGAGGCACTGAGTTTGCTGTGATCTGACAAGCACAGCCAGCAGCCAGGAGCCTGCCCCTGACCTAGGAGGCAGTGATGTTGCTGTGACCTCCGAAGCACAGCTAGCAGCCAGGAGTCTGCCACTGGCCTGGGAGGCACTGAGGCCACTGTGACCTCCCAAGCACAGCCAGCAGCCAGGAGCCTGCCCCTGGCCTCAGAGGCACTGAGGCTGCTGTGACCTCCCATGCACAGCCAGCAGCCAGGAGCCTTCTAGTGGCCTCGGAGGCACTGAGGTTGCTGTGATCTCACAAGCACAGCCAGCAGCCATTCGCCAGCCACTGACCTAGGAGGCACTGAGGCTGCTGTGACCTCACAAGCACAGCCAGCAGCCATGAGCCTGCCACTGGCCTCAGAGGCACTGAGGCTGCTGTGACCTCCCAACCACAGCCAGCAGCCATGAGTCTGACACTGGCCTAGGAGGCACTGAGTCTGCTGTGACCTCCCAACCACAGCTAGCAGCCTGGAGCCTGGCACTGGCCTAGGAGGAACTGAGGCTGCTCTGACCTCACAAGCACAGCCAGCAGGGGGCGCTATAGAGTTACCTTGGAGGCACTGAGGCTGCTGTGACCTCAAAAGCACAGCCAGCAGGGGGCGCTAGACACTTACCTATGAGGCACTGAGGCTGCTGTGACCTCACAAGCACAGCCAGCAGCCATGAATGAGCCACTGGCCTAGGAGGCATTCAGGCTGCTGTGACCTCACAAGCACAGCCAGCAAGCAGGAGCCTGCCACTGGCCTAGGAGGCACTCAGGCTCCTGTGACCTCCCAAGCACAGCCAGCAGCCATGTGCATGCAACTGACCTCGGAGGCACTGAGGCTGGTGGGACCTCACAAGCACAGCCAGCAGCCATGTGCATGCAACTGACCTCGGAGGCACTGAGGCTGCTGTGACCTCACAAGCACAGCCAGCAGCCATGAGCCTTCTACTGGCCTCAGAGGCACTGAGTTTGCTGACAACTCACAAGCACAGCCAACAGCCTTTAGCCGGCCACTGACTTAGGAGGCACTGAGGCTGCTGTGACCTCACAAGCACAGCCAGCAGCCATGAGCCTGCCACTGGCCTATGAGGCACTGAGTCTGCTCTGACCTCACAAGCACAGGCAGCAGCCAGGAGCCTGCCCCTGCCAAAAGAGGCACTGAGGCTGCTGTGACCTCCCAAGTAGAGCCAGCAGCCATGTGCATGCAACTGACCTCGGAGGCACTGAGGCTGCTGTGACCTCACAAGCACAGCCAGCAGCCAGGAGTCTGTCACTGGCCTAGGAGGCATTCAGGCGGCTGTAACCTCAAAAGCACAGCCAGCAGCCAGGAGCCTGCCACTGGCCTAGGAGGCACTGAGGCTGCTGTGACCACCCAAGCACAGCCAGCAGCCGTGAACCTGCCACTGGTCTCAGATGCACTGAGGCAGCTGTGACCTCACAAGCACAGCCAGCAGCCAGGAGCCTGCCACTGGCCTAGGAGGCACTGAGGCTGCTGTGACCTCACAAGCACAGCCAGCCAGGACCGCTGCAGAATTACCCAGGAGGCACTGAGGCTGCTGTGACCGCACAAGCACAGCCAGCAGCCAGGAGCCTGCCACTGGCCTCAGAGGCACTGAGGCTGCTGTGACCTCACAAGCACAGCCAGCAGCCATGAGCATGCCACTGGCCTAGGGGGCAGTGATGTTGCTGTGACCTCCCAAGCACAGCTAGCAGCCAGGAGTCTGCCACTGGCCTGGGAGGCACTGAGGCTACTGTGACCTCCCAAGCACAGCCAGCAGGGGGCGCTGCAGAGTTACCCAGAAAGCACTGAGGCTGCTGTGACCTCACAAGCACAGCCAGCAGCCATGAGCCTGCCACTGGCCTATGAGGCACTGAGGCTACTCTGACCTCCCAAGCATAGCCAGCAGGTATGAACTTTCTTCCAGCCGAGGAGGCACTTAGGCTGCTGTGACCTCACAAGCACAGCCAGCAGCCATGAGCCTGCCACTGGCCTACGAGGCACTGAGGCTGCTGTGACCTCCCAAGCACAGCCAGCAGGTATGATCTATCCTCCAGCTGAGGAGGCACTGAGGCTGCTGTGACCTCCCAAGCACAGCCAGCAGCCAGGAGCCTGCCACTGGCCCAGGAGGCACTGAGGCTGCGGTGACCTCAGAAGCACAGGCAGCAGCCATGAGCATGCCACTGTCCTCGGAGGCACTGAGTTTGCTGTGATCTGACAAGCACAGCCAGCAGCCAGGAGCCTGCCCCTGACCTAGGAGGCAGTGATGTTGCTGTGACCTCCGAAGCACAGCTAGCAGCCAGGAGTCTGCCACTGGCCTGGGAGGCACTGAGGCCACTGTGACCTCCCAAGCACAGCCAGCAGCCAGGAGCCTGCCCCTGGCCTCAGAGGCACTGAGGCTGCTGTGACCTCCCATGCACAGCCAGCAGCCAGGAGCCTTCTAGTGGCCTCGGAGGCACTGAGGTTGCTGTGATCTCACAAGCACAGCCAGCAGCCATTCGCCAGCCACTGACCTAGGAGGCACTGAGGCTGCTCTGACCTCACAAGCACAGCCAGCAGCCATGAGCATGCCACTGGCCTAGGAGGCACTGAGGCTGCTGTGACCTCACAAGCACAGGCAGCAGCCAGGAGCCTGCCCCTGACCTAGGAGGCAGTGATGTTGCTGTGACCTCCGAAGCACAGCTAGCAGCCAGGAGTCTGCCACTGGCCTGGGAGGCACTGAGGCTACTGTGACCTCCCAAGCACAGCCAGCAGGGGGCGCTGCAGAGTTACCCAGAAGGCACTGAGGCTGCTGTGACCTCACAAGCACAGCCAGCAGCCATGAATGAGCCACTGGCCTATGAGGCACTGAGGCTACTCTGACCTCCCAAGCACAGCCAGTAGGTATGAACTTTCTTCCAGCCGAGGAGGCACTTAGGCTGCTGTGATCTCACAAGCACAGCCAGCAGCCAGGAGCCTGCCACTGGCATACGAGGCACTGAGGCTGCGGTGACCTCACAAGGACAGCCAGCAGGTTTGCTTGCCACTAACCTATGATGCCCTGGAGCTGCTGTGACCTCACAAGCACAGCCAGCAGCCATGAATGAGCCACTGGCCTAGGAGGCATTCAGGGTGCTGTGACCTCACACGCACAGCCAGCAGCCATGAGCCTGCCACTGGCCTAGGAGGCACTCAGGCTCCTGTGACCTCCCAAGTACAGCCAGCCGCACGGAGCCTGCCACTGGCCTAGGAGGCACTGAGGCTCCTGTGACCTCACAAGCACAGCCAACAGCCATGTGCATGCAACTGACCTCAGAGGCGCTGAGGCTGCTGTGACCTCACAAGCACAGCCAGGAGCCAGGAGCCTTCTAGTGGCCTCGGAGGCACTGAGTTTGCTGACATCTCACAAGCACAGCCAGCAGCCATTCGCCAGCCACTGACCTTGGAGGCACTGAGGCTGCTGTGACCTCCCAAGCACAGCCAGCAGCCATGAACCTGCCACTGGCCTATGAGGCACTGAGTCTGCTCTGACCTCACAAGCACAGCCAGCAGCCATGAGCATGCCACTGGCCTAGGGGGCAGTGATGTTGCTGTGACCTCCCAAGCACAGCTAGCAGCCAGGAGTCTGCCACTGGCCTGGGAGGCACTGAGGCTACTGTGACCTCCCAAGCACAGCCAGCAGGGGGCTCTGCAGAGTTACCCAGAAGGCACTGAGGCTGCTGTGACCTCACAAGCACAGCCAGCAGCCATGAGCCTGCCACTGGCCTATGAGGCACTGAGGCTACTCTGACCTCCCAAGCATAGCCAGCAGGTATGAACTTTCTTCCAGCCGAGGAGGCACTTAGGCTGCTGTGACCTCACAAGCACAGCCAGCAGCCATGAGCCTGCCACTGGCCTACGAGGCACTGAGTCTGCTCTGACCTCACAAGCACAGGCAGCAGCCAGGAGCCTGCCCCTGCCAAAAGAGGCACTGAAGCTGCTGTGACCTCCCAAGTAGAGCCAGCAGCCATGTGCATGCAACTGACCTCGGAGGCACTGAGGCTGCTGTGACCTCACAAGCACAGGCAGCAGCCATGTGCATGCAACTGACCTCGGAGGCCCTGAGGCTGCTGTGACCTCACAAGCACAGCCAGCAGCCAGGAGCCTTCTACTGGCCTCGGAGGCACTGAATTTGCTGACAACTCACAAGCACAGCCAGCAGCCATTCGCCGGCCACTGACTTACGAGGCACTGAGGCTGCTGTGAACTCCCATGCACAGCCAGCAACCAGGAGCCTGCCACTGGCCTAGGTGGCAATCAAGCAGCTGTGACCTCACAAGCACAGGCAGCAGCCAGTAGCCTGCCCCTGGCAAATGAGGCACTGAGGCAGCTGTGACCTCCCAAGCACAGCCAGCAGCCAGGAGTCTGTCACTGGCCTAGGAGGCATTCAGGCGGCTGTAACCTCAAAAGCACAGCCAGCAGCCAGGAGCCTGCCACTGGCCTAGGAGGCACTGAGGCTGCTGTGACCACCCAAGCACAGCCAGCAGCCGTGAACCTGCCACTGGTCTCAGATGCACTGAGGCAGCTGTGACCTCACAAGCACAGCCAGCAGCCAGGAGCCTGCCACTGGCCTAGGAGGCACTGAGGCTGCTGTGACCTCACAAGCACAGCCAGCCAGGACCGCTGCAGAATTACCCAGGAGGCACTGAGGCTGCTGTGACCGCACAAGCACAGCCAGCAGCCAGGAGCCTGCCACTGGCCTCAGAGGCACTGAGGCTGCTGTGACCTCACAAGCACAGCCAGCAGCCATGAGCATGCCACTGGCCTAGGGGGCAGTGATGTTGCTGTGACCTCCCAAGCACAGCTAGCAGCCAGGAGTCTGCCACTGGCCTGGGAGGCACTGAGGCTACTGTGACCTCCCAAGCACAGCCAGCAGGGGGCGCTGCAGAGTTACCCAGAAAGCACTGAGGCTGCTGTGACCTCACAAGCACAGCCAGCAGCCATGAGCCTGCCACTGGCCTATGAGGCACTGAGGCTACTCTGACCTCCCAAGCATAGCCAGCAGGTATGAACTTTCTTCCAGCCGAGGAGGCACTTAGGCTGCTGTGACCTCACAAGCACAGCCAGCAGCCATGAGCCTGCCACTGGCCTACGAGGCACTGAGGCTGCTGTGACCTCCCAAGCACAGCCAGCAGGTATGATCTATCCTCCAGCTGAGGAGGCACTGAGGCTGCTGTGACCTCCCAAGCACAGCCAGCAGCCAGGAGCCTGCCACTGGCCCAGGAGGCACTGAGGCTGCGGTGACCTCAGAAGCACAGGCAGCAGCCATGAGCATGCCACTGTCCTCGGAGGCACTGAGTTTGCTGTGATCTGACAAGCACAGCCAGCAGCCAGGAGCCTGCCCCTGACCTAGGAGGCAGTGATGTTGCTGTGACCTCCGAAGCACAGCTAGCAGCCAGGAGTCTGCCACTGGCCTGGGAGGCACTGAGGCCACTGTGACCTCCCAAGCACAGCCAGCAGCCAGGAGCCTGCCACTGGCCTCAGAGGCACTGAGGCTGCTGTGACCTCCCATGCACAGCCAGCAGCCAGGAGCCTTCTAGTGGCCTCGGAGGCACTGAGGTTGCTGTGATCTCACAAGCACAGCCAGCAGCCATTCGCCAGCCACTGACCTAGGAGGCACTGAGGCTGCTGTGACCTCCCAAGCACAGCCAGCAGCCATGAACCTGCCACTGGCCTATGAGGCACTGAGTCTGCTCTGACCTCACAAGCACAGCCAGCAGCCATGAGCATGCCACTGGCCTAGGAGGCACTGAGGCTGCTGTGACCTCACAAGCACAGGCAGCAGCCAGGAGCCTGCCCCTGACCTAGGAGGCAGTGATGTTGCTGTGACCTCCGAAGCACAGCTAGCAGCCAGGAGTCTGCCACTGGCCTGGGAGGCACTGAGGCTACTGTGACCTCCCAAGCACAGCCAGCAGGGGGCGCTGCAGAGTTACCCAGAAGGCACTGAGGCTGCTGTGACCTCACAAGCACAGCCAGCAGCCAGGAGCCTGCCACTGGCCTAGGAGGCACTGAGGCTACTCTGACCTCCCAAGCACAGCCAGTAGGTATGAACTTTCTTCCAGCCGAGGAGGCACTTAGGCTGCTGTGATCTCACAAGCACAGCCAGCAGCCAGGAGCCTGCCACTGGCATACGAGGCACTGAGGCTGCGGTGACCTCACAAGGACAGCCAGCAGGTTTGCTTGCCACTAACCTATGATGCCCTGGAGCTGCTGTGACCTCACAAGCACAGCCAGCAGCCATGAATGAGCCACTGGCCTAGGAGGCATTCAGGCTGCTGTGACCTCACACGCACAGCCAGCAGCCATGAGCCTGCCACTGGCCTAGGAGGCACTCAGGCTCCTGTGACCTCCCAAGTACAGCCAGCCGCACGGAACCTGCCACTGGCCTAGGAGGCACTGAGGCTGCTGTGACCTCACAAGCACAGCCAACAGCCATGTGCATGCAACTGACCTCGGAGGCGCTGAGGCTGCTGTGACCTCACAAGCACAGCCAGGAGCCAGGAGCCTTCTAGTGGCCTCGGAGGCACTGAGTTTGCTGACATCTCACAAGCACAGCCAGCAGCCATTCGCCAGCCACTGACCTTGGAGGCACTGAGGCTGCTGTGACCTCCCAAGCACAGCCAGCAGCCATGAACCTGCCACTGGCCTATGAGGCACTGAGTCTGCTCTGACCTCACAAGCACAGCCAGCAGCCATGAGCATGCCACTGGCCTAGGGGGCAGTGATGTTGCTGTGACCTCCCAAGCACAGCTAGCAGCCAGGAGTCTGCCACTGGCCTGGGAGGCACTGAGGCTACTGTGACCTCCCAAGCACAGCCAGCAGGGGGCGCTGCAGAGTTACCCAGAAGGCACTGAGGCTGCTGTGACCTCACAAGCACAGCCAGCAGCCATGAGCCTGCCACTGGCCTATGAGGCACTGAGGCTACTCTGACCTCCCAAGCATAGCCAGCAGGTATGAACTTTCTTCCAGCCGAGGAGGCACTTAGGCTGCTGTGACCTCACAAGCACAGCCAGCAGCCATGAGCCTGCCACTGGCCTACGAGGCACTGAGTCTGCTCTGACCTCACAAGCACAGGCAGCAGCCAGGAGCCTGCCCCTGCCAAAAGAGGCACTGAGGCTGCTGTGACCTCCCAAGTAGAGCCAGCAGCCATGTGCATGCAACTGACCTCGGAGGCACTGAGGCTGCTGTGACCTCACAAGCACAGGCAGCAGCCATGTGCATGCAACTGACCTCGGAGGCCCTGAGGCTGCTGTGACCTCACAAGCACAGCCAGCAGCCAGGAGCCTGACACTGGCCTCGGAGGCACTGAATTTGCTGACAACTCACAAGCACAGCCAGCAGCCATTCGCCGGCCACTGACTTACGAGGCACTGAGGCTGCTGTGAACTCCCATGCACAGCCAGCAACCAGGAGCCTGCCACTGGCCTAGGTGGCAATCAAGCAGCTGTGACCTCACAAGCACAGGCAGCAGCCAGTAGCCTGCCCCTGGCAAATGAGGCACTGAGGCAGCTGTGACCTCACAAGCACAGCCAGCAGCCAGGAGTCTGTCACTGGCCTAGGAGGCATTCAGGCGGCTGTAACCTCAAAAGCACAGCCAGCAGCCAGGAGCCTGCCACTGGCCTAGGAGGCACTGAGGCTGCTGTGACCACCCAAGCACAGCCAGCAGCCGTGAACCTGCCACTGGTCTCAGATGCACTGAGGCAGCTGTGACCTCACAAGCACAGCCAGCAGCCAGGAGCCTGGCACTGGCCTAGGAGGCACTGAGGCTGCTGTGACCTCCCAAGCACAGCCAGCCAGGACCGCTGCGGAATTACCCAGGAGGCACTGAGGCTGCTGTGACCGCACAAGCACAGCCAGCAGCCAGGAGCCTGCCACTGGCCTCAGAGGCACTGAGGCTGCTGTGACCTCACAAGCACAGCCAGCAGCCATGAGCATGCCACTGGCCTAGGGGGCAGTGATGTTGCTGTGACCTCCCAAGCACAGCTAGCAGCCAGGAGTCTGCCACTGGCCTGGGAGGCACTGAGGCTACTGTGACCTCCCAAGCACAGCCAGCAGGGGGTGCTGCAGAGTTACCCAGAAGGCACTGAGGCTGCTGTGACCTCACAAGCACAGCCAGCAGCCATGAGCCTGCCACTGGCCTATGAGGCACTGAGGCTACTCTGACCTCCCAAGCACAGCCAGTAGCTATGAACTTTCTTCCAGCCGAGGAGGCACTTAGGCTGCTGTGATCTCACAAGCACAGCCAGCAGCCAGGAGCCTGCCACTGGCGTACGAGGCACTGAGGCTGCGGTGACCTCCCAAGCACAGCCAGTAGGTATGAACTTTCTTCCAGCCGAGGAGGCACTGAGGCTGCTGTGATCTCACAAGCACAGCCAGCAGCCAGGAGCCTGCCACTGGCGTACGAGGCACTGAGGCTGCTGTGACCTCACAAGCACAGCCAGCAGCCATGAGCATGCCACTGGCCTAGGGGGCAGTGATGTTGCTGTGACCTCCCAAGCACAGCTAGCAGCCAGGAGTCTGCCACTGGCCTGGGAGGCACTGAGGCTACTGTGACCTCCCAAGCACAGCCAGCAGGGGGCGCTGCAGAGTTACCCAGAAGGCACTGAGGCTGCTGTGACCTCACAAGCACAGCCAGCAGCCATGAGCCTGCCACTGGCCTATGAGGCACTGAGGCTACTCTGACCTCCCAAGCACAGCCAGTAGGTATGAACTTTCTTCCAGCCGAGGAGGCACTTAGGCTGCTGTGATCTCACAAGCACAGCCAGCAGCCATGAGCCTGCCACTGGCCTAGGAGGCACTGAGGCTGCTGTGACCTCACAAGCACAGCCAACAGCCATGTGCATGCAACTGACCTTGGAGGCGCTGAGGCTGCTGTGACCTCACAAGCACAGCCAGGAGCCAGGAGCCTTCTAGTGTCCTCGGAGGCACTGAGTTTGCTGACATCTCACAAGCACAGCCAGCAGCCATTCGCCAGCCACTGACCTTGGAGGCACTGAGGCTGCTGTGACCTCCCAAGCACAGCCAGCAGCCATGAACCTGCCACTGGCCTATGAGGCACTGAGTCTGCTCTGACCTCACAAGCACAGCCAGCAGCCATGAGCATGCCACTGGCCTAGGGGGCAGTGATGTTGCTGTGACCTCCCAAGCACAGCTAGCAGCCAGGAGTCTGCCACTGGCCTGGGAGGCACTGAGGCTACTGTGACCTCCCAAGCACAGCCAGCAGGGGGCGCTGCAGAGTTACCCAGAAGGCACTGAGGCTGCTGTGACCTCACAAGCACAGCCAGCAGCCATGAGCCTGCCACTGGCCTATGAGGCACTGAGGCTACTCTGACCTCCCAAGCATAGCCAGCAGGTATGAACTTTCTTCCAGCCGAGGAGGCACTTAGGCTGCTGTGACCTCACAAGCACAGCCAGCAGCCATGAGCCTGCCACTGGCCTACGAGGCACTGAGGCTGCTGTGACCTCCCAAGCACAGCCAGCAGGTATGATCTATCCTCCAGCTGAGGAGGCACTGAGGCTGCTGTGACCTCCCAAGCACAGCCAGCAGCCAGGAGCCTGCCACTGGCCCAGGAGGCACTGAGGCTGCGGTGACCTCAGAAGCACAGGCAGCAGCCATGAGCATGCCACTGTCCTCGGAAGCACTGAGTTTGCTGTGATCTGACAAGCACAGCCAGCAGCCAGGAGCCTGCCCCTGACCTAGGAGGCAGTGATGTTGCTGTGACCTCCGAAGCACAGCTAGCAGCCAGGAGTCTGCCACTGGCCTGGGAGGCACTGAGGCCACTGTGACCTCCCAAGCACAGCCAGCAGCCAGGAGCCTGCCCCTGGCCTCAGAGGCACTGAGGCTGCTGTGACCTCCCATGCACAGCCAGCAGCCAGGAGCCTTCTAGTGGCCTCGGAGGCACTGAGGTTGCTGTGATCTCACAAGCACAGCCAGCAGCCATTCGCCAGCCACTGACCTAGGAGGCACTGAGGCTGCTGTGACCTCCCAAGCACAGCCAGCAGCCATGAACCTGCCACTGGCCTATGAGGCACTGAGTCTGCTCTGACCTCACAAGCACAGCCAGCAGCCAGGAGCCTGCCACTGGCCTAGGAGGCACTGAGGCTGCTGTGACCTCCCAAGCACAGCCAGCTGGTTTGAACTTTCCTCCAGCCGAGGAGGCACTAAGGCTGCTGTGACCTCACAAGCACAGCCAGCAGCCATGAGCCTGCCACTGGCCTCAGAGGCACTGAGGCTGCTGTGACCTCCCAAGCACAGCCAGCAGCCATGAGTCTGACACTGGCCTAGGAGGCACCGAGTCTGCTGTGACCTCCCAACCACAGCTAGCAGCCTGGAGCCTGGCACTGGCCTAGGAGGAACTGAGGCTGCTCTGACCTCACAAGCACAGCCAGCAAGGGGCGCTATAGAGTTACCTTGGAGGCACTGAGGCTGCTGTGACCTCAAAAGCACAGCCAGCAGGGGGCGCTAGACACTTACCTATGAGGCACTGAGGCTGCTGTGACCTCACAAGCACAGCCAGCAGCCATGAATGAGCCACTGGCCTAGGAGGCATTCAGGCTGCTGTGACCTCACAAGCACAGCCAGCAAGCAGGAGCCTGCCACTGGCCTAGGAGGCACTCAGGCTCCTGTGACCTCCCAAGCACAGCCAGCAGCCATGTGCATGCAACTGACCTCGGAGGCACTGAGGCTGGTGGGACCTCACAAGCACAGCCAGCAGCCATGTGCATGCAACTGACCTCGGAGGCACTGAGGCTGCTGTGACCTCACAAGCACAGCCAGCAGCCATGAGCCTTCTACTGGCCTCAGAGGCACTGAGTTTGCTGACAACTCACAAGCACAGCCAACAGCCTTTAGCCGGCCACTGACTTAGGAGGCACTGAGGCTGCTGTGACCTCACAAGCACAGCCAGCAGCCATGAGCCTGCCACTGGCCTATGAGGCACTGAGTGTGCTCTGACCTCACAAGCACAGGCAGCAGCCAGGAGCCTGCCCCTGCCAAAAGAGGCACTGAGGCTGCTGTGACCTCCCAAGTAGAGCCAGCAGCCATGTGCATGCAACTGACCTCGGAGGCACTGAGGCTGCTGTGACCTCACAAGCACAGGCAGCAGCCATGTGCATGCAACTGACCTCGGAGGCCCTGAGGCTGCTGTGACCTCACAAGCACAGCCAGCAGCCAGGAGCCTTCTACTGGCCTCGGAGGCACTGAATTTGCTGACAACTCACAAGCACAGCCAGCAGCCATTCGCCGGCCACTGACTTACGAGGCACTGAGGCTGCTGTGAACTCCCATGCACAGCCAGCAACCAGGAGCCTGCCACTGGCCTAGGTGGCAATCAAGCAGCTGTGACCTCACAAGCACAGGCAGCAGCCAGTAGCCTGCCCCTGGCAAATGAGGCACTGAGGCAGCTGTGACCTCCCAAGCACAGCCAGCAGCCAGGAGTCTGTCACTGGCCTAGGAGGCATTCAGGCGGCTGTAACCTCAAAAGCACAGCCAGCAGCCAGGAGCCTGCCACTGGCCTAGGAGGCACTGAGGCTGCTGTGACCACCCAAGCACAGCCAGCAGCCGTGAACCTGCCACTGGTCTCAGATGCACTGAGGCAGCTGTGACCTCACAAGCACAGCTAGCAGCCATGAGCCTGGCACTGGCCTAGGAGGCACTGAGGCTGCTGTGACCTCACAAGCACAGCCAGCCAGGACCGCTGCAGAATTACCCAGGAGGCACTGAGGCTGCTGTGACCGCACAAGCACAGCCAGCAGCCAGGAGCCTGCCACTGGCCTCAGAGGCACTGAGGCTGCTGTGACCTCACAAGCACAGCCAGCAGCCATGAGCATGCCACTGGCCTAGGGGGCAGTGATGTTGCTGTGACCTCCCAAGCACAGCTAGCAGCCAGGAGTCTGCCACTGGCCTGGGAGGCACTGAGGCTACTGTGACCTCCCAAGCACAGCCAGCAGGGGGCGCTGCAGAGTTACCCAGAAGGCACTGAGGCTGCTGTGACCTCACAAGCACAGCCAGCAG
This sequence comes from Dromaius novaehollandiae, assembly GCF_036370855.1. Lineage (NCBI taxonomy): Eukaryota > Metazoa > Chordata > Aves > Casuariiformes > Dromaiidae > Dromaius > Dromaius novaehollandiae. Next base: position 27,438,603 of record NC_088107.1, read on the forward strand.
CCATGAGCCTGCCACTGGCCTATGAGGCACTGAGGCTACTCTGACCTCCCAAGCATAGCCAGCAGGTATGAACTTTCTTCCAGCCGAGGAGGCACTTAGGCTGCTGTGACCTCACAAGCACAGCCAGCAGCCAGGAGCCTGCCCCTGACCTAGGAGGCAGTGATGTTGCTGTGACCTCCGAAGCACAGCTAGCAGCCAGGAGTCTGCCACTGGCCTGGGAGGCACTGAGGCCACTGTGACCTCCCAAGCACAGCCAGCAGCCAGGAGCCTGCCGCTGGCAAAAGAGGCACTGAGGCTGCTGTGACCTCCCAAGCACAGCCAGCAGCCAGGAGCCTGCCACTGGCCTAGGAGGCACTGAGGCTGCTGTGACCTCCCAAGCACAGCCAGCTGGTTTGAACTTTCCTCCAGCCGAGGAGGCACTAAGGCTGCTGTGACCTCACAAGCACAGGCAGCAGCCAGGAGCCTGCCACTGGCCTCAGAGGCACTGAGGCTGCTGTGACCTCCCAAGCACAGCCAGCAGCCATGAGTCTGACACTGGCCTAGGAGGCACTGAGTCTGCTGTGACCTCCCAACCACAGCTAGCAGCCTGGAGCCTGGCACTGGCCTAGGAGGAACTGAGGCTGCTGTGACCTCACAAGCACAGCCAGCAGGGGGCGCTATAGAGTTACCTTGGAGGCACTGAGGCTGCTGTGACCTCAAAAGCACAGCCAGCAGGGGGCGCTAGACACTTACCTATGAGGCACTGAGGCTGCTGTGACCTCACAAGCACAGCCAGCAGCCATGAATGAGCCACTGGCCTAGGAGGCATTCAGACTGCTGTGACCTCACAAGCACAGCCAGCAAGCAGGAGCCTGCCACTGGCCTAGGAGGCACTCAGGCTCCTGTGACCTCCCAAGCACAGCCAGCAGCCATGTGCATGCAACTGACCTCGGAGGCACTGAGGCTGGTGGGACCTCACAAGCACAGGCAGCAGCCATGTGCATGCAACTGACCTCGGAGGCACTGAGGCTGCTGTGACCTCACAAGCACAGCCAGCAGCCATGAGCCTTCTACTGGCCTCAGAGGCACTGAGTTTGCTGACAACTCACAAGCACAGCCAACAGCCTTTAGCCGGCCACTGACTTAGGAGGCACTGAGGCTGCTGTGACCTCACAAGCACAGCCAGCAGCCAGGAGCCTGCCACTGGCCTATGAGGCACTGAGTCTGCTCTGACCTCACAAGCACAGGCAGCAGCCAGGAGCCTGCCCCTGCCAAAAGAGGCACTGAGGCTGCTGTGACCTCCCAAGTAGAGCCAGCAGCCATGTGCATGCAACTGACCTCGGAGGCACTGAGGCTGCTGTGACCTCACAAGCACAGGCAGCAGCCATGTGCATGCAACTGACCTCGGAGGCCCTGAGGCTGCTGTGACCTCACAAGCACAGCCAGCAACCAGGAGCCTTCTACTGGCCTCGGAGGCACTGAATTTGCTGACAACTCACAAGCACAGCCAGCAGCCATTCGCCGGCCACTGACTTACGAGGCACTGAGGCTGCTGTGAACTCCCATGCACAGCCAGCAACCAGGAGCCTGCCACTGGCCTAGGTGGCAATCAAGCAGCTGTGACCTCACAAGCACAGGCAGCAGCCAGTAGCCTGCCCCTGGCAAATGAGGCACTGAGGCAGCTGTGACCTCCCAAGCACAGCCAGCAGCCAGGAGTCTGTCACTGGCCTAGGAGGCATTCAGGCGGCTGTAACCTCAAAAGCACAGCCAGCAGCCAGGAGCCTGCCACTGGCCTAGGAGGCACTGAGGCTGCTGTGACCACCCAAGCACAGCCAGCAGCCGTGAACCTGCCACTGGTCTCAGATGCACTGAGGCAGCTGTGACCTCACAAGCACAGCTAGCAGCCATGAGCCTGGCACTGGCCTAGGAGGCACTGAGGCTGCTGTGACCTCACAAGCACAGCCAGCCAGGACCGCTGCAGAATTACCCAGGAGGCACTGAGGCTGCTGTGACCGCACAAGCACAGGCAGCAGCCAGGAGCCTGCCACTGGCCTCAGAGGCACTGAGGCTGCTGTGACCTCACAAGCACAGCCAGCAGCCAGGAGCCAGCCACTGGCCTCGGAGGCACTAAGGCTGCTGTGACCTCACAAGCACAGCCAGCAGCCAGGAGCCTGCCACTGGCCTAGGAGGCACTGAGACTGCGGTGAACTCACAAGCACAGCGAGCTGCCATGAGCCTGCCACTGGCCTAGGAGGCATTGAGGCTGCGGTGACCTCAGAAGGACAGCCAGCAGGTGTGCTTGCTACTAACCTATGATGCCCTGGAGCTGCTGTGATCTCCCAAGCACAGCCAGCAGCCATGAATGAGCCACTGGCCTCGGAGGCATTCAGGCTGCTGTGACCTCACAAGCACAGCCACCATACAGGAGCCTGCCACTGCCCTAGGAGGCACTGAGTCTGCTGTGACCTCCAAAGCACAGCCAGCAGGTATGCTCTATCCTCCAGCCGAGGAGGCCCTGAGGCTGCTGTGACCTCACAAGCACAGCTAGCAGCCATGAGCGTGCCACTGGCTTAGGAGGCACTGAGGCTGCTGTGACCTCACAAGCACAGCCAGCAGCCAGGAGCCTGCCACTGGCCTAGGAGGCCGTGATGTTGCTGTGATCTCACAAGCATAGCCAGCAGGGGTGCCTGGCACTAACCAATGAGGCACTGAGGCTGCTGTGAACTCCCATGCACAGCCACCAACCAGGAGCCTGCCAGTGGCCTAGGTGGCATTCAAGCAGCTGTGACCTCACAAGCACAGCCAGCAGCCATGAGCCTGCCCCTGGCAAATGAGGCACTGAAGGCTGCTGTGAACTCACAAGCACAGCCAGCAACCAGGAGCCTGCCACTGGCCTCAGAGGCACTGAGGCTGCTGTGATCTCACAAGCACAGGCAGCAGGGGGCGCTAATCTCTAAGCTATGAGGCACTGAATCTGCTGTGACCTCACAAGCACAGCTAACAGCCATGAGCCTACCAGTGGCCTCGGAGGTACTGAGGCTGCTGTGACCTCACAAGCACAGCCAGCAGCCATGAGCCTGCCACTGGCCTCAGAGGCACTGAGGCTGCTGTGACCTCACAAGCACAGCCAGCAACCAGGAGCCTGCCACTGGCCTCAGAGGCACTGAGGCTGCTGTGACCTCACAAGCACAGCCAGCAGCCAGGAGCCTGCCCCTGGCCTAGGAGGCATTCAGGCTGCTGTGACCTCACAAGCACAGCCAGCAGCCAGGAGCCTGCCACTGGGCTAGGAAGCACTGAGGCTGCTGTGACCTCACAAGCACAGCTAACAGCCATGAGCCTACCAGTGGCCTCGTAGGCACTGAGGCTGCTGTGACCTCACAAGCACAGCCAGCAGCCAGGAGCCTGCCACTGGCCTCAGAGGCACTGAGGCTGCTGTGACCTCACAAGCACAGCCAGCAGCCAGGAGCCAGCCACTGGCCTCGGAGGCACTGAGGCTGCTGTGACCTCACAAGCACAGCCAGCAGCCAGGAGCCTGCCACTGGCCTAGGAGGCACTGAGGCTGCGGTGACCTCAGAAGCACAGCCAGCAGCCATGAGCATGCCACTGGCCTAGGGGGCAGTGATGTTGCTGTGACCTCCCAAGCACAGCTAGCAGCCAGGAGTCTGCCACTGGCCTGGGAGGCACTGAGGCTACTGTGACCTCCCAAGCACAGCCAGCAGGGGGCGCTGCAGAGTTACCCAGAAGGCACTGAGGCTGCTGTGACCTCACAAGCACAGCCAGCAGCCATGAGCCTGCCACTGGCCTATGAGGCACTGAGGCTACTCTGACCTCCCAAGCATAGCCAGCAGGTATGAACTTTCTTCCAGCCGAGGAGGCACTTAGGCTGCTGTGACCTCACAAGCACAGCCAGCAGCCATGAGCCTGCCACTGGCCTACGAGGCACTGAGGCTGCTGTGACCTCCCAAGCACAGCCAGCAGGTATGATCTATCCTCCAGCTGAGGAGGCACTGAGGCTGCTGTGACCTCCCAAGCACAGCCAGCAGCCAGGAGCCTGCCACTGGCCCAGGAGGCACTGAGGCTGCGGTGACCTCAGAAGCACAGGCAGCAGCCATGAGCATGCCACTGTCCTCGGAGGCACTGAGTTTGCTGTGATCTGACAAGCACAGCCAGCAGCCAGGAGCCTGCCCCTGACCTAGGAGGCAGTGATGTTGCTGTGACCTCCGAAGCACAGCTAGCAGCCAGGAGTCTGCCACTGGCCTGGGAGGCACTGAGGCCACTGTGACCTCCCAAGCACAGCCAGCAGCCAGGAGCCTGCCCCTGGCAAAAGAGGCACTGAGGCTGCTGTGACCTCCCAAGCACAGCCAGCAGCCAGGAGCCTGCCACTGGCCTAGGAGGCACTGAGGCTGCTGTGACCTCCCAAGCACAGCCAGCTGGTTTGAACTTTCCTCCAGCCGAGGAGGCACTAAGGCTGCTGTGACCTCACAAGCACAGGCAGCAGCCAGGAGCCTGCCACTGGCCTCAGAGGCACTGAGGCTGCTGTGACCTCCCAAGCACAGCCAGCAGCCATGAGTCTGACACTGGCCTACGAGGCACTGAGTCTGCTGTGACCTCCCAACCACAGCTAGCAGCCTGGAGCCTGGCACTGGCCTAGGAGGAACTGAGGCTGCTCTGACCTCACAAGCACAGCCAGCAGGGGGCGCTATAGAGTTACCTTGGAGGCACTGAGGCTGCTGTGACCTCAAAAGCACAGCCAGCAGGGGGCGCTAGACACTGGCCTCAGAGGCACTGAGGCTGCTGTGACCTCACAAGCACAGCCAGCAGCCATGAATGAGCCACTGGCCTAGGAGGCATTCAGGCTGCTGTGACCTCACAAGCACAGCCAGCAAGCAGGAGCCTGCCACTGGCCTAGGAGGCACTCAGGCTCCTGTGACCTCCCAAGCACAGCCAGCAGCCATGTGCATGCAACTGACCTCGGAGGCACTGAGGCTGGTGGGACCTCACAAGCACAGCCAGCAGCCATGTGCATGCAACTGACCTCGGAGGCACTGAGGCTGCTGTGACCTCACAAGCACAGCCAGCAGCCATGAGCCTTCTACTGGCCTCAGAGGCACTGAGTTTGCTGACAACTCACAAGCACAGCCAACAGCCTTTAGCCGGCCACTGACTTAGGAGGCACTGAGGCTGCTGTGACCTCACAAGCACAGCCAGCAGCCATGAGCCTGCCACTGGCCTATGAGGCACTGAGTCTGCTCTGACCTCACAAGCACAGGCAGCAGCCAGGAGCCTGCCCCTGCCAAAAGAGGCACTGAGGCTGCTGTGACCTCCCAAGTAGAGCCAGCAGCCATGTGCATGCAACTGACCTCGGAGGCACTGAGGCTGCTGTGACCTCACAAGCACAGGCAGCAGCCATGTGCATGCAACTGACCTCGGAGGCCCTGAGGCTGCTGTGACCTCACAAGCACAGCCAGCAGCCAGGAGCCTTCTACTGGCCTCGGAGGCACTGAATTTGCTGACAACTCACAAGCACAGCCAGCAGCCATTCGCCGGCCACTGACTTACGAGGCACTGAGGCTGCTGTGAACTCCCATGCACAGCCAGCAACCAGGAGCCTGCCACTGGCCTAGGTGGCAATCAAGCAGCTGTGACCTCACAAGCACAGGCAGCAGCCAGTAGCCTGCCCCTGGCAAATGAGGCACTGAGGCAGCTGTGACCTCCCAAGCACAGCCAGCAGCCAGGAGTCTGTCACTGGCCTAGGAGGCATTCAGGCGGCTGTAACCTCAAAAGCACAGCCAGCAGCCAGGAGCCTGCCACTGGCCTAGGAGGCACTGAGGCTGCTGTGACCACCCAAGCACAGCCAGCAGCCGTGAACCTGCCACTGGTCTCAGATGCACTGAGGCAGCTGTGACCTCACAAGCACAGCTAGCAGCCAGGAGCCTGGCACTGGCCTAGGAGGCACTGAGGCTGCTGTGACCTCACAAGCACAGCCAGCCAGGACCGCTGCAGAATTACCCAGGAGGCACTGAGGCTGCTGTGACCGCACAAGCACAGGCAGCAGCCAGGAGCCAGCCACTGGCCTCGGAGGCACTAAGGCTGCTGTGACCTCACAAGCACAGCCAGCAGCCAGGAGCCTGCCACTGGCCTAGGAGGCACTGAGACTGCGGTGAACTCACAAGCACAGCGAGCTGCCATGAGCCTGCCACTGGCCTAGGAGGCATTGAGGCTGCGGTGACCTCAGAAGGACAGCCAGCAGGTGTGCTTGCTACTAACCTATGATGCC